>NC_132949.1:0-1455500 GCF_034638445.1 Ciconia boyciana
AATTAGGAGCAGTCAACACCTATTTCCCCCCCACACCCAGCTCTTTTTACCTGTGAGCATTTCCAACCCCCACTTATCATCATTTCACTTTCATTTGCAACATCAGGAATGGCCATTGTTTTGATAGGGATACATTTTTGCATACAATTTCTTTCCTCAGCCTTTTTGTTACATTTGAGCCATTACTGACTGCGAGTACATTTTCCACTGTGATTTCTCACTATCCATTTCTACAATTTCCTTTACTACAATGACAACAACCGCTGGCTCTCTAGCTGATCACACGCTTGCTCCTCTTACAGTTATTTACTTATTCCTGTTATATATACACACACACACATTTCACCTCTACTGACTCTCCATTACCTTGACAGTCATGGCAACTATTAGTGCCCTGAGCTCTCTACCTAGTCCTGTTTCCAACATTTCTCACTTCTGCTAGGTACTCAGCTAAACCCTTTACATCCTCCATTTTTCCTCTAGGGCACCATCATCTTCTCCCATTTGCATTCCTGAGCAGAAAGCCCCGAGCTTCTCTGCTAGTCTCTACTAGCGCTCTACTTCCATGCCTGCACACAAAAATAAAACTTCAAATTATATCATTGCATCAGAAATCATGGAGCCCCTCAAAACACTTTATAATCCTACCACTAGACAATAACATTAAAGCCCACCCAGTTCACAGGCTTGTCCTCATCATCGCTACTACAACCCTAACCTTCACAACCTGCTCCTCTTCAACACCGCTACAACCCTAACCCTAACACAACCTACTCCAATTCCCCTCACCCTTCAACTGCAAAAGCCTCAATCACCCTCCCATAACCATTCCAAATATTTGCCTCAATCCCAATCATCCTCCCATAACACAACCTACCTCCCTGCAATGACAGGCATATGCCACATTCCAGGTCACTGCTCCCCAGGAATAGCATTCCCAGGGGCCTCAAAAATCACCCTGCCTGCAAAAACCCCAGGCCGAGCCTGACCTCTGCCCAAACATTGGCAACAAACATTGTTTCATAGAGCAGCCAGGACCAGGGAAAAAAATCCAGCCAGGGGAGGGAAAAAAATTCCCCCTGCCTGGGGCTTTTTTTTTTTTTATTTTCTTCTCTAGGTGCCTGTAAAGAAGAAATTCTCTACTCCACACACAACCTGCAAATGAACTGGAAACAACCCTCAGCACCATACAAGCTTCAATACATTCAAAACACCACACTCATTCACCTACCACACCAACCACCCCTCACTCTCAGCTCATCCATTCTGACAGCCAGCTACAACTGGTCTTCATCCTGAGTCTGCAGTGCTCCCCAGGAACAGTGTTCCCAGGGGCCTCAAAAATCACCCTGCCTGCAAAAACCCTGGCCCGAGCCTGACCTCCGCCCAAACATTGGCGATGAACATCGCCTCGCAGAGCGGCCGGGACCGGGGGAAAAAAAAGCCCAGCTGGGGGAGGGAAAAAAAATCCCCCAGCTGGGGCTTTTTTTTTTTAATTTCTCTCAACATTAAACACAACCTGCAATAAAATACTTCACACATACAAGATTAGGCACATCCAAAAACTAACGGTCCTTCAACAGCCACCACCCACTCATAACACTACTGTTTCACCACCCACCTGCCACAATGGCGTATCACCCCACTTTTGGAGCCATCCCTGGAACTGTCTCACTGTGCACCTCAAAGCAACATTGCCGCTCCATAACATTCCCAAGTTTCTGCTTTCTTAACAATGCGCCAAGGAAGACGCTTCACTACACGCACCGGTCCTGCTCCTCCTTCACTTTGATTTGTGTGCTCCGACAAGACTTGCCTGAGGATTTTCTCCAGGGATCCCAATCACCCTGGGACACCTGCACAACACAAACGGGACTCAAAGCCCTGCTTGCTGCTACCTATTGGCTATCCAAAAAACCTGCCTGGACAACTGCCGCCCAAACAGGTCACGCTACTCATACCACATATAGCGAGTCACCTGGATGCTGACCCATCGCTTGACAAAACCAAAGATCTCTCTTCTTTTTGCATATGCCTTCCAACCACAGCTGGAAAACAAACAAACCCCAGATATTTAGCCCCATGTATACAAGTTAAGCCAAATTCAGGATGCAACATGCTCAACTACTGTGAAAACTGCCGCTCCCAAGAGGCCAGAATCCAACCTTGAGAACCCACAAAACACACTTACGGTAACTGCAGCAGCTGTTGACAGCTGCTTGCCCAGAGGTGGCCTGCACTGTTTTTGCCTTAAGAATCTGGACACATCCACATACCACCAGTTCCCCAAACTAAACTACACTAGCCCTGCCTTTAATGTGGCTACACTCCTGGGCAGGGCAGCTCCAACCCTGACATGCACAGACACCACACACAATGTGACCGTGAGACACAAAATGATAGCGATCGATAGTGACTCCCATTGGGAAGATGCCTCCGCTGCAGAAGCCCTATGGTGCCACGACACCGCAAATGCTCCATACCGTCCCTGGGAAAGAGAGGCAACTGCTGCTGTCTGCGAGAGAAAGCTACCTTCTAAAATAAAACAAAGGAGGCTTGAGAAGCTGCGCTTTAAGACCTAAGACCATTAAGGACAGAGATGAAACACCTGAAGACAACTGCGGAAACAGAACCATCTAGAGTAGAGCTGCAGGCACCACCTGGCTTGCCACCACAAGAGATGACCCCTCACAAACATCTACGATGCAAAGCTTGCCAAACGAGTCCGTGCTTTAAGCCACAATGGCAAGAAAAGAAGGGCTCGCCAAGGGCTATGCTGATGAGGCAATGCATTTGAGACCCTCAGAAGGGCTACCGTGGTGCCTGCTATCACAAAGAACTATGCAGACATCGAGACCTGAAAAAGCTATGGTGTAAGACACACAATACAAACTACAGAAAGTGAACACCACAGATGCAGGCTGGAACTGCCCTGCCCAACACCCGCTAGCGTCATGCTGAACACTAACCTGCTCCCCTTGCCTGCCCAAAAGGCACTCTTCCTGGACAGCCTTCTCCCCTACACAACCTTTGTAACCCCTCCCTGCAATTCCCAGCCTCGTTCCCACCCCAGTCCTGGTCTCTCCGCTTAGCTTATGGAGGGCCTGGGATGTGATTCCAACCTCAAAAAAAAAGCTGGTAACTGAGATGTTGCTGCACTCACCTGGTGGTTCACCACTTGCAAAACAATTTTATTCAAAAAACACACCACAAGACAATGCTGGTATTCTGCATCACACCGGTAACTGCCAACCTCTTCCACAACACTTAAGATACCTTAAGTTATCTTATATTTTATTTAAGTTATCTTATTATTAAGATACCTTAAGTATACCTTAAGAAAGGGTAACATACAAAGTTACTATTGCACTTGTGAGAAATCACCAGCCCCACGCTCTTCCTCTCTACTACCTTGCTTGCCTCAAATGCTCATCGGACTCAAAGGAAGCCACCACAGCTCCCACAAAACTGAAAGGTAAATGCTTAACCAAGATGCCATTTAATACTTTGCTATTAAAGGGGGACACGGCCAACAACCGCCTCACCTTCTCGGACCACACCTCAGCAGGCAGCTATACCCCTCCGAGGCTGCCTGTGGCACATGGAAAAACCAAAGCGGAAGGCACATTCTGATAGAGCCCAAAACCACAGCCTGCCTTGCGGCAATTCCCCTCTCCCGCTCCGTCACCTTGGCCGCTCGTGCTCCCAGCCTGCATCATCTGGGACTGCCGCTTTGAAGCTTGTATACCACCTGCCTAACCCTAACAACAGGTGATAACTTCACCTACAATACAGCACTGGTAAAAAGAACTGCTCCTTCAATCCACTAGTCATTGCTCGTCTTGCCCAAGTCAGCTCCAGTGCCTGTATTCCACTTTACTCATTGCTTTGTACCTTCAAAAAAACCCACCAAAAACCGCTACGCAGTCACCCTGCCAACAAGACTCATCTTCCCTCCAACGCCACAGACTAACCCGCCTTCATGATAGATGCGTAAAATACCAGGTTGGAAGGGACCTCAAGGATCATCTAGTCCAACCTTTCTTGGCAAAAGCAGTGTCTACACAAGACGGCTCGGCACCCTCTCCGGTTAAATCTTAACATTGTCTGGTGTTGGGGAATCCGCCGCTTCCTTGGGAAGATTTTTGCCGTGGCCGATTATACTCCTTGTGAAACATTTTCCTCTTGTGTCCAATCCGAATCACCCCACAAGTAGCTTGGACCCATTAACCTTCATCTTTGCTGTGGGACTCCTTGTAAAAGGGGAGTCTCCATCTTCTTTGGAGCCACCCTTTAAAGACAGGAACATAGTGATAAAGTCTTCTCTACGCCTGCTTTTCTCAAGGCTGAACAAACCCAGTTCTCTCAGCCTTTGCTCACATGGCAGGCTTCCCAGTCCTTTGCTCATCTTTGTGGCCCTTCTCTGCACCCTCTCCAGCCTATTCACCTCTTTTTTGGGTAGCAGGTTACCAAAAGTACATATACACACAGTATTCCAGGTGTGGCCTGACAAGCACCAAGGAGACTGGGACAATGACTTCTTTCTCTCTGCGGGTGACACCCTTGTTAATGTAATCCTGCATCCTGTTCGCTTTCTTTGCCACAGCAGCATGCTATTAGCTAATATCAAGCTTGTTCTCTACCAGGACCCCCAGGGTCCCTTTCCACAGCTCCTCCCCAGCCAGGTAAGTCCCAGCCTGTGCTGCGCTCCTGGATAATGTTTTCCCACATACAAAAATGCACTCTTCCAGCCTATCCAGGTCTTCCTGCAGGGTGGCTCTCCCCTCCAGAGTGTCTGCTTCCCCACTCAGTTTCGGATCATTGTCAAACTTCATCAGGGTATGCTTGATCCCATTATCAAGATCAGTTATGAAGATACTAAACAGCATTGGGCCCAATATCAATCCCTGGAAAATCCACCTCTGCCAGGTGGCCGGTTTCAGAAGGAACTATTTACCACCACCCTCTGGGGGTGGCCTGTCAGCCACTTCTGCATCCACCCCGCAGACCACTTCTCTACACCAGAATGCAGCACTTATTCCAGGAGGAAGCTGTGGGGAAACTATCACAAGCCTTGGAACAATCCACATAGACAGTGTCCACTGCTGTCCCCATGTCAAACAAGCAGGTTACTTGGACATAGAAGGCAATCAGGTGTGTAAAGCGTTGCTTGCCCTTGTGGAATCTGTGCTGGCTTTTCTCAATCATGTGCTTCATTTGACTTGTGATAGCCCCCAGGAGACATCATTCCACAGCTTGCCCAGGGACTGAAATATGACTGATGAGCCTATAATTTCCTGTATCCTCCTTTAAGCCCTTCTTGTAGATGGGGGTGACATTAGCCTTCTTGCAGTCTTCTGGGATCTCCACAACAACTTCTCAAAGATTATGGAGAAGAGGCACACAATGACCTTCATCTGGTGATCCACTTGCCTCCTCTAGAGGAGACTCTTTGGTGCATGGCTCATTCCTCTGCACCTACAAAAACAGTATCAAACAAGACACCCAGATGCAGACCAATACCTTAGCAATCCCAGAGGTCTTGTTCCCACTTAGGAATACCATCTACAGTCCACCTACAGCCTACCATTACAAAACAGCAAAACAAAAACCCCCACACCTTTAAGTCCCACACAAAGAAGCCTTAACACCTCTGAGATAGAATCTGCTTCACTACCCCTGAACAGTCCCTCCCACATGGCTCCGCTTACCCCCATAAAACACTATTGGAACAGCTGTCCACACAACCTGCTGATGGCTACTCAATCTCAGGTGACTGTACAACCTTTGATGGAACAGTCTAGTCATATCAACAGGTTAGCCAGAGACTCTTGTCACTATGCCATCTACCCCTGACTCTACAACCCTGGGCAGGGCAGCTCCAAGCCATACACACACATGCACAGACCAACGCTACACAGAACACTACAAGCAAGGCGCCTCAGAGATGAGAGAAAACTCTCAGCAAGAAAAATGGCACCCAGACAAGAAGATGTTGTCAGGCAAAGAGACCTGCGGGGCCATGATGGTGATGTGAGGAGCCTCTGTGGCAACCCCAGAAAAAAGAAAGTAGAACATCATGGCCCATGACAAGAAGTTACCCTCAAAACGGAGATGATGCCTGTGCAAGAAGCCTAGCTGCAAGACCTAAGAACTTAAGGATGCAGGGAAAAAGTCCCACTCCACTAAAAGAGACGGCTAGAGAGCAGACCTGCTCACAGCCAGGAACACCACTGCAACAAAGAGGACCGTTGGAAAATCTCCAACATGCAAGACTGATCCACGCTTTAAGACTTCGATGCAAGAAAAGCAGCGCCTGAGTAGTGCTATGCCGATGAGTACAGGCATTTGAGACCTTAGGGATGGCGGCTGAGGCACATGCCGTGCTCCTTGAACACAAAGAGCAAAGAGGACATGGAGACCCAAGGAAGGCCCAAGACACACAAGACAGACCACACAAACCATGCAACAACAGACACAGGCTGGAACTGCCCTGCCCAGCAACGCACTAGTGTCATGATAAAGAGTAACCAGCTCCCCTTTATCCTGCCCAAAGGGGACTCCTCCTGGAGGGCCCTCTCCCCTGCACTATCTTTACAACCCCTACATGCAATTGCCAACCTCGTCCCCTTGCCCCCTCTGCAGCACCGGTGCCTCAACTTAGCCTTCAGAGGGCCGGGAGTCCGATTCCATCCTCAACAAGACAAAATCACAATCAGCCCACTGGAGAAGTCCTGCAGTTGCCAGCTTCCTCATCATCATCTGCAAAACAAAGAAAACCCACCCCAAGCCACGCACAACAGTGCCATCAGTCAGCAGTACACCTGTCACCCCACACCTTTCCCACAACATCCCCCACATCAGACACGCTGTGGCGTTCTGCTCACCTGCTCCACGCTGCTTCCAGTCGGATGCTGTGGTTGTTGTCACTTGTGGCACCTAGGATACCAAGAGATGCAAAGTTACCGTTGCGCTTGCAAGACGTCACCAGCCCCTGCTCCTCCTCTCTGCTACCCGGCTCATCTCAAACACTCTTCCCACCTCAAACACTCATCCAGTTCCAAAGACAGCCCGCACAGAACCTGCAAAGCCAGAGAGAAACACTTCAACTCACTAGCCATATAGTACTTGGCTATTAGATGCCAACCTGGCCCACAACCACCTCACCTTCTCAGACCCCTTTGTCAGTACACAGCATCACCCCTCCTAGCCTGCATACGGCACCTGCAAAACCCCAAGCAGTAAGGCACATGCTGACATACAGCCTGAAGTCACAGCCTGCCCATAGTGATCCCCATCTCATATTCCTTTCCCTTGACAGCTCACCCACCTGGCCTCTGTCTCATTGGTTTTCCATGTTGAGGTTTACACACCACCTGTAAAATACAAATAACATTTGTTACTTATAAACTGCATCAGCAGACACCACCTGAAAAGTAGCCGCTACTTCAGCCCACCAATCACCGCTCACATTGCCAGAGTCAGCTCGGGTGCCCTTATCCCACATCACTCATCGCTTCATGATTTCACAGTAAGAAATATAGAAATACCACAGTGTAGTCACATAGTGACACCAGTCACATCTTCCCTTTAATACCACCCAATTCTTAATACAACCTGCTCTCCTACACAGCACTTAGGTGCGTGGCTTATCCCTCTGCATCTGGCAAAAAATTATCATTGAAAGTCACCCAGACGCAAAGTACTATTTTAACAATTCCAGAGACCTTGTTCCCATTTAGGAGCACTATCTATAGTCCAACTACAGCCTGACATTAAAGGAAATATATAAATCAAACATTAAGCCCTACACATACAAGCCTAAACACCTTTGAGACTCCTTCTGCTCAACTGGCACTCTAGCTGCCTCTCCCAGACACCTCTGCTCATCCCCTTGGCACCTGCAGAACACTATAGGAGTCACAGTCCTCACCTGCTGCCAACAGCTACTCCATCCCCAATGACTGTACAACCTTTGCCTCAACAGCTTAGACATATCAACAGATTAGCCATAGCAATTCTTGTTGCTATTCCACCTAGCCCTACCCTGACTCTACAACCCTGGGCAGGGCAGCTCCAAGCCATACACACACATGCACAGACCAACGCTACACAGAACACTACAAACAAGGCGCCTCAGAGATGAGAGAAAACTCTCAGCAAGAAAAATGGCACCCAGACAAGAAGATGTCATTGGGCAGGAATACCGGTGGGGAGTGATGGTGATGTGAGGAGCCTCTGTGGCAACCCCAGAAAAAAGAAAGTAGAACATCATGGCCCATGACAAGAAGTTACCCTCAAAATGGAGATGATGCCTGTGCAAGAAGCCTAGCTGCAAGACCTAAGAACTTAAGGATGCAGGGAAAAAGTCCCACTCCACTAAAAGAGACGGCTAGAGAGCAGACCTGCTCACAGCCAGGAACACCACTGCAACAAAGAGGACCGTTGGAAAATCTCCAACATGCAAGACTGATCCACGCTTTAAGACTTCGATGCAAGAAAAGCAGCGCCTGAGTAGTGCTATGCCGATGAGTACAGGCATTTGAGACCTTAGGGATGGCGGCTGAGGCACATGCCGTGCTCCTTGAACACAAAGAGCAAAGAGGACATGGAGACCCAAGGAAGGCCCAAGACACACAAGACAGACCACACAAACCATGCAACAACAGACACAGGCTGGAACTGCCCTGCCCAGCAACGCACTAGTGTCATGATAAAGAGTAACCAGCTCCCCTTTATCCTGCCCAAAGGGGACTCCTCCTGGAGGGCCCTCTCCCCTGCACTATCTTTACAACCCCTACATGCAATTGCCAACCTCGTCCCCTTGCCCCCTCTGCAGCACCGGTGCCTCAACTTAGCCTTCAGAGGGCCGGGAGTCCGATTCCATCCTCAACAAGACAAAATCACAATCAGCCCACTGGAGAAGTCCTGCAGTTGCCAGCTTCCTCATCATCATCTGCAAAACAAAGAAAACCCACCCCAAGCCACGCACAACAGTGCCATCAGTCAGCAGTACACCTGTCACCCCACACCTTTCCCACAACATCCCCCACATCAGACACGCTGTGGCGTTCTGCTCACCTGCTCCACGCTGCTTCCAGTCGGATGCTGTGGTTGTTGTCACTTGTGGCACCTAGGATACCAAGAGATGCAAAGTTACCGTTGCGCTTGCAAGACGTCACCAGCCCCTGCTCCTCCTCTCTGCTACCCGGCTCATCTCAAACACTCTTCCCACCTCAAACACTCATCCAGTTCCAAAGACAGCCCGCACAGAACCTGCAAAGCCAGAGAGAAACACTTCAACTCACTAGCCATATAGTACTTGGCTATTAGATGCCAACCTGGCCCACAACCACCTCACCTTCTCAGACCCCTTGTCAGTACACAGCATCACCCCTCCTAGCCTGCATACGGCACCTGCAAAACCCCAAGCAGTAAGGCACATGCTGACATACAGCCTGAAGTCACAGCCTGCCCACAGTGATCCCCATCTCACACACCTTTCCCTTGACAGCTCCCGTGCATGGCCTCCATCACTTTGGGTTTCCATGTTGAGGTTTGCACACCACCTGTAAAATCCAAATAACATTTCCTGCTTATAACTGCACCAGCAACACAACATCTGAAAAGTAGCCGCTACTTCAGCCCAGCAATCACCGCTCACATTGCCAGAGTCAGCTCCGGTGCCCATATCCAACATAGCTCACTGCTTCACACATTCGAAACAAAAAAGCCCCACCAGAATATAGTCACATAACCACCAATCACATCTTCCCTCTAATACCATGCACCACACCACCTTCTTACTGTGTTCTGCTCACCTCTCCTCCATCACCCTGCACAGCTCATCCCTCTGGAGCTGCAAAAACAATATCAAACAAGCCACCCGGATGCAGACCAATACCTTAGCAATCCCAGAGGTCTTGTTCCCACTTAAGAATACCATCTACAGTCCACCTACAGCCTACCATTACAAAACAGCAAAACAAAAACCCCCACACCTTTAAGTCCCACACAAAGAAGCCTTAACACCTCTGAGATAGAATCTGCTTCACTACCCCTGAACAGCCCCTCCCACATGGCTCCACTCACCCCCAGAAAATGCTATTGGAATAGCTGTCCACACAACCTGTTGATAGCTACTCAATCTCAGGTGACTGTACAACCTTTGCTGCAACAATCTAGGCACATCAACAGGTTAGCCAGAGACTCTTGTCACTATTCCACCTACCCCTGCCTCTACAACCCTGGGCAGGGCAGCTCCAAGCCATACACACACATGCACAGACCAACGCTACACAGAACACTACAAGCAAGGCACCTCAGATATGAGAGAAAACTCTCAGCAAGAAAAATGGCACCCAGACAAGAAGATGTTGTCAGGCAAAGAGACCTGTGGGGCCATGATGGTGATGTGAGGAGCCTCTGTGGCAACCCCAAAAAAAAAAAAGAGTAGAACATCGTGGCCCATGACAAGAAGTTACCCTCAAAACTGAGACGATGCCTGTGCAAGAAGCCTAGCTGCAAGACCTAAGAACTTAAGGATGCAGGGAAAAAGTCCCAGCCCACCAAAACAGACTGCTAGAGAGCAGACCTGCTCACAGCCAGGAACACTGCTGCAAAGAGGACTGCTGGAAAATCTCCAACATGCAAGACTGATCCACACTTTAAGACTTTGATACAAGAAAAGAAGTGCCTGAGTAGCACTATGCCGATGAGTACAGGCATTTGAGACCTTAGGGATTGTGGCCAAGGCATGTGCTGCGCTGCTTGACCACAAAGAGCAAAGACGACATGGAGACCCGAGGAAGGTCCAAGACACACAAGACAGACCACACAAACCATGCAAAAACAGACAAAGGCTGGAACTGCCCTGCCCAGCAACACACTAGTGTCATGATGACGAGTAACCCGCTACCCTTTACCTGCCCAAAGGGGTCTCCTCCTGGACAGCCCTCTCCCCTGCACTATCTTTACAACCCCTACATGCAATTGCCAACCTTGTCCCCCTGCCCCCTCTGCAGCACCAGTGCCTCAACTTAGCCTTCAGAGGGCCGGGAGTCTGATTCCATGCTAAACAAGACAAAAAAAAAAAATCACAATCAGCCCACTGGAGAAATCCTGCAGTTGCCAGCTTCCTCATCATCATCTGCAAAAAAAACCACCCACCCCAAGCCACACACAACAGTGCCGTCAGTCAGCAGCACATCCATCACCCCACACCTTTCCCACAACATCCCCCACATCAGACACGCTGTGGCATTCTGCTCACCTGCTCCACACTGCTTCCACAGTCGGATACTGTGGTTGTTGTCACTTGTGGCACCTAGGATACCAAGAGATGCAAAGTTACCATTGCGCTTGCAAGACATCACCAGCCCCATGCTCCTCCTTTCTGCTACCCAGCTCACCTCAAACGCTCATCCAATTCCAAAGGCAGCCCACACAGAACCTGCAAAACCAAAGAGTAAAAACTCAACTAATTTGCATATAGTACTTGGCTATTAGATGCCAACCTGGCCCACAACTGCCTCACTTTCTCGGACTCCTCATCATACACAGCATCAGCCCTCTGAGCCTGCATGCAACACCTGCAAAACCCCAAGCAGTAAGGCACATGCTGACATACAGCCTGAAGCCGCAGCCTGCCCAGTGACCCCCATCTCACACTCCTTTCCCTTGACAGCTCACCCACCTGGTCTCCATCTCATTGGTTTTCCATGTTGAGGTTTGCACACCACCTGTAAAATCCAGATAACATTTGCTGCTTATAAACTGCACCAGCAACACAACACCTGAAAAGTAACCGCTACTTCAGCCCACCAATCAATGCTCACCTTGCCCGAGTCAGCTCGGGTGCCCTTATCCCACATCACTCATCACTTCACGCTTTCACAGTAAGAAATATAGAAATACTATAACATAGTCACATAGCCACACCAGTCACATCTTCCCTTTAATTCGACCCACCTTCTTACGGCGTTCCGCTCTCCTACGCCACACTTAGGTGTGTGGCTTGTCCCTCTGCATCTGCAAAAATAATATCATTGAAAAAGTCACCCAGATGCAAAGTCCTATCTTAACAATTCCAGAGACCTTGTTCCTATTTAGGAACACCATCTACAGTTCAGCTACAGCCTGACATTAAAGGAAATATATAAATCAAACATTAAGCCCTACACATACAAGCCTAAACACCTCTGAGACTCCTTCTGCTCAACTAGCACTCTAGCTGCCTCTCCCAGACACCTCTGCTCATCCCCTTGGCACCTGCAGAACACTATAGGAGTCACAGTCCTCACCTGCTGCCAACAGCTACTCCATCCCCAATGACTGTACAACCTTTGCCTCAACAGCCTAGACATATCAACAGATTAGCCATAGCAATTCTTATTGCTATTCCACCTAGCCCAACCCTGACTCTATACCCCCGAGCAGGGCAGCTCCAAGCCATACACACACATGCACAGACCAACACTACACAGAACACTACAAATAAGGTGCCTCAAATATGAGAGAACACTCTCAGCAAGAAAAATGACACCCAGACAGAAGATGTAGTCAGGTAAGACGACCTGCGGGGCTGTGATGGTGATGTGAGGAAGCTCTACGGCAACCCCAGAAAAGGAGTAGAACATCACAGCCCATGATAAGAAGTTACTCTCACAACTGAGAGGATGTCTGCACAAGAAGCTTGGATTCAAGACCTAAGAAGCGAGGATGTGGGGAAGAAATCCCAGTCCGCTAAAAAGAGACAGCTAGAGAGCAGACCGGCTCATGCAGCCGGGAACACCACTGCGGAAGAGGACCGTCCAGAAACTTCTGAGATGCAAGATAAAAGCACCGAAATGATGCTATGCTGATGAGTATAGGCATTTGAGACCATAGGTATTGCACTAAAGGCACATGCCATGCTCCTTGAGGGCAGAAGAGGGTATTGTGACCTGAGGAAGGTCAAAGCCACACAAGACAGACCACACAACAACAGGCACAGGCTGGAACTGCCCTGCTCAGAACATGCTAGCATCGTGCTGAAGAGTAACCTGCTCCCTTTACCTGCCCAAAGGGGACTCTTCCTGGACAGCCCTCTCCCCTACACTATCTTTACAACCCCTTCATGCAATTGCCAACCTCGTCCCCTCCCGAGCACCGGTGCCTCAACTTAGCTTTCAGAGGGCTGGGAGTCTGAATCCATCCTTGACAAAAAAACATATTGGCTAGCAGATATTTTCCTGCAGTTGCCAGGCATCACCCACAGCACCTAGAAAACCAGAGATACAAAGTGACCGCTGGGCCTGGAAGCGGTCACCCGCTCACAGACCTACCCCTCAAAAATAACCACTGCTATGGTTTGGTGTTCATCGCTCGCCTTGCCTGACAAGTTCAGCTGCGGACATCCTGCTCTGCATGTTGTTTTGTGGGTCACGTTACACCTTCCAAACAGAGCATTAACTAGTTGCGTAGGCACTAACAGTGGCGCATTCCTTCCATCATCATGTGCTGACCTGCCTTCTCGTTGTGCTCTGCTCACCTCCTCCCTTCAGTGTTTGGCTCCCTACTGTGCATCTGCAGCAAGAATAAAACAAAGTCAACCTGATGCTGGCAAATATCATAACAAACAGTGAGCCTACCCCATTCTGGCCCCTTTGCTCCGCTAACCTTGTCGATCCGTGCTTTGTGCTCCTCTCTGGCATGCTGAGTCAGCAATATCAGCGAGTTCAAGAAAAGACAAACAGTAACACCCAGAAGTAGTATACACCCTTCCCTCTTCTTTTCCTTAGCTTAACAGTCTCATCCCGGACACATCCTTTCCCCCAGCAGTCTAACACAGCTCTACTCATCTCCTGTGCTCTACCGCGGGGTCACTGGCCACATCAGGAGCCCGCTTGTATAGTCGGTCCATCTCCGATGACTCGGGAACCATAATCTTCAATGCCTGGCCTGCCTAAGAAAAGCAATCGAGACTGCCTGACAGATAAAGCCACGAGGATGAAAGGTCCACCGTGAAAGCGGCTCAAGACCCTTGAGCCCAGTTACTTACAAAGCCCCGTAGGGAATTACAGCAGCAGGCGGCCAATGGAAAAAACACCATGGTGTGACACGGTGACTCAAAGATCTAAAATGGACACCTTACAACTACAGAAACTGGTGCTAAAAACACAATAGCTGACCAGGAACAAGAGAACCTAACTGCTGTGACTGCTACTAGACCAAACCTCACTGGACACTTCAGGAAAAAGGCAAAAAATGGAATAATAGGAAAAGCTTGTGTGCCCGGGACTGAGCTAAAAACCGCCCTGGCTGGAGATTGTTACAAGCACAAAGAATACACATCCTCTTCTCCAAGAAATTCCAAGGAAGACAATGATACAAGAAATCTGGAAATAAGTGCCTAGTCAATGCCTCTAAATAACAATGACTGTGACATCCACATGGACGGTGAAGGGATAGACAAAAAATTCAGTCAGGGAATGAAGTAAGGAAAAGGCACAGAGGAGCAGAGACCTCCAACTTCTGGAGGATGTATTTTAAAGTACCTCATGCTTTCTGAGATGAGGTTCAGCCCTGCACGTTGTGGTGCAGAGGCCTAGACAGTTACGCTGCCTCTCTTGCGACTTTGGCATACCTCCCGTCAGCTGTGGGGAGACTAAAATACAGATCCCATCGACACCCAAATCCAAGTGCAAAACCCATCTGAGAAAGGCTAATGAACCCACCTCCCTTTCCCAACCATCCCCGGTCCCAAAACCTTAGAAACCTCTTCTATTCTCCTGAACTATCAGGGAAAGACCCCACTCTTTCCCAACAGCTCCTGCACTGTATTCACACTCCTGAACCCCTTGTATCAGCTGCTCCTCGGGAGCTGCTCTTCCAAGCTGCACCCTGTGAGCGCCTCCTATCTTCCCACAGACTCTGGGCTCTGCTACAGGCCCACAAAGGAAGTGAGGTCCTGATGCTTATAATCTATGAGGGGCCTGCCACAAGCTGCAAAGGTTCAAGAGGCAACATGGTACTCCGTAGGCAATCGGAAAGGCTATGAGCCGTTCCATACTCTCAAACACACTACGCCTTATGTCCCTGCTGCTTTCTTGAGAAATATGAAGATATACAGATGCATACGAGATGCTCACCTTAACGCCTGCTAGATTATCTCATCATCAGTCCTATAAGGAGATGATATCAACAACTTCCACAGTATACAGCCAAACTGGTGAAAAAAAACAAGACTCCATCTTCAATAAAGTCAGGAATTCCAGAAAAATACAATGCACTTAGAACAAGGAAAAAACCCCAGAACATACTATTAAACCATCTCATCACCCCTAAACACCCAATACAAAATTACTCACCAAAAAAAAAAAAGCTACATATAAGGGTACTTTCTACTATATGTGCTAGTGAACCTTGAGCGGTCCTGAAGCCCCTACCGCAAACAGACACCTCCGCATCTCTCAATATCAAAACACATCTACTCAAATGACTTAGCTCAAAAGTTGCCTCAAAACCCTCAGTCAACTGAAGGAACAGCAGAGCACACACACCCGAGAAGCCCAGGAGCACAATGAGCTCCCTGATGAGAGGCTGTGGCTCATATACCCCAGGCCCTGCCCACCACCTTTCCACAATCCCCTGGGAACAGGGAGGGGCAAACCACCAGAAAGCATAAAGGCGGCCGGAGGAGCAGCAGGGAGGTTTTTTATCTGCCTTAAGTTTACAGCGCGCAAAGCACTGGACAGCAGAAGCGACCTTTACTGGAGATGATGACGATCCCTGCTCCTTTACTACAACTACATCTATTGCATCGACAACGTGACTGGGTAAGGAATTAAACTTAATTTTTCTGGGGCATAGATAGAAAAAGGTAGGTGTCGTACTAAGCTACGTAGGAAAGTAACTCGTTAAATGCAATAACAATGTTATTATCAAAAATTATGTGCTTTAGTTCCCTATAAAAAATAACAAAATGCTATGGGGTTATGCTTCATTTCTAGCAAGACCACGCGTGCTTCCTAACTTCTATGAGAACTATGTTGTGGACAGGACTGAATGACAAAGCAGATTTAGATCCCGTAAGAATCCTTTCTCAAAAATATCTCTGGTTGCAAAGTAAACTATTTACTGTAAATCGCTAACAATTCAGAGGCACCTCGATGGTCTCTCCGACCGACTCCCTTAACAGAACTAGATGAGTCCCAAAGGACAGAAAACACAAAAACCCATGGAAATACAAGAAATGTATGAGAGGCTGTATGAAGCAGCCTAATTAATGCCTAAGTAGCTAGAACAAAAATAAATTGCAAAACGCAACAGAAAACACCATGGGAGATGTCTCTATCAAAACAGATGAAGGCTATCGCCTTCTCTGAAGAACTCAAGAGGAGATCTGCGCTGACAATATACATCTTTGGGGTGCCAGATACCAAACAGAAACATACTATAAGACAGAAAACAGACAGAGTGCTGTGGAGCGCAAAGATGGCTTTGGCAAAGGTTCTGACAGAACGAGAGGCATCGTCACAGGGATGAGAGAGGTCCCGAAGGGGCCGGAGAGGCTGTGCTGGTTTTGGCTGGGATAGAGTTAATTTTCTTTATAGTAGCCAGTATGGGGTTATGTTTTGGATTTGTGCTGAACACAGTGTGAATAATAGAGAGATGTTTTAGTTGTTGCAAAGTAGTGCTTATATTAAATCAAGGACTTTTCAGCTTCCCATGCTCTGCCAGGTGCATGAGAACTTGGGGGGGGACGGGATATGACACAGCTGGGACAGCTGACCCCAACTGACCAAAGGGCTATTCCATACCATAAGATGTCACGCTCAGCATATACAGCTGGGAGAAGAAGAAGGAAGGGGGAACGTGTTCCGAGTTACGGCATTTTGTCTTCCCGAGTAACCGTTACGCATAATGGAGCCCTGCTTTCCTGGAGATGGCTGAACACCTGCCTGCCGATAGGAACGAGTGAATGAATTCCTTGTTTTGCTTTGCTTGCGTGCGTGGTTCTTGCTTTACCTATTCAACTGTCTTTATCTCAAGCCACGAGTTTTCTCACTTTTACTCTTCCGATTCTCTCCCCCTCCCACCAGGCGTGAGCGAGCGTGTGGCTGAGTGGTGCTTAGTGGCTGGCTGGGCTTAAACCGTGACGGTCCTTTTCGGCGCCCAACATGGGTCTCGAAGGGTTTGAAGTAACAACAGGTTTGATTGCCACGTGCTAGATCGAATTTATAGCTGTTATTGCTGTTTAGCTATTAATGGGCAGGCTTCTGTGCTTACCGTGGGGCTTGCTTGCCTTACTGTATATGACAGTCTAGTGCTTGTTAGTGGCTGCTTTTTGCTTTCACAGCTTGCTGTACTGCTGATCATCTGACTCTGCTGTGCCTGGGAACATGTGGATAACAGCAATGGCGATATGCCTGTGTTATCCCACAAGCGTGAGGTCGTTTACCCGGTGTGCGGGACGCCAATATACACACAGGGCAGAGGTCTTTTATTTCATGCCTGCGCAGAGATGGGTGCTAGGTGGTAGCTCTGCAAAGCTAGCACAAAGTTAGGTCACGCAGGTACAGTATTTATACAGTCTAGTTATGCATAGGCATAAGTAATTACACAAAGGGTTTTCTATTGGTCTACATTTCCCTTATTTCAACTTAAAGCTACAGTGCTACTGTTAATATTCTGCACATGCTCAGAGGTGAGGGGTCTCTGCTTGGGTCGGGGTCTCCAGCTTGAGGGGTGTGACTTTTAGTATTATAATGAGGATAGTTTGCGTGAGGGTGCTTCCTATCGCACTTCTGTGAGTAGTTTCAGATGGTTCCCAAAACATCTTAACTAGCTTATGTATTTCTCCAGGATGTGCTTTACTCCCAAGGACAGTAATGCTTGTTCAGACGGTCCGCTTTCCAGCCTGAATCCCCCTTATCGGCTTTACGTAAGCCCTGGCCTTCCGCCAGCTCCTGTTAGACTACAATTCCCCCCTTTGAGACTATGAGACTTTTCTTCATAGTCCCCATATGTGTCATTACTAGTTCTCATTAATAGTATATTATTTCCAGTAGTAACTTGTACAATTAGTCATCTAACACATTTTAAGGCACAACTAACAACAATACAGATGAATAGCATGATGATTACAATTATAATCATCGTTTGAAGTAAACTTGCCAACCATCCGGTTAGGGAGAATCCAAAACTTGGTAATATTTTGTTTAGAGGCCCGAATATCTCTACTTGATTTTGCCACTTATTTTATTTCCTCTATTTGTTGAGCTAAATGTTCAGTTATATTGGGGATATGGACACAACAATCTTGGTTTTTCAGTTTTAGGTACCGACATACCCTGTGTTCCTGTAGTAACAATAAATCTAAGGTTAGCCTATTCTGCAGCGTCATTTTTGAAGTTTCCTGTAATTGAGTATTTTAAATCTTGTAATCCTACTCTAGCTGCATTCGCTACCGCATTCTATTCTGAAAGGAGGTAACTGGGAGACTAAGATAGCTACGGTTTAAATCTGAAGTTAAAATTCCCCACTCGAGGGGATCGGCTGCAGATTTCGGTAATGGTAAACAGGCCATTATACTGCTGATGTTATGGATTCTTTCAAAGAATTGGACAAGTTTTGAGACTACATTTCTGTTACAAAAAGTAAATGCTAGGTCAATCAATGTCAGAGATACAATTTTTATTGTAACCGTGCTCAATTAATAACACTTTCTGAGAGTGTCCTAGGAGTAATTTCAATAGTAGTTTTCTAAAAGAAAAACCCTGATACAATTCATCGACAGTCCCTGGTTAGTCGGAGTTTCAGTTCTCCAGTTGGCATAGAGATCCACTTGTCCTGGTCTGGTGCCTTCTTTACTCTGGTATAACGAATCCAGGAGTCGATCCCATTCACCTTTAGCGCTGTATATGTTTTTAATAGCACCGTATAAGGTTCCTTCTGCTTTTCTTTCAAGGGCTCATCTTTCCCAGTTCGCACGTAGACCGTGTCTCCTGGTTGGAATGGGTGTACTGGAGTGTCCAAGGGAATGGGAGTCTCCTGGTTTAGGTACCTATGCAGGGAAGATAAATTCTGCGACAGAGAAATCAAATACTCTTTAATTACAGCCTGTCCCTTGATAAGCATTTGGTCTCCCTTTGTGGTTAAATGATTGATTGGATATGGTTCCCATACAGGATCCCAAATGGACTAACAGCTTCCCTAACTCTGGGTGTAATTCCTACTCTCGTTAATGCTATGGCTAGAATATCTACCCATTTCATTTGAGTTTCCTGACACACTTTAGAAATCTGTCTTTTGAGAGTTTGATTCATTCTTTCTACTTTGCCACTGGACTGTGGCCTCCAAGGGGTATGCAAATCCCATTTAATGTTTAGAAATCTAGAAACTCCCTGCGCTATTTCTGCAATAAAGTGGGGTCTGTTATAGGAGAATATACCTTCTGAAATGCTGAATCTGGGGATAATGTATTTCGACTAAATTTTAATTGCTTCCTTAGATTTGTTAGTATGACAGGAGAAAGCTTCGGGCCAACCAGAAAAGGTGTCTACCGTTACCAATAAATATTTATACAGATTACACCTGGGCAATTCTGTAAAATCTATTTGCTGGTGCTCCCCGGGAGTTATTCCTTGTTTTGCGATTCTTCCCCTGATTTTCTTTGCAATTTTTGGGTTATTGGCGCAACAGATAGCGCGCTTTTTAACTATTATATCCGCTAGGCTTTGCATTCTTGGCCCACTGATGTGTCTTTTGGCAATTAGTACTAATGCATCTGCTCCTGAGTGTGTTTCTCGGTGCAGTTTCTCAAGTAGAATTTCCATCATGTTTTGAGAAATTAATAATTGCTTCACTGGTGTCACCCACCAACCCTGATCATTTTTGGAACAATCTAATTGCTCTGCCAATTGATTTGCCTTCTCGATGTGTTGTGGGGGCAGATAATTCCAAAGGGGTACTGGAATTAAAGCCCCTTCAAATTTTGATTTCTGTAATGCTGCTTCTTTGGCTAACGGGTCTGCTTTTCGATTTCCCTTCGTGATTTCATTGTTTCCCATCTGATGTGCTTTACGATGCATTACAGCAACCTCCTTTGGTTGAAGGACTGCCTGTAACAGCTTCATGATTTCTGTTCCATATTTGATCGGAGTCCCGTGTGAACTTAATAGTCCTCTTTCTTTCCAAATTGTCCCACGTGCGTGCACTACTCCGAATGCATACTTAGAATCTGTGTAAATATTGACTTGTTTTCCCTGACTAAGCTCTAAAGCTTGTGTTAGTGCAACCACTTCTGCCTTTTGAGCAGATGTATTACTAGGCAAAGATTTAGCTTCTAAGGCCTGAGAATGTGTTACCGCTGCATATCCAGCTTTCTGTCTTCCTTCCAACGTAAAACCGCTTCCATCGGTAAATAACTCCGGTTCTGCATTTGGTAGGGGTTTGTCTCGCAGATCAGGCCTACTAGAATACGCTTGTTTGATGGTTGTTAGGCAGTCACGATGCAATTCACCGGATTTGGAAATCGGGAGCAGAGTTGTAGGATTTAGAGCAGAGGTCGGGGAGATTACAACATCATCTTGTTCCAGCAGCGCAGCTTGATATTTAGCTAACCTGCGTGGGGAGAGCCGCTAATGCCCTTTATTTTCAAGGAAAGAAGACACGGCATGAGGTACAAATACAGTAATCAGTTGGCCTACTGTCAATTTCTGAGATTCTTCAATTAAGGCTGCAGTAGCTGCTACTGCCCTCAAATAAGCAGGCCAACCTTTACTGACTTCACCTAATTGCTTTGAAAAGTATCCCGCCGGTCTTTTCCAGCTCCCCAGCTTTTGTGTCAAAACTCCTAATGCCGCTTGCCGGCGTTCATGTACATGTAATTGGAAGGGTTTCCTCAAATGCGGGAGTCCCAAAGCAGGAGCCTCCGTGAGTTTCCTTTTAATTTCATCAAAACTCTTCCTACATTCAGGTGTCCATTCGAGAACCCGCTCAGGTCCTTTCACAGTAGCATACAATGGTTTGGCAATTAGTCCAAAACTGGGAATCCATAAGCGACACCATCCAGCCACTCCCAGAAATCCTCTTAATTGCTTCTCTGATGTAGGTACAGCAATTCTACAAATTGCCTCTTTTCTCTCAGTACTTAATTCTCTCTGTCCTTTGGTGATTTCAAACCCCATATATTGGACCTTTTTTTTCCCCCCAATCTGAGCCTTTTTCTTAGAAACCCGATACCCTGCCAAGCCAAGAAAGTTAAGCAAACTGGTGGTGGCTTCCAGACATACCTCATAACTGTCAGAACCAATTAGCAAATCATCAACATATTGCAACAATGTTACAGCATCGTGATCGTTTTGCCATAGTTCCAATTCTTTGGCTAGTACCTTACCAAACAAGGTAGGGCTGTTCTTGAATCCTTGGGGAAGGACAGTCCAGCAGGGCTGTGTCTTTCGTCCTGGAGTTGCATTCTCCCATTCAAAGGCGAAGATGGTCTGGCTCTGCGCATCCACAGGTATACACAAGGTGGCGTCCTTTAAATCTAACACTGCGAAATAAGTATTACTGTGAGGGATTGTAGTAAGGAGGGTATATGGGTCTGGAACCACAGGGTGGACATCTACTGTCCTTGCGTTAATTTCTCATTAAGTCCTGTACCAGTCTACATTCAGAAGAATGGGGATTCTTTACATGTAGTATGGGAGTATTAAATTCCGACTGACAGTCCCGTAACAATCCATGTTCTAAAAAGGAGCTTATTACAGGTTCTAATCCTTTTCAGGCCTCCAGCTTAATGGAGTATTGTTTCTTTCTTACCGGTTAAGCTCCTGGTTTCAGTTCAGTCTTTACCGGGGTTGCATTCTTTGCTCACACCAGCGGTGTGACTGCATTCAGTACTTCCTCTGAAATATTCATTTCTTCATTAAGATCTTTCTCGATTAACAAACATATCTGGGCTTTCCAGGCAGTCTCTGGGGGAATATGCAACTAAACAGAGTCTTCAGAAGAAGTTAGTTGTGCATTCAGCTTACAAGTAAATCCCACCCAAGCAATGGTAGGGGGCATTCTGGCATATAAAGGAATTCATGAGTTAATTTAGTATTTCCAATGGAACATTCCATAGGTTGTAAAAACAGCCTTAAAGTCTTTTTCCCTGTTGCACCAACAACGCTTATTTTAGTTCTACTTAAGGGTCCCCTACAACTACTTACTACAGCATGAGTGGCTCCACTATCAATTAAAAAAAGAATCTATTATTTCATTCCCCAGCTTGACTGGAACCAGAGGATTGTCTGGGGAAGCTTTAATAGATTCCTCCGGCCCCCTTCAGTCCAACCCAGTCTCTGTCATGACTCCAACGGCTGCTTCTGTCTCTCTTTCCCGAGATTACTCAGACGGCGTGGACAATCTTTTTTCCAATGGCCCTCTTGCTTACGATTTGCACGCCGATTCATTCCCAGGGGAATGTCATAACGACTTCTACTATTATTTCTACGGCCCCTTCCTCGGTCACAAAATTCACCTCGTGTATTTTCTCTCCCTTTTTCTTGGTCTTCTGTCAAGGCAGCCAACAAAGAAGCCTGCAGCTTTACTCATCCCCGCTTCTCCTTCTCTTCTATTTCCTCCCAATTATTACATACCTTATATGCGATTGAGAGGAACTGTGAGATTGTCGTGCCATCCTCGCCCTCTACCTTTTGTAATTTCTTTCTTATATCTGCTGCTGCTTGACCGATAAACAGTGTGTTAAATAACTGTAAATTGCTATCATCTTCCAGATTGAGATCTGTCCATTTTCGAGCTACTTCACACAATCTCTCAGAGAAGGCTGACAGGGTTTCCTTATCCCCCTGCCTTACTTCAGATAGTTTAGATAAATTCTTGGGCTTTTGCACTCCACGTTGAATCCCATACAAAACTAACTTTTGATATTCCTTTACCCTCTGTAATCCCTCACACTTGTGTTTGGATCCCACTCCGGATCCTCTTTTGGGAGGTACGTATTGGTATTAGGCACCCCCCCACACACACATTGTTGGATCAGTCCCTCTCTAGCCTTCTCTAAAATTGTTCTCCTCTCCTCAGTGGTAAACAAATATTCTAGGAGAGCCTGTACATCTCCCCAGTTAGGATTGAGTCATGATTAACAGTACTATACATTCCTTCTGGATTGTTTCGATAGGATCCAACTGCCTGTTTCCAGTTTAATAAATCAGAAGCAGTAAAAGGTACGTGTACGGATACCGCTCTTCCTTCAGGCCCTACAGCCTGTCTGAGGGGAGCTTGAGCTATCGGTTTCTGTCCCCTTGTTCTTTTAGAGATAGCAGTCGCAACTCCATTATCGCTTGAGCTATCAGATTCTGGCTGTTTTGGGGGAGCTACCAACAGCTGAATATCCTCTTCTGAATTTTCTGATTCAATACAACGAGCTTTTCTCTTTTTCTCTGTTAACACATATATTCCAATCTGATGTTTACAATCCACTAAACCACATATTTCTTCCTAATATCCCAATCATGTCTTAACGAAAAAAACATATCCACATAAGGCATTTCATCCCATTTTTCAGTTCTCCGACAAAATAACATTAATTCCAATATGGTGTTATATTTCAAGGATCCATTCTCAGGCCATTTTTCACCATCTTCCAATTGATATTGTGGCCACCGTTGATTACAATATTGTTTTAGCTGATTTTTGGTCACGGGATCTCCCCCAAATTTATTGCAATGTGTCAGAATGCATCCTAGAGGAGAGCAAAGGGGTGCCTCCTGGGAAACAGCAGCGCCCATAATCGGTAATGAAAAACCCAGCGTTTCTACACAAACCAGAACGAGGGACGTCTCCCTTTGTTGAACAGGACAGTGTGTAGAAACAAACAGAACTATGCTACTGCCACGTATCTTTCCTGGTGCATCTTATGCAGAGCCCAGAACAGAACACGTGGTGCCTGCTTCCCGAGAGATCTTGCCCCTACCCCCCTTTTCTCGTATCCCAAAAAAATACCTCTTGCCAGTAGCATTGCACTGTTGTGTCGCTTACCACCCGACTGCAGGAGAGGAGCTGAAGGAGTCCCCGATCGACAGGTCGGTGCGTGCTGGAGTCCGCTCAGGCCTCTTCTCCCTGTCGGATGCGGCAAGACGAACCGGGCGAGGCTGTTGGCTCGGTCCCATCTGGGGTGCCAAAACTGTTATCCCACAAGTGTGAGGTGGTTTACCTGGTGTGCGGGACGCCAATATACACACAGAGCAGAGGTATTTTATTTCATGTCTGCGCAGAGATGGGTGCTGGGTGGTAGCTCCGCAAAGCTAGCACAAAGTTAGCTCACGCAGGTACAGTATTTATACAGTCTAGTTATGCATAGGCATAAGTAATTACGCAAAGCAGTTTTCTATTGGTCTACATTTGTCTTATTTCAACTTAAAGCTACAGTGCTACTTTAATATGCTGCACACGCTCAGAGGTGAGGGGTCTCTGCTTGGGCCGTGGTGTCTGGCTCGAGCGGTGTGACTTTTGGTATTATACTGAGGATAGTTTGCGTGAGGGTGCTTCTTATCACACTTCTACGAGTAGTTTCAGATGGTTCCCAAAACATTTCAATTAGCTTACATATTTCTCCAGGATGTGCTTCTCTCCCAAGGACGGTAATTCTTGTTTAGACGTTCCCCTTTCCAGCCTGAATCCTCCTTATCAGCTTTACGTAAGCCCTGGCATTCCACCAGCTCCTGTTAGACTACACTGTTAGACTACAACACACCAGTCAGTGGGTTCAGAATTAGGAACAGAAAGAACAGGACAAGGAAAACACCCACACAAGCCTCATATCCCTAAGAAATGATTAAAAAAGCCCAAAACCCCCAGATTTTAGATTGCATTGGCTTAGGGACTGCCTCCTTCAAATGCCAGGGCGGAGCGGTGGAATCAGTCACAGAATTCAGTTGCCTACCAGGAGACAGCCCTTGTCCTCGCAAGGCAAATTTTTCAAAACATCGTGCTAATTGTCCGATTTTACTAGCTACAGTGGGCTTCCCTACCAGCACGAGTTGAGGACATTTTCCTGTGGGTTCATTTGACACTAAATCAAGTTTTTAGCAGGTACAAGCAACCAAGCGCGAGATAGAAAGTAAGCTAAGATACTGGCTGCCGTACAAAATTTGTTCAAGATTGTGCCTGCGGGAATCGCACAAAGCCCACGATGACTGAACAAGTATGTCGGAGGCCCTATGGCAAACAGTGCTGACGTTTCATGAAGCTCTTTTCCTGTCAAGAAAAGGACCTTTTATACAGTATCTCTATTGGAATTCAGGCTGCTTCCTACTCATTCTGGCAAGTTAGCTTTCACAGAAACCCTGAGAACTTAAACCACCAAGCAACATTTGTAATTCTTGTTCTCTACCTACAGGGAATTTCAGCAAATCAGAACACTACTTAAAGCAAAATTCTGGGTTTGTTTCACGCAAATCAAGTATCTAAGCCATGGACAGGTGTCTGTAGAAAGACTACTTTAAAAGATACAGATAAGTGGAGTACTCACTTTTCTGAAATTTCTTCCAGTAGTTCCATCAATTTAGCAGCCCAACCCAGACTTCGAAACTCTGGTGCAACAGAGAGAGCAGTAACATGTCCATGCCATTCTCCCCTAGCCACTGAGCCTTCCGCTTTGCCCATTACTGCCAACATCCAGAGCATCAGCACAGTAGCACCTTTGGAATAATGCACCTCTGACAGCTACACACCTTTACAAAAGAACCAAGCAGTGTGTAAGCAAACATTGCAATGGTTGTGGTAAGGTCTCAAACAGGGATGGCTATTTTATCACTCTGTGATTCATCAACCACTAAAAATGTCATTTTGGTCCAATATTACAGTAGTTCATTGACTAGTGTAAAAAAAAAATTTGCTGAAAATTCATTGTTTGAAGCATGACTTCCAAATGCAAATGTTAAGCAATTCTCGGGAGTCTTTAACTGAGAGGAATTCAGGATCTGACTAAAATAATGGCAGAATGGAGGGCTAGAAGCCCAAAACTAACTCACCATCCTGGCAACTACTGGAGACTTTTGGTGACTGTGGGGGGAACAGAGCTTGGGAAGCTTCACCAGTCTGGCAATAGAAAGCTAAGGCCCTGCAAACATGGTATGTTTAACCAAAAAAAAAAAAAGGGGGGGGGGGAATGTTGTTTTGTATTTCCTCTCCTTTCCACACAGAACCAAAGCAGTGTTAGTTCACTAATGAATGTTCACACTTCCACATGGTACTCTTATAAACATCAGTCACTGCTAGTAAGAAACTGATGTAGTGGGTACAGAGAAACCTTCTGTACAGCAAATGCTTTAAGCTTTTCTATGTTAAAGACTTTACTCCCCAGGTCCCTGCAAAGACCCTTACTCTGCCCTGCCCCACCCAAACAGTTCTATTTGGAATGATTTCTGAAAAAAACGAATATTCCACAGCAAATAAGCAAGTGACATCCAGACCCAGAGCTTTCCCTTACAGGACAATGCCAAACCCAAGCCCATAATTTTTACTTGCTGACGACTGACAGCGTCTGAGAGCAGAGCTGGGTGCGGACACTTCACTCCAGGATTACAGAAACGCTTGTGCGCGCGCACACATGCACGGTCCCGAGCTGCAGTTCCGGCTTTCGACCCGCCCGACGACCGAACGTCGGTACTGCAGCTGGGGAACTGCGCATGCGCAGTGGCGCGCGGTGGGGGGGGGGGTGTTCGCTGCGACCAAAAGTCGGTACTGCACCTATAGATAGCTCTGTCTTGTTTCCATTTCAAATTTCTTCATATACATCATCTTTTTATACATTTTAAACTTGTTTTTTAATTTATATATACGAGTTATTTTTGTATTTTAAGCCCCTATATATCTGTCTACATTTTTTTATTCTAAAATCCTTTATATAATATAGTAGAGGGGTTTATTTTAAATCTTTTTACATATATATACATAAAATTGTTCAAAATATATAATAATGATATATTTTTCTCTACTTCAATGCCTCACACCCATATTTACAGTTTTTCATTATTTCTTATTCCCCCCCCCCCCAAATTTTCACGGATTTTTGGGCTGTGACCCCCCTTTGGGGGGGGGGAACGGGACGGGACGACTGTCCCATGACCCCCCCATCCCCCCACTCAACCTGCTCCTCTGCCACATCATCATCCCCCCCAGTGACATTGGGGTGCCCCAAATGACATCATCACCCCCCAGCCTCCCCCTTTATTATTCACACCCAAAAGAGGCACAAAACAAGGGAAACTGCCCCAACTGACAGCTTGTTACTTTAATAATGCCATTTACATATGTACATGCCCCGCCAAAAAAGGGGAGCTCTGCAAGAAAAATAAAGCGGGGAAAGCCCCCCAAACACTTGCAGCCCCCCCAGCCCGTTCCGCAGCCTGGCAGCCGCCCCATGGCATAGGGGAGTGTGCTCGAGGACGGTGCAACATCTCTGGCTCAGGCTCTGCTCTGCCATGTTCCCCCTCCGTTCCCGCACTGGCATGGGTTCCCCACCAGAGCCACCAGGCTCTCCCCACCAGACAGCCCTCGCTGCCGCACCTGCCGGGCACCCACTGGAGACAGAGCCAGGAGCCTCCAGGCACAGAGCTGGCCCCTTACCCTCAGGATGCTTAATGACCGGGCAGGCAAACATGGGCTGGGGGTATCTATGGAGCACCACCAGACGCTTACAGCAAAACATCTGAAAAACAAAAATCCCAAATTCTATTTCAGCATACGAAAAAACCAGCACAGCAGAAAGTAGAGGAATTCAGTCAGAATAAGGGATAGGAGAGTAGTTGAGCTACAGGAGGATTCTAGGTAAACAGGTCCGCTCAAGATACAGTGCATGCTTTAACAGCTAGAGTGACTGGAACACTTAAAATCAGTATTAAGACTAAGGGATACGATTTTGAACACATTCTTCGCCTAAAAGTAAACACTCTTGCTGGTGTTGGAAAACGTCTCATTCCCTTCCTTCCAGCACTGCTTGCAGGGAGATAACCCTGTGAGGCCACAGGACAAGGTGGTACCGTCATCTGAATCTACGCTTACGCATCCACTGCAACAGCTACAGCCCTCGCGCTGCTGCTGCACATCTTGCTTGCTCGGTGAATAAAGCTGAAAGTGAAGTGTAAAACTTTAGAGAGTAACATGGAAAATACAGAACAAATCTCAGTAATTCACTCTACGCTAAAAAAGTGTGTGTATGCTTATATACATCCAATAACAATACTTACACTATAAAAGCATTTGAGTTTCCTTTTGCATTCCTTTAACTTGCACAGCTGGGATACCATTAAATCATCTATCTCCAAAATACACAGTTATAATGTGACTTGGGGGGGGGGGTTGTGCATTACATAGCTAGGAGGGACATCTGGCCAGCTGCGCTGCCCAAGAGAGACGCTACTGAAGTGCCAGGGAAACGTGACACGGAAAGCAAGACAGAAATAAAGTACTGCAGAGCACTCCATCCAAATATTGGGGAAAAACCCGTAACATTCAGTTGCCTCTGTCTTTAAACATTGAGAACAAATACCTAACTGCTTAAATACACCTGACAAATTGCATGCCACAGCTATTGGGCAGTTACAGTTTAAACAACGCCAGTCACTGTAATTTACACAATTTTAACTTCTGTTTAAAGTTTCAGTTATGATAGAAGAGTCAGTGAGATAAGAGATCCCCCAGATGGTTTCACTTTGGGGAGGGGGGCAACACAGAAATCAAATCCCCAGTGCTGCAATACATCAGGCTACCAAAAGGGACTGGCAGATTTGCTAATGCTTTTGGCTGTACTGAAGCATGCAGAGGAACGCCTTTTTATGACATCTCGGCTGTTACAACTGAGAACCAAAGACCAGCGATGCCATCAACTTTTGCAAGACGTGCTGGGCTTGGGTCCTGGGAAGGCAATTAACTTTTTTTTTTTTTTTTTTTTTTAAAAAGAGTGAAAAGTCTTGTTGATGACTTCTACTGGCAAGTACATCCGCTCTGATGGGAAGTTTATCAAATGCAACTTCTTTGAATGAGAAGGATTTCCATTCAGGAAAATCTCTTTCCAACTGAAGAAAAAAATTACACACCGTAGCTTAAGGAAAAAGGACATTATTGAAGCAGTAACTCTCCAAAACCACATCAGGACTCACTGTCGGTACTTACAAGGCTGCTAATGCTTCTTGGGAAAGCCTGGAAAACACACAGAAGCGACGCCCATTTGTCCTGTTTTGTCCACGTCTCTTCTTTGACCTTGATGGCTTTTAGTACAGATGCTAGTATTGCAGTAAGGTTTTTCAACTACTGCTATAAGATATTTTAAAAACTTACTGACTGAAAAAGCATAAAGTTTTTACCATGAAAACAAAGGCTGTTTCTTCTGAACTCTTACCAACAGTTTCTTTCCTCTTTTAATACAAAATTATTTTCACAGTATCATTTAATAGTAAGCACACAGAAACAGAAGATTACGCTTTTAGGAAGAGAAAAGAAACAGAGGGAAGTCAGCTTTGCATGACTTCAGAACACACCTTATTCTATTTTTAGCATTTGTGTTGAAATACTTCATAGAAAAACTATAGAAGGAGAGTTGGCACATTCTTCATGTTAACTTTACAGTCCACACTACAAGTACCTTAGGAAAAATGCAGACACACATCGTAGACATACCGTGTACTTGCAGACCACTACGGATCCTTTCCATCTGTCTTGTACTTTCGTGGCAGAAGAAAGGGCAACCATGGCGAAATGGTGGCAGCTGACATTCTACTGAGAGAGGGAAAAAAACCTTTAACATAAAGCTGGGTAGGAATCTAAAGCTTCCTTTTTTTGTGAAGGTTGGTGAAGACTACAACTGAGTGGAGGAAAAAGTATTTTGCATCATCTTTGGTACAGTTGATGATACAGGCCGCTAGAGCTTTTGCAGTTTTTAGACAACCGTGCCGTTTTTTGACTCATGGGCAGCTTTCGTTTCACTAGAAACACTTTCATAGATACACGCAGGTGACAGACACAGATACCTACGTACATTTTCCGAAGCCTACAAATAGTCAAGACTTCCTCACCCCATACGTCCCAAGTTGAGTATTTTTGTTAAAGAGTACAGCAACCCATCTGTCCTTGTGAACTGCCTCCTTACAAAAAAGGAATGCTTTTTAGCAGGCCGTTTCTCCAAATGGTCAAGTCCTTCTCAAACTGCAGTTGTGCCACCAAACCTGCTTAGGGTCCCTCCCAGCTTTTGACTGTGCTTACATTTAACAGCCACGTGCTCCAGTCTGTCTTCCAACAGCAAAAATACGGCATGCCCTCAGACCCAGAGCACAACCCTCCAGATGTCCACGTACCCCTTGCTGTTTTGATGAGGAGGCACCGAGCATCCCTGCGAGCACAGCTGCACGCACAAGATCATTTTCACCTACACTGATTTCAGTGGATGTAGTTTCCGACGCTTTAAACTGAAAACCGTATCTTGACACTTTGCCACAGTAGAAGTGATCCGTAACTAGAACTCCACAAAAACGCAGAAACACAAATTGCAAACGCACAGCAGCAACAGCTTCAGAACTATTTAGACCAGGAACGAGGAAGAAAAAGAAAAGCGCTTCATCGTGTGCACAGGAAAGCAGCAGACAGAGAAAAGGGTCAGCATTCATAGCCCTCACAGGAAACAGACATTCTCCTTCCATTCCTAAAGCCATCTGTTAGGTCTAAATATCGTAGCACTACTGTGGCAGTATTGAGAGCAGGGAACAACAGCCCTGCCGCTGGACATTTACATAGCAGGATACATAACGAGAGGGATGTAGCAGATTGATGCACAGACTCTGATCGAGGGATAAATCGAAGACCCTTTATTGAACTATTACATGGCTTATATACTTTCTAATTGTTTGTACATGCGCTACTGAGAGAACTCTTATTGGTTTACATGTCTTGTTCACGCGTCCTTCACGCGTTCCTTCAGCTAATACAATTTGCTATCTTTTTGCAACTTTGCAGTTCCTTTCTTCACAACAAAAAATCACGAGCTCGCCTTATCTCTCTCCAATGCTATCCACTCCTACTCCTGACACACAGCCTCCTTCCCTCAGGCATAACCCAAACTCTCAGTACTTCAATCTTGTTAACCCTTTCACTCCTGCTATGCCTAATTCCTCCTCAGAGGGACACGTTTTACCACACACAACCGTGAACTTCCTGAAAATTTATATTTACCAAAAATAGCCACTTGGGACATAATGCCCAACAACATTTAGCAATAAAACTTCGATGTGTTTGACCCACACAAATTTTTTGGTAACTTGCTATTTGCTTCCCGTTGTTGTTGTTGTTCTTCCTTCAGAAATTCTGCTCGCAGCCAAGTTATTCACTCCTGGTTCAAGCATTTACCTTCCTGGTATTACCAGCACATCTACACAGGCAAGTAACTTAACTGCTCTTCTAAAATTGTCCAAATGACAATTACAGCCATGAAAGAGGAGTGAAAGAGAAGAAAAGGAGAGGTCAGGCAGCAAGAGAGCTCTGCAGGCTGCCATCACTCATCATTGCACTATTTTTTAAACCATACACCTCCCCAATCTCTTTAATAACATATGTATTATGATTGAACATTATAGCTGTACACTGTATAAATATTAATTAGTTTGTATGATTAATTACTTAATAACTATTCTAAGCAGCGTACAAAGAAGAGCTGAACTCGAAGAGGGTGTGCGGGGTCTGAAAAGCACCCTTCCCGCCCAGATACCACCTCAGACATTGAGTTTGGATCGGGGTATGCCGGCCTCCTGAACTTCGGGGTCCGATGCGACCAGTCCCCCACCTCCAGGGAGGGTCCGTGCACCCTGCCCTCCCCTTGCTTTTCGCCACAGCCCCTAGTGCCCTCCCACCCCCCTGCACAAACAGCCAAACTGGCTTCTGCTTTTGGCCCCCAAACCAGCTCCCATTTCTGAGCCCACAAACCCACCTGCTGAGCCTGTTCTCAAGTCCCAAAAGTGCAGCACTTGACCTCCGCTCCTGAGCCCAAAGCCACACCACTTGGTCCCCTCTGTCAGGTCCTGAAAGCGCACGACTCAAGCTGTTTCTGAGCCCCAAAATCAGCCATATGAGCCTCTTTTCAAGCCCCAGGAACAGAAGACCTGGTCTCCATTTTCAGGCCCCAAACCAGTTTACCCTCTCTGCTTTCTGACCCCTTTGCAGTCCCCGTGCATGACGCTGTGGGGTGGGGGGAGCGGAGCCACCCCACAGCCCTGCACCCCCAGGGCCCCACATGCAGTTTTGGGGGGTGCTTGGGCACTGCGGAGAGCCCGGCCCCACACCTCTGCGGGGCAGCACCAGCACAGGCAGGGCATCACTTTATTATGCCTGTTTCCGGCTTCGTATCTCCGGCACCACCAGCACTGCTGGGCCCGCACTCCAAACCCCCCAGCCCGAAGCACCCCCGCGGGGAGCCAGGCCCAGCCGCCTCCAGGAACCCCCGGCAGCCGCAGCCGTGGCCCTTCCCCGCCCGCCCGGCCACCGGGACCCGCCCGGCGCCGCAGGAGCCCCCCGGGCTGCCGCTGCCCGATCCCCGCCAGCAGCGGCAGAGGCTGCCCGGCCCCAACAAGGAGCAGCTGAGAGCCGGGTGGGGCTGCCCCTACTCCCCCCGCTCGCACACGGGCTCGGCCCCAAAACCCCCAAACGAACCCCAGGACAGCGCTCGGCCCGGGGCCGCTTTTGCCCCCGCCAGCCCCAAGAGAACAGAGCCTGCACCCGCCCACGGAGGCTCCGCCTGGGGAGTCCCACATCCACGGCCCGCCGAGCCCACAGCCCCAGAACGCGCCCGGCCCCTCACCCGCCACGCCCCTATTTAATACAGCGACAGGGAGCAGGACAGAGAACTGGAAAGAGAAAAATAAGACGAGGGAGAAGACTGAGGTGCCGAGAGAGAAAGGAAGGCCAAAAGAAAAGGTCAGAGAGGTACAGAAATCAAGAACAACAGGAACAAGGAGCCCTGCAGAGAGATGGAGCAAGACAATGCAGGGTCAGTGAGCTGGGATAGAGAGATGGGGGGAAAAAAGAAGAGGAAGAAGGAAGGAGGAACAATGATGGTGACAGGGCGCAGGACATACAGACAGAGGGAGAAAAAGGACAGGGAACAGGACAAAGGGATTGAGAAATAAAGAAAGGGTCAGATCTGTACAAAGAAACCAAGAAGGAAAAGTAAAAAAAACCAGCAATGGGCTAGAGGACAGAGGCAGAGGAAGAAAAAAAGGGCCGGGGAGCAGGACAGAGGTAGAGAAAGAAGCATTGGGGCAGAAGAATAGAAAGAGAAAAAAGGCAGACAGGAAGAAGGATGGGGGATGACAGGGGGGAAAAGAAGGACGAGGAGCAGGACAGATTGTCAGAGAAAGACAGGGACAGGGAGCAAGACTGCACTTTGGGTTACGCATACAGACCCTGCGGTGCACGCTGGCGGTCTGGCCTGCTGCGGACTACGAGGAGGGATCCTTCCTCACCCGGAGAGGCAGGCTCTCTCTTGCCTCCAGCGGGAGGCAGCTTCCGGCCAGCCGGCCTTCGATTTCTTCTTCTTTACCTTTCTCTGGCCTCTCCAGCTTTAGCCGTGGCAGCTCCTGTCCACAGCCGGTAAGCGCTCTGCCCGTCCCTTTTCGCCCCCACGCCACGAGGAGAGCGAGGCCAGGCAGAGACAACCCACACAAGCCTGAAGCGGGTGCCATCACCGGCATCCCCAGGGGAAGAAGGGACAACCGCATCCTCAGCGCGGCCTCTGGGAGAGGGAAAGAAGCAGCAGCCACCGTTATTACTGCAGATTGCCCCTGGCTGAAGCCTCTCCTTCCACAGGGGCTTCTGGAGACGCATCGAGGGCCAGCTTGCTGCCGTCATGATGGGACTTGGGGGTGACCTGGGGCTACAGGACTCCAACAGACCGGGAGCCTGCCGCAGCAGGCGGTTTGAAGCTTCCCGTCCCGCCACCCTCGGGCGGCCAGCAGGCAGGAGACACCTCAGCACCCGCCGAAGGGGCTCGCTCGCCTCACCGGTGGCCTCGGCCCTCACCCAACGCCGCCGCCACCATGCTGCTCCCGGGCACCGCGCATGCCCCGGCCGCCGCCGGCGCGTCCAGAGGCGGCGCGCGAACGCTGAGCGGCAGTACCGCGCTTCGGTCGTGCTGCGGAAGCAGCGGAGGCGGCAGCGGCGCCGCTGCGCACCTGTGCGGTACCTGCGCTGCAGTACCGCGCTTCGGCCACGAGGCGGCAGCAGCATCAGCGAGCACCCGGCGGGCGGCGCTTGCCCAGGGGCGGCACCGGCGCCGCAGTTCTGCGCTTCGCGCGCCGAGCGCCCGCCGACAGCGCGCACGTGGGGCGGTAGCGGCGTTTCCTTACCGGGAGGCAGCAACGAGCACCGCAGCACCACCCCACAGGCACCGCAGTATCGCACTGCCGTTACCGGCGAACGGTAGCGTGGAGCACGGGGGCGCCACTGCGCATGCGCGACGCCCGAGCCGCGGTACTGATGCCTAGTTGCCCGGCGGCAGCAGCGAACATGCCAAAACGTGCCACCGCGCATGCGCGGCTGCCGAGCTGCAGTACCGACTTACGGTCAACTGGCGGCAGCAGCGAGCCAGGAGCCGTGCCGCAGCACCGCCTTTTAGTCACTGAGCGGCAGCAGCGCATGCGCAGAGCACCACCTGCAGCACCGACTTTCGGTGGCCAGGCGGCAGCAGCGAGCTGCGTGCTTCCAGTAACAACGTGGCCGCTCCGCGGCCCAGTGCCGGCAGACCACACCTTCCGGCTTGCGTCGCAAAGCAACTCGCCCGCCCGCAAGTCCAGTGTCAGAAGACTATGCCTGCCGGTTCGCTCCGCGGGTCCTGTGTTTTCTGAGTTTTTAACCCTGCAGAGCATTGCGTTATTCTTATCCCCGCCGCGCCCGCGAGACCCGAAAGCGTCCGCGTAGCCTGGAGCCGCAGCCCCGGGACCCACGATACCGGCCCGGTGCTCCCCCGCGACTGGCCCCCACTCCACGCGGTCCCACGCGGCCCCAACCCATCCCCCCCTCCCCTCCGGCATCGCCCTGCGCCTCCAGCATGACCACGCACCGCCCCTGGCCCCCTTCACCCCGCATCCCTCCCTCAGACACCGCACCTAGTGCCCTTCCCAGCACCACTGCGATTCCACGCTAAGGGCCCCCAGCTCCACTGCTCGAGCAGTCCTACTCCGCTTCAGTGCTGCTCCCTTCACTCCCCGTACTGGGCTCTGCTGCACCCCCCCCATGCTGGCGATGGGTGGCGGTGGCCCCGTTTTCCCAGACTTGCACGAGCGCGGCCACCCCGGGCAGCGCAATTATTGTCACCTACCTACCTGTGGCTGTGACCCGTTGGATGCAGAGGGGGGCATTGCTGTCACACCTGGGGCTTGTTGTTCCCCCATCCCTGCCCCATAGCCCACAGTTGCAGCCCATAGGGGACACGGGGCCATCATCACCAACCCCGTAAGGAATAGCTGTGGCTGCCAGAGCGGCAGAGGTGCCCAGCTCCAGAGGGCTGCTTGCTGAAAGCTGAAGGAAGAGACCTGGGCTGCACAAAAAGGAATAAGGATGAGTATTAGGGGGACAAATGGAGAGCTCTGGGGTGCAACGAAAGGGGGCGGGGAAGAAAAACACCAGGGGGTGATGGGGCAAACAAAAGATTCTGGGAGCACAGAAGAGCAAAGGGAGAGCCTTGGTGCATAAAGAAAGGAAAACATGATCCTGAAGCACAGCAGAAAGTATCCAGAAAATTCTGGGACAGGGAAGAAAGCTAAACAGAAAACTGTGGCATGCTGCAAGACAAACATAGGGCCCAGGGGCACACAGGAAGGCACACGGAAGGCTTGGGGGCAATTCAGAATGTGAGCTGAGGGTCTCAGGGGGCTCTGGAGCACACGCAGAGCCTTGGTGCACACCAAAGGGCCATAAGGCAGGCTGTAATTGACTTCAGCCACAGCAATTAATCTAAAAAGTAGGTGTTACATCTTTCCCTTTTCACATATGCATACCTGGTAACAAAACAAACAAGAAACTACTAAAGCAAAGCTAATCCAGACACAATTAACAATATCCGCACGGTGGGAATGGATTATCTAGTCCTTAGAGCTGCCCCTGAGAAACAGAAATAACACACTTTTTATCGATAGTTAGCTATCCAGGCAGGAACATCTCCTTCTCTAGGAGTTTCCAGTGATATCAAGGGTCTGCCGAACTGCATTTTTGCTTCCGTTTCATCCAATTTGTTAGGTATTATTCATAAAAATCTGTTCACCAGTCTTCTGCTATCTGTCTGCACTTTCTATCACAGGTTGCATCTCCATAGCAAAAAGATAAACTGTGCATTTACCTTCCAACGAGGACGCAGTGCCGCCCTGCGGGCCTCACACACCGACCGGCCGCATCTCCAGCCCCGACCACACGGCAGCTTCGTTGCTCTTCTCTGGACACGCTCCAGCCCCTCAATGTCTCTCTAGTAGTGAGGGGCCCAAAACTGAACACAGCATTCAAGGTGCGGCCTCACCAGTGCTGAGTACAGGGGCACGATCACTTCCCTAGTGCTGCTGGCCATGCTATTTCTGATACAAGCCAGGATGCCATTGGCTTTCTTGGCCACCTGGGCACACTGCCGGCTCATATTCAGGCAGCTGCCAACCAACACCCCCAGGTCCTTCTCTGCCGGGCAGCTTTCCAGCCACTCTTCCCCCAGCCTATAGTGTTGCATGGGGTTGTGGTGGCCCAAGTGGAGGACCTTGCCCTTAGCCTTGTTGAACCTCATACAATTGGCCCCAGCTCATCGATCCAGCCTGTCCAGGTCCCTCTGTAGAGCCCTCCTCCCCTCAATCAGATCAACACTCCCGCACAACTTGGTGTCACGTGCAAACTTACTGAGGGTGCACTCGATCCCTTCGTCCAGATCATTGATAAAGATATTAAACAGGACTGGCCAAATATATATGGCCAAATAATAAAGTTCCAGAAAGACCACAGCATCCTGCAAGCTCACTGCAGGCCTCCAGAACAGCTCCACTGAGATGACCAGAGCGCCTCAGGGACCCCAGGCTTGGGGAAGCTGCCTGGCTGGGTCCTTACTGTGTCCCCTAATGAACCTAAAGACCTCTACATTAATTGAGAATAAAGTGCAGCCAAGGGCTAGCTTGTGCTTCTCTTCCTGGGACAGGAACAGGGAGTGCAGGGGGTGGTACCTCAGGAGCATCCGTCCCCTGCCGGGTCTTTGACGGTCTGTGTCTGCATCCCAGCAGCATCGGGCCACCTATCCTGTTTCCCTGCGGTGTGGGAGTAGGGGCACACAATTCTCTGCTGGGCCCCAGGAGGTCAGGGCTGGCCAGCAGAGAGAAGTAAGAGACACCCCGGACTGAGGGGGAGCCTGCAAGCAAGGATGATGTGGTATAATTCGGGAATGGCATCAAGGCATTGTTTGGGAGGTGGGTTTGGAAGCGCTGGCGTTCTGGGATGGTAGTTCAGGGCAGTGTTGGAATCATTGGTGGTCTTGGGGCAGGGTTTGGGTTTGAGGGCTTTTGGTCCAGGCCTGGGGGTGTTTTGAAGTCCTGGGACTTTGAGGGTCGATGTTGGGTTTGGGACAGGGTTTAGCAGCTGCGGGGGAGTTGGGGGCTGGTTTGAGGATTGTCTGCAGAGCCTTTGGGCAGAGGGCTTTTGCTGGCAGCATGTCAGGGTGGCAGTCCCGTCCCAGAGCGGTGCTCTTCTCATGCAAATGCCAGTGCCTCGGGTGCTTTGTGTGTCTGTCAGAGTTCCGGGAGGAGCCACGGGGGACCTCCTGAGTGACCCTGCGTGCCTGAGAAGCCATTGGAGAGGAAAAGCCTGCACCCTATATTCCTTCAGATCCTCCTGCCTTTCCTCTCCCTCCCTGTGTGCCCCAGACCGGACAGCCTGGCCCACCCCTTGCCACACTCCAGCTACACTCACTCCCCACGTGCCTATCACACAGGTTCTTTCTTCACCGATGAGGCCAAGGCTCAGCATAACCCCAAATTCTCTCCAACTTTACCAACTTCAGTAGCCACGGTACTTAGCTTTTCCTCTGTTTCAAACCTTCCTTGCTCTTTCCTTCCTTCCTAACACTCCTACGCTCCTTCTATATTTACATGCTTCTTTAAAATATCACTAAAGTCAACAAATCAGGTCAAGCTGCATCTCTTCAAGTTGTTGGCCCTCAAAGTACTACCCAGCAAAACAAACCAAGAAGACTGTTGAGGCCATTAATTTATCCCATTTTCAGAGTACTTTTCCAAAGCTTTAACTGTGATTGATGGAACCACTTCTCTTCCCATTACGCAAAGCTACATTCATCTATTACTTGAGCAGAAACTGTTTCTTCTAGTTTGGACCCCCTTGAGGGCTCCATGCCTCTGGCAGAGCAGCATTGGGTCATACATCCCATTCCCCTGTGGCACGCGACTGAGGGTGCACAGATGTCCCCGAGACTGTCAGAAAGCCAGAAACAGCAGATGGCAAAGGAGGCTGGAGACATCTAGAGTCATCTGGGGCCTGCAGGAGGGGTATGGGTAGTATGGGTGTCGGGGCAGGCTTTTTTACATTAGTTGCCAAGACTGAAGTTAAAGGCAAGAGGAAAATATATCCAAATGGAGGAAATAAAATAAAATGGACCCAGTTTAAAAGCACCTTCATCTTCAAACAAGAGAAACCCTATTTCTGTCGATGAGGCTTGATGTATTATTAATACTATTTTAACAGTGATCATGTTTAATAGACCACTGACATATATTGTAACATCTGCATATGGAATATATGTGTGTACATACACATTTTTTAATATATATATGTCTCTGTGTGTGTGATACTAAGAGCCACAAGAGCTACAAGACATTAAAAGCTACAAGAAACCAAGTTATTACCTCATGTAGATGATATTCCAGTGACTGGGAGCTACAGAAGATGTGTGAGAGAAGTTTTAAAAGTAAGAGATCAACTTGATTAAGGCACAAGTACTGCAACCCCCTTTTAATTACCTGGGTGTTGTAACTGAGGAAACAGGAAGCCAGATACCTAGAAGAAAGATTAAAGTCTCATATGAAATAAAGACTCCTACTAATCAATCTCAACTTAAAACAGAGGTCAGAGATTTTAATTTCTTATGGCAGCATATCCATGTGTGCAGATATCCTCGTGTGCTTATATAGTAACTTAGTTGTTTTATGTTTTTCTGTAGGACATTGAATTTTACTGTATGGTTTTGAAGAATGACAGATTTTACGACAACTGCATCGATATGCAATGGCTGACAAAGTTATAATGCCACGACGGAGACTCTGAGGCAAGACTGAGGAGCTGAGATACACGGCCTGCCAGAAGAACATTGCTCAGCAGCGATTGCTAGCCTTCAGTATAGGTACTGTGCATACGTCTCTCATTCTGTCAGAGTCTGAGACATTTTCAGCAATTGCAGAAATTTCTCACTTGGTTCTATGCTCTATAGTAATAATTTCAGCAATTATACTTAGGTTTATTAATTGTGTTAGTTATGGACATTTAGCAAACCATGTAATGGCCATGCACTGCCATAAAGAACTACAAGCTACTATGCTCAGACCTTTAGCACTCATCACGAGGCAAGACCAGAGAGGAGAAGACAAAGGACTCTGATTGGTCCTGATGACAAAGCTTGAGTGACAGGTAGCTTTGCAACATCCTTGCTGGACCCATGAGTAGTAACCCATGATTTGCAAACTACCAATGGAAAGGGGGAACACTGACCCGTTTCCTACCCGCCAGCCTTTGGTAGACGACATTCCAAGACACCACACTGTTCCGCCTGTATACCCACACCTACATCTTTCAGAGAAAATCAAGGGCATGGAAACTCTCTTACTCAGCTGCGATCAACAGTTCTGGTCTTATGTTCAGCCTGCCTCCTACTGCAAAGGCCAAGACTGTAGAAAAAAAATGTTCCCATTTCCGTACCAGCACGGCAGCCTCCTCCACATGGGTTTCTGCTTAGGTTATGTACCTAAGCAGAAATCAACAAAGCTTGCCCTCTTATGAACACAAGTAGAACCCACTGCCTCTGCCACTGTGCCCTAAACCTTCATTGCCTTAAGTAACTCAATATGACCTACTGTGACAGTGTGCTCGCTCCCCCCCCAACCTGACCTTTATCTCCTGTAACCCTGCTCAGGTGATAACCACCAGTGATGGTCGTAATGGTTGCGTCTGGTCATGATGGCTGCATCCGGCTCAAAGTGGGTTCGGGAGACAGATAACACCACAATAGCCAAGGGCTACCGTGCGATGCGCCCACCTAACCACAGTGAAGAAACTAAAATCTGTGGTCGGTAGGCAAATATGACTATGAGTCAATCATCTTACCCCCATAAATAGTGAGCAGCCCAAGAGCCCTGGGAGCTCTCCTGCACGACAGCGGGCTGCACGCCAGGATCTCCCCTTGAGCAGGGACGTCTCTCAAGGTTACTCCTTGAGACTAAGAGATTCCTTGCGCAACAGATCCTCGGTAAGTGACTAATACCATGCTAAACTTTGAAATCATAGCTAAGTGATATAAACGATTGATTGTGCATATGTAATCCTTTAGACATAAATGGTTGACCAAGTCTGGGACTAGGATTGGATGCAGCTGCACCTAGACTCCTCTCTGAGAAGGAGTTTAGAAAGCAAGGGGGTCCTTTCTGAATCTCCTGACTCAATGGGAGGGTCTCGCTGATAGTTTTGTTGTAGTAGTCACTTTAGCACTAGTATCAAGGCTTGCTGAAGTCTTAGGCCACAAGAACTTTCACCTAGATCCACCGACCATGCACTGAACTTTTACTTGGCTACATGAAGGAAGGCCCCCGAAACTGGTGCAAACCAGAAAGATAACGAGGCTTCAACCTGAGCAGAAGCTGCGATCTTAGAGATAAGAGAAGAATCAGCCTGCCTAGAGACAATGAAAGGGCCCAATGAAGAACGGGAAGACCCCAGACCCTGATACTACTATTGGTCCAAACTGTCTCCTGAGGGGAGGGGAATTTAGATTGTAAGGGTATAACTACCCAGGGATTTCTTTGTTCTGGGTCCCTCTCCAGCAGCACCCAGTTCGAGCTGTTTTCACCGCTGTACCAATAAATTCGTCTGGCGTACATCATATCGGAGACTCTGCTTCAGGAAACCTAGGGTCGAGCCAGAGGGGAGAGGAAGCACCCAAGAGTGAGTGTGTGTGTGAGCAAGGAGTGGAAAAGGGGCACCCGTCAGCTCAGTGGAGCTGCCTGCTGCAAAGGGACTCAGGTCCTAGCAGGTAAAGTCTCGGGTGGTGTGTGCGCGACTCCCTGAATGGTGTGTGAATGCTCGGGCAGTGGCTTCTCCTTTAACACCAAGATGCAGGCTTATACAGTTCGTTCACTTTCGGGACACAGAAAAATTCCCCCTTGCAGGACGGCACATGAAACAACAGGAAGGGTACTCGGAGACACTTTGCCCAGAAACCTATTGTGACTTTACTTTCCTTCCCTCTGCCACCCTACACCTCTGCCACACACACACCTCTCAATAATCCCAGCCCTTTTACATCACAGTCCACTGCCACCTGCAGCCCAACCCTGCTCATGCCAGAAGCTGGCTTCATAATCCATCTCCCCACTTGCAAGTGCAGTCCCCTGCTTGCCATAAAAGAAGGCAACTTCAAATCGTCCAATATAAGAAGACCACTAGCCTGTCGAGGTCGTGCTTTCAAGGGGTGTTGCTGCAAGAAAAGGAGAAAACATGCAAACAGAAACGTATTTTCTCACCACTCCCACTATAGCAGTGGTAGGCGGTTCCTCCACCCCACAGCAGGCCGCAGAGGAGATCCCAACACCCCTCCCCAGCAGGAATGCCACGTTTTTCCCCTGAAATTTGCGGGGTCATGACTCAGACTTTGTCCCTGACGCCCCACGGTCAAACGAGCACTCCTCGGAACGCAGCGCAGCCGGAGTACCTCTCCACTGCGCTGAACCACGGCGAGGGGATGACGACGACACACGCACCTGGAAGACTGCGGGCCGCATTCCCCGCCTGGCAGACGCCCCCACGGCGCGGCGCGGCGCGGCGCAGACGGCTAGGACGGCCCGGGCGGGCCCGGTCCATGGCCCCGGTGGGGCGGCGCGGTGCGAGGCGACGCGATACGATACGATGGGGCAGCAGCCGATGCCGCCGCGATCGGCTCCTCCCCACGGGGGCCGCGCCGCCGGCAGCGACGCCTGAACAGCACACGGGAAGGGCCGGGGGACACGTGAGGCGGGACAGCACCCGCGCGCCACAGCTAGCCACGTGAGGCAGCGCGCCCGTCCCCACAGCCAGCGCGCCCCGCCCCCGTTGCTAGGGAAGTGAGGTCACGCAGTATGGCGTCTCGGAGCCCAAGCGGCTAAGGGGCCGGTGTTACGGGGAATCCGCGTCCATCCTTCCTGGGAGCTGTGGCGACGGTGCTGTCTGTCTCGCTAGTATCGAGCGGCGGGACCAAAGTCACGATGGCATCAGGAGCCGCAAGGCTGTGAGGCAGCAGAGCGCGAGCCGGCAGGGCGGGCAGAGGAACAGAACCGGGTCGCGGAAGAGCCGAGCTGCCGCCATGGAGCTGAGGGTCGGGAACCGGTACCGGCTGGGCCGGAAGATCGGGAGCGGCTCGTTCGGGGACATCTACCTGGGTAAGGAGGGGGGTTCGCTGGGGACGTACCTGGCGGGTCTGTGGCTCTGTGGAGAACGGCGGGGGCTGGGCCGGGGTGGACGCTGTTCGCTGCCGTGTCCGCTCCCAGCCCCCGGCGAGGTTGGGCTGGGGGCAACCCCCGGGACCTCATTTCACCCCGGCTGGCGCTCAGGCCGCGCTGCTGTCCAAGAAGTGCCCTTTGATATGAAGTACCTTGCTAGGGGCACAGCAATAGCAATTTAATATTTCGTTGACATCATGTCCTAATTTGGACAGTGCGGAAATCGGGAATTCTGGAAAGCTGACTCTTCCCATTGTTGTCTTGTGACCTTGGCCACTGTTAATCTTCTCATCTGTAAAATGGGGGTAGGGGTATAAATCCCCTCGTTTGAAAACAAGAAAAAAAAAAAACGTTTAGAAAAATGTTTTGGGAAAGAAAGAAACGTGCATCGGGGTTAAATATCACTGCAGTGGACTAGGAAAAATTGCTGTCATAGGGATGTTTGTTTCGCCTGCGAGGCCTGAAAAAAAAAAATTACACAACTATGGATGACTAGGTTGCAGTTAAAAAAACCCTCGAATCCTTCAAAGAATCATCATAGTTTGTCTATCCTGTTGCTTGAATATTGCCCTCATGCCTTTTTGTGTGTATCTTATTCTGGTGCCATGATTTCTATGCAGTTGTAAAGTTTGCAGGATTGGCATTGTCTTTGCCTGTCCGTTTATGTGGCTCGCTATCATAATGGCTCACTGCTTATGACTATGACAAGCAGTGGTGGGTACAAGTTTTGAAAGCAAGTATTTTTAAAATAGTCAATATATTCTGCAAACTCTCAAACCATAAAAAAGGGTTAAATCCAGAGAAATATAAATTTTATATCCTGTCACATAGAAATGAGTACTCTGCATTTGAAAACTGTGGTAACTTAGAAAAGCAAGTCAAAAGGGGGGGGCAGGTGCAACTTGCAGGGGCTAAGGCACATTAACTGCATACGTCTGGAGGGTAAAAACAACGTCACTGGCTAACGTATGTGGTATGTTTGGCAGCGTACGCAGTACGAGAGGTGTTTTTTCTTCCTAGATAGCAATGCTTCATGTTGCAGCACACAGCTGGCATCCCAAAATAATTTGTTAGCTAAAGCTTCTTGTTTACAGTTAATGAAATGCTGGTTATCCATAATATAGATCATATGCCTGATGAAAAATCCCCGTTTCTAGCTGAAGACGTGGTTGTCTACAGGCAGAGAACATGATTCTTTCTGTCTGCAATGCTTGCGTAAAAGATTGAAGACTATTGTGAGAAACATGGTGGTAATGCTCGTGCAGAAATCCTCATTAACTGGCATTGGGATTTTGGGCGGAGATTAAGACAGCAGTTAAAATCTGAAAAGTCTTAGATGATTTGAGAAACTCCTACTTTAGCATTTGACTACTGCTCAGGTAAATCACTTTATATTATAGGATAAATTTAAAAGGCAAGTAAAATAAACACTTTTTTTATTAGTCACTTTTATCTTTATGCATACAGCCCACACCAGTAACGTTGCACAGGAAATAATAGTTCTCTGTGTATTAGTACTGCTGCCATGCTGCATTTCACAAAATAATTCTTCCTCCTCAGTTTTTGACCTCTTCTTTTTATCTCTAAGGAGCCAGTGTCGATTTACTTTTAGGCCTTGCTGCAGATGTCATGCCTGAGCCAGTAACTAGCAGAGAATTACATGCCTGGGAGATCCAGCTAATGGCATAGGTTTCTTTTTTTCCAGGGGAAAGTACTGTCTCTCAAGAACTGAAGCCTTTTGTAGAGGCCCATTTGGCTTGTCTGCCATTACCTGGTAAAACAGAGGCATTCAAAATCTATGCTTTTTGTGATAATGAAATGTTGTGGGTTTTTTAAAAAAACAAGTTTCTACTAGGTTGTTCAGACTGTACAGTAGGACATAAGTGCCTTAAAATAAGTTTTAAAATTCTTTCAGAAGTCATGAATTTTCTTTTAAGTACACATGCCTTCTGCTAGCCCTTAGTGAATTTCTAGATTACCTCAATGTAGATTTCCAGTTTGGTTTTATGCTTTGAAAAGGAAAATTTGATTATTTTTGCCTGTTTCCAGTCCCCCTGTATGTTTTTTTTAATGCAGCTACAATGGTGTTGAAGACATTCTGGAGTAGAGGGGAGAGACCTTCTTTCTTTCTTTCTTTCTTTCAAACAGTTCTTTGGAGCCAACGACTCTGTTGTTATTATCATAGTTCTTTCATATTCTTTCCAATTGCCCCTCATACCTCAAAATATGTCTTCTGGCATTTAGAATGGCCCTAGCTTTGCTTGCTTAGAATGGCAGGGTCTGTGGGACAGGATTTTGAAATGTAAGGCACTATTGTAAATAAAGGAGTGTGGACAACTTAAAATAAAATTGAGGAATTTAGTGTCCCTGCATCTTTTAAAGTTACCCTCCAGAGGAAGATACGAAAGAAATGGGTTCCCAGATATTCTAAATAGTATAAAAGATGGACAAGAGGTGCAGGGGGTGGGTGAGGATCAGCGTAAGCATTTGTTTTGTTGCTCGGTCCATGAGGTCGAATTGATACGAGTCACGAAGGCATTGCAGTCTCGGTGTTTTCGTGATTCTTGCATTCCGTATATATTTTTCTTAAGAATGAGTTTTGGGTTGTAAACTAATTAAAATAATTTCCAAGGCTTTCCTTACGGTAGAGGATTTTGCAATTTCAAGTAAACTGGAATTTTGCAGTTTAAAAGAAAATACTTTTACAACTCTAGACTTTCTTTTTCACTTACAAATGGTGACTTCTCATTATACTGCTTGTTACTACTTCTTAATTGTTGATTCTTCTCATAATACTGCTTCTTGCTACTTCTCAAATATTCTAATGTTTTCCTTAAAGGAAGCTGAGCTTTTGGTGGCTACAGAGTTATTTTAGAAATTTTGTCCCAGGGTTTAAGAGAGGACAAAAGTCCCTACTTGGGGACAAGCACTGAATTGCTTGGAAGAATAATTTGTATTTTTGTCTCCCTCTCATCAGTTTTGCTGGACTCAGATATTTTAATTTCATTATTTTAATATGAAATCTCATGTCTTGAAGGAGAAGGTGTATACAGCAGCAGAGTTCAGACTCAGGATTTTGGCTATCTTAGGTGATAAAGACTTCTTGGGAAGAGCAACTATCCTAAGGAATTACTTACTAGGTCGAGACCATGGTCCGTCAAGTAGCAGTTTAATACTGTGTTAAGCAGAACTTGATACAAGTAATACAGGTCTTGATCCTCCCGTGCAGTTTTTGCCCTAATCAAACACAGAAGAGATGTGTCTTTCAGTATACTCGGACAGCAGTTTGTGTCTGTTTTGGATCAGAAAAGTTTAAAAAAAAAAGACCAAACAAACCAAAACCCCAAAACAAACGCGTCCGTTGCTGATCACCCGTCACATAATATTGTCTGCGGTCCACACTTTCCCTGATCTTGGCTGCTGTGGGATTGGGGAGAACAGGTAGTGAATGCAGGGATAAGCAAGAAAGGTCTGGAGTTCTGTGGTACAAAATAAAGATTTTTATTTGTTTGGGGTGAGTAGGTCAGTATTAGATCAGAAGATAATGCCTCCCTCCTTGTATTGTTGATCAGTCCTTTCACATTTCTGGGTTGATGTGCACCAGAACTCATTTAAAATCCACCAAAATAATATATTCATAAAATGTGAACACCTTAGATTACAGATGGAAGAGTTTCCAGTTGCTGCTACTGCATTGTAACCAAACTAGCAATCGGGGATCCTTCCACCTATTATGCCACTTACAAAGGAGTCATATGAGACAGATACATGTACAGCCTTATTTTTCTTTGTGTCTTCCAGTTGTTCGCCTTGAGTTGTGCTTATTGTACCTAGAGTGAGCTTCAGATGGTTTGTTTTCTTAAGGTGCATTGTGAAATGCCTCATAAATGTCGACCCTGGTGTTCACTCAGAACAACGCACTGTACCAGCATCACCACCTTAATACTCATGTGTGCACGCACACAAAAAGACATTTTATTAACGAAAAAAAAAAAATCATAGTCTTGCGTGAACTCATAGGTAATTCCATGCACCATCAGTTCCTTGCAAAGTGAAGAGTTGTGCCCATTTTGAGGTGTGGGATGTTAGACAAAAGGCTTCATAGACAAAAGGCTATAAAGCACTAAAGTAGCTCCCTAATCTCAGGAACAAGATTTTTGCAGTTATAATAGTTAGGTGGATACGTTAGCTCAGTGCTCTGTAATGGTCAAAGAAAAGCATGTGGAAAAAATACGTAAGCAGAAAAAAATTGTAATTGTGTATCTCTGTCTTAATTGCTTTGTGTAACTCTCAAAAAGGGCATTACGGAACTGGAAAAGGTACAGATAAGTGAAATGGGGAATAATCAGGGGTAATTAAAAATTACTTCTATGCAAAGAATGACAAGAGATTTTGAACTCTGAAAAGAGTTAAGGGAAAGTGAGGTAGGGTAGAAGTCTATGAAATCCTGAACATCATGGAGAAAGTGAGTACAAAATGATTGTTTACTGTTTCTTTCCAAACAAAAACTAGCGGACCTCAAGTTAAGCTTTTAAGAGTGGGGATCAGAACAAACAGCAGGTGATGTACTTCACATGATCCTAAACCATGAGGTAATGCAGCAAAGAGAAAGCACAATTCTGAAAGTAGAGAGACTCTGCAATTTGTCTAAAAAGTATCACACATCTCCTTTTGCCAATTCCTGTTTCCCTGTAGTTCCTAAGTTGCTTGGCTGTGAGAGTATGTATTTTCTTGACTCTGTTTATTTTTAAGAATGTCAGTTTTTTTCCCTACATATGTTTAAACTTTGAAAGTGAACAGGTAAGCCAATTTTTCAGTCACTTGATTCCTGAAACAATAATTTAATGAGATTTTTTTTAAAGTTTTCTGAGAGGATAAGTTCTTGATTCTAGATAATCTGCCTCCCAACTGGATAAAATCATAAGGTGTCAGAGTACATCTGGAGTATGTCGAGATTTAGGGAAGCTGTAGTCTCTTTTTCCAAGGCATAAGAGGAGGTGATCTGAATTCCTAGCATTTCGTAGGTTGGCAGGTATACACGGCACACCTGTAAACATTCATTCTGAGCACTTCCACAAACTGGAACTGGAAAGACACCCTTCAGAAGATGCACTCTGTTTGTTTGTTTGTTTTGAATGGGATAGCAGCAGTTTTGGCTTCCTGTGCTGCAGTGTCTAATAGTTGTCTCTTAAACTACTAGTCTGTTGGAGAGAATCTGTAAGACTTCAGAAGAATTTTTAGATAATCGTGGCTGAAAGTTCTTAATAATCTCTGGATGTTTGCCGTTGAGAAGTAGTTTGTCAATATTTGTTTTGTTTCAGTCTTGACAAAGGAAATGTGTCTTAAAAAAATATTTTGACCAATGTTTTGAATTCTTCTGGTTTTAGGAACTGATATTTCTGCCGGAGAGGAGGTTGCAATTAAGTTGGAATGTGTGAAAACCAAACATCCTCAGCTCCACATCGAGAGTAAAATCTACAAAATGATGCAGGGTGGAGGCAAGCAAATTATTTTCCTTCTTCAGAGATTTAACTGGTTTTATGTCTTTGCTGTATCTGCCACCTGGAAGTATTTAATGGTTAAGACCTCTTTTGACATATAAGGAGAAGGTGGGAAAGGACAGGGTAGATGAAGAGCTCTGCAAGCAATGTAGAGTATCAGTTCCAAATCCATGGCTACCAAACTTCATGATAACCGCTAAGATCCTCCAGTGTTGCTCATGGTCCCAGAATATTAACATGTGAAAACCTTGAGCAGTGTGGAACACAGTTTGGTCCCATCAGGCAGTACACTGATTGACTTTGGTTTCTCACGGGTCAGTGAAAGATGGTAACCACTATTCTGGAGCGTTTAACCCGACTTGCTTATTATAGTAGCACAATTCTAAACTTAGTAAATTCAGGTTAATTTTTGTTATATATGTTAGTATTCTTTCTTCTGAGTTAAAAATACTTCCTTGCTGTGGGAATTCTAAGACAAAATGGCATTAGTAGTAGAGAACAGGAGTGAAGCAACTTCGTAGCTACTGCATGGTACTCTGCTAGGATAACTCATGCATATATTTTGGAATTCTGCAAATGTAAGATTCCCATGCAGTTCTGGGACATAAACTTGGTGTAGTTAAGTTTTGCTTTTGTTTCACAGTCCCTTGAATTCTTCCTAAATGAGGCTATACTTTGCATAAAGACTACATTCCACGCTGTATCTCAAATGCAAAATACAGTAATCGTACATCTAGAAATGGATGATAATGTGTATTTGCATTTAGTTACTTTTTAATTTCTGCCTCATTCAGTTGCCGCCTGCATGTAACCTGAATAGCCTTCATAGAGTAAAATGCTTCCTTTATGGGCTTATTAAGGCCGTGATGGGCTTACTGAGGCCTCGGATGGATCATCTGAGGATGGATGGTGCGGAGGCAGGTGGCAGAAGGTTAAGTTTCCATCCGAGTAAGGGTTTCTCTGTGAAGGGAATTCAGGAAAAAATAATGCATATCAAGTAAAGGTAAGAGTTTAAAATGGGTGAATTATACCATTTCACTTCCAAAATGCATAAAATTAACTCAAAGGCATTTGAAATTCTGAATAAGGCTACCTACATACAGGTTTAATTCAAAATATTTGAGCAATTCAACAGTTTTGTGTGAAATAACTTTCCTGAGTTTCTCTGTAAAGCGGGGCTAATTTTAGTGCTCTCAAGCTGAATGCATAACGTGTCTCATACACATTGCTACTTTGGTAGAGATTCACCAAACGGCAAATACAATGGAACTGGAGGAAAGACAAAGAGTATGAAGCGAGGGTGAAAATTCATTGCAAATTGAAATGGAAGAGGGAGGTATTTTACGGTGATCTTGTAGGCTTTGAAACTAAGAAGTTATTTCTAAGGCCTTCTTCAGTAATGATATTTAGTGGTTTGTCATTGTCTTTATTTTCAGACTTCCAATTTGCTCCGTGTTGCCATCTTGGAGACTACATGAATATTAATACTTGTAAAACGCTTAAGGTTCAAATCCAGCAAAAACACTACATGCTTTCAAGTTACAAGCTAAGCACAAAGACTGAGAGGTTTCTGAGGAAGAGGAAAAAGGCTATTTTTAGACCTCTGTTGCTATAATTTTATATTGGTTCTGCCAAACTTCATTTCAGAATGGCTGAAGGCAGCATAAAATATTACGCCTCACTGTAAATACAAACATTCACAGTAATGACCCTCTTAGACTTCATCTTAAGAGCCTTGAAGATTTGTGTGTATGAACTGTTATACTGAATCAACTGTTTCCTTTTTTCTAGTGGGTATTCCCACAATTAAGTGGTGTGGAGCTGAAGGGGACTACAATGTAATGGTGATGGAGCTGTTGGGACCGAGTCTTGAAGATCTCTTCAATTTTTGTTCAAGGAAATTTAGTCTCAAGACAGTCCTATTACTCGCTGACCAAATGGTAGGAAATTGCTTTGTTGATCTTGATAGTGCAGTATGTTGGGATATTAAAGTTTCTTGAGAGATCATAACCAACTACATTTTATTTCTGTAATTTAGAGGTGAATAGGCTGTATCATTAGAGAAAAGACTCAAAATTAGTTTTGTTTCTGTAAATATAAAGTGTCCCATCGAAAGTGATTACAAAGTCTTAATTTGATTTTTAGAAACTGCACCTGCACTGTTTGGAAACAAATGTAAAATAGACACAGGGGAAGAGCTGGAGAGAAGGTTTATCTGTTGTCCTCTAAATTATGTTCTCTTTAATGCCCTTACATTTTACAATAAAAAGTTTCTTTACTCTTTTATCATTAGAACCGTGTCGCTAGTGGTTTTATAAGAAAAAAAGGTGTATGCCCAGTCTCTCGATGATGATGTTCTTTCCCCCCCCCCGCCCCCCTCTGTGTTTAGATTAGTCGAATTGAATATATTCACTCTAAGAACTTCATCCACCGAGACGTGAAGCCAGATAACTTCTTAATGGGCCTGGGGAAGAAAGGCAATCTTGTCTACATAATAGACTTTGGATTAGCAAAGAAGTATCGAGATGCTCGAACTCACCAACATATTCCGTATCGTGAAAATAAAAACTTAACAGGAACTGCCCGTTATGCATCCATCAACACTCATCTTGGAATTGGTGAGCTGGGGAAAGCAATAAATAGAAACTTAAAAGTGTCGATGCACTTAATTTTAGTGCAAGTAGATGTTGCTTTATGGAGGCATAGAAGACAGTCCCTATTTCTGGCACTAACAGTGCAGCATGCTTGGCCTCGTATCTCTTGATTGGGTGGGATTCGGTCAGTTAGTAATTCTCGGGAATTAGCACAGTTTTTAATAGCTGCAAGGCTTTTTCCTGTACTGGATGAGTTTATCATGGGCATAGTACTCTCAGCTATCTCTTGTTTTTCTAAGGCTTTTTATGACAGTCTTGTTGCACAGTCTTTTGTTTTTCCAGTAGAAAATGAAACCTAATGAGTCCACTTTTTTATGCTGTTGTAGAGCAATCTCGCAGAGATGACTTGGAGTCCTTGGGCTATGTACTGATGTATTTTAACCTGGGCTCCCTCCCCTGGCAGGGACTGAAAGCAGCAACAAAGAGGCAGAAATACGAACGTATCAGTGAAAAGAAAATGTCTACACCCATTGAGGTTTTGTGTAAAGGATATCCTTGTAAGTTACTCTTTTGTGGCACTAGGCCTCCATGTTCACGTTTTACTGATATTTCTTTTTTCTTTACACTGAATTCTACCAGTCTTTTTTACTTCTCTCTTTTTTTTTTTTCTTTCTTTTTTTTTTTTTTTTCTTTTCCCCCTTCTCCCCACTCCCCCCATGATTGGGCATGTCCATGATAAAGATACTGTGCTTTCAAGACTGTGATCTTTGTGATCATAGGCCATTTCTAATTATCCCTTGTCTTAACTACTAGTAAATGATCGTTGCAGCGCCCTTGAGTCGAAGGGTAGCTTGGTACGTCTGACTTGCGCTGTATTGTGCGTGCATGTGTCTATGCTGGCTGGATAACTCTAACAGACAAATAGCTTTTTGAGAAACTACCCATTTCTTCATATGTGTGGGTACTGTTTCTTGGATGAATCAGATTGTGTAGTCAGATGCAGCTCTTACCTATTGCAGTTGTTTCGCTTGGGAATTGTCATTCCAGGTTCATCTAGTTTGGCCTGTTCATGGTCAGCATCTGTGAGAGGCATAAGAAACCCTCCTATATCCTAGCATCATGCCTCACAGCTGCTCTGTTTCTCAATTTGGTATTTACATCACAGTAATAACTAGGCATTTTTGAGCTCTGCAAAATGATACTTAAATCTGTTTTAAAACTTATTAACATTAGCTGCCATCAGAGAATATTGCTGATCTTTCCTGAAGAGTTCTGTCTCCTATTCTTTCCACGCTCTTGGCTTCGGCCGCTAGGTATGATAACGAGAACTATAGTTTTTGTTAGGTTGTATGAAAACTTACTGTCTTCAATCTGTTTCAAATGTCACTTCATACGTGGCCCTTTACATTCATTAACTATGTTTTTTCTCTGGGATTAACAGGCAGGGAAGACTAATCAATTTTTCTTGTGCTGTTTGTTAGAATTTCTTTCTTCATGTAAATTATTAATATATTATTTCAGCTGGAAAAACTTGATCTCAAAAGCTGGTATTTTGATACTGCTATTATCTCTGGCACATTGAATTCACAATGAATATTAATTTTTTTGCTGCGTAACTAATATTTAATGTGCCATATAAAAACGGATATTCAGACTATTGCAAATCTAAAATTGTAGCATGACTTACATGGGAAATTTATATGGGTCCCCTAGTTTTTGCATGTTTTGTGAGGTAGCAGACATGAATCTTTATGTGACTTAACAACAAAGAGATGCTATTCCGTGTCCTGTAAGAAATTGCGTTTAAATGTATTCAAAGCAAAGAAAGGCAAAAAAAAAAAAAATCTCTTTTCTTTGCTCAACTGTAGCTTTAAACCTGTCCTCCCCCTTCCCCCCCCCCCAACTGTTGCTTAAAGAACTCGAGTATTGGGTCCTCTCTGCTGTTGACAAATGAGATCTTTGCCTACTCTGTGATAGACAAATAATTTCCTTTTCAGGGTTGGCTTGATAGATGGGCTATAGTGTTGCCTTCAGTAGATTTCTAGTATTGGGTCATTATTCTTTTTCATATGTTTAGGAGATGCCCTGTTTGTTAAGTTTGGGGTGGTGGGGGTTTTTTTGTGATTCGGAAGTATAAAAAGCAGATGTGAAGCTGAAGAAAAAAAACAGGCTTTCTTTTATTACAGCTGAATTTGCCACATACCTGAATTTCTGCCGTTCTTTGCGTTTTGATGACAAACCAGACTATTCCTATCTAAGGCAATTATTTAGAAACCTTTTCCACCGACAAGGGTTCTCGTATGACTATGTGTTTGACTGGAACATGCTGAAATTTGTGAGTAGCTGACATAGCTTTCTAAAACTTTTTTTGTTTTGTAATGGTATTTGTTTTACTACATTGTCAGTTTTGTGTATCTTAACTGTAAGATTGTCTTACCTTTTTCCTCCTGGAAGCTCTATTGTCTAGAAAAAAAGATCAGGAAATGAGGAAAGGCAGGAGATACAGGAGCCATGAGATGGGGGTTGAATGACACCTATGTTGAAGTTACAGGGTTTTAAATGTGTAAGGCTTCTGAGATACTTCCTTCAGGGCAGCCACCGGGCTAGGTTGTGGAATTATTTTCTTCCACCTTGATCTTCAGCACAGGTCATTTGCAACTGTTGAGGAGGTGTCCAGCTGCCATAACAGTATGTGTGTACATTAACATTTTGAAGACTATCCCAGCGGTTGTATGAACAAATTTTATGGCAGTTCTCAAGAAATTTTACCAAAATAATTAATGCCCTAGCAAACTTCATTTCATGGGTTATCCAGTTCTTTATTTTCAGTATTTTTGTCTGAATATATAGTTGTAAGCTCAATAATCCCCCAAGTTGTTCACTAGTGTTGACCCGTAGGGCGCAAGCAGAGCGGCTGAAGATGCTGAACGTGAAAGGCGAGAACGAGAGGAAAGATTGAGACATACGCGAAATCCAGCTGTGCGTGGATTACCCTCCACTGCTTCTGGCAGGCTGAGAGGAACACAAGATGTAGCTCCTCCTACTCCTCTTACCCCAACTTCACATGCTGGTAAGTAAGCAAATACCTGGATAGGTGAACCTTGTAGACTACTGTAATGGGCAGTTTGTTCCTGGTCATTGGAAATTCGACCTTAGAATTAGGATACCTGAGTGGTATTTGTCTCTGGTCAGGGTTTGGGTTTTTTGTTTGTTTTTTTCTCCCTCTGGCTTTTCAGTAGATTGAAGGTAATTGTATACACTCGTTACCTGCCAACTCGTTACCTGCCAATTGTTACTTAGATTTCTGTGAATCTAAAACAAAGGCCTTGATTTCTCTTGTTTGACTCTGTGGAAGTTTTATATGCAAACAGTGAGAGCGTAATTTTTCCAGTGACCATGTTCTAATCCCATTTCTCATTATGAGAGTCTAATGCAGTTTTTCTCACAGCCAACACCTCTCCTCGGCCAGTATCTGGTATGGAACGAGAACGGAAAGTGAGTATGAGATTGCATCGCAGTGCCCCAGTCAATATCTCGTCCTCTGACTTAACAGGCCGACAAGATACCTCTCGCATGTCAACTTCGCAGGTAAAAAAAGCGTTCTGTGTAGTGGAAAAACGAGGGTGATTTGATAAAGTTAATTTGCCAGAAGAACATACCAGTGAATTGATGTGATTTCGTACTGATTTTGCAGATGATGTTGGCTTGTATAAATACCTGACACTTTAACTGAATGTTTGTGATGTGGCTGTAGACTACTCTAAAGAAAAATTTTTATTTTTTTTTTTACCTTGGCAGCAATAAGCATAAAATATTCAAAGTAATAGAGAGTCATTAGTGTATGAGATGATGCAAAATCCTAGAGGTACAGCATTTTTACCTACAATTATGGTGTTTAGCTCCTTTGGTCATTTAATTTCTTATATCTGTTATCAATGAGGAAGCAGAGTAAGTTAGAGGCAGTTGTGAGTCATGTTTCCAAATCAACAGAGCAGAGAATATTGGTGCAGAAAAGACAAGAAATAGTTGGGGAAGAACAGAAAAGTGCAAAAGTGAAGAAATGTTGTAGTGCGGTACTGCAATTCAGAGCAGGTAAGAAGCCACATTCATCGATGGTGGATAGGTCGCAGAAGGCTCATTTGAAGAGGATGGCAGGAGGATGAATGATACAGTGATTCATAGCCACGGTCAGCACTGAAATCATCCTTATTGGTCACGGTGACTTAGCAAAGAGATTTTAGGAATGCTGCTTTTTAAGACTGGCAAACAATGTTTAAATACGTCTTTAACTCTTTATGCTTTAGCCGAAACATTCCTTTTTCAGGGTATTCACACAGACTTGTCCTAAGTAGTGTGTGGCCTAGCTTTGTACAGCTTACCTTCGGTCTTACCTACGGAATGGGGAATCACCTGTACTGTAGGCATACTGCAACAGTACTGGGAAAGCAGTCTGTTACGAGGACTGGTGCAGTCGTCTAGGGGTTTTTCCATCACGCCTCAATGCTGTGCTGGCGTTCTAACTGCATAATTTTTGCCGTGGACTCATTTTATTCCTTGTTGGCGGAGCATATTGATAAAAATTAACTCAATTCCTTTTGGCTTCATGAATTAATTGGCAGAATTAACCAATTTGGGTAGTATGTGTTCTTTATATATAAACTCTTACTGCTAGAGGGAACGCTCTTTTAGATGGAGGCCAGGTGGGTATCTCTAATGAAGTCTGAGGGTGAACTGGATTGGAGAAACAATTCTACTGTAAAAAAAGAGGGATTTTTGGGGTTAGTTTTCAGCTGAATGAATTGTTTCACCATGTAGCTGCACAAATGTTTGTGCTAGTACAAGGGATGAACAGTTCAGGAGCAGAAACGACTGGACGAGAATAGGAGACAGGTGAGGTTTTCTGTGTTGGCTTCGGTAGCAATTTTTGCCAGCTTAAATTGTTCACTGAACTGCAGTTCTTGCCACCAGAAATTCTCATGTTGAAATATTTTATGGCTGAAGTTCGTAAACACTATGAAAACAAAGAGGGTAGAACTGTGCATAGTTATGGATCTCGTAAATATGCATAAATACCTGGTAGAAGGATGTAAAGAAGGTGCAGCCAGGCTCTTCTCAGCGATATCCAGTGAATGGACAACAGTGGGCACAAATCGAAATATAAGAAATTCCATTTAGACATAAGAAAAAACTTTTTTACTATGAGGGTGGGCAAGGACTGGAACAGGTTGCCCTAAGAGGTGGTTGGGTCTTCCTCTTCCGAATTACTCGGAACCCAGTTGAACATTGTCCTGAGCGGCCTGCTCTAGGTGACTGCGCTTTGGGTAGTGGGATTGGACTAGATGATCTCCAGGGGTCCCATCTGACCTCGGCTGTTGTGTAAGGCTGTGACGCCGAGTTCCCCCTGAACATTTACTTAAATGTAAAGATGGTTTCCTGGTAAGGTGTGCACGCCCAGGGTTTGTCTCTGGCACTCTGAGCAAATCTCAGATGCTTTGTCTCTGTTACCAGTCAGATAAGTAATTAATGGGGGTAACAGAAATAAGTGCAGCGATCTTACTTGACTATGTTAGGAGAGAGTATATCTTTCCTTTTTTTGCTGTATTAACTGACATGTAGCTCAGTGTGCACGTGACACTTTTCTAAACGTTGTAAGGTACAAGTAGTCCAGGTGGGTTTGCAGATACATTTTGGTTCTGCCTAACTTGTAAAATGGGAGTACTCTGAGATTGTGTAGGACTGTGGGGTTTTTTTGAGTAATCTTTGAATATCCAGATGGATAATTTTGTAGTGTGGGCCAACAGTACAGTCTGGCTTAATGGCACATTTCCATACCCGCCCTTTTTAACACGCTGCTCCAAGTATGGGATCACTTGGTTGACATCTTGACAATCCCAATAGTGGCCTAGATGGGATCTTCTCTGAGTTTGTTAGAATTAATCATTCATCACGTGTGTCTTCATTTAGTTCTTATCAAGGCAGTGAACCACTGCTGGTCTCCACTCATGGTGACTGAAGAACAGTGTGCGACTGTAGTATAATTTAAATAGCTTCCCATGGGCTTCTCAGATTTGGAAGGCAAGAGAGATTTACTTAGACTTTACCTTATAACACTTCCCCTTCAGCTCATCAAGAGAAAATTTGCTTTTCGTTTTCCCAGTTCTCGCTTACTCCATAGCAGGCAAGATGGCTCAAGTTGCAAGTTTTCGTAGCTTACGCTCTTACTGTCTTTATAATATTAAAGTAGTTCTTCCATAATCAGAATTTATCCGTAGATGTTAACCAGGTTACCAATTAAAGCCATGGGTTTCCCAATATCTTTATACCTTGTTCTTAGTCAGGAAAACCTAAAGTATCCAGCTCGCATGGCAAGGTTATTAAGGAGAATTTTGATTGGCTAGGTGCAAGAATATAGAAAATCATTCATACTACTTCTTATCAGGAGAACAGTAAAGAACAGCAACTGTTTGTCCATGCCCATTCCAAGTGTCTTAGTTTCCTTTGCAAGTCTCAAGTAAATATGCTACCAGTGTTCCTTTTTCAGGAAGTGCTTAGACCATACTCCTGGTGGAAAGCAGCTTTTAAAGTTTGCTGTGCAGATCTACAGATGTCTTATGTTAAGCCCTAGATTTGTTAGAGTTGTTATAAATAGCTTGATAAATTAGTTTTGTTATTTTATTTTATTTAGATGCCTTGGTTTAGTAAGGCAACGCTGCATCTGTAATCTCCACCTCTCTTCATCTAGAGGAAGGGCTACTGCCTGTTAAACTCAGGGCAGTGGAAATGCACAGAGGTTTCTCAAAGACATAATGGAAACTACTTACTTCTAAGTAGGGTTCTTAAAGATGACTCTACATTTTTATCTTTCTTTTTTCCAAAATGAGTTCTGATCAGTTCAGGCTGAAACTGAAAACTAAGGCTGGGAACGTAGATAATACAAACCAAAATTCTCTCAGGGAAAATAGGTCTTTTCAGAGAAACTTAACACTTGCGGAAAAATGGTAATTGGTGAGGATAGCAAAATAGGTGTCATGTACATTTCCCACCTCCAAAGTATTCTCCATGTAGTACCTAAATAATTCTCATTAGAAAGACTAGCACTTTGTAACACTAAGTAACAAGTGTGTATTGGAGTAACAACTAGCATGTCTATGAAATGGTTTGTGACACTTAAGGGTTTCTAGTGGAATTACGTAAATTCTATGGCACGTGTTATTCAGTACTTTTCTTGATTATATGGAAGTGAATGCAGCAGCTAAAAACCTGCAAGTTCTGAGATGTTTGACAGCAATAAACATTAGTGAGAGTTGAGCAGTCGGGTAAAGCCTATTCAAATACAATGTGTATTACTGCAGTACTGCAAAACTGGATTAGGATGAAGGAGTGGAGCCCATTGTCTTATATGTGGGAACTGTGCCTGTGGTAAGCAATGACTGAGGAGGCTTTAGGTGTAATGTTGGAGGGGTTCGTGCGATGTCATCATCATCAAAGGGTGTAATTTCATCCTTGAATCTATGTATGATACAGTAATGAACAGAAATGGAGAGGTTATTTCATCTCATTAATGAGACAGATGCTGGAATGTTATGCTTAGTTCAGTTCTCAGTATCTTAAAGTGTTGGAAAACTGTAAGTAACACAAAAAAGAGCCATAAAAATTGACTTTGGGAAAACAGATTGTACAATGCAAGAATTTCAAATCAGCGTCTTTCGGTTTGTTTGAAAGGTAAGAGATCATCTTGAGTTAGTTGGTGTAGTATTTTAGAGACAATGATCTTAACAGGAACTGACACTTACGCAGAAAACATGTGAAGAACCTATTGCTTAAAATTAAAACCATTCACATTTAAAGAAAAGTGAAACAGAGGTCTTAAGTGAAGGCAGTTAGCCACTGAAGCAACTTCTTTTAGGAGTAGATCATCTGTCCCCTTTGCATCAAAACTGGATTCATTTCTAGGTGGTGTATTCAGGTCTAAAGCAAGCCTAAGTTACAGGTCTCTGTGCAGTGAAGAGTTGTGATCTGTGCTGGACAGAAAATCATACCAGCTGTTAAAAGATCCTTCTGCTCTTAAACTCTATGAGTGAAATGTTCACTAAGTCTCCTTTCACGTAGTCAGTCTTTAAACATTAAGAAACGTAGTAAAGGAGGTCATGAGTATTCTAGTAAACACTACTTTGAATCAGTTCTGTCGGTCCACATTGCACAGGCTGCATCCCGAAAGCAGTGATCACCTCAAGAGTCTAGGTGTGGGTGAGTAGCCTTCATTTCCTTTCACAGAAGGTTTGATCCAACTGCTCATGGTATACAGTAAGTTGTTTAAGTGTTTTTTCCTGAATGTGGCATGTTCAGCACCCAACAGTGAAAGCTGTGCATAATTCCTACTGGTAACAGAGGTATTCTCTCTGTAGTTGGAAGAAAAGATTGGAAGGCTGCACAAAGAAATATTTGATTAAGTCTCTTTGACAGGAGAAGTTTTTAGAAGACTGTAGCCAACGCTGGCATTGAACAACTTCAGTGTTGTGCTGCTTCCCTGGAGAAAAAGCAACGTACTTCCAATGCCTCTGCATTTTCCATCTCCTCATGAGCAAATCTTTCTCCATATATCCATCTTAATAGGCATCATACTCTGCGTTGTTCTTCTGACCCTGTCAGCTTTCTTTGAGGAATAATGATTTGTTCCTTTTACGTATCTCTTAATGTGATAGCAATGTCTTATAGAAGTCTGAAATCAGAGCTCCTCAAAAGATACATTTGCTACTGCAAGTTTACGTTGGATATTTGTTAGACATCTTTATATATCGGGGCAGTGGAACTGTTACAAATTGCTGTCTTTTCCCCTACCTCAGAATAGCATTCCTTTCGAACACCATGGCAAGTAGCTGCTCGTCTCCTTTCGTTGGAAGGCAGCACTGGGTGAGTGCTTCTCATTAGACACCAAAACTTTGGATGGGGTGGGGAAAAAAAATCTTTGGAAACATCCAACTTTGCTTCTTCCCCTCACATTATCTCATAGTTGTACCTGTGCCTTCCGGTCAGGTGCTTGATGGAGCATTGGTTTTTCTCTAACTTAAAAGTAAATGTCCTTTCAAAAGTTGAATTATTGCTGCTGTTCCGCTTGGACTCTTAAGCAGAATTGACAAAAATAGTGGCTTAAAAAGTCCCTAAAATTGTTCAAGCATCGACAACAAAATAAAATAACAAAGTCTAAATTTTAGCTGTTTGAGAATTACGTGTCTTTCCAGGGATGTTCATGCAGCAGTGTGTCATCCATTCAAAAACAGATCTACTTCAGAATCGTGAAACCAAACTACTTGTATGAAGACTCAATTGACTATATTACTCAAATGAGGCTCTGTCTTGTCATGAATGGAATGTTCTACTACAGCCATATCCATTTTTCACTGTTTTATATTCTTCTCCATTCCTTATGAGCTGTCATTTAAAAAATACTCAGATCTATTCAGATCTACATTTAAGAAATGTTCACATATTAATGAGAATAGTTGGAACATGAGCATCTCGGAGGTAGATAGACTTGGATTTGGGTATTTAGAACTCCTTTCCACTGTTCAGTGCAGTAGACTTTTCTGCCTTTCTGTGTGCAGCTTTTGGCTTTTTAGTCTGTTCTGCTTTTGGCAATAACAGGTTTCATCAGGGAAATAACAAGTTTCAGTTGGAATCTGAACCTTGATGGCTGAAGGATGCTTTCTTAAGTATTTCAGGAGCTTCTTTGCTTTGCTTCTTACTAAAAAAAGGCTGTGAGATTTTTCTGTTCCTTAATAAATTCTGTTGTATAACTCCGTCTGCTGCCTCACTTTCTCTATAAAGCCTAAGCTTGCACTAATCCTGTATCTCTAGTTGGTGAAGAATCCTGCTGTTCCTCTTCTGTTTTCTCCTCCTGCTTTGTGTGCTTGGCTGACTGTGCACAAGCTGCTTCATGAACAGTTTGTAACATTAAAAAGATGCAACTGTAAATGGCAGCTTAACACTTTAAAGTCCAATTATCAGACCTCAGTCAAAAATAAATTTTAAAAAAGGCAAACCTAAAGCTTTGCATTGGTAAGCTTGCGTGCGGGAGACATGCAGATTCTGGTCTGCTCAGGGTTGTGTCTGCATTGATTGGCCTTTACTGTTTGTAGCTGTTTACAACTGAAATGAATACTGAATACTGATTCAGCTACTTAGACATTTCTCGCTTCTTAAATTGCAGCGATGGGCGGTTGTTTTTCACCTTCACAGTGGAAGTGTTATTGAAATAATGTTACACTGTTACTGAAATAGGTCAAGCTGTGGAAATTAATGAAGTGTCTTTTAATACAATGTCCCATGAAAAATGAAAAGCCATGGAAAATAATTAAAATTTTTTTTACCCTCTTACTGGGTTCCTCCCCCCCCCCCCTTAATTATTCATTGAGTCTATTTCTACACATTGGTAGTGTTTTCATCTGGTTTGTTCTTTCTTCTGTGCATGTTTATGCTCTGTTTACTTTTCTTCAAAACATCCCCTCTGGCTGGAAAGGTGAATTTTCCATGTTAACTTCTAATAAAGGAGGAAAATACAGGGAACTTCATGTAGCTACAGGTGGGTGCGAAACACTGTATAGCTCATTGGATTTTAAATTCACACACTTACTTTTGGCAACAAATTATTTAAAAGTACATTGAGAGTCACTTGTGTGTTAACTGGAAGGATATGTGCTGATGTTGTCTTGTTTTTTGGCTTTGGTAGATTCCTGCTCGGGTAACTACCAGTGTTCTCCAGTCTGCTGTGCACCGATGAAAATTATTTTGCCACGGAGGGCAGATAATGCATGGCTGATCTCCTATGTTACCAATGGCTTTACTAGCAAAAATACCCTAAACTAGAGCGGAAACATTGCAATTGGAGTTCTCCATGTGACTTAAAAGGCACTTGGAGGAACATGGACAGACTCCAGCAGCTGCCATTACAGGACGCTTTTGCCAGAAACCCAATGACCTTAAGAGAACCCTGTGGTAACAGGGCTGGAAAAGAAAGATGGTTTACAGAGTTGACCGCCTGTTATTGGATGGCCATTTCAGTTTTCCCTCCACAGGCGGCAGACTTTTACCCCCTTTTTATTATTCTACTGTAACTATAAATCTTTTACTTGATTTAAGAAAGTTTTTTGTATCATTTTGCTAAAATTATTGGCTTAATTCTCTGTAAAGAACTCTTGCTTTTGTCTGATTTAAAAATGTAGAATATAAACAAACCTTAACTAAAGACAATGACTTGAAATTTCTTGTTTAAAAAAATTAGTCTGGCAGGGAACATGTAAATGAATCAAAACCATCTGACTTTATTTAAACTGTTTACTTATTTGTACGGTCCCATTCTGACAGACGGTTTTCTCATGAAATTTTTAAAACTGCTAGAATTTTACTTTGCTGTTTTGCTGTCTTCATTCACACTTATCGTTTAACTTTCCATGTAACACAAAGGAATTTTTATTACTCATTCTTTTTTATAAAAGAGGAGAACTAAATACCCTGCAGCAGAGTCTAAGTATAGTAGAGATGGTGATAATGGATTTCTTTTTTTGTAAAGATTATGAAGGACAAAGTGAAAGACTCTGGCATTTGAGGGATTTAGAATTTGAAAGCTTGTCCTATCTCTCTGCTTAGTTTGGGTAAATGGATAGTTTCAAACATTGTTTTTACTGGTAAAATTTTGTTTCCTGCACTCTGAGGCTGGTTAGCTTGGAGGGTATTGCAAGTGGAAAATACGTGTTGCTACTGAGTCTTCAGTGAATTTGCACGTTTCATTCAGCATCTACATGTTTAAAAATAAATAAATTAATTGATTCAGGCCTTCTGTTTCATGCCAAGACTCAAAAAAGGAATTCTTTTTTTAAAAAAACCCAACCTATTCTTGCTGTGAAATCCTGAGATTTTTTTACAGTTCAGGTGCATACCATATTTAATTCTTAACTATATTCAACCCGAGTATGCCCAGAATCATTAGCTAGGAATGAATGACAGCATGCTTAGATTGTCCAAAAAACTGTTGCAGGTGTTGTTAGCACCTGTTGGTTTGGAATATGGGAGATTCTTCGTATTGTTTGTTACTGTAAACGGTCTCATAAAATAAAAGTAGGTATTCTGTCCTCACAGTACTTGGAACAGTATCAGAAGTACTGTTTATACTAGTATGACTGAAGTAATGGGAAGTTCCACGTTGGAAACTAAAGTATATAGAGAGATTTCGTTTGAATAGTTAGGTATTTTGAGAAACTGTTCCCGCTTGAAAACAAATTTTTTTAAAGGCCCTTTGGTCTTCAGACTTTTATGAAGAGTAATTTTTATTGTTTCGGTGTTTACAAATTCTTTTTTTGCCCCTCTCGAAAGTCCACATTTTAAGTATTAGTCACTCTTCTTTAGATGCTTTCAGGACATTAGCTACTTGCTTGTGTGTACTCTGGGTCTGACTGGGGAAACCTGTGTTTGGGGAGAGTATAGTGGAAAAGCTTAAGAGTTTGATCCATGGATAAGTTTGCATAAGAGAATTATTTCCTCAGTTGCTATAAACTTCAGTATTTTAGGCATGTGCACTACCATTTGAACAGTTTTACACTTCACCGTGCTTTCCTTGTAAATATCTGTGGTTAATAATGTACTGTTAGAGGGACTTACAAAGGCAGCCTCTTTATTCTCTCTGTATCTGGAACATTAGATTGCTGTACTATACTTAAAAGTTGACTGCGGACTTCTAGAATTGTATTCACTTGTGGGCAATTTTTGTCCTTCATAATAGTTAAATTCCATCATGCGGAAAATAGTTAGACTGTCTATATAAACCTGTGTATTGCAAACCAGTATCTCAGAGCACTTCATTTGTACTACCACTGTATTTGTGTACTTTAACAACTGTGTAAATACATTCATAATAACTTCTATTCTTCTTTGGTGTAACTTACTTACAATGAATCCTTACTCTTTACTTGGTGTAACTTCTTTTCTTTTTCTTTCTTTCTTTCTTTCTTTCTTTCTTTCTTTCTTTCTTTCTTTCTTTCTTTCCTTTTTTTTTTTTAAGGGGTTTATGTACCTACAAAGAGCATTGTCAGTTGCAAACATTTGAAGACATTGTCGTGGTACTAAAACTTTCACTGAAGGATTCTGGTAGTCATGGTCAGAATGCAGCAGTTAGGGTATACAGGAAGAAAGATAAGGCATTCATTGCTTTGCTCACAGAAAGCATGTCTTTTTGTCTCTTTAAAGGTAAATGGTTTTGTTTGGATACTGCTTCTTTTCCAGAAGTCTTTTTTACAAATGCTTTCTCTTATCAAGTAATACATTATATTGATAGGAAGTTTGGGAAGAGAATTGCTGTTGAGACTTGATCAGTTACGGGAACTAGGACAAAGGCAAGAAAAATACTGAGCTGTACCCACAATGCCCTGTATAATAAAAGTCCTGGCTTTTGCTATGTAATTCTCAGAAGTCTGTTCATAATCTGAGGGCAAATACACCTTCAAGAATCCTGTGCTTCTGATTAGCAGGCCTTTAAAAGTGGAAGGATATTTAACTTATCCTCACAGTTTTCATTTAGAACTGGCTATGTGCTTTTATGTGCAAAGTGCCACCTGTGATGCTGTTTTACATAATCTTGATGGTTACAGAGTCCCTGAATTCTTTGTGGTACAAGTACCTTGAAAACAAATTAAAATAAATCCTACGCTTTAAGAGAGCTATTAAGTAAAAGTATTTAAGGAGACCATATATTCCATGTTAACTTCACGAAAGTACTCAAAATCTCCCTTGGAGCAAAGGCATGTAGAACTCAGAGGCATCTCATCCTTCATTCCCCAGTGGGGAAAAATATCATAAGCACAACTATTTGTTGTCTTCATTTCCCCACATTCCAGACCTCTGAGTGGCAGCTCCTCCATAAAATCTGTCAAAGGCAACACTTTCAGAAATTGAACTTCCCAACGAGAATCTTTACAATGAATTTACAGATTTGTAAGTAGATCGTGGGCTAGAGTGTACATGTTCATTTCGAGAATATTTATTTTCTCTTTGTAAAAGTATGAAGTAAAAAGGTATTTGTTTTGTTCTTTAACTGTTGCTTTACAAAAGCAGCACTTCATGCGTACAAAATACTAAGTGAAAACAAACAATGCTGCTGGTTTTTTAATAGTGCTGAGCCATCTGGTCAGAAATCTAGATTTAATCCAGTTGTGAGGAAGTGTAATCCACCGTGAACTTAATCCTACAACAAAGTAGCTTCTAAAATTCACTGGATGAGACGGGTTGATAATAAAAAGGTTTTGCCGTTAAAGAATGCAGTACTTCATTATTAAAAACAGTACACTTCCCTCTGGTTCATTCAGGTGACAATTATTGGCATTACATGTATATGTCTAGATTTAAGTGATTGTATGAACCTGAATTGTATGGCCTATTTTCATTGTTCAGTCGTTTTGTACGAGGAGAGTGCTCAGAGGCCTGATCTTCAGTAAGAATCTGTTTCACAGCAAAAGCCTACTAACTTTATCAGCAAATACTTGCACAGGAGTTTATGACTTTTTCTCAGACATTGGTGTGTTTTTCCTGCTTAATCTTATTAAGACTAGTATGCTTCGGTTTGTTTGACGAAACCATTGCATGCTGCAGGTAGAGGGACAACAGAAAATTAGATGAGATCTGTATATACACGATGGACAAAAATATGCAGTCTACCAAAAAAAAAATCTTTTTTTAAGGTAGTGTTCTTTGTTAATCTCATTTTGGGAAAATTCTTGACTCAAAATGCATAGATAAGATCTAGGTCTGAGAAATATAAGCATAATGGACAAATAGTCCATTAGCATAATAGGTCTGATAAATTATATTTATCATATGTCCGTAATGGACAAATGGAAAAAGGGGAAATCGTGTAGATCATCCTAAAGCATTAAGCTCTAGTCTACTGTGTCTTTGCTGTGACCAATCCAGGATACTTGGGGTGGGGTGGGATGTGGAACAAAACAGGAATTCATTTGGTACATTATTCCTAGGAGGAAAATGTCTAGTCCTGATCTCATAACCAGACAAAACATTTAGTTTAATGACAGTCCTCAGCTTGGTTCAGAGCTGCAAGCATTACAGGCGCAAAGGCAATGCAGAGCTTCTGGTATTTCCCATAATCCTTAAGGAAAGGATAAACCATCGATTCACCGTATTTTAAGGCCATGTGCAGATTTTTTTCTTAAAAGACCCCGGACAGCAAATGTTTCTCTGCTCTCACTGCTAAGAAATTGTATTTTAAGCTTGTCTGACATTGTCAACCACTGGATCTTACGCCACATTTTCCAGCAAGACTGAAAAGTCTTCTGCTATTTAAGAATTTTAAATACTAAAATCTAGATACACTTCTTCATTGGATTCAAGAGTTTTCCAGTGAAAGGCTTTAAACTGCTAAAACAGTAGTAGATGAAGAGTCAGAAGAGCAAGAGCTATCCTAATTTCTTACTCGTCCGAAGCATTCATCTAGGGATAGTGAGGAAAGTTGCTAGCTGGAATGTTGCCGAGATGATGAAGCAGGCATTGAGGTCAAGGAACGAACGGCATATATATATCAAAGGTAAGTAGCTTTTTACTCTGTCTGCCTCTGACTTTCTGTACTTTCTCAGACAAATGCAGGACTGCTGATCTCGCAGACTGTCACTAGCAAGATACTTTTAAGAGCCCTGACTTTTGCAGTAGACGCACCTTCTTCCTGCTGACACAAAGATGACCTTTATTCCAGAAGCGTTGAGAAGGCTGCTGAAATATATTCCAAAGCCGTTGCTTCTCATAGACAGTGCTTTTGCTATTGTCAAAGTTGTTCACTCTTCAAATATTGGTGGGTCACCCTCCTTCAACAGGTCCAGCAGCAGGGAACAACAGCTGTGCAACTTGGATCATGCCTGTTTTCCTCCACAGCGAATGGCCTGAGTCCGTCCTTTCTGACTCAGAGTACCAGAGGCAAAGATAAACTCTTTGGTTTTCTGTCACAGGGATGTGCTGACTGCATGCTAATAAATTCTGTCATTTTGGTCCACACGGTAGCATTCATTCCTGTAGCAGCATCTGGCTTGATCTGGCCAGCAGGGTAGCAAAGCATTTCATTACACCTAAAGTCTTACCAATTTAACTAAACTAGCATAAAAAAGGTAATCATGTGTTTATTCACACATGGGGTTTTAAGACCTACGATCTTGTCAGTGTGAATATACAGAGGAACTTTTGAAGCTGAGCCGAGAGAGATTTCTCCAAAATTTCTCAGCAGAGATACTTAGAATTAGGGACAAATAGGTGTGAGCCTTCCAGATAGCAAAATGTAGCTCTTGTTACATTGAAGAGACTATAATTCTGATTCACTTGGGTGTAGCCTTGAGATTATACCTTCAGGAGCCAGTCTTAGCTGGGGTACCATAGGATCCAAAAAACCCCACCATAAATGTATTCTTAAACCATGTTTTCTTAGGAGCTTTCAAGTTCTAAAGAGCATCACTTGACACTAAAGACAGGTCAGTACTCAAAATATTTAGGGCTTTATAAGTCATAGCACTTCATCAAACTTTACCTGCAAACAAAACCTGGAGCACTCTTCAGAGGACAAGAATAATTTCTACACGGAGCACCACAAAATTAATAGCTATTATTTTAAATTAGTTGATGCTTTAAAATAGTCTTCAGGATCATTTACAGCAGGAGCCCATTTCCATTTTGGAATTGGCCAAACTATGAGTCATGGCAAAAGTAGTCCCCTTGCCCACACTTCCTTGTCCACAAATTCCATCTGCCTGTCAGCTCAGTGTCACCTCTTATTTTCTTGTCTATAAGCACTCTGCTTCTGTATAGCTACTTGAACATGTGCAAATGAAGCCCGACTTGGGGCCAAATGAAACTTGGGGCAAATGAAGCCAAATATGGGTGTTAAAGTTATTTTTTCTAAGCTTATTTTCTCACACCCACAGTTTTTGACAACCAAATAAATATTTATTCACTACATTTGCAACAGTTTACTAGAAAAGCATAACAAAAAAAATCTAAGTATAAACGCACACATTACATTAAAGTGCATTAACAAGAAAAAAGTCATCTCGCTTGCACAACACTGAAGTGTACTCCCATAATCCTAAAAACAAGTGTGGCAGAGAGGCACAGACACACACATACACAAGTCGGTACTTACCGCTGTAACATGTAAGAGTTTGCATTCTCCTGAAAGTGTTGTGTCTGATTGCCTACCAAACTGAAGCTTTTATCTGGGGTGTAACAAGGGTGCATACGTGAGTGTATTTTGGGTTTACATTCTGAAGTTCGATTGCTTGGTTAGGGGAATGTTTTCATTTCTTTTTAGAGAATGATTTTACATTGTCTAATACACTTCTTTGTTTGGATGGGATTTAACATTAACAAGCACAAGATCTGTCCAGTCCTTCACGCTATACTTTCATACCATCTCAAGTCTCAACTTTAGGGAATGAGCCGCTTTAGCAGCATGTACTGCTAAAGACTTGCTGTAATGTATTTACGGACTGGAGAAAAACAAAATCTAGAGATTGTGACTTTAAACAGATAGCTGCATCACTTTAAGATTTTTAGTTCCGCTGAGATCTTCTAGGCTCCAAATAGCTACAAGATATTTTATTTAGGAATTTTAAAAAAGCAAACTTATCTTTGTATAGGAGAAGGAAGAAAATAGTTTTAACTCTGCATTGCTCATTGTCTAGTAAACAGGCAACCTGTCTCTATTCTACTCTACTGGGTATTTTGCATGTTTGATATATATAGATTGATACATACATATATAAATATATATATATATATGCGCACACACATACACACCTCTTTATGTATTCTCTGTGTGTTACAGGTATTTATACACACACCTTCTCCTTGCATTAGGAAATTAAGGGACTAAGATCCATTACATGATCAAACATACAGTATTTTAACCATAAATCCTGTAGTACACAATTTATAGGATGTACAAAGATCTGAAAAGCTTTAAAAATTACGCTAGCCTGTACACTAAAAGGCCATTCATTAGTTTCAGAGAAATAATCTATGAAAACTTATCTTTCAACTGTTTTACAGTATTATACTTGGATTTTTTGCACTTGTGTTTTTCAGTTGTTTTCCTCACAGACTTCTTAAACAGATTCATGAACTACGTGTCTAAAGAAATTACATTTGTTCCCATGGCGTACGAAGGAAGAGCAAATTACAATGTTGTCTTTGGGATGCTTGACAATTCAGTTGTAGAATTACCTGCCTTCCCTTCCCTTTCCCCTTTTCTTCCTCTTTCTTTTTTCAAATTACAAAATTTTAACCAGGTGAAGGTTGAACAACGGTTCATCCAGGTAGATGTTGCATGGAACTGTTTTGCTTGTGTCCCCGGGCAGTTAAGTGTCTCTTTAGCAATGCTTTATGACTCCGACCATGCGCATCCTCAAAATATATGAAAGAGCACATGCTACAAACTGCTCTTAAGGGGATCTCAATGGTGTTGAGATTAAAGAAATACTGTAGCAAAATACCTGAGGGGTTTAAAAGCAATTCCTTGAGAATTTACAATAAGCAGCGTTAAATTAATAAGGAGCCAGGCTAGTCTTGCCAAGAGAAAGGGTTCCAATACAATCCTCTCCTTCTATATGCAACAGTTCCTAGTTGGTGTTCTAAGACAGCGCTGGGAACCGAAGGACTCGCCAGTTGCTTTGTTTTCTTAATGTCTTGGGGTAGGAAGGAGGGAGGTCTATAAAACAGGAGCTCAACGTAAAGGCCTTTGTGGCCATGTCGGTAGGAGCGGTTGGGTACACGCCTCAGCACAGCCTAGCATAGTGGCCTGCAGTTGTCCAGGCTAGGGATCTGGCATGCATGGAGATTTCCTTCCCATCAGTATAGACAATCTCTTTCCAAGGAAATAAAGGCTGCTGAACAGAAAGAGGACTGGAGGGCTAGCACACACCTGGATGTCACCCTTGCATGGGACAGAACGGAAGCAGGGAGCGTAACTGGCACCAGAACTCGGAAGTACTTTGAAGCCTGCCAGTTTTGATGTTGCTAAGAGATCTGCATTAGGAGTTTCTCATCTGTGTGTTGATGCTTCTTGTAAATAATTAAAACAGTACAAGATTTTATAGCCTGTGTGAAACTGCTTAGCAAATTAAATTCCAACCCTTATTTCTCACAGTCAATAGAAGAGTCCTGTGATGTGACCTCTCTCATGCAGTAAGCATCTCCTGCTCTCACGAATACTGCAATCCATTGGTAGGTCTGTGCTGAAAATAGCACAAGAGCGCTGGCAGTCCTACTCAGAGTAGTTCATCTTTGAGTCGAGGAAAAGAACTTGTATAGGCCAACGAGGCACCTTCTGTGAACACCAGATTTACTTTAGAAATTATTTATGGTGTCTTGTTGAAATGTATTTCCCTTGTCTTAATAACTTCCTCTTCTGCTCCAGTCACACAAAATTGTAACGTAACACTTCTTGTTTCCAGCTTAACCATAAAGGTATTATGTATGGAAAATGAAACATAGTCTGGAAAGGCAGTATGAGAAAGCCCAAATTTTAGAGATGTTACAGTCTAAACAATTTGCAGAATGTACGGAAACTTAAAATTGTGCCACAACCTGATGTCAAAGGAATAACCATTTAGTTCTGTGATAACAGTATAGCATTATCTAGCAAAGAAATCTGGTGATCAAAAACCACAGTAAGACAAAAATGGCTATTTGAGAATCTGAATTCACCTTTGGGAAGGTTTCTAGTTTGTGTTTTCTGAAGCAGAACAGGGAACTCCAATCTGAAAGCTGTATCAGGCCTTCACATATCATCTGAAGCAGCCTCCAGGGATACCACAAACTGATCTGTGGATTCCATTTTCCTCTTGCCCTTTCACATGGTGGCCTCCTGGAGCTAGCAGCATTGTGTTCCAAGTACTGATTTAGTCTTCAGCAAACTGGAGCTAAGCTCGGTGACTGAGTTCTTATAACTAGGACATGCCAGTGCAATTCCTGCCACTAAATTAATAAAAGGTTTTAAAGTAACGCACTATATGCAATATAAAAATAAAGTTTATTCAGTGCAGCATTCATTTCTTTTTAAAATCACTCAAAAAAAAAGGTCATGATCCTAACTTTTTAATTTCTGTGCAAGGTTGTCCTAACAATGCAAAACCATTTTGAAGAAACTACCAGAATGGAAGCTGGTATCTCAAATTAGGGAATGGTTCATGGTTTTGGCACTTCCTTGGATTTACTCTATGTTTCTGTTAAAATGGTCGAGTATGAAACAACTAATGACGTTATTTTTAAAAGGGGTACAGGGTTTTAAGGGATTAGGGTCTTTTAGTTTTCCGTTATTAAGCAGAACAATTTTGGAACCTGAAAGCCAGTATTCCTTGGCTACCAACAAGAAAACTGAATCTGTTACAATTAGTCTGTTTTGAAGATTGTTACTACAGTCACAAAACCTAGAGAGCTTTTTATAACTGTATCCAAAAGGTGGGTTGCAGCAGCATGATTTTGTATAAAAGATTACATTTCTTGAATGTGTTTGGGTGGGGGGAAAAAAAAAAAAATACATAGAATGCTTTCCTTTTACCTTCCTTTTCTATTCAGTGTCCTCACAATGAATCTTTTCCCTTTCCACATTTCTTCAAATGTGCTGTCACTGCCTCGTCTGATCTGTTTCTGTTTCTTCTCTTTCTCCAATACCAACGTCAGAGAAGATTTAAAGACTGGCCAGAGACTCCCCGTTCTGTTTGTGCAATGAGTAGCAGGGCCGACCCCATTCTTGATTGGTCCTTATGCACTGCTGTCATAAATATGATCAACAGTTCTACCACGTTTCCTCAACCAGCAAGAATGGCACCTTGAACTTCCAAAGATTAAGCAAAAGGATAGGGAAGTGGGGTAAATGAAGAGAAAAAAAAAAAAAAACAACAAAACCCAAAAAACCACCTTAGGACCTTCCTATGTTGCTAACATTGCATTTTAAAGATGGTTAACATGTTTCAAAATAGTCCAGCCCCTTCCCTAAGTCTACCCACTCTAATTTATAGCTCATCTGGAAACTTACACTGTTTCTTTTATATACAAAATGGACACTCTTCCAGAAGATTCTACTAAACCTACTGTCTGTCTTCACCATAGTACTTGTAATATTTTTCAATGCTGCAGGGCAACTGTACTGAAAACGGTGTATGTAAACGTAGGCTAGCTTTGCTTACGGTCTGTCAGGATCAATTCTGCTCATTTTATTTTCTTTTAGTACCACCTCGGAATACCACTTGTGTGATCTGCTGAGGACAGTATCCGTAATGCACCTTTCCACGTACAGTATTTCCAGATGATAATTACAAAGATACAGGTTTAGACAAAACTTAGAAACACATTTACATAAATCAAAGTAACAGATATTATCAAAATTAAATTAGGGCTGAGCCAATTAATGTAAAAAAGTAATAAATTCAAAAGCCTAATGGAGACCTTTAAGTTCCTGAGATTCTTCTCCATCTCAAACTCCTTCCCCTTCACAAAAAACACAGAAAGGGAAATTATATTTAGCCGCACAACACAGCGATTTCACCAATTTTGTCTGAAAACATACATGTAATTCCACTTTTCTTAAAATATATTATTCCTCTATCTCTTCCAAGTGAGCAGTTTCTGGTGATGCATAGCAATAATCTACTTGTGTTTATAAAAGCTTTTTAGTTTACATAAAAAGTATAACCACTATGCTCCACCTTTTACTGATAAAGCTAATTTTCCGATAAAAGGTTGTCTAGCTAATCAGCTTCCAGAGAGACCTGATGAACTGACCAGCCTCCAGTTAATAAAGCAGATGGCCCAGCCCTAAACTAGTTCTATTTCTAAAATAAATAGTGTTGAAAATCTTTCTTTTCTAAACACTTTGTTGGTTTCCTGTCATGCTCACACACACGTTTCTGGGTTAGTTACAACTTCACCGTTTTTTTCAGGCTCATCTTTCAGAAACTGCTCCACTTCAATAGAGTCCACCTTGGCTTCTTCAGGAGTTTTGTCTTCAGATTTGTTTAATTCCTCTCTTTCTGCTGCTTCTTCTTTTGTATGTGGTTCTTCTGATTTTTTCTTAATGCAGAAGAAATTTCCCAAGGCCAATACAAGTGCTGAGGTGGTAACTTCAATTCCAGCAATAATAAAAACAAACATGTACCTCTGTGTTGCATCTAAGAGTTTTCCTGAAAAAGACAACATTCCAGGTAATTAACAAAAATTATTATCTTGCAATGAAATTTTGTCTGCTTTTTTTAAACATTTAAATTACTCCTGTCTAGAAGTACCATGACTATCTAAGCAAGTTTTCTGAAATAGCATTTTAACAAGTTTATAACAAAATATTTCTCAATTGCTTCAATTTGGTTTAACATTCACTGACATTACATCACATCCTGAAACACATACTCCCGCTGCACACACGGAGTCATGCAATTCAACTAGAATAAACCCAACCTAGCCTTCATATGCAAGAGATGAGGCAAGTGCCATGTATTTCAGATAAAAATGTGTGCCACATCCATGGCCAAGATCTGTATCATCAGCTTCCTTTCACTCCCAGTCTCATTTCCTTTCCTACACGGGCAGTGCACAGTCCGCTTAAAATGCAAATCTTATTTAATAGTCGGTCTGGAGTACCTGACTGATTCTGATGCTTTAGTCAAATTAAATTTTCACAGGAATGGGTGGAGGTGAAAGAACAGGAGGAAGGATGTGAAGGAAGTGCCTCTCCGAACCTGAAGATCAGAGGAAGTAGTGCATAGTACTGTTTTTTTTCATGAGGGGTTATAGAGATATTGATGGTTTTTAGTGTCTCGTATAAATGGTAAACATTTTATGGCAGTGAACTGGTGGGTTTTGAGTGGAGGGGTTTTTTTTCAGGTCAGGGTCTGTAAAATTTATGTTCTTTGATTAGTAATTAATTTGCAATTGCGAATTCAAATTAATGAATTTGAATATTTTGTAATCTCCCTTTATTCTTGGGTTGTGAGACATGTGCAATAGAAGCAGTCTACGTTCCTTAAAACAGTCCAGTTTTATAGTCCTCCTTGTAAGATTTTTTTTTTCATCCTTCTGACATTTTCTTTCCTCCTCCAAATCTACCATGGGTATAGCGAATCCATCCTAGTAGTTTCCAAAGAAAATTGACAGGTTCATATTCTGAATCCCAACTCCAAAGAGGTCTGAACTTCACAAAAGTTATTCACTGTGTGTGTAAAACTCATCTCATACAATATTAGCCATCTTCTAATAAGAGGTCCAGTGTAGGCTTTCAGTGGAGAAAGAGCAGCATCTTCAGATGGCAATTCAACCAATCCTGAAACAGATCCAAGAAGGAAAAGATCCATCCCACCCTGTCTTGGACTATTTCAGGTTGTAACTGCAGGAAGTCATTGAAGCATGTGCAACACTAGCACAAAATGCATTTTTCAAGTGACTCATGTTGTCTTTTTCTCTGCTCCCTTATCATACAATTTGTGCACATGGATGCAGCGCAAATGGTTTTGAATTCTGAACTAAATGGAATACTTACCCGCTGATGGTGGACCGATTAGAACAGCCATAGCTTCCGCCAGGAGCACTAAACCGATGGCACTGGAAAACTTCTGAGTACCAACAATAGCCATGAGAACTTCAAACTGAAGAGCACCTACCATTCCATAAGAAATGCCAAAGAAAATGCAAAAGACAACCAGGCCACCATAATCAACAGACATAGAACCCATGAGATCTGTAAAGCCATTGAAAATCATAGCAAAACTGAAGAGGTAGACACAGCGTGGTCTAACCCATTTAAGACCAGCTACCATTCCACAAATAGGCCGAGCAAAGATATCAATGAATCCCAGAATAGTCAGAAGAAAAGCTGCTTTGGTGTCTTGATACCCCAAATCCTTGGCATAACTCACAACAAAAACTGGGGGAACAAAGAGGCCAAGCACCATGATAGATGCTGCTAGCGTGTAGATTACAAAACCACCATCTTTAAACACACTGAAATCCAGAAGTTTTTTCTTCACTTTCTTCTCAGCTGGTTCTTTGGTAGCTTCAGACTTTTTGGGTGGCTCCAAAGGTCTCATTAATGCTCCACATACACAGCAGTTCAGCAGCATCCCACCCAGTATAAGGAATCCTCCTCTCCAACCATACTTGTGTTGTAGTATCTGCCCCAATGGTGAGAGAGCACAAAGAAACACTGGACTCCCAGCAGCAGATAGCCCATTGGCTAAGGGCCGGCGTTTGTCAAAGTAACGGTTTAACATGATGAGCGAAGGCTGAAAGTTTAGTGCCAGACCCAAACCTGTAACAGAGAGTACATAAAAATTAATACTGGCCTACAGTATCACTATTAAAAAAAATTCTAATTCCAGTTTTTCTGATTCATGACTTAAGAGAAAAGAGTTTTATTTCAAATGGACAAAAGAATTCTAAGGTAACATTTGTAAAAGCTTTCTACCTCCATAATATTCTTGTACTCTGTGGTTACGCTTCAGTGATGACAGCAGTGGCTGTTAAACACACCAGGAAAATTAACATTCATAAAAAAATAAATCACAGTTTAATTCCACGTTTATCTGCCATCTTTATAAAAGCCCATTTGGATGATCCTGATGATTTAGGTATTTGTCACTTACACAAAACTTCAACCTAAAGCTAAGACATTAGCTAACTCATTTTCAACCGTGCACACTACTTACCAGTAATCACACCTGCAGTTAGATAGATCTGAACGATGCTTGTGCAGAAGGAGGCTATCACCATCCCCATTGAGGCAAAAAGGCCACCCACCAGCATGACAGGACGACAGCCAAAGCGATTGACACACACACTACAGAGTGGACCTAGGCAAGAAGAGCAAGTTACAGTTGCTAAGATAAACCAAATTTTTGCAATTGATTTTATGTCAGTTCGCAGTTCTTTTTTGGTGGACTTGGCGGCGTTAGGTTTATGGTTGGACTCGATGATCTTAAAGGTCTTTTCCAACCTAAATGATTCTGTGATTCTTTCCGTACTTTGTCCATACTGTCAGGCCAATCCAGAAGAGCATTCTTTCCTCTATAGTCAAATACTCAGCGTTTTTTGTCTTCAGAGTGCCATGCAATTTTTCCTTTTCATCGCCTTTAGTAGCTACTCAGTTAGAGATTTAATTTTATATGCAAGCTGGATGTGCTTAAATAACTTATGGATTTATGTGATTAATAGTAATTCTTCTTTGGAATGCCTTGCACACAAGTAACGATATGTAATCATGATTCATGCTGTAAATGGCTGTATGATTTACAAACATCACTGTATGACGCAATACTGTTTCAAAAACAGAGAACTACCTACCCGTTCCATAAAGCATGGCCAACAGAATGGAGGAAATCCATGCAGTGTCACTATATCCAATGCCGAATTCACGGATAAGTTCTTTAAAGAAGACACTAACTGCCTTAGGAAAGGCATAGGAGAATCCTGTGATGATAAAACAGCCGAAAAGGACAGCCCAGCCCCAGCCTCCATCAGGGGCTTTAACACCAGATGGACCATCATCAGCTACTACAGCTCCCATGACGAAGCTCAAGAGTGTTCCCTAAGAAACAAAAAGCAATTACAGTCTATAGACATTGGGACAATTATCTAACCAAAACCATCTAACCAAAATAGGCAGAAAATGCACTACAGTTAAAGTTACAAATAAGATACGGGACTATTTTAAATACAAATCTTGAAGATGCAGTGCAATTTTAACTATTCCTTGTTCGGGTTTAGTCCTTACAAAGGTTACAAAAAATACATAAAATGAGATGCACACAGTTGAGTTTTAAATGAATGTCCCCTCGCAGCTCTCTCAAAGTCAAAACGATTTCAACCAAATCACTGTTTCATAGAAAAACTGAAGCCATTACAGCAGTTCCGCAGTTTGACTTTCACAAATACGTAACTACTACTATTAAAGTCTGCAGGATTTTTTTTACAAGACCTTGTTATATGAAGCTCCTGGACTATTCACTTAGGAGACCTGGATGCAAAATCCTGGTGCATCACAAGTATTCTGTGAAACAGTGGACAAATCACCCAGGCTTTTCGCTCCCTACTGAGGACAGCAATACAGCCCTCATGCACCGATATCTTAAAAAGATAGACAGATCCCTTTGAGCTCCCCTGATGAGCTGTCAGTTTTCACGCATCGAGTAAGTACCTAAGCTAAACTGCAATGAAAATCTGCATGGGCAGTTTTTGTGGGTGATGCGAGTTAGTAACTGCAGCAATGCTCAGTATCACTGTCTGCCCGAAGCAAATACTTTCCATTGTTGTTGTTATTACATTATCAGTAACATTTTTTAATATTTTATTTGATGAATCTTATCTTTCACATCTTCTGTATGCAGCCACAAGCACCTTTGCATCTATAAAATAAAAATCTTTTCTCATGAGAACAGTATGTACTAGACAGTAAGGCTGCAAAGTTTTAAAAGAGAGAGAGAGGTGGGGGGGGGGGGAGACAGTGAAAAGGCAGATAAAAGCGTCCTTGTATGTGAAGACTGCAGGGAGGTACTGCATCACAGCAATTAGGTTTTTGTAGGCTCTGCGTATTATAGGAGTCTTGAGAATGTTAAAGGGAGCTTCAAACAAGTTATACATTAAATCTTACATGTACAAAAATTGACCATTTCTTTAAAATGCAATTGATTACTCCTGTTGGGTCCATGTTTGTCTACAATAGTCCCTAAAAGAGGAGTGCAAGCACAGCTGCACATCAGAGAAGATGTTCATCACTAAAGAATGCTTCTGCGTTCAGAAGTATAGGTCTGCGCAGTGATTGTTGTGCATTGGGAATTATGTAGTTCTTACAGCTCCACTTCAGAACCAGACTATGTATGGCACAACGATCTAGTTGATGCAGACTTGCCTAGACAACTGAGCACCGAATGCATAATTGTTAATAGGCCTGTGTGAACGTACTTACTATGGCATTCAGACCAGCACTCCCAGCACTTCAGACCAGCACTTCTTGGAAGAAACAACTTTATATACATGATGCAGAAATAAACCTGGCCATGACTATAGCTGTTCTATTACCCTGGGCTGTACAAGAAGGACAGTAAGCCTCATACTACTGGTTTCACCTCTTGTTTTCTGGAAATCAAAGAGAAAACAATTTGTCTTAAGCCCATACAACTAGAACCTAAAATGGTTAAATAAGTGAAACAGAATACCTTAATAAAACTAGACATCCAGGTGGCTGCTACTACAGATGGCTGATTCACTGATTGCTGTAAGAGTATGTACAAACGCATAGCTTGTTAGACTGGGCAATTTCTGCACCAGGCTTTGGGCTGCTCAGTGAAAGTCTTAAGATGCATCTCTGCCAACCCTCCTGACACTGGGACCTGTCCACCCTTCAGAACTGTTTTTCCCAGTAACTTCTGTATGATACAAGGTAGAAAGCATTCTTCAAAAAAGGATTGTTATTTTTTTAAAAGAAACAACCAGACAGCACCGAGTAGGTGCACAAAGTGTAATCCTTCATGACACCGGTAGCTCTGTAATATTAATGATAACGGGGAAAATGCTGATTCAAGTATCTCGGCTCAAGTGCATAAAGAACAGGAGTAAGATGTAAAACTGAAGGAGTCCAGGGGGCAGGAGGAATCGTCACTCCCACCATTTCCAAATGGTCAGACAGAACATTTCATTTGGAGTCAATGTTTAAAATGTTGGGGGACGCTTTGTGTAATTTTTATTCTTTTGTATTAACCACCTAGCGGCAACACAAAGTCAGTAATAATATGTGAGCACGTTTTGTTGAAAAACAGCAATAGGCAGTTTCTCCAGGTGCTTACACAGTGCTGGGTAGGAATATTCAACCCTAGGAAGAAACGGCTCATGGCATTCACCTCTGTGCTTCTTCCTGCGCACAGGCAGGGACAGTCTCCTTTACTGAGTCTATAGCAAAGATGTTCCGAGGACAATCTCTGCAGACCTACAGTGCTGGACCCCGACAGTAAACTACATCCAAGCCATCTCCAGCGGCAGGTGGCTTTTGAGACGAATCACCGTTAGAAGCTACTTGGCAGCAAACTCGCTCCTTCCAGAAAGAACCGTCCAAGCTTCACCGAGTTGCTCCGGGGGGGGGACGGGGACGGGGACACAGGAAGTTACCTCGGCAGCCGGCGCACCGAGCCCGAGGCAACGCGGCCCGGCGGGAGGCCCAGCTGCCCCACGGCGCCTGCCGCTGGGCTGCGAGCCTCCGGGCTGGGTCCGCACGGGGCCGCTTCCGCCGCGCTCGGCGGTGGCCCCGGGCAGGGCCCGCTCGCCGCCGCCCCGCGTGACCCCACTGTGACGTGCGCCGGCGCAGGCCACCCCAGCAGGGCGCCCGCGCTGGCGGTCGCCGCACTGAGACGTGCAGGACGTGACCGGGCGGTTGGGCGGGGCGCCTACCGTAATTGCAGCAGAGGCAGCCGACGGCGCAGCTCGGTTTTTCCGCCTTGGGCGCAGCGGCCCGGCGCGCGCGAGGGTAAGGCCGCGCTCCCGCGCGGTGCTGGCAACGGCGGCACGCGCTGCGCGGAGCCCGCCCGCTCAGAAGAGGCGGGAACCCCCTGCCCCGCCGCCCCTGCGCTGCCCCTGCCCGGCAGAGCAGGGCAGCCGGCGAGAGGCGGTTTGTTCCACCTGGCCTAGGGGACTCACCAGCTTTGCCTGGCCCGAGAGCAACGGTCTCTAAAACGGTTTTATGTCCCGCTGTGATGACAGAGCGAGGCTTGCAGACGCGGGGGGAACCAGGCCTACCTCCAGCATCTCATAAAAATAAGGCTATAGGGAAACAGTAGCATCCATTTACGCTTCTTTACGTCGTGCCTATTACCACGTTTGGCTAAAAATCACCATAAACCCACACGCCAGACCTTCCAACGCCATCCTTTTGAGACTGGTCTACATGTGCACACGCATACATCAATCTTCTTCATCTGTTTTAGTCCATCAGTGGTTCATGTTAACACATCAAAATTAAAAGACTGTTAACCAGAAGTACACGAACCCTGTCTCTGTAAGCCCAGCAGAAGATGCACTTCACCCTGTCCCCTTTGTCCCGTTGCGGTGTGCCTTGCTAGGCTAGACTGTGTTCACCCCCTCAAGAACTAGGAAGGAAGTAGCAGGGAGGTTCCCCTCTGACACATCCAAACTAGGGTCAGCCTTAGAAGAGGGGGGCTCGTGGCTGATTTGCACTGGCAACATTTTTACTTATCGTTTTGCTTCAGCACTGGGATGCTGCCAAAGCCTGCTAAGACAGGGGGCTACTGCACAACTATTGCAACAGTTTGCTTCGCTTCCTGCTTTGGCTGGCTCACCCTCTTTAGAGGCAACGGATTACATTTAACTGGCCGCAGCTCGCTTTCAGTATCTCCACAACAGCCACGATAGTATTGTCAGTATTTATTCCAGATTCCTCCTGACATAAATGGGCTCTTGCTTTGGCAATGTGTAAAACAAAGGGAGCAAATGTAGTTAAATCTGTGGGGTTTCACGCTCCTGAGATTATCTTCCTGTTGCCATGGAAACTAACACAGGCTCAGTTAGGAGGAAATACTGGGTGATTGCCGGTAGAATTGTGGGTGGTGTGTTTGGTGTGATGGTGCAGTGTATATAAAAGGAGAGCATTTGTATTATAAAAAGGAGCAGCTAGAAAGGGCAAGAATCTAATATTGATGTTTAGCCAATACCCTTATTGGCCACGTAGCTGTACATTATGGCCAGCAGTATGGGTAGGAAGGACATTTGTGAGTATGTAGGCTGACCTATATAGCTTGAGAACTTCCCCTGAATTCATTTGTTTTAACTATGGCAGAAATCTACCCAACCTTGAATTCCTAGGATAGAAATAAATAATGGTTATCAAAAATAAACCATGAACTTACATGTAGGGAACCCAGTTCAGACTGGAATTAAGTCTGGAACCCCACGAGGTTGAGAACTGTACAATTACAAAATGAGGAAGACAGTCTGAGCTGAGCAATGTAGAGATCCTCCTTCAGTTTCTTATCTGTGGAAAGAAGAGAATTATTCTCTCCCCATAGGCTGTTGGGAGTATGGATACACTGAAAAGCGTAGACTGCTCAATACTGTGTTAATAGGAGTCATAAACCTCCTATATTTGCCCAAGGGTATTAAAATCTAAGGAGACTAAACAAAGATGTACGTTATCCTTGGTTTTGAGTGAAGAATCCTAAGACTAATCAACTCTACTGAAATTTTGCAGGAAATGACCCCTGCAAAAATAATTTATTTTAATATCCTCCGGACCCTGGTGATCGCCCTCTACATATAAAACAACTACCCTTTGCATTGACATCATTGACATCTGCCTGTTCAGCATGACTTTAACTCTTTCCTGACACTCTAAAGCACTAATGCATACATTTTTAATTCGAATTGTATTTATTACAACTCATTCTTAGGTATTGCGTACAAGCCATTTTGATGGGCCACCGGTACGACACCGTGGTGCATTTCTTGTGGCTTACCTGCTTAAATATCAGCCCACTGAATTATACATTCATTTCCAAAGGCTGCTGCAAACTCCTGTTCCCCACAAAATCATTACCATATTTACCGATGCCTGCCCTGACCTCCTGTCCTCCACACAGGGCCCCTCAGTGACTTTCACTCTCCCACTTTGGCCCCCTCTGTTTTATCAGAGACAGTTTTCCGGTTCCGCTGCATCTGCCTTTTTTAAGGGTTTGGCAGCTTTCACCAGTCTCTCATCTCTCTTTCAAAACTCCTAGGATAAACCATACAGTAATTCTGTGCTGTCTGTAGCTGTAGGTGATGTTCCACACCAACACTTACTATTCCAGTCCCCACTTAGCCTCAAACCATTTTAGGGTTCACTGCTACAGCACAGTAAGTGACACACAGTAAGTAATGTACGTCACAAGTTACTAGCAGACTGCAATGACACAGTAAATTCACACTGCAATTTTATGTGTAGCAAATAATACTAACCAGTCGATTCTATTATCTGGGTAAAGTGTTCTACAGGGGAAGCTGTGCTTATTTATTTATTTTTTTAATTTAGATAATGAAAATGTTAGAACCTTGTTCTTTACATTACCTGGGAAAATCAGGTTCTATTATCATTTTGGTTTCTTGGTTGTTTTTTTTTTTTTTTCCTTAATGAGCATGTTACCAGCAAGTACCCCTAACTTACGCTGGGCCATAAGCAAAAGAATAAGCCACAGATCTGCATACCAACTTCAAGTTTAAAGAAGTATTAATGTGGCTTCCTTCTTAACAAAGAAACAGCTCTTTTAATCTTGAGATAAATACTTGCATAAGTATTTTCTTTAATTACAAATACAACAGCAACTAACAGTTCAATCTTCTCAGGTACCACCTTTGAAACAAATATACTAGTTCTATAACAATAGCATTGTCAACCTCCCTAGTTATCGTATCTATACCAAATGTCTAGTTTCTGGAGAAGTGGACTTATTTTTCTAAAGTTTATGGGGTTTTTTTACACCACATGCATTACCGTAAGTGCATTAATGTCAGCATCACAGCGGCACCTTAAGACCAGACGGCATATGCCCTTTCTGTGTGCACAGAAAAAGTGACAAGCATGCTCTCAGTTGCATTTGAATTTTCTGGCTGCTTTCCGTATGCTTTCAAAAGTAGAAGTTGCAGAATCTCAACTTCAGTTGAATACTTGCAATTCATTCTTCATGTATCATGAAAATTAATTTCAGCCCTGCAGCTATGGTGGCTTTGCAATGTGTCAGAGGTTTAGAAAAATAGAAATTCTTGCCAATTGTTTATAGTAGAGAAGTGTCCTTATTTTGTCTAGTATAAAATCAAAAAGTGGCAGAGCTAGATAAATACTAAATAAGGGTCCAGTCCTGTCACCAGCTGGACATAGGTGCTTATTTTTGCGGAATACCACGGAACTACCCTGGTACATAAAGTACTCACACGCACGTGCACTGTACCTCAAGCTAGGTTAGCACACGGAGCTGAATATAGTGGGGAAAGATCATCTGGCCAAGAGGTGTTATTCTACACAATCACTTTGGACAGTGCAGCTGCATAACATGGTGTCATACATCGAGATACGTGAACTCCCACTTCAGTCACAATTTAAAACATCACCTTAACATTTTTATAATTTACCTTGAGTTATACTTCTGACTGAACTACAACAGGTGTACTGTACTAATAGATTCTGGTTTACATTTTTAAACTGCCAACTACCACGCCTTAACAAACTACCGTTCCCTCTCAAATAAACATTGCAAAACCATACATGACTTCACTCTGTGACATCCTGAACTAAACCGTTTTCCAACTGCTATACCCAAAAAGCACGCAAGCCCGCTGACCAAGAGTGCGTTTCCACGACCGGTGTTAACTGTTTGCGCCTGTGAGGAAGTTGTACGTCTACGATTCCGCCTCACCTTCGTGCTCTTTTCTTTTCTCCACAGAGCCGTTTAAAGCAAGGCAAACCGAAGACCTTTTCATGCCGATTACGAGCAGTAGCAAGAAAGGGCTCTTTCCCACCAGATGCGGCGGGGCTGCGGCGGCCCGCCCGCGGGGAGGAGCGGGGTCGGGAGAACAATGGTGGCGGTCGCGGCGCCGCCAACGGCAACGGCCACGGCCGCCCGCGCGGCGCTCCGGGGCAGGCACGTAGCCCGCGCCGCCCCAGCCCAGCCGGCTCCCGCGGAGCGATCGGGCCGCCGCCGCCGCCGATGCTCTCGCAGCCTGGAGCGGCAGCCGCGCGGTTCCGCGCCCGAGCGCCTCACCGTTCTCGGAGCGCTCGCAGAACCGAGTAACGGAGCTCACGCCCGGGGCTGCGGCGATGTCCTTATGAGGGGACGGTCCCTCAGGCTGCGCGTCCCTCGCTTTGGCGAATCTGAACCGTCACCGCTGTGACAAAGGGAACTCCGGAATTTACCCCCCGGGGCTTGACGCTGAAATGAAAGGTGAGCGGCAGCGAAGGGATCGTGGAGGCGGGGCTGGACGCGGAGACCCTCGTCGCCCGGTACCGGTCTGAAGCCAGCGACGGCGGGAACAAAGCCCGAGTTGGCGGGTGCCTCACGAGCCACCGGTGTGGCACGGTACGTGCGCTGGGGCCGGCGGCACCGCGCGCCTAGGCGTGACCCGGCCGCCAAAGGGGGAAGCTCGGGACAGCTCTCTCCCGCAGCAGCATGAGCGGGGCTCGGTCGCCAGCACCGCTCAGCGCCCGGACAGCGCTGTCAGGCCGACGGCGGCGGGGACGCTGGGCGACCCATACCGCAGCGCGCGTTTCCCCAGGAAGAAATGCGCCCGTCTGGCCCCGTGCGCGGGGAGAAAGGCAGCCGGCGGGGGGGCGCCCCGCCGCCCCACGAGAGGAGGTGCCCAGGGGTGAGGACAGTCCGCGCCGTGCCCGCCGCCCCACCGGCGCCCCGCGCAGCCTCTAGGCGAGGGATGAAGCGGCGACGCCCGCGCCGCGCGCGCCCAAAGCTTCGTCCGCTCTCGAACGCGTCCGCCGGGCCGGGCAGCCTCGCTCAGAGATGCGTCCTCGGCCTGCCCGACGCGCCGGAGTCGGCTCACCCGGCTGCGGACCCCCCCCCCGCGCTCCCCATGGCGTTTGCCCCCGTGCGCCAGCCAAGCACTCCGCAGCATCACGCACGACGGCTCCGCCTCAGTACCTGAGTCACGTCCCGCGCCTCAGCGTGAGGACGCCCGTGCTCGCGCCGGACCGCTGCCCGCTCTCCCCGTGCGCCCGGGCAGACCCACCCCGGCCCGTCTACCTCGCGCCGGCTGCGGAGCGCTTCGGCGCGGCAAGTCGGTGGCTGCTCGCCCCTCCCACGCCAGAGCGGGGGCGCCGGGTCCTAGCGCCGCCACGTGACTCCTTCCCGCCGCTACAGGTTTGCCCGCGCAGGGGCACCCCGGCCGCGTGCGGCCCGGCCCCGCCGAAGCGGAGCCCCGTGGGCGCCTTGCGCCGAGCGGGCTGGCGCACAAGGCACCAACGCGAGCTGTGCGCTGCTTGCACAGAGCGCCAGGCGGGGTTGGATCCTGCCCGCGTGGAATGCTGCCCCGGCTGCCGAGGAGCAGGACCTGAGCAGTGGACTTAAACGTGCGAATTGGCTTCTGTAGTTGAGGTCTGTTCTGTGCTGCCGTTTATATTTTCCAGGGAGTGATCACACTTCCCTTTTTCCACTTTTCCAGGGAGTGATCACAGTTTCTTCGTTGTCTCCTCAGATAAGAAAGACTTTTACGAGCTTCCTTGCTTTTTTTTCCCTTCTTCTTAGTCATTTTGACTGTGATACCGTGCATTCTGCAGATAACTTACAGGCATCCCTCGTCATCCTTTACCAAGGGAGCACTGCCTGCAAATATGCCTGCTTGAGATATCTCTCCTTTTATATCCAGATGAAGTGAGCTTTCTGCACTGATCTGCTGTGGCTCTACTGCTATTCGTACAAAGGATGAATTATAAAACTGACTGTGTGTTGATATTGCTATTATTTAGCATCCACGCAAGTTGTGATGGCCTTCTAATTTGCAGTACAGAAAAGCAGCACTCCTTAGGCTACTCAGCACTTAGGAAATTCAGTAGGTGCTCCACTCCTTTGTGTGCTTACAGCACACAGTCCAGTGTATAGGGGAGTGATCGTCCCCCTGCACTCGGCACTGGTGAGGCCCCACCTCAAATACTGCGTTCAGTTTTGGGCCCCTCACTACAAGAAAGACATTGAGGGGCTGGAGCGTGTCCAGAGAAGGGCAACGAAGCTGGTGAAGGGTCTAGAGCGGAAGTCTGATGAGGAGCAGCTGAGGGAACTGGGGTTGTTTAGCCTGGACAAAAGGAGGCTGAGGGGAGACCTCATCGCTCTCTACAACTACCTGAAAGGAGGGAGACAGTTTAATTTGTCATGACCCCACCCTCTGACTGTAATTTCTTAAGGAGCACCGTTCCATCCTGCAAAATCTTCTGCTTTGTTACACTACTTTCCTTGAATCACCACATCATAGAAATGCCTCCATCTCTCTGCAGCCTCGTCAGCAGAGTGCAACACATGCTCTCTGGTTAGCGTTCAGTTGTGGAACATTCACACCATTTAAGAGGTCAGTGGGTTTTTTTCTAGAGGCAGAAGAGCGTCGCTGCAGTTGGTCTGTTTTTCAGAAGTGAACGTCCATAAGCATAGACCAGTTGCTGAGAAAACTGACTGGTGGTCTGTGGTCTCACTTTTGCAGCTGACGGCTCCTATTGTTTTTCGAATAATGCATTTTCTAAAAGAAATGTGTTCATAGAGGATGACATGGCAGGGTAAATGACAGTCCCCAACATCAGCACCCAGATCATTGGATTTGATTCAGTATTCAACAAGGCAGTAGTGTAAGTGAGCAGAACACAGGGTTGCTGTGCTTGCAGAAGCCTGCACAGAGTCTGGATAACCTCATAAACACTTGGAACTGAGATGAAGGCACAAAACCCCTATCTGTTAGGTGGAGTTACGTTGCATGTGTTTAAGCATTAAATATGCTGCAGTACACTTATGAGTAGAGGGAATATTAAAGTGCAGCAAAGAGAACTCAAAACACAGTGACTTAAGGCATCTCACTACAAAAAGAGCTTTGAAAAATTCTTCTTTACAGTTCTAACTAAATAAAAAAAAATCTGCATCTTAGTATTGTTAATCTGTAAGTATGCCACTTATTACAGATATTCTCCAAGTGGTGTTGAAGATGAGGAATCATTAAATAGGCAAATTCTTTGTCCAGAGTAGACCATGAAAGTCTCAGTTTAGTTTCTTGCTAAAGGGGATTCTTAATAGGAAAGTAATATGTTGTTGGGTTCTACTTAATAGATGCTAGATTCCACCAACCCTCCACTAAAAAGTCCTTCACTCTATAATTCCTTACTAGTTTCCAAATAAATAAGGATCCTGGTGTGTTCTTTATTTACATATTTCGTTTGACTTTGCTATTTTTTATTTTGCGCCTTTGCGGCAAGGAAGGCTGATGATATTCTGGGTCCTGAATAGAAAGGCGCATTGCTGGCTCACGGTCAATTCATTGTCCAGCAGGACCCTCAGCTTTCCAACTGGCTGGCCCCCAGGCCGTAGAGGTGCATGGGGTTATTCCTCACCTGGTGCAGGACTTTACATTTTCCTCCGTTGAGCTTCATGAGATTCCTAGATTGTTTCCATTAAAAACAGTGGTGTAGTGAAACCAGTAACTGTTTGCCATTCACATCAGTAAAGACAGAGAATGCTGGAAATTTTTGCCTGATCAGGCTTCCAAAAAGGCAGAAGTGACTGGAGTATTGTTGTTATGGAGTATAAATAGGAAGAGGGTAGCTGACATTAGGACAAAGCTTTGTTGCTCTGGAACTTAGGGCTTCTGATGGCAAATGTCTTCCCTAGCACCTCCTGAACTGTAGAAATGCTTCTGTGTATCCTAACAGGTTTGGGTGGTTGCTGCTTCCTGTTCCAAATTCCAGCTGTACTCTTTGCTGTTCCTGCAGTTTGTAGGTAAGTCCCAAATATTACCTTAAAAGTGCCTGTAAACATTTATTCTTGTTAAGCTGTTATAGATATTTTGGTTTTAAGGCTTTGTTTTCTTATTTGCACTTGAATGGAGTCTGTTGTATTAACTATGGATTTTCACTGCAGTATTTTTAAGAATGTTAACAGTAACATTGAACATTTCAAATGGTTTAATACACGGCTAACTGTGCGCTATGCACCCTCTGCCTTTGATTCAAAAGGTAAATGTAGCAGATCATGTTGTACAAAGAGCCCTTGTAAGATCTTTATTGCAGAAAGGCCGGTAATATTCAGAGTTGAGGTTTCGGTAACTTTTAGTTTGTTTCTAAAGCAAGTATGAAAATAAGGTCTTTTTATATGACTCTCAAGATGCAGTTGAGGAACATGAACTGTACCTACAAAGATGTATATAGTCTTCAAAAATATGAACCCACAGTTGTCGTACAGGTAGACATGGAAAAGAGAGCCATGGAAATCAAATTCTTCTAGCCTGGATGAAACTGTAATTTAAATGTGTCATTTAATTCCTAAGTAACAGCATGCAAATTTCAGAGGGGATCAAAAATTCCTCTGGAGTCCTTTGCAAGCTGTAAAGTAGGCCACTTCTATTTAGAAAATAATTTTTAAATGTTAGTTCTGAATTTTTTATATTTATTGTTTGTATACTGTATACCAAATACATTCCTCAGGGTTCTGTGGAAGTAAGTTTATTCTTTTGAAGGAAAGCTGCACTTGAAAGAAAGACTTTTCAGAGCCACATTTTAATTTTTATGTTTCATCAAGGTAGACTATGTCCGTATTAATTTACTGAGTCCCTGCATGATGTTTCTCATAAATCTGTTCCTCTGATTGTCCAGGTAAGCACCTTTGGAGTGTGCCATGGTGCTCATGTGGCCTGTGTCTTGGAGCTACTTTTCATAGAAACAAGAATGAGGGTGGCAGGATAAATAGTTTGTGTAACCCTGGGTCTTGTCTTGTTGTGGAGTTGGGCCATGATGAGTTGGATGTAGCCTTTGGACTGGAAATGTAAAAGCGCTTTCAAGCCTAGTAGTATAGTTGTAGCCAGGATATAATACCCTGCTTTTCCTCTCTAAAATGCAGCATTTTCAGAGGGTGGGTCCATTTTCTTTCTTTCTTTGTGAGGCTACTTGTAAGTGTTGCTATTTCACAGTACACTGATGGGGCCAGAGACTTGTATTCCGAAGTTGTGACTCTGAAGGTGGTTCTAAAGGTGGCTGAAATCTACCTTTAGCCCAAATCTTACTGAACTCACTCGTGTGTGATAAGAACAGAAAATCTGTCCCTCTCTTCTAAATTCCTGTTCATTTTTGCTAAAAGGGAAAAAGGTTTCCTTTCATTTCCATCTATGAAACCAGGACATTTTCTGCATTTATTTCAGGTGTATACAGGTTTCTACATTGATCCCAAAATCCATGTTGCGTGGACTGTAATCTTTTTGACTCACCGTTAAGATTAAAATTTACCCATTTTCGGCACTATTGAATCACTAGAAGCCATCAGTTACTCATTTGGGGAACCGACATACGTTTAACTACGTGACTAGGGACTGTCTGAAGGTACCTTGGAGAAGATGACAGCTAATTTGAAAGGCGGGGGTTGAGGAAGGGTTGCAAAAGATAATGCGGTTGATAGGTTAGGCAACTCTGGGGTAAGATGTAAGGAAAAGGAGTATGCCACTGGTCAGCATGGTATATGGATTTAGACATTCACCTGCTGTATATTGATTCTGATGAGTGCTTTGAGAGGCCCACTGCAGAGTATAAATCGCGCTGGGACTTGCACTATAATTTTTGTGTACTCAGATTTGGAAAATCATTTGAGGCCAGATTTCACTGCTATATTTTAAACTAGAGGTAATTCATATAAACGAATGAACTAAATCCCTTTAGTAATTGTAGTATTCTGAAATTATATGTAGATACACTTCATGTAGCTAAATGAAACTTGATTTATTTCAAAAGTCAAATTATTAGTTCGGATTCTAATTTTCAATAATAGTTACTGATGGAAATAAACCCCTCCTTTCTTTAGATGACATGGGGTTAGGAAATACGGTTCTCTTCTGATGACCTAAGGAAAGATATATAAGAACTACTGATAATATTCTATTTTCTTTAAATTAGAGTACTTCAGATATAAATCATGCAAGATTCAGGTTTCTGAAAGGTCTCTCGGCTGGCAAAGCCATTTATATACTCCAGAAACATGAAAAAGTGAGAGAGCATTACAGGAAGTTTGCCTCATGACTTCCAGACAAGCACGTCATCTAGAATGACTAAGGGAAACTCATGCTTGACGTCCAGTTCATGCGTTATGGCTTCCTCAGTCTCACGTAGACAGTGTAGCCTGGGTTAGTTGATAGATGCACTTTTTAATAATTAAATACCTTGATAGCAGAACTTACTTATCTGTGCTGCATGACCTCGTGTTGCAGTTGGCCTGAGCTTGTTTTACAAGCTTTTTAAAGGTTTTCGCACAATGCAGTGGGAGTTAGGAGAGAATGGGAAGTTTGTTCCCTGTTTGCTCCCATTCCGAACAGCTGTGCTTGAAATGGGGCAAGAGTCTCCTTCCTGATCTGTACTACGGAGAAATTGTTTAATACTAAACGGTCTGATAAACAAAATGTATAGGAAGACAAGTAAACAAGAACATGAGATTTAGGAGTATGAAACAACTGGTAGCTGTGTTCTGGGAGAAGGGGGTGTTAAAAGAGACCGGAGCTACAAAGGGGTGTGCACATGCTCGCACAGTGTGGAGGAGGGGCTGCTGTATGTTAACGGAGAGGGTGAAAGGGGGAAATACGAGAAGGATGTGGTACCAGGTGCCTGGAAGCGAATGCAGCGAGAGGAGCCGAGAAGCGCTGGTTTGTTGAGCAAGAAGGGAGGCAGTGAGGGGAGCTGGCGATCCATAAACGGAGCTAGGGCTGTAGCGGGAGGCAACTACAGCCGAGAACCGCGGGGACCTGTGCTCGGCGGGCCGGGGCCGGGGCGGGTGACCAAAGGCCTGGGGGCGGAGCGGGGCGGGGCCGGCAGAGCGTTGATTGGGCGCAGGCGATGCTCGCCACGGGGCCCGCCTGGGGCTGGCGGTGGGCCGGGCGGCAAGGGCCGCGGTTCCCATGGCGACGGGCCCGCCTCTCGGCCAGGGCTGCCCGCCGCGCTGCCCGTGAGAGGCGGCCCGCCGCCGTGAGCAGAAGGACGAGGGCGGGCAGGTTCGTGCCGGGAGGAGCCGAGCTGCGACTGGACTGCCCACGGGCGCCGTCAGAAGGCACAGCGGCCGCGCAGCATCCCGTTGTGCCGCAGCTTGTCCTTCGGAGCTCCCGACGCGGCCCCCGTGCATCTTGCGCCCTTTTCTCTCTCCGGGGACCCTTCCTGCTACTAAGTGCCCTCTGCGTGCTGCCTCTGAGTCCCAAGCGTTATCTTGTGCTACCGTGTGCTCCCCTCTACTACCTTCCCCTAAGGGACTTGACCTGGGCAGTCTGCTTGCCATCTACTCTTCTGCCTCAGAGCATCTGACTTTCTGGGCCCTCCGTGGGACTTCTCACCCCTCCTCCTGGGATCTGCTTCCTGCCTGCTGGCTGTTCCCCTGGCAGTGTTTTCTTTTGCTCCCACTCGATTATGTCTTTCTCTCCCTCTCGGCGCTTAAGGTGTACAGACCTCTAGTTCTGCAGAGTACTTGGTCCCTGGCTTGCCAGTAGCATTCCCTTCCTCCATCCATGTGGCTGTCCCCTCCTGCCATCCTTGAGGTTATTTGCTCTATGGACTCAGTGTCAGTGCTCCTCATGGTGTGTTGCCCTCTATTTACATTCCTGGACACTCTCTAGAATATGTACCCATTTCTCAGTTCCAGGGGCAATTGTTTCTTCCCGCCATACCTTGTCTTTTACTTATGCAGTCCCTTATGCCTCCTGCTCTTCTGTCTGTCCTGCATAATGGCAGAGCCTGACATCAGGTTATCATGTACCCCACAGAATAGCCCACCCCATACTTGGCCAGAAGTATATCCCTGCTCAGTACCTGACATCCCAGGTTTCTCTTGTATGTTATTGGTTCTTACCCTATCCCCCAGCTTCTGCTATATTTTATCTATTCTGATCAGATTGTATAATGCATGATGTATATTTGCCGTTTTATATGTCTAACCTTAATTGTAAATAGCAAACCAGCTACTGGCAGTAAGGAAAGAAACAGCACACAAGTGATGCTAACTGGTATCACCGATTGTCATAATTTTTTTTCTTGGAACTGTGGTGACGTGATTTCCCTTCCTCCCCCTCCCCCCCGCCCCAACAATGCCGTGTTACAACTACTTAACAGTATAGCTGTGGCCTGTGTTGGTTGCTTGTCTCATCATGAGTTGCAGCACATAGTGAAACAGCTGTGCTAATACTCAAGTGGTCTTGGTTCTGTCTGTTACTGCTTCATCAAGGAAAACAGTTGTGGCTAGAGATACTTAACTGATACTAGCTGTGTAGCATTTTCTTTCTCATCCTCTTTTCTGTAGTTTTGAAAGGAAGAGAAGCAATCCCGGTTTACTAGCTCTGCTGGTCTGTTAGGTACATCTTCTTGGTACAGTAGGGATATCTTATAAGGATAGCAAGGAAGAGAGAAGCAAGTACAGCTTCTTTATACTTTGACCAAATTTTAAAGCTTTACACCTCTTTGACAGGTAGGGGTTGTATGGAAGTCTGAAGGTTCTCAAGGATTACTCTGAAATGTTCCTCAGCATCACCTTGTTCTCCTTATTTGGTTGAAAAGTTACTAGCTCAAACATGGCATCTAACTTGTTGAAGCAGCATTTTAGTAGTAAGAGTTGCAAAAACAGTGTTGATCTGCTGGAGGGTAGGAAGGCTCTGCAGAGGGATCTGGACAGGCTGGATCCATGGGCCAAGGCCAGTTGTATGAGGTTCAGCAAGGCTCAGTGCCGAGTCCTGCGCTCGGGTCACAACAACCCCATGCAATGCTACAGGCTTGGAGAAGAGTGGCTGAAAAGCTGCCCAGCGGAAAAGGACCTGGGAGTGTTGGTCAACAGCTGCCTGAATATGAGCCAGCAGTGTGCCCAGGTGGTCAAGAAGGCCAATGGCATCCTGGCTTGCATCAGAAATAGCGTGGCCAGCAGCACTAGGGCAGTGATCGTCCCCCTGTCCTCGGCACTGGTGAGGCCCCACCTCAAATACCGTGTTCAGTTTTGGGTGCCTCACTACAAGAGAGACATTGAGGGGCTGGAGCGTGTCCAGAGAAGAGCAACAAAGCTGGTGAAGGGTCTAGAGCACAAGTCTGATGAGGAGCGGCTGAGGGAACTGATGAGGGAACTGGGGTTATTTAGCCTGGAGAAAAGGAGGCTGAGGGGAGACCTCATCGCTCTCTACAACTACCTGAAAGGAGGTTGTAGCGAGGTGGGTGTTGGTCTCTTTTCCCAGGTAACAAGTGATAGGACGAGAGGAAATGGCCTCAAGTTGCGCCAGGGGAGGTTTAGATTGGATATTAGGAGAAAGTTCTTCACCGAAAGGGTTGTCAAGCACTGGAACAGGCTGCCCAGGGAAGTGGTGGAGTCACCATCCCTGGAGGTATTTCAAAGACGTGTGGATGTGGCACTTAGGGACATGGTTTAGCGGTGGACTTGGCAGTGCTAGGTTAACAGTTGGACTTGATGATCTTAAAGGTCTTAGAAAACCTTTCCCAAGTCTTTTACATTTCTAAATGATTCTATGATTCTATGAAATCTCCACTGAATCACATATGCCAACCACATTCAATTGTGTGTGATTTACAGCCAAGCCATCATTTTCCTTTGGTTAAGAGCCTGATATGAGTCCCATTAGGCCCTTATGTGGGGGAACAGGAGTAGCTATCAATCACCTCTTTCTGGATACGCTTGAAGTAAGTGGTTGGACTGTAATGGGTATCTTTGCTGTTTAGGTCGTACAGGTAAGCTGTGCTTGTGGTAAGATGATGTCTCTTACTTATATGTATGCTGTTTCCTAAGTCATCTTTTAATGTCACCATATATAGGTTTACTATTCCTCTTTTGACTGTAAGACATCCAGGCAATTGGTGCAATTTATATTTAAAATTACACTGTTATTTCCATTATGGTCCTTATTGAAACTAACTTGCAATTATAAATACTGCTGTTATCAAAGGCGAAATGCTCCCTTCTCCCCTATTAAATTGCATTTCTAAGAAATACAGCTCTCTTTGATGGAAAGCAATATTTTAAAATTACAGGAAGGCTCATTCATTCATATTTTTATATGAAATGAATGATTCCTATGTTATACATAACCCAAACTCACCTCAGGATACCACTTTCAATTTACCTGTGTCATCAATTTAGGTAAGATATATGGAGATAGGGAGGAAGGTTGTTTTTATAGGAAACTGTGTGGTGCCTTTTAATTTTAAGATAATTGTAGAGAGAGATTGTAAAAGAAGTATCATTTTTCTTCACCACCTCTTTCCAAGAAAAACTGTGACTTCAGCTTGATAATTTCAAGGAATTAATAGGCTGAAGCCGTGGTCTTGTTTTTGATTCCTTACACAAAGGTCTTTTCTAATAATGTATTGCTAATTTTAGCTAATGAACCATACATCAGGTTTTTAAAAGGCACTTATAAAAGTATTTCTATACCTTAATGGGTATAGACTGAGCATAGCTTCTTTCAGTGCCTTGAGTCCAGAAAGCATCTCCTAGGCATTTTTAAATCTTTAATGATTGGGGTGGAGGGGGGAAGGAAATCAGATTTATTTAATATTTTTAACTGTGGTAGCCAGCAGATGCATTTGGAGCAACACTAGCTGAAAGGAAGATATAGAAAGAACAAATCTTCCTTAGCGTTGCATGTTATAGGCAGGGAGGCAGTACAGTTCATGAATATCCACGACAGCGACTTTTACCAAAAGTATCTATTTCTGCTTACCCAAATGAAGAAGATACTACTTATACTATTTTCTACATGGTACCACAATTTTGAAGATTGACAACACGAAGCGGAATATGAAGAGAGAACATAATTTTATTTTATTTGCCTTAGGGATGTATGTGAAATCTAGGCCAGCATAATTGAAAGACCACCAGATCATTGTGTCCTCTAGCAGAGTTTGTTACTCAGTGTACCTGGGAAGAGCAAGCTTAAATTTTTTTATACTTGTCATGTCCAACAATCAGAGACTCATTTTTTGATCCTGGAGAATTAGAGTGGTCTAGTTTGTTTGTGAAGAAAAATGTTGTTTAAATTGTGGCATCCTCTAGCACAGAGATATTGCATCACGTTTGCTGATCTGGAAGTCTCTCTTTCATTTAAAGAGATTAAAGAGCCACTGTTTGAAAGGCATGCTTGTCTGATTTGTTCTCTGCATCCCTGTGCTTACCCAGATGGGATTATCTGTAACCACTGACACAGAATAATACTGTACAGTGAGAGAAGCTGTATTATCTCCAGAGATTTGGGAAAATCTCTGGAGAGATCTGAGGAGAAATTACCATCTTTTTTTCCTTTTTTTTTTTTCTCTTTTTTTTTTTAAGCAACCATGGTGCTTAGAAATACTGTTTTTTTCTCCTACAGAGTTTATAATTAGATATGAGACAAATGCGGAGAATAAACAATAGATGGGAGTGAAGCAGGTAAAGGGTTTTACCAGTAAAAGCACAACCTCTATGTTGTTTATTTTCTTTTTAGTTTTAAAGATATAGTTAATACGTTACTGAAATACAGCTATTTCCTCATACCTGTTGGCCTTTCTGAAAAGTAACTTCAAGGTGGATTTAACTGTGGACAGAACAGTAGCTTTGTAGTCCTGTGAGTAATTGTGGGAGGAGAAGACAAATGGGACACAGCAGTTAATATTGTTGATATAAGAGAAGGCTGGACTGTGACTTGTCTTGCCATAAATGTCTCCAAGAAAAGAGAAGTATGCATGCATCTTTTTATGCCTCTATTTTCAATCTGTATAAAGAAAGGAGAAAATTATATTTTCCTACCCCAAAATCTAGTGGCATTTCATAACTAATTTAGAAAGTCTTATCCCTAGACAATGCAGGACTACAAATAAAAGTAAATTCTGCTTCTAGAAGTGGCCAATGCCTGATGGTCCAGGAAACTTTACAGTTTAAATTTAAAATTCACTGGTGATTAATTATCAGCTATGCAGTAGATTGGGAGTGACAAGATACTTGATTTGTATTAGTTATCAGTCTTAACTGTCTTCCGTCAGCTCCTGTTTCAGATTTATAGTAGTGTTACGAATAGAGAAAGAACTAAATGATCTCCTTCAGTGGAAAGAAAAAGAAGGGAAAGAGCTACATGTTTGCCAGTTCCCGTGTCAAAAGAAAATGCTGCAAGACATCAAAAAGCAACTCCAAGACATGCATGAAAAATTGAACAAATTGAAAGACGATTTTGTCTATAACCTAAGAATTTTAGAAGAGAGAGATAAAGAGAACACTGTGATGTCACAGTCACTCATCTGAAAACATCTGAAAATGCTAAACAGGCAGAGATTAGTGATCTTAGAGTACAAATGGGTAAAGTGGAGCAATGCTTGTCAAGGAAAGACAAGAAAGGTGCAAACTTCGTTATCACTATCGACAACACATTGAAGAACATAAATTAAAGCTGGAACGGTTTTGCAGGTGAGATGTGACTTCCTTAGAACAGAATGCAGGAAAAGAGAAATTTAGCTTCTCTAAGACATATTTGCATTGGGATGAAGCAGTAACATCATTTATACAGTAGGGAGCACTTTGAGCATGGAGATACGATTACCTATTCTGACAGAGGAACACCTAGAACGTGAACAGAGTGAGGGCTAACAGAAGTGACTTGGGCTATCTTTACACCTCCTGTATCTTGGTTTCCACAGTGACTTGTCTGATTTCTGGCAACGTGTTAGAGAAAGGATAGCATTAAGTGAAAGTGAGGATGCTCTTAAACATACAGCGTGTCCCTTCATAATTTACAAGGGTGTATGTTGGGGAGATGATATGACTGGGTGGAGATGGTATGATTATAAGGGAAACATAGTGTGGGGAGCAGAAGAGGATTTGTCAGAAGGAAATGCTTTTTCCTTGGGCGCTGAAACACCTCTGGGAAATGAGATGAATCTGAAAGTATTGATATGTCTCCTGTGTGTTATATCAGATGCACTTGCTTTCTGTGTATGCGAGGAGACAAACGATAATGCTGTCAATCATTGTCAGTAATATTATCTAAGGTTACTAGACATTAGTTGCTATATTGTGCTGTGAATTCAACACAAACGGTTCAACCTTTCAACTGTTTTAAGCCATTGCAAGCTAATCTTATGATAGGAGTTGGGTTTGTGCACTCTTAAATACATTTTGTCTCACCTTCTCTGATAGGCCTCTGTGAAGGGAAGAAGTCTGTTGGGGCATATCCAGTGACAGGACCGAGACTTATGACTAATACAACCAATTAAAAGGTGAAGATAGCTAAAGGAATGCACTTGTTTAGTTTGGCCATTCTCACTAATTTTTATTATTCTGTATAGACTTCTAAGCCTTGCGGGGAGCAGAATTAATGCTTATTTCTTGATCTGTCTGCACATCATTCTTGTTTAATATAACTACTGTCTTCAGATAAAACAGTATCTTTGGGATTCTCTTTTTAAAATGGTAACTGCTGTAAAGCGTTCTGGGTCAAACTGCATTTATAATGTAGAGATGGCTGGATAAGTTTTAAACAACTCTTTAGTTATTAGAAGTGATCTGGACATGGATCTGGAATTCCTCAAAGGTCACTAAATGACTGATGTTACTGTGGTTCTGGAGCATATGCAAATTCATTTAAAGTGAGTTCAGGAATTTTATATGGAGCATATCCTTTGGGAATGGAAGAAGGAGTTTGAGTCTTTTACACCCATCATTACCTCTTCGCCAGGCTCAGCTGGATACCGGTCATTAAGCAGTACAGCAATTATTCTTCTCATCTGCCTTGCCCTGGGGAGTTGTGGGATAGAATCATGGAATCGTTTAGGTTGGAAAAGACCTTTAAGATCACCAAGTCCAACTGTTAACCTAGCACTGCCAAGTCCACTGCTAAACCATGTCCCTAAGTGCCACATCCACACGTCTTTGAAATACCTCCAGGGATGGTGACTCCACCACTTCCCTGGGCAGCCTGTTCCAGTGCTTGACAACCCTTTCGGTGAAGAAATTTCTCCTAATATCCAATCTAAACCTCCCCTGGCACAACTTGAGGCCATTTCCTCTCGTCCTATCACTTGTTACCTGGAAAAAGAGACCAACACCCACCTCGCTACAGCCTCCTTTCAGGTAGTTGTAGAGAGCGATGAGGTCTCCCCTCAGCCTCCTTTTCTCCAGGCTAAATAACCCCAGTTCCCTCATCAGTTCCCTCAGCCGCTCCTCATCAGACTTGTGCTCTAGACCCTTCACCAGCTTTGTTGCTCTTCTCTGGACATGCTCCGGCCCCTCAATGTCTCTCTTGTAGTGAGGCACCCAAAACTGAACACGGTATTTGAGGTGGGGCCTCACCAGTGCCGAGGACAGGGGGACGATCACTGCCCTAGTGCTGCTGGCCACGCTATTTCTGATGCAAGCCAGGATGCCATTGGCCTCCTTGGCCACCTGGGCACACTGCCGGCTCATATTCAGGCAGCTGTTGACCAACACTCCCAGGTCCTTTTCCGCTGGGCAGCTTTTCAGCCACTCTTCTCCAAGCCTGTAGCATTGCATGGGGTTGTTGTGACCCAAGTGCAGGATGAGCAGGGGAGGTGTAAAAGTGCCTGTCTAGACTATGCTCAGATGACACTTCTGTTAGACTTTATTCATATGCATAAGTGTTGGCTATAAGATTCGGATTAATTCAGGTGAAGTGTAAATTTAAAAGCAAAATCTAGCAGAATATGAAAGTGAATATGCATTTAGCCGTTTGTGATTATGCAGTTCTAGTTTGCAGTTCTGTCTGTGTAGTTATTATATGATCAACCTTACCTAACCAAATGCAGCGGTTCGTTCAGCTACGTCAAATAACTGTAATATAGAGTTGAAAGTAATCGGAAGGTTGCAGAACTCCACGATATCGATCCAGGTCTATTTGGCCGTGTAACAGTGTGCACCAAGCCTGTTGAGTCTTGCAGGGATGAATCCAAAGCTTGAAAAGGTTCAGTGTATCATTAGAGAACTTACTGGTCATGGTGGCAGTATCAACTCTTTGAATTTGTTTGAAATGCTGGCCTTACTGGTATTCTTCCAGTGTATCTCAGAGAAATGTTTTTGTTGATAGCATATAAAAATACTGGAGGGAGGAGAGGGAAAGATATGGAGCTGCTTCTATTTTTAAATGTATCTAAAAGCTTAGATTTCTGCTGGGCAGCCCTTGTTTTGCAATTTCTTCTTACATAACAAATTTTGGGGTGGAGGAGGAACTCTGTTATAGTTAAGTGGAAGTCTTGCACTACTTTTCAGCAGATCCTCCATATTTCCTATGCAACTAACTTTTGAAGTATAGTTTTGAGAAATGGAATATACTGTTATATTGGTTTCCACTGACTTTTATGAGAAAAAATTTTATGGTGACTGTTTCTTTAGGAAATAATAGCATCTTGTATTTATAGTTATGTGTTACTGTTCAAAAAATTTTACATATGTATGCCTTGTTAGGTCACCAGAGATGCCCTTTACTGTAAATTTGTTTTATTTTTGTTTATAGCTCTAGGAACAGTCACATTGATCTTCAGCATGAGGAGTATGTGAATCTGAAACATCACATAGATGAGATTTGTAATGACAGTTTAGAAAATTATGCACTACTTCTGTAGTAGCTGCTGCTTTGCTTGTCTGGCAGCTGCCCCTTGTAAGGAACTATTAAGAATGTGTTTAGTAATCTGAGATTGTGTAAGATTATTTTATGTAGACAGCACACTGCTAAATTTGTTAACCTTGAAACTGCAGGAAAGGTCAGCATCTAGAAAGCAGAGGCAGCCTTAGGCAAGATGCATAAATGGACGTTGTTTATCATACTCCTGATTACAAGGCGCTTTTTTTTCCCTCCTTCTGCCTCTTATGTTGCTATCCTTTCATCATGAAAGGATAATCTTACTAACAGTGAAATTTGACCTTCAGCTGTGATACCTTAGGGGGGAATAGTACCACCTCTATATATATTACAAATTTTAAAGAACAACAAAACCTTCCTTCTTTGTTTTTGTATAAAAATGTATTTGATATTAAAATGGCTTTTAATTATTTACATATGAATGTGTTTAATCATTGGAACTAGAATGGTTAATTTTTGGCCTGTCAACCTAACAAATATATAATGTAAATGGAAGTGGTAAAAGAGATTGTTAGGCAATTACATCTTGCACCCAACACCTGCCAGTCCAAATCTCCCTGCCCTCAGTATAGTAGTCGTGCTAAAATAACCCGTCTTCATCCAGGAGTCTTTTACCCATGGGCCTCCCAAAGACAGTTTATGAACCTACCCAAAGGAGTATGAGCACTTCTCGCTTTAACAGTACTTGATAACTGGCTTGAATTAGCCAAAATCCCTTGTGACCTCATCCTCTTGTTCTCAAGTTTCAGTTGTGATTTATCAGTTGAACTCCTGGAAGTAGTGTCTCATAAACACCTTTTTTTAATGCTTTTTCAGTCTAGGCACCTGACTGGCCGCTCACTGCAACAGTTTAATTTCTAGAAAATCCGTGTCTCCCTTATGAACAGTTTTTCATACACTTATGAAACATAGGTGTTGTGAAGAACGAGTTTCACACTTCTTCAGTGGTGTCTTCACTGGTGTCTTTAATTTCCACGAGCTGGACTCTGAATAACTTGCAATGTTACTTTGGAGGATTTTCACACCAGAATTACCATTCTGTAGGACTGTTCTTACTTGGGATTTAAATGTAAAGTCCTCTAACAACATATTTTTGTTTTCCCAAGTATGACAAACAGTATGACTCTTTTGATTATTGTCCTTCAAATTAAAATTCAACAGCTATACAGGTGGTGGAAAAAAAGGCTTTCCCATAGCTTCCTATCTCCCAGCAGCCCTCTTGTCACTTTATCTCCAGAGTGGAAAACATGGTAGTATTTTTCTGACAACTTTTCAGTAAGGCTGTAGTTTCTTAGCTTTTTAGTAGTTCTGCAAGTATTCAGTTTAAAAGCCTCTTGACTGCAGCCAAAACTTTCCCTTGTAATAGTAGTGAGTTGTTTTGCTTAACTTAAACAAAAAGCTTAGACTTGTGATTACAACTCTCTGTCATGTACCTTTAAAATATTTTTTCGTGTGGTTTGTTAGTGATCACTTTTTGTGCTTTAATACTGTTTCTATTGTCGTTCTACAAAAATAGAGGGAAACAGTTAAATGTTTATCACCATTAATTCCATATATGTGTGCGTGTGTATGAGATGGATGTCCTAACTGCTTGAGGTAGATTGTACATAATAATCAATGTCCCTTTATTCATGTGCTTATAATATAAATTTAACTTCTGTTAATATTTCTTATTTTATATTTAAAATTTTACTTTAAGTTGTGGCAAAAAAGGCTGAAATAACTTAATTTGGTTTCTTTTTGTATAGCTCAAGACTGTTCAGTCCCATTTGCTAAGTAAAGTGTCCAGTTAAAAAAAAAAAAAAAAGAAAACCCACACAACAACAACAAAAACCAAAACAAAACCCCCACAACTTTTAGCACTGGGGAGATACAGCACTTTTCTGCTGCTCTAAAAGTTAGAAGACAGTTCAGATATTTCTGTAATGTATAGTCTTTTGATGTATTACAAATGCTCAGAGGTCTGTAAAGGACTTGAACTTTAACGTATGTGAGGTGGGGGTGGGTCTTCAAATAAGCTGCTTTTTTTCTTTTCTTTTCTTTCCTTTTTTTTTTTTTCTTTTCCCCTGTGGTTATGGAATCTGATCTTATTTTGCGAAGGATGCCATTTGGCTGATGTGTTTCTTTAAATTCCCCGTTGCTGTATAAGCTGTGTTAGGGGACCTACCATAGGCCAGACGATAGGTTTCATTCAGCACATTCTGATTCTTATTAAAGCAGAGAAAGATTATGCCATGATTAACCCCTTGTACAGTGTTTAAAAAAGCCTGTGACAATACAGTGTTTCCATCAGTACCATTGTACTGGTGTTATCTATCTGTTTCTCCCCTTGTAGGAACTGCTAGCCGGATTTGATGCAGGAAATAAAAAAGAGAGAATGTGAGTTTCAAAAGCAGACAACTGAAATTAGTAACTTCGTTAAGTCCCATGAAGTTAATGTAACTTATTTTTAAGCTGTCAGCCTTTACTCACAGAATGAATGTGTTTATTATAATCTCAAGTCATTCCTGTGTGAAACGCATGAAAAGATGACTCTGTTGTTGTTGCTGTTTTTCCTCCACCTATGTATTGAACTGATTGTTTCCAGGATAGCAGGAAGCAGGGGTATTTGTGGTATGCATCTTAATTTCATTCATAGTGTCTGGGTTTTTTCCTACACAACCAAAAACTATATATAGGTCTTTGAAAGGCCTGTCTCATCCTTCTAAGGCTAGTAATGAGGAATTCACTCTTCCAAAATCTGTATTCTCTGCGTGTGCAGTCTTCGCTAATCATCATCCAACATTACTTGGATGGTTCTCTGGTGCCTGTGTTCATTTGCTTCAGTGGTGGGTTAACGGATAGCTTAATAATTCAACAAACCAAGGTGTATAGGTAGAGGGGGAAAAACCCTCACATTAAACCAACTGATAGCATTGGGAAAAACAGACAAGCTTTCAGAAAGAGGGCTCGTACGCCTAACAGATTGCCAGCTTTTTCCAGCTGTGTTGATTTTTGTCTAATAAAATAATTTATTTCTGCCTACAAACTTTACCTTGCCAAAGGCTTATTAGGGTAGCAAAAGGTTGCCTGGCCATTAGTGGTATCCATGGATTCCTGCATCTTGAATGTTGACACAACTGGAGTTTAGTTTCTGATTTTGTTTTCTTGCCTTGTCTTGGGCCTTCTTTAAAGGACGCTGCTGTAGTAATGGACCTAAAACCACTTTGTCTTATTGCGGTCTTGACGGTAAAGATTGCATGACCACCTGCTTTTGACTCAGTATGAACAAAGGAACTACAACTGCATGTATGCTTATTAAATGTAAATTTGCACATATTGCTTACTCTGTGATATGCAGTATAACTCTGATAGTATGTCAGAAAAAAACTTTAATCTTTGCAATTTTCAGACTTGAGTGCTTGATTAGATAGCTCTAATGCTGTTTCAGTTTCTAATACTGCTTGCAGCTGCATCTGAATGTAATAGCTCTCAGTAGGCCTTGTGTGCTAGATGCTATTATAGCTTTTTCTTTCTTTACGAAACATATTGTCTATATTGAGTTATGTATTTTATATATACATATTTATATATCTCTCTCTATTATTTGCACCTGAATTGTTGGTGGAAGCAAGGGCAGGAGAGCTCATCTGCAGTCATTCCCCCCATGCATTAGTGAGGCTAGCTGCAGGGGAAGCCAAGAAGTCACTGCATAAAAAACTGTCTAAAAGAAACTTTAGGCAGAGATAGGAAGGGGTAGTATGCAGGATTAATGTTAATGTAGGTAATAGGTGTAGGAACAGGATACAAAATGGATATTTAGCAGTAATATGGGAGTAGAAATCTAAATACAGCAGAGGTTATAGCTTATGGGGAAGGTGTTTTAAAGTTCTCTGTTGATCTACTGCTTATACCATACAAAATGTTACTTACAAATTAAACACAAACAAACAAAAGAACCACACACACACACACACACCCCAAAAAAACCCCCAAAACAACCTCGTCACAACTGTCTGTACTATTTTGTTTGTTTCTGGAGCTGATGCTAATGCTTCAACTGTATAAGGGCTCTGGACCTCTTAAAAATCAGGTTATATCAGGCGCTCATTAGAATTCTTAAGTCTTATGCTCCTCCTTTCTAAGGTGAAGCTGCTGACCAGAGAACTGGAGGCCCTCAAAGAGACTGGAATGCAAACACCAGAATTGCTGCAAACAGCAGAAATGTTTGATTTGAGACAGGAGAAAGAAAACCATTTCACCGATTTTGTTGCTGTGAAAGATACTCGGTACTGTACAATTTTGATTATGATCAAAATAAACTGCTTTTCATAGACTCTACAACTCCACAACAGTTTCAACTTACTCTTCTTCACATACTCTTATTTTAGCACAGCTTGGGATGGTGTACGTGAATTAACTGATCTAGTAATATATATTGTTACAACAGAAAGAGGTAACCTTTGCATGAAATATTTCCTAAGTCGCATGGATTCAGGTTAATTCTGCTACATTCTTTCTGGATGTAATCTGTCTCACTTTAAAAATAAAATTTTATCTTAGAAGTTTTAATGGTTCAACGGTACCATCTACCTTTACTGCAAAAAGGAGTACCTCTTCCAAGCAGTTAATATAATGAAAAAACTTAGTTCATCCCACTTCTAGAGTGTGCAGCTAGCTCTGGTGTCTCATATTTCAGACGCTTGATTTGAATCCAGTAAGTCCAGTTGTGTTCAGTCACAGCTTTACACTTTCTTAAGCAGCTACAGACAGATTGTGAATATAGTGACAGAAAATAGCTCATTCAAACCAGAGTATTGTTGGGGTTTTCATCTTTTATGTTTTACTCATCACTAGTTCAAACTTAAGAAATAAGACTTACTCATAGTTCAATTTCTGTTCCTTCTGTTTTGCTTTAATCCTTTATATCCAAAATTTTGGATATATTTTGAAAATTGATATGCAGGTCAATTTCAGAGGGTAAGATCATTGTACAACTATTACTTGCATGTCTCCTTTCTTATTTACTGTTATAATTGAGTTTTCTATAGCCACTATTTGGTGGTCTTTTCTTCTAACAACGCACTTCTGTCTTATTTTAAAACTGATCTCTCTTTTTGTGTGAGTGCATGCTCAGGAAATTAATCTGTGAATGAAAACTGAATATTCAAGGAAGCATTTTTGCTCCATGGATTCCTATGGTCTCCTATTTGGGCCACCTGATCATAGCTGTCTTTCAATTGTTCAGTTACTGTGACGAATATTTTCAGTATGGTAAAAGAGTATGTTGAGTGGAGTAGTTCAGCTGTTAAAATAGCTTCTCTATGAGTTATCTTAAAACAAAACCACACAACTTAATTTTTAGGATCATCCTGATTCCATAATTAGGTGAAATACTGTTGTTCTTTATGCTAATCACAAACTTCACAAGTTCTGTGATAAATTGCAGTTAAAAACTCTGCAGTGGTATAAGAAGGATTCAGCCCTGGTCCTAGGTCCAACTAAATAGTGGCATTCTTAGTTTGAAAAAACAACCGCAAAAGACCTCCCCACAACCTGTTCCACTGACAAGCAGATACTGATTCCTGTTTCCACTGCTTCTGACAATGATTCTTTGAATTTGCTCAAACCAAATTGATAAGAAAGTAAATCAACAGTACTAAAAAATAATGTGCTTGTGTTGCTTGAAACCTTACTTTATTCTGTCTCTCTACATCTTCTAGGCATGAAGAACTAGCTCATGCTGCCAAGGAAAAGGATGCAATGCCAGTTTCCATGAAAGAAGCCCAAGTCAAACAATTTAAAAAGTTGAAGCAGCAGATTAGAGAACTGCAGATGAGACATAAAAGTCTGGAAATTGAGCTATGCAGAAGAGAATGGAGTCACAGTGCTTGTTTAAGAGAGAAAGATGCTCTTATTAGAAAGTGAGTGACTTGATTTATCTTCTTTCATAAGCTGTGATGAAAGAAATTCAGAACATCATACTTACCACTTTTGTGCCCAACTTATTTATGTGAAAAGCTCACAGTAATTCATGGTTAAACAGATACCACACCTGGAGTACTGTGTCCAGTTCTGGTCCCCACAATTGAAAAAAGACACAAATGGACTGGAGAGGGCCAGAAAGATGATCAAAGGGCTGGAGAACCCACCCTATGAAGAAAGACTGAAGGAGTTGGGTCTTTTCTCCCTGGAGAAGGCTCAGGGGGACCTCATTACAGTTTTCTAGTACATAAAGGGTGACTACAAAGAGGATGGAGGCACTCTCTTCACAAGGAGCGATGTGGAGAAGACAAGGGGCCACGGGTACAAGTTGCACTGGGAGAGGTTTCATCTCAATGTAAAAAAGAATGTTTTTTTACAGTGAGAACAATTGATCACTAGAACAACTGCCCCAGGGACATGGTAGACTCCTCATCACTAGGGGTTTTCAAGACACAGTTGGACAGGGTACTAGATAATCTCGTCTAGGCTCCCTTTCCCATGAAAGGTTGGACCAGATGATCTTTCCAACCTTGGCTGTTCTGTGTTTGATATATATTATTGCAACGAAATTTGTAGCAAAATTTCAATATATGCATATATACATTAGTTTTATGATTGACATAATCAAGAAACATCTCCTCGAGGTTTAACAAGAAAATGAGGTCACGTGGAAAATAAGGTATCTGGGAACCTAGAGAAGGAACAACACACCAGAAGAAAAGAACTTCTTTCATAGCCAGCCTGGAAGGAGGCAGCTGCCAGTCCAAGAAGGCCACTGGAGACTAAAGAACTGCTTAGGTGGCCTGCATTTTGTACAACTGGAAATGCGTGGTTTATGATACGGATTTGGCTCATTAGTAAGTCCTTCTGAGCTCCTAATTAAAAAAAAAAGAAAAGTCATTGAACAGTTTAATATCCAAGATTGCATCACATGTTTTGTTAATTGTCTTAAACAAATATATATTAACATAGGAGGGGAGTTGTTCTCGTATGTAGACTTCAAGAAGAAGTTGTAGCGCTAAAAACGGGCCAAGCTTCTCATCTGATTGAGATTTCTAAGGAGTCTGCCTCTAAAGAATTCCCAATTCAGTCAATGCATGGACAAGAAGAGAAGTTGAGGGCACAGTTGGCCAAATTCCAGAAAGATGCAGAATGGTAAAGAAGACTACGACTTTGTCTAAAGTGACATTTACAACCAATCTTAAGAGTGCCCTGAAGTCTTGACAGCTTTGTGTTTTAAAAGCTCAGCCGTATGACAATTGAACCTGTCTTGAAAGGCCTTAAATTCTAAATACGAGGTTTGTCTCATTTTGTGCACCTCCTGCCTCTTCTCTTTCCGCAGTGTGTTTTCAATGTATGTATACGCAGCAGCCTTTGAGCTTAGGAATTTTACCCTGACAATCCAACAACTTTAATTCCTAGCTCTTTTGTATGTCATTTCCGTTATTAGCCAAATGGGAAACATGCTGTGGATGGTATTGCCAAGAGCAGTATCGGTGTTGAAGAGCGGTTTATGCCACTTGAGCTGAGGTGACCTCCAAAGGTGATTCTAAATACCCATACAGATGGACCCCTGGAGACTGCTGATCTCTAAGCAATTAAAATGCTTTTGTCCAGTAAAATACTTAGAGTGGAATAGAATAAAATAGATAATTTGGAAAATAGAACAAGGAAAGAAGATGAGGACAGCAAACAAGGCTGAGATTTAAAACAAACACAAAACAACCTCCGTATTTATCCTGCTGAAATCAACAGCTTTGCTCTGTGTATCATAGGTATAAACAACAACTGTCTCTAGCAGCTGAGCGAGAATGGATTCTGGAACAGAGTAAAATGCAAGCAGAACTGGGCTGGCAACAGCTCTGTGAAAATGTTGAAAGTAATCGGTATCAGAAATCAGAGGATCTAACACAAAGCCTGTCTTCAGCAAGAGAGCAGGTGAGAATTTCAAATTAACACTGTTTAGGAACCATCTGTTGCATAGACATCTATGTAGTTTTTCCATCATTGTGTTTCTCAGGGGAGGCATGACTTCGGTCTTCTTTCCGAAATCTGTAAAACAGTAATTCTGTATTGTGCACAGCAGTTCATAAAATATATTTTATCAGAGATCAGATTAATTTTCATGAACAATCTTACAGTGGCCTTTTCTCCCACGTCAGGAAGTCAAGTCAGCTTGAGCCACTGCTTTTCTCTTGGCATTGTAGCAGAAGAAGAAAGATCCCTCTTAGTTAGAGCAGCCCCAGGCCAAAAAGAGTTTCAGATCACAATACAGCTTGAATTCTATCAAGGGAACAGCATTAGTCCTGGAAAACTCAGAGTATTATTGTATGGAAAAAATCCTATTTTGTGAAGTGTACAAGCTTCTATTTCTGAAAAAACGAAATATATGTTTATTGTTTAGAGACTATTACATAATGGGCTAACAGTAATTCTCAGTGACCAGTTGCCTGGTAAACTCATGGGTACAAAAGAAACACATGTTTATGAAGTTTAGAATGCAGGCATTTACTCTGGTGTTTTATTTTACCATTGTCTTCCCAAAATGATTCATCGGCATCAATAGGTGTAGCATAGGAACACATCTGAGAGATGAATCAGCAGTGTCCATTTCACATGCAGAAGATGAGACAATGAAGCAAAATTATTTTTTCTGTGAAGGCAGTTTTTGACAGAGCCAAAAGGGATATGCTTTAAGTCCCTGTCCTGTGATTTAAAATACCTGTTTCTTTGATTTCCTTCTTTTCTTTTTTTTTTTTTTTTTTTTTTAATCTCTACACCCTTTGTCCTTGAGATACTGACGTGCTCTGCTTTCCCTCCTTTCCCTCCCTCCTAGGTTGAAGCTGATCTACAGAAAACAGACTATAGGTTGCATGAAGTGAAGACTGTTCTTTCTGCTTTGACTCTTGAGAGAGAACAGACAATACAAGCATCGTTTAATCATGGTATTTTACCGGAAGGGGAGAAACAGGTTAGACAACACTTAATGTCTTGACTTGGATGAGTTAATTCTGAGATGACAACTTTATGGGGCTTGTTTCCACTGGACTTCTCGTAAGCAGTTCATCTGTTTCATATGTTTAATTCAAAATATAGACATATCTAGCCTGGAATACACATAGATTAGGTGTCACAGGGTTCATTATGGCTCTGATCCATTACTCACTGGCAAAAGGAGCAAGCTGGGTGTAGACAGTTGCTCCAAAACCGGACACGTACTGTACCGTCATGGTACATCAGAATGGGAAGAATTAATTTCTGGAATGTTCCTGAGGCTCTGTGTTAGTTGCAATTCAGGGTAAATTTTAAAGTTGTAAAGTTAAAATTTTAAGGCAATGCTTCAAAATACTAATTTGCTACCTGTTTAAAAGAATGTATTTTATTTCAGTATCACAAACTAGTTTTCCTTTCATTGCTACTTACTAAAATACATTTATTCAAAAGAAGCCATTCAAAATTGCAAACGTAATGCTTGTTTGAAGCCATGCTGGAGGATAATACATTATGAGTAGAAAATTGTCTTTTGTAAAAGAATGAAAGTAAAGAGTGTGCTGCAGTGCACCCTACCGGGCAGCTAGAGATGCTCAACAGTGAGCACTTAAGAGTGTATTATCAGAGCTCGCAGATAAGAAAAAGCAACGTTAAGCAAGCCTAGTGCTTTCTGAATGCACTGTGTTGTATTCAGAAAGATACTTCCTGAAAAAAATTTTTATAATAAATTAGACAAAAGTAGACTGCTAGCAAAAACTTACTATGGAGCAAGTTGTTTTTCCAATTTCCTTTCAAACTGGACTGATTTGCAAATTGATCGTTGAAATACCAAGCGAATCAGGGTTGGAGAGGGGTTCTTCTTTTACTGTTCACATTCACTGTTGTCTTCCACTGTAACTGACTGTTACTGTTGTTGGCAAGACTTTGTTTTCATTGTCTCACTTTTCTTTCTGTTGTTAATACACTCTGTCTCTGTTTTGCACTTTTGGCCTATAGGATAAGCAGTACCCATCTCGGCAAAACCATTTTTGTCTCTGATTTATGTGAAGGGCTGTTGTTTAAAAAAACAAACAACAAAAAATATTATTCTGAGCTAGAACCTTTTCTCTTACTCTTTCTTTACAAAATGAATTGTAAACAAATGGGGAGAAGTGATGAAGAGTTTGAAATTCGTAACATTTGTGTCAATAAGTCTTCTTAAAGAAGGAATAGTATGTTGGTTAGCCTCTGGTGCAGACAACTGAGGCAGGAAAGATTAAAGTTTAAATACACCCTAGTACCGTATCTTCAGCATACAGGTCCTTTCTTCAAATTGGTCTGAGACACCATGAGGGTGCTAGAAATATTGCAGTAGTCATTCTTGGCCTTTAATTAAGTAACAGAGATGTGAAACACACCAGCCTGGAAAATCTTGCTTGTAACTGATTTTGAGTATGACTTGGGTCATGTCTGCTTAACTGGAGCATGCTAATAATACCATACAAGTGCACAGATAAGAAAAGATTGCTTACAGTAATTCTGGATGATTATGTGGTCTTCTGTCTAGACCCTTTTCCACTAGCAAAAATCCGGAACAGGTGTATTTCTGGTTCAACCTGCGACGGTTCATGTGTATGTTGCAGGTCGAGATGAAGTTCTGGGCCCCAAAATTCAGAACATGCCTGGATGATGTATTGGTACCTACTGGTGCCTTTCCCTTCATGCCTTTTCAATCTCCCCTTCCTCTCTCCTCACCTTAACAGCCCTGGAGAGATTGTAAAAGCAGAATAGAGATTATCCTCATCTTCTGCATACCCTGTACTGTTAGGGCAGAAGGAGCCACGGGAGAAAGAGGCTCTAGGGCAGCCATTGTCTTTATGACAGGGAAACTTAATTTGAAGGCCATTAGCGTTCCAGATCAAACTTTCAGATCACGCTCACAGAACAGACTTATGACTGGGGAAATAAGGGGACTGAAGGAAGTGGGGAATGATGGAGAAGATGGAAAAGGAGTAGTGTTTGAGGCTGTGCAAGGCATAAATGTTGAGATTGAAGTATTTTGCTGACATGTGCCCTATGTGCAGGGCCTCGTGGATTGCCTTTCCCTCTCAAGAGGCAGAACTGCTGCTTTGCAACAACTTAAGATTAGGGCTGGATACAAAGAAACATTTTTTGGGCTCAGAAACATAAATTAGCAGCATTCGATACAAATATTCCAAACACATTAGACAGTCCTTCCGTTTTCAAAAACGTTTGGTCTGGACGGTCTGCAAATTAGGATTCGTTTAGTGACTGTAGGAGTATATATTCTACAATTGCAGGCTTTCTGATACTGCTGTACCAAATAGTATCTGCATTTCTTAAATGACTGATGACAAATGTTTCCATCAGCTAGAGAGGATTTTACAGGGGTGGAATCTAAATTCTGCATTCTCTGTTTGGATGAAACCACCGTTATAATACCCTGCCATTGGTCTAATGTAACTTCTTTTAAAATGCTTGCAGTCACACTTTGAATGAAGAAACAGCAGAAGTAAATAATGTCAGGACCCTAATATCCTGGTCCTTATATCCCATTGGTCCTACTAGAATTTTTTCCTGAAGATTGTACTGGAATTTCAAGTGACCAGGAAATGTGTTTTCCAATCAACGTCTGTGTGTTTGGGTTTTTTTGTCACATCTGTTTTTTCCTTTTTCTTCCCTCCCCCAAAGTTGCAAATTTGGAAATTGAGGAGGCACGTGAGAGGAAGCATTTCCATATTTGTCCTTTTTCCCGTATTTTTCCTAGACATATGTTGCTGACTATTGTCAAGAATTGGATTCTAGAGCTAGCAACCTTTGGCATAACAGAGTAAAGCAGTTCTTAAAGTTTGTGATCTAGAATGTTTCACATTTTTGTCCTGATTAGGCCATCACTTTATTCACACAGGACTATAATCAATCATAGAATCATAGAATAGTTTGGGTTGGAAGGGACCTTTAAAAGTCGTCTAGTCCAACCCCCCTGCAGTGAGCAGGAACATCTTCACCTAGATCAGGTTGCTCAGAGCCCCATCCAACCTGACCTTGAATGTTTCCAGGGATGGGGCATCTACCACCTCTATGGGCAACCTGGGCCAGTGTTTCACCACCCTCGCCGTAAAAGATTTCTTCCTTATATCTAGTCTAAATCTGTCCTCTTTTAGTTTAAAATCATTACCCCTTGTCCTATCGCAACAGGCCCTGCTAAGAAGTCTGTCCCCAGCTTTCTTGCAGGCCCCCTTTAAGTACTGAAAGGCCGCAATAAGGTCTCCCCAGAGCCTTCTCTTCTCCAGGCTGAACAACCTCAACTCTCTCAGCCTTTCCTCGTAGCAGAGGTGTTCCATCCCTCTGATCACTTTTGTGGCCTCCTCTGGACCTGCTCCAACAGGTCCATGTCTTTCCTGTCCCTAGTTTTCCAATTGAATCTCTAAGATAATCTTTAAGGCTGTGTGCAGCCCATGAAGAAAACACTGAGCAATTCCCCTTCAAAAATTTAAGAAACAGAATGATTCTGGGATGTATTACTCTATAAGCAAGCTGCTCATATTTTACTAATATAAATTAGGTCTTTTACAGTGGTTAAAGCAGCTTTAGCAACCTAGGTTTTGTCAGCCTCTTCAGTTCTGGAAGTCTGTAAGAACAACATTTGCTCATCAGTTCATAATTCCACCAAGTATAATTCCAAAAGTCAGGCTTCAAGGCCTTTGTGAAGGCAGAGCTTCAATCATTATCTGACGAATGTTCCTTTTACATTGTTCACTGTTAGCTTATCTGTAACTAATGCAAAAAAGGAAGACATTGCTACTTATTTTAGAATTGAAGTGTCTAGAGGTTTTCTAGATGTTGTCCATTGTCCAGGTTGTCAAGATGTAATCCATAGACTCCCTTTCCTTTTCCAGTTTAGCAGAGCATGTCCAGCCTCTTTATGTCCTTGTGAACAAATGATCTCCAATGACACTTTCAAGAATTTGGCAGGTCAGAAAGGGGACTGCTGCTGAGCCAGTAAGTTCTTTAAGGAGAGGGGTTACCCATGCATGGAAGAGATAGAGATAACGCACTTCAACAGTGCTAGGATAGAGCCACCTCTGTGGCCGTCCTCCTCCCCACCTGCGCCTCCTCCCCCATCTCAGGTTCTCATCATAGCATTTTTTTCCCTGGCAAATCACCAGAATAACCAGATCTCTTTCTTTCCCTCCTATAGTTCTTTTCTTCCAAGTCTGTTAATGGATTGAAAGTATTAGGATCTTTGTATGTGGTGTTGTGGAGAGAATAAGTGGTGCTCATTAATGAAGGGTTGTTATTGTGTGGTACTTTTATTTTACAGATATTTCAGTATGATGACAAAAGTTCTCTGAGCAAAGATATTCCTACCTTGGAAATTAAAAAGCTGCAGGAGCAGAATGCCAACCTTCGGGCTGCTATTGCACAAATGCGGAAAGAAATGGAGAGTCTTGATGAGCAGATGTTGTCCTCTCTTCCTCTGACAGAAAACAGACTGCTTGCAGAGCAAGGTGACAACTCTTGCCACAGAACTCTAAATTCAGTTAAGGAAGTGTAGCGGTCACAGTCATGACCTGTGAGGGCTACCCGACCCGCAGATGTGTAAAGATCGTGACCGTGGTGTTCTCAGGATTCCACAATACACAAGCACACAGAGGTCTGAGATTCTGAAAATTTCTTTATTACAAATTACTACAAAACTATTAGTAAAAACAAACATACACACACACAGACACTATAAGTCACTACAAAACTACCACTGGGAAAGCAAATGTATATGTACATTGCAAGAGTAAAGCAAATAGATATATATCACAAGTTATTACAGAATTCCAGCTAGTGAAGCAAGTATCAAGTACCATAGAATCACAGAATGGTTTGGGTTGGAAGGGACCTTTTAAAGATCACCTAGTCCAACCCTCCCACCAGAGGCAGGGACATCTTTCACTAGGTCAGGTTGCTCAAAGCTCCATCCCACCTGACTTGGAACACTTCCAGGGATGGGGCATCTGCGACTTCCCTGGGCAACCTATTGCAGTGTCTCACCACCCTCATCATAAAAAATTTCTTCATAGGAGAGGTATTCTAGCCCTCTGATCGTTTTCATGGGCCCCTGCTTTAACAGGTCCGTGTCTTTGTTACAAACCTTTACCTATGCATGTGCCTATAAATATATCATGTGAGGTGGTACTGGTATGACACTCACCAAACTGCCCCCAGAAGTGGGGCTAATCGACGATGGAAAAAAAAGTCTCACATCAAAGATGATCCACATCACTGCCGGAGTCAGCCAGGCGTCCCCAGTGAGGGTCCAGTCTGTCCAGGAGATCGCGTGCAGGGAAGTTCTTGGAGAGAGGGTCTTGCAGAGAGGCTCATTTTGGGTAGGTAGTGAGTTACTTTTTGTAGCTTTTTGGTGCAGATCTGTAAGTGGGCACAGGGCATCACTTCCAGCTAGAGTTGTTGCCGACTCCTGTTGTCCTGGAAGGTCAGTCCATTATCATGGTTTCTTTGTCCTGCACCCATCAAGCTTTCTTTGTCCTGCTTACTACGACTGAGCTCCAAGAAGATGCCCTTCTTTGTTAGTATGTTAACCCGGTGGCCTTTGTGGAGGCTCTGTCAGGAAGCTAAAAATCTGAAAACATGTCAATATTAAAAGTATATAATGCTTTCAAATGCATCCCTTTACCAGATACTGTTACACATTAGTTGGGTGATTTTTAGCATCTCTTAGAAACATTTCAGTATATTATGTCTTACACTTTCATTTTTACTTTTTTTCATTATCCTTCATGGGAAAGTCAAAGCTGATAACATTAGAAAAAAACAACCCAAAAACTGCAGAAGGTATGTCCATTACAACAAGATACATTTTGTAGTAAATTTCTGAAAATTTGTTAAGTTTGGTTTTTATTGGCTCTCATGCAGGCCTGTTTAGAAACAAAACTGGATTTTTTCTTCATGCTTATGACTTTTGGAAGTCTACAGAAAAGAGGAAAGGAAATCAGCTGTAACTTGGTAATGGAATAACCAGCTCTGATTTGTTTTGGGTTTTAAAAAAAAAAAAGGCAAGTTATAAGTTTTTCAAGGACATCTTTTATGTCTGTGGAGTAAGTAGCCCTGTGTTTAACACCTTTTACCAGTTACATAAGTGCAGGTGGAGAGCTGCTTTATACACGTCTGTGCCTCATCTAGGTAAACGTTTAATTTCTAATTGCTTCAAACTATTCCAGAGCCACCATGCATTGTTTTCTGTATTTCAGAAAAAATAAGATGGGTTTGATGAGAGGTATTTTGTTGTACCAACTGTTTTGCTGTCGTTATGCTTCTCTGTTTTAATTTTGCAGTGAGACTGGATCTGTGTGTTACCAGTTTGCAGAATTAGTTTTAAACTCATTTGTACATTTGTACAGTCATTCATACAGTAGCATGAAATCACGAGCTACTTAAGTGTGCAGGCATTTTTAATAAATATAAATATTCTAGCTTTGCTAGTAATGAGACATTAATAACCAATTAAAGCAAAACCTCTGTTAATTTTAAATAAAAAAACAAATTCAAGCATAGTTTTTTGTCGCAGGCAGCTAAAGTTAGTCCGCTGTTTTTTAAAGATGTTGTAGTCCAATATGTAAAAGATTTACCGCTGCTAGAGTTTAGCAGTGTCCAAGAGAAGCAATAATCTTTGTCAGCTGATAAATGTAAGTCTTCAGAAATGTATTATCCATTTTCTTTATGGCTGAAATGCTTTATTAAACTGAAATAATCTTTCTTATATCCCTTTTAAAAAAGTATGGTGATTATATTCAATCACTAAAAGAGATGATAATGTTAAATCCGAAATGCTTAAGACAATGGGAGAGTAACTTGGAAGGGCGCTTCTGGTTTCCAGGAAGTCACCTGTTCTTTCCCCTGACTTGTCCATATACATCAATATGTTCAGACTCACATTTTTACTGGAACTAAAAGAAAAATTTTTCAGGATTAACTTCCATTTATTGGTGATTTTTTTCAACTGTGATTGAAAGAAGCTACTGTGTCTTAATTATTCTTGTTATACTCAGTATTGCCGGTTTCCCAAGAATGATTAAATAATGCAGTATTGGAAGAAATGAAAACTTCTCTGTGCTCCTTACCCACAAATTGATCTTTCTAATGTGTCATCTCTAGTCGCTTCTGTATTTATAGCTGACCGATGTTTGCATGTTGTGAGACTGTACTATTTTTTATATTTCTTCTGTTTACAATGTATCTCCTGAAGTGGTATACATGTATATTAATGAGGCCGCGTTCTGAAGCAGCTGTTGCTATGAAAGCCTAAACTCTGTGTAAATACATATACATTCATATTATACTCCTCTTCTCTTTTAGGTTCATTGTGCACAAACAAAATTTCAACTGGAACCACTGTGGGCAATATGAAAGTCAGCTCAACTAACTTGGATTGTATAGTAAACCCAGATGCAGAAAAGGTACGAAGAGGTTTAAACTACCTAAAATATCTGTGTGCACGTGTGTGTGTGTGTAATTAAATACATAGCATGGTTTTTTTGTTTGAATAACTAGTAAAAACTGAAGCAATATATGCTTATGTGGTCAGTTAGTAATAAGTGTAAGCTAGATGTAATTAGTGTTAGTAATAAGTTAGTAATAAGTGTAAGAGAGTCAGCAATGATTTTTTTCAGCCAAACTTATGCTCATTCTTTCTAGGGAATAAATTTTGACTAGTCTTTCCCTGGCACAAGTCACTCCTGATCTTTCAAGGCCTTCTTGATATTTTTTCTTTTCCACTTGCAAATTCTTAAACTACTGTGTAACACCTCTTCGAGTTTTTCGTTGCAAATCCATATTTTAGCCTTTTTTTTTAATACCAAAAATCTTTCCATATGCCTTGTAATACGGTAGAGATGAAACTGTAGATACTGTCTCACTACCGGACTCTGACGAGAAGGTCCTGTGAAGCCTTGGTTGGCGGTAGACACGCCAATGGATTGCATGCTCGGTTGGGGGGGTGGGTGGCTTTTCCTAGGAGAAGCCGGTAACTGCCGGCTTGCGGGGCTCGCTTCTGCCAGGCCCGCGCCAGGGAGTGGCGCGGCTGCACCGGCAGGGCCAGCAGCCACGGGTGCCGGCTCGCCAGCCCCCGGGCCCCACCGGCAGGACATCTGGCCACGGTGGGCTCCCATGCGTGCCCCCTAGGTCACTGGGGAATGACTTGGTATGGCCAGGAGAAATAACTGAGCACCAACGTCAGTTCGGAGCTCTCGCCACCCACGAAGGAAAAATTCACTGGCTCTGGGAACATTTTTACTCAGTTCTAGAGTTTACAAATGTCATTCCCATTGTGTTATTTTAAAGGCTAGGAACAACATCAACATTAAAGTGTGACAGAGGCATCTCTCAGAAAAATAATAAAGGAATTGAAAACTGGGACAAATATCTAATACTACGTAAGAAGTAAATCACTATATGTTCTCCCCTTCCTGTCTCCCAGCGATTTCATGGTGTAGTAGACAGAGTCTGAAGTAAGATACGTTAAAACACAATTAAAAAATAAGGGTTCTCTAATTTTCAAGTCATCTGTAAAATCTACCAATATCTGTTTCATGCCTTAATCTTACTGTTAAGACTCACCAGTACCTGCCTAAGTTCAAGAAAATTAAAATAATAGCTAAGTAATAAATAAGGATGAGAGGTGCTGATTACATTCAAAGCTAAGAGCTTTAAGAACTGAAACAATATCAATGTTTAAATAAAACTTTGGAGCCTTGAGAACCTTGTGTGAAAACATGCACAACCCACCAGGTGCAGATCATGTCTAATCTTAGCTGTATCTCTTTGCTGAACGTAGAAGGAGATTTGTTTGTTCCTGCTGTCAAATTATATTTAGGAAATCATTGTGTGCCAGTATAGACAACACAGATTTATTTTTTTCTCTTTGGCCACTTCCAGAATTAAGTGAAAACTGAATTTTATACCAACTATTCTTTTCTCTTGCATAAAATGTTTTACAAACCACTGTCCAAGACGCATTCTCATTTTCTTCGCATTTCTTTAAGTGGGGATAGAGCCTTAAAAGAAAAGTAGAGAGTGGCTTTGCCTTGGAGACAGTAAGATAGGAACTGAACATTCTCTGTGCCAGAGATTAATCCTTTGCTTCATGATGCTAAACGATAATTGAATGCTCAGGGCTGGATATGAGAACAAGAACGTTTTTCACGCAGCGATGTGCATCTTCAGTGTGAAATGCTAAATTACTTGTGCTTCATATGTATAGGCATGTAGTAAATAGCAGATGTGCAGGCCAAAACTTGAAGTGAACAAAATGCTGGAATTGTAGTTAATACTGTCTTCGCTGATGTTGAACTATCATTTCCTGTCTGTTTCTGCTGTCTGCTTTATTTCTTCTTCCTTAGTGGATAACAAGCCTTTTTAGGCATAGACTGGCAGTTGGAAACAGTCCCAAGAATATCTTACAAACAATGGGCAAAACTTCATTAGAATTCCTTACTGGATTTTAGAAGCGCTTATCTTTTAACATTCTTCTACGCTGTCTTTGTGCTTCTTACATTTATTAATTGCGTGCTAAGGATGTACTTAAGGCCATGATGAATTACAGGCAAAAATATTTCTACCTCAGGGAGTTTAGAATCTGTTGGGCAATAATGGTAACTAAACATGGGGGTGCTGATGTGAAGTCAATACAGAGAGCCATAGTGATAGTTTTCTTTTTTCCCATTTAATATAACAGAGGTTCTGGGACCATAATCTCAAAATTATAGACTCCAGAGCTAAAATGCAGCTACAGAAAAAGAGGAAAGTTTATTGTGGAAACCGGTAGAATAGGCATGTAGACTTTTGCGTGTATGTATATTTTTCTTCTTTTCTCTTTGTATCAGCTCTGAGGAGAGGTTTTCCTCCCACCTTTTTTTTAGTACCCATCTTTTCTGTATTTTCTCTCTTTCGTATTATAGAGTTTCACTCTGGACATGGATCTAAAGGTAAAAAGATTTCTGAGTTCCACTCCTAACTCTACAGCTTATGATCTGTCACCTGAAAAAAATCTTCTGTGTAATGCTGCTAAATGGTTTTATGAAAAGTTCAGGAAAAATAGAAGCTTAAGCAAATGGTATTCCTGCCCCAGCCATGTGATGTGCTTTTGCCTCTTGGTACGGTGAAGGTGGTACATAGTGTGACAACTAGTGCTACCATAATTGGTCATTGCCTTGACCTCTCTTTATGTTAAGCCTCAGTGTGTTAATGTCATTGTTTGTGTAATGAGCGGTAGAATGTAATAATTTGTGGCTGCTTATATTAATCGCTTGGATATAGGTTGCTATATGTACGCCAAAGTGGCCTTCCTTTTTTCTTTCATTTTGGTGTCTTTCTTCATATTTTTAGATTCTAGTCCTGCACTAATTTCTCGACCTTTCTCCCCCGTAGTGTTTGTGGGCCTGTATGCTTTTTGTGTATGTTCTCAAGGGCCTCATCTGTTATGGTAAAACTATCCAAAGAAATAAGAGAATGGGAGTTGCGTGACACACTAAGGCAATGGTGGTTGGCTTTTTGTCAGTATGGATAACACCTTTCAATTTGTACTCCTTGAATCGCAGTGCTCAGGGTAATTTAGTTGAAAACTGAATGGGATTTCACAATTACGGTGTAGTACACTTCTAAGTAGTTTATATATAGAAGAGTAAACATATAGATGAGCAAGAGTTTTGTAAAACGATTTTAATGTATGTGACATATTTCGATACTTGTGGCAATGTGTAGTATTCAAAAAGTCTATAAGGGAGATGATTTGTTCAGTGAATGATGAGTATTTAAATGGATATTGAAAAGTCTCCTCTGTAGTAAGGGGGCTGAAAGAGGACAGTATATAGCTCTTGAAAAACAAGGATGTGATCTTTTGGGTAAATACTTTATCATAACGTATATGCACAAATGGACTCAGGTTTGCAGAGACAAAACCGGTTGTAGAATCTTTACTTTTCACTCTGCGGCCTTTCTCTTTAAAACAATGTTTTAAGTCATATCTACCCCGTATGTGTGTATGCACACGATGATTACGGAAAGAAGGGGTTTTGGTAGCTTGCTGTCTGCTGTAAAGTGTTTTTTTCCACATTTTATCTTAAAATTAACTGCTCTCTAGTTCACAGTTATACAGTGTTTATCCTATGTGTATTATTTTATACTTACAGTTAACAATATTTGTGGGAACATCCCAGGCTGTTACATTGATTTGCTCCACAGTTTAATTTGCCCTGTATTGCTAACAAAATCTTGAAAATGGATCCTCAAAAACAGGCTGTAGACTTCAACTTTACACTTTTTCTTCAAGTGGCTTCTAATGCGTGTTTGTACAAATCTCTAAACCCACAGACCACACTTTCAAAATATTAATTATAAGCGCTATCTGTTTTTTTCAGGGGCCGAAACCCAAAGTTCTTGAAGAAAAGATGGTAGGTCTTGGACAACAGTTACCTGACATAGGTCCTGGTGTTGGTATTCAATATGGCGTCAGCTGCACTCTACAAGGAATGCAAAATAAACTGAAGGAAGCAGCAAGAAAAGTCTCGATTCTGAGCCAAGAGAAGCAGCGGCTGATTGAAATGGGAAACAGACTCAGGGCAGAACTTGGAATGGTATTAAAGGAAGGTAAATTTATTCTACTGAAGAGTGCTAGTTTATATATTTAGAATAAAACCTGGGAATCAGTTCATCCTTTGAGCTGGAGAGAGCTAGGCTTTAATATGGAAACAAAGTGCTGGACCTGACTGATTCTTGATCTGCATAGTTTTGTGTGAGACTGCGGTGCTAAGTGTTGCAAGTAAGATTATCCTGTGACAGGAGGTGCTAACGTAGAACAATGACAGTCTGTAGGCAGTGACTTTTTGTTGATGAATATCTTAGATGAAGGACTCCCTGGTGCTTAGATGTCAGCGTGGGAACTGGAAGTTGAACTAAGACTTCTTGTAAGAGCAGAAAAGAGGTAGTTTATCTCTTGGAATAAAAACTAATGCTTTATGAAAGTGGAAGAGGAAGCAGAATAAGCTTACTATAGAGTAAACTTGAGTCAAGAGTATATATAATGTAAGAAGATTTCATTGTGGACATTTAAGCTCCATGCAACAATTGCTCTGGCAATGAAGCAAAGGAAAAAAACACGAGGCCCGTTTCCACATAGCATTGAATCCATCTGCAATGAGAAGGCCTGTGTTCTGTGTTTCACTTATGTCCACTATAAACACTTGCTGGGAATGTAATGTTGATGACAAAATAACAACAGAGAATGCCTTCCTCAGTATTTTCTCTCCTTTATAGGACTTTGGCATCCTGTTAGCTCTAAGCGCTGCACAGTTTGTATTGCCTCTGGTAGTCTTTTTCCAAGAGAGCTTGTCAAAAGAACACAGTGTCAGCTGTCAGCTTTAAAGCATCTACAGCACAGGCTTACAACACAGGTAATGATACGCTCTCTGAAATCTAGTGATAATGAGCAGTTAAGCCACTTCTAATTCCATGAATATAACTTTCCTTAAAATTCTGCATTTAAGTGTCTTTTACTGACTTTAGCTCAAATCTTCCTCTGGAAGAATTATAGAATTTCATAGAATTATAGAACATCCTGAGCTGGAAGGGACCCATGAGGATCTTCGAGTCCTGACTCCACACAGGTCAACCTAGAAGTTAAACCATGTATCTCAGAGCATTGTCCAAATGCTTCTTGAACACCGGCAGGCTTGGGGCTGTGACCACTCCCTGGGGAGCTTGTTCCAGTGCTTGACCACCCTCTCAGGGAAGAACTTCTTCCTAATATCCAGTCTGAACTTCCCCTGATGCAGCTTTAAGCCATTCCCTCGCATCCTATCACCGGACACCAGAAAGAAGAGATCGGCACCTCCCTCTCTACTCCTCCTCATGAGGAAGCTGTAGACAGCAATGAGGACACCCCTCAGTCTCCTCTTTTCTAAGCTGAACAGGCCAAGTATCCTCAGCCGCTCCTTATAAGTCTTGCCCTCTAGTCCTTTCACCATATTTGTTGCCCTCCTTTGGACACATTCTAATATTTCTATATCCTTCCCATACTGTGGAGCCCAAAACTGCACACAGTACTCGGGGTGAGGCCACATCAGTGCTGAGCATAGTGGGACAATCACTTCTTTCAGCTGGTTAGCTATGCTGTGTCTAATGCACCCCAGGATACAGTTGGCCCTTTTAGCCACCAGGGTACATTGTTGACTCATAGTGAGCTTACCATCAACCAAAACCCCCACATCTCCTTCTGCAGGGCTGCACTCCAGCCTCTTGTCCCCCAGGCTATATGGACATCCACGATTACACTGTCCCAGGTGCAGAATCCAGCATTTGCTCTTGTTAAATTTCATACGGTTGGTGACTGCCAAGCACTCCAATCTATCAAGAACTCTCTGTAAGGTCTCTCTACCCTCAAGGGAATCAATGAGTCCTCCTAATTTAGTTTCATTGGCAAACTTACTTAGCGTGCACTCAACTCCTGTGTCCAGATCATTGATAAAAACATTGAAGAGAACTGGCCCTAAAATTGAGCCCTGGGGAACACCACCAGTGGCCGGCCACCGGGCCGATGTTACCCCATTTACTTGAAGGGTTATATTTGAGACTTCAAAATTAACTTTTTTAAACGTGATTTTCATCCAAGGAATTTCAGAAACACTTGTGTTAATGCAGCATAAATGCAAACCTGAATTACAAGTATAAGTTTCATAAAACTTAGTTTTAAATAAGTAAGATAGGCCATTTGAAGGATTTGCAGTATGCTCTAAGACAAACTTGAAAAAGATTAATCAGTGAGCATATTTCCAAATATCCACAATGCTGGGATTTTAAAGCACCCATGTCCAAATTACTGTAACAGCACATTTTCCCTATATGAAAGCAGGATATATAATTAACCTGTCTCTTACCTTTTGTAATTAAAATACAACTTTTAATAGTTAAATTGCAGCTTTCATCAGAGAGACAAATGGATAAATCCTGGCTCCCCTAGTAGTTAGTGGCAGACCTCCCAGTGACTTGGATAGTCAGGATTTAACTATGTACTTTACTTAATTGATCAGCAGATTTGTTCCTGTGAGGATTGAGTCAGAGCAGCTGATTGTCGTTGTAGTTTTGAGGGCAGTAAACAATGTTATTTCAGAAAGAGTGAGGTTGTTGCTCCGAGGTATAAAACTCCAGTAGAATTATTAACCAAGTTCAGTTGGGGAAATACTTCCTCTGCGGACCTCTCTGGGCAACTTGTTCCAGTGTTCGATCACCCTCCCAGCAAAGATGATTGAGGTTTGGGTTTTTTTTTCCCCTTTATGCTTACGTGGAGTGTCCTGTACTTCACTTTCTGCCCATTGTCTCTCATTCTTCCACTGTATACCACTGAGAAGAGTCTAGCTCAGTCATCTTTACCTCCTCCCACCATCCTATTCAGGTGCTTATCCATGTTGAAAAGGTCACTCCTGACCTGTCTCTTCTGGAGGCTAAACAAGGCCAGCTTCCCCAGCCTCTCCTCGTATGTCTGATGCTCCAATTCGTTGATCATCTTTGTGGCTGTTTGCTGGACTTGCTCCCGTATGTCCATGTCTTTCTTGTACGGGGGAGCCCAAAAGTGGACACAGTACTCTAAATGTCATTGCACCTGTGCTTGGTAGAGGGAAATAATCACGTCCCTTGGCCTGCTGGCAGTGCTTTTCCTGAGGCAGCCCAGGATGCTGCTGGCCAAAGGCCTCAAGAACGCATTGCTGCCTCATGTTCAGCCACCAGGTTTCCTGTTCCTTTTCTGCTGAGCTGCTTTCCAAGCAGTCAGCCTCCAGCCTTTTAGATTGAAACTGCAATCTCCTCTGCCTTTGGGGAAAAAATCAACTGAATTAAAGCTGATCTCCTCTGGAGGATCCTGTTTATTTTTAATTCTCTCTTTATGCATTCTTATGTCTTTTAACTGAAATCAAGAACAGATTGAGAGCCTTTTTGTGGATTACTGAGGTTCATCCAGGAATATGTAGGAGATTTAAGTTTAATGTTTCTCTTTTTACATACTAAGATCTCTATGATAATATGAAACTACACAGGAGATAATCCTATCATGTTGCCGGATTGCACTAAGAAATCACAACTGTCAGTCATTTACTTGAAAATTTTACCATCTGAACCCGTTCTAAAAACATCTTAAACATTTTTACATCTAGACACATTCTAAAAAGATAAGACTGAATAACCACATACTCGTTTTGCGCATGTCATCCTGTGTTTTTTGAGCCTGAAGTTACCCCTAATTTCTTCAGATGTTATCTGGTTGGCCTAGGTATATTACAAAGTATATGAAAAGCCCAGCATCTGGCCAGACAGTTTGAATGACAAAGGTGAGTTTCTTAAAAGAGCCAGTGGAAGTAAAATCTAATGCATATTTGATTTTTCTTACAGTTAAGAATGGGGTTAAAGAAAAAAAATATATTAACCTCTGTAGTTGCTTAGAATAAGTGCTACAAATTAGGTAAATGAAGGTTAAGTGACTTAGCTGGTACTAATTTAACCAGTTGTATGTCTGGGGATGACATGCTTTCAATTTGCAATGTAGTTCTGCTGAAAATAGATCTTTTTTCCTGTGAAGTAAAACAGCGCTGCAGATTAGCCATGTAATTATACCCATGAGAGATGTTAGCGGGACTAATTACAATAACGTCTGGGTCAGTAGATTTAAGAAAATAGTGTAAAAAGTTGAAGTGCAAAGATCACACAGCAATTAAATTTGAGAACAAGTGTTGACAGGGTCAAGTTCCGTGTTCTGCTATCAGGTCTTTAGGCAGACAGTTATCCAGCTTCTGCACAGGATTGCTGTTCTCTTGGATAAAGAATAGTAGTAAAAACAGGTACTACTTGTTTGGAGGGCTCAAACGTTTGAATATGAAAGGAAAATGCTCTCCAAGCATCCAAAGTATGCAGCAGTATTTCAGCCTGGAAAGGCAGATATTTGGGGAAGAAAATGAGTACACATATTTCTTGGCTAAGGTGAATCTGTCAGATTGAATCTATGGCAACAGTTTGGAATATGTTCTAAGGGAACCTTGCGGGTAAGAACTCTCTGTTTGGATGTCCTATCACAGGTGCTTGAATTTCTCTTAGCTTCTTCCTAGCAGAAGATATCCAACAGGAGGGGCACTCATGTTTGATAGAGAAAGGTTGCCTGCAGTCCAAAAGGCTGTGCTGTTAGAGTCAATTAGAACCGAATCTGAACAGACTGCTTGAGTGAAAATAAGCCCCTGTTCTTTACTGCCCATTAGTCAATGAAGAAGTTTTAAAGGTTGCAGTGTGAGCAAACATTGTAAACCATCCATCAGACAGTGATAAACTGAGAATGCCATCTGGTGTACCTTTACAGAGCTAATGGAGACATTCTTCCTTAGGTATGGCAGATAGTCTAAGGCAATAGAAATTGAGAACTATAACAGGTCAGTCAGGTAAGTGCAATGTGAGCTGGAGAATCTGGTATATTTTACCAAATTTATCTGATCAAGTTCTTTTGACATCAAAAGTATTAGTGAGGGCATCAAAAATACTAGTTAGGACACACCATAGTGAAAGCCATCTGGGTTCCGAGACTGGGAAGGCTCAAATTATTCGAGCTCTCCGAGAACAGGTCTGGGAATGCAGCACTGTTTTGCAACTGTTCATTGACAGTCTGAGGACCTGATCAAGAGCTGTCACAGCAGCGCTGTCACGAGAAGTATTAACGTCTCATTGTAGCATGGGGAAGATCCTCAGAGAAAAGAATCGGGGGAGCATTAAATAAATAGTCTCGCTGGCATATCAATGATACATCTTATAGGACAGTGGTATAGGCTGCTTCTGGAGCAGGAGATCTTAAACTTCTTGTAAAACGCCAAGGTGAAAAGGTCAACTCTGCTCCTAGATGACAGTCCTGAGCATATGATTCTGATCTCCTTCTTGTGGGGTTTCAGAAGGAAATAGGTGAGGTAGCTGTTAAAGTGTGCAGGAAGCCTGGAAAGTGGTCTGCCACAGGTGAACTTGCTGTGGAATGCCTCAGTGTGTTTGTGGATATATAATTTGTTCAGGATGCTTGCGAACATCTTATTAACTTAAAGGCACAAGCTTGGCATCCTTTGTTCACTTGAACTTTCAGTTCAGTGAACTGTTTCTTAAGCTCTTAAACTCTAACACCAGGAATAATTTTTACAAAGGAGATCAGGGTCTAGCAAAGCATTTGAGTAGACCTTTTGTAGCCTTCTTGTTTCATCTGTGCACTGCTTGGATCGAGGTCTGAAAAGGATTAGCTAAATGCTTATATTAAACGTATGTAAAGGCAATTTCTAGATCTGGGCAAAATTGCCACAATTCAAAACCACATTTTTTACCGTTTTTCTTTTCTTCTCCACCTCTTCAGTTTTTCTTTCTTTTACAGCTCCTCCTAGAACTTAGCTGACACTTAAATTGAGAGCAATGAATATTCATTGCCCATCCATCCCAGTCTTCCCTTGCCTTATTTTTAATGAGCTAGGTACTGTGTCTGCTGTTTTTCTGACATCTCGTGTCTGCCATGTTCTTTTTAAAATCATTAGATAGTTCTTGCTTTTGTAAGAATAAATAGATTTTTTAAAAGTACAATGTGTCCACGGTTCTTGGAGAGGTAGCATTTGACTGTGAGTTTCCAGATGGAGTGCTAAACTCCAGGAATAGTAGTCCAACCTCTTCAGCTCATGAGTTGCTTGGAGGTCATGGTTGAAGTGGCTATCACTGAGGATCTTTCCAGCTCTGGAACCTTTGGGATCATCTCTGTTACTGCTGGAATTTGTCCAGACTAGAAAGAAGGATAGTCCTTCTTATATCCAAGCTGCTCATCTTCGCTAGTCTCATTCCAGGCTGCTCTTTACCCAGAACATACGTGCTGAGGCTTCAGCTCCTGCACCGAAGCTGAGCTCCAGGCTGAGCTTCCAAACACTGCTATTCTAGTTTGGGTGGTTTTCTTCTAGGTAATCACTCTTACTAGCCAGGCTACATTTGCTCCTGTGTTCAAGATCATCATCCTTACCAAAAACTGAGAGAATTCATTGCTATCATACCTACAGGAATTTCAATGTCAAGTTACTTTATATGACGGGCTCATGTTTTGTTTCTTTAGTCTTAAATATATAGCAAAAGACTTTGATGTTTATTTTCATCTCCTTTGACAGGGCTGAAGCAGTTCGCTTTTCATCAAGTCTCACTTTAATTGCTCTGTGTTGAAAGTTGGTGAAACTTTGTGGGGTAATTGGGTTTTTTTAGTTGCTGACAAATTACTTTTCCATAGCTGATTTATTCAGTTTTTTAGGACTTCTTTGGGAGATTTTCTTCTGTAATTTAATCATGGGAAAAGGCAAAAGTGAAGAATGACCCTGACAATATAAACTTGAGTACCAAGCAGGGTGATAGTAACAGCAGCAAGAAATATAGATTTTGAACAGATTTAGTAAGAGGTTTATTAGGAGGGTAGTTTGGCCCTGTTGATCTGAAGGGAACATAATTTTGTGTAATATTATTTATAACTGATTATTTTAAATCTAGCAGTGTAACAGCAAACTGAGCAATAAACATATTATTTCTAGAGACCGTGAGTTATTTGTGTTAATGTAATATTTCATATTAGGAGCTGCGGTATGCAAAGCAACAGCATGCCTCAAGGATCTCTTCTCTAATTGCCTGCCCTACCTTAAAGGAAGAAGAAGCTCCAAGCAGCTGTGGGGAAGAAACAGAATTACCATCCACTGAGGTACAGTGCAGTTTTATCATCAGTGTAATTTGCCTTCAGTTGGATTTTTCAATTGCAGTTTCTCAACAGTCGTCTCCTGGAAGACTTAAAAATATATGTATTTTTTTAAGTTACGCATTGTTCCTGTACAAAATAGTATTTGTTAAGACTTAATAAACTAGGATTTCTCAATCACTTTCATGATGTTGTAATTAATCTTCTTGTACCACCTTTCGAAATTAAAAATAATAATTTTATTTTGTCTTGCCTCTTGCTGAAACCTCCTATCTTTCCAAGACCAAGATACCACTATGAGATTTAACCAATTTTCAGATGTCTTTGATGTGAAAAGTATGTATTTCTGTAAGATTGTGTTTGACTTTGAACAGGCTCAGCTAGATTTCTGTATGGAAAATCATGGGCCGGAGCAACGAAAGGCAGATACATCCTCAAAGATCGTTCAAAGTCAGCCATGCAGGCAGAATCCTAGTCAAGCCCAGCAGGTCCAGCTTTCTTCAGCTAGAGCACATAATTTCTGCCGAGGTATTTGGCAGACTTTAGAAATGGGATCAAGCCCTTCTATTCTCAGTCCTCAAAAGCACACTGACCAAGGTAAGCATGCTTTGTAAAGTAGTCACAGTATTTGACTCTTCTAGAAGAATGGAAGCATGGCAGTGCATTCTGCCCCCTTCTGCTAAATTTTTTACATGACTGCTACTGCTGTTACAGCCCTGTAAGCAGAATCTGAAGATCTAATGAGTTACTCGAAGGGAATTTCACTGTTGCCAGCAGAAGTAAGAATTAAGAGGAATGCCTATATAGCTCTCTGGTTTTAATGCTATAGTTGCAAATGCCTCTCCTCTTTTATTAAATAATCCTGGAAAATGCAAATACCCTTCTGTTTTGACATAGTCTAAACCTTATCTGGGACAGATATGAAAGTGTCTGTCTGAAAATTGCACACTTCGTGTATTGCCAAGGGACTGTTAGATCAAATTGTAATTTGGCAAATCCTTGCTTAATCATTACTTTTGTGGCAGGTTAATAGCTACAATACGGCTTAGTGTGCTAAGACCTAAAGGCCAAAAGTGAGGTCATGGGCATAATGCGATATATGCTATGAGCACACAGTGAACTAGGTATGGTCATTCACTAGAATTTTGTAGTCCAGTGCAACAAGTTGGAACATAAAAAAATAAAAGCAGACACAAATTCTTACATGTGAGACTGCATCCTGACCTGATCTTACATGTCAGACACTGTCAGGGTTAGGATGAGAGAAGGTAAAAACTAGGTCGTAGACTGCACATTAATCAATGTTATACTTCTACAAAAAGCATCACATGTTCTTGGAAATTTTAGCAGGAGCACCATTTGTAAGATATGTGCAGTAAAGTGTAGCCTCTTCACAGGCAAATTGTAAAGGAACTTTTTAATGGTAGCCATTATGTTGAGTAGTGTATTGCAGATGAATGGTACGTCTCCCAAACTCTTGGCCTGCTCATGAAGTAATCCTTCATCAGCAAAACTTTGGAAAACTGTTCTAACATCTGCTGACAATGGGGCAAAAAGTATTGGCCTTAAATTATAATACTGGAAAAACTTTAAGGATGGGTAATAATGGAGTATGTTCCCCAGAAGGATTGTAGACTCTTCTTTATTAAAGGTCTTTATAAATAGACTGACAAGCATTTCTTCAGAATGTTCCAAGTAAAGGTGATTTTTATTTTTTAATGAGAGGCATAGCATTCAATAAATTATTTCTTACAAGGCTGTGGGGATTGTGTGGGTTGTTTGCTTTTTTTGGTTTTGATATTATTATTTTTATCATCATCATTATTCCTGAGATCTGATGGCAGCTGTGGAGTAATATGTCAGCCATTTAGCCTTCTCAAATGAGCTTTATATTAATAATGACCTGTTACCATCACACAGATACTCGTGTGCCGTTAACCCCATACCAGACTGCAGGAGCAAGAATGCAACCACCAGGTTAAGGGAAGTGATTTGTTCCCCTCTATTTGGTACTTGTGAGGCGACATCTGGAGTACTGGGTCCAGTTTTGGGCCCTCTGGTACAAAGGACTGACAAACTGGAGTCCAGTGGAGAGTCACTAAGATGGCTAGGGCGCTGGAACACGTTACGCGAGAAGAGGTTTAGAGAGCTGCGTTGTTCAGTGTGGAAAAGAAAGAGTCAATGGGTGGTCTGATTGCTGCTTTGTAACTACCCAGTGAGGGATTTTGGCAAAGACAGAGCCAGACACTTAGAGGTGCACAGGGAAAAGAAAAGAGGCAATGGACACAAGTTGTGTCGAGATACGTTCTGAGCAGGGAGTGATAAGCACTGTGACATTTCACCCAGAGGTCCTTTGCAACCTACTTTACATCTATTTTTAAACCAGTGTATAGGTGCTATGAACCGTCTTTAGCAGCACACGAGAAAAAAACATTTAAAAGGGCTTTCAAAATGAAGAATGGATTATAAGTGTATTTATTCACAACAGCAGCGCATCGCAGGGACAAAGTAATGGGCATTGACAGACCTGTAGGACTGGAATGGACATAGTGCTGACAGTCATGATTCATGTGCTTTTTTTGTGGGGCTGGGACTGAAATAGGAAGAGTGTTTCAGGTCAGACCTACGTTGGCAGGATAAGCAAAAGGATGTCTTTGAAACATTACTGATAGTGCCATGCAGTTTCATGCTGCTGTATGCATGATGCAACACCACTGGCAGCCTTACAAGGACATCGGTTTCTTAACATCTAGAAATTTCCAGCCACCGTTGCAAAAGTTACTGTAGATTTTTGGGGATCTAGAGAATAGCAAAAGGGAAGGATGATGCTGCCAATGTGAAACAAGTGAAACATCAATAAGGGGTGTTATTTTCCTGAGAACAAGTTTAATTTGATCTCTGCGTCCAGGTTTTCCCTAAGAACACTTGAGCGGAGCTTCTTACTCAAACATACAGGCCCTGAAATACTGCATTGCAAGAATAGGACTTTTAAAAACTCTTTTACGTTGCTTAGCTTTCTCCTCCAGGAAACCATCCAAATGGTATCCTTAATTCTACTAGACTGAATTCTGCATTTCAGAAAACAAGATTGTGAAAGCAAAATCTTTCTTTTTTGGAAGAACGTCACCTCAGAGCAGAATATACAACATTTTCAAGGAGTTCTGCTTCTGATTTTTAGCAGAGGCTTGCATTATTTTTCATGCCTGAGCTATGGAAAATTAATTCAATCTTTCCTGTTTAAAACCACTCACTTGAATGTAATACGTTCATGAAACACATGGTTACAGTGGATAGAACCGTCATTAAGACGGAGTGACTCAGTACTGGGCTTTCACATACAAGTGACACACATACAGACTCGAAAGCTCAGTAACAAAAAATGACGTGCAACAAAGCAGACAAGTTAGTTTGCCTACTCAAACATTTATTTTACAAGTTCAACTCTGTACAAATCTGTCACACCAGTAGCTGTGTTTTATGGGCATTTCTGGTGAAACAGAAACAACTGTAGTGTGGGAATGATTTTTCTGAACCTGTGGAACAGCTTCATTCATTTTTTTCATGTACAAAACAGCCTATTGGGACTTAAAATGGTTGGCAAGTCAAGTTAGCCCTGCAATTTGCTGTATTTCCAGCATATGACACAATTCAAAACCTCAATGTGTTTTGGAGTGTTTATGACTACATGCTAACACTGAATTACTGAAGTGGGCTGTTACATACTTTATTCATTTCACCATCAAATTCAGAACTTGTGGAAGCTTCCAAGCAAGTCAGAAGGCTATGAGATACTTTAATTTTGTTTCTCCTTACTCTACCTGCTGATTTTTAGTTTGTACTGTAGGAACAAGATGGATTTAACAATTTGTATGTTAATTCTGCAGATAAGTAGAGAGAAAGGGTTTAGAAGGAACACAGGTTCCTTGTTCAGGTGTTTTTATTGTTCTGTATTATTGAAAGAAAAAGATCCTGCTACAGAGGTAGACAGGTACAAGCCATGATGGTATTAAAAGCATCAGTGTTACATACATTGGCTGTACTAGTAAGAAATACACTTCTGTAGTTCTTTCCTTTTTATATGCCCTATCCCAGAGGTTGAGAGCAGGTGGGAGACTTCACTTGGTCATCCATATCACGCGTGTCTTGAAGGCTGATGACAGGCCATCCTCAAAGGAAAGTTGCTTGTCAGAAGAGTTGTATGCTTTCCTGTGAAAACCGTGACACGTGTACAACTGTGTGATTAGCCTCTGTGCATGCTGCAAGGTTTCTCGATTCAGCTGTGGGCTATAGGGCCTTTTTTGATTTTAGAATAAATGTTAGGCAGGAGGAGGGGAAGCTTTGTAAAACAATTAGAAAACTAGAATTTATTTTTCTTCAAGTAATTTAGCTTAATAAAGTTTTTACTTGCTATTGGAGACACTTAGTAGTTTTTCTGAAAAGAAAGGCAAACATCACCTATTAAAGTTTGACTGTAAGACTGCATTTAGAGAGAAGCCAATACTGTGAAGGGTGCTTTGTGGTACCCTGTGAAAAGCTCCTGACCAGCTCTATCTCCTTGGGTGAACAGAGGCTGGGGTCAGTGCAGAGGGAGTAAGAGCATAAGGCAAGCTGTGTCTGCACTTAAGAGTGTCCCCACTCGTCACTTCTTTTATACACTTTTGGGATAGATGACACTTTGCATTTTCCATGCTAGAGGAGCACTGCAGTTTTGGTGGATGGTCCCACTGTACATTTTGAGAAACCCCACGGCCCCAGATACTCAGAACTGCGTCCTGAGCATATTAATTTGAGTTTACATTGTAGCCTAACAAAGAATGAGACTGAGCTGCTTTGAAGCAAAGTAACTTTTCTGGTTTACTACTTGAACTTGGATAGGGGAGTTTCTTTTACTGTAATTCTCATTGTTACTGTTACTTGCAAAGCTCTGTGGTCTGAAATTCTACACTTTATGGATCAAAAGTTATCTTAAGTGTTTCCACACTAGACAGAATTTCAACAGCTTTGACATCACTGACAGTTCTAAGAGCAATCCATGTGGGTAAAAAGCTGGCCAGAGAAAGAATCTGGTAAAATATTAACAAGCAGAAAAGAGCACTCTGGCTCTGGCTTCATTCTGGCTCCAATCAGACAAAGACTCATGATTTCTTTTCTGCGTTACATAAAACTTCATCTTTGAAGTGTTTCACAAATATTAACTAATCCCCTAGTTACATTTTCTTCACTTAAATGTTCTTCTCCTGAATAGGAACTTGCTTGAGTTGGTGTTCCTTCAGAAACACTGTTAGCCATAAGCAAATATCTAGTGACAAGTTTCTTAAGTGAAATTTTCCATCTGGGGAAATTTCAGTTTGCTCATACAACATGTCTACCTGTATCTCTTTAGTTCTGGAAAAAAAAAAAAAATCTGTGAATATTAATTTCTGACTGTAGTTAACTCACATCAAACAGAAGATATGTTAAGCATTTCAATACACTAAGCAGGTCCATTTTCAAAAGCAGTTTAGGCTCTTAACTAGGATCTTACTAGTTCTTGTTTCCAAGGTCACTTCTGAAAGTAAGTTACAGGCTTGTAAATTAGGTGTGCTTTTTCATTGTTTGTTTGTGAAAACCAAGCTACTGCATTTAAATTTTACTGCACGGTGCATATTCATGCTGATTTTATTCCAGGTCCTTCACACATGTGAACAGTCCCAAGCAGAACCAGTAACATATGAAGGTCCCTATTCAGTGTTCTCTTAGGATATTTCACTTTAAATAGCATTTCTAATTCCGGGGTATTGGTTCTTTGTCTTTTTCTATTTTGTAGAACTGACCTTACAAGTTTGCAATTTCATGGTTTTAAATTTCTGTGTTAACACAGATTTTTGACAGTCCGAAACTTTACAATAGCCATATAGAATGCTTATGTTCTGCGTTGTTGTTCCAAATACCTAACTAAGTAGCCTTTACTAGTTACAACTGTAGTGTCTCTACTAATGTCAAGAGACAAGCATACAGAAGGCTTCAGAGGAAGGGATGCATGTGATGCATTGGTGCTTGGTTACTTTGCCTTTGGATCTACAGGATTAGGGCCTCCCACATTATTTCTGGAAGTCATCCCCTTGGCCGAATACAAAAGACCCTTCAAAAGTGAGGAAGTATTTCAGAAAACAGACTGTCTGTAAGCAGTGTTGACTGTGTGCTATTTATGGATCTGCTCATTGCTGCTATTTAAGCCACAAAGAAGAGGTATTCTCATTCTGCTGCGGCTCCTGTTCAAGCAAAATAATATTTGAAGCTGTATCCAGTACCTTTCAGACACTGCTGCCTGCACTGTTCTAAACTGTTGATGTTGTGAAATTCTGCTTTATTATCTGCCAGATGTGGCAGAGGTTTAGGGTAATGCACTATAATGATTAAAGTCCTTTTTCTAGGCAGGAAAATATGCCCCCAAAGGTCTTCCATGGGCTCAAGCATCCTCCTTCATATCTTCTACATCTGTAGGTAACCACTAGGTAGCAAGCTGAACATGATTTCACATCAGTAGCGCAAGAGTCCACTGAGCTTTTGCCACCTGTAATAACAAATGCCACCAAGCTGACTCAGTGCAGAGATTGCACGCGCATGACTGAAGAGGTGGTTCAAGCTAAGCCTGAACATAAAAATTATTTTGAAAAGTGTCATGTTTTGACACTAGCCGCAGTGTCATGCTTTGCACAGAGCTATAAACCCTCAATAGATTAACTAATTCCATAATTCGATAATATTTTTTATTTCCTTCCATGTATAATTTTGTTTGGACTTTCTACCATGTTCTGATGACTATGAAAATTTACCTTATCCTACTAATAACTTATCTTTGTCAATTCCTGTACCTCTTGTTCTCGCTCTGTGATTGAATACTACCTTGGACTGAAGCCTGTCATGCTCAAAAAATTCAACTAGTACAGAATGCTGTAGCATGTGTTATCACAAGTATGTTATGGCTACTTCTGCTGTCTGCTTTGGCTCTCCATAGAAAATCTAGTTAAAATCTCAGTGCCTTGAAAAATAACGATTAAGTGGCTGGAGCCAAGCACCTGTAAATACTACCTGTAGCTTACAATGAATACTGTGGTTGACCAATTCTACTTATCTTAACTAATGAAACCTGTGATAAGACTAAAGTTCGGTTAGTTGGCGATAGTGGTTTCCAGAGAATTATGCGAGAGACTGCAGAATGGACTCCTTAATTGGTATTAAGACCAGTCTCCCTGTTCACCAACCAAAGATATTACTTTTTGAGTTAGTCCTCTCTAGTACCCACAGATATTTTAGACAACAAAACCGAAGATTTCCACAGTAAATGCCTTCCTCTGTGAGAGAAGATGAAAAAAAACCCCAAAAGATAATGGTAGTAGTGCAGCTTTGTCAAGCACACAGAATTGCCTTTGAGCCCTTTGGATCATGCGTATCCAAACACCTTTTGCTGCAGCTTTTATGGCTGCTGGTGATTTCTTGCAACAGATCAAACTATTGCAGCCAACTACTTTATCACTGTTTCACAATACGGGAACAGGTAGGTCTAACTTTGTATCATATTGTCCAGTGTGTGGTATTGCCTTGATTGATACAGATGTTCTCTCACAATGGAGAGAAGGGTAAACTTGTAAAATGGGATGTTTAAAAACAGCTGACCAGATAGGTAGTGCTTGACTTGAACAGTTATGCGAACCTTCCAGCTGTCTTCCTTTCTCCTCTTTTAAGCAGTCCGATGCTAATGGAGAAGGAACAGGTACAGATGAAGCAAGGATTGAGCAGGAGGTGCCGATGTATTATACCATCAGTGTAGCAAGCCTTAATGAACAGTTCTGTGCCTCCTGTGTACAGAAATGGTTCTGTTACTCACTCAGTATAAAACTTCGACAATGTGGCACTATGGCAGCGATATATTTAGAGAAAAAGAGTAAACCACTTCTCTTCAACTATCCAGTCTCATAATTGAATACAAACATAACTACAAAGTATTTTTATTTCTTTTTTTGAGCAGTGGAGTTTGAAGTTATACATTCAGCTGAGCGATCTGAAGAATCTCAGCAAAATATCAAAGCCAAGGATAAACTTGAAATGCCAGCTGCAGATTTGACAGTCAGAGGAACCAGGCTGGAAGTTCAGCGGAAGTTAAAATCCAGGAATTTATCTTGTGCTCATCCCATAAAATCAAAAATCTCTTCTAATGTGGCAAAAATCCGCAACTATAATATTAAAGACTGATTTCTTTGTTGGCAGTGAGTTCCAGGTACACACTTGCTATTAACTCACTTTGAAATACATAAATCAGATCTAAATGTCGGCTTCATTTTTGTATGTTGAGTTGGGATGTTTGCAGCCCAAAGAGAGAACAAATACCCTGTTTCATACTGTGCACCCTAAAATAAAGGGTTAATCTGTGTACCCTTTATTATGAGATTACAGTCTTCACTGTTAATACTGATTTATTTTAATTATATATGTTAAATATTGCTTGCATCATGGATTTAGAAATGCCCAGTTAATACATATGTAAAGCCTTGTGCCTTTAGGCAGGGCTTGCAGGTCTTCAGCAAATATTTTGTTGAGAAACTGTAGATGGGATTTAAGCTTAGAAGCGGGATGCCTCAACCTACTGTTTTCTTATAATTAACAATGCAACCATTAATCCTGTGCAGCTATCTTTCTACTTGAAAGAAAGGGGGTTGAAAAGATTACACCTGAATCTGTATTGTTTCTCATCTTCTGTAGCTCTTTCCACTTGTTCAGACAGCATGAAAGAGTATAAAATCAAACTTCTATTGTCATGCCAGTAATTATATTTTTCTTTAGCAAGAGATTGCATAGAGTTTAAAGCAGTGAAAAACATGTTCATTAGCAACAGTTAGAATCATACAGAAGCATTGTAAGAAGTAAGTCTTAGAACAGATGAAACTAAAATAAAATTTATTATTTGAATGAGTTGTGATGTAATGAGGGATATCTATATAGTTGTGGACACGCCAGGACATTGAAACAAGTAATCGGTGTATTTTCGCAAGATTTCCGGTAACACTGAGCTGTCTTGGGCTGTTAAAGTGATGAACTTTACTGTAAGTAAAGGAAATACACATGAAAAACACAAGAAAGACCTTTTTTACTGTGAGGATGGTCAAGTGCTGGAACAGATTGCCTAGAGAGGTTGTGGACCCTCCATCTGTGGAGATACTCAAAACGCAGCTAGACATGGTCCTGGGCAACCTGTTCCAGCTGACCCTCCTTGAGTAGAGGGATTGGACTAGGTGATCTCAAGATGTCCCTTCCAACCTAAGCGATTCTGCGATTCTGTGAGTGGTATCACTGAAGTGAATAATACTTCTCAGTTGCTGCTAAAAACATGTAAAATCTAAACAGGATTAATGAAGAGAGCTACTTATACACGAGTGCCTTTTTTCTGTAGCGGTTTTCTTTTTAGAAATGCTTTCCTGGTACTCTTTGCAAACAGCTGCTCTCTTTGGCATCTGACAATGTGGTAGTAATCATTTTGAGAATTTGAATAATTTTTTTTCTACTCCCTGCTGAAAATGTTTCGCTTCAGTGCCAAGTTGCTATGATATTATAATCAGATGCTAAATCTGCAGTAAATTTCATTGAGATGTTACCAAGCCAATATGAGGCCTGAGAGACCTTGTGAGCTTCTTCCTAAATCATTTAATTACTTGAAAATCCTGTCCTTGGATTCAACATTTAACATTGTTCATGAGCTGGAACAACATGATGCATTCCCTTGAACCAGGCCCTGAATGAGCTCTTTCTGTAGCTCAAAGCATAGTGGTTTCTAACAAGTACAGGAATTTTGGCCCAGATCACACCAGTTACAGCTCTTACTGGTGGTTTCTAGAACACAGTGTGTAAATTCAACAGTTTTTAATAGCTGTAGATTATCCTGAAAAGTAATATTTTATTTCCAGTTCCATGTTTAATACTGAACTGTGGAGATGCACAATATTTTAGTGTTATGAGATTCTGTGCATTTACAGGTGCTAAAAGCAGTGTGCCCTTAGAAAAAGAGCAGGTTTTGTTCCATAATCTTTGTAACACTGCACCTGAGCCTGGAAAACATTACTCTCTATTGCTTACATCATGGATATAAGCTCACGGGCTACAGACTTCAGAAATGCCTTTGTGTAGGTTTCTTTGCGGGTTTTTAGGCTTTTTGTTTGCTTGTTTGAGGGGCTTGGGGTTTTTTTTGTGGTTGTTTGGTTCCCCACCCCCAGTACATCACCTGGCATGCCTGGTCATGCAGAACTCTTGCCAGAAACGCAACTTCAATTTATTCAGTTTCCCTGAGAAACAGGTTTCCTTAAGGCAACTGTAGGTAAGGGAAGATGATAGCTCTTGATTGTTTTGGTTTGTTTTACTTGTGATAGGAAAAAAGTAGTTCAATCATTGAACATTTGTTTTGGAGTAACTCTAAGAATATAGCGTATAAGTATGCTGAAATATAGCGTATAAGTATGCTGAAAATTAACAAAGTATGCATAATAACGATAAATAACATGAACAAATTGCTTGGATCCTGTGTGGGGAGGTTGTGCTAAGTATGTACTAAATACAGGGGGAAAATTCTCATATATTTCTCTTATGACCAAAATACTAAACAAATTGGGCATTGATTCTTAAAAACCGGATGAGAAAGAGTGGTGACCAGGTAGTGCTGTGGTTGCTATTGAATTGTGCAAAGAAAAGAGAGCCGATAAAAAAGAGAATTCCAGCCGATCACGAAGTACTGAAAAGGTAAAACAGAGTAAATTGTTGATTGTTGTTGTTACTAAGGGATAAAAAACTATTATAGTATTGAGGAGTATATGGATAAAGGCAAAAGTTCTGCCCAGAGGAGGTCATAACCGGGCCGTATTGCGCAGCAGCAGTACTGTAGCGCAACTCTGGCAGCAGTGGCGAGCACTGATGGGAACGGGATCTCTGGGCGAAGCGTGTTCTCCCCACAGGCGAGAGAGGGGGTAGGGGCTTTATGCGTCCCGCCGTCCGGGCCCACGTTGGCCGACCGAAAGGCAGGATGGCTTTGTGTTGGAGTAGCAGTCGTAGGCAATACAGAACTAAATTCGAATTCGTTTACTATTTTGCTGTAATTTAAGGAGTGTAGAGAAAGTGGATAAAAGGCGCCTGCCTGCAGAGCGATCTTCCCCGTTTCCGCCCGTTGGAAGGGTGGGCGCAGCAGGGGCACGGCGGAGAGCGAGTCTCTGGCGCCCGCGGAAGCGCGGCGGCCCGCCCCCTGCGGCGGCCCGCCCCCCGCCTCCGGACCCACTCCTTGCCGCCAGGCACGGCGGCGCGACGGGCCCGGGCACGGGCCAGCGCATCCCTGGCCGGCGTGCGCGCTGCCCTGTGGTAACCCCAGGACCGCGCTCCGCCGGGGTGAACGACCGCCGCCTCCGAAGAGCGGCGGGTGCTGCCCGCTCCGCCGGCGGCCCCGGCCGTCCCCTCAGCCGTCACCGCATCGCCTTATCGCTTAGCAACGCCCCACGGGCCCCGCGATTGGCACGGCCGCGCCCCCGCCCACACGCTCCCGCCTCCGGATTGGGTGCCGGCCCGGGATTGCGCGTCCAGCGCCGCGTCCCTTCCCTTTGTGCGCCGCAGGCGCGCGCGGGAGCTCCGCCGTCCGGCCCCGCCTGGCCCGGCGCCCGCCGAGCCTCCGCGTCTCTCGCCGAGCCATGGTGCCGGCGCGGCGCGGCAGTAGCCCCCCCCCAGTGTGCACACCCGCGGGGAGGTGGGAAAGGGACACGAAGAGGCCCGCGCCCGCGGTGCGTCGGCGCTGCCTCGCCCCCGGCCAGGCCGGCCCGAAGCCAGGCGCCCCCCGCAGCGCCCGGCCTTCCACGGCTTCCAGTGCAGGGCGGGGCGGGAGAGCTTGGCCCGGTGCCGCGGGCACGGGGGCCCGCCCGGGTCCGCCCCGCCCCGGCCTGGCCAGGGCCCCCTCCTCCCGCGGAGCGGCTCCGGCGGGCAGGGGCTGGCATCACCCCGGGGCCGGCTCCGGGTGGCCCTGCCCCGGCTCTCATTGGACCGCGGCGAGGAGTAAACTGTCAGCCCATGTGGCGTGGCCGCCGGAGGTGGCGGCTGCTTAAATAGCGGTGGGAGCTAGAGGGAGACAGTGAGGAGAGCGCGGAGCATCGGCTGTGCGCAGAGCCCGCGTCCACCCGCAGAGCCCGCGTCCACCCGCAGAGCCCGCCGCGGCGCTAAGCTGACGCTAGAGTCTTCCCGGCACAAAGCCTTCCGCCCCTGTGCAGGTACTGGCGGGACAGCGGATGCGGCGCGGCCGGGAGAGCGGCGGCCTCCGCTGCCGCCTCCGCGGGCCGCTGCGCCCGGCGGGCGCGCCGGGGAGGCTCCATCTTGCCCTCTCCGCCGTGCGAGGCTGCGCCCGCGCCTCGCTGGGCGGGTGGCGGGGGGTTCGCAGGCTCGGCCGGCCCCCGTGGGCCTGGCCCCCGCGACCAGAAGGTTCTGCGCCCCGGCGGCGTGGTTGCCGCGCCCCGTTGCCGCGGGCCGCTCTCCTGTGGCCCAGCGCGGCCGTGCCGAGCTGGGTCCCCGTCGGGTCGGCGGCTAGTTACCGAGCCGCAGCCCCCCGCTCCGCCCGCCCGGCGAGGCGGCGCGGAGGGAGGCTGAGCGGCTGCATTGTGGTGCCGGCGCTCGGCCATCTTGGCGGCGGGCGGGGACCCTGCCGCCGCGACCCCTCGCCGCCGGTCCGTGCGGGCTGGGGGGGCGCAGGGGCGCGCCCGGGGACCCGGCCAGGGACACCGCTGCCTGCAGCCCTCGCGCGCGCCCGGCGGCAGGAGCCTTCCTGCCGTTCCCCCGAGCGTCGGCGTGCCGTTCCCCAGCGTGGCGGCGAGGCTCCGCGGGTGGCGAGGGGCCGCGCCCGGTGCGGAGCCAGCAGCGCCCGCCGCGGGGCTGGGCGGCCTCGGCGGTCCCGTGCTGCCGCAGCTCGGGCGCGGAGCCCCGGGCTGTGTGGGGCGGGCGCCGGGGCTGAATGGGCTGCTCTGTCCGGGCAGCGGGGCGACGGCGCTGCGCTCCCCTGCGGTGTCACGGGTTGGCGTAAAGGCACTAGCGTGGTAGGCTGAGGGAGCTTGTAAGGGAGGAGACTCAGCGTTCGCTGTTGCGAAAGGTGAGTTGTCAATAGGTACTAGGAAACCATCTCAAAAAAGGTGCTGCATATACTGCTAAACTTCTTTTTTCCACTTCCATGTAAACCAACCGCCCACATGAAATAACCCATTGATCGTGCACCAGTCTGGATTTGATGATGTGATTCTGCCAGGAACATGGCGATCATCTTCTCTCTTGCGCTGGTTTTGCTCCTATTTAGTTTTTATGCCACATTCCTTCCCTGGCATAGGGCCTTTTGAGATATCGAATGTGTATTTTCCTAGCTAAAAGCTTTATTCGGATGCTTAAATTGAAATAGGCAGTGTTAAAGCTGTGTATGTTAACTGGCATGCTCTTTTGGAGAGCAGTGTTGGGGGGTTTGGAGCATGCCTTGCCTTAAAAAACAAAAGAGGGGGAAGCCTCAAGCCACGTGAGCAAAGGGTTCACCTTTTCCTGCAGCCTCTCTGCTTCTTGAAACAAACTGAAAATAATAGTACATTGTGAAAGGCTGCATTTAGCAGGTGAATTCAGAGGATGAGGCCCCTATGTGGAGGGCAGTTATGAACAGATATTTTACAAACGATATAGTGATACTGGGGACTTAAATTGTTGTACAAATCAGTTCTGACCATTTGGGAATCAACAGAGCTGTGTTGATTCCATAAGCAAAAGCTAACCTAGTTTTTTCAAATAACAGCTCTGAACCAGATTGTGTTTCCTGCTAAGTAGTGCATTTTAAATATGACAACACACTACCATTTCTCATTTGTCTTGTGGTCAATGGGACAAATCCAGCCTTGAAACAGAAAGAGACAGTTAAAAGGTCTTTGTTAAATCGAAGCTATAGCACACAGATTGATGGTAGCCAAATGCCTTCAAGAAATGAAAAGCAGCCTGTGTTTGCCTCTATTTTTGTAAAGATTGGGGGGGGGGGGCAGGCATTATAGCTCTTTACAAGTGAAGTTCCTATGTAATGACAGTTTTAATTACAAATTTTATAAATTATAATCAGAGATTAGGAAACCTGGATTATGCTGTAGTCATACTGGAAAAACTAGGAAAGCAATCCTTTTGTCAATATCTGTGCTGAAGGAAGCTATGGAGGAGTCATGGATGTTTCGTTTTACAATAATGGAAGCTCCAAAAAAGATCAAGGTTTGGACTGCCTAGAAACAGTAGCAGAGTTGGCTTTGAGGATTCTGCTCCGCTGTGATGACAGCCATCAAAATAACAGTGAAATAAATATAACCGATGTGCTCCTGTCTAGGAAAGAGAACTGTGCATCAGACAAGATAAGGTTTGGCTTTATTTGCTGTTTCTTTGCAAACAGTTTCTTCTTCCTTCCCTCTTCCCCTCCGTTCCTCACTGAACTTTAGTTGGACATAGGTACAGCAGAATAAGAAACGTATTCTTTTTGGTGGTTGGCAACTCAGGTATGAGTGGGAGAAGAAATAAAATTTTACCTTCACTCTTTTATTTTTCTTTTTTTGTGTCTTTCTTTGTCTTTCCCCCTCTAAAAGCTTACAAGCTTAACGGGCACAGAGATATTTTTGTAGGGAAACAGTAGATAAAATTATTGGGGGGGGGGAGGGGAAACAATGTACAGCTGCTAGGGACGTTGGAAAATGGTGATTAATACTTCTTAATTCATTATTGGTGCTGGATTAGTGAGGTACTGAAAAACAACTGTTTTAAATGCAGTGGAGAACAGTATTTCAACTTAAGAGTAAGTTTGATAATAGTGTTAAGCTAATGTGATACCGATAGGTATCCAGTACATAGAGAACAAGGTTAAAAAGGTATAACATGAGTGGAGAAAAGAACCGGCATCAATAAACAAACCAACCTTGTCAAGTGGCTAATGTGGGAGGTAGATAACCAGAGCAGAGGTATAAAGTGATGAAAGTTGTAACTAGTCAATAATACCAGAAGGGATTGTTGGTTATTACCAGTCACAAAGTGAATGAGTCAGCAACACAGTATCATTGCCAAAAATATTGTGTAAATCCGGTGAGGTGGTAGTTTGTGCTTAGCTGAGGTGTCTATTGGACTGATATTTGGGGGGGGGGAGGGGGTGTTGCTTCTCCCCCTTCTCCCGTCAGTTAAGAATGCAAACTGTCTAGGAAGAATTCACAGAATTCAATTCAAGCAAAACTGTGGGGTAAACAGAGGAAAAAGGATGTTAGGTGTCTGGTTGGATCCAACAAAATACAGTCTTAAGAAACCAGAGAATCCTGTTTGTCCCTCTTTATCTTCTTTGTCTCCTTTTTTGACCTGTTGCTTTTGTTCACCTTGCTCATCAAATGTAGTAGGAACAATCTCTTCCGTATATTTGCTGTAGTCCAATCTCCTTTAAAACAGCTGTAGAAATAGTTTTCTTTCTTGATCTGTGCTAGGTCCTATACTTCAAGAACTGTCAGTGTACTGTGTAGAGTCTAAAAGTGCTCTACAGAAAAAAAGGAGTCTCTAATATAGTAAAAATAATACAATACATCATTTGAGGGTAAAGTCAAACTTTAAAATGGTCTACCTGCTTATTATCTGTCAAGGAAGACCAAAGACATTGTTGGGTAGCCGTAACATCTACTTTAATCACTGTTTAATCAGGGATGACTTAATATTAATGACTTTTCCTCTTCCCACTCTTGTTTTCTACAGCAATTCATCTCTACGGTCTGCTGCTAAATCTATAATTTGTATGTTACCTTAGATGTAGGCATTTGGAACTCTGTGTCAAGTCTAAATCTTTCCAGTTTTTTTGCATATAAAAAATCCTTAAGTTGTGTCTCTCTTTACCCATTCACCCAGCTAAAATTAACTTTTTGGCTCTTGTTCGTCTACATTTTGATTACTGCAGCATCTTTTTGTCTGCCTTTGACACAGTGTTGCTCAACTACATTCATAACGTGTTGGCAAATATTGCTTTGCTGATAAGTTCCATTACTTCACTGTCTCAGAATAACATTTTGTCAAGATTGGCTGTACCTGGATGGAGTTTTTCTGGTACTCCAGGGAGAGATGTGGGATGGGAAGGAACAATCTCAGAAGTGATGTTTCAGTCCCCTGAAATACAAATTATACTTCTCTCCCTAGAAATCATTGCCCAAAGACCTGAGGCATAAAATCGAATCATAATCACATTATCATCTTGTACGTCTCTTGTCTTATGCTTAGATTGTGAGCTTTGTGCCCGAGATCCATTCTTTCTCTGCCCCTAGCGCAGAACTGCTGCAAGTATAGCAGAGTTGTGGCCCTTGATTGGGTTTTCCAGGTACAGTGGTGACGCCAATAATAAAACTGACTTGCTAGATTTATGTGAGTGGAAAAACGGAGAGGCTTCTCTTGAGAGGAGGGTGGACTTGGCCTATTACTACCAACTTCAGTTTTGGGGAGTAGTTTCTCAGTAAGGGCCTTGTGCATTTGGCCCCGGAGTGGAATGGAACATCTGTCTGTGTGTTTAGCAGAAGACTGAGAAATCCAGGATGTCCTTTTGGGAGCACTTCTGTTTCTGTTCCCAGAAGGGATGGACTGGATGAGGTAATAATCTCTTTTACTTCAGTGTTGCATGTTGCATAATTCCACAGTTACTCCACAGATGTGAATCAAGATAACTGCTGAAGGAAAGAAGGGTAAAAGAAATCAGGCAACCTCTCTGATATTGTGCGCTGGCTGGGCCACACCTCAGCTAACCAGAGGGCTTTGCTTTCCCTCTGTGCACCCCAGCCTCTTTCAGCTACAGGAGGGCGTTACGCCTGAGCAATGTGGATGGAAGAGAGGCCTATTTCTTGCTCGAAAGCATCAGGAGCTCCTGAAAGAGGCTGCAAAACCATACCTAAATTAAATGTCTTGGGTTGGAAAAACAGCTATGAAGTGCTCATCTAAGAGTACCCGTTAGTGCTGTTTTGTGGAGGAGATGATCAAGCACCAGCAGCGCTTAAGCAAAGTACCTGCATGGCCCTATGGAGCATAATCTGCGATGGAAATCAAACTTTAGGTCTTCCATGGCAATGTCTTTCCTTCAAAGTTAAGGCAGACTTTTAGCTATTTGAGTATCTAGTTTTCTTTGTGGTTTTTATTTGTTAAAATCCCACACATTAACTCTTAAAGAACATTTTTGCCTCTACTTACCGGAAGGATTATTTAAGGAAGTACTGTGAATGCTTACTAACCTCTTCTGTTCACGCAACCACACTGTGATTTATTTTTATATATAAAAATAACCCATATTTATATATGCGGGTTTTTCCCCCTACTTTAACTTGCCTTCTTCGGGTCTACAAACTATAATTTGAACTTAACTGAAACATCAGGTTAACTTGCCTTCTCTCTGCTTAGTTGTTAATGTATTTTTAGTGTGATAGAAAATAAACTAAATGTGTGCTGACTGTATATATAAGCTATCATTTGGTGGTGTGATCTGTATAGATGGCCTGCCATGCTGCGTTATGCACCACGATGCTGTCTTGTGTTGTTTGAGATTGGGGTCTTAGAATGCCAATTTCTTGGGACAACAGCTAGGGTTTTTTATCCCATCTGGAATCCAGATCTATTCTGCCAATTCTTATTTTAAAGCACCACTCTCTATCACATGTACTCAGTTCCCCATTCCCAGTTCTCTAAATGTGTGGCAGTGCAGAGTCCATTTGGGAAACACTTTATATGTAAAACTTGCTTCTTGTTTCAGGTATTTAAAATGATGCTAAGTTGTATTATAATCTTTGTGCTTTTGTGTAGGTTTTCTCCTGTGTGTGTGTGTGTTTTGGGTGGTTTTTTGTTTTGTGTGTGGGGTTTTTTTATTTGTTTGGTTTTGTGTGTGTTTTGTGGGGTTTGGGTTTTTTTTTCCCCCTCCAACAAACTTTCTGATTATTGATTCTTAAGTTAGCATTTAACTTCGTAATGATCGTAGAACTTGTTTTGCTACCTGTTAGGTTTGCCTTGTAATTATGTATTTTACTATATGTATTTCATAATTTCTCCACCCACCTCTGCTCTAGCATGTTAATCTTTCTTCTCTGCTGACTTCACAGAGGCTCTGCGTTTGGTAGAGCCAGACCTGTTCATTTTCTAGTTGTCATGTAGAAACTGGTGGTTCTCGGAGCCCGATGCTCCTTCAGGATCAGTTTTCTCATTCTCATTGTCCCCATGGATCTTATGGTCCATTTGATTAGTTGGGATGTCTTTTTGTAGTAGAGGCTCCATGGGCTCTTCCTGTGTGGGTGTTTCTCCTGCAAATATGCTTGTTTGTCACAACGTGTCAGGAAGACAAGAAACACATATACTCTCCTTCTCTATGTGAAATCTTACTAGTCTTACTGCTTTCTGGATCTCAGCAACAGGGAGAAGTTCAGAGATGGAGGACGTAGTGATTGCAGGCATAGCAGGAAGGCTGCCAGAATCGGAGAACTTGCAAGAGTTTTGGGAGAACCTGCTTAATGGAGTTGATATGGTCACAGAGGATGATCGGAGGTGGAAACCAGGTGAGTGCTTATTGCCTCTCCTTTTGGAGCCCTGCGTTCTAGAGGAATTATCGTATGAAAAGAAAGGATTTATCAGATGTGAAACTCTGCCAGAGCTTCTGAATTCACTTCTGATATATTATCAAGAAATTCAGGAACAGAACACTTCTGTGAAGCTCTCATGCAATCCATTTTATAATGTCATGTCCCATGCAGTAGTAGCTTATAAATATGTAGCTTACTTCCAAATAAAAGAACACTCTGACAGAGCAGCTAGGCAACATGAATCCTGTACCTGCTGTTGATAGCTGCGGCAGTAAGACAACTCTGTCATTTTTGTGGGTTCAGAAGTAGTACAGGGACTCCAGTCTTGTGATCTATGGCTTTTTACAATGTTCTCTTCTGTCTGATTGTCTTTCTGAAGTGTTTGGCACATGTCTATCCAAGTCAAGCTAGTGATTTACAGAAGTGAAAAGTAGCTTTTGTTTTCCTTCTACCTGGTGACTGACTGGAACTACTGATTTGGACTCTGTTTATGTGCTTGGTACAAGTTGCCAAAGCAAAAATGCTTAAACTAGATAGATGTCTTTTGCTGCCATATCCGGGGGAGTCTTAAAAATGACAATTGTTTTTGTGAATGCAGTGTTCTCATTTCCAAATGAGATTCAGAGAGGTGGGTAAGTAGATATTAATGCAGCACCCTGGGTATTGCAACAGGGAGGTGAGGTTTCACATGTAATCAAGAATCGGCTGTGGTCATTCTGTACTTTGTCTCAGCTGGTAGCTGCTTTAAAACTGATGTATTCTGTGACTCGGTGTTGAATTTTTCTTCTCAGGAATTTATGGACTGCCCAAGAGAAGTGGAAAGCTCAAGGACATAAGCAAATTTGATGCATCCTTTTTTGGGGTTCATCCCAAACAAGCTCATACGATGGATCCTCAACTTCGCTTGCTGTTGGAAGTTTCTTATGAAGCTATTTTGGATGGAGGTAAGCAGCTGAATGACTGAAGAGGGACAATTGTGCTGTATTGTCTCTGTGCAGCAGGTGCAGACATGCACCCGTGTGATGAGATTTCTAACAAGAGAAAGCCATCACAGTAGAGAGGAGGGTTAGGACAAAGCTGTTTTCTCTGGAAGTCAAACTAGGAAATCTACGCTGCCTGCCAGCAAATCTCTACCTGCCTTGTATGATACAACACTTAAACAGTCAACAATTCTAGAGCTTTTGTATGTTCTGCTCTACCCTGATATTCCATAATAGATCCTTTTGTTAAAGGCATATTTGTAGTGCAAAAGGAAGATGACTTGATTAGAATTCTCATCCATGGTCTAAAAGAATGGCAGATGGCCTGTCTGTTGGCCAGGTTCGTGGAAAATTTGTGGCATTTGATCTGCTTCTATAGACGGTTCGCTCAGGAAGTGTGATTTCAGAAATAGGAGCCTCTTTCCTCCATCGCTGCCAGCGTCTTGAGCTTTTGAGTTACCCACGGAGCCAAAAAGTTTATTCTTCATGTTAATCAGCTTCTACTTCTACTTGAGTTTGTCTGCTGTAATCTACCTTCCAATATCCTCATAGGTATTAATCCGGCTGCCCTCTGTGGCACGGACACAGGTGTGTGGATTGGTGCCAGTACATCAGAAGCTGGTGAAGCCTTTAGTCAAGATCCAGAAGAGCTTTTGGGATACAGCATGACTGGCTGCCAGCGTGCTATGTTTGCCAACAGGATTTCCTACTTTTATGACTTAAAAGGTAAGTGCCCCCAAACCTGTTGATGCTGATCAGCAATTGCAATTTGAGCACAACTGTACCACAGCTGCTGTAGAGGAGTGGGATGCATATGATGACGTAGACCCCTTTTGGGATGAGAAAGTAGCATGCAGCTATTGTAAGGAGGCATATGAGAAGCAGAAAATGTATTGTAACTGTGTGATAAGACTCATTGTAAGTTTTTGTAACTCAGTTGCTGCTGCTGGGCATAGTGGGCATTTATCTGAAAGATTATGATGTCAGGAGGCCTTCATAAAAAGGCCTAGGTCCTTTCCTGCCTTTACACTGCTGTTTGGAGTCAAACTATGTAGAAGACAGAGGCAAACTGACTGGAACGGTTGGCTCTTTTTGAGTAAAGTGGAAGAAGTGGGAGAGCCACCACAATGATGTAATTGAAGGCATAGACATGACTTGAACTGTGTGTGGCATTGAAGATAACAGCGGAGGGATAGGAATTGCTCTGAAGAGCAACAGAGAACAGGCATAATGGCAAGGGTAGCACTAGAAAGGGGGAGGGATTTTTATTGGTGAGACTGGGGAAATAGATGAGACCTGCCTGTGAAGCTACAACATCTCTTTTTGACAGAGACAGGGATGGAATTTTAAAAAAATACCCTTAAAGCCAAACTGTTTGCAGGGTTGTTTATTTTTTCCCCACCTTTCTCATCTTTTGTTACCTGGTAAGCAGGCAGAGATGGTGATTCTTGTCTCCCATTGTATCAGGATTACCTGTTGTGTTCTGAAGCAACTCTTTAGTTAACATTTTTGAATATGTTTGTCTTGTGATCCCATTCTCTAGTCTTTGGAGAGCAACTCCAGGAAATAAACAGTAAAACCCAGCTTTTTTTGTTTTCCCTTTCTGTTCCCTAAGGACCAAGCGTGACTGTTGACACGGCCTGCTCCTCTAGTCTTGTCGCTCTGGAAAATGCTTATAAGGCAATTCGTCATGGACAGTGCAGTGCAGCCCTAGTAGGAGGGGTCAGCCTTTTGCTGAAACCCAACACTTCTGTGCAGTTCATGAAACTGGGTTTGCTTAGTCCTGATGGTGCCTGCAAGGCTTTTGATGTTTCAGGTAAGGCATTAGTACAAAAGGTTGTCATGTTGTGTGAGAGGAACTTATTGTGGAGTCTGTGACCAGATACTCTTGTAATACAGAAAAGAGCTGGCCTTGTAGTTGTTCCTAGGTGCACTGTTTGGAACACATCCTGGACCTGATCTGTGTTGCATGCTCCACTGAACCTGGAAGACTAACTGTGGGGAAGAAACTGTATGGTTCATTCCTCAGCCACTGGGGAGAGGAAATACCTGTCTCTTGATAGAAACTTTCTATCATCATTTGTGATAAGCAGCGAGCCTTTCTAGGACATAATTTTTTTTTATTTTTTTTTTAAATAAATGGATGTGTCATAGTCTCAAAGTGGTCTGTTTGTAAGTGGTAGCTCAGGAACGAGATGACCTTACTGCATGGCGTTTTGCAACTGTATTCAAAGCAGAGCAGAATTGGTGACTCGTTCTTCTCTCTCTGCTCTCAGGAAATGGATATTGTCGCTCTGAAGCTGTTGTTATTGTTCTTTTGACCAAGAGATCTATGGCTAAGCGGATCTATGCCACAATAGTCAATGCTGGAGTTAACACTGATGGCTTTAAGGAGCAAGGTAGGCCTTGAGCCTCTGAAAAGTGAGATACCTACAGAACTGTTCAGTCTAGAGTCTTTGTCATCAAAAATGGGCTGTTGTGGGGTTCTTCTTTTGATGTGTGAAGGGGTTTTTTATTTATTTAATTTTTTTTAAAATTTTTCTGTTCTGGTAATGCAGAGTTCAGGACCCTATTTTGTAAACAAGTTGAAGGAGACAAGTGGTGGTTTCTACTGTACGAAGTAACAGGAGTGTCCTGTTGCTAGTTTAGCCTTCCTCAGGACATCTCTACAGTAACTTCTGCACTGATGGTAGAAATGTAGGTGGTGTTGTGACTGTAAGGTTCTTTCCCTACTATGTCCCATTTCTCCCCCTCTCCAGTTATGGAGACACCAGGTTTCACATATTCTGCTTGATCTAGACATCTCCTAGTGTTCTGTTAACTAGTATCTTCCCACACTAGTCTTAAGTCATTGCTTTAGGTCCATCTCTGGTTCTTCTGCTCTTCTTCCAAAGAGCCTGAGCGGCTTATTGTGTTTGGTGCTAAGAACATTGGTGTAAATCCTGAAAAAGTCTCTCTTCTTGGTTTTTTTTGGACCTGGTAGTCCCAAGCAGTTGAAAGGGTGCTAAAATCAGAACAGGAAGCATCTGATAGGAGAGAGGAATTGATGGCAATTTTGGTCCTAGGTGTGACATTCCCATCTGGAGAGATGCAGCAGCAGTTGGTCAGCTCGTTGTACAGAGAATGCGGTATCGATCCTGGAGAAGCGGAGTACATTGAAGCTCATGGGACAGGCACCAAGGTCAGCATGGCCTCTTTGGGTTTGGAGTGTTTTCTTGTCCCTTATTTTCTTCCCTTGCATCACTTGCCACACTTTTCCATCAAACTGTTCTTTGTTTTTCCAAAATGAACTATATTTCTCCCTTCTACGAGTTATTAGAATATGTACTGCTTCGCCACTTTTGGATTTTGCCCAAAAATCTTAATCTTTCAGCTTTTTCTTTTGCAGTGTATTTTGGAAGTGCTAGCTAATAGCCATTCTGGTTCTCTTCCTACTAGGCTGGAGATCCCCAGGAAGTAAATGGCATTGTAAATGTCTTCTGTAAATGCAAGACAGAGCCACTGTTGATTGGATCAACCAAGTCAAACATGGGTCATCCAGAGCCTGCCTCTGGGCTTGCTGCACTAGCCAAGGTAACGGGTGGCTTGATAAGGAAAACAGGGAGGGGTGGAACACAACAGTGTGGGGGGTTTTAATGTTTGTTTGTTTTAAGGAAAATTGGCACTGATCAGGATAAGATGTTCACTGGTAATGAGGAGAACTTGGGTGATTCTCATTAATTATCTACTTCTTGCTTCACCTGCAAATAACTTCGGAGCAAATAGCTCAGGTGGCTATTCTGCAAGCTGGAGACAAATGCCCAGGTGGCCTTCCACTGTGTGCAGACACAAGTGTGTGCATGTATGCACACGCACTGTAGTTCCCCCTTCCTACTGAATTCTACAGGAGCATAACTCTGCTCAGAATAAAGGCTTTGGGATCACTTTGATTATCCTTACGCTGGACCTTCCAGCAGAACTCTGCTGTAAGTCATTTGGGTTTGGGGGGTGTACAACTAGAAGGATTTACATGTTTGGAGTAGTTGGCAATGACCAAAGATAAGAGGCAGTGTGGGCTTTCGGTGCCAAAAGAGTAGCTGATCCTTCTGGCTGTCTGTCAGGGATGTATCATCTCTTTCACTTCTCTCTTGTGTTGGCAGGAGGCCAGGTGAGCTCTTTGGGATGAGGCTACCAGCATGAATAACTGGTTGTCGTAGCAACCAGCTTACTAACTACTGCTGTAAGGCAGACAGTCATCTATTGGCTCTGGTTGCTAAACTGCTTAGCAGAGAGCTAGCTAACGTTCACACTTGGTTGTAAGCCTATTACTGACAGCCTTAGAGTCACGCAAATTGAAGTCGCGTACGCTGTCACTGCTAGAATTTTAGGTTCTTTAAAGTGGTTATTGTGACCTGAATGCATCCAGCTTGCTGTGAATAGCCTCATCTGCAAATAAATCGTGGAGACAGCAGTGTCTGTCTGTCTGTAGAGGAAAGTTTGCTTTTTTTAGCACGTCTATCCCTCAGAGTGACACCTTCTTCATAGAAGGAATGATAACTGAGTCATAAAATAAACCTCTCCATCCCATACTGTGTTGTAAGTTATAAACAGTTTGTTTAGTGCAGTTCTGCTGTGATCTGTCAGGACAGGATCATAACTTTGAGGTACTGTTTCCCTGTCTGTGTTTCTTAGAGGATGCAGAACTGCAAAGAAAAGGGCCACAATTTCTTTTTGAAGACTTCTCTGTCACCATGTTTTCTCACTCTTTTTTATCAGTTTTCTCACTTAACTTCGTATCAGAACTTAACAGCTGCAGGCAAAGAGCCCATGGCACCCATCGTGCCTGCTAGAATATCTTTGCAATACTCTTATTAAGTTGTGTTAGGTCTCGTTTCCAGATCTGGCATCTTGAAAGCACTCGAAGCTTTGGAAGGATATTGGAAGCTCTGTCTCTGTTCTCAATTCTGTGAAAGTTGGGCAGCACTTGGTATTTCAAGATTTTGAAGTTAATCAAAATGGCAGATCAGGCATCCTTGAGACCGAGCCAGAAACTACACCAAGGCCACTGTCTCTTAGACAGTTACTGTCTCAGGAAGTCTGCAGTTTCTGTAAATGTTTTCTTTTGGAATTCCATAAAATGCTCTTATATGTGAGTTGTCAGTTAGGAAAATAGATCTTGAAAGTATCTGATTTCAGACCTGAAGAGAATCCTTTAACTAGGATAGGTAGGAAAGAAACTAGAGCTTGCCAAGGCCACTTCACTTAAATTCTGGTGAGGGAGGGAAAACTCACCTGCACCTTTGAACTACTCAGCCTGTCTAATTACTTGCTGTACAGCAAAGACAAAACTTCTTGGTGGCTCTGGTGTACGCTCACTGTACTCTAGTCTCAAACTTGTGTAGAAGCCATGGCAGACTTAAAAGTACAAATATGTATGCTATGTAAGCAAGTTCATAGTGCATAGAATTGTAGGTGTAGGGCAGTGTGCATGAAAATACTTAGGTCACTGCAACTTTAAACATGCTGACTGGAGTTGAAATAATGCATTTATGCTGGTTGTTCTCCCAGGTAGGCTGCCATGTCTGATAGTCAACTTGGAAGAACAGTTCCCAAACCCATATCTGTTTCTCTGACCATTTTGAGGTGGTGAAGGAACTGCCAAACATACAGAGCGCTGAGTGTTTGCAACTGCCCTTGTAGTCTGTGATTTGCTGGACTTGTGCCACAGAGGAGTATGGGCTTGGTGTCACGGGCTGTTTGTAGAGATGCTGCTGAGAGAAGGGAGCTCTCGATTTATTTTTTTTTGTTGTTGTTGTTTTTGTTTTTTGGGACAGCTATTCTAACTCTCATGCTGTTTCTGTACTTCCCTTTGGCTCTGCCAGTTCTGGCCAGTCTGCTGTTCCTTCTTTTTTTGGATCAAGAAGACAACAAATGGGTGCGAAGCAGCAAGCAAACTCCTTTACCAGTGCTTCAGCTTGGCTCTTTTGCAGCAAAGGCAGAAATGGAAGCATTCATTGTGACAAGGAAGAGCATGTGTTGGCTGTGTGTGACTGGGGAGATGTGAAGCAGAGTGTGATGAAGGGACAGGATCTGAAAGGGGAGAAAGAAGATGTGATATTCTTAGTAGCCAGGCTGCTTTTCCAGCAAGACTGCATGGCTTTCCAGTTAGAAAGGGCCTGGAAGCTAAACTTAAAACTACCACCCTCACCTTCACTGCTGACTTCCTGCATGGACTTAAAATTTGCCCAGGTGAAGTAGGTACTACCTCAGTAACATCAATAATGCTATTTTCTGAAGTGTCCCTTTATCCAAACATAAAGAGAGCTGCTTTAGTGTATGCTACATGGTCATTTATAGTAAACCAATAACAACAAAAGAATGTTTGTTACAAGAAAATGCGGAGCACAGAACACTGTTTTTTCTTCCAGGTCGTGCTCTCTCTGGAACATGGGCTGTGGGCTCCAAATCTTCATTACAATACCCCAAATCCAGATATTCCTGCCTTACAAGATGGCTCTTTGGAGGTAGTTTGTAAACCAACGCCAGTGAAAGGTGGCCTTGTCAGTATCAACTCTTTTGGCTTTGGAGGTGCTAACGCTCATGTCATTCTGAGGCCAAATGAGAACAAATGCCAGCCTCTGGAGACTTGTAACATGCCAAGACTGGTTCAAATAAGTGGCAGAACCCAGGAAGCTGTGGAAATACTAATTCAGGAGAGCAGAAAACATGGAGGATGCATCCCATTTGTAAGCCTGCTCAGTGATATCTCTGCAGTTCCTGTATCCTCCATGCCCTACAGGGGCTACACACTAGTTGGCACTGAGAGTGACATAAAAGAGGTTCAGCACGTTCAAGCATCTGATAGACCACTCTGGTACATCTGCTCAGGTAGGTGTGCAGCAATGGGTCCAGGCTTCTGCATTCCTCTGTAGATCTGGGGCTCGAGCAATTGAATTCTGTGCTCTAGTGTTGTTTTCCACTCTAGCATGAGGAAATGTCTTGCAGTCCTGTGATATGTCTAGGAGACTCACGTTTCCTGTGTTTTATCTAATGCTTTCAACTTTGCTGTCTTCTGATGATAGCAAAGTCCAGGAAAATAAAAAGCAATGCCTAATTTAGAGGATGTTAGAAACTTACATTTTGCTCTTAGAACTCTTTCACTTCCAGAGCAAGTGTGTGAATGTCTACTCCTTTTATGGAGCATTACTAAAGCTCACTTTCTCCTTGCCTATCCTGCAGGCATGGGAACACAGTGGAAAGGTATGGGCCTGAGCCTTATGAAGTTGGATTTGTTTCGCCAGTCTATATTGCGCTCGGACGAGGCTTTGAAGAACACGGGCCTAAAGGTCTCAGACCTGCTTCAGCAAGCAGATGAGAACACTTTTGATGACATTGTCCATGCATTTGTTGGACTAGCTGCTATTCAGGTAAGATTCAAATGACTGGTGGAGGGGGTCGTGGACTCAATCCACATAAGCATGCTCTGCTAGTGTGTCTGTTTGGCCAGTAACGCTTTATACCAATTAATGGAAGCTTGTTTTGTGTAATCAGTAAATGGCAGCTGTTAGGCTCTGATAGGAGGGAGTGTGTTGCATCCTTGACAGTTTTGGGCTCTGCCACTTGCAAGATGCTTGGACAAATATTGATCTGAACTGATTTGTGTGTCTGTCTGTGTATGTGGAGCAGTTTCTCCTTTTAAGAGACTAAGGAATGACCTAAGTTTTATGTAAATGTTTGTGCCAAGGAACAAGGCTCCATAGAATGCCCTCTAAAACTTGTTCTGCAAGTGATCTAAATTATGCTAAATGAAGTCTCTTCTAATTCTGGGTGTCAATGTGGGATTCATTGTTTCTTAACAAACTAGAGGCAGAGTTTTTAAAGTGATCTGGAGAGCTGGTCTTGCCTCTTGCTTTGTACAGACGTGCTCTTGGCAACCTTCTGTTGTTGGAAGTAGCTTCTTAGTGGAAAGCTATGTAGTGGAGAGGCCTAAACAATACTGGAGTCGCATAATGATTCTTGGGATTATTTTGAAATGAGACTGGAGCTGCAGTTGGGGGCGGGGGTGAAGCAGTGAGGCCAAGAAGAATGTCTGCACCAAAAAGCCATTTTGTAAGGTATTCACTACTGCTGTGTGCCTTTGAGGCCTGACACCTTCTTACTCTGGCATGGAATCACTAAATCCTACTTTTCCTTGCAGATTGCCCAGATTGATATGCTGAAGGCTGCAGGTCTGCAACCTGATGGGATTGTGGGCCACTCAGTGGGAGAAGTAGCTTGTGGCTATGCAGATAATTCCTTAAGTCATGAAGAAGCCCTTCTTGCCGCTTATTGGCGAGGACGATGCGTTAAAGAGGCCGCATTGCCCCCAGGAGGAATGGCTGCTGTAGGTAGGTATACCCTTACCAAAACAGGAGAGGAACAGGAAAGTACCTCTGATCTCCGTTGTATGGCATTGGGATAAAATTGGGCTCTGAATTGTGTTGGTGGAGACAATCATGTCTGTAAAATTTTGACTACTGTTGCCTCTTCTTTTTCTTCTGATGTAGAATAGGTTATTAAATATTGAAGTTGATATAACGGTAGTAATCTCTGACCTGGAATACAGCAGCATTTTGGTGATTCAACCAAAACTAAGTGGAAATGGAGAGATTTATTGACAGGTGACCAATGACAGAGGCGTGATAAATAATCTCCTTGAAAAGAGAGGTGAAAATCTAAGGCACTGGGGTTTTTGTCTCTTGAGATATGTATATATGTGTGTGTGTGTATACACATATGTATTTAAATTATTGAAAAAAAAAATAGAGAGAGAGAGATTTCTGACTGTCTGCAAGAGTAATGAGACGTGAAACCAGTAAGCCACTATTACATAGTGGGCAACTGGGTAGCGGAACTTAATGCCATTAGAACGCACTTGGGCCTAATAGCACTTGGGAAGAAACTTTCTCCTGAGCTTTGCTCAGTGTTTCTGTAAGTCATATAGTTTTGTCCACTGTTGGGTGAAATTTTGAGCTTTGGACCCAGCAGTTTGCCTTCATGGTGTGGCTTCATGGTGACTTAATGTTTAAAAATAAAATTATAATTAGTAGCATTGTTGTTCTTCTTCTGTTTCTTAGTATTGGACGTAGTGGTCAATTAAAAACTGAAACACTTAAAAGCTGTCGCAGGTCTAATGCAGTATGTTTGACTAGATCACTTGTTATAATCCTAGACTTCTTACCTTAAGTAATGCTACAAAGGACTACCTACCTAATTTAGCTTTCTTTTCCTTGATATTAAATACATGACACTTACCACAGAACTTATCTTGGAGTGCTGCATATAATATGTTTTTCATAATCTGATGCGCAGTTAAAGTTCTTCCTGTGATTTGTGTCAATGTAATATATGAGCAGATGCTACATGTGTTAAGCTAGTTTAAGCCACTAGAGTTGTTGATTTCTATGGATATTTTGTGGCTCTCTGCTTCTGTGAGTCAAGCTCACATGTTCTCTCTCTCCTGTTCAAGCTCGGATTGCTAGGGGCAAGATGAGACAAAACAACCAATTCTGTAGCTTCTTTGAAAGTGTGTGGGTTCCTCCCCACCCCATCCCTTAATGGGATGGTACAGAGATTCAGTCCTCTGTTCTTGTGCTCAATAACACAGTGATAAATGTCATGTTGAAGCCGTGAGATAAATATCCTTAGCTTTTGCAGAATCACTTTTGGGGAAAGGGAGCATGTCTCTCTTTCGCTTAAGAATCCTTCCCAGTTTTGCAAAATGCTGAATTAAGCAACAGTGATTGTGCAGTTAAGATTGCCTCCTCTTATGAGGCTCACTGCTAGAAACACTTGTGTTGTCCTGAGGTCTTCCTTCTGCAGGTCTGACATGGGAGGAATGTAAGCGACTCTGTCCTCCAAATGTGGTACCAGCCTGTCACAACTCTGAAGATACTGTCACTGTTTCGGGGCCTCGGGTGAGCAATGAATTGATACTGTGCATACCGGAGTTGTGGCAGGGACCCGTGAAGTTCTGGTTTGAAGAAAGCATGAAGCTGAGTTAAAGCTCAGCTGCTTGCAAAGGGGAGCTGGATTAAAGTGGTGGGAGGCGGCATGATGCTTTATACAAACTTAAACACTCAAATGTTCTGTGAGAGGAAGTGATATTAGTGCCTCAGTAAGCTAGTAATAAAAGATCTCTTATGCTGAATAGTCTTATAGCCATGGGCGTAATGAGTGATAAATTATAAGACTGAGAAGGGCAATAACCTCATCCCAGATACGGCTCCCTTTAAGTGGCAAGTGATGAAGGGCATGGGGGAGTACAGTAATTCATACATATCCCACATACATTGTGAGCTTTTATTTTTAGTTCACTTATATTCCTTTTCTTAGGACTCTGTGAATGAGTTCGTAGCCAAATTGAAAAAGGATGGTGTGTTCGCAAAGGAGGTCCGCAGTGCTGGAGTCGCATTTCATTCCTATTACATGGCATCTATTGCACCAGTGCTGCTCAGTGCCCTGAAAAAGGTAATATTGCCAAACTGTGGCTCGCATGGCTTATGCTTGGGCACCTGGATTTGAGTATAGGTGATGTTGAGCTTAAGGGGGTTCCTTTCTTTAGGAGGAGAAGGAAGTCTCTTGAACAGCATGTAGACCTCTGTGAGACCTAGGGTTTGAAGTCCTATGGCCTCAAGCGGCAGGATGTCCTGAGCAATCAAGCTGAGAAAAATGGCCTGCAAAAAGGAGGGGCTGCTTGCTTTTGCCTTTGTCATCTGTGACATGTAACTCTTTCTCCTGACCCTCTTCCTTGTCTGTCTGTAGGTCATTCCACACCCTAAACCTCGTTCAGCACGATGGATCAGTACCTCCATCCCTGAATCTCAGTGGCAGAGTGATCTGGCTAGGAATTCCTCTGCAGAGTATCATGTGAACAACCTAGTGAGTCCAGTGCTGTTCCATGAAGGTCTGAAGCATATTCCAGAGAACGCTGTTGTAGTAGAGATTGCTCCACATGCCCTTTTACAGGTATTATATTTGCTTGTGTCAGTATGGTACCACATTGATATGCTGCTGCAGGAAGGAGATGGAGGGTCTGAGGACTGCTTCCCCCCACTCCCCAGTTCCAAGAACACTTTCTCCCTCCAGTATTTCTGAGTGTCTCCCAGTTTTAACATTTTCTTGATGGGTTCTTTGTGTGGGTTTTGATGTGATTATTCTTCTTTTGTTTGGTTTGGGTTTTTTGGGGGGTGTTGTGTCTGTTAATATTTAATTTAAAAAAAAATCCCAACACACAACCACTTCCCAGCCCAGACATTCACATTGTTGCCTTTATTCATTGCCTTGTATTTCAGATAGCTCATAATCAGCTCTCTGAACTGTGCAAGGAGTAAGGAAAGCATTTCATTGTTTGGATCTAATGGAGATTGTGTGCAAAAATTGGGGTGGGAGGAGAAATTCAAGAATAACAGGCCTTCTCTGTGGAAAATCTGTTATCACCATCTGTACACTGAATTTGGTTTGAGGTTCTTGTCTTAGAAGATGGTGGCTGGCAGTGGTGTTTTCCCTTCTTCTCCTAGACCAAGTAGTCTGAGACCGCAGGAGCTTTCTCTCTTCATAAACTCCTTTCCCCTAATGATCAGATCATTATTCCTTTCTCCCCACCACGTAAGGTCTTTGTGGAATTAGCTCCATAGCAGAGAATGCAGAACATGAGGTACATTAGGATGCACTTGCTCCACAAGATCAGTGCTGTGGTCTCGTGTCTGTCCCTTAAGTCTCAAGGACTGATCTTTTTTATTTGGTCTGTGGTACACAAGAGGAGAAGTATTAAGAAGAATCATAGTTACTTGTGAATCAAGTTTAATAGCTATACAGTGCTTCTGAGTTCCCATCCAGTGTATATTTATTACGTCATGTAGTCTTATTTATGCTTTGAAAGTGACTTGAAGAGAGAATCAGAGCAGAGCTTTTAAATTAGGCAGGTATTTTTCTCTATAAAACAATTTTGCACTTCATGTTAAAATCATTGTACAGTTCTGGATTCTAATGCACATGACTAAAGATTTCTTCAGCTGGGCTTGAGAGTGTTCTGGTTTTCTCTTCCTCTCCCTTCCTTCTCCCATTTAAAGACCATGGGAATTGGGACCATCAAATTGAAGAGAAGATACAAGTTGGGGCAGATGTTCAAGACTGCGTTTTTTGATTTAATAGCTGTCGCTTGGAAAATGCTCTACGATGCTTCAGACTAAAAAGGGCTGCTCCTGGGACTAAGGGCCTAAGCTGTGTGGGGTGTGTGTGTGTGCACGAGTGGGAGGCTTGCAAGGGTGATCTTGCAAGTTCTTGAAGTGCAGCTTTTGATTCCACTTGACAGTCTGCTTGGAAAGGGAGATTTGTGTTTTGGCAGAATTAATGAATATTACGTAGGTTGTGCTTTACCAGATGTGCAACTTCTTGGGTTCATGGAAGGGTATTGTGCTGTGCTGCTCTTCCTCTTACCTGTTAAACTGGTGTACAGTCTAGCACCTAGCACAGAACTCTTGGCACAGAAACAGAAGTGGTTTGAGATCTATAGAGAAAAATTCAGAGACAAAGTAGTAAATAATGCCTTCCACCAATGATTTATGGACTCTACTTGACCAGGCTATCTTGAAGAGAACTTTGAAACCAACTTGCACCATTCTACCTTTGATGAAGAAAGACCACAAAAATAATTTGGAGTTCTTCCTAACACAGACTGGAAAGATTCATTTAACTGGGTAAGGCGACTAAGGGAGGAGGGTGACTGGGGTATCAGTTAGGAGAGAATTCAAGTATCTTCTCTAGCATGCATATCTTCACAAGGATTGAAATACTCCCTCAACAAACCTGGAAAAAAATGGGGTTTACATCTGTGCTTTACGTATTTAACATGCTCACTTATGAAATGTTGCCTTGGGTTAGAGACTGCTTGGGCTGAGAAGGTGCCTTTTAAAGAGGAGGAGTCCCATTCTAGAGGCCTAGGAACTTGGAACTAGCTCTTGGAAATAAACTTTGCATCTTGTAGACTGTTAGAATTACAAATTTGGCTGCAGTAAGTGTTCATGGTACTCCTGGAGAAATCTCAGACATGGAGCCCAAGACCAATTACTGTCTGACCTCTAAGTATTATGATCCATTATTTTTTTTTTTTTCCCCTTCCTGCGCCCGCCCCCCCCCCCCCCCCCATACACAGTGTCTTGATCCTTTTTGTCTTCCTAGGATAAATGTTATTGGAAATAACTTGTTCCCACGTGTCGAATACCCTGTCCCAGTGGGAACACCCCTTATTTCTCCATACGTCAAATGGGACCACAGCCAGGACTGGGATGTTCCAAAAGCTGAAGACTTTCCATCAGGTTCCAAAGGCTCTGCATCTGCTTCAGTCTACAATATTGGTGTGTTTGCCTGTTTGGGGGTTTTTTGTTTATTTGTCTCTTTCCTACTTTACCTCTGCATTTCTTTTGTAAAACTAGAAAAGGATATTCAAAGCAGCATCCTTGAAGCCATCTTCTGAAGCTTAATGTTTGGTTTGGTTTGGATTGAAAAAGACTGGATCTGCTTCTGAAATGGGATGAAAGAATATGAACAGAGCAGGAAACTGTCTTGATTCAGACTCGCAGTAGTTTTAAGAGCTGCATGTTGCCAGGCAGGATAGTTGGGGAAACCACTAGAACCTCTTATAGACATTGAGGGGAAAAGACCTCTGTATTGGAGGGTTTGTATTATTTTTATTCTGCTCTCTTATTCTTTGACAGATGTGAGTCCTGACTCTCCTGACCACTACTTGGTTGGTCACTGCATTGATGGCAGAATCCTGTACCCAGCAACTGGGTACCTTGTACTGGCTTGGCGAACTCTGGCACGGTCTCTTGGCATGCCTATGGAGCAAACGGCTGTTATGTTTGAAGAAGTCACAATTCATCAGGCAACTATCCTTCCCAAAAAGGGTGAGTGAGGAGTGCTGGTACAACTGCAAAACTGTGTAATGAAGATGAAGGGAGTGGGAGGAAAGAAATGCAAGGGGAAAGTGAGAAGGAACACAGGAGAAAGAATATAGAGGAGTGCAACATGACCGAACAAAGAAGTGAATTCATACAGTCAAGTAGCACATGTTATGGTCATCTTTATTCCGTGTTGTGCGCAGTGAGTCTGGAGATGGTGAAAGAGAAAGATCTGCTCGAGGATGGTAGCAATGAATGACCTCACAGTCCTGTTTTCCTCAATGTTTCTTGCAGGATCAGTACAGCTGGAAGTAAGACTTATGCCTGCTTCCCACTGCTTTGAGGTGTCAGGGAATGGGAATTTGGCTGTGAGTGGTAAGTGAAGGAAGCGCAAGTGTATGCACTGTCCTACTAAAATCCATTATTTACGGACACTGATGATTCTTATTCTTGTCACTGTGCCCATCAGGGAAGATTTCCCTCCTAGAAAACACTGCTCTGAAGAACTTTCATAACCACTCAGTTGACTTTCAGACCCAAGTAGACACGAGCTCAAAGTTCAACCTCTTGAAAGAAGACATTTACCAAGACCTGCATCTACGTGGATATAATTATGGACCAACTTTCCAGGGCGTTCTGGAATGCAACAGTGAAGGTGAATTTACTTTCTGTAGAAGAATGATGAGCATGGTTATTGTAATGACGAATATTTGATCTTCTAATTTCATTTGTATTAACGGTCCACCTGACTGTGCTTTGTGCTGTAACTGTAATTTGTGTAGTAATGGAGAACAACCAAGTGTTCTGACAGAGCATTGCGAAAGCTGTTATCTCCAATGTAGAACTGACTATTGGAGTTTACAGGGGAAGCTGGGTACATACAGCAGACTTTGCATTTGATAAGCAGTGACTTCTGGCATCCGCTGAATGACAAAATCAGTGAGGCTTCCCCTTCCTCTTCTGCAGCAAGCACAGGGAAAGTTCTGTGGAATGGGAACTGGGTGACCTTCCTTGACACTCTGCTACACATGATAATCTTAACTGAGACTGGGCGCAGTCTACGCTTACCCACCAGGATTCGCTCAGTGTGTATTGACCCAGTGCTGCATCAAGAGCAGGTGTGCCAATACCAGGACAATGTAGAAGGTAATGTCTCTCATGCTTGGGCTTTTGCTCGTTGCTTTGACTGCTCTGTGGATGAATGTATGACTTCCTAAGAAGGAGGATGGACTTTGGGGGGCCCTCTTAGTCTCCAAGCTGTTCTGCAGCTTCTGTAACAGTCTGACATAGGACTGTTCATCTGATCACCTTGAATAAAATACTTGTAGTGTTTGATACAAACTTACATTTCTTTTCTGTCTTTCAGCTTTTGATGTTGTTGTGGACCGCTGTCTTGGTAGCCTTAAAGCAGGAGGTGTTCAGATCAGTGGTCTTCATGCTTCTGTGGCACCACGACGACAACAGGAACAGATCCCTCCCACCCTGGAAAAATTCTGCTTTGTGCCCTACACTGAGAGTAACTGTTTGTCTTCCAGTGTCCATCTTCATGCTTATCTGGAGCACTGCAAAGGTAGAGTGGGATTGGTTTCTTGTCACACTAGGGGAATCTTGCAGCCTGACAGAAATATCTGAGAGAAGCTGTTCATGCTACTTCAGAACGTCCAAGAAATAAAGAGTTGGTCTCTTCAGTAGGAGTCGTATGTCTGTACGCTTGCTAGAAGCTAAAAGCTGCTTCTGCCTGAAGTGTGGGTAGGAGTAAAACCGTGGGGAGGGGTATCTACACTTCTGTAACAGTCAGTGCAGTGTCAGATGGCATAACCCCCTCTGCAAGCAGAGAGGAACAAATCATCTTCTTTAAGGAGAAATCCAGCCTAGGTGCTTCAAACACTGACAGGAGATCCTACTTCCTCAAGTCTTCAGCTTTCTTGTTTTGTTTTTCCCTGTGAATTGCCAAGATGGGTAAGCTGATGTGGCTGTTCCCATTTGGTTGTGGGCACAAGAGCATATCCAAGGAAGGAAAGTGGTTTAGTGAGGCATGCCAAAAAAAGTTTGTGTTTGCTGCAAGAATAGAATAGGAGCGTCTTAGTCTATTGTGAAACTGGTGGCCTAGTGCAGTGCTCTTGGGATGGGGAGACATCCACTCAGCTCATCACTTTAAGTGCCTTTTCATCAAAGGGAAAAAATTACTTTTTTTTTTTTGAAGTTTTTACTCTAGTGATGAATTTTGCCATATCTTGAGACAGCGATTTTGTCATTCTGTATTGGTAAAGTGTCTTCACACTCATCTGTTGATTTGGCAATAGATTTTAAAGATTTCTCTTTTTTTCTGCAGTGTCCAAATAGTGTCCCCAAAGTTTTTTACATATGCTGTCGTGGGATTTTTATTTTTCATAATGCTGTTTCTGATATCAGTCAGGATGAGCTATTTTCTATCTGGTTATAAAGCAAAAAAGTATTTTAGTATCTGTGGAAACTTACGATTTGCCTCCACAACTCCCTAAATCAGTCAGAGGTTTTCTGTTAGTTGCCCTCTTTCAGTCGGAGTCTTGCCACAGGTAATGTTGGTGTTTTGAACTGTCTTGCCACAAAGCCTACTTGTTTGGGGGCTGCAACTACTGCACAATACGTAATCGTGTGAATGTACAGGACCATGCACTATATCTTTGTGGCTATGCTAATGATAAAAGATGCTGTAAATTGTGGTGCTGATCAGCTGGTATAGCAAATGGGGGCAAAGAGGAGAAGAAAAATCTTTGGAAAATCTGACTTTTCCTTTCATTTCCCCTTCTATTCCATAGATCTGATCCAGAGCTTACAGGCTAAGGTGGCAGTGCATGGGATCAAATTAGTCATCCCTGGACTAGAAACTGCAGTGGCTGCTGCAGAGTCTTCATCCATACAGAAAGGCCTTCAGCATATCCTTGCTGAAATCTGCCATCTGGAACTGAATGGAAACCTCCATTCTGAGCTGGAACAGATTGTGACTCAAGAGAAAATGCACCTCCAGAATGACCCTCTTCTCAATGGATTACTGGATTCTTCAGAGTTGAAGACTTGCCTGGATGTGGCATTGGAGAACATGACCAGTCACAGGATGAAGATAGTAGAGGTTAGCTGGAAGCCCGGGATGGGCACTAGCAATAGCTAGTGTTTCCAGGCCTTCCAGTAATCTGATCGCATACTTCTATTGTTCCAGTTATAATTCTGGATATCATTCATGTTTCAATTTGGTTTCCTCTTTTCCTTCCCCTTCATTTCTCACAGGCTCTTGCAGGAAGTGGATGTCTGTTGTCTCGTGTCAGAAGTATTCTGAATACTCAGCCCCTGTTGCAGGCGGACTACATTGCCACTGACTGCATCCTGGAAACTCTTTCAGCTAATGAAACAGAGCTACAAGATGCGGGCGTTATCTTTAGCCAGTGGGATCCATCTAGCCTTCCCTCTGGAAATCTGACCAATGCTGACCTGGTGGTATACAACTGTTCAACGAGTGTTCTAGGGAACACCCCTGAAATTCTCTCTAATTTGGCAGCTGCGGTGAAAGAAGGAGGGTTTGTTTTGCTACACACCCTTCTTAAAGGAGAAACTCTTGGAGAAATTGTCAGTTTCCTTACAAGTCCAGACATACAGCAGAAACACAGCTTCCTGAGCAAGGTAAGCCTCCTGGAAGGACAACTACTTTCGCAGTGGATAGTCTGGAGTCTGCTGCTTGCAGATGCTCTTGTGGTGAATGTTGAGTAGACATCATTTACATCACTCTCCATTGAGGCCCTCTGCAGGAATATGTAAGAAACACTTCTTCAGAAGAGTTGTGAATTTCCACATACTGGGTTGGGAGACTAAACTGTGAGTTCAGTCAGGAAAGCCTTAATGCATTGAAAATCATTAATTGTCATTTATATATCTATATAATCTGTATGAAAACACTGGCCAGGACAATTCCTTCATAGCTAAAATAATGTACTGCATTGTTGGGTGGCATACAGCTTTATCACTGTAGGATCCTAAAATGCTTCAGTATCAGAATATCTCTCTTCCTTTTGATATCTCTGCTGGGAGGGAGACTTTACAAAGTAGTTAAGGTCTTCTAACATTGAAGTGCTCACAGAAAGGAAGGCTTCTCTCTTGCACTTTTCTTTTTTTCTTCCTCCTTCCTTCTCTTCCTCCCCACTTTATCTGATCCCTTAATGAGATACAGCAAAATAAGCCCTCGGAAGTACGGGAGGGGGCCCCAGCAGGGTGTCTGCTTTATATCTGCAAACCAGTATAACATGCAGATGAACTAATGCCAATGCTGGCACAAGAGGAGGAGAGTCAGTAGCTAGGGGAAGGGTGGGAACTGGGACATCGCTTTCTCTTGGCAGCTGTTAGACTAAGCAGTAATGGGAAACTGCCCCTCTGCAGAACATACGCATTCTTCCTGATTTGAGTGGCTGTAACCTCTCAGCTCTTCTTTTAGAATAAGAAGAGAGTAGCACTTTTAATAGTTTAACTTTTTTGTTTATAATTCCGGAGTGTGGTAGTTGGATTTTGAATTTCCCAATGACATGGATTCTAGCCCTTCGTTTTCTGCAAAGATTTTTCAAGGAGTTTTGAGAAGAAGGGGTGAGTTCTTTGCATCTTACCTAGTGAAGAGAGGGATAAAAAGAAGACTGAGATGCTACCGAAGCTGATGACTTAAAACCTAGATCTGTCATAAATGTTAGTAGCCTGGTATTAGCAAATCCCCTGCGTAAGGTACATAGGAGTTGAATGCACCTTCTCTAAAGAAAATAACACTACGCAGGTGAGAGTGGGCAGGACTTAATATAATTCTTAAAGTTTTCTAGATAGGGACACTGTCCCTAGTCCTTCATATACGGGATCATGCTGTAAAAACCTTCCGCTGTTTTGTGCCTAGCATATGAAAACCGAATGGATGGTTTTCCTAGAGCCTGCAGTCATCTTTATTTCATTCAGATAGTAGAGCTTCAGTGTTTCTGGACATGCCATACATGCATTTTCATTCTCTTGTTTTTCTGAAATGCTATTTCAATGTAACTTACGTGTATAGGTGCTTCTTCCCTGCTAGTGGTTTGTTGCTTCTCCCCACCCCCCTGCAGCTGAAGGATTTGGGTGACTTGGTTTTTTGTTTCCTCTGTCCTGCTTTATTATTTCTATTGCTGACAGGGCTTATGTGACATAGGTTGGTAACATCTAAACTCAGTGTTTCCACTTCTGTGATTTTTGTGTGCTGGAATCCGTACATTCTGTTTGTCTCTGGAGTTGTGTCTTACTGCTGGAATTAAATTCTAGACATGTTCAGATATCCTATGGGATTTGACAGCATGGTCACTGCTCTGTTTTTTGCACATCTGGTAGCATGGTAAGACTAGTTTCCTAACCAGGGCTTCGAGATACTTGTAGTACTGCTTTCTGAGGATCTTTTAGGGAAGAAGGAATAGTCTAGATGTGGATAAAATACTGTTATGTTAATCAAATATATATTTGTACTGAGACAATATAGAACAGATGCCAAGATTTCTTGCTTTTGCTTGAAAGGGGTGGACAGTACCTGTTGTTCCTGGTGAAGCTGTCTTTGAGGAGACTCAACATGAAGTATAGATGTGACTGGTATTTTTAACTGACTTTTGACTTTCCTGTTAACTGTTGTTTTACCTGATTTGACAGGCACAGTGGGAGGGCTTATTCAGCAAAGCTTCACTGAATCTGGTTGCCATGAAGAGATCGTTCTTTGGCTCTGTTATTTTCCTGTGTCGCCGGCAAGCTCCTGACAAAACACCTGTTTTTCTGCCAATAGATGATACCCATTATAAGTGGGTTGAATCCTTAAAGGTGAGAATTCCTGTGTCCTAGATATCTGAATTTCCAAATCATGACACTTTCTAAATGAGATGTTTAGCGGTGTTAAAAGAATTAAGTTTAAGTGCGTGTGTGTGTGTGTGTGTGTTCATTTACTTTTCTTACAATAGAATTTATTAATCTCTGCCTTAAGGATACAAGGGCTGTTTCCTTTCTGTGGTTCCTAGTAAAACAGTTTGGGGTTTGTCCTGTAGGAGATCTTGGCTGACCCATCAGAGCAGCCTGTGTGGCTGACTGCCACCGGTTGTGGGAACTCAGGAATTTTGGGAATGGTGAACTGTCTCCGCCTTGAAGCAGAAGGCCACAGAATCAGGTACGTAAGCATGCCCTTGGGTCACAGTTAGAGATGAAATATTTGTGTGTTAGCTTCTTTTCAGGCCTATAGCAAAACAAACAAAATGACAACTCTTGGCTTCTAGGTGTGTGTTCATTTCCAACTTGAACCCTTCATCAGCTGTCCCACCCACAAGTCTTTCTTCCTTGGAGATGCAGAAGATTGTTCAGAAGGACCTGGTGATGAACGTGTATCGTGATGGAGAGTGGGGCTCCTTCAGACATCTCCTGTTGCAGCAAGGTAACTCCTTTGAGGTCTGAGGATCACTTGCAGGGCCTTCAGTCCGAATGGACTTTGAATAGAAAATGAGTAGCTATTGTTGCTACAATTACATTTGATTGTTATTTTTTAATGGATAACTTGGAATTCTTCTGCTCCAGCTCAGAGTGAACAGTAGCATGCTCTGGTGCTAGGAGGGGGGATGAGCTATTTGGGGTATGGGTATAATTGCAGGGTAATAAGAAAGGGCTTTCTGGAGAGCAAATGGAGGAGCAGGTAGCAATTACACAAGGAATTTACTCACTCTGGAAAGTGTATGCCTGTGTTAATGTGTGTAAAGGTCTTATTGTTCCTTCTTCTGCAGCACAACCTCAGGAGTTGACAGAATATGCCTATGTAAATGTGTTGACTCGTGGAGACCTCTCGTCTCTCCGTTGGATTGTCTCCCCACTTCGACACTTCCACGCAACTAATCCCAATGTTCAACTCTGCAAAGTCTACTACGCGTCTCTCAACTTCCGGGACATTATGCTGGCCACAGGAAAGCTTTCTCCAGATGCTATCCCTGGTGAGTTAAAATTACACTAGAAGAAAATGTATTTATGTATTACCGTTCTAGAATTTATTCACATAATCTCCTGAATGTTAGTTATGCACTGGCTAAAGTGTGTATCGGGTTTTGTTTAGCAAGAAAGCATACTTTTGAAAAGGAAGTATAGCCCTGCTACAGGACTGTACACCAAAAGCTTGTAAGTTCTGCTTCCAGTTGCAGTCCCATTTTTCATACGGCAGAATTAATAAACCTTGCTGTGAGGAAACATTACTAGCCCCATTGCATAGATATCAAGCGTGAGCTGAAACAACTTGATGTGGAGGTTCCAGAGGTGGGCAAGGTACGTACCAAGATGAGAATGTTGAAGTTTCGTGCTGCCATGCTACTGGACATGCTTTGCTTTTAGGGGAGAAAAATGCAAGGGGAAGTGGTCTCCTGTCTACAAAATGGAGGTGAATAATATTTTGTCTCACAGGGAGTTAAGAATTAACATAATGTCTGTTGAATGGTTTTAAAGCTCTGTTGAAAGGAGCGGGGGCAGAACATGTAAAAAGTGTGTTTGGAGATTCTTATGGGTGACTTGACTAGGGCTGGGTTTCCATTCATAACTGAGATCAGTCTCTGCCTAAAATGGGTGTTTGCAAAAATTAAGGTTTCACAGCGAAGCTATTTTTTGCTGTGATCATCCTTTCTAGTTTATGTATCATTCTTTTTTTAAAGAGGAACAAAATTGCCTCTGAAACAGGATGTTTCAATGAAATTTCTCAGATGAAAACTGGAAACTAAAGCAATATCATCCAGGATAAAGAGTAAGATTTAATGAGACCAAGTCCTCTTCTGCTACTCTTGTTCTTAAGAGCGAGGAATTAACTGTGTACATAGTAGACAAATCCCAGCACTTTTTCTGTCTCTGGGGTTCCATCTTGTACTGTTTTTTCCAACTTGTACTGTTGTAGTAAATTCTTGACCGAGGGATTTTAGAAGAGAAATTTCCTTTGTAAAAGATGCTTACATTCTTTCAGGTAACTGGGCTTTGCAGCAGTGTGTGCTGGGCATGGAGTTCTCAGGACGGGACCTGGCTGGAAGAAGGGTGATGGGATTGCTGCCAGCAAAGGGGCTGGCTACAGTGGTAGACTGTGACAAGAGGTTTCTGTGGGAGGTGCCTAAAAACTGGTAGGTCAACTTCTGTTTTCTGGTTTGTGTATGTGGTTAAAATTTGCCTTCCTGCCTGAGGCTGATGACAGCCCTGATCAGACTAGAGGACTGCATAATGGGTAGATTCCCTTCTGGGAAATAACAGAGCTATAGTCTCCTGAGCAGCTGTGGGATTTGGCTTAGATTCACTGCAGGAGTTGAGTGCTGGTTTTTGTACAGTGGCTTGCACAAGGTTCTCGTCTCTTTCTTGGACTCTTAGCTCCATGTGTTTCAGTACACGCTGGGATTTTGGTGTTGGTTATGTTATTGGTTAGTTACTGAAATATTTTTGCAGAAGGATGAAACTCTTGGCTGTGCTTGGCAGCTGTGGTAGGTAGCCTGCTGTATGACTGAGAGCCGTTTATACTTTTTGGTCTATCTCGGCACTTTAACCTTTCCATTGCAGAAAAGCAAATTTCATCAGGAGAATCTAGTAGTGTTTTCCAAGGCTAAAGATCTCCTCTCTTTCACTTTGCTCCTTAGGACTCTGGAAGAAGCAGCTTCAGTGCCTGTGGTTTATGCCACTGCTTATTATGCTTTGGTGGTTCGAGGTGGTATGAAGAAGGGTGAGAGTATCCTTATTCACTCTGGCTCAGGGGGTGTGGGCCAAGCAGCCATTGCCATTGCCCTGAGCATGGGCTGCCGTGTCTTTGCTACTGTAGGTGAGTACTGAGTGCCCAACATGGGGGGGGGGGGGATAATATTTTTTTATATATATATAATAAATAGAGTAAATGTGTGTGTGCGCACATGTGTTTGTATATAAAAATGCATACTTATGTATATACTTCCCCCCCAGTATGATCTCCTGTAATGTTGATCTAGTTTTTAGACTGAAAACAGGATAGATGGTAACTACAGCTACTAACTATGCACTTGAAACTTACACAGCACAGACAAATTTGTCTACCTCTGTACACTATATAATCAAAAGTATGGAAGAAGATCAAGGTTTCTTCATTTTAAATTCAGTAATGTGGTCAAAGAATGTCTATCTATTGTAAGGCTTGGTCTGTGTCTGCTCCTTGCTCTATCTCTTAAATGCGCAATAACAATTAGACAGCCTTTGTCCTAAGGTTTGACACCTTGAGAGCCTGAAAGCTTTGAAGCAAGTGCTTGATGGCTGCTCAGACTTACAGTCCTTGGGAAAAGAGGTGCAGATGAAAATAGGCTGTTTCATCATAAAAAAATTTAGTGTAAGAGTGCTGGCGTCATTCAACTTGTCTTCTGCTTCCAGGCTCCACTGAGAAACGTGAGTATCTCCAAGCAAGATTCCCACAGCTGGATGCTAATAGCTTTGCCAGCTCCCGAAATACTACCTTTGAGCAACACATACTGCGAGTTACCAATGGAAAAGGTAAGTTCAAGGAATACTTTTTCCTTTGTTTGTCAGCTATGCCACATTATGCAGTTGCACTTTCTAAAGGCAAAATGACTCACTAGAAAACAGGGTTAGGCTCTCAGCAGAGTTGAGTTTATTAAATAGTTGCTTCTCCTTTCATTGCAGGTGTCGACCTCGTGTTAAATTCCTTGGCAGAAGAGAAGCTCCAAGCCAGTTTGCGTTGTCTTGCTCAACATGGGCGCTTTTTGGAAATAGGCAAATTTGATCTGTCTAACAACAGTCAGCTTGGTAAGACGGGGCATCGGGAAATACATCTCGTTAGGCTTAAGCAAGCATGACAGCACAGCCTATATACTATCTTAATACAGACTAATGTTCTAATTTAGAAAAGCTTTTAGCTAGAATACTTGTTTCACTTTTATCACTGACAATTTATGTAGTCTTTTCAACAAACACCTTCTTGCAGAAGCATGGCACTCAGTGTTTTTCTGGAAGGCTGCATAAAACATGCAAAATAATCAAGTTATCTTCCTCAAAGTCTTTCTTTAAAATCAGTATAGGGCATGTTGCGCACAAAGTGTCTCAATAGGAAGGTAGTAAGAAGCAACATTCATTTCACATGGTACTGTTTACCACTGTGTCTTTTAGCTTCTAGATTTCATAGATCTGTTGGACTTGACTTATACACTTTTTGGGATGTAACATATCCATTTGTAATAGATGAGTGTACTGTGAAACTTAGCAAATGAAGTTCATAGCTATACAAGCTGCAGTTTTGCCCTCTGTTCTGGGTAAATGTGATCATTTGTAGAGTGAAAATAATTGGAATTTTTCAGACAACTACAGAGAACCTGATCTTGAGACAACCTTTATTTGTTGTTTCACTACATATCTGCACCATTTTGAATAGAATATGATAGTTCCAGTTGGAAGGGACCTGCAATGATCATCTAGTCCAACTGCCTGACCACTTCAGAGCTGACCAAAAATTAAAGCGTATTATGTAAGGGCATTTTCCAAATGCCTCTTAAACACTGACAGGCATGGTGCATCGACCACCTCTCTAGGAAGCCTGTCCCACTGTTTGACCGCTCTTTCGGTAAAGAAATGTTTCCTAATATCTAGTCTGAACCTCCCTTGACGCAGCTTTGAGCCATTTCCACGAGTCCTATCACTGGATCCCAGGGAGAAGACATCAGCACCTCCCTCTCCACGTCCCCTCCTCAGGAAGCTGCAGAGAGCAATGAGGTCGCTCCTCAGCCTCCTTATCTCCAAAGTAGACAAACTCAGAGTCCTCAGCCACTCCTCATAGGACATGGCTTCCAGCCCTGTCACCAGCTTTGGCCTCCTCTGGACGCATTTGAGTACCTTCACGTCCTTTTTAAATTGAGGGGCCCAGAACTGCACACAGTACTTGAGGTGAGGCTGCACCAATGCTAAATACAGCAGGATAATCCCCTCTCTTGACTTGGCTGGTTATACTGTGTTTGATGCACCCTAGGATGCGGTTTGCCCTCTCAGCTGCCGGGGCACACTGCTGACTCCTACTGAGCCTGCTGCCAACCAGCACCCCCAGATCCCTTCCTGCAGGGCTGCTCTCCAGCCATTCCTCTCCCAATTTATACTTGTATCCGGCGTTACTCAGTCTCAGGTGCAGAATCTGGCATTTGTTGTTGCTAAATTTCATGTCATTGATGATTGCCCAGTGTTCCAGTCTATCCAGACCCCTCTGCAAGGCCTCTCGTCCCTCGAGAGAGTCAACAGCACCTCCCAGTTTTTGATGGCACCGGGGCAAGATTAACCTGATTTCTCTTGGATGGGAAAACAAATTTGAATGTTATAACCTGATGTCTTGGTGCACAATTGCAAGAATGTTCTCCTGTTGTAGAATGATTGTATATAGCAAGTGTTGACAGTCTCCTTTCTTATTCTAATTAAACTTCAAAATATCGTAGCATCATGGAAAACTTCCTATGAGGAGGAAGAGTTTCCTATAGAGATGGACAGGGTGTATATGGGATTCTAGCTCCTCTGTGACTTTAACTCAGCTGTCACTAGGCACAAAATGCCCTTTTTAATATCAGACTGACCATGTTATAGCTTGTCCTGTTGACACACAATTTTTGTGAGTGGATGTCCTGGCTTTGGCTGGGATAGAGTTAATTTTCTTTCTGGTAGCTGATACAGGGCTGTGTTTTGGATTTAGTATGAGAATAATGTTGATACGCACTGATGTTTTAGTTGTTGCTGAGTAATGCTTACACTAGTCAAGGGCTTTTCAGCTTCCCATGCTCTGCCGGGCGCACAAGAAGCTGGGAGGGTGCACAGCCAAACTGGCCAAAGGGCTGTTCCATACCATATGGCGTCATGCTCAGTATATAAACTGGGGGGAGCTGGCCGGGGGGTGCAGCAATCGCTGCTCGGGGACTGGCTGAGCATCGGTCAGAGGGTGGTGAGCAGTTGCATCACTTGGGGTTTTTTGGGTTTTGGTTTATTTTTTTTTTCCCCCTTGGGTTTTGTTCCCCCCTCTCTCTTGTTGTTTTCCTTTTCATTAAAAAATTGATTAGTTTATTCTATTTCAATTGTTAAACTGTTCTTATCTCAGTGCACAAGTTTTCTTACTGTTGCTCTTCTGATTCTCTCCCCCATCCCACTCGGGGGAGAGTGAGTGAGCGGCTGCGCGGTGCTTGGTTACCAACTGGGGCTAAACCACGACAGTCCTTTTTGGCGCCCAACATGGGGCAAGAAGGGTTTGAGATAATAACAGATTAACCAGCGCGTGTTAAGGAATTTGTATCTGTTAACAGTTGCGGGTCACAATATGGATTCATTTGTTCTTGGTATTAGTTTATCTCATCTGCACCATGCTCATTTTTTTTGCTGTACATGTTAAAAGATCGGTGTTGGTTTTTGCCATTTCCTGTGCTCTGCAGTGATTAGTGATGTTTTGCCTGGGAGATTTGTTACTAAAACACTGTCCTTGAGCTTAATCTGGTATTTGGGTTTTATACGGAAGCCGTTACTGCACTTCAGGTACCCTCGTGGAGACAATGAGCAATTATACTTCTTCCTCTGAGAGGCTTTTTTATGGAGGAAATACACAACGGCACCTTTGCTACCTTCTTCTATGATGTTTCCTCCTTCATTACAATAACTGTTCAGTATTTTGAACATCCTCGGGTAGTTAAGGTACTTCTATTGGTATTTCTTGGGAATATTGTTTCGGTTTTGTCTAAGGTTAGTAAGCAATTTAAGAATATCATCCAGAGATCTGCCCCAAGGCTGGATAGTTATGAGTGCAGGGTGTGTGGGGTAGCATGGGCCAAATGCCTAGGACCGTGGGCACCTCCAGTGTTTTGGAACTTCACCCCTGAACAAGTACAGAATCCTGAAAAACTAGTAGAATATAAGTGTGCTGTCACTCTGGCAATTCTAGGGAGACACGAATCACTGCAACGTGCTGGGGCCTGGCCCGTGCCTACTGAGCCCTGTTCAACGCTATTCAGTACCGTTGAGGGGAAGAGAAGGTCTCTGGATCTGACGACAAAATGACAGGCACTGTGGCTACTCCAGCCCTGGTGACAGGCACTGCGGCTGAATCAGGGAACCAACCCGTGTCAGTATCAGTTTCCCCTATACACAAGAATAAATTTTGGAAGCGAAAGTCAGCTCGTTTAGAAAGGGATGATGCAAAAGCAGGGCCATCATGAGGAGAAGAGGAGGAAGAGGAAGAACTCATAAATGAGACTGAAACTACCCTATCCCTGAGTGAGCTGCGAGATATGCAAAAAGATTTCAGCTGTCATCCAGGCGAGCGTGTTGTCACCTGGCTGCTCTGATGCTGGGATAACGGGGCCAGTAGCCTGGAATTAGAGGGTAAGGAAGCCAAACAGCTGGGATCCCTTTCTAGGGAAGGGGGCATTGACAAAGCGATTGGAAAAGGGGCACAAGCCCTCAGCCTCTGGAGGTGACTCCTGTCAGGTATGAAGGAAAGATACCCCTTCCAGGAAGATGTTGTATATTGCCCTGGGAAATGGACCACCATGGGGAGAGGTATCCAGTACCTGAGGGAATTAGCCGTGCTGGAGGTGGTTTAAGGTGACCTGAACAATGAGCAGTTATCCAAAGATCCAGATGAAGTCTGGTGCACATGACCCGTGTGGTGGAAGTTGGCACGGAGCACACCAGCATCGTATGCCAACTCATTGGCAATACTGACCTGGAAAGACAGAGAGGGACCAATGGTGGATGACGCGGCTAGCTAACTCTGGGAATGCAGAGAGTCTCTCTTCCTCCCTCGTCTCAGCTGTGGAGAAACTGTCCCAGCAGGTCCAGCAACTCGAAGAGGATAGGTCCTACTTTCTACCTGTACGGACCAGTGCCTCAGCTATTAGGAGTCGGCACTCTTCTGCTCAAGGCAGAGGATATAGAGGGTACGCACAACGGGCCTCCCTGTGGTTTTACCTGCGTGACCACGGAGCGGATATGAGGAAGTGGGATAGAAAACCTACCTTAACCCTAGAGGCGTGGGTATGTGAGTTGCAAGGAAAAACAATCACACAAGGGGGTTCTTCCAGGAAAATTGCTGCTCCAGTTTCCAGTGGACACTTCCCCAGACAGAGTAGAAGGGCTGATCTTATTCCTGGCTTTAATTAAGGAACTCCTGGCTTGTATTTACAAGAAGTGGATAATGAATACTATGCCCAGGAGGGGGACTAGAGGGGGCCCTACCTCCAGCCAGGTGGAGGAAAGGGACAACTGTGTTTACTGGACTGTGTGGATTCAATGGCCTGGCACATCAGACCCACAGGAGTATAAGGCTCTAGTAGATACCGGTGCACAGTCTACCCTAATGCCGTCAAGCTATATAGGGGCAGAACCCATCTGCAGTTCTGGAGTGACAGGGGGATCCCAACAGCTAACTGTATTGGAGGCCGAAGCGAGCCTAGACGCGAACGAGTGGCAAAAGCACCCCATTGTGACTGGCCCAGAGGCTCCGTGCATCCTTGGCATAGACTACCTCAGGAGAGGGTATTTCAAGGACCCAAAAGGGTACCGGTGGTCTTTTGGTATAACTGCCTTGGAGACAGAGGAAATTAAACAGCTGTGTACCTTGCCTGGTCTCTCAGAGGACCCTTCTGTTGTGGGGTTGCTGAGGGTTGAAGAACAACACGTGACAATTGCTACCACAATGGTGCATCGGTGGCAATATTGCACCAACCGAGACTCCCTGATTCCCATCCATGAGCCGATTTGTCGACTGGAGAGCCAAGGAGTGATCAGTAAGACTCGCTCACCCTTCAGCAGTCCCGTATGGCCAGTGCGAAAGTCTGATGGAGAGTGGAGACTGACAGCCTATCGTGGCCTGAATGAAGTCACGCCACCACTGAGTGCTGCCGTGCCGGACATGCTGGAACTTCAGTAGGAACTGGAGTCAAAAGCAGCCAAATGGTATGCCACAACTGATATCGCTGATGCATTTTTCTCAATCCCTTTGGCAGCAGAGTGCAGGCCACAGTTTGCTTTCACTTGGACTCAGTTCGGTACACTTGGAATCGACTGCCCCAGGGGTGGAAACACAGCCCCACCATTTGCCATGGCCTGATCCAGGCTGCACTGAAGCTCCAGAACATCTGCAATACATTGATGACATCATCGTGTGGGGCAATACAGCAGAAGAAGTTTTTGAGAAAGGGAGGAAAATAGTCCAAATCCTTCTGAAGGCCGGTTTTGCCATAAAACAAAGTAAGGTCAAGGGACCTGCACAGGAGATCCAGTTTTTAGGAATAAAATGGCAAGATGAACATTGTCAGATCCCAATAGATGTGATTAACAAAATAACAGCCATGTCTCCACCAACTAGCAAAAAGGAAACACAAGCTTTCTTAGGCGTTGTGGGGTTTTGGAGAATGCATATTCCAAATTACAGTCTGATCATAAGCCCTCTCCATGAAGTGACCCGGAAGGAGAATGATTTTAAATGGGGCCCTGAGCAAGGACAAGCCTTTGAACAAATTAAACGGGAGATAGTTCATGCAGTAGCCCTTGGGCCAGTCCGGGCAGGGTAAGATGTAAAAAATGTGCTCTACACCGCAGCCGGGGAGAATGGCCCTACCTGGAGCCTCTGGCAGAAAGCACGAGGGAAGACTCGAGGTCGACCCCTAGGGTTTTGGAGTCGGGGATACAGAGGATCCCAGGCCCGTTATACTCCAACTGAAAAAGATATATTGGCAGCATATGAAGGGTTCGAGCTGCTTCGGAAGTGGTTGGTACTGAAGCACAGCTCCTCCTGGCACCCCGACTGCCGGTGCTGGGCTGGGTGTTCAAAGGGAGGGTCCCCTCTACACATCATGCAACTGATGCTATGTGGAGTAAGTGGGTTGCACTGATCATACAACGGGCTCAAATAGGAAACTCCAGTCACCTGGGAATCTTGGAAGTAATTACGGACTGGCCAGAAGGCAAAGATTTCAGAATATCGCCGGAGGAGGAGGTGACGCGTGGTGAGGAGGCCCCACTGTACAACAAACTACCAGAAAATGAGAAGCAATACACTCTGTTCACTGATGGGTCCTGTCGTATCGTGAGAAAGCATCAGAGGTGGAAAGCTGCTGTATGGAGTCCTATACGACAAGTTGTAGAACCTGCTGAAGGAGACAGTGAATCGAGCCAATTTGCAGAAGTAAAGGCCATCCAGCTGGCTTTAGACATTGCTGAACGAGAAAAGTGGCCAGTGCTCTATCTCTACGCTGGCTCATGGATGGTGGCAGATGCCCTGTGGGGGTGGTTACAGCAATGGAAGCAGAGCAACTGGCAGCGCAGAGGCAAACCCATCTAGGCTGCAGCATTGTGGCAAGATATTGCTGCCTGGGTGGAGAACCTGGTTGTAAAAGTATGTCACGTAGATGCTCACGTACCCAAGAGTCAGGCCACTGAGGAACATCAAAACAACCAGCAGGTGGATCAGGCTGCTAAGATTGAAGTGGCTCAGGTGGATCTGGACTGGCAACATAAGGGAGAATTACTTATAGCTCGGTGGGCCCATGACACCTCAGGCCATCAAGGAAGAGATGCAACATATAGATGGGCTCGCGATTGAGGGGTGGACTTGACTATGGACACTATTGCACAGGTTATCCATGAATGTGAAACATGCGCTGCAATTAAACAAGCCAAGGGGTTAAAGCCTCTCTGATGTGGAGGACGATGCGCTGGAATATAAATATGGGGAGGCCTGGCAGATCGATTATATCACACTCCCACAAACCCGCCAAGGCAAGTGCCATGTGCTTAACAATGGTGGAAGCAACCACTGGATGGCTGGAAACGTATCCCGTGCCACCGCCCGGAATACTATCCTGGGCCTTGAAAAGCAAGTCCTATGGCGACATGGCACCTCCAAAAAAATTGAGTCAGACAATGGGACTCATTTTTCTAAACGACCTCATGGACACCGGGGCCAAAGAGCATGGCATTGAGTGGGTATATCACATCCCTTGTCATGCACCAGCCTCCGGGAAAATCGAACGATACAATGGACTGCTAAAGACTACACTGAGAGCAATGGGTGGTGGGACATTCAAACATTGGGATACACATTTAGCAAAGGCCACCTGGTTAGTCAACACTAGGGGATCTGTCAGTCGAGCTGGCCCTACCCAATCAAAACTTTCACGTACTGTAGAAGGAGATAAAGTCCCGGTAGTGCACATAAAAAGCATGCTGGGGAAGACAGTCTGGGTTACTCCTGCCTCGGGCAAAGGCAAACCCATTCGTGGGATTGCTTTTGCTCAAGGACCTGGGTGCACTTGGTGGGTAATGCAAAAGGATGGGGAAGTCCGGTGTGTACCTCAGGGTGATTTGATTTTGGGTGAAAAGAGCCAATTAATTGAATAGTATGATGTTAATTGCTGTATAATACTGTATGTCATCACTTTTATGGTTGCTATATGCCATATCAGCAGTATTACAGTCAGAATTGCCCAGATTAATGAAGAATGAGCTTTGATGAAACTGAGCAAAGTGCAGTGGTGATGGAACCAGAATTGGCTTCAACGTGCAACAATCCAGCACCACACACCATCTTCCCTGCCCTGAAAGACTGTTATGACAGATGGAATCAAAAGTCATGGACTAAATGAATTCAACAGACGTTTTAGAGGGATGGCCCATAGACTAAGGGAATGATATCTGTGTATATATAACAAAAGACAGGAAAACTGGTGGTGATTAATTGGAATGTATTGGAAAGTGTGGGACCTGGGCATGGCATAGATGGTATAGAATAAGGGCTGAATACTGTCCTGGTTTTGGCTGGGATAGAGTAAATTTTCCTTCTGGTAGCTGGTATAGTGCTGTGTTTTGGATTTAGTGTGAGAATAATGTTGATAGCACACTGATGTTTTAGTTGTTGCTGAGTAATGCTTACACTAGTCAAGGGCTTTTCAGCTTCCCATGCTCTGCCGGGCGCACAAGAAGCTGGGAAGGGGGCACAGCCAAACTGGCCAGAGGGCTGTTCCATACCATATGGCGTCATGCTCAGTATATAAACTGGGGGGAGCTGGCTGGGGGGGGCAGCGACTGCTGCTTGGGAACAGGCTGAGCATCGGTCAGAGGGTGGTGAGCAGTTGCATCACTTATGGTTCGTGTTGGTTTTTTTGTTTTGGTTTGGTTTTTTTCCCTTTGGGTTTTGTTCCCCTCTCTCTTGTTGTTTTCCTTTTCATTACAGTTTATTATTATTTTATTTTATTCTATTTCAATTATTAAACTGTTCTTATTTCAACCCACAAATTTTCTTACTCTGGCTTTTCCAATTCTCTCATCCATCTCACTGTGGGGGGGAGAGGGTGAGCGAGCGGCTGTGTGGTGCTTGGTTGCCAACTGGGGCTAAACCACGATAGTTTCTGCTAAACTGGTCTGTTTGCTTGTAAGAGAACAACCTAATTAATAGAGCATTTAGAGAGTATATGCAAGAATGACTTTGAAAAGTGTAGAATTCTAGCAACTAACGATTGCTTTACTCCTCAGTCTTACACTACTGACGTACACAGAAATGTTTCTGAAGCAGAAGATAGACTCTGTTTTGAAATGTCAGCAGCATCAGGTAGTAACCAAGTTGCTTTTTCTAGGAATGGCTCTCTTCCTCAAGAATGTGGCATTTCATGGGATCCTACTAGATGCAATCTTTGAGGTGGGAAACCAAGAGTGGGAAGTAGTATCAGAGTTGTTGAAGAAAGGCATAAAAGATGGCGTGGTAAAGCCCCTGAGGAGTACAGTCTTCAACAAAGAAGAAGTAGAAGCTGCCTTCAGGTTCATGGCACAAGGAAAACATATTGGCAAAGTTATGATCAAGGTAATGAGATAATGACTTTGGTTCTCTGATGCATCTGTCATCCTCTGTAGGTGACTTTATTGGATATTTTGATCCAGTTCACGTTGAAGTTGTATAACTAGAACAGCACAGGGTTATTATTGCTACTGCTGACATTGTAACGTATGTAAGTGTCAAGTCTGTCACTGATTCTACAAGGCTCATTCCCATTGACTGGAGGAGCATAGCATGGAAAGATAAGAAATGCATTGTGTATCCGATCTTAACTACTTTTTCTTTTTCCTTTTTCTTTTTTTTTTTTTTTGGGGGGGGGCTGGGGGGAAGGTCCAGGAAGAGGAAAAGGAATATCTTTTAAGAAGGTCTGAACCAGTTAAAATCTCTGCCATCTCCCGAACCTCCTGTCCACCTACCAAGTCTTACATCATCACAGGGGGCCTAGGAGGATTTGGGCTTGAGTTGGCACAGTGGCTAGTTGAGAGAGGAGCACGGAAGCTTATACTGACATCTCGTTCTGGCATACGAACTGGTAAGCAAAAACCATAAACAGGGAACATGACTGCCTTTCAACAGACCTCAATTTGTAATTTCTCTCTATTTTTAAGTGTCCTATCAGCAAGTAATAATGTCTTGATCTCTTTTCTTTGCTCTTATGTATATATTCTCTGACTTCAAAGAAGCTGTTGTCCCCTTTATTCTAAAGGAGGAAGTATCTTTTAACTTGACCTCTTTTCCAACTACGCCTTTCCTGGTTTTTATGCTCCCTAATTCTATCAACCCATTTTCTGCCTTACCCAGGATTTTTTCTGCAGCCTTACTTTTACCTTTACTCCCTCTACAAAGTCTGTATCCAGCCACCTCACTGACTTGTCCAGTGGATGCAGCATGGTGGATCACATGCCACAAGGAAAGGCCTATAAAATCCTTGCTAAAGATACTTTGTCCCTCAAGTTATATGTGTGGATGCTTGCTCTTGCTCCTTCAGATAGCTCATCTGTAAAGATGAGCTCTACTGTCTGATAACATCAGTAAGCATTTTTACTCAGTTTTAAGCCATTAGTTTGATTACAGTCGCGGCGCTGAGATTTCTTATCAGTGGTAGTCTTCAGTGTTTCCTCACACAAATTCAGCCATAACAAAACTTCTCTCTTTCTCTACAGATTTATTCTTTTTATTGGCAAGTTCACAATTGCACCACTTGTGCAAACACATAAATCAAATATTTCTGCTTCTCAAGTTCTGGTTGTGCTTTTATAATCTGTTGTCTCGCTCTAATCTAGCCATTCTTTCCTGTCTCAGTACCCAAATTCTTGTTAAGTTAATGTCCCTTCACTGTTGTACTTTTTCTCCCCCTCCGCCTTACATTCTCCCGACTCTGTTCTCCACTTTGATCTATTTAGAATATTTCTGAAAGTCAAGTGATTTCTATCTACTATTCAAGTTTTGTCCAATTTTCCTCTTGTAGCTGAATCAGGAATTATTTAGCTATTCAGTCCCTATCTAGTCAGAAAAGTGTAAGGAGCAGGTTAACCAAAGCCTTATGGCTTGATTGCTCCATCCCAGGCACTGTTCACCTTTATTTTTTGTAGGCTACCAGGCTAAATGTGTTAGAGAGTGGAAAGCACTGGGAATCCAAGTGTTGGTATCTACGAGTGATATTGGAACACTAGAAGGCACACAGCTATTGATAGAAGAAGCTTTGCAGCTTGGCCCAGTTGGAGGCGTCTTTAATTTGGCTGTGGTAAGTGACAAAAATGCTTAGGACTTCTAAGAGACAGCAGCCATTCAGCTGGCTTTTTTACTGAGGGCAATAAGGCTTCATACAGTTTTAGATTGTCTCTCTCTTTCAAAGGACACTTTGCTTTGGCCTTACCTGGTGACTAAAGGCTTCTGGGTCTGACCCCTTGACCTGAGAAGCAAGAGTATTTGGCCAGTGAGTTCAATTCTGGGATAAGATGAATGTTGCCCAAGACCCTTGGGGACAAGAAAAATCCCATACAGAACTTGTCAGTTGAAGGCTGCAGTGGCAGTACTGAAAAAAGCAGACTTACTAAAAGCCATGTGGTCCTTGTCATATTTCAGGACATTCAGGATATGTCTGTACTGTAAAGTTACAAAACTGCATTGTGTAGTGATATCCTCTCATATCTCAAACCACGTGGCAAATTTAAACAGAGAAACTGGAGATACTAAAACTGCACTTTTTTTTTTCTTTTTTTTCTCTCCCCACCCTCCCCAATATAGGTCCTTAGAGATGCCATGATTGAAAATCAGACCCCAGAATTATTCTGGGAGGTCAACAAGCCCAAGTATTCAGGCACCCTTCATTTGGATTCGTAAGTGTCTGTAGAAGGGACAAATATGAACCGCTTTTATGGTCACAGAGCGGATCAGACTTCATTGTTTCAGTCTTGCACTAGCCTTCCACGGTAACACATAGTTAGCAGGTTTTTCTGATGGGGTTTCTCTCTCCTGCTCTGCTCCAAGGGTGACTCGTAAGAAGTGTCCAGACCTGGACTATTTTGTTGTGTTCTCCTCTATAAGCTGTGGAAGAGGAAATGCTGGGCAAAGTAATTATGGCTTTGCCAATTCTACCATGGAGCGTATCTGTGAGCAGCGACATCATGATGGACTCCCAGGTAAAGATGACTTTACTCATTGTGCAGAATCAGATCACCAGAAACTTGTGTACTTGTCTGGAACAATAATGAACGTTGAAGGTTGTTTCCTCTCCTAGCTGTTACCCTGAGTCATTCATGTGTGAATGAACACTGACCATTTAACAGTACAAAGGAAATGCAGGCCTTCACTTAGATGTTTTTAACTCCCTTTTGTTGCTGCCATGTGCTTTAGTTAGTTGCCTAGTGTGTTCTTTCTTCTGATTTCTCCTCCAGGCCTGGCAATCCAATGGGGAGCCATTGGTGATGTTGGTGTCCTTGTGAAGACAATGGGAAACAGAGATGTTGTGGTTGGGGGAACCATTCCCCAGCAAATCAGCTCATGCCTGGAGGTGCTTGATATCTTCCTGAATCAACCTCATCCTGTCATGTCCAGTTTTGTCCCAGCAGAGAAGACCTCTGTGAAAACTGAAGGAGGCAGTCAAGGGGATCTTGTAGAAGCTGTTGCTCACATCCTGGGTAAGAGCTCTCAGACAGCACTGCTAGGCAGTGTCTACCATCTCAATGTTTTTGGAAAGCAGTGGTGCTGCTGTAGGTGCTCTGCTCTGCATCTCCTCCTGATTCCTGTGGTGTGGGTGTGGTGGTGGTGGCGTTGTGGGACTTTTTATTTATTTTTTTCCTTTACACTGCTCCTTCTCTCCAACAGTCAATTTGTTTCTTCAGCATGGGCTTTTCTCCCTTAGTGCATTTACATACATGTGCACACATACTTCAGTGTCTTGGGTTTTGTTTAGAGTAGGCTGGTGCCTTTCTCCTAACGGAGAATCAGTAGGAACAAAATTCTGGGACGGCACATAATAGGGCAAATACATGACTAACTTTCTGAGCACTATTCCAGCTTTCAAACATTCACCTCGGGACGTCCTCATGCTGCAAAAAGTAGCTTTTATGTACTTAGTCACTAACTGGTAGTGTATTCTCTTATCAGCTCTGTCTGTCATCCCGTGTGAACATCTAGTAACCATAGCTTAACTATGTGTTACAAGAAGTGCCATGTCCTCCTGTCTGTTTTGAACCTGCTTCCTTTTACCATTGTGTCCCCTGTTCTTGTATTGAAAGTGAATAACCTGTCAGCTCCACTATGTCCCACTTCAGTTGTCTCTTTTGCAGACAGAAGTGTGTACTGATCCTTTGTTTTCTACCAAAAGAGGGACTGATAAATTGAAGACAGTCTCCTGAGTATTACTTAAGGAATTGTGTGCAGTAACTGACAGCAAATCTGACCTCAGAGGACAGACATGGCTCTTAGAAGTCATAGGAAAGTGTCTAGGAAATTGTACCAGCTGTAGGGTTAGTTTGGAAAGATAGAGTGTGTGAAGATGACAAAGGGAGAAGCTAGTAAGAAGCCTAATGGTGGGTAGGGTGGCAGCATGGGGCAGCACAAGGTGGAGGAGGGGAGGAAGAGCTGTAGATGCAAGTGTTACTATGAGAAGTCTTTTACAGGTAAGGAAAGGGTGAGAGGCTTGAACAGTGTGAAAATTGAAGGGGAAGAGGTGACGAAGACTAGAGGAATCGCCTCCTCCAGTGTGATAGACATCAAGTGTTGCAGTCAGCTGTCGTTGACACTGATAACTGTTCCATCTCATGTTGTAGCTGAGGATTAGTTGCATTATGTCTAGGACTGCAGTTTCAGTTGGAGCCTCCAGTATGTGAAATTCCTCTAGCTGACTGTTCTGAATTTGGTCTAGAGCTGAAGTGACAATATTCACAGCTATTTATCTGGGACTGACGTATTCCCTGTCATACAGCTGTGCACATTTAACATGTACTCTAAAGACTAGATCCAATATGACCAGATGTAGGTTGCAGAAGAGGTGACTTCTGAAAGCATTAGATGATCCTGAAAGGTAATTCTCTGTAGCTGCAGCTTATTCAGGTTTTAGGAGAAAGAAGGAAGATGAGAAGACTGCTGGAGACACCTAGAGCTGGAAAGAAATCGGCATTTTGTTAGTATGCTGTTTTTTCTCAGGTGTCCGTGACATGAGTACTCTGAATGCTGAGACTTCCTTGTCAGACTTGGGCTTGGATTCCTTGATGGGTGTGGAGGTGCGCCAGACACTGGAGAGAGACTATGACATCGTTATGACCATGAGAGAAATTCGACTGCTTACAATCAACAAACTGCGTGAACTTTCTTCCAAGGCCAGGACAGCAGAGGGTATAGTGTCTGGATCCGGGTTGCTACCAGTCACCCGAGTCCAAATGATTAAGCTCCCGATCTGTTGCTTTCATCTCTAGTGACATAAGCCTCTATCAGATCATGAAATAAGGTTATAGCTGAAAGGCTTTTAAGTGACAGACATGTCCCTGAGGTGCATTGACCATTGGGTCAGGCCCATCAGTTCTGGGGGCAGGGTATAAGAAAGAGCGTGAAAGCTGCTCTCTTGCCCGGCTAGTATCTGCCTGCATGAGTACTCTCATGCAGCTGTGTGCAGGATGTAATTTGAGACCTTTTACCTGTCTGAGGAATAAACAACGTAATGTTGTGCTTAGTGTAAGCTAAAAGTATATGCAGTTGCTGCAGAGCAACTGATAACAGGAAGATCCCTATGTCTGTGCCCTGATGATTTAGTGAGCCAATGGGCTAATCCAGAGCAGCCCTGAGATTCTCCTTTAGGACTATGGCTACGTGACTGAGACTGATCCTGAATCTGTTTGTCTGGTGTGCTTCCCTTCAAAGATCTGAAGCCATCCCAGCTGATGAAGATGGGCCCAGGCAAACCTCCAGAACTAGATTTGAACAACTTGTTGGTGAACCCAGAAGGGCCAACGATCACCCGTCTCAATGATGTTCAAAGCACAGAGCGCCCTCTTTTCCTTGTTCACCCCATTGAAGGATCCATTGCAGTTTTCTACACTCTCGCCTCCAGACTTCATATGCCCTGCTATGGGCTCCAGTGCACAAAAGGTATCTTGGTTCTTCAGCATCTTGAATTTGTAAATTTGTAACATTCTGAACCTCAGTTGCCTTATAGAGAGAGCTTTGTTTCTAGACTCTTAAACTCGGAGGATCAAGCATCAGTACCTATAGTCTGCATAGGGTTGCATCAAACATCCCCAGGTAACAAGAGAAGTACTAGGTTAGATTGGAGAGCTTATGTATGGGGAAATGGAACAATTGGATGTTGCATTGAGCCCCTGTCAGCAGATAAGCATGCAGGAGAAAAACAAGGCATGCTGTTCTATCCGTCTTTGGAAAGCAGGAACGTTACTATTCCTTGTCCAAAATGTAAGTTGCTAACCATAATTTAGAAACTTACCTTCAAATTAACCTGGATGTTTCCAACAGTGTTGTTTCTGAGGTCATGAAAATGTAATTGTCTCTGCCAGTGTCTTTTCACTGGAGTCTGTTTCTAACTCGCTTCCGTGTTCTAGCTGCTCCCTTGGACAGCATACAGAGCCTGGCAGCCTATTACATTGACTGTATGAAGCAGATACAGCCTGAAGGACCTTACCGCATCGCTGGATATTCTTTCGGTGCCTGTGTAGCCTTTGAAATGTGCTCCCAACTGCAAGCACAACAAAATGCTTCCCATGCACTCAACAGTCTATTCCTCTTTGATGGGTCTCATTCCTTTGTGGCAGCATACACTCAGGTAAGAGATACAAAAAAAATCTTCTGTCTGAGGACCATCCTGTGTCATCAGGGCTCATGTTCTTGGAGCTTACTATTCTAGAAAATGAGCCATCTGAAAAGCTGACAGGCTCTTCTTGACAGGGGAGTTGAGAGACAGCTGCAGACAGTGGATGCTTAGGGATGGCTGAAGGGTGGAAGCTTATGGGGGGTGGTCTTCATTAACTGCCAAGGGCTGGGACACATGTTGCCCTTGCTATGGTAAATCATGATATCAGCATGTCTTATGGAAGATCCTGGAGCCTGCCAGACAAGATCCTTGTGTAGGACTGCTAGAAAACCTTGCTGAAGCCTTCATTTTCATTGTACTTTCTAGAGGATACTAGGCTCTTAGCAAATCCACAGGTGGCAACTGCCTTCTAATCTGTTTTCAAGGGATCTTCCTCCCCCACCTCACTCCAAGCTTCAGTCTTTTTCTCTCCCCCCCCCCCCCCCCCCTTTTCCCAGTTCAGAGCCCTTTGTTCTGTAATTGTTTTTTATCTAACATTCAAGATCAGGCATATCCTTCTCAAGTTCACATTTTATTCTTCTCTTTTCCAGAGCTACAGAGCCAAGCTGACCCAAGGAAATGAGGCTGCATTGGAGACTGAAGCATTGTGTGCCTTTGTTCAGCAATTTACAGGCATTGAATACAATAAGGTAATGTTTCTTTCTTTTTTTTTAATGTTTCTTTCTCTTTTTTAATCTCTTTATGTTGTACAGGAGGGGTGTGGGTTTTTTGTTTAACAAAGACGGATTCTCAGATGTTGAGACTAATGGGAAAAAAAATGTTAATATTTCCAGCTGCTGGAGGCTCTTCTGCCCCTGAAAGATCTGGAGGCTCGTGTGAATGCTGCTGCAGACCTGATAACTCAGATTCATACAAACATTAATCGTGAAGCACTCAGCTTTGCTGCTGCTTCCTTTTACCATAAACTGAAGGCTGCTGACAAGTATATACCAGAGTCCAAGTATCATGGGAATGTGACACTGATGCGGGCAAAGTCTCACAATGAATATGAAGAAGGCCTGGGTGGAGACTACAGACTCTCAGAGGTCAGTCTGAAGCCCACTGGTGACTGTTGAGCCTCTCCTGATATTTGGGGGAGCAAAAGAAAAGCATGGAAAATCATCCTTACTGAGGGAGAAGGGACAAAACCAACCTGAAAGAAAGTATCATTCTGCAGCTATCTATGCTCTAACAAGAATTAAAAGTCCCCAAAAGCAAATGACTTGATTGGTTCCAGGCATTTTCTCAGGGTAGTGAGGGCCAGGAAAAGGTCTAGCCTCTATATTAGATAAGTAAGTGTTTTCTATAGCTAATTCTTGCAGCTCTCTAGATAGACTTTAGATAATAAAGATGTTAAAAAAGAGTAACTTGACAGGAGTAACTTTTAGTCTCCTCCCTTCACTGTAGACTCCTAAAGTTTGTCCACTGCATGAGGGCAGACTTTTGAAGAGCAAGTGTCAGCCTGCTGACAGTAGAGGCGGCTTTTTCTTAGTTACCTTTTGTGGGCCACTTAGAAGTTAGTATGTGGGTTTCTTGTGGGCCTAAAAAAACTTAGGTTTTTGGCCTGTAGTCCAGATAAGGTCACTGTTCTTTAGCCCCTGTTCACGTAAAAGGGTTAAGTGTATTACGTTATGGTGCAGATACCAGGGAAAAGGAAGTGATTTTCAGAATTACCTTCCTGCTTCTGGCATCTCCGGTCCCTTCGGACTTCTAACTTACATTCATTATTGATTCCAAGCTAACTTGTATTGTACTAAAGTTACATAATGACCTTGAAGGAAGATTCATGGTGGTGGGAGAAAAATTAGGTGGAGGGGGAGGGTTATTTGGTTTTCTTAAGGGCTTGGAAGTAGCTACTTTATCGCTCATTCTTTGATATTGTAGGTAAATTATTTTGTTAGTATCAGGTTGGTTGGCTTCCTTCCTAGCTTATACTTGAGCGGATCACTTGCCAGGCTGTCAAACTATCGTGCTTTAAAACACTGGTTCCAAACAATGCCCTGCGGCTGATGTATGAAAATGTGTCAGAGTAAAACTGGTGCTGTTTTCAACTGAGTTTGATAGACAGTGGTGTAAGCTATGAGTAACTTAGAAGACTGACAAACTCAAAACAGCTAGATGACCAGCTGGTTGTAAATCGTGAATGTAAAGTTTTTCTTTTTTGTATCTGCGCAGGTATGCGATGGGAAGGTATCTGTCCATGTTATTGAAGGGGATCACCGCACCTTATTGGAGGGAGATGGTGTCGAATCAATTATTGGGATCATCCACAGCTCACTGGCAGAGCCACGTGTCAGCGTCAGAGAGGGTTAACTTCTGCTTACTTACTGTCAATGGTGAAGAAAATGCCAACAACATTCCTTGTTATGACAGACCCCAAGGAACTCTTCCTGTTGTTCAGCATCTCATCTGCTCTGCTGCCAGAACTGGGAAGTCCAGCTGAACTTGATTGCGCGCTCTCTCTCTCTCTCTCTCTCTCTCTCTCTCTCTCATCTTTTCATTTCACAACTTTTATGGGTTCTCTCTCCTCCTTCCCTTCCTATGCTTTGTTTTCCCCTAGTATCCCTGTCTGTGTTACTCTAGTGCTGTGACTCTGTCACTGTGCACTACTATGAGGGTTCCCCACCAATGGTTGCTTCCTACACCCTTGGCAGTATGAAAAACAAATTTAGGAGTAGATTTCTTGTGGTCTATATTGTTTTGTCTTAACAGTATTCCAAAGGGTATGTGATAGCACTTGTTGACCAAGCCCAGTGAGCAGGGAGGGGAGCTGCAGCTGATTTCGGAGATACTTTTTATCTGTGAAGAATCTGTCTGTAGTTAGGTCAGAAAGAGGATTCCATTGAAGCTTTTGTAACTATATTTTTTAATTTGATATATTCTAAGTATTTATTGTGTCAAACCAGAGACTTCTTACTTGGTTTTAATTTATCGTGGGTTATAGGAGAAAAGAAACATCCCTTTTTGGAGGGGAAGGTTTATTCTACAAGGGGAAGTTGCCCATTTGTTAAACCAAAGTGCATCTTTGGAACAGTCTAGTTTCTTTTGTTGGGTCGTTTTGTGGTTTTTGTTTTTGTTTTTTTTTCTTTCTCCCACTGCCCTGCCCTGTTCAGAAAGGAAAAGGTAGAAGGAGGATTCTGGCCATTGTCCACTCTTTTTGAGGGGGCAGGCAGGGTGGATGGTTTGACAGATGCCACTGTGTATTGAACAGCCTTAACTTGGGCATGATAAAAACAGGCAAAGCTGTCCCTAGGCAGGTACTTTGTTTATATTTGTGCAAGGTTCTGTGCTCTGCTGTATCAGAACCCTAGTAAAGCATTAAGACTACTGCTTTACCTTACTCCCTCCCCCGTCCTGTGTCACCACCCAACCAGACATTTGGAATGGGTGGGAGCGGGCAGGGAATAGAATTCTTCAACAGTAACTGAACAAATCCTCCTACCCCTTGCTCTCCCATAACCAAAGCTCAGACAAACATACAAGCATCTACCCAAAGCCCCTGTATATTTTATTTAGCACAGGGCTGGCTTAAGCCTTGTGTTTTCATTTTCCTCTTAGTAATGAGACTGGAGATCCCACATAAGTTAGCTAAGTAATCAGTTTGATGGTATGATTTTAAGATATAGTACCTTTTTAAAGGAAACTTGCATAAAATTCAATTTAAAAAATTCTTGCCTTTGCTATGCTGGATCTGTCCTTTCTGAAATCAGTAAATCCTTGCTACACTTATGATACAGAGGAGACCTGGGTAGCAACAAAGCACCAACTAGGAGGAGCTACTGTGCCTCTCAGAACTGCTGTAAAACCCCAGTTCTCTCCATCTTCATCCCCCGGTGAAGTATCCTGTTAGTACAGGAGCATTCCAGTGACAGGAATGGATGGCTCTTCACTACAGGTTCTGACCTAGTGTCTTTTGCTTATAATACCCTCTGTTGATAGTGGCTGGGTTAACTGGTTTTAGTTTTATAATGTATTTCTTTTGTGAAATCTGAAATAAAACCAACATAATGTCAGCTTAAAGCATTTCCAAAATAAGTCTTGTTCTTTTTTCTTTTTTTTAATTTTTGTTTTAATACTTTTTGGTCTGAAAAGTGTCTCTTTTTTCCTCTTTGGCTTTCCTAGTATTAAACAGAATTGATCACTGGTTGGCTTTTTGTCGTATTCTCTACCACCCTTTCTTAATCGTGTGTTTCATCCGGAATCTCTCATTTCTTGGTATAAAGCAAAAACTGCTGCTGGCATATCTGATTTGGAGGCTGTAGAATAATAACAATAAAGAACACATTATTCTGGAGCATGGCTTCTCGTTGCCATGATTTTGGTACTTTAGATATGAGCAAACTACATACCCATAACAATGAAGCGGAAACTCTCAAATTCTAATTCTGGCTCCACTGTTGCAGTTTTGGACAAGCCATTAATGCTACTGCTTCAGTTTCCCCATCTGTAAAATGGGACTAATAGCATCTACCTCAAGGTCATTGGGAGTGTGAAATAGGCAATGGGTATAAATGCTATTAAATTGTTAGGTATGATGACTAGGTGTTAGGTGGTAACGGAAGGAGGGAAGCGGGCAATGTGTAAGCGTGAGGTGCCTTACAGCTGCAAAGAATCTAATACTGAAGAGCGGCTATGTGAACTGGGCATATGTGCATACTATGGGACTTCCATTATATCTGCTGCATACTACCCATGCACATCCTAGGATAGGATACTACATAAAACAAAACAGATGTGGACTGGTTGGTTGGTTTGTCTTAGACTTAACTGCTGGCAGTTGTAGTGAGCCTGAAAGAGTTGAAAGAATCCTACTTACTTTGGTTGTATTGAAAACCTAGAAGAAAAAAGAAAGGAGTGATTAAACTTTAAGCAAACAGGTACAATAGTTCTGTGCTAAAGTGTTTAACAAGTCTGAATGGGCTATGTGGAGGGAGCGAGGACTAATGCTGTTCCAGCTGTCGAAGCAGGAGTTGGACAAGTTTTCTGTATAAACATAAATGTGCATGGTCTCATCTAAGTAAAGCTTGAAGATACTGGTTTAGTAATAGAAGTTCCTCAAAAATTACTTATAGCCTATATGCTCTCAATGTTCTTGTGGTTGTTACTTGAAAAGCAGAGGTTGTTTGGGGGGGGGGGAGGAAGCCTCATAATTGTCTAATTATGAGCTGCTGCCCTGTAACCTATTATGTAACTGGCTGCTGAATACAGTGTGCCAAAAATAAAAACCTTATTAGCACTGATACTGCTTGTTATTTCTCAGTAGTCCATCAGATAGACATAGGTAGAACAATAATATCATAGCACAAAATCAAATACTGCAGTTGCTTGCTTTGAGAAGGCAAGGGCAGAAGCGAAGTCCTTCATGTCTACCCTTCTGTGTGAAATTGAAGTGGGAGTCTTGTCAACTGATACTTTCCTTTTCAGCTAGCTTCTCACGGGCTTCTCTACACCACGCTGATCTTAATCTCGAGACTGAAAAACACAGTCCCCTGTTGGCCCTATAAACTTGCTTAAGCTCACAAAGTCACATTGCTATTCTGAAATGGTGGCAGTATACCTTAAATCTGCAATATAGCCTTAATAGTAAGAAAAATAACATATGGCACACAGCCTGTGTAGTCATCAGCATTAAAGCTATTATTTTCCTTTTCCACGCTACCACCTTCCTGGGGGGAAAGAAATACACTTCTCGTGCCAAAAAAAATAGCTAAAAAAAATGCAAGAAGGGTCACAGTTTAACAGAATGGGTGACTGTAAACAGCAATACTAGACAGCAGAAGTAGAGAAGCTTTCTGGTGCTGAGACGGAGGTCAAGTAAAACCCAAAAGATTTAAGGTAGAATAGTGATAAGGGAAGCAGGTGTTTGTTTCTCTTGTAATTAGTTAAGTTACCATAACTGAAGATCAGAAACCTTGCCAGCAAATCAGGGACAAAAGAAACAAAAAAATAACCCTGGAGCAGCTGCATAAGAGGAAGTGGGAGTGCTGAAGGAGGGTTGGAGAGGCTAGGTATTTAAAATAGCAGAACTGGTTGTTTAGGCCTCTGGAAGGTAGTAGAAGATGATAGAAAAGAATCAGAAGAGCTTGAAGCTTAGTTATTTCTTGCAGCAGGGTTCATCACAGCCACGAGCGCTAGAAAGTTGGGGAGGGGGGAAAGAAATGTAGGCTTTGACAGTGAACTTGAACTGTGGCAGCTGTCAATGGACAGGCTCTAACAGACTTACTGAACAACTGGACTGTACATGGAACCCTGCTTGGGCTCTGGTGCTTTGTTGTATACAATTATTTTGTTTGAATTTTTCCCTTTTGAAGAAAAAACATCTAAAGCCCTATGTCTAAAATTACGTTGATGTTTTGACTGGAGTAGAGATGCAGCATTTTTGACATTCTGGAAGGTACTGGTAGATAAGAAGAGGAAATCTTCCACTGTGCCCATCCCGGTGGTGGTCAGTAGCTTTATAAAATGCTGCTGAATGAACGGTTTTGGCATGTATGTTGTTATTTTTGGTTCAGACAGGTGGATCATTTCCACCTCTCTGCCCTGATTCTCTGCCAAGGACCGGTGAGACCCCCTCGCTTAGTCCAAGTTCTTGTAATGCTCAATAAGCGCTTCACCTCGGCGTCTGTTGGGGACAGCGGCTAAAGTGCGGAACCAAAAATACTTCTCGGGCCTCATGCTGCGGGGGAGGGTGGGCGCGCTCCCGGCCGCAGCAGGATGCAGGGCGGGCTCCGGGACAGGGGAAGGCCGGCCGCTGCTGCGCGGGCCGTGCTGCCCGAGGCACGTCCCGGCTGACGGGCAGGGCCGACGGCCAGGGCTTCCTGTGCTGGCTGACGGCCCGCGGGGGAGCCCCACGCCCCGTGGGACCGTGCGCGTTCCCCGGCGGGGAGGCCGCCCGTGTCCGGCGTCATGGCAGCCGCCCCTCAGGCGGGGGCGCCGCGCGGGTCTAGGGCGCGCGGCTACGCAGGGCCTCGTAAGCGAGGCCGGTGCGGGGGTCCGAGCACCGGCAGGCGCCGCGGAAGGGGCCTATAGCGTCCCACCCCGTGCCCGCCACCGCGACGGGAAACCGGACGAGCGCGGCCTCCTCCCTTCACACGCCGCCCCTGCGGTTGTCCGGGCTCTTCCGCGCGCGGCCCCTGTTGGCAGCGCCGCGGTTTCCGGAGGGGACGGCGCGAGGCTGCACTGCTGAGCCGGCCGGAGCGAGATGGCGGTGGCACCGTCCGGCCGCCTCGGTGCCCTGCCAGGGCCCAGCGACCGCGACCGCCTCCGGGCCTTAGGCGGCGGCTGCGAGCCCCGGTACGGCGGCGCGGGGCGGCAGCTGCTGCAGCGCTGCGCGGGCGGGAGATGCCGAAGCTGCGCGGGGAGGCCTTCTGGAGGGAGACGCTGCGGAGTGCCCACTACGTGGTGGCGCCCATGGTGGACCAGAGCGAGCTGGCCTGGAGGCTGCTGAGCCGCCGCCACGGCGCCCAGCTCTGCTATACGCCGATGCTGCACGCCCAGGTCTTCCTCAGGGACGCCAACTACCGCCGCGAGAACCTCTACGGCGAGGCCTGTCCCGAGGACCGCCCGCTCATCGTGCAGGTGAGCGTCGCGACCGCCCGCGGGCCGCCGGGAAACGCCACCGGCGCCCGGCCCAGCCCCCCCCCGCCGCGCTCCTGGAGCGGCGGCGCCTGCCAGGGCAGCGGGAGCGGCGGCAGGGACTGCCGGGAAGAGCTTCCCCGGCGTTCGCCTTGCGCTGCGCTCTTGGATAACGCTACAAAAGCAAGTCAGCATCGCCAAAAGCAGCCTTGCCCTCGTCGTCCACCCGCTTGTGTTAACAACTCCGGACGTTTTTCAAATGCGCATGAGTTCGAGCTAGTCAGTCTCACCCAGACTTTAAAGTGGTTATATAGGATGACAGAAATCTTATTTTCTTCACTTAAATACCACTAACAGTACTTAGCTCATGAAGATAAGTGTGTTTTTCTGTTCATCCCTTGTCTAGCAAAGAGGATTTGGTGTCTTAACCACAGGGGCCTGGAGCACTAAACTTCTCACAGGGTTTCAGTCCTCAACACCTCATGTTTAGAGATAGATTGTAGCTGGTCTTCTAGAGTCAAGGGTTGTTCCAGAGCTGATACCGCTCAGGAAAGATCACGGTTTTTTGAGTAGTTGTGCTGGTTTTGGCTGGGGTAGAGTTAATTTTCTTGGTTGCTGGCTGGGGTTAAACCACAACAAGTAGTTCTCTGAAACCATGAGCTCAGTGCTTAGCTATAGAAAAAGGATGCAAGGAAGATAGGACACACTTTTAAGCTTGTGTTGCTTCTGCTTATTGAGTACCGTGTGAGGTTCAGGTACTTCCCTCCACTCCATCCCAAAGAGGGAGAGGGGCCTGCGGAGCTGGAGAATAATGCGGGGAAAGACAGTCAGCATGAGCAGAGGAATGGTGTGATTTCCACATGTGGAGCAGTTAAATGGATGAGGACTCTTCACCCTGGAAGAGAAAAGTGTCTCCCCTGACTGAGGGAGAGATGAGAGAAGTCTGTGAAAGTATGACTGGCTTGAAGATGACGAATGAGAAACAAGAATGTTAAGTAAGGGTAGTGGTAGTTATAAACTGTAAAATTCATTACCGTGTATTGGATGCTGAAAGATTACATAAGTTTAGAAAGCAAATGAAGGAAGCTTCTACTGAGGGTCATTAGATGCAGGAAATACCACTTGTGCTTCCAAAGTCCTTGAAGACGCATTCCAGCTTCTGCTGTTCCCTAGACATCTGCTGTTGACCATTATCAGAGCAGGATGAGGTGGACCTTTGGTCTGTCTCAGTACAGCTTTGTATGTTCTTCTTTTTCTGTGGGAGGTAGTTTCTTTTGCCGCAGAAAAATACAGGTGGCAGAAATTTAAACAGTCTTAGAAAGCTACAAGTTTTGTGAGCACAGATCTTCAGCTCAGTAAGCTGTGTGTTCTGGGCGAGCCTAGCTGAAGAGTGCCAGCTACGGCAAGGTTGCTGTATTATCCTTCTTCCCATTGGCCACTATTGGACATACGGCACAGAACTAACTAGATTAATCTTTGGATTGACCCAGTATAGCAATCCTTCCTGAGTTCTGCAATATTTCTGAGCAGGCTTGGGTTTTGGTCACAGACTCTTGGAAATAGATTAGGCAGAGGTATGTCTGAGCCCAGCCTGCTCTGTGGGCTTTGTTTACTGTGGTAAAAATCCTCACTGATACAGCTTGGTTGGAGGCTTTCCATTGTTTCAGTCATCTCAGAGAAAGCAAATGCCTCTTCTGGTTTTAATTGGTGTTAGCTGTAATTTACGTAGTGCCGTAGGGTTTACGTAACACCTTCTGCTCGTATGTGTTGGAGTTTAAATCCATATTATTTAAAGATGTGATGGCATTGTTTTCTGTTGATAATGAATTTTAGAAAACCTGTTTAAAAGCATAAATGAGATGAATAGTCTGTCTCTGTCCCCTTCAACAAAGCAGCTTCTAATTAACCTCATTTTTCTTAATAAATTGATTTTTGCACTGTGCTTTAAATGGAATATTATTTATATTTAAGACTGAGCATTTGACTAACAGCCCGATGTGTCTATTTCACACTCCATACTAATGTGAATTCATTTTAGAGGCAGTGGTGCTTATTGGTATCTGCAAAGTTTGAATTGTCTCAAGAGCCAGAGACACCACAGGTAACTCTTCTTCTGCACCACCTTTATGTATTAAAATGCTACAGCTGTTTGTTCTACAGGGAATTTTAAGAGTTGTTCCCTCTTTTTCTTGGGTACTACCTGTGAAATATTCTACAAATATTTCTGTGCCTCTTGAATGCTCATCTTTCTCATTTTGTCATTTGAAGGTTGAGGATCTTTAGCTGGTAAGTGTCACAGTTTTTGTTTGTTGTTTTTTTTGAGAAATGGTGTTTGCTGTTATTAACTGTGCATATTATGCCTGTTTTCTGTAGCAAGTAGTTGCTTCATAACTATGTCATAGCATGTTGTCAGTACTTAAAGAAAGCTATTGCCTGATTATTCCACTTTTCTTTGTCTTTCTCAGTTCTGTGCCAATGACCCTGAAGTGTTTGTCCAAGCAGCACTGTTGGCTCAGGATTATTGCGATGCCATAGACCTAAATTTGGGTTGCCCCCAAATGATTGCAAAGAGAGGTACGTGCAAATCTGAACCCTGGACAAACAGAGAAATGGCATGTTTCAAATGTCAACGTTGGCAGTAAAACATCAAGAGGACCAAATTAAGCCTTGGCAAGGGTGGCTGTAGTACTGCTGAAGTCAGACTTAGTTACACCCACTTTAACAGATAATGCTTGGTAGCACCTAAAGCAAAAATTAGATATACTAATAATTAAATCCAGCTTCTCTTGAGTGACATCTCTTGTGTCTAGAATATCCTCAGAAAAAGTGTTTTTAGCAAGAGCTCGATTTTCTTTTTGATTTCAGTTGCTCAAACAGCCTAATTTTGCAAAACCGCATTTAAAATTATATCATGCAGGCGCTTAGCTTCTCCTATTTCCTTGATACTTGCACAGAGTTTATTCATATTGGCGTATAAGAGGATAACACCTGCTGAATCCCTTAAGGATATTGCAGAGATAGCTATGTTTGAAAACCAGAACCAGCGTTTGAAAATTTTGGATCAGTTAGGATGTTGAGGAAAGATTTGTTCAGTAACTGCCCATTCCTCTTCTAAAATGTCTTTCAAAGACTAATAGGAAATTATCAGTGGTGTACAGGGCAAATAGATCTTTCAATGTGATCAGCTTTTGTCCTGAAGGGAATTTTTAAACGCATGGTATAAACCCCTGAAAGTTGGACTTTGAGCTGCCAGTGTCAACACACTAGCCTTAGGGAGTAGCAGTGAAAGTAGGGTGTTTAGGGTGGCATGGGGAACAGAATGATCCAACTCTTCCAGTTTGGGCAGGACAGAGCAACTCTGTTTCTGCCAGTGAGGCATATGAGCATCTCGATCTTTGTATGTGAACATTTATGAAAGCTGTATACTTCAGAATCTTACTCTTCTGTACACGTCTGTCATATGCTATTTTATTATAGGTCACTACGGAGCATTTCTGCAAGAGGAGTGGGATCTTCTTCAGAGAATGAGTAAGTCTTTAGAGAGGCCTCACTTTAGAGAGGCTTCACTTTGAGAGAGAACGGGATGAACTCATCATTGAGAGGAGGTTTAGGGATTTTTGGGGAAAGGAGGTGCAGCATGTTTCTTTGGGGAAAGTTGTGTTTGGGTTTGTTGGTTGTTTTTTTTTTTTTTCTTTCTTTCTTACCGTATTCCAGTGACACCCTCAAGATACTTGGTGGTATCCCACTACAAACTCATGCTAGATCTGCTAAAAGACTTCAGTACCTGAAACACACTTTAGGTGAAAGTAAGTCAATTAAGTCCCAATCTAATGATGGCTTAGTAGCTCTCCAACTCTAGAAACAGCAGAACTCCCAGTGCCTTACTTTTTCACTTTGAAGTTCTTGGGTGCCAGGAGTTTTGTTTCTGCTTGAAGCCACAGTTGCCCTTTTCTGATCAACTCAGTGTACTCTTTCTGTCCACACCATAGCAAGTTATGCCTCTCTTCTCCAGATTTGTGTAGGATGTTCTCAGACTATCGGTAGCAGTTGTGAACAGTATCATATCTTTTTAAGAAATACATTTGGAACTGATTTAAAAAGTAAGGTTTTGGTCATCGTGTAGAGCTGAGAATGTGCCTTCACTCCACTTCAAAGCCAGTGTCTGAACTGTGAAGTTAAAGAGTCTTACTTCTGTTTGCATTCCCTGTGGTCCAGGGAGTCTTTGGCATGGTGTTTGGCACAAAGACACTGCTGAGAACCTGGAAAGATAGACAGTGCTTCCCTGCCCAGCATGTAATGTGGTTGTTAAGGCACTTTTCTTAGGAGTGAAAGATGCAAATCAGAACAGCCTCAAGGTGAGAAGAGAACCCAGGTCATCTAGTTGGGTGAGAACCCAGGCTGTCTAATAAGAGAGTTGTCTTATTAGGCTATTGTATAAAAGGCTGGCAAAGCTTCCTCTTCCTCCTTCTCCCCCAGCCACCTTTAAAATGATGGAGTACTATTTTCTGCTTGCACCTGTATACACCTTGCTTGCTCCTTTGAAAGGGTGATAGGAAGTACCTGTCATTAGAGCTTCTAGGGTTTGGATTAGAAGAAAGCAGGTGACTTCCCACTTTATACATCCAGGCTGTGGAAGAGAATTCCAGGCGTGCCATTGCTCAGTGTTTTTCTGTTGGCTGTCTTCATTAGCTCTCTTTCTAGTAGTTTTCCGATTCCCTGTACTGTGTAAAGACTATGGGAGTTTAACATGTTGTTCTGGATTTCACCCTGACTCTCTAACCTACATTTACTACTTAACTGGGTCCACAGCCTACCTCAGTTGATAAGCCTCCGCTTGCCATGGACAAGACTCTACTTGTCATGATTATTTGGGTGATAATTTGGAAAAAAGCAAAGGATCTCTTGTAGGAAAGGTAGACAAGCGAGTGTTAATGTTGTTGGCAGAGTAGGAGGAGTACAATAGCCTGTGACGATAGTAAACCTGTATCAATGATTAAGATTTGAGGGGGGGGTCCTTGAAAGTGAAGGTTTGATGCAGTGGAAACATTAGGGCTATTAAATGCTGACTGTTTTATGCCTTCCTGTTAGAATGCAGATTTTGTGCTTCATGTTTTACTCTTACTTGATTAACCTATGCAATAAGGATTGCCGAGGACACTGTGATTGTTTAAGCTGGGAGAACTACATAGCATTACCTTTTCAGGCTTTTTCCGTACCACACCCAGTATCGGATCTTGAGGAGGGTAGGCACTTTTCATAGCATTGTGCAGCCCGCTTACCTGTCTTTTCAATCTTTCCCAGTTTTACTGGCTAATGAGAAGCTCTCTGTTCCCATCACATGCAAAATCCGCGTTTTCCCAGAAATTGACAAGACAGTGAAGTATGCACAGATGCTGGAGAAAGCTGGCTGCCAGGTAAGGAGGCAGCTGCTCCCCGTACTGTTGCGTTGGACACGCGTCTCTGTGTAAAGCATCTGATGACCAGCTCTTGGCATACTGTGGAGATGACCAGGCTACATTGTTTTACAGACAGAGAAAACGGGATGCAGAGAGATTGTATGTATTTGCAGTCATAGGCAGCAGGTCAATAGTATGATACGGAAGACATCATGACTTCAGAGTCTCTCTTGTAATCACTGCACAGTGGGGCATCCTTCACTGTGGTTGAGCATCTCAGTCTAACATAGTACTGCAGGAGGTAGTGTGAATGAATGAAATCCACAGGGCTATAGGAAAAAACAGTGTCAAAGATGGCCACCACTAGTGAAGAAATGGGCAGTCCTCTAGGATTTAACTCCAGTTAAATTGGAAGAGACAGTCTGTAGTTAGAGCCAGTACTGACAGTATTCAGGCCTTCTGCTGAGGAGTGAGCCAGATCAATGTATCACAAATTCCAAAGTGAATCACAAATGGGAGCCAATGCAATAGGAAATCTGTAGGTTCTCCCAAGATACGGTCTTGTCATGCCGTGGAATAGCAAGCTGAAAGAAGCCCAAGACCATGCCATGGTAGGTGAGCTGCTGATATCTTTATGTGATACCAAAGTCCCCGCACTGTTGAAAGAGCAGTGGGAATTCAGTGACATCCATGAAGTGTATGGGGTGAAAAGAAATTTTTGTCAGTGGATTTGTTCCAGTGGCTCATACACATGAAAAGTAAATATAACTTTGTGTTCTAGCTGCTGACTGTGCATGGCCGTACTAAAGAACAGAAAGGACCGCTTGCTGGCGTGGCATCTTGGGAGCACATTCAAGCTGTCAGGTTAGTGAGCAGTACCAGTCTTAGTGGATTTTTGCTAACATGCTATGAAGGTAGATTTCAAGCGGAGTGTGCAGTGGCATTGAAGAGCAAACAAATTCGTGTGACAGGAGTAGAATTTCTGTGTTGATTCTAAACATTCTAATTCTCAATTTTATGCATCTGTTTTATTTGCTGGTATAGAAAAGCTGTAAGCATTCCTGTATTTGCAAATGGAAACATCCAGTGTCTCAGTGATGTGGAAGAATGTATCCGTAAGACAGGAGTGCATGGTGTCATGAGTGCAGGTAAAGAAAATGAACTTTTACTCATAACAGATGAGAATACGAACTGTTTCTTACTCTCTTAGCAGCCCCATACACATTTATTAAAAGCTTACGTCAGACTGATGAACAGATCTGATTGAAAGCTGAGTGGCCATTCTCTCTCCTTTTATACTGGCCATCTCTTACCAGGACCAGGAACCACTTAAGATTTGTAAGAATTGTTATGTTGGACTTGCAGTACCATTGAGTGGACAGCTCAAATCTAATCACTTGACAAACGCATATGGCACTCCTGTTATCCTGGAATATTTTCATGACATCTGTTAATCAATGGAATGGTTTTTGAATGGATCTTGATGCAGTAAGTGCATACACTGATTAATATTCCTGCACATGGTTCACGTTGGGTTGGGACAAGAAAGAATTGGCATAACTTCCTACAGGAAGAGCTAGGATAGACATCAGAAAAAGCTTCCAATCACTTGCACAGTTAAAGCAATGGAACGTATTTTCTGGGAGGTTGTAGAATCTTATTTTTAGAAAATACTGGTTAACAAAAGGCTTGTGAAGCTAGTAGAGAAAAGCATAGTGAGAAGCAATATCTGCAAACTTAGGCCAAACAAATGTGGATACAGACATAAGGTAAGACACCCATTGTCCCAGTTTTTAACCACTGGGCAACAAAAGCAGTGATTTCTCTATTCATTAATTTTTTTTAGTGTCTTTATGTCAAGATTGGATGACTTTCTGGAAAATGTACTTTAATTAGATATGAGCTATTTGGCTCAGTTAAGAATTGTATAGTGAAATACAGTATCCTGAGGTCAGGCTAGAGTTTTATGGACCCTGTGTTCCTCTTTGGGAGTACATGGCTGATGTGTCTGTGACTGGCTGGTAGAATCACAACAGAGCTGATCAAGCTCCACAGCTTATATTTTGTTTTATGTTTCAATCCTGAAATGAAAGTTTGAGTATTTCTTTTCATTCCCTAGAAGGTAATCTTCATAACCCAGCTTTGTTTGAAGGCCGAAACCCATTGGTGTGGGAGATGGCTGAGGAGTATCTGGAGATAGTGCAGAAGTACCCTTGTCCATTGTCTTATGTTAGGGCTCATCTCTTCAAGCTCTGGCATCACACGTGAGTATCTCCAGAGAACTCTTAATGTTTTCAGGGCTCATCCTGCTTAGCAAGCATCTGTCTTTTCTGGAGAAGGATTTGTTTGGCCAGAATTAGTATGCTGCAAGGTTTTCTTTCCTGGACCTGGCTGGAGAGAATGTGGGCTGAGGCCGTTACCCTTCACTGCATATCTGGGAAACAGGGTATGGGGAATGAACAAGTTACCACAAGATAAGCTCGGGCGTGAGCTCACAGCACATCAGCTACCGTGTCGTAATTGCCCATAAGCACACGTGCACTTTATGGCAAACATGAGTTAAGTAACTCCTTGTTCATTGTGAGGCAAGCTGTCTTGCATTTGTTGTGGAGTAAGAGCATGGCCATGGGCAGTTGCTGAGGAGCAGCTGATGCACTGTACATTCATGTTAGCTTATCTCAAAGTACCTTGGTTGTGTGCCAAGTATTTATTTGGAAAAGAGGAGCAGGTATGTGTGCTTTTCTCTGGACTTACAAGAAAGGAGATAAGATTCTACCAAAGGCAAGTGCAGCAAGAAAAATCTATTACAAGCTTTTATAAAGACATTTTTAGTTGATCTCCTCAGTCTAGCAGTAATGAATAAATATGACTCGATGTTTGGGATTTGCCTCAGGCTTCAAGTTTACCAGCAGCTGCGTGAAGAATTAGCAAAAGTGAAGACTCTAGAGGGCATTGTAGATGTCAACAGGGAGCTGAAACTACGATGCCAGGTACCAAGATGGGCCCTAATCTCCCAGAACAACACTGTCCGCACTTGGTAGGAATTTACCATGTATGTCGTGCAGTTGATGTCTGTTAGCCACTTCATTGGAACTTTGTGGCTTACCAACCTTGATACTGGTGGTTTACTACAGTAGCAGCCCCTTAAGCCTGAACAGCTTTACATGGGATAAAGTTGATTTAGGAGTTACAAATCTGCTTCGTTTCATCTGTCTGAGTAGAGGAGGTTTTTTGCCTATATTTAACTGTCAGTAACTGTTACTTTAAATTCCACTTTGTGGTTTCCTGGAGTTTGAAATATTATTTAGAGTATTTCCTGAGAACTCCAGGAAAACTGACTGTAACTCTATGCTGCAGGAAGAAATAGCTAAGCAGAAAGAAGGAGAAAAGCCAAAAGAAGGGTTGCCTTTTTTCCACTGGATCTGTCAGCCATACATCAGGCCAGGGTGAGTTATCTATCCTAACATGGACAGGTACCCATAGGCCTTTCCCTATGGACGGGTACCCATAGGCCTTTCCTCTATACTATCAGTACAGAGCCATCCAGTTCTGTTGTAGGAGGTTACATTCATTTGAAAATAAGTGAAGACTTTGGATTATTTTTATTCTGGCTTGGTTTTTTCTTCCTGGTTGTTGCTTTGTTCGTGGGGATGGTGCTCATTGTATGCATCTTTTCCTTTAGATTCTCCTCAGATTTCTCTCTCTCTGGAAAGTAAAAAACTAAGAATTGCACTGCAGCTCAGAAAGAGAACCTGATGTGCAACAGATATGCTACTTGACAGTACTTTATTGTTATTTGTAACACGAATGTTGCTGGTAACTGCCAGGGTAGCAAGGATGGGAACTAAATTGTATTCTATAAAGGATGCTTGTGTTGTATGGACAAGCTTTTCAGATAGCTTATTCCCTTTCTATTGTGAAAATTGGGGTGAAGAAGAGAACGAGCATGTCAAGATTAATACTTAAGTAAGTAGTTAAGTAAATTAAGTAAATACTTAAGTAAAACCTGGGAATAACAGGTTAACAGGTACCTAACTAATTTGACTGGCCAACTTTCATTGACTTTCCAGCCAATATATCTGACAGTGTGTCTGTTATTAACAGCCAGTGTTAACAAAAAAGTTAGGTTTTTCTATTCCACTTGTAAGGGCAATGACACTTCCTTGTAATTTATCCATGATAGAAAGGTTTACAGTTTGCCCAGATTTCTGTAAACCAGAATGGTGGCCAGGGAACACCTACTTCTTCCCTTCAGCCAACTTACGATGATATTCAATGTTTCAGGCCAAAGGAGAGATGCAAGGAGAATGGAGCCAGTGAGACTGAGAAAGGCGTGCGAGGGAAGCGTGCTCTGGAAGAGGAGGAAGATGGAAATTCTGAGCTTCTGTCAAAGAATAAGCAAAAAAAGAAGTTAAGAAATCCAAATAAAAGCTTTGATCCATCTTTAAAACGTAAGTTCCATTTATTGGCATAAATGCATGGAAAGTTTCTGATATCACATTTGACATAAATTGCCAATACTTTATCTTCCTTGTTTATGTAGTTGTAGAAACTTCTTTAAAAAGAGGGGGGATTATTGGAAAATTTTGGTAGCAGGCAATGTGATTCAAAGTATGTTCATTAGTAAAGAAAACAAGGATCAAAGAAGTAGGTCACTGATCCACTATAAGCATCTTTTTAAGATCAACGTGCTTTACAAACTAAATTGTAGCTGTCACTAGTATTTGAAATTGAAATTTCATATACATTTCAAGCAGATGTCCTCCTCTTTTACACTTGACTTGATTAAAATTTTCTATGTTTGGATTTAGCTTAGAGGGACTTAAAGTATCTTTACCTTTGCACGGCTCTTTGAGGTACTGTATTTTTATTTCAAAAAGAGTCTCTCTCTGGGTAGAAGAGCACCAAGCTTTGTCTGATCCTGATTTTTTTTTTTTTATTTACTTCTTCCATATAAATATACATTTGCTGAAATCGGGTCTCTCTCTCTCTCTCTCTTCCAGCCAAATATGCAAAATGTGATCAGTGTGGAAACCCTAAGGTAAGTCAATGCCAGTGTCCATTAAAGTATTTCCATTAAATGGAAATTAAATGACCATGTAGCGGTCAACAGCTCAATGTCCAGATAGAGATCGGTGACAAGTGGTGTCCCTCAGGGCTCTGTACTGGGACCAGTACTGTTTAGTATCTTCATCAATGACATAGACAGTGGGATCGAGTGCACCCTTAGCAAGTTTACAGACAACACCAAGCTGAGTGGTGTGGTTGACATGCCTGAGGGACGGGATGCCATCCAGAGGGACCTGGACAAGCTCGAGAAGTGGGCCTGTGTGAACCTCATGAGGTTCAACAAGGCCAAGTGCAGGTTCCTACACCTGGGTCAGGGCAATCCGTGGTATCAATACAGGCTGGGGGATGAAGGGATTGAGGGCAGCCCTGCAGAGAAGGGCTTGGGGGTACTGCTGGATGAAAAGCTGGACGTGAGACAGCAGTGTGCACTCGCAGCCCCAGAAAGCTAACTGTATCCTGGGCTGCATCAAAAGCAGCGTGGCCAGCAGGTCAAGGGAGGGGATTCTGCCCCTCTACTCTGCTCTGGTGAGACCCCCCCCCTGCAGTACTGCATCCAGCTCTGGAGCCCTCAGCACAGGAAAGACATGGACCTGTTGGAGCAGGTCCAGAGGAGGCCACAAAAGTGATCAGAAGGATGGAACACCTCTGCTATGAGGAAAGGCTGAGAGAGTTGGGGTTGTTCAGCCTGGAGAAGAGAAGGCTCTGGGGAGACCTTATTGTGGCCTTTCAGTACTTAAAGGGGGCCTACAAGAAAGCTGGGAACAGACTTTTTAGCAGGGCCTGTTGCGATAGGACAAGGGGTAATGATTTTAAACTAAAAGAGGACAGGTTTAGACTAGGTATAAGGAAGAAGTTTTTTACAGCAAGGGTGGTGACACACACTGGCCCAGGTTGCCCATAGAGGTGGTAGATGCCCCATCCCTGGAAACATTCAAGGTCAGGTTGGATGGGGCTCTGAGCAACCTGATCTAGGTGAAGATGTCCCTGCTCACTGCAGGGGGGTTGGACTAGATGACCTTTAAAGGTCCCTTCCCACCCAAACCCTTCTGTGATTCTGTGATTTGAAATCCTGAGGTAGGTCCATGCCAGTGTCCAGTAATGCATGCATACCAAGTCCTGCTGATGGGGGGGGAAGTCAGTCCATACTTAGGCAAAAGCCTCTTAACCATTCACTGTGACCAATCTTTGAGGTGAAGGTGCTGCACAAAAATCACTAACATATGTAGGTTCTTTGAGATCATTTGCCTTCCTTTCCAAAAAAGTGCAGTCTTAGTGCTGCTGAGGATATTTATTGCTAAGGCAGTTGAATGAGTTAGATGAACTTCCCAAGATCTCTTGGAAACAAATCTCCAAACTTCCAGTAATTACACATGTATATTCTACTGTGAAATTAAAAACAAAACCCCTCTTACCTAGGGTTAGTGGTGGGTGGTGTTTTTCTGCAAGGATTGAGAATTTGCATAACTGGTGTGGTTATTGGTGTACTAATACAAATACTTTAAACATCATCGCAGTATAGTCTGTAGTTGAGTGTCAGGCAGCAATCTGCAGCTCTGGTTTTTGTTGGGTTTGGATTTACACCCTTAATCAGAATGAGTACCTAGTCATTCTCAGCTCTGTTTTTGCTAGCAGATTAACATCAACTTTCACCATTAGCAATGTTAAACAAGCCAGCTTTTTTCCAGGTTGTGTATAACATATATATTTGAAACTTTATACATGAAACTTCAAATAGTTGATATTTGAAAAGAGTTCATTGGGTTTTTTGTTTGTTTGTTTGATTGTTTTCCCTTGAGGAACATAGCTGTTTCCTTGACAGGGAGATGTTGCTGAGCTGAGTGTGTTTCCTGCTGCTAACATACCTGTGCACGCAGACATACAAGCAGGGTGTAACATGCAAGGAGTAATTTTCTGTTCTAGCTGAAAAAGTAGCATTACAGCTATGGGGTGGGAGACAGGGACACAGCATGTGGCATTGCTCTTTTCTGCAACACTGTTATAGCACCTTAGAAATAGCAGCCAGCTGGGGCTTAATTTGGAGCTGCAGCTACAGAAGAAAATGTTTTTCTTGCTGTGTTCATTATTGGGAGAACATTGAGCATTCACCTGGCCTGCTTTGAAAGCCGTCCTGTTTCATAGCTAATCCAGGTGACACAGCGTGGTGTGTCAACCATGATTGTCTGAAGCTGGGCTTAGTCTTATTTTTGTTGTGCTCTTACATCATTATAATGTGGCAGGCAGCCCTTGAAGTCTCGTGACTGGGCCTGTTTGGTTTTTTTGTTTTTTTTTTTTTTTTTCTTTTTTTCCTAGATCATATGTTTCTAAGCTATGTCATGGAACCAGGGGGTTGGGAAGAACAAAAAAAAAAAAAAATTCAACCAAGGGCTCCCTAAACATGAAGGAATTTTTAATTGGGGTGGAGGGAGACACACCAAACAACAAAACCCCACTTTCCTAAATGATCACTAAGCATGTGTGTGCCAAAGCCCCACAGATACCCAGCCTAGCATAGCCAAGTTGTCCGCTAGCCAAGGCTGCTGTCCCCCCATTATACATACATTATATTTTAATATAATGTCATACATCATTATATTTTAATATATACTCAAGTATATTTTAAGCTGTAAGTAAGGAAGTAATTCCTGTGGTAATACTTATTTTAGGCATAGCTACAGATGGCAGCAAGCATGTCAGGCACCGTGTTTCACATACTACTTTTGCAGAGAACTACAGCAAGCTCACCTGCAACAAACATCGTAATGCTTGTTCCAGAGCGCTTATGGCACTTGCCTGCTTGTGCTGTGCAATTCAGGCTGCCCGACAGATTACTGATGTTGCAGAAGTTGAATGTGGAATTTTTTTGTTTGGTTGGTTTTTTTAATTGGCTTTTGTTCTCTATGTACAAACAGTTGATAGCTGGGGCTCGCCCCCCGCCAGGACATCAGCTCTGTCATCTGCATTAGACTGAGGTGTGACTGCCTAATACACAAGTTCAGGTTTTCTTCCAAAGGTCTGAATGTGCAGAGCTGTATTGTTGTTGCTTATTATAGTAAACAATAGTAATTGTATTTTCACTGATACAAGCTTCTTTACACCCTCATCCCAACCCAGGGCAATAAATGTGTGTTTAACATGTGCCGAGGATGCTGCAAGAAGAGAGCATTCAAAGAGACAGCAGACTGTCCAGGTAAGCGCAGCTGTCCTTACAAGTCATTGAGCAGATGTCTCATCTCCCATGTAATATTCATTACTTTAATCTTTGGTTTATGGGGTGTGGGTGTGTGTATTAAAATCTACATACATAGCTATCTAAAATTTTAAAAGCCTGCTCTTCCTTCTATGTATGGTATTTCTTCTGCTTCCAAAGCCTTGGGATGCATGGTTTCCAGACTATGAGGACCCATTCTTTATAAGGAATGAGCTGTTCTGTTTACCAGTGCAGTCATCTCATTTCAGGTTTGTTTTTTTCTTCCCCCTCCCCCCCCCCGCTTCTTCAGGTCATGGATTACTTTTTAAGACCAAATATGAAAAATCCCTTTCATGGCAGAGTAGTCAAACAGTAATTCAAAACCCAGAGATCAGTCGGAGAGGAGATGTAGATGTGGGGGAGACTGCTGTACTGAAGGAGGCTGGTGACAGTGCAGTGTGAAGCTTTGGAAATGAATAGTTAAAGAGCTCCTGCCAGGCCTGTGCTTCCCTGGGCCAAAGAACATGCCATCTCCAGCTCACCGTCAGCTGTGTGAACTTGTTCCACAAGTTTATTTTAAGTTCTGGAAAAGTTTTATTTAAGTAAAAAGCTGCTTACTCAGGGAATTATCCTGCATTTGAAATAAAGAGGATGCAATTAAATTTCTCATGCTGTGTTTTAAAGACTGAAAATGCTGCATTTTTTTTGGGTGGGGGCAACCTATATAAGCTGCCATCACAGTCTGCCTCTTGTATGTTCACTAACCCTTCATGTCCTGTTTTTAATATTGGGGAATAAATTTCTTGTATTAGAGCAGCCTTCTGGTACGCTACAAATAGCAATGTCAGTGACTTCTTCACTAATAGAAAATGTGTCACATTGTCTGAGGTGCAGCAGGCCATGTTTTCAATGCAGAAAGGAATCTAGCCGTACTTTGAAAATGTGAATGTAAAACTATAAGATGTTGCTATAACCACATTGTGTATTAAAAATTATTAGTTTTATACAGTATGATAAAGCTTAATGATCTCCCATGAGCCAAGGCTGGGGGAAAATGAAATCTCTATTTTAATAGAGAGGGTTGTCTGAAATTATGTGCTAAGTTAGAACCAAGTCCATGAACCTTTCCCTGCTCGAAGTCTCATACTTAATTATATGATAATTCTTTCTCCTTCCCACCTGATAACTGGGAGAAGTGTCTCAAAACCAGATGCAGGTCTACACATGCAAGACCAGGTAGTGGCTTTTACCCTTTTTCCCCATGGACTTTGTGTGTCTCCTAGGCACTCAGTCAGTGTAGCCTTCCAGCAGTCAGTACGCTGTACAGAATGTCAGCAGCCAAAAAAAAAAAAAAAAATCAGCAATAGTATGCAGCTGGTAATAGACTGAAGAAGTGGAAGTCAAGCCATCCCATGCTTAATCTAAAATAAATGAATAAAGCTTAGCTCAGCTTTGAAAATTTATCTCCCTGTGGCCTGTTTTGTGAATGAAGTTTACTTCACTGCCTGCTTAGTGACCCTGCTCCAGAGCGTGCTGCCATTTCCTGCAGCTGCAGACTGAACGTTTTGCTGCAGAGCTGCTTAGCATACTGAAAGCAGCAGGCCTGTTTATGCTTGTTTTCTTGTCACGTGTAGCCTCCTGCGGGGAACAAAGCAATGATGCATTGTGGAGCCTGTAAAACATGCATCTAGCCAATGGCAAAGCTGGCACATTATTGAATGAGCCCTGTATAGCACTACAGGCTTTAACTATAAAATTAGCAGGTCTTAAACTACTGTTCCTCCAAGGGAAGTGGAGAAAAGAGGGGAGGGGGGAAGGAGGGTGGGGGTGGTGTGGGGGAATGGGTAGGAGAAAGAAGGAAACGGCGTGTGGGGTGGGGGGCAGGAACGACACAGAGTTATGTGCCTGGCCTTGGTCCTGAGCAACCCTTCAAGCCCATCTAAAATGGCCTGCCTGCAACTGAGAGTGTGTCCAGCTCTAATGGGTGTAAGGCCCAACCACTGCGCTAGCCAAGGAGGAGCTGCTTCCAGGAAGTCAAACCTCTGCTTTATATGGCCGGACCAAGAGATTTGGCATATGTTTACCAGCATGCCTTGCTTGCTAGACTAAGTACACCTGTTTTAAGCCAGGAAGTTTGCTGCCATGGAGGCAGGTTTTATTCATAACTGGTCTTAATTTTTTTTTGTTTGTTTTAATTTATTCTAGGCTGGTGTGTAACCCAACATTTCTCTAACAGCCTACTGCAGGCACTGTCCTGGCCTGTAACAAGAAATTATGTTGTGGTCAAGCTGCCAGTTTTGTAAGCAAATAAAGCAAGCAAACTGCCAACACAATGTCTAGCAAGAGGACCATCTTACAGTATATAGTAAAGTATTCTGAGTGGATACTCTCGATTATCACTTTCTGGTCTATAGTTCTGAACAGTTGATGGTTTGAGGGTTTGGCTGGGTAGAGGGCAGCTTCATTTCACAAACAAAACACCTCATCCTGTTTTAGCTGGTGCTATGTGTTCTTATGTTCAGCCTGTGCAACAGAACCTCCACAGATTGGAGCTGACTCAGGTGTGTACCTTGCACAAATTTAAAATAAAACAGGTCATTTAGCATGAACACTGGACATGGTATAGCTGTTTTGAACACAGCTGGGAGGACAGGAGCCAGGAGGGAGACTTTATGGTTTCTTTCCTTGATGCTTCATCTGGCTGACATTTATTTTTCTACAATCCTGATTGCAGATATTGTTCCTCTGCCTGTCAGAATCTGTCAGATATTCCCTTTTGGAAGTTACGCTGGGTCTGAAAGGAAATGAACAAGAAACCCAGCACCCAGAATACTAGGTCTGCATAAAGCACTGGCAAAGTGTCTTCTCAGCGTCTAAGAGCCCTTGCCTTGGTAAAGAAAGATTACTGAACAGTAATAAACCAAAAATCGAAAGTGCCTCCAAGGTCAGGAAGCAAGTGTAGCACCATGCATTTCTGAAAATAGGGAAGACCCTTCCCTGCCCCAGCCCCAATCAAAAGAGGGCCTCAAGACTTTTTTTTTTAAATGACAGAAACACAGCACTTTCAGGAATCAGAAGATAACAGCATGCCCTGGTTATTTTATAAACTATTTTTAATATGGGTTTTTTTGACTTCTCGGCAACCATTCCCTGCTTTTGCATGCACGCGCATGTGTCTGCATGTGTGTTCATGCTCGCACGTGTACAAACGCCCACTCAAACCCTCGTGGGCTTGCCCTCCAGGCAAGGTCAGTTTGTATTTAATGCAGTTATATTAATGCAGTTAAGACCTGCATTACAAACTATGTTATAGTTTACAGTCATGAGTTCATACGTGGACTGGAGCAGTATGCTGAAAAAACACCCTAAACTAGTAGTAGCTGTAGATTTATTCAATCCATGGAGAAACATTCTCAGTCAAAGCATTAATAACAAGAGAACCCACAAGCAAGATTAAGAGGTCACTAAGCAGAGCACCATATGTGAAGCAGAGGCCTTGGCCTACCCTTATGTCAATCACCCTTGTGCTCACTTTCCTCTATTCTGTGTTCAAATTTTCCATGCTGTTTCTTCAGGCACCTTCCCTATCACATGATCACATGTATCTTAATCTCTCTGGACATTTGTCTACATCCAGCTAGCTTTTATCTAGCGGTTCCCATTCATTCACGCTAAGTCCTCTAGAAGGGACCACAAGAGGTAAGAACTTCGTATCCATTTGGAGGCTGGACTTAAATGCTGCCTAACATTTAGTTGTGGCTTTCTACAGATTATGACAATAAAAGTAGTTCAAACTCTCCTACTGAGTCTTCCCATTTCATTTGCTCATTACTTGAACAAAATATTTTCCATGATGTTCTGGGAATAGCATCTTCCAACCTTAATCAGCTTGTTAACCAAAACTTTCAGCAGCTTTCATAATTTCTGACTACCCCTGTATTCAAAGTAAGTTTAGACACTAAGCTGGTAGGTGTTACTCTAGCTTGCCTTGTGAATTGGGACTAGCACAGAAACCCAGGGGGAGGGAAAGGGTGTGGCATTTGCCAAATAGTCCAGTGATTATAGTGTGGGAGAACCAAGTTTAAAAATGCTTCTCTGCCTTATTTAAAGATGGGAACTTGAAACCATGTCTCCTACCTCCTGTGGAAATAGTCCACTTCTTCCATCGCACAGACATACACTTTAAAGCTGTCAAGTATTCTGAGTTCCCTGGTCTGTTCAAAAAGCCCCTCTTCTAATAAAAAGCCAAATGTTCATTACCATGGAATTTCCAGCTGCTTAGCTGACCCCTTCTTCCCCTTTACACAGTTTCCCAAAAACATCAGAAAGCTCATTCGTTCTCATGCTCACTGTGCCAGAGAAAATTTATGAAGTCAGAAAAGCTGTTTGCGTGAGAAACGTCCACTGTTACGACACAGTAGTGGGCTGGTGCTGTGTGAGAGATTCAGGTTATATTCATAACCACACAGTGGGATTTTAGAACACATCTCTCATGAGTACAGTCTCATCACAGAATCACTTACCAGTGTGAAGAAAGGATCAAGCTGGCTTTAGGCTCCTAAATTCAGGAAGGCCTTATACTTGAGAATCCAAAACGGACACATTTGTATACAGAATTAGTATTTAAGGCATATTTGTCCCTACCCCCTCTTCCAAGGCATTTCTTCATAGGCAATGCAGTTAGATGCAAGCTTATCTTGTTAGCTCCTGTCCCATGATGTGGCAGAAGACTGCAGTGCTCCTAACACAGGACTGGAATACTGTTCAGTTAGGCACTGCAACACAAAACTCCCTTTGTGCATGTAACTACAAATCACCATGCTAATGGAAAAAAAAACTTGTCACTTGAACTTTCAACAGACATTCTAGAAGATTATAACCTTGCAATTAATAAGGTAAAAATGACCGGTGTATCAATTTCTTAATAAACAATGCTTGTGAATTAGGAGGCAGTATTACAACATGAGTAAAGCCAAGCCATTTACCATTCATGCTGGGCACACCTGCACCTACACTAAGTAGGGATTACGTTCAGGCTAGGCAATATACTAATTATCCTGTTTATCTATCTCTAATAAAAAAATTGCAGCCTGCCAACTCAGCAAAGTAACATCCTATTTTGTTTCTGTTTCATAGGCCCTCAAAAATATATCCACTATTTAATTTTAATGGCAGTAGGGGGAGGAACAGGCAGTGCTCTGCATATAGAATGATGGTGAAAATGATCCTCGGTCTTTGGGTTTGAGGGAGATTGGATTCCTGTATCTAAGTCCATTTTCAGACACACACAAGGAAAAGTAGTAGTAGTTCACCTGACAAAAAGAAAGCCAACTGCCTTTATTTGGCAAACAGCTTATGAGATATCAGAGAATTAAAAAAAAACAAAAAAAACCCAAAAAAAAACCCCCAAACAAGTAGTACATGAAAACAAAGGTTGAAAACCCTGGATCTCAGCATGTATTTACAGGGTACAAACTTTATGTACACATAGACTTCACAGTTGCATAAACTACAGGCACATGGAGTACAATAGTCAAAGCTATAGCTGCAGAAATATTAGAGAACTGGAAGAGTGATACCTGTGGGACCAAGGACAACAAGGTTACCTAGCCTGATCTACCCCGTAAGACAGATTTTCAGGTCTTGCCACTTGAATTCTTGTTTGAATTAGACCATCTCTTGCTAATGCAGCTGCCCTTCAGTCTGTAGCTTTTAATAAGTCTACTGAAGCTGAAACTTGAATTATTTCTTTGCTGTCAAGAAACTGTCTTACTTGCCTTATGAATTTACCAGACTTCTAACTACTGAATCTCATACATTTCTCTTAGAGGTTGACATACCCTATTGGCAAGTTTCTGTTCCCTATCTAATTAATGTAGCCTACAAGTTATCCTATGAGATAATCTAAAGCTAGGCTGTTCTATCAGACCGTATGAAACGCTGAATGGAATTCACAGATCCATAGGAACACAGAAGCCAAAATAATACCAGCTGAAGTACAAAGCTCCTTTGCAAACCAGAGAGTAATTCATCTCCTATTCCCTAACAGCATCAGAGATAAGTGGAAGTCAGTTCCATACCAGTTTGGTGTTTTTTCACCCTACTGCAAATTCACAGTTGATGGACTACTGAAAAAATGAAATGCTGACTTGTATTAGTCTCAGCTCTCACAAGGGGGTGGCACAAGAAAATACAGAGCACTGTCCTGTGGATCACACTGCTCCCCCATTGTCATCTGCTTCATATAAAAAGTAATTAAGGAGATGGCATAAGAACCTCAAATAGCTAAATTAAGATGGCTGAGACTTTACTCTTAAAAAAAAAATATTAAAAATCAATACTTGACCAGCACTTTCTACCTATGCATGATGGGTCTTTGTCAGAAGCATTGTTGCTGCTATTAAGGTTTCCTCACTTGTTTTTCTGAAACTTTATATTACATTGCATCTATCAGAAATAATATGTTATTCAGCAGCAGTTTTGGGAGCTGTCTAGAGGATGGAACAAAGCTGAAATTTCAACTAAGTTTGGAAGCAACGCTGAGACCGCTATGGCAGAGTCCCAGAAACCAATGTACATATCATACATGCATGACATAGGGCAAAGACAGAACTCTCTTACTGTCTCCCTCATCCACTGAAGTCTCTCAGATGACAGTAGCTTACAGATGGTGCTGTACCCAGCCACAGTCCAAGCGGTAATATAATCTCCCCCTCTTACAGACCTCTCTCTACAAATCTTAGCAACACAGATCACTATGCTGGACAAGTTCTGGCCACATAATTACCAACCATCCCCAACTACTCCAACACAAATCTCATAATGGCAGTTTCTACATTACCACTAAAATTAGTTGTGCTAATGAAAACTGCCTTCACCAAAAGAACCAGGTTCTTTCCAACTATTTTCCCTTTATCCCTAGCTAGGTCAGGTAAAGAAAGCAGGATTTACACTGCATGAGGACACCATCAATTATGGCCTACCACTGGCATCTCCTTCCTCATTGACAAAAAGGTGCTGCACAAGTTGATGAAATCTACTTTAATAAGTTCCTCTGAACATATCCTAGAATGCCAACATGCTACAGATCCCACAAAACTTCATCCCCTGAATTACCTTGGTGGTCCCAGGGAATCACTCAAAATTCATTCTACACGAGTCACTATTTTCCCATTTGTTACTTGGGAAATTACTTAGAAATTTAAGGTAAGAATAAACTTTCACTGGGGGAAACTGCTTATGAATGCAAGTTACACAGAACTATATCCATGCTGTGTTGTATTTCCTGATTTTTAGACTGGCAGGTAGTTAGGACTGACACAGGCATTGAACAATGTCTAGAAGAAATATGCCTGGACAGCCCTGACTCACATCTACAAGATCCTAAAGCAACAGCAGCTTCTTTCACAAGCTAAAGGAAAGAGTTACATGCCAATAAGTCTATATAAAAGCATACACTATGCTTGAACAGTGCCAATGAACTAAGCAATAAAAGAGAAATGCTCTATCTGTCCAAAAGAGGTTGTAAGCATTTTTTTCTGAGGAGAAGAAACTAATCACCTCTGCCCCAGCTATGGAACTGCCTCGGGCCACAGCAAGAGCTGGAAAACGCTGTTGCCACCTCTTTAGCTCCACTGCTAAAGGATATGCGCTTCCAGCCACTCCCTGAGAGCGGACCAGCGCTAGTGTCTGGAAGAGCAGAGACTCTGAAGTCAGCGTGCTGAAGACGTCCATTTACAATTGAGGATTCCTCCAGTAGAAAGCCTCCAGGAAGGAACATAAGTAATCTAATAAAATCAAGAGTGGAAGCTGTGCCTAAGAAAAGATAGCCAGCTGACATGATGCACTTAATTGGGTTGCAAAATCATCTTTTCAAGAGCAGAGCATAACATCTTCTTCTTAGAAACGGTATCAGTGACCCATTTTAGGAAGAAAGCAAGAAGGTTTAAGTAGTATTATAGGACTGAATGTCTTTCCTTCAGCATGAGCAGAAGGCATTAAAATTACTTTCCCAGCATTTCTACAAGGATGTACAGCAATTTACCTGAGGACTCAACTTGGCTTTCTCACTAAACTGGCAATCAGTGATGCCCGACTCAATGTTCTTGATTAACTAGTTCTCCCCTTTCTCCCCTCAAAAATGGGAGAATTTTTCCATGCCAAATGCAAGACATTTAACCAAAGACTTCACAGGAACTATTGCTTCCATTTTCAGCACCTAAGTCATAAAAAGCACAGAAAGCCAGAGGGAGAGAGCATTGTTGCCATTTAGCAGCTGTGCAAATGCAGTCCAGGAATTTTGCTGTTAGAACATTCCCTCAAATTGCACTTTCTTCAGAGTTCAGCCAAGCTACACCTCCAACCAGATCACAAAGAAAAATACAATGTCCTACAAAACATCATCAAGCTTAGCAAAAAAAATCAATGGCTTGAGATCAAAATACCTAAAACCCAACTTTAACACAAAACTCCAAATACTCAGAAGCTTTTTAATCCTGCTGTTTAATGCACTAGATGTAACAACTTATTTAAAAAAAAAAAAAAAAAAAGCATTAATACATTAACAGTAACATCTGTAGTCAGTTGCCAGACCAGTCAGGGCTGGATCAAAATTCTTAGCTTGCCTTATGGATTAGATGAATGCAAGGCTGCAGTGACTTCAGAAAGTTCAGTGCATATCTCCTTTCATTAACACAGAACATGCACACACCTGGGCAGCCACCTTAAATCCCTTTATAAAAGGAAAAGCAGAATAAATGCACCTGGAGAGCAGGCACCTAGATTGGCTGCTTTCAGCTCTTCCACAGGACATGAGTGGTATTTTATGGCATTTATCCAAGCTACCAGAAGCAACTGTTGCACATGTTGGGAAACCATCACACACTACGGCAGTAAGACTGGACAAGCAGCAATATTTGCATGAAGTAGAGATTTACTGCTATGATAACACTGGACCCCAAAGCCAGGTCATGCACAAGTGGGAAACACATCAGGAAACAGGTCTTTGAAAACAGAGACCAGAAAGAAAGAACCTGGATCCAGGTAAACATAACACCCTAAAATAAAGGCCTGTGACTGAATGCATGGAAGCAGTGCCATGTTTTCTGGTATAGGTGAAAAATCATTAAGAGTTTCTCAGAGGAAATCTCCTCTCCCATCAGAACTCTAGCTCCATAATTGAGAGCAATGCACTTGTAAGTTTATCTGGAATAAACAGAAAGCTCAGCATTGCTCAGAATCAAGGCAATACTTTCAGGCCCGCGAAATTAATCTTAGATCACACCTGTCCATTCAACTTAACACTATTTTTGCAGCTTCGAAACAAGAAAACTAATAGCAGCTGAAAAACTCTCAAATCAGCATCTGTATGAATAACCTGACAGCTCTTCCTGGAGTGGTGGAAGAAGGAGAATGGAGGAAGATGTTCTACCAAAACTGAAATGATGACCCATGGCAGGGATGCTGTTTTTAGAAAGAATTTCTTTTCAAGGAGAATTAAAGTTACTGGAATATTCCTATTATCCACCATCAGCCCTGACCCTCTCAATCCGAGCAAGAAGTGAGGGAGACAGGGACAGTTTGTGAAGCTCAGCAGTTAGTGGGTGAGACACTGGGTACAGTCCTGGAGGGACCATTTCTTTTGGTAGTGCACGAAGTTTTTCACATGTTGGTGCTCATCCTGGACTGGCTGTTAGCTGGAGTAAGCTCCCCTTGGCTACCTTCTCTTGGAGGAGACTGCAACAAGACCAAAACACATCCTAGTTAGTAATGTGTAAATATCCTGCAGAGTGCTTCCTGAGAGACCAAATGAAGCACAGGTGAAGCACAGCAGGATAACAGCAGGGGGAGAGCATACCCCCAACTCATAAATAATGATGGCTTTGCAAAAGCTTTGCCTTTACAACTTCTATAGTTACAGTTCACAAGAACTGTTCCTAAAAAAGTCAAACCAGAACTTTTAAGCCACTCTTATTTACTATGTACAAGGTGCTGCTGGCCCCAGAAGCTGAATCCTATCTGGCATTTAGTTATCACAGAGATTAATATACTATAGAATTTAATACATTCTGTGGCAGATGGCCTATCCTCCCTAAGGGCATTCTTCTGGAACTGCATCCTGGAAGGAATACTCCAAGCAATTCATGCATTTTTTACTTCCTCTACTAAAAAAAAATTACTTCAAACAATCTTTGTTTTGATAAGATAAAAGATATGTGTATCAAGAATTAGTCAGAATTAATTAGTTAGAATCAACCCAAGCATATAAACTTTAAAGGACATTCTGTGTTGTACAAGCAGGCCAATGTATTGGCTAGAAACACTTGCCCCTTATATATTTAGTATTTACTATTTTAAGAATTTGTCCAATCATGAGCACAATAAATCCATTCCCCCTCCAGAATCTTCAATTCACCAACTTTTATAGTTTCAGTTAGAAAAAAATTTAAAATCTTAACACTGTCTCAAAGTTCACATTTAACATGCCCATACCTTGACATGTATCTGGTTGCGCAGGACTGCAGCTCGCAGGATCATAGCTTTGGCACGTCGCTGAAACTCTTTTCCCATTAGTAAAGACTTCTCAAAAGTTGTGCTGCGCTGATCTACATCTCGAGCATAAAGAATCTGTAACCAATACAGAGAACTGTACACAGGAGCTATGACGCAGTTCCACGGCAGGAAGCCCTTTCTGTGCTAGGGAACAAAGCTAAGGTATCATGGAGTCTGAGCTGACACACAGATCAGCCCTACTGAAAATACCAGTCATGACAGATGAATGCAACTTCAAAGTGTCCCAGGACTGGAGAGTTTCTAATCTTAGTACACCTGTTCAGTCTGTGGCTCAGATTCACTCACCTTACTGTGCGAGTCTATTCTGGCATTGATCAGTCCCTCCAGGATCAGCTGAGTAAGTTCATCTTCCAGAGCAGCCACTGTGGTATTAAAAGCAGTGGCCATCTTGCGCATATCTGCCGACACATAGGGGCTGAAGTACTAGGAAGAAGAAAATATTCAGTTGCCAGGTGTACTCCCCGCCCTCTGAAAAACCATGGGCAAAGCAATTACAAAGAGATGGTCTATCTTACTATTCATCCACCTCTCAGGATTACAGGAACAATTACCTGGATAAGGGCACGATTTCGAATCTGGGTATAAAGTGTCCTGACATGAGGTGCAAGGTACATATCCAGCAGCAGGTTGTCCTGTGCAAAAAAACCACTTCAGAAGCTGAGAAGCAGCCTGGAAAAATATATTATTTCTATGTTCTGAAACATATATGTGTATATACTTAAACCTTAAGGATATTACACTACAGCAAGACAATACCATAAAACAAGAATGAATAAAAGAACTAGCAATATATTTTAAAAATTTACCATTTCTCCTCACCCTCTGCTGCTAAACTACTCCCAATTTCCATTCACCATGTCAGGAAACAGAAGACACAGAAGAGCTGAACACTCTTAGTAGCTACTTTTAACAGTCACTGCTTCTCACAAAAGGCTAGGTGAAGGGAACTTTTAGGGTCTGTTCTGCACTGCTCCCCTGCAACTCACCTTCATCTCATCCAGCATCTTCAGGCATGAAGCATATTTAGATTCATAAAACTTGAAGATGATGTCACGGACCTGTGGCTCCAGCTCCAAAAACAATTTGAAGGAGCTACAGATAAAGATGGCAGTGATCAGACATTGGAACCCCCCGCTTAAATGCCCCACAACCCCATCACTCCAAGTTGCAAGGTTACAAACTCTCACTATCATTTGAAGATCCCAAGAATTTACTCCCTAACAGACCAAATAGCCCATTTTCAGCAGGGCTGGGAGCCTGGAACGGAGAGATGCAGCACAGCTTCAGAGCTGTGGTGAAGGAAGGCAAGAGACTTTTGGCAAACCAAGCAGTAGAAGTGTTTGTCCACACAAAATGAAAAAACGAGTGGGAATAGGTCAAAATCAGGATACGCCACCAGAAAACACAGGCCACATCTGTGCATGCGCTGTAGTTTGTGCTGGCCAGCTTTGTGTTCCCTTTCAAAGCACAGCCCTCACTAAGTACAGCATGCCATAGGTAGGTTAGGCATGCAACTGTCTCAGCAAAATAACATATCTTAAGTGTGGGAGATCTTTGGGATGCACACTCTTTCTCAGCGCGCTCCCAATTCTCCATCACAGCTTTCCAAACCTTGGGATCTCACCCTACAAATCAGCCAATAAAAAAGTCAGGGTAACCACCCTTTTTCCACATCAATTTAAAATTAGTGCTTCCATACACGTAGCTGACAGGAATTCAGTATCGCTGTAATTCAATCTATGACACACAAATATCCATTCTCTTCCAAAGACTGTAATTCTCTTAACCTTGTATATGTCATAGTTAGATTACACTGCAAGTTGTATTAACAATTATTAAGTTGTATTAATACAATTAACATACACCAGAACAAGTGGTAACATGAAGGCAAATTATCTTACAGCTGCCTTCTGTAGGGCTCTATCCCTCTGATTTAATATCTGATATGGACCGCTCATGGAGATACAAAATTGGGCTATGTAGATGTTGGATTTGATCTGGGTTGGAAACTTCCGTTATACTACAAAAATTTTAGCTGTGATTAACCACTGTGTTTAGACAGTGAAACATCACTTAATGCTAAAGCCAAACTAAGGCTCAGTGATTCTTTCTCTCCTCTATGAGAAAGCTATTAGTCGTGCCAGAATCCACTCTCAACCAAAGCCCCATGTCCCAGAAGATATCCAGTACATACAAACTCCTCTCAAGGCATCACTTACCTGCTGGAGATAACATTTCGTTGCAGTTCCTGACGGTCAAAGGTAGCAAGGGCACAGAGACCACCATACACAGCCACATTGCTAGGAGACAACAGCTAGAGAGAGAGAGCGTGAGAGAGAGAGAGCGCACGCTAGCTTTCCCTGGCTACTAAAATGGCAGAAGGCTGGAATTAAATATTCTACCCCAGGCCTTTCCTTCATGCAGTGACAAGGTTAGTCTTTGTCAAACACAGTGGAACCACTCAGCATCCTCTCAGGCATTCACCCAGAGCCTGAGGAGTGATTGTCCACTGCTAAGAGAGTAGAAACCAATTCCAACAGCCAGTCTTTGGATTGAGCTACACAGATACACAAATCTCACAGGTTATTCCTATGTGATCTAGAGTAGATAATTTAGAGAATCCAGGAACAGAGACTTTATTTTTGTTAAAAAAAAAAAAAACAACCCACAGTTCACAGCACCACCAAACTATACAGGAGCGCTGTGAGAATAACTACAATATCTGAATTTTACAACCTAATACTTAGAAGAATTACATCCCCTCCAAGACCTGCACACAGCTCCCTCTCGGTCCTCACCTCAGGGAAATCACAATGATCAAATGATGCCAACAAGAAGCACTTCGCTGCCTGTTTGTACTTCCGAGCAGCTAGTTCAGCCAAGCCTAGGAACCAGAAAAAGTTAGTCCTTTGTTTATGATAGCATACAAATTAGGAGAAATTGCAGTATCTGGGGAGTAGGACAGGCCCCCACATGATTGCTAGTGCCTTCACTATTGAAGTGAAACGAGACTCTCGGACAGTATCTAGCATCCTTTGAACTACGCTGACTCACACAGGCATCCTCTCTGAAGAAACTTAGGGAGAAGAAAGAAACGGCAAAAACAAGTCAGCAGTTCCATCTCATCAGCTTTATTAAATTTTGCATTTCGGGTGAGAAAATACAAAGTCTACCAAATCTGAGAGAAAAAATAAACCAAGGACACACTGTTGTCAAATAGGCCTACAGACAGCTAACAGGCAGAAAGATGGGCAGACAATACAGGAAGCTGAAGGATTCACTCACCTGCTGCACATTTCAGTTTGGTGAGAATTGCTTGTGTCTGGCTGTCTCTTTCTCCTCTTTGCTAAAGGATAAGAAAAAGCAGTAGTGAGCAAGCAGTATGAAAACCATTTTTAATACAACTGTCCTTGGGATATTTCATCCTAATAATTAACTTGCAAATCTCAACAGCAAGGTAACTTCATCATATTTGTCTTGGGAAATATGGCAAGAACTGATGGGAAGTCTCTCTGTTTTTACCATGAGTCAGATTTCCTACATACATCATGGGAGAAAAGCAACAATGAATCTCAAAAGAAATTGTATAGCAGCCAAGGAGGCTGGATTAGAGGAAGAATAGGCTGTAAAATGAAGGAAGTCTTATAGGGAGCAAGTCGTAAAGGGGAAAGGAAGAAATCGTTTTACAAATTTTGGAGACAGAAAACAAAGGGAAAACTCATGCAAGTTAAAAAGCAGGACCTTACTTCTGCAATTTCTGGTGTAGACTCAGCCTTGCTTACATAGCTCAGAACATGAGACCAGTTCTGGAGGTAGACGCTGACCTGTAGAGAGCCAGAAACAGTGTAGAACAGGCATGGATAAATGGTGTTACTTAGATAAGCAGTATCATCGCAGACACACAAGGTGTAACCAGTGCAAAGTACAGGTAGACTTTACAGCAGGTATCAGAAAGACACCAAGTACCTTTTCCTGCAAACCTTCCTACCTTGATGACATTGAGACACATGTTGATAACATGTTTAGCACTGGTGCAGTAATCACGGGCTCGCGAGTAACACTTGAGAGCGTTGCTGAGGTCCCCACAGTCAAGGTAATGGTCACCTAAGTCATCATGGCCTCTCCTGGAGCACAGGAATTAAAATACCAATGAACTGTGTGCTCAGAAAGGGACACAGTCAGTTTGTTCCAAACAAGTAACTCAACACACTGACCTAAGGCACTGAATGCAGTTGACATCCTGTGTTAGGTGCCTGGAGGAGCAAAATGCTCTTCCTTGCTCCAGCAGAGCCTTCTGCATCTTACCTGATACTCTCCTTGATGGAGTTCCCTTTGTAATTTTTCAGATCTGTGTCGAGTTTCTCCAGTTTAAGAAGAGCTTTTTTGCGTGTAGCTTCAACCCAAGCTGTGTCAAGAGGAGGAGGTTCAATTCCACTATCAGGGACAGCATCAGGTGTATTCTGCAGTTCTCTGGAAGGAAAGAGTTTGAACGGGGCTATTATGCTGCAAACTTTTCAAAACAGAGGTCTGCTAAGTACCTGGCACTATTACCCTAACAAACTGTACTGCATACACAAAATAGACCAAAGAGAAAACAAGGATGGTGGGAAGAAAGAAAAAGACTGGTATGATTTCCAGTGAAGACAGTAACATAAGCATCGCAGATGTTTACAAATTCTTCTCAAAATTATCCTAATGATCTTTTGCAGGTATTTTATTAACAAGCAAGTAATTGCTAATTTTAAAGAAACAACCTGTTCTATAAATCAATCGAAAGCAAGTTAGTAACTGTGCTGCAATGAATTATTACTTTCTATGAAAGTATTTAATGACTCTAGAGAGTCATTGAATCCAACCAAACATCTCTACATCAGGGACAGTGCGCATGTGCCTACGAGTTCTCTCCCCAGCTATACTGCAATGGCTTGATAGCAAGGCTATGCTGTACAGATACTACCCAACTTCTTTTTCCATCCAGCTCAGATCAACGCACCTACCTGTACTGAACTCACTTTCCAATATCTTAAAAAGAAAAACACATTCTGAGTTTCTTGGGGGTTTTGTTTGTTTTTTAGTTTTTACCAACAGTCCTTTTCACATATAAGAAAGCAATGAACATAGTGTCACACATACATGGTACAGACTCCCAGAGCAAAACAGACAAGAAATCAACAAATATGCATAGCAACAAAAATAATGCAAAGACAGGAAGTGTGGGTGGATAAGTGAAGTATCAAAGAGTACCCTTAACAGAAAACCTGTTGTTAGGGGAGAAAAAAAAAAAGGAAAAAACCCAAACCAAAACAAGGCAAACAGTTAGATAAGGTTTTAATTTATGAACACAAGATCATCTAGAAGAGGGTTCATCTCCATAATCTACCTAAGGAAAGACAACTGTATTCATTAATATTTGAAGCAGTTGCAAGGACTAAAGTCTCCTCAATATCTACCTGTAGCCTTTTAAAACACTAAGACTTCAGAATGAGATCATGTCTTCTGTGTTTAATCTTTTTAAAAGGCATGAGACTTTAGGCCTGAACACACACATTTCACTGCTATCAAATTCTAAGGGCAAAGACAATTTGCATAAGGAACATGCTAGTATTACATCCAAAGTCCCCCACTGTGGCACATCAGTCTTAACTCAGTCAAAAAAAGCTCCCCAGGTTCCCATGATCTCTTAGTACCTGGTGGCCTCAGACAACTTTCTGTGGATTTCTTCGTACACATCAACATTGAAAGTTCTCTGGACAAATGACAGCGCCATCTTGAGAGCTTCCACCCGCAGCTGTGGGCAGTGATCAGCAATAAATTGCAGCCGCTCAATTCGCATCAGACCACTGTAGCTGGACGCATACTGCTCCAAATCCTGCAAACAAAACCTGGTCTTAGAAGGCAAAGATGGCAACACTAAATCAGGCGACTCCACTGTGACCTGCACAGGTTTTCCTGCAGTCCTGACCCCTTCATGGAGGGCAACATGACTCAGACAAATCAAAAATCAGGCAAGGTTATTCAATTTCTGCTTTCTTCAAACGTTAGTGATTTCCTCAGAAATATGCAGTACATTACAATTTACCTTTTTTTATTTCAGTTGTGATGCTGTCCGTTAAGGCTAATCAGCTCACCCACTTTAAGCATCAGTTTTATCACGTTAATAATTTTGTCAAGATCCCATCATTTGAGCTGAAGTTTCCTAAACCAAACAACCATTCCAGATGTAGTTTTTCCTTGAAAAATAGTTTCCATATGACAAGTTGCATTCTTTTGCTCACACTAATTTCTCAAAACATCTCCTCTGAGAACAAATAGGGTCTCTTACTCTTGAGGAAGGACCTGAAGTTTAAATTCTGAACACTTCACAGATTTTAAGCCTTGGGGTAGGGGGAGACAAGGAGCACAAAACGTCTAGTAAAGATATGATACGGCATTGCAGGGAGATTTCCTAAAGACCAAAGTACACATGCAAACAACCACAGGAGAATGTTCAGGGCAAAGTCAAGCATTCAGGCAGTAGGATACACTAGATTCAGGTTGCCTGTCCACATTTAATATGCATCCTGTGTCATGTCTGACTCCCTCGCCCCGTATGTCTAAATTAAGATACCGCTACAGATGTCACGGTAGCATTTTCTAACATGATTGTTGCCTGATTCAATGCAAGAATGATCTTGCTCTGAGACTGAAACAGGACTGTGTGCACTGAAAATTTGGATTTAGGATTCCTGCTTTATTTGCTACAGAACTTGAGAAATGTAAAGCCAGGAGCGTTCTTTCTTCCACAGTTTCATGCCTGATGGTGCGCAATACTCCTGAAATGACTGAGTAATTTCACTTTACTTCTCAGCTCTTTGAATGTCAAAGGGGAATTATGGTCCTTCACATCAGTTGCAGTAAAAAGAAAATCACTAATTTTTGTGGAACACTTAGATGCTATAGCAATAACAAAGACATAAAGGTCACAACATAATTGCTTCATCACTCTAGCTTCAGAACAGAATTGAAATGCAATGAAATCAAACAAGGTATCAGGTCATATGCTGAAAAAAACCAAAACCAACCAAAAAAACAAAAACACAGAAAAACCAACAACAAAAAAAAGAGGGCTGTGCGGTAAACAGTGAATAACCATGTGACAACTGTTACAAGGCACGGGGACAAGAGGAACAAATTAAAGCTTCAGAGGTTATGTGAGATCCAAAGCTTCCTAACTGAATGGTTTATTTTGCAATTTTAATGTTGCCTTGACTTTTTCCAATTAACATTTTTGTTCTCTTCTGCAACACCCATCTCTCACTGTTACAGAGCTGATACATAAAAATTGGCCAAAATCTTAAACCATTAACTAAAAATTGAAGAAACTGATATAAGCAAATACAGCTTTTTATAACTCCACAGCTCTGTGGGTTTTAGCCAGCCTCCAGAGGATCAACAATGAGAGAGTTCTATCCTAATTATGTACTTAGAGCACCTGAGCCTTGCTCCTCAGAGAACAGCCTCAAAATAAAGGAATAATGTCTCTGTAAGTAATCACAGATGTACTAAACTATTTCAGAATGGAAACTGTGTCAAACAGGCAGCATGCAGCAAGTCACAGAACAGCAATTCCTCCTTCATCTCAGAAGGTGCAGTAGAGGTCAATACATGACAAGCTACAGAAGAGGTCACTGCTATTCTTACCCCACCTTGCTTTGAAGAGAATCTACTAATCTCTAAATACCAATTTGACAAGGAATAAAATGAGGGAGTTTTTAAAAAACCCTAAGGGAAGAGGCCATGCCCAAGAAATGTAACCCACTAGCCCTCAACCAGCACATACCAGAGTGGGGTTCTCCACCACATAGTTGATATCAGGTGCATTTTGCTGATCTTCTTGTGGATCTACGTCAATCTGCATGGGCTCTACTGCACCCTAGAATAGCAAAATGAGGTCAGAAGTAGCTTATTACATTCGAGCAGGAAACAACAAACAACTATGTGACTCAATCTATTAAGGACTTGCTTAAATACACATGAAATTTAAAAAATGGAAGAACACCCCTCAGCCTTTAGACATGTTCAGGATTTTTCTCTAGCACCACCACTACTCGGCATGACGCTTTCTCTAAAACAAGCAGCACTAAGGCTCAGCATTCGCACAGAGCGTTTTATTTTGTTTGGTAGATTATCAAGCAAGAAAGTGAAGGGGTCAATAAATCTGATGCTACGAAGTATCTCAGGCATGCATGCTAAATTCCAAATGACATTCCATTTATATTCCTTGAGCAAGAGCAGGCATTAACACTCAGCTCAAGAAGCTCCAAAAGTCAAAAAGTACCCAAAAAAAACTCACCAGAACCTTTCAAAGCTGCTTTAATGCTTAAAAGTAATATTTTGGGGGGAAAAAAAGAGACAACTGTTACACCTTTTGAAAGTATTAAAATATTTAAAGAACAGAATGCAGAATGGCAATTCCACAGTTTCTAACAAATACTGGGGAAAAATGTTATCTGCACTGCAAAAACTTGCCATCAGTTGAACTATCCTACTATAGTTATCCGAGTCCAACTGTTTAGGTAGATTCTCTTTTGCAGGAACAACAGAATTTTATTCTCCCAGTATATCTTGCACTGCTTTGAACCACATCAGGAATCATACCGGTACAGCGACCTCGGTACAACTGCATCGATGCAATACCTGCACGTGTTCCCATTTAAGACCAATTTACTATGCAGTCCTACAAACAAAATTGGTATGCTATCATGAAATTATTTTCCTTCTCCTAGTCAAAAAGTGTGCCCCTAGTCATACCCCTCGTCATACTGATTGAAACTCAAGAAAACCAAGCTGAATGTCTTCTTATAAAATGCTGAATATGTGCAGATATTACCATAAGCAACACCTGATTTGGGGTAAATTGCATTAGTGGACCTTAGAAAGGACAAAAATGCCAGCCACCTTGCCCCCACCAACACCAAATTATTTCCATGTTTTTATTGATTTTGCTGTCTGTTGAGAAATCAAAGAGAAGAGTTTTTTTGGGGTTGGATCAGTGTTTTGTTTGGGGTTTTTCTTTGTGAGGAGGAATAGGGCAGATCCAGATTTCTTAACTCTAAAAATTGATGTATCTTGTATTCACCCACAGCCTGTCTATTCTTTCATAGACTGGTAGGTACCAAATATGCACATATCTCAATGCTGATGTGAAATCTCCCAAAATCTGAAGTAAAAGCAAGTAAAGCATATAAAAGTTTGTCTCCTAGTTTGTTATTCTCTTCGTGAAGGAAAGGGAGGGAGGATGCAAAGGAGAGGCTGATTGTCCAGATCACCAGTCAGGAAAATTCTGCATAAAACCATTTAAGTCACCGTATATTGAGACCATTACTTTTTCCGTTTTTATCTACCTTCTCTCTTTTCTTACATCATAAACGCTGTCAGGGTTGCTTTTTTGGGGCTGTGCTTGCCTACCATAGTAAAAACCTGATATAGACTCCTCAAAAATCAGCATCACAGAAACTAACAGTAACTCCAACTGGTGGAACAGAATGATTTGTGTCCTGCTATACACTGATCTGCTGTACTCTGCATTTCTCTTTTAACTACCACACAAGGAAAAACACATCAAGTGGGCTGGAAGTCCCACTAGGACAGGCGAACTCAGACATTTTCAAGCTAACTCTTTATTTTGGAAGGAATATGTAAGGTTTACTTAAGAACGACTCACAAAGCAAATAAAATAATGCTCACTCCCCAAGATTTTCTGAGCCCAGAAGGGCGCCCTGTTGGAAGGTACCTCATAAGGCCTCATACAAGCTGATAAGCTGGCACTCAAGCTGAAGTCTCCTGCTGTACTCAGGAGGAAGAGGTGTGACCTACTGCTGGAGGGGGTGCAGTACAGCTCTGTCACTGATGAAGAAGCTGAGCTGGATGCTGAACTATCCCTCATCCTGTCCTGACTTTCCACACCCCCGCGCCCTGACAGAGAACTTGCTGCCTGCTAAAGGGAAGAAAGACAGTTAACTCGCAAAGGGATCACCTGTGCGGTTACTGAAGGTCCAGGCTCAGTCCACTGACCCCCTCTGGGCTCCTGCGGCTTTCCCCCTGTACTGCAGACTCAGTTCCTCTTCATTCGCCACCTCATTACACTCTTCTCTACTACCCAAGCCCTACCTACGGCAAGTACAACGCGAAAATCAAGCACGGGGGCCGCTGCAGCGGCGGGGGACGCCGCGGGTGCTGGAGGACGCTGGGCTGGGCGCTGCTCCTCGCGAACGGCGGCGGAAGCGGCACAGACGGACCCGGCGGAAGGGCGAGCGAAGGCCCAAGGCCGGCCGAGAGCGGCTCCCCTCCCCGCGAGGAAGCGGCGGGCGCGGAGCCGAAGGGGAAGGCCGCACCGCGCCACCCGGAGGCCGCGGCAGGGCAGGGCCGGGCCAGGCCAGGCCACGGCAGGGCTGGGCTGGGCCGCGCTGTCGGACACCGCGCGGGAGGGACGCCGAGCGCGGCCGCGGCGGCCCCCAGCGGAATAGCGCTGCCAGGGGCGGCGGGAGGCGGCTGCCCCATACCTGCAAGTTAAAGACCTGGACGGGCAGCGGCATCCTTCCCCTCGCGGCCGCCACTTCCGGCTGACCTCCCCGCCTCTCCCTCCGGCTCGGCTTCCACTTCCGGGTCGCGCGGCACCGCCGGACCGCATCCGACAGGTGAAGCCCTTAAAGGGGCCGCGGCCCGTCTCGCCTCTCCCTCCGGCGCAGCGGGCGGCGGCGTGGGCGGGGCGGGACTGCGCGGGGCTCTCGTCACCGGCGGGGCCCGGCCGCGCTCGCCGGGCCACGCCGCCCGGGGCGGCCTCCCCCGCGGGTCAGCGCGGTCTGGGGCGCCCGGGCGCTCCTCCTCCGCCGCCCGCGGGGGCTGCCGCCGCCTCTCGGAGCGCGGCGGCCGCCTGGCCGGGGCCCGCCGCTGCCGGGTGGGGGGGGCGGCCGGGCTCACGGCGCCGATCCGCCCGGAGCCGCCGCCCGCCCGCGGGGCCATGAGGCGGCCGCGCAGCGCGGCGGGGGCCCGCGGGGCTGCAGCATGAGCGGTTCCTGCCTGGGGCTTCGCAAGGCCTGCTTCCTGCTGTCCGTCAGCGCCGCCGCCCTCCTCCTCCTCCTGCTGCCGCGGGGGCAGCCCCCCGCCGCGCCCCGCCGCCGCCCGCCGCCCGCCGCCGGGCCTAGCGGGCCCCCGCCGCAGCGGGCGGGCCCCGGGGGGCGCGGCGCGGCGGGCTCGCGCGGGGAGCCGGGCGGCGGGCCGGGGGCCGGGGCGGGCGGCCGCGGCGGGGGCCTCGCTGGCAGCCCGCAGCCTGCGCGAAAGGGCCGCCTTGGGCCTGCCGGGGGCTCGGCCAGGGAGAGCCTGGAGCTGAAGGACATCTTCATTGCGGTGAAGACCACGAGGAAGTACCACAGGAGCCGGCTGGATTTGCTCCTCCAAACCTGGATCTCCCAGGCGAGGGGACAGGTGAGGCCTCGCCAGCGGGCTGGGGCGGGCGGCCGGGAGCCTCGTCCCTCTGTTTTCCCGGGCAGCTGCTGCGCTTTCTCACGGAGTTTCTCCTGGCGTCTGTTAAAAACATTTTTCCTTGTAAGACTGAGGAAGGTTGTCTTATCTAAATAGTTCGTCTGAACCTACCTCCAAAAGAGTTCGTTGTTGATTAAGCTGGTTACTTGCAATCTGGGATCCGTGGTCCAAGCAGAAACAGTTTGCTGACTTTTGTATGACTGTGGAAAATACTACCTGATAGTGAAAGATCCCTAGTGCCGATGCATCTAAACCGGTATTTTGGACTAAGCAGTTCAGCGACTTAGGTTTTTCCGTAGAACGTAGAATTCCCTTGTTTGAGAATTTCAGTATATTCAAGCATATTAATGCAATTTTGTCCAGCAGTTGGGACAAGACAGTGTTACCACCTGGCACCTTCCACCCTGACTTTCATTCTTTCCTTTTAGCTTGCTTAACAGCTGTGGATGACTCCTAGCCAGAGAGAGGAGGTGAACTTGCAGAGGGAGGTACCACCAAAAAAGACAGTCATTCCTATCTGGAAATTGGTTGTCTGTACCCTGAGATGAGGAGAGTAAAATCTTGGATGCTTTACTGAAATGAGACTCTTCTGGTTTGCAGTGCAAAAAGTTACCAACTAAGGCAAGGGCTGAAGTTGCTGGGGTTCTCTCCACCACCACTCCCCACCCCACTCCCAATGGCTACTGTGAAATAAACAAGACAAAAGATTCAGAATTCTGACTGCAACTGAGCAAAGTTGAAATTAGTTTCTGAAATTCTCAGATGTGGATACACCTTTCTCCCAACCCATTTTTGTCTCCCACAGACTTTTATATTCACAGACTGGGAGGATCGGGAGCTACGCCTGAAAGCAGGTAAGCTGGGTAGAATAGGTGCATGCTGTCTGTAACTGAGTTTTGTTTCTGTTATACTTTCTCTAGAACTCCTTATTTCATGCTGTACAAGCAATTAGGGAAGTTAAGATGGAGAAAATGGAGAAAACTTCTCCTTTCACAGGAGAATATGCCGTTCCTACTTACCACCTGGACAAGATGCCTGGAACTTCCTGAATACTGGGTTCACCTTTGCACCCACTTCCTTCCTGTTAGTAAGCTTAAGTCTATCTGGTCCAAAGTTATATTAGGTATTTCCTTTGCATACAGTCTTATGGTACGATTTATATACTCTGCACTCACACATTTTTATGTATGATACAGCTTGCATGCCATATGCATAACCCGTGAGCCCTGCCTGTCCTGCAGTTTACTCTCCATGTGTGCACCATATGCACTTCACAGTACAGTGTTAGTGCTGAACATGCACTTCTTTTGTAGTCTTTTTTGGACTACACATGCTTCTCAGACCTGAAAGGGCTGGTCTTTATTCTTCTAGGGGATCATATGATCAACACCAACTGTTCTGCTGTCCATACCCGGCAAGCTCTCTGCTGCAAGATGTCTGTGGAATACGATAAATTCCTGGAATCTGGGCAAAAGTAAGTGAAACACGTTGTTCTGATTGACTTTGTTTCTTCTAGTTCTGTGTTCACAGGAAACGTGAGTAACTTTCCCTGCTCCAGTAAGGAATGCAGTATTAGCTAAAATGTGGTGGTGAGCATAGGGAAGGGAGCACAGTGCGAAGCGGTGTTTATAAACAAGCATCATCTAAAAGGTGGAAAGGATGATAATCTAAAGGGGGTTATTAATTTCACCCTCTTTCCAGAATTAGGATCTGTGGGTGCTTTCAGCTTCCAAATTCTGTAATTCAGGACTACTCCAAGCCTGAAGGACTAAGACCCAGCTCTAAACCTATAACTCATTTCTTTGTCACTGCTCTGCAGTAACTGTCTTATTTTGTTTTGTTTGAAGATGGTTTTGCCATGTGGACGATGACAACTATGTGAACCCTCGGACTCTCCTGCGTCTCTTATCTGCCTTCTCCCACAGCCAGGATGTCTATGTGGGGCGACCGAGTCTGGACCATCCTATTGAAGCAGCTGACCATGTCCAAAGTGATGGATCAGTAAGCAAACTTTGCAGTTAGTCCGAGAGACATCCTGACCTTCTAAGCTTTTAAAACCTTGAGAGTTCATAGGATTCCCCCATAAAAACAAGTGATTTAATCTGCAAGCAATGGACCTGGCGCTGGCCACTTTCAACGACAGGGTGCTGGGTTAAATGAACCTTTGGTCTGACCTCATATGCGTATGTAAAATAGAGTTTGTCTCCTGGGTGGATGTCTGTTTCTCTTCCTTTACTCACATATGTTGGTGATCTCCCTCACACTGAGGTGAGTAGGGCCTCCCCACCTTGACTCTTTCTTTTCCTTTAGTGGTTTGGGGCGGGGGGAGGGTGTCCTTGTTTTGGGGTTTGGGTTGGGGTTGGTTTGTTTGTTTTGAGAGCAGTATCACATTGTTGTCATCTCGAACCAACCTCAGATGGGTGACAAAGGTTCTCTAGGTATATAAGGCATTTCCAATACTGAGTGGTTACTAGGTTCCCAAGAAGCAGAAGCAAACATATCTCTCAATCACAAGATACATGTGCTAAAGGACAAGTCCTCACCAGGTTGCCTATACTGGCAGGCCTAAAGATAAATCAATCCACTGGCCAGAAAGTCAGTTACAAAGCAGTTTGTTAGGGAAAACTCTGCACAACAAAATAGTCTCCTTGGACATGGAGCCAAGTGACCAATGGACCACCTTTGATTTCCTCAGGAATGCTGTGCTGGTGGTGACCCTTGGCTAGAATGACCAGGGGACAGATGGAATTAGGAAATTACAGTCCCACTCCTACCCATTTCATGTGTGCTACCTCAGTTGTGCTATCTTGATGGCTCACTGGCTGTCAGTTCCAGGATGGAGTTTCCTTTGACAGAACAGCTAGCTGGGCTTTCAGCAGCCTAAAGAAATAGGAATTCATCTGTAGTCTTGTTCTGACTCAAGTGCAGTGTGTGATATCCAGTACAACCTCAAGTTCCCTTCCCTGCCCAGCCAAATGGAAAAAGCTGATTATCAGTAACTAGTGTCTGTTTTTCTTGTTGCTCTTCAGAAGACAACCGTGAAATTCTGGTTTGCCACAGGTGGAGCAGGGTTCTGTATCAGCAGAGGTCTTGCCCTGAAGATGAGTCCCTGGGCCAGGTAAACACTGTTCCTAGCTGAGCTCCATCAATATGTGTTTGGTAGGCTTTAAAGCATATTTCATCTTGTCTCCTATGCTCTGTCTCACAGCCTAGGTAATTTCATCAGTACTGCAGAAAGAGTGCGTCTTCCTGACGACTGCACTATTGGCTACATCATTGAAGGGCTGTTGGAGGTAAAGTTGCTGCACAGCCCATTGTTCCATTCCCATCTGGAAAATCTGCAGAGACTACAAGGCGAGTCTGTGCTGCAGCAGGTAAGGCTAAGCCTCATGTCCTCTTCTTATAATTACACCTCAATCTGATCAGAAAGAGTACTCTCCATAGACTTAGCACTCTTCAGCAAAGAACGATGTCTACAGACTCACTCAGAACTGTGTCCTGTCCAATTCCTTCATTTAGGGGAAAAAGCATACTTTCACCCTAGCCAATTAAGTCATATAGCTGTCCCCTCCTTTAGGGACACATTCTGCTACACTCAGCCTAAATATGGTGTTCCCCATCTCCTTCTAAACCCTGACTTTCCATGAGCCACAGAAGCAGCAAACGTAGAAGGAGGCAATATTTAAGTTTGCCTGCCATGTAAGAAAATATTTTTCTTTGCCTAACAAAGTCTCAGTCTTAATTCATGCTGTTCAAAAAGACTAGTGTTACAGCTATAGCCAGTACCTCCTCAATAACTAAGACATAGTTAAATGTTTGATCATTTTTAAGAATAACTTGTCTGAACTTCAAGAAACTTAATCAGTGTTTCTTAGGAAAAATAAGTATTTTTTTAATTGCTGGGATACCTTTTTACTCATGGGCAGTAGATGGAGCTATAAGGGTACCCAGAAGCTTTGTCTGCCTCTTACTGTTTGGCACCGTGAAAAAACACAGTGTGGTTTTGCCCCTACAAACTTCTTGGTTATATTTTCCTGGCAATTGTATTAGGCAGCAGAAATGTACACTGGGGGCCAAATTCCAGCATGATGTAATCTCCTTCACGTTAGTGAACGTAACTGTAGGCCGAATATAGCCTTTCGTTGGTGATCATTGTTTCCCCGAGACCTGTAATGGCCAACCCAAAATCCAGGAAATCTACAATTAGAAAGAAAATGTAAGTTTTCTTGTACCTGGCACCTGGAAATTTCTTAATATGGTGCTTGTCTGGAAGAATAGCACTGAATTGGAGTTCCAGAGATCTAAATTTTATTGCCAGGTTTGTCACATGGCAGTCCTTCGCATGCCATTTAACATCCAAATTTTTCTATTTTCCCTCTGTGCTAAGACACTACTATTGCAGACTTCAGGCAATGTCTGGTGAGGATGAGCATCTGTTGTTTAGTGAAGGTACAGACACTAGCAGCATTAATTCCTTTACAAAGCTTACAATTGTAAGTCATCGTGTCCTTCAGGGCAATGCAATTTTCAGCTCCTTTGTTTATTCTCCCACATTGCCTTTAGATGAGCAGTGGTCCATTTGATAGCTACCATTCAGTGCCAATATTGCTGATGTCAAAACTAACCCGTTTTTCAAATGTAATCCACTGTTCCGATCAGACAGGATCCTTGGAGTCTTTCTTCATACCTCATTAATAACACACTGTTTTTCTGCATTAGTGTTACAATTTCTGAATATTTATTTGCTTTTACAGGTAACCCTAAGTTATGGGGACCCTGAGAACAAACACAATGTTGTGAGTGTGGGAGGAGCGTTTGGCCTTCAGCAAGATCCCACCCGGTGAGTGTCCCCTTCCAAAACAAGATCTCCCTGCCTTGTTCGTGTTTATCAACTGTAAGATGATCAAACCCACTAATGGGGTTATTTTCTCATGTCAGCTCCTGTTGCTGTGCCAAAGGCAGATAGACCCACCCTCTCTGCTCTGTTAGACTGCTGCGCATTCAATGCTAGTATGTTCCTTGTGTGGAGAATTCCAATCTAATATTTTCTTTTTTTTTTTCTTCATAGATTTAAATCTGTCCATTGTCTGCTCTATCCTGACACTATTTGGTGCCCTGCTAAGAAGCTGTCCTAATTCTTGACCAGTCGTTGACACCTGTGTCTTACCTAGTTTGCATAAGACAGGAGTTGTGGTGGACTTTTTTGGTTTGTTGGGTTTTTTTTCTTCTTCTAGGAGACAACCAGAGGTACCTACAAAGGAGGTAGACAGACTCTACTTAGAAAAGCAAGAAGGTGTGGTTTGTTCAGCTGCAGCCTGGGACATTCCAAGAATAATCCTTGTTCTTTTGTCCAGTGGCTCTTCATATAATGACTACGGTCATAGGTGTGCGAGTCACTTTACACTTTCGTCTGATGTCATGTGAATCTGTGCTTGGACACATCCTAAGCAAATGCAGTACTTGGAATGATAGCATTCTTACTACTGTTAGGGGCTTTTAGAGGCCACTGTCTTGAAGCTGGAGTGCTATAGCAGACTGTAGTCCCCATGGTGACAAGAGAGGGGAAGTTTTCACTCGTCTTTCTTGGGAACAGAATTATTTAAGAGCTTCTGTGGCCTGCCATATTAAAACTCCACCTGTGGGCCCAAACAGGGTGTGTTTGTAAACACCAGAAATCCTGGAATCGCTAAGGTAAACAAGGCTGAAAGCCTTTGTCATGGGAAAACCCTGTGTTAAGGGTAAGCTTACTCAGGACTGGATAAGAGTTGCTTACAGTGCACATTCTCCCCTGTAGTCCATGTGTACCTCCCATGGAGGTGATTGTCAGACTTGGCTCTCTTACCAGCTGAATTGCAGTGGTGGTTGATTACAGTGGTGGTCTGCCAGGTCAAAGACTATTCCCTTGATATTTGATACTGAAGAAACATTTGCCAGACTAGATGGGAATCATTTCTCCTGCTTTGCTCACAGCTGGTTGTATGAGCTAGAGCATGCTCATTGGCTGATGAAACATGCCCTGTTTCTGAAGTTGTGCTGCATCTTTTGCTGTTAGTGAGGGAGGAGGCATGCTAGATAGCTGTAATGCCTTGAGGAAGTTTTTGATGGTATCATTTGAGGACCTTTAATTGTATGATGGTGGTTATTCCACTTCAGCTGCTTCTTCAGATAATATTTTGATTACCTTAAGGTCTAGATCTAGATCAGTGTTTGTTTTTACTCTACTTCTTAATGTTTCAATAAATAGTTCATGCAGCCACTAAAAGGAACCTGCACACTTGCACAAAGACAGAAGTTCAATGCTATAGCAGTATCACCTGCTGCTGCTTTTTAAATAAAGTAAGCTTAATTTTGAAAGTGGAAGAAATGGGGCTCCATACATTTACTTTTCTGCTAGCCCAAACTTTGGCTATGTGCAATCCCTACCTGACATGAAGAACAGCATAAAAATTACTTTGCAAAACCACTGTTTACTCTCACAAACTCTTCAGAAAATACTTGCTGGTTTAGTGCTAGAATCTGAGGCTGAATTAAAGGGAGAATAATAGAATGACATTGTATAACCTGGAACTATGACTAACGGCTAGAATGTGGACCTAGCCAAAGGTTCAGATTTCTAAACAGCTGTGCTGAGCTGTGCTGTGGACTTCAGCTAGTTGCTTAACTTCCTGCCATTTGAAAAGTGGTATAAGTTAGGCAAACACCTGCAGTGTATTCAAGTGTGAAACTTAGCAGAGGTGTCAGCCTCCTGAAATACACTGTTTCCTGCACTCCATTTTTAACACAAACCTTTCAGCATTTACCTGGGTCCATTGTCCTCTCTGCATGATTTTAGTTAATTCCTCTGAGCAGCAAACAAGCTGACTGCTACTTGCTACAGTCCTGCAGCTCATTCTTAAATTTCTCCTTTCCTTCGTGTCTGCTAAGGTGACCTTGAGGTATGGGAATAAGAATGCTGCAGGGAATTGGGTCAAAGTCCAGCTAGCACAGTGGCTATTCCATAACAGGTACACCTGTAACACTGACAGCCTGTTACAGAAAACAGAGGAGGACTTGTGGAATAGTAGGTTGTGGGTATGTTCTGTCTTTATTAGGTCTTCTGCTCACTAGAACTGGGGCATCCTGTGGTTTAATGATTTGTCATTAATAGCTCTGGAGATTCCTGGTATCTATATAAATACTTTTTTGTTTTTTAAATGCTTGTTAGGTTCTTGTTTTCAACCTTGTGTAGCAGAAAGCTGTGAAACTTCATGAGCTCTTGGTGAGATTTTGTCTTCAGACACTGATTCTGAACTCTTCTGTTGGAGCTTTTCTTCCTCTTCCACTGGTAGCAGCCTCTTGTAAAGTATCAGAGACAGCATGGACTGGGTAGTGATTATGTGGCAAACTGCAGTTCAGAAATGACAACACTTCGTATGGATGGCAGCAAAACTGAGTAGCAGAAGTTTCATGCTGTAGTCACTGGTCACGCTAAACTAGGTGTGCCAAAGAGGCAGCATACTCTAAGCTGGTAGGGTGTTTAATAAACTGAAAAAGGACCACATTCTCCTGCATAGCAATACAGAACTGTTCAATGTGTTCAAGCTTCTTTTAAGCTTTCTTGTGTTGACAATACAGTAGGCTGTGTGGATATATCAGGATGCAGCTTTTTAATCAAACTACTGTCTGGTACATAAAGTGAGTCTACAAAATAAATATTTAAATATGTCAAAGGCTGTATTTTGTCATGCTTCTAGACACATTCTCTACACCAAAAATGGACCATAAACCCTGTAATCCGGAAAACTACAGACTCCTGCCAGGCTGTTGTCATGCCAAGTGGCCAAAAAGCATGTGAGTTAGATGACTTGGATGTGCAGAGGAACAAATATGGATGAGAAGAATCCTTGCAGATGATGATTAACAAAGTAAGAGAATTGAAATAAGGAATAAGTTAATTGTCATAAACTTATTTCAGCACTTACTAAATATGCCCCAGGAGCCCTTAAATTTAAGAGTCCTCAGAAAGTAATGTCTGAATTGTGTAGCATTACAAACGGACCTGTTAAAAGGGTGCAGAATTGTCTGTGCTGCTCTGCTGTCACATAATGCCAGCTCTGCAAATCAGGAGTTGGAACTGCCATGCGGACTAGCAGTGGAAGTAAACTGTGGTGCAGTAGCGTATCTATGACCCCTTAACTATCTCTAGCCTGTTCTTCTGTGGTACCTTCCAGCACGTTGCTGCTGTCACACAGATGCTGCATGAGAAATCCTGTATGCCTAGGTCCTCAGGCAAGCAGAGCTTGTGTACTTGCAGCTGATTTTCTAGGCAATGACTATGAGACTAGGGCTGCCTATAAACTTCATCAGCAACTTCAAGTGGGCACAGAAGGCAAGTCTTTTCATCTGCTGGTAAAAAGTCTGTTTTTCTGTGGTCTCTCACTATGATACTTTAGCGAGAATCAGAGCCAAGAAAATTCATCTCTGCATGCCTGTCTCTTGCTGGGCGAGCCCAGAAATGGCTTCTCGCTACGTCCTCTCGGGGGACCTCGGGGCTGCAGCAGGGTGGGCCTGCCTCCTGCCCTCCTTGCAGGAGCCTTGCTCGAGAGGCGGCCCGTCGCAGGGCACTGCGTTGAGCAGCGCCCGCGGCCGTGACCCACACCGCCAGGCCTCCACCCCCGGCCGGGGAAGCGACGGGCAGTGCGGCGCCAGCGCGGGGCAGCCGACCCCGCTGCCCGTCCCGGCCCTATCAGGCGGCCCCGCTCCCGGGCCCCGCCCGGCCCCGGGCTGGCGGGCCCGCCCAGGCCGCAGTCCGCCCGCAGCATGGAACCGTATCTCAGCTTCCGCGGCCGCCGGGCCCTAGTGACTGGGGCCGGCAAAGGTGGGGCCGGCGGCGGGCCGGGGGCCTGGGCCTGCGCCGGGGGCCCGGGGCTGACGCCGTCTCCCCGCAGGGATCGGGCGCGCCGTGGCCGTGGCGCTGAGCAAGGCCGGGGCCCGCGTGACCGCGCTGAGCCGCACCGCGGCGGACCTGGAGAGCCTGGCGCGAGAGGTACGGGCCGGCCCCCGGGACCCCTCGCCACCTCGGGACCCCCGCCCCCCCCCTCCCCCCCCGGCCTTGGGACCCCTTCCGGCAACGCGTTCCCCTGCCTCGGGACAGCCCCCCGCTCCCCGCCCAGGATAAACCCGAGCCGGGACCCCTGCGCCGGGCCTCCCGGCTCCCCCGCGGGCCCCCGACCCACCGAGGCCGCCCTCGCCGCAGTGCCCTGACATCGAGCCCCTGTGCCTGGACCTGGCCGACTGGGACGCCACGGAGGCGGCGGTGGGCGCGGCGGGGCCCTTCGAGCTGCTGGTGAACAACGCGGCCGTGGCCGTGCTGCAGCCCTTCCTGGAGGTAACGCGGGCGGCCCTGGAGCGGTGAGTGCCTCGCCTCGGCCTCCCCGCACGGCCGCCAGCGGCTGCTCCTGCCGGCTGCCCTCGGCCGCGCTTTGGGCCCGCGGCGGCCGAGCGCTGCCTGCTAAGCCTTAGCGAAACTGCGAACGTCAAAAATGGTGGCAAAGGTTTCCAGAAATTGGTGTCTCTGACGAAAGGAAGCAGCTGGTGGTGCATAGGCACCAGACAGACAGACACGCACCCTTCTAGGAGCTAACGTTCCCGTTCTCAATGGTTTGTTGCTTGTTACTGCTTATGTCTGCTTGCTTTGCTTTACTGTGGTTTAATACTTTACATAAGCACCTTTCACCTTGTAAACATCAAAAGGAAACCAAGTAAAGCCCTGACGCTATTCCACACTGTTACTGAGTAGCCAGAACCTGCCATTTCACCTCTTCGATGGTGTGCACATGCCACCCAGCCTACACGGGAGAGAAGAGTGCCTTTTGCTGTTAATTGAGCTCAGAGCTTCCAGTCTAGCTCTGACTCAGTCTCTGCCAAATTGAAAGGCAGTTGTCAATAAGACAATTCAGATAGATACAGAGAAGACAAAGCCAGGTAAGGGAGTATAAAACTGTCACAGTGGGAAATTAAATTTGCTTACTGCAATAACATGACATCTTTCTTTCTCAAGAGATCCCTTGTTTTCAGTTGGGGGTAAGCTTTGGGATACAGGATATGGTGAGTCTGCTTCTTTCTGAGAAGATGGGTCATGCTTTGTCCCCACATGAAGAATGACTGTTGTAGGTCTATAATAAAGGATTCACTTGTGACTAGAATATAAGATGTATGGGTTCTACTAAGATCATTCTGCAGAACTAGCACGTAAAAACCTGACCAAGGAAGGACTATGTGGCAAACAGAAGAAAACCTGAGTCCTGCCAGAAATGTGACGATACACGAGTGCACCTCCCCCCTGCACACTAAATAGCTTACATCCCATGAGCGGTTTATTGCTGAAAGTGTGCCTAATCATTCTTGCTAGCCAGTCAGCTTGGCATTTCTGTCCACGTTCTGGAGTATCACCAGTGTTTCCATGATACCAGCAGCACTTGTCCTCTGCTGCCTCCCAAAACAACTCCTCTCTGGCCTGGGCTGCAACCACTCTGTAACTTTTAACTTTGATTTATTTGTAGGTCTCTTGACGTGAATCTCCGGGCTGTGCTTCATGTTTCCCAGGTAAGGAAGAACTGTCATGGCAGTTGTCTCCCTGAGCAGAAGTGACTAAGTTGTTGTGCACAGTGGAGATAAGTGTCCACTGTGGGGGCTGAGGGGACTGTAATCCAAAGTTAACCTGACAATTGGTGCATACAGCCCCTTCACTCTCTTGCTTTGACTCTCTCTCTTACAAGTTCTCACTGCCCTCCCACTTACTTCCTCCAGATGTTTTTGCTCTTTTGGCTACCATAATAGCCCAGGCAAGATTCCTACTGAATGAAATAGTGATTTCTTATAACAACTCTGGCATCCCTTTTTTTCCTCCCCCCACCCCTCCCCAGATTGTTGCTCGGCAGATGATTGCACAGGGGATGCCAGGTGCTATTGTAAATGTCTCCAGCCAGGCATCTCAGCGCGCTCTGCAGGATCATGCTGTTTACTGTAAGTACATGTAGCTTTAGCAGTGTCTCTCTCATTTTTGACTAGCTGGAGACCCCCAGCCAAGCTGCTGGCTGCCAGTTCTGGGCAGTGAAATACTTCTGTGTGTTCCAGACCAAGTGCTGTGCAGTTAAATGCCTCCTGTTTTTCCCTTATCTTGAAGGTTCCACAAAAAGTGCTTTGGATATGCTGAGCAAAGTAATGGCAATGGAATTGGGACCCCACAAGGTAGGATTCTTTCTGAGAGAAAGAAAAGCGTGAAAGCTGAACCTGATCGGAGCAGTCTGGTTAGACTGTTTGTTGCTCTTGGTCCCAGATTAGGGTGAACACTGTGAACCCCACAGTGGTTATGACCGACATGGGGAGAATTAACTGGAGTGACCCTCAGAAATCTGCTGCCATGATTAATCGGATTCCGCTAGGAAAGTTTGCAGGTCAGTGGTGTAGATTTGTTGCCAGGCTGGACTCTTTTGTTGTATCCAGGCCTTCCCTCTAATTGACATCACAGCCATAGGTACCTTGCTGCTTTTGTAGGCAAGGGCACAATTCTGCTGTGGTTGAATTCCTGAAGGATTTGACAAGGACAGGGCAAGAATCAACCTTATCTCCCCTCTTCTACAGCCTTCTCATCTTAGGACAAGTGAAATGCACTTACTCTATTGTTCATAAATATGACTGGGAGGGGTGCATAGGGTACCAAGTATCATTTGATCACAACAAGGACTTTTTGATGTCCAGCTCTCAGCCACACTGTCCTGTATACTGCATCAAGCACCATTTGGGGGCGGAGATATTTCCCTGCTCCAATTACATATAGAGGTCAAAGGCATACCTTTTGGGATGCTTGCTTTTCTAGTACAATTTGAGGGGTGCATCGGATGTTGTCTGTGTTTGATTCCAGAGGTGGATGATGTGGTGAACAGCATTCTCTTCCTGCTGAGTGATAAGAGTGCTATGACAACTGGCAGCTCACTGATGGTTGATGGGGGATTTCTTGTCTCCTAAGATGACACCTGCATTTCACACCTGGCCTTAATTTTCATACTAGTACTGCACAGATGTAAACTGGATAGAAAACAATGACACAGACCCAGTCTTGCTGGAGAAGAGGGGCAGCAGGGCTGGAACCTGTATGAGAAGTGAGGCAGAAAATTACCTTTAGAAGGCTGCTATATAATAAAGCTCACATACGCCGTCATGGAGAATGTTTATTGCACCAAATAAGGTTTTATCTTGTCACTCTACATGATGATTAGAAATTGGACCTGTCTTTCTTCCAACCCCATTCCCCCCCCACAACCCTTCAGAAGCTCTCCCTGTTCCATCCAAACCCATAGAGCCTGCCTGCACTTTCAGTGGGAAGGGAAAGAAATTAGCAGACTCCTCATCGCTTCCTTTGTTGTCTTTAGTAGAAAAAAACAAAACAGAGGCAACAACCACAGCCCTGCTCTGCAGAGACTGGACTTGGGGGGGGGGGGGGGGTGGCCCTGCTAAAGACTGATGGGAGGGAGCAGCACCACGCTGTCCTAGGGTGTGCACACACGAAAAGGCAAATACATTGATTGCACAGAGCTGTTTCACTCACTGAGTTTGGCTAGTACCCAATAAAGCACCTAATGATTAGTTCTTCAGCTTCATATCTCATTTACTTCGACCCCTTCAGGGGCTGGTTATGATTTCTTTAACAGTCTCAGGCACACATCTGCTAGAGCACCAATTTGTTAACTGTTAGCCACAGTAGGCTGGGCAAGGAGACCCTATTGCTCTCCCAGCTGCTCTTGTCATGCAGCACCATTCCTATCAGCTCCCTTCCCACAAGTATCTCCACCACCTGTTTCACCTGCAGGTTGAAACCAGGTGTTTCCAGGACAGGATAGATGTCTCAGCCCTTTCAGCTTGGAGTTCAGGAGAGCCAAAACAGCCTGTTGCCTCAAGGAGCTACCTTGCCTTCCCCATTGTACCTCCCCATGGCACTGTACAGCCCCCAGCTAGTCTCCTGCCCCCACTGCCCCTTCACATCAACACTGACGTTAAATCAAAGAGACATTTAAAAAACACTGACTTCGTACATGATGAAGGGCCCTACACATCCCAGCCCCCTCCAGAAACACCCAGCTAATATGCAATCTGTCAGAGGACGACAACATGCTGAGCCAGCACCTAGGCCACAGCCCTCAAAACACGGTACACTTTTTGCCGGGCTTCTTCACAGGCGGTGGGCAGAGCACAGCCCGGATGGCTTCATCAAACACCGTCTTCAAGCCCCGCTGCGTCAGGGCAGAGCACTCGAGGTACTTTACCGACCCTAGGGGAAAGAGAGCTCCAGCTCAACCACTCCAGTCCTACCAGAACACACTGTCCCTCACCCACTCCAAAATAAAAAGCTCAATGCCACAGAGATCTGCCAGCACATGAGACTCACCAATCTCCCGAGCCATGGCCAAACCTTGAGGATAGGTGATGGGGGCCAGTTTCTTATCGCGTAACCTTTCAATGGTGTCTTTATCATCCCTCAAGTCCAGCTTGGTGCCCACCAGGATGATAGGTGTATTTGGGCAATGATGTCGGACCTCAGGGTACCACTGAAACGGAGAGGCATGGTAAGAAAAGTAGCTGTAGCAGTAGATGCAACCGTGAGGATGCATTTACTGTTAGGAACAAGGTTTTTACTACTATCTGGCATGGTGGCAACACCTGAACAGGATACTTCTGCCTACAGTTCTGAATATGCTCTGCAGAAAGAGATCGGTGCAGATGTAATGAAGGCACGGAGACATGGAATCATGACAGATGATTCCAGCCAACTCTGCACACCATGCTTCCCTTAACTGCATTTCAGCTTCTAGGACATCCCTTATCTTCTTTAAGATGCAGATTCAAAAAGGCAAAAACTTAGCCAAAGAAGTCATGAATAAAAAGTAGGCCCCTCTTAAAACCTGCAGACTATGACCTTTCCTTATCAAAACATGACTGCTAGAAATTTTGGGCTTGTTAGGTGTGGTGCTGGGTGGGGCAGGGGACTTCGGTTCCTCCCTTCCACTGTTTCACCCAGAAGGAGAATACTTTACCTTGGCTCTGACATTCTCAAAGGAGGCTGGGCTCACAAGGGAGAAGCAGATCAAGAAAACATCCTGTGCAGAAACAAGAGGGTCAGCCGTGTAGAAAGAAACAGCTAGACATAATGGAGGGAGGGTGGAGAGGGAGCCTCATAGAGGACAACCTCCTCCCACAAGCAAGGACTGCGGCTGTAAGAAATTCTTCCCCATTAAGGGTGCTAAACTAATTCAGAGAGGGAAGGAATGGACTTTGAGTGTATAACTTCATCTTCTTTTACAGTACTGGGCCCTGCATGTTAAGAGCCTGCAGCCACAAATACCTTAACAGTGCTATGGGCTTCACCCTGGTAGGGGGGCCATGTAGGAGTTGCTACAGCCAGGGAAGCACTACTAGTGCAGCCCAACAGTGAGCTGTGCCACCGAGAGAGAATGGGAATACGGAACGTGGCTCAGCTGCACAGCAGCCCCACACCATTCCTTTCACTTGAGCCTCCCTATGGCATGCATAACAGTTTAAACACCATTATGAAGCAGGGACTAGAACAGGACAATCTCTTAGGAGAAATTCAGCTATGATACTTCTTAAACAACCAGAATTATGGTTTCAGCTGCAGAAACTTAGACTTTCCTCACAGGAAAGAAGCCTGGCTGTCCTTGGGAGCCTCCCTGTACCCGAGAGGGAGCAGTTACAAGCTAGTCCAAGCCAGTCCAGCACTCACCGTCTGTGGATAGGAAAGAGGCCGCAGTCGGTCATAATCCTCTTGCCCTGCTGTATCCCAGAGGCCTAGGTTCACTGGCTTTCCATCTACCATGACATTGGCAGAATAGTTATCAAACCTGCCAAGGAAGAGTCCCCATCAGTGACAATCTTGTTGTGACCCACATATCTCTTTATATGAAATCCAAGGGGGCACTGGATCAGGAGAGGAGACTGCAACACAGTTCCAGTGAGGATAGTCTGTCCTCCTCGCGTACAGAGCCACACTACCGGCATCTTCCTTGTGTGTGAAGTTCATAGCCTGATTTAGGACAGCCTTCTCCTCACCTACAAAACCAACTTTTACAGACACATGCATACAGAGCAAAAAGCAACTGAAGCCCAAGGCCATAACTCACACAGTAGGGATGTATTCTCCAGGAAAGGCATTCGTGGTGTAACTGATCAGCAAGCAGGTCTTCCCTACAGCTCTGCAGAGGAAAAGAGTGACAAGCATCAAGAAGGGTAAAGCACAAAGCACCGTAAAACTCACCCTTTCCCCACCCAAAAAAGAAGTTAGGTAAAAAGTTATCACATGAGAAAACAAACCTGTAGCAGGCTGGAATTCTCTAGTTGTCAGGGACCAGGCCTGAACTCACAATGTGCACCTTGCCTGAGCACTTACCTGACCCTGCTCTCTCCCACTCCTTTTCCCCACCCATTCAGCCTCAGCAAAACACCAGGCAAAATATATTTGTTCCAGGAACCAAAAGAAAGGAAATAAATTAGGGTTCTGTGCTGGGCTCAACACATCCATAATAATCTAGCAAAATGGGTAAACGGTGAGGTGAAAAAACGTGCAACACATAGAATTATTCAAGCTCCTCAGTGGAATCCAATGTCAATAAATACAAATGGGGGGGAAAAAAGCATCCATAAACAAAAATTAACTTTAAAATTGACCATTGTCAGTTTGGAAAGAGATTTTGGCATCGGTGTACATCACTGAAAAAGTCAGCTCAGGGCTTTGCTGAAGGCAGGTGGGATTGGTCAACCCAGTGGTGGCAGCTGGCAGGGGCTGGGCCTGGTTAGCAACAGTGTAAACATAGGAACTTTAGTTAGCCCTGCAGGATAAGGGAAAAGCTTAGTTATAAGAACAGAGGAGTACTAGGAGTGTAAACAACTTGTTTATCACTGTCAAAGTTGTGAACTGCAGAGAACCTTCCAGAGAAACATATCGTGAGTGCCACTGACAGGGAAAGCTGCCTGTTAGGTGCCTGAGAGAAGCTGAATAGCCAACAGAGATGGGTATCCTCTACCCAGTTCTATAACTGGAGTGACATAAGGGAAGACCAGGAGTAAGGGAGAGACCCCAGGATGACACAAAGCACAGCAAGAACCACTACAGTAATCCACCCAGCTTTTCCCCTGGATCAGGTCCCCTCTCTTGGAGAGCAGGGAGGCTGCGTAAGGAATGACTACACTGACTGGCCCGACTTTCCTCGTGAACCATGACCTCCCTCCCACCAAACAGGGAAGTCACATAATTCACAAAAAACACACATATGTATGATTAAAGTGTTTTGGTATCTGAGCTCGTTTAGTCTCTGCACTGACAAATTGGTCTTAAAGCAAAACACCGGACTGCAAACCTTCAGCTGAAGTCTATTTCCAACGTGCTGCGCTTGCAGTTATTGCTCTCCCTCCCCACAATAAGGCTGTGCTGTTTTGGTGGGTGGCTCTTTCTCCTGCTCCCCTCTTTAGGCCCCCCAGGCTAGAACCTGGAAGGCCTCGTTCCAAATGTATGTTTGAGGGGGTGGCATGCATGGGAAGGTAGAAAGACCAGTCCCTGCCTAAGAGCAGTTCCCATTTAGTTCTCCATATCTTAGCTCTATACTTGCTGAGGTGATCAGAAAAGCAAAGGGGAATTATGAGGAAAAATATGCAGGACAAGCTAGGAAAAGTTACAAAGCACCATAAATCTACTGCGTGCCTGCATCTTGCATGCAGATGTGTTCTCAGAAAAAGGCATATAGGAAAAGCAGAAAGAAAAGAGCAAAAAGGATGACAAGAGGCACATGGTGAAATCATTAACAGCAACGTATTTCACCTTGGAACACAAACAACAAATGAAGATGTGAGAGAAACCTGTGGACATCACAATTTTTAGGGAGGACTTTGTGATGAATCAGGCTTGTGTGATGAAAAACAGCGAAATAGAGGCACCTGGTAAAATAATGAGGAGACAGCTTTAAAACCCAAGAAAAGAAGGTGTTGGTTTTCCAGGCAGTACACCGCTAGATGCGAAACTGAACAGCGTTAAGAGAGGAAGACCCAAGTTTACGAACTAAAGAGGGAGCGGGATGCGCCGAGCAGGACTGCAACGGCCGCCGCTGCAGCAAGGCCCCGATCTCCCGCCGGGAGGCGGCGGCAGCGGCGCCCGCTCGGCCTCGGCTCGCCGCCCCGAGCCCATGCCGGCGGGCAGGCGCCCCGGCTCCTCACCCGGCGGCCGCAGCCGCCGCCTGGAGCGTCTCTCTCCAGCGCCGCGGCCGCCCCGCAGGTGAGGGGCCACGGCCGGCCGGGCCACCGCGGCCAGGCGGGCGCAGCCCCGCCGAGCACCCGCCCCACCCCGCCCGGGCCCCGCGGCGCGCCGGGCCTGGCCTGGCCTCACCGCCCGGCGCCGCGCCTCCCGCTGGCGGAGCCGGCTCTCCCGGGCCGCGGGGCGGGGCCGCGACGCACCGGGCCCTCCCTTCCTTCCCTCCCTCCCTCGGCGCCGCCGGGCCCGGGCCCGCTTTGTGCGGGGCTGCAGAGGGTCGAGGCGCGGCCGGGCCGGGCCGGCCCCGCCGCCGCCCGCGGCCGCCGCGCACTCACCCGTCGCCCACCACCACACACTTGATCGCCTGCATCTGCCCGCGATGGCGGCGCCGCCGCGACTCCGCCGCAGTGACAGCCCGCGCGGGCGGGGCGGGGCGGGGCCGAGCCGAGCCCAGCCGAGCCCAGCCGAGCGCGGCCGAGCCCAGCGGCGGGGGTGGGGCGGGCGCCGCGCCGGCCCCGCTCCGCTCCCGCGCGGCTGCAGGCCGGGCCCGCCGCCGGCGCTCTCCGGGGGCCACCCGTAGCCCCCACGGCGGGCGCCGCAGGCCCAGCCGGGGACGCCGGAGCCCTCCGCAGAGGGCGTTGGAAGAGAAAGGCGGAGCGCACAGGGAGCGCCGTCCGGCCCCGCCCTCCGCAGGATCCCGCCCCGCGCCGTCTCCCCTTCCTCCAGGCAGCCATCGGCCAGCTCCCGCCGTCCTCCCGGCTGGTGGAGCATACCGTCCCGGAGAGGCAAGTTACTTGCGCGCTGCCCCTTGAAAGAGCACGCTCGGTGTTGCTCAGAAACTTACAGAGCATGGTTCCCACACCGTACGGCCTCCTGCTCAGGGATGAAGCTTTAAAACCTGGCTGCATTGTAGCTGCAGATTTCACCGTCATCTGCCCGCAGCTGCTGACGAACAAAGATGTGGCAGCAAAAATCCTGCATAAAGATGACTTTTGGATTCCTCCACCTCTCCGAGTCCTCTGCCAAGAATGGAGGTAACTCGTGTAGTGGTACTATCTCAAAACAACAGGCGTTGCTTTTCCCTTACCTGCTGGTCTACAAAGCTGCCCAGCATCCCCAGACTGCCTAGCTACCAACGCAGGTGCTCTCCTCTCCTTGTGAATGGGGCATAGGTTCCCAGCTTCTTTGCTTTTACCTAAGGTTCAGAATTTCAGAACCAAAATCTGTGGACATACTTTGCTTATCTACCTATAAAAGCCTTTTAGCTCCAGGACAGACTAGCAGGATCTTCATGAGCACCACAGCAGCAGGCCCCTCCCTCCACACCAGCTAAACATCCAGCTTGTCACTGTCCAGTGTTATGGCAAAATGCAAAAGCTCTTTATTAAAAAGGCAGAGCAAAACCCAATATGAAAAAACACAAACACAAACCAGCCAGTCCACACAAAGTTTCATCTTCTAGTTGCCTCTTAAAATACGTACCACAAGTTCATTTCTCCCACCACAGACTCACTGGAGAAACTAAGAAGAGGCCCTCATACTGCTGTCCTGACAGAGGTCTCCACTTTCTCCAATTCAGACCCCTCACACCCCTTCCCTTTCTCCATGCCCCATGAGGACTTGTGTTGCCAGGAAAAGGAAGCACTTCTCCCCTTTGTGCTCTGAGAAGCAACTCCTCAGTGGCGAGTCAGAAGCATCAGTCCTCGCCAGGGTAAGGCCCAGAAAACAGCACTCAGCTCCAGGATCCTGAGAAGCCAGCAGGAGTTTTGCCATTTGTCATAGTGGAATGAAATCCTGTTGCATTTTGGCCACAAAAACTCCAGCCTCGCAGTGAGGAAGCACAGACGCCGACATCCAACGCCCCACCCCACCCTTTCCACGCCAGTCGGTGTTGTAGAGGTTTGAACCATGGCCAAAGACCAGCTGCCCAACAAGGATATGGATAGCCACTGCACGGCAGGCCCCCTCTGCGTAGCCGTTTCTGTATGCAGTGAATGCATATCTACTGCCCATCACTACAGCCAGAGCCATGGAGGGGCAAGGTAAAAGAGCCAAAAAGTGAGCCCTGTCAGCCGCTGCTTCCATCTGTAAGCACTGGGTATAAAAGCACAGGTGGGTAAGATCTGGTGTTTCCAGCAGCTTTGGGACCCCATGAGCAAAGTAAATGGCTCCCACCTACAGGGAACTGTAAACACTGCTGCCTGTCATTTATCAGGTTTCACTGTCAACAGCCCTAGCATCCAAACAAATGCTTCAGAATGACCGCTGCCCAGGGAACATACAACCCCCTAGTAACAGCAGGGTGTGCCAACAGACTGGTGCTGTATGAAAGGACACAGAAACTACTTCAAATGCTGTAGCGGTGCAGGGGAAGGGCTCCACATCATGAACTCAGACCCATGAACCTCTATCCCAGCCCTGGATGGTTGTTTCCTCCTCTCCTTTATGTGGTCGGGAGCAAGATTTCTGAAGAGCAAGAGCAATTTTCTGTGTTTGCAAGCCTTCATGTCACCCCACCGTGACAAAACTGTCCCACTTAGAAAGAAGGGGCTGTACCTGAGTTGCTCACCCTCTTCCTGACAGCAGGTGTCTGTATTCTTTAAGCCATGCTCTCATTTCCTGGAACTGTGGGTTCCCAAGGGTGAGCCCTGCACATATGCCATGATGGCATTCTGCAAGAAACTTGCTCGCTGGGCCTCTTCTTCCCTCATCCTGGAGATGTCAGCCTCTTTCATTCTCAGCTTCTCCAGCAGCATAGAGATTTCACCTTCTTTGTCCAGCAGTGCCTCACGGTGATTACTTGATATGGCTGTGAAAGAAGAGCAGCATTAGTAAAGAAAATTAGGGTGTCCCTAGCTAGAATAAACAGGAACAACATGTTATAGGCACAGCCAAAGGCAATGGAAGTAGGATGATCAACAGGCACACAAGAGAAGCTGCATGAGACAATGCGAGAGGTTTTGCACAGACAAGATGTTACACTTCACTGTGGAGGAAATCCAAACATTTTGCTTGCTGTGCAGCTTTGGGTAGTTATCCAAGTCTTGGTCTCCATAAAATGAGGACAAGATTCCCTGCAAATACATCAGGATGGAGGGTACAATTCATGGTTGTACACACAAGAAGGAAGCACCATTGTCACTACCTGTAAGTGTAGCTCAGTTTCAGCCCAACTGTAGGGTAACCCAGCATTACCATTTGAGAAGCATGAAAGGATCCATCACCTTTCAGCTGTCTCTCCAGGGCTGCAATCTTCTCTCTCAGCCCTCCCTGTACTGTGCGTTCAGCCTGCAGGTGTCCAATCTGCTCCTGTAATTCCACTTTCACTTTATTCACCTCTGTCACTTTCTCCTCCTCTTTACTGTTCAGGTCCTGACACACAAAGACAAATCCAAGAATAACCAACAACTTCAGCAACTTGTTCTGCCCCTGTGGTGACCATATCTCTACTCCAGTCCAAATTACCTGCTGAAGTTCCTCTAGCCGCCTTCTGAGTCCCTCAGCATGCAGGCTCAACTGATTGGCTTTGGCCTGGGCCTCAGCAACCATTTGTTTTTGCTTAAGGCAGCAGTTCTGAGCTTCATCCCGTGACTCAGTCATCAGCCGCAGCTTCTCTTCTAGGTGTTCTAGTCGTTGCTGCTGCAAGACACAAAGGAAAATGAAAATACATCAGTCCCATTCCATTCCTGCAAAGGGATTCTCCCCTTTTCATTCCCAACAGAGTGAACCCTTGGTTGAGTCAACCGGCACTGAAGAACAAGCACAGGACTTAGCCATAATAGACATGGCACTTCTCCCTTGCATTCAGGAGTGAATCTAAGCTGCTTTCTGTTGCCAGGAAAAACATTCTGATGGAGATGCTGCAAAGCCCAGTTCACTCGCTGAGAAACAGAGGTGTGTCCCTGGTAGAAGCACCAATGCCACTACCGGTGTTTACAACTAATGCTCTGTCTTCACTTTCTCCATATCCCAAATGGCTCTGAAACATTGCTGTACGTAGCTAAGCAACTGCTGTGTCCCACCACAGACACACATGGCAGCTTTTTTATGTTTGTAACTCAGTAAAGCATTTTCTTTTGTGATGTTACATATAAATAAACATTCTAATAGTTTTGGTGTATTTTCCTAATCCCATGTTCTCTTTCACAGGGTGTTGACTTCATTGCCATTTTCACAAAGTTCAATTCTACAGTGACTTTTCTTATCCAGCAGCAGTAGCCACCTGCAGAAATTCCTCTGAGTCCAGAGAAACAGGAGCAGCCCATGAAAGCTGCTGTTAAATAGAAGGATTGACATCTGGCTGTTAGCTTCAAAAGTTGGCAACTTGAAATCTGCTACAACAATATCCACATCAATTCTGTTACTACTGGAAAGCACAGAGCAGGTGGGGATAGTGGTCACATTCTGGAGACAATTCAAAGCAGACTTTTCAGGATTCCATCCTCAGAAATCACACTATTTGCAGGCCACTGAAACCCAGAGCAGGGAGTTACTTGGCAGTTCCCTGAGACAAAAACATAGGCTAGGCAGCCAAATCCACTCCTTCCCACAGAGGCAGGGCCCACAGACAGGTCTTGGCCTTACCTCCTCCAACCGTGCCTGATTCCGGGCTTTTAACAACTCCTCCTCTGCCTGGCCTCGCTCAGTGAGTGCAGCTGCTTTGACTTGGCTCAGCTCCTGCCACAGAAACATGAAAGATCATCCCAGACAGAGAAGCTGCAACACTGACCAGAAAACATTAGCAGCTTCCAGTCGCAGGCTACAACGTGACACAGCTGTCTCACTCAGTGTAGGGAAAACAAACCCAGATTACATACCTTTTCTCACCCCAAGATTGCCATCTAAATTCAATCGGAATTTCAGTTATATAACGGCAAGTAATGGGTGAAGCTTTCCAAAGACGGGAATAAGAGAGGGCAGCGCTGGATCTAGCCAGGAGAACAGACAAGGAGATATATGCTACATGTGGTCCCCTACTTGGGACCACATGGGAAACCTGTGAAGTCAAATCCTGGCAAGAATCTAACCACGTTCAATGGAAACTTTATTTTTGTTCAATCAGAATCTACAAGTTTCTCCCTGGAACCTTCTCCTTCCTTAGTCCAAAGCAGTTAAAATAATTTTAGCTGGTAAATTGCTGTTTTCTGTTCCTCCCTACAGCACATGACAATCTTTACATAGGTCAGCAACGGAAGATTCCACAAAGCTCCCCTGGCAGCCTTCTCCTGCCACTGCTACCTGAGCATTCCAACACGCCTGGAGCATCCATTCTCACCTCCTCCAGAGCCATTCTGATGGCCTCCAGCCTCTGGATCCTGTCCTGCATGGAACGTTCACTGGCCTCAATGTGCTGTGTCATATGATCCACCTGCAAAGCAGTAGAAACCATTTAAGAAAGTGCCAGAACACCACTCTTATCTCCAGGCATAGCAGTATGGCCATTTGGCATGAGAAAGAGCATCCTCTCATTGACCCGCCTACCACCAAAGAAAAACTCTTACCTCCCTCAGAGCTCCACTAGGAAACTGTAATATAGATAGAATCTGCCCTCTAGAAACTGGGAACTTTGGACAAAGATCCCTTCAAGGCCAAGATGGAAGATACAGAGTCTGAGCTCCCATCTTCGAGTGGTACGAAACACCAGAGACTCATTTCCTAGTTGTAATGTGGCTAAAATCTTCCTGGCCTATGTCTTTTCTTACAAGATTTCAAAATCTTCAGAGAAATCTATTGGTATAATTTTATTTTTGAGAGATTTGACACCTCAATAAACACTCCAAAGAGAGTTGATCACAGCCTCTTGTCCTGTCCACACTCAGACAGAATCCCCCTGAAACATAACAGAGAAGGAACTAGCAAGCTGAGCCCCATTAAAGGACTGGTTGGATATAGCACGTACGTCTCGATTTCCTCCATTAATGCACCTTTACTTCAGTGAGCATGACAAGACTGCTTATTCATAATTACTTCTATGCATAGCAAGACTGACACAAGGGCCAGCCTCCAAGCCTCTTTTGTAGAATCATGTACAACTCTGGCCCATACTCTTGCAAGCTACAAAATCTTACTAGCTGGTAGAATGTCTTGTGATCTCTTCAGCTTGTAGAAATGGCCTATTATTCCCACAGTAAGTCTGAGTCCACTAATTTTTAAACTTGTTTAAGAGCAGCTGACAGCAAACAATGACCTCCAGTGGCACCTGTATGTCAGGACCAAAGAGAGACTAACTTCAGGATGCTGCAGAAACCCCATTCTTACCTCTTTTAACCGAAGGGATTCCACATCTTCAAGGCTTTGTTTAAATCTTCTCTTCTCCATTTCCAGGCGTTCTGCAGATTAAAATATCACAATTACAGCATTCCTGCTATGCAAGGTATATTTACACTCCATCACAAACTCTTCCACCCTTTCTCCTTGGCTCCCTTGCACTGTCGACTCATGGACGGTAATCACAACCCACACCTGTGGGTTCATGAGCTGTTTCTGCTCCTCCACTCACCCTCAGCCTGCACAGCCCGCAGCTTCAGCTCTGCTGTTGTGTTGGTCAAGTCTTGTTTTACCTGGAATAGCTGATCCTGCTGAACTTTGCACTTCTTCTCCAACTCATCCACCTACAAGGAAATTACCACCACAAAGAATTTTATTTTCCTATTAGCAGAGAAAGCTGGCTGTACAGAACAATCGGTAGAGACACAAACAAGGATCAAAGTAGAGGACATATACACAGAGCAGAAGTGAACAATGCCCAAGTCCCACTTGTCAGCCTTGGACTTTCCTACCTGGTTTCTTAAAAGCAGATTTTTCTCACTGGCAGCAGACAAGTCACGCAAAAGCTTGCCTTCCTGATCAGCACCTTCCTGCAAACAGAATCAAAATTAAGAACCTGTACTCACCTTAGTTCTTGCACTGCCAACCTACTCCAACCAACACCACACCCAACTAAATCCAACCTACCCCATAAACACAATGGCTCCTCTCCACACCTAGCACTCACCTAATTCGCACAAGAATTTTTGTCATGGCAGCTGTGGTTAACCCACTAAAAATCATGCTTGCCTGTCCCATCCAGCATCCCCCAAATCTACACAAACCAGGTATGACCTGGAACCCTGCTCCCAAACCTAACTAGGACTTATTCAGCTCACCTGCTTTTGCTGCTGGAGCTCCGTAAAGTGACGCTCAGCCATGCTGGTTTGCTCCTGTTTTGTGGCATTCAGTAGCTCTCCCAAATTGTGCACCTTCTGCTCAGACAGAGCCAGGGCAGCTTCAGTCATCTGCAGCCTATAAGGAGAAACGCTTTCCAGAGTCCTTTCTAAGGGAGACACTTCCAGTGAGCTCTCTAGGCCACGTGGTACAAGACGTTAACACATATTTGGCAGTGGATGAAATCAGGGTAGCGAAATGAGGCATTGTTTGCCCCCTGGAAAAGGACACTGCTTATCTCTGCACCCAGCAGCCTCTGCAAACAGGGACTTCTCAGGCCCTGGTGTTCCGGTGCCCCACTGTGTTTTCCCTGGGTTGTCTTCTATGAGCTGTTTTCCCTGCCTGGACCCCTCCAGGATTTGCCCGCTCTCACAGGAGAACTAAGCTGGCTATTTTATACCACTGCAAGGTCATTTAAAATTAGGGATAGAATTTTAAACACAGGTAGCAGAAACAATTTGCTTACTCTGTACATGAGGAACATGTGCACACTGAGGCATGGCATAATGAAACTACCTTTACCTGACAGAATTGAATGAGCCAGGCTCATCAGTGTTTGAAGTCTAATCACTGTCATGTGCATATGGCTCTACACCATCTAACACTGCTTTTGGACAGCTCCACCTCTTTGCTCCTAAGCATACAATCTCGCTGGTCAGGTTCCTCCATATGTGCAGTAGTTCTCAGAGGATACTGCCAGCTGCCAGGGGAAGCAGGTACAGACTCTTGCCAGGCTGTAAACTATGCAAGGAACATGCCCCCATCCCATCCCCACAATCCTTTTTTTTCCTTTTCACCTTCTGTAATTCACTTGTTCTTACACCAATGCACTGTATTTTACTTAAAAGCAGGCTAAGTATCTAGCGTAGCAAACCCAAAGGCCTGATCTGACTGTAATTTCTGGATATTACTGCAGAACTAAGCAAAATGGTAAGCCAGCCACTCTACAAGATAATCCCCCTTCTTAACAGCTCTGCTCAGCACTGCCTATACAGCACAGAACAGTGAGAAGGCTAAGGTTTTCCTCATCCATACTTGGCTTTCAGTGAATTCATAATAGAGTGCTGCTCATCCAATGCTTCCTGCAGCTGGCTGACTCGTGCTGCAGACATCCTGCATTTGGGGGGGGAGAAAGGAAAAAAAAAAAAGAAGGGGTGGGTAATTTCTCCCAGGAAATGGAGAGGGCCTAATTCTGCTATGAAAGAGCAGAAAGCACTCAGAAATTCAACTCACCTGCCACTCCTGGCTATTTCTTCTCTCTGCTTGTCTATAGTGTCCATCAAATCCAAGAACTGTGAACAAGGCAAACATCAGTGAGAAAATGAACTGCATCAGCTTGAAGCATTTACATTTCTCATCTTTCTCTTCCTAGTGACAGCTGAAGACAGGTCAAGCCACTCTACTGAAAGCAAGCAAACTGGAGGTTTGACGGGTTCATTAGCACGTCTGACTGAGGTCATAACTATAGGGACCCTGCACCATTAGGTGTCTGAAGGAAAACAGACTCATATTTCTAGGTTTTTACCACTTGGAAAGTATCAAACCAGTTGCAAAAGAAGAACCGAAAGCACAAATATGGGTGAAAATATCACCAAAACTCCTCCAGAATCCAGAGTGAACATGTTCATCAGGGCATGTGTCCATACCCATACCGTCATGGATTTGATTCCTGGGCAACCCAGCTCAGAGGAAGAAGCCCATTTATTAAACCATGCTGTATGCCTGCCCATAAAGATGCACATGCAACTTCAGGTGCGCAGTAATCCTGTCACTGTTTCATGGGGACTCCGAGGGAAAACATAGGGTTCCAGCTGCCCCATTTGAGCTGCCAACACGTAAGACTGCTGACCTGCTTGGTCTTCTCATCCTTCAGACTCAAAACCTCCTTGCTGAGTATGTGCGCTCGGTTCTGGGTCTCTCTCAGGATAGTCTGACGGTCTTGGTTGTGATCCGTGGCTTGTTCTGATGCAGAGAGAGCGGGAGAGCATGCACACGTTTCTAAAGCAACAGAATAGCAAGCACTGCTGGAAGAGACAGCGCTCAGCTTGACACCTGCCTATCAGAAGCACCAGAACAGTAGCCCTTCTCAGGCTGGCCCATGCAGAGAGACCCCTCTCACCTTACAGACATAAGGTGGGGTGGAATCGAAGAGAGCAGTGTATATGGGGTAATCAACACCCCACCCACAGGAGAGCCATTCAACTCCACTCTGGGTAGGACAACAAGTTCCCCCACAAGAGCCCCAAGTTCCCCCACATTCATATAGCATAGTAATCTCTAATGCAGTCCAAATAATTTTTTTCTTCTTTCTGGTAAAAGTGACACCTCCAACCTGACCAGCTCTCATTAAAGGACAAGAGGAAGTGATGTAGCGTAATGCTGTTGAGAAAGGGAGGGGAGGAGGGATAGCTCTCTTCTGGAGCAGCAAGTGCCCTATATCCCTCAAGCGCTGAAATGGGAAAGGAGTTACTGATCCTTTCCTGTGCAACCAGTAATACTTACCCACAGCTTTCAGGATGTCACTAGGAACGTTGTTCCCAGCCAGCTCCAGCCTCTTCAGGGTCTTGTTGCTGTGCAGGCAGTTCAGCAAAGCTCGGCCACCCAGAAGCCCAATATTATTCCAGCGCAAATCTATACAGAAAGCAAACTTTCACCCCGGTAGTCACACATCTGCTGAAAAAACACAGGGCTCAAGAGAAACCACACTCTTTATAGATCTACAAGCATGGCTAACTAATCCCAGATGGTCTCAGCACAAACACAGGTGAATACTGTCTCCCTTTTCAAGATGAATGAGAGGGAGGGAAAACGACAGACAGAGCAGGAAAGGCAAGGATGAATCTTAAGCGCAGTAAAGTGCAGGAAGCCATTACAGTTCAAAAGGTACACAAGTCTCCCCCTCACATTTTCATCTCATGAGCCTTCCTTCCACAACCACAATCTGTGGATGAGAAAGAACCGGCACCAAGAGCCACGTTTTCCTGAAGGAAATTCTGGCAAAATTCCTTACTAAGGACAAAGCAAGCGTGAAGTAAGTCTCAGAGTCTGGCATGAGGCATGCCAACGGCATCCACAAATGGGAATGAACCCATTCCCTCCTCCACTAAGAACTGTTCTGCTCTAAGCACACAATCTTCACCTGCAGGTTTGGTTCCATGGATTCCAATTACAGCTCCCACTATCCAAAGGCCATGGGGCTGTGACCTCTACTCCCTGCACAAAGCCTGCAGAGCACTCCAGACTGATAGGAACTGGGAATGACACTGATCAGTTGGCAGAGATCAGGGCAGGCTGCAACGAACTTGAAGATATGTGTGCGTGCATGCATGTACGCAGGTGGTCGCTCTTACCCAGCTCCTGAAGGCTGGTATTTTGTTTCAGTGCCATGGCCAGCTCTCCGGCCCCTTGATGGTTGATCTGGTTATTGCGCAGATCTAGCCGCTGGAGAAAGTTGTTTGCTCCCAGTCCCTGGCAGAAAAAGGAGAAGCCCTCCTCCCACACGCCAAGGCTGTTCCATTCCAAGATTAGGCTAGGGAAAATCAGACAGGATTAGAGTTCATGGAGTAAACAGACAGTTGCAGGAGCTTGAATGACACCTGGATCACGGTACCCACTTGAACACCCAGCTCCCCTAATAGAGACTCATTTTCAGAAAGCAGGATGCTGATAGGGCCATGCATCCTCAGAAAGGGCACCTCCAGTTCTCATTCCTTCATCTGTCCCATCCCTCACAAGAAACTGCACCACTTGACATTCCTCCTACCCTAACAAAAAACACCCTCAACCCTTTCCTAATGTTGTGCTCCATCTGGCAGGAATAACAGAGAGAGAGGTAGATACAATTTTTTACCTCCTGATGGATTTGTTCTGCCTAAGAAGTTTTCCCAAAGCCTCAGCTCCCACGGTTCGCAGGTTATTTCCCTGAAACAAAAGTTCCAGGTGATCAGGAGGATACACCCTGTCCCAGTCCAGCTGTCCCATCAAACACCACCAGGTGCACCCCAGCTGTAATGCTGATTTCAGTCTGTCAAAGATGGTCTGAGTAATGTTTGTTTTGCATATCAGTCAGCTTTCCAGAAAACGAAAGACCCCGGGAGGAAGAGTGAATACATACACCGTTAGTCTTGTGAGGCATCATAACGGAGAGCTCACAAAAATCACAGGCTAGCACAAGACCAGCATGGCCCATGATGGGACAGAAAATTTTGATTCTAGATAAGCAGAACCATGTCAACGCACCTCATTAAAAAGGGCTCAGCTAGTACCAGCACAGATGACAAAGAAAGGTGTGATGCAGTTTAGGACCGTAGATTCAAGGGAACAGCTATGCGCTAGATGAACACAGACAGAAAGCCACTCTCACAGCAGAGTGATCATCACATCTGAAAGTGCACACTTAGTTCCAAGTCCCAGGCTAGCTAAAAGACACTGGCAACCTAGATAAACTCTACAGAAGCGCAAGTCAAACAACTAGTAACTCACTGATTAATACGGAAACCCAAAGAAAAGCCTACATATGCTTCATCTGACTGAGCAGCAACTGACAAAAGAAATATGACAATAACTTCCTATCAAAACAGAGTAACTGAATAAAACCAGACAAAGGTGAGCTGCAAAGTAACTTTGGAAAGTCGTGACGTGGTGTTAGGGAGGCAAGCACTGAGTCACTTGAGAAGAAGAACTTTACAGAAGTACACATCTTGTAGAACACTCCTGCACCAGGACTGGCTGTTTCTAACTCTGATTACGCTTGTGCTGCTACTTCCTTCCCCACCTCTTTGTCTCCATTTCATTTGAACAGACTCACCTTCAAATCTAAAGATTTGACTGTGGTGTTGGAGCAAAGACCATGCAACAGAAGTTTTACACCTGAGTAGAAAAAAAAACCAAACAGACAGTTGTTTATTTCATACATGTAACACTCTGCCTGAACTGGAAAAGAAAGCATCCTTTCAAACAGCCAGCTCAGAAGACATGGCTATGATAAAACATATGACTTAGTAAACGGCCACTGCTGCTGGAAAGCGCGAGTCTGAACTTTCAGGGCAGGAGATTTTTTTATATATTCTCAGAGAAAGAGGTGCCTGGGTAGAGAAGTGCGTGTCACCCTATGTACCTTCCTAATGCACCCGTGAAAATAGCCCATGTCCAAATAGGCCACACAGACAAGACACTTGCTGGCTTACTGAACCCCTGCTCACACAGTAGGGACCCATCCCACCTCCCACAGAATCCCCATACAACGCTTGCTAGATTTAATAATCTAGTGATTAGATCTAGCAGATTATCATCTGAATCCTCCTGTATCAGCAGCCGCCACCAATCCCATCTACTCAAGGCCAACAACAGCAGACGTGCTCTCAAAGACGTAGGGAAGATACCTCTGGCAACCAAGGGGCTCGTGACCAGCTTCAAACTACGCTGCCACATCCCCGTTCAGTCACAGACCAGGCGAGTTCATCTGCTTGAAACACGAATTACTTCTTCTCCACCCATCCTGCCCGCCAGCTGACGGCTCCAGATCCACCGGGATACCGTTACCGCTGCCAGGCCCCACTCGCTCGCAGGCTGCAGCACAGCCCCTCTGCGGCCAGCGCGGCCGCGCCCCCTCCGTCCAACATCCGCGGGCCACCGGAGGGCCTGCGCGCCCCGAGCCGCGGAGCGGGAGCGCAGGGGCCGGCACGTCCCCGCTGCGCCGTTCCGCCTCGCCTCGCCTCCGCCCGCCCGGCGTCGGGGGGGGGGCGGGAGCGGAGGGCGGCCCCGCAGGCGCAACCCCGCCCGCCGACGGCCGCTCGCTGTGCGGGCCGGGCCGGCTCCCTCCCAGGGAAGCCGCCGCCGCGGGCCCCGCGCCCACCTTCCTCGCTCAGGCCGCAGTCGCCAAGCGCCACCTCGGCGAAGGGCGCGGCGCCGGGCAGCAGCCGGCCCAGCGCGCCGCACGTCTCCAGCGAGAGGCTCTGCGCCGCCAGGTCCAGGCGGCCGCGGCCCGGCGCCCCGCCGAGCTCCCGCAGCCGCCGCAGCACGGCCTCCTGTGGCGCCGCGCCGCCCGCCGCGCACAGCCGCGCGTAGGCCCGCCGGAACTCCTCCATGGCCGCCGCGGCGCGCGCTACCGGGCGCGGCCCTGACGCCAGCGGGACGGCGGCGCCGCCGCCCCGCCCCCGCGCGGGGCGCGCTTCCGGGGGGCGGGGGCCGGCAAGCGCGGCGCCATGGCGGAGCCGGGGAGCCGCGCCGGCGGCTTCAGGAAGGTGCGGAGGGCCCGGGGGGGGGGGGCGGGCAGGGCTCGGGCTCGGGCTGCCCCCGGGCCGCCCCGCTCATCCGCTCTCCTCTCCGCCCAGGAGACGGTGGACCGACTGCTCCGCCTCCACTTCCGGGACGGGAGGACCCGAGGTACCGGGGCGGGGGCGGCGGCGGGCGGGGCGGGGCGGGGCGGGCCCCCGCTCTTCCGTAAGCGCTTTGTCGTTGCAGTTAACGGCGACGCGCAGCTGTTGATGGCGGAGATGCTGAATGTCTTCGTCCGAGGTGAGCGCGCAGTACCCGCTCCCGGTGCCAGGCCCAGGGTCAGCCCGAACCCTGACGGAGGCCCGTTACCGGCGTGAGGGGACCCCCCAGCCCTGCCTCACCGCGGAAGGGCCCGCCCGTCTCCTCCCCCAGCACCCAGCCAACAATCGACTCATCCCGTCGTGCTCCAGCTCCGCTCTGCGCCTCTGCCGCAGCCACGCCCTCGCTCCCTCGTGGGGCCGGTGACCGGCCTCCTCCGGGAGCTGGGCCACCCGGTTCCGTGGGACTGCATTTTCGTCCCGGAAAGCCAGCCCCCAACGCCTCGTCGGGACCACACACCTAGCGTCTCTAAGCCCCCCTCTAACACCTCTTTCCTTACACTTTTACTGCAGAAGCAGCAGCACGAGCAGCACGGCAGGCTCAGGCGGAGGACCTGGAGAAAGTGGATATTGAGCATGTGGAGAAAGTGCTGCCACAGCTGGTATGTAACTGCAGAAGCTGAAGTGCCCTTGAACAGGATAAGGATGTGGGCTGAAGCAGCTTAATCCTCTTCCTTCTGGGAGATGTTCAGGCACTGAGCAGATGTGCTGAGTGGCTTGCTGCTGTCTCCTTACAGCTTCTAGATTTCTAGAGCCCTCATAAAGCACATGTGGCCTGCCAGGAGAAGACCCTGACCTGACAGTGAACGTCTGGCTCATCCTCAGAGTTGAGCTCTAGGAAGAAGAGTCTCAACCTCCTCTTTCTCTGCCATTTTGCTTCTGTTTCCCCTCTCCTTTACCAAGCATGACAAAGCCCTAGGCAACTATGGTGTCAGATGCTATTTTTGAAAAGAGGCTGCCAAACACTTGTTTTGGTCAGCTAAGTGTGTAACTCGTTTCCATCTTGCTGCCGTACTCCTTTAGCAGTAGCCTGTACTTCACAGCATGGTAAGATGCTGTTGCTTTCTCAGCTAATGTGAGAAACAGGTCCTGCTTCACAGAGACGCATGGAAAGACTTAATGGCTGGAAATGTTGTCCAGACTTCAGGCTCTCATCGCCTCAGCAGGCAGCTGTGGCAGAAACTTTAGGTCCAGCTCCAAGCCTGTCTAATGAATAGGTTGTTAACAGGAGCTCAGTCACAGGCTCTTGCCAAAAGCAGGTAACTGATCTTTATTTTATAAATAAACAGTGTCTGTCCCTCACTACCTTTCAGTATTTCTCCAGGGCTGTGACATCAAAGAATGCTTGGAACCTTTTAACCATTTGATATTCTCCTCAAAAGCTGCTTCCCCTCTGCTATAAATTTGTTCTCACAAAGAAACATCAATAAATTAAAACCGAGACACCCTCCCTTGTGGAGGCTCTTTGCTGCAATTAATCATCGAAAGTCAAGTTGCTTCAAAGACTTGCAAAGTCTCCCCCTCACCCACCCTCTTCTCTAAATCTTTGTAGGACGAAAGGAAAAAGGACAGAATAACAAACAGCATGTGTGAGAATCCCACATCATGGGACAGCCTGGCCCCTCAGCCAGCAGGGGGGCCGGGGGGGAAGCTGTGAAATAAGAAACCTTACACATGTAGGCAGGACCCACACAACTGAACTGGCTTTGTTGGGAAATACATAGCTGGCTGCACGAAAAGCAGCTGACACCAGCGTGTCTTAGGGATAGCCAACAACAGAGAGGGTGCAATCTGTAGTCTTTATGATTAGTAATAGCGAGCAATTTTTTTCCCATTGACAGCTGTAGCAGGCGAAAGCTCAGTAGGTCACTGTACTCTTTTAGCCAAGAGCTATCAAGGTCATCCCTCAGGACACCAGCCACTTGGAAACTGCAACTAAAACCACAATTTAATACACATTCTTTCTGAGGACAGTACCAGCTTAAGGAGTGCCCCATCCCTCTGCACAGCAGCCTCTTTGCCAAGACAACTGTTTGTGCAGCTGTACAATGAAACCAATGAAGGAACTGACCTAGTTCAGCCTTCAGCCCCACAACCATATGGTAAAAAAAGGCAATAGCAAAAAAATGCAAGTAATACTACCTTTGAATGCCCAAAAACCCTGGGGTTGAGTTCAGCTACTATGGCAGAAGTGATACTGAAACAAATCCAGCTCATCAGGTATCTGCATGTATTGTTCTGTGGCAGGGTAGGAATCCTTGTAGCAACTTAGCGAAGAGCCTGCAGTTTTAAATATTGGGGCATCTTGTCCCTCTTAAAGAATGGACAAGCATGGGCAGAACTAACTGAGGTAATGCACATGGTTAGCAATATGAAGTCTCCTAATCCTCACCCCTGTACTTAACCCATGAAACTGCCACAGTAATAATGATATTGCTGCTTGTGTCCCTAAACTTTTCCTTCTGTTTTCCCATATTGGGTACTTGCAGGCGATAGTTATGGTGCTAGCTCTTGGTCAAAACTGGTGGAATCAAAATAGCTAAGCAAATCAGTACTATTTGATGTTGCCTGTGCTCTTCAAAAAAAACAAGACTAGCACATCTGAAAGCACGCTACAACTTCCTGCCAACCAGACTGCTGCTGTTTATTCTAACCCCGTGAATCAAAACACCAGCCCAAGTATATAATCACCTATCATTAGCTATGGCTATTAGCTAGCCCCTGATACATCCTGCATAAATTCAGCAAAGCAGCTCTAGGTACAGTCTGCCTCTGACTTCTGTGAAATTAATAAGCCTGACATAGCACCTGAACCAAGATACAGATAGTCCTATGGAGCGTAGGCTCAGCCCTTAATTCACTAAGTAATAAACTTTAAGCATTATTTTAATATTTTTGTTTTGCTGTAGTATGCCTTTTATAGCCTGTCAAGTGCAAGAAGGGCTTGCTTTCCACAGTAAGGATTTAGAGCAGCAGCTGTATATAGTGCTCTTGCATTCCCCACTGCCAGCAGCCGCACATATTCCCTGTTTGTGTTTGGGTGTCGTCTAAGAAATCAATCAACATTTTTGCTAAAGCATTATGCTTTCTCCACTTTGAGTCTCCTTTTTCCTCTTCCACCTTTCTTTCATGCCTCCCCCTCCCTCTGAGTTTCTTCAAAGCATCTGGGAGCATTTGGAAGTAATTAGACCTGAAGGAAAATGTTGGCCAGGCTGGGAGACAATGACAAGTGCCAGGAACCCTGGGTACCCTTTCTAGCCACTTTGAAGTTCATTCAGATGGTACAAAGCTCCATTTTGCTTTGTTGAAAAAAATGGAAGGAAGGGAATGAGGCATGACAGGCCCATTGAAAAGGGAGCAGGTTCCTGTGAACTGACAGAGAAACTGAGTACTGGGGCAAGAAACATACTATCAAAGGGACCGACAAAAAGGCCTCCTATGGCCACTCTGCTTTATTACATCTACCAATTGTGCAGATGCACACGTAGTTCAGGGGACAATTGTCTATACAGGGAAAATGGAAAACATGTTACTGCCGTAACACAGAACCCCAGCTGTCCAATATGAATCACTGATCCATGGAGAAGACTTTAAATAAAATACAGCACCATGGCTACTGTGGCACTATAGAGTTAATCTCCAGTACGAGCACATTTCTAACCAACAATACTCATCTCAGTACAACATCTGCAGGAGGCAAAGATCTGGACTAGTGCTTCCCTCAGTACACTAACTGCACTGCAGAGAACAGCTACTCTGCTGTGGAAACATTTGGACCATAGAAGTCCATAGATCGAAGGTCACATGAAGAGACCCTTTTACTGGATGTTTTTTTCTTCACTGTAACTGTAATTACTGATGTTAATTATATGTAGTGAATATAAAACAAAGAACTTGGGGCAGAAACAAACTCCACACGCATTCCATTAACAGACACCTGTGTTCTCTGTTAACAAGATTCTGGCAACTGAAAACAATACAAGTGCAGCAGACCAAGAGGTTCACAGGAAAAGCCTATATGAACTGTTTTAAGTGACCTAAGTGGTTCCTCTTCACTCACTTTCCAGCCATCTATGCCCAGAATTATCATCAGCACTAACCCTGTCCAGCAAGAAGCAGAGAGAAGTCTTGTTCTAGGCAGCACTTAACTATAGGTAAAACTGAATCGGATTGTATCTTGCTGCTAGAATTCAGGCAGCTAGACTCAAGTTATCTCTGAAGGTAGAGCTGGGAAGATTTGAACTTAAAAATATGGATAGAAACAAAGTCCTTCACAGAAAGTACAAAGGAATTATTTCCCCCTTAATTCTCTATTCATATTATTTGCATGCAAGAAACCTTGAATTTAACGTCTAACCTTGCTTCTGTAGTCACTAAGACCACAAACAGGCCTTCCACTCCTCCAAAAGGTGAAACTGGCATCTGAAATAGCAATTTTCTATTTATAACTAATGTTCATACAGATTAGATCTCTCCAGGGCCACCAACAATTTCTTACACATTCTGAATAAGTTCATCAGGAAAGAGGCACAGCTGACTGCTCACTGATCCAGCAGCACAGAATGTTTCATCTCTTCCCACCTACAAAATAAACACAAGAGCATTAAAACACTTAACCATGTAAATTTGCACTGTATCATTTCTCAATAACATGATCTGGTTGCTGAGGGTTCTATACACTGCTGTGCTCAGGCAACGGTTGGGTAGCACGTAGGAGCACTTCTTAGGGAGATGGAATGGTGAATACATCACAACTTTTGAGCCGGGACCTTCATCCTACGTGTTAACATGCATGTTAACCTTTCATACCAGCTGTTAATGGGTAACCTGCACAGGTAGGGGAGATGTTATTTCGTACTTGATCCAGATAATCTTTACTTGGGAAAGAAAGTTCTACTCTAAAGTGGAATGCTTCAAGCATACTGGAAACAGTATTTTTACTGTTTCCCACATGATCTGCATCGGTATCCCAGTACCAGTCAGGGAAATACACCAACCCACTGTTTGCAGCCTTCCAGCAATCATTTCACACCTTATCCTATGCTTGCTGGAGATGATGGCCTCACTATATCTTCCAGAATCTAATACTAAAATTCTCATTCAGGAAGTTAACATTTGGCATTATTAGCCAGGGAATTCTATATAATTCTTCCTAGTTTTATTGCTGTTAAGGGGGTTGATTGAACATCTTTTTTTTTTTTTTTTTTAACCCTCCTCTCTTCTCTTTGCCACTGCATCGAAAAGTGAATATTGCCAACTGTTTAATTCAGGAATCCTTCTTCTAGTTACTTCATATTTTGTATGAATTCTCATATAAAACCACACATAAGCTATTGGTTCTGAGATTAAAAACAAGGCTGCAGTTTTCTGATCAGGATAAACAAAGAAAAAATTCAAAACGGAAACTTGGTTGCAATCTTAACTATGGAAAACCACTACTGTTTTGCAGTGAAGATTAAAAACAAAAGACCAACTCAAAAAAAAATCAAGAGAAAGGAAAGTACTAAAACAGACTACACCAGCGAAGGAAAAATAACAACAGAGGTTTAACAGATGATGTGGGCCCTTGGTATGTAGAATATCATGCCTATTAGTATTTGAACTACACTAGCATAGTTAAGAACTCAACACATTAAGCCCAGAACATAGTTAAGAGTGCTGCAAGCATATGGATTAGACATCAGACTCAACACTGCCTAGAGCCTACATTCAGATACTTCTCCAGCAAAGGCTGAGGTTTAAGTCACAAACTGATTTGTGATTGACAAGCAATGACCTAAATGTCCTGCAAGCCTTATGTTGACATCTTCAAGAATATTGTCAACATCCAATGCGTTTGGCACAGAGGAGCCTGCCTTTCTGGGGAGTTCAGAATGAGAAGAGCTCTCCTCTGGTTTCATGATACCTGGCAGCTTCAGCCATTTGGGTATTTTCCCAGGGGCCCTTCTCAACACCTGTGGAGCTTCATGCATGCTTGCTGGTTCTGGCTGCTCATCGGTCTTCTTGTCACTTCCCACTTCTGGTTCAGACAGGGATGGAACTGTTGATTCTAAAGATGACGAAGCAGAAGGAACTAATGATTTGGACAAACATCTGAGGAAGAAAATAAGCAAGTAGAATTAAGCTTCATTTTTTCATAATAGCCCCTTGTACCACCACCACCTTTAAACTTTTAAAGTCAGATTGAAAAGGCTCTTCTTTTTCATGATAAAAGCCCTAAGATTTACTTGATTTAGTCACTGAAATCCTACTTTGCAAAGAAGGACTCACAAAGCTATGAAGTCAAGTATGATGGTATGACTGTTTCAGGAGAACATTAAGTCCTAGTATCTTCAGAGCACATTTCTTTGTAGTAAGATAGGCTCGTTTCATGCTTCCCATCCCTGAAATACTCACCCATTTGCAACTCTATTCAGTCCCAACATACCTGGCTACTAATAAATCAGCTGCAGAAGGGGAAACTGCAGAGCTCAGCAGGTCTGATTTCAGGTAACAATCTGTTTAAAAATGAAACCCAAACACTTGTTTGGTAACAGAGACATCAATCACCACAGAATCACGTAGCTCTTGGCTCAGCAAATACCTGCTGTATACTATAGTAAATCTGTATCACCTTCCCCCAACTGACATGGGACACTTTTAAACTATGACAGTTTCTTTCACGACTCAAGGTGCCCTGTTTCATCATTCAAACCTCAGGATCTTTTCTTTCAGTGCTCACTGCATTTCAGAAACTTTCAGTGAAGCCAGAGCAGGCTTTGATCTCTGGGAGAAACAGAGATTCTAAGCATAAACCAGAGGTATCAAAGATTCAAACCTGTTCTCCCATCTCCAGCCACTCCACTACAATAGGAAGTCTGTAAAAGTGTTTCATAGTCATTTGTCTAGTCAACATTTTGAACAACGGAATTTCCTTCTACAGAGTCATTCTTCTATCACTCCTCTCCCCATAGTAGACAATGCCTACTCCAGAGCCTAACGAATCTCATAAGAAAGGCACTATGTTTACATTTGTGCTCAAGCTATCTGACTAAGCTAGCTCCGAAGAGCTTCAGACATTCGGAATCGGAACATTTACCAGCATTCTTGAGGACCGCATTATCTTTTGTCAGAAAAACTCTTAATGTAAGGATGTAATTCTTTTGGGTCTACTATAGGAGCTATACAGTCAGCCGAAGACAAGAGGAAATTCACTCACCCCTGCACTCCTCAGATCCAAAATGAATGACAGCAGTTGGAAAGAGTTTAGCCTGCAGCAAAATGGAAAAAGAAGAGATCACTGATTGTAGACGCTTTCACAGTTCACTGTGAACATTAGAGACAGGTTAGACAGCTATGGACAAATTCACAGTTTAAGCCGAGGCCACTGAACCATCTATAACTCAGAAAAGGCTAAGCTTGTGTAAAGCACAGGGCACTCAGAGTAAGACATGAAGCAAAATTCTATGATCTATTCTACTACACACAGATGATGAGACCTGTACAGTAAGTGCTCATGGTGCTGATGACCTGCCATTTGTTTTCCCCTGTCCCTATATCTCAGACCATTATATTTCACCCACATTCTCCACTGCTGAGCAGATAATGTCAGTATGATTAGGAATCTTCCGAGACCCGAGTGGCTGATAGTAAGAGAAGGAAAATCCAGCTATGCCCTCAGAATTCTATTCTAGATTATTCTATTACATTGATACTCTGTCTCTAGTTGGAATTTGCCTAGGTTCAACAGCTTTCCAGGATGCAGTCTATCCTTTATAAATCCAGCCTGAATTCCTAGTTCCCACTTGTCAGAATAATTGCCATATTCAAACATTTTTTTCATCCATTTAGCTCATTATGTGACCTAGATAACTTTAGGACTGCCTTTTTCATGTCTGCATTTATCAGTCTGATGATCTTTATTTCATCTGCAAAAGTTAATAATTATTATTTTGTATTTATATATCTACCTCCAAACCAGATGAAAATAATGAACAGTGTGGCCAAAACTAATTCCAGCACAACACCAGCATAAGTGATCTATGTTTTTCAACAATTCCTCTCTGACTATTATTTGAGATGTCAGTCAGCCAAATCAGAATTCATTTAGTGTGTGCTTTAATTACACTGTGTGGCACACCTTAAAAAAATCCCCACATATAGGTCATGAAGCACTGAATCAAGTGAAAGCAAATTAAAGTATGTAAATTGAGTCTGTGATCTCCTAAGTACTGTCTCCATATAGAAAGACCTATGATAAAAGGATAGTGCCACAGTGCCCTGGCTGACCACATCAGTGCAAACAGGGGAGACGCTGCCTGTCTTCCTGGGAATGGCCCCAGAAAGGTATGCACCACGTTACCTTGAATCTTATCTTTTCGCCTACCTCTTCAGTGCTCCACAACAACAAGCAATTTCTGGTCAAACACATACATGAAAGACACATTAAACAGAGTTCCCATTAGCTCATACTCTAAGAGAACAAACTCTCCCTTCTGCAACCTAGAAGTGCAATAAAGCCAGAGTCAGCTTTTGCCACTCCACCATTAACTGCCACTCCACAGAGAAGAGACACTCTCTGCAAGGAAAAAAAAGAGGGGGGGGGAGGGCAGGGAAGAAAAGTAGAAATGTTTACAGTTCTAGTCAGCAGGCCTGGTTCCTAATTTAGCCTGTTCGTAAATTTACGATACTGCTTTATACTTCAGTTTTCCCCATTTTAAGGTGTATACCCATCACACAGGAAGAATGAGATGGCTACTGGTGTCTCTCAAGTTACTCAAATGCAATGCACCAGATAGTATCCGGCTTGTTGCAGTTCACTTGTTTTTCTCTAATTTTAAATAGCAACAAATCAAAATGATGAAGCTTCTGACAACTTATGTTGACAATGGCCATTCTCACCATCTTCTCCTTTCATTGCTTTACACTCAGTCTCTTCTGTCACGGCTAAATAGCTTTATTCAACTACCTCTGCATAAATAAATACTGAATAAAATTAAATACAAAATATGAATTATGTTCAACATACTAACACATTAAATGGCATTATATTGTTGAGAAGTAATTTGTCAGTAGCTCAAATGATGAGCTACTGAATGAATAATTGTAAACATAAAAGAAATTATTTTCAACTAGCCTTAAGTAATATATAGGATCAGATTCAAGCCAATAAGAAACAATGATTACAATGTAATAAAATTCAACACCATAAGAAATGAAAAAACATATGAACAATTAATGCAAACACTGTATTTTAGAAAGAGAGAGTTAAAATTAAGCATGCTGATTTCTAAAATACAGTGTTTGTGTAAAATCCTTAGCTATTGAATTCTTAGCTATTGAGTAAACATGACTTGGAAAAATGGAGTCTTAGAAATGCTGTGCAGCCCTAACTAAAAACAGCAAGCAGGGAAGCAAGCATTAACGCAAAGTAGCGAATGTTGTCATTTACCCATAATTAAAAAATGACAAAGATCTTTCAACTTTGGTAGCTAATACTTCTGAGGTGAATAATAAGGAATGAAGCAGCAGAATGGATGTACGGAAGGAAACCTGGAGAGCTAAAATACAATTCAAAGATTAAAACATCAAAAAGTTACAACAAGAAGTTACAAAGGAAGTTCCTAAAATAATTGCTTGGGCACCAATTATTAAGATTAAGGAACCCAATTAAACAAGAGAATTTCAATGATGTCTTTGGATCGGTTTCATCATCAGGGAGTCTTGGAGAAGAGTAGCTTTGTTCTCCATCTGAAACAAACTACAAGGTGGGTAAGACTGAGCCGCTACAGGGCCAGAAATATCCTGCAACATCATTGCCACCACAGAATCACTGAAAGGTTGAGGCTGGAAAGAGCATCTGAAGATTGTCTAGTCCAAATCCCCCTGCTCTGAGTAGTGTCAGCTAGAGCAGGTTTCTCAGGACCATGATGTCCAGTTGGGTTCTGAATATCAACAAGGATGGAGACTCCACAACCTGCTCAGGCAACCTGTCCAGTGTTAGACCACCTTTTCAGTGGGTTTGGTTGTTTTGGTTTTTTTTTTTTCCTTTTATTTCAATGGAAGTTCCTGTGATTCCTCTCCATTTCCTCTTGTCTTTTTATTGGGCACCACTGAGAAAAGTCTGGCCCATCTTCCTTGCTGTTTCCCATCACGTTTATTATACACATGGACAAGACCACCCCAGAGCCTTCTCTTTTCCAGGCTTAACAACCCCAACTCTCTCTGCCTCTCCCCACAATGTATCAGTCCCTTAATTATCTTTCAGTCCTTCACTGGACACCAGAAAAACTGTAGAACTGGACTCACAGTCCCACTAGTTCAACCGAGGAACCACAAAAGCAACTGCAGGTAAGCAAGGAGGGTACCTACCTATAAAGCTTGCTCCGCCACTTATAGTGATTATAGTATGACACCACATCCTCAAAGAAACTGAAGCAGTAGAAAAACTGGTGCTGGAACTACACAATACATTAAAAAGCACTACATCACCATGTCCAGATGGTACATCCAAATGTTCTCAAGGGACTGCAGAGTAAGAGATTTAAAATTATTAAGCTTTGCGCTAAAAACAGACACTGCTGCAAGCACAGGCCTGTATTTTTAAAAGGGTTTGAAGGTGATATGCAGATTAATAAGATATGGTGTAACCAGCTATACCAGTAAGGATTCTGGAAGAAAAATATCATACTTATTACTAGAATGAGCACATCAGTATAATACTACATAAAGAAAAACTAGCTGAAGCAATTATTTTAAGCTTTTGGAAGGCCTTATACTAAAAGACAGGTAAATAAACCAAATCATCATAGTGTAAAAGCGGTAAGTACTGTCATAGCCAGAAACTGTTCAGAAAATGTTGATTAATGGTCTGCATTTACCCTGGCAAAACAGTAACACTAAATTTCTCACCTTGATCCAATAAATAAATAAAAAGATAAAAGCAAGCAACTGCCCCTGTTCTTATCATTAATGCATACTTAGGAATTGTACAGAGCAGGCTGCTTACTCTTGAGTTTTCTTGAACCTCTGTTGCCACCATCAGCACAGTCAGGATACTGGAATGACAGTCCTTGGACCTGATCCAGCACAGCAATTACCAGAACTCAAAGGAACCCTGATCTTCATGGGGGAGTCTGTGGATTGCTACCTACTACAGAGACTAATAAAACTGTATTAACTGGAGGCAAAATGAAACAGCTTCACCTATGTTCCCGAGTACAAACTGCAAATGAGTATGTGGTATTACAAATTTTTTTACCTTAATCCAAAGGCTGTAGGAGACTTTCACATACAGTATGGCCTACATTATGTTAAACTGAAGCAGGAGACATTTATCAGTCTACTCCAAGTCTCAGCTCCTGCTAAAGTGCCAGGCATCTTCACATCCTTGAACTGACATTTTAGCAGAAATCATTATTTATTAGGTCTTTTTAACATTTCGTTCCTCAATCAACAGGGCCTAAGGTTGCCTGCTCCAGTCACAAAGACGGCTCTCCATAAACTTTTTTAATTAAAAAGTACCAGACACGGTTTAGAAACCCCAGAGAAAACTCTCGCAAGAGCTTTGATGTTTCCGCTGCATTCGTCTGAAGGGATCCCTCTATATAGGAAATGGGTGCCTTAAAAAGGACCCCCCCCAACACACATACACTCAAGCCCTTTTACACACAACATCCTTTTCATGCCAGCTGCAAGTTGGAAAATGAGGTTTTTGTAGCGTGTTAGTGTTGGAATTTTTTAATAACCTCCCCTCTCTCTTTTTCCCCTCCCGACCAATTATCTTGGTAAATAATTAACATTCTGAAGGAGATAAGTAAGCACAGCATCTCAGAGCTCAAAGCCCTTTAGTTCAAAGCCCTGCCCTTTTCTCTTCGTTTCCCTGCTGCCGCCACTGAAACTTCCTTGTCAATCAAGCCCTGGGCACACACATCAAAGCTTCATGTGCGAATGGCCCCAAGGGGTCAGAGAAAATTCATGGCAGGGCCCGCATGAGGCACAAAGAGAAAAAGAGCAAGAAACACAGACCAAGAGCTAGACAGGCACAACCACACAAACACACAGACAGAATGTGCCCCAATATAAATCTCTACCCTATTTACTCACAGGTTGACAAATAACCATAGTTCTAAGTTTCAGGATCCACCTCCACAACCATTTCCCACTGCTGGCAAAACGTCAGTCTAACAGATTTTGCACTGAAACATTGGATTGAAAGAAACTTAAAGGAACTAGACAGCAGCTCACAAGTATACAGAATGCAACCTCCTTCCCATGACTCATTTCCCTGCATCCCTATCCTTCCTAGGGGTCAGCCAACACAGAGTCCCCTCTTGCCAAATTTACATCCAGTAAGTTCTGTTTCTTCAATTCAGATAGACTATTGGTGCGTTCATACAACCCTTTGTTTAGCTTCCTTTCTGCAGAATTCTCAGGTACCATCCCAATTTCAGCACTTCCTGATGGTTCAGTACAGAAGGCAGCTAGCTACATCTCACTGATCACCCCAGGAATTCTCCAGCCAGTCACTGGCAGGACATGTTGCTGTCTGAGATTTTTTTTTGTAACACAAAAGTATTTAAATCAGCACCAATTTCACATTTTAAAAAAAAAAGGCCAGTGGAATGATCCCACTGGCCAAGGAATGTCTTGGCATAAAGATGAGAAGGCTTTAGTAGCTGCAGTCCAGGAAAACATACAAACCCGAAGTTGGAGCCTTTAGTATTCTCTAACACTGCTAAGAATGCAAAGATCAGATACTGGGCAGACCATTAGCTGAAAACTATATTCTCAAGTCAGCTGGTATTTCCTCATTTGCTGTTGTTCTAATGCATACATTAATATCTCTAGAAGAACTCTGCAGTTCTTAACCTCACTGCATAGGATTCTTATAAGAATATCTGTGAATCAAAACAGATTTAGAAACCTCTTAGAGTCACACTGAGCCTGTCAGATTGACCGAAAGAATCACAGGCTGTTTGAAACAAATATTCAAAGTGCTCCATTCAGTTATATGCGAAGAATTACTACAATATGAATGAGTCAACAGCTAGTTACTATACTCAAATATCCAGCATTTCTCTTCCTTGCTGCTTTGATTTCCAGCCAAATATACAATGCCATTCTGACTGGGAAAATAGATGCTATTAATCTATCGAATTATAATGTTCAAATCACACTGTGCACGGCATATTTACAAGATAGAGTCAGATTATTATTTTTATTGCAACAGCACCTAGAAAACCAATTGAAAATGGTGTCCCATTCTGCAATTACATATATGTAATGAGCAGCAACATGCAATATGAATAAAAATGTAAGAAAGTATGATGTTTTGGGGTTTTTTGTTGGTTGGGTTTTGGGGGTTTTTTTTGTTTGGTTTTTGCTTTTTGTTGTTTGTTGGGGTTTTTTTTCTTTTTTGGTACAGATGACAAACTGAGACCTAAAGAGATTAAATAACTTATTCAAGGTCACACAGGATGGCAGTAGCAGAAATGAGAACTAAGTATGTAAGTCTCCAGAGTGCCATCCAAGGCCTTAATTGCAGGACAGCTTTTTTCTGAAGGGATCAGAAAGTCACTGATGAGGCAAGAAGTAGAGAAAGCCAATGTCCTGCTTACTGTCCTCCCCATTTATGGAGTATCATTCCAAATGACCAACTCCTCAGATTTTAAAAAGATCTAAATAACACAGCTTCATCAATTTACTTAGTTACAGTTGCAGAAGTTTAAATGAACGCTTTCCATTTCTGAAATCTGAAGACCAGCCTGTTACTCATAAAGCCACATTTAAAACTGTGTAGCTAAGTAACTCATAGTTTTATTTGAGACACTCAGAGTGCAGTTACTCAGACACCATAGCGGTGAGCGTGGTTTATGACAGCAGGGCATCCTGGCTGTAGAGTGGTATTCTGGGGCTACTGCATCTTGCATTCCATGATAAAAATATCTACACTAGAACAACATTCCCCTGTGAATCCAACTGCAATACACAAGAGAGACATTTCTGCTTTGTTTTACTGCATGTTTTAGTAACTTGCTCTCTAGAGCACAGAAAAGATTTCAGGCAGAACCCTCCCCAAATAACATCTCAATACTTCCTCCTTCACTAGGTATCTCCAGACACACACATTCAAAAAATCCTAGAACAGAGTATTGCAAAATACATACATTAGTACCATGCAGTTATTCTGTTCACTGACAGAGGGATGCTTTCAGAGCAGGCAGAGACTGCTGTCTAAGGGAAACTTGCAGCTGCCAGAACGAGAAGCATTCTTTCCGTTACATGATCTGAAAAGATTAGAGTGCCACAGGTCTGCTGTTAGTTTGATGTTAAAAGATGAATAAGAAAATAAGCACTTCAAAGGAACACGCGCATGGAAGGAGAAACCCAAGCTACCAACATGAAATACTGCATAGTACACACACCCCAAACACATAAACTAGCTCTTGGAAAATTCAACCAGAAAGCCGGTGGATCAAAAGCTTCTCCAGCAAAACTGCAAAGCATCGCTGAAACAGAAATAAACACTACAGTCATGGTGAAAGGGGCAAACTGACTAAGTGGTTCATGTTTATAACCTGAGAACAAAGCTGCTCAATGTGGACTGCAACTGCCAAATAAGATAGATATTCTGCAGCCAATATGGAGAAGGTCTGATCCAGCTAGAGCAGGGGACCTTTAAAATTCATAAGGCAAAGGTAAGATTTGAAAGCACTATTTTGAGAAGGCCACTTAAGAAGGAATCCAGGTATAAAGAGCATTCATTGAGCCCTTGAGCTGAGATCAGAAAGATCTGGCCTCCAAAACTGACAGTAGAAGAGAGAACATTTTTGGCAGAATTTCCACTCTAAACTCAGTCACACAAGGCAGGCCCTCATCCGAGCTGAAGTACCTAGCCGTACTCAAAGTCAGCATAAGAAGCAAGAAGCCTTTGCGAGCTTGGTTAACAGACCTTGCAAGACAAACAGGAGGTAAGATTGCTACCAAAAGCTAGTCAGATGAGAAAATCCTGAACGGATAAGTAAAGGGCTAAGACTTCATACAGGAAGGTGAATGCCATCCCCTGGGCTGGATGAATTTCACTATTAATTGCAATTTTCTTTGCTAGCGAGTAGAATAACCGCAAGGCCTGCCACTGGAAATACCTCTGACGGACTGACTCTGATGAAGTAATTTTTTCTGAAATTGCATTCAGACTCTTGCCAAAAGCAGAGAAGGCTTCACACTGCTCGATTCGTAGTCAGCTTCACTGAATAAGCATGCCAGATGTGTTGCCCAAACTGGCATTAACAAATAGGATATGGAAACAGAACCAAAGGCAAAGAAAGGAACAAACAGCTCGTCTGGATTTCTGCCCCACAGAACATGCCAGAGGAAACACTTGGTGCACTGTTAAGATCTGATTAGAAGATCTAAATATTTATGTGGAAGCCTGTGGATTCCTTCAGCTCCTCTGAAGACAGATGATGGCCTCCTGCCCTCTTTGCTGCCTTGACTTTTCCAGTGGCTGGTTTTCTTACCTTCTGCTCTTTCCTACTATTAACTCAGCAATCAATGATTTTTTCCACTAATGCACCCCAGACATGCACTACACAAGCGCCTGTTTCTGGGAGGAGAAAGAAGGGAAGAAGCAACTCTGAAAAGCTCAGCTAGCCTAGAAAAACACAAATAAGCAACTAGAGCTATAAGGAACCCGAAGCCAAGTGCTACAACAGGGAAACCTGCAGTTGATCAGTTCTGGAGAGCAGAACATTATAAAACACTTCAAGGGACATGAGGATAAGGCAGCCAGCAAAAACAGCAATAACAAAAAAATCAAAGCAATGCCTTGAAGTCTTTATGGGTTCCAAAAACTCCACACTGCTGCCAATCTGTGTGCTCACTATACTGTAAATACACACATATTTTTGGAGAATTCACTTCAGACAGTTCTTTCAGCCCAAGTATCTTGGCAAACAAGTTGACAATATTTGTCTTTTTTCCCAGTTTTGCTTGCAGCGTAAAGGTTCTCCCTTCATTGTAAGCGATCAGATTTAATGAATGTGGTTCCAATCTTATCAGCTTGAATGGAGTGAGAGAGTAGAGAGAGAGCAGAAGCGTTGGTAATATGGTACTCCACCATCTGCAGTGACTCCTGTTACTGGCTTCAGCACAAATTCCAGTCATTTATAAATATTTGAATGCTCAAATGTGCTCACATTACTGCCTCAGACACCATCCACTTTTTCTTATAGACAGTACCAAGGCAGTCTGTAGAGTGGAGGATAACCTACTGCTACCTTAAGACCTGGGAAAGCTAGGTAAAACTCCCATGATTCTTGTCTGACATTGGACAAGCAATCCCAAACAACCAACTCCCAGTCACATCACAGAAGAAGCAACTCTACCCTAACGGAGGGTGGGGTTGCGATACCATCAGAAGTCATGCAGTCTCCATGACAGTAAGTTCCTAAAACATCTGGACTGGCAGTGGTCAGTGTCCAGAACACTCTGTGCTTGGACTCAAGCAAGGCTCTGCCTCTGACAGTCTCAGCAAAGACCATAAGTAAAATCCTTCTGAAGTTCATCAAGAGAAATCCCATATCCGTGGAGGATGCTGCTAGAATTCCCTATGTACCAAGGCATTTCTCAAAAAAAAAGGAGAAAACAGAAGGCAAGTAGCCTACAACTAAACTGAAGGGAATAAATAATTAGATGCTTCTCTGCAACAGTCCTACTTAAAAGTAATAATAACAGTCCACTTATGTTTAGACATGACACCATCATGTATTTTGAGAAGACACAAGGCAACCTAGAAAACCAAGAATGGACTGTGCAGAAGCTGTAAGCCAACCCTCTATTCCTTTACTCTTTGGTTTTCTGTTTCTGAAGAGTTTAAGCACCATATTTGGGGAACAAGAATCTAACAAGTCCCTGAGAGCAAAAGGAGAATAAATCACATTTAAAAAAAAATGCAAAAGCATTTATGGAACAGGGCAATTAGACAAAAATCTCATGTTTGAAAGTTAGGAATTCTAAGGCTCATACCGTTTCAATTATAGCTCACAGTTATCACTGAGATAATTAGATTTCAGTGCAATCTTCCTTATGATTGCCTTTGCTTCCTCTGAAAGTTACTTTATTCCTGAAATGAATACACACTCCAGAAACGTTCTACAAAGCACCTACAGTTTACCTCTGTTTTGGTATGTTATCTTCTGCTCAGGTAAGATGTGTATGAAAGACTGAACAGCCTCATAATATGAAAGTTAAATGCTGACAAAATCCAGAATGGCTAGATACAACATGGTAGTACCTGTTTTGGAAGACCTGTTTTGAACAGAAACATAGATCTTTAGTCATCTAAGAAATCTCCCATTAAAATCAAGTGTCAGGTGATGTGCAGGCATCTTTGCAAGGGAACCACATCAGGTCCAAAACATTCCAGCAGGCTATTGCTAACACTACTGACACAGAGCACCCAGAGCAAAAGCTGTGAACCTTAAAGAGCTGTACTGCTGATAAACACAACCTCCCTCCTCAACCTTTCACACATCCTCCAAAAAAAGATACCACAAAAAACGCTTGAGAAATTAGCTGTTCCATTACTTTACCCGTGCTCCCTTTTCCCTACAGCATCCAGAAGAACCGCATGCTCCACAGCACTTCATTCACCTTTGCATCCTATGTACCGCATTGGCAGCCAGTCACCAGTGGTGCTCCTCAGGGCTATGTGCTGGGGCCAGTTCTGTTTAGTATCTTTATCAGTGACCTGGATGAAGGGATCGAGTGCACCCTCAGCAAGTTTGCAGATGACACCCAGTTGGGCGGGAGTGTTGATCTGCTGGAGGGTAGGAAGGCTCTGCAGAGGGATCTGGACAGGCTGGATCCATGGGCTAAGGCCAGTTGCATGAGGTTCAACAAGGCTCAGTGCCAGGTCCTGCACTTGGGTCACAACAACCCCATGCAATGCTACAGGCTTGGAGAAGAGTGGCTGAAAAGCTGCCCAGCAGAAAAGGACCCGGGGACATCGGTCGACAGCCAGCTGAATATGAGCCAGCAGTGTGCCCAGGTGGCCAAGAACGCCAATGGCATCCTGGCTTGTATCAGAAATAGCATGGCCAGCAGCACTAGGGCAGTGATCGTCCCCCTGTCCTCGGCACTGGTGAGGCCACACCTCAAATACTGTGTTCAGTTTTGGGCCCCTCACTACAAGAGAGACATTGAGGGGCTGGAGCGTGTCCAGAGAAGAGCAACAAAGCTGGTGAAGGGTCTAGAGCACAAGTCTGATGAGGAGCAGCTGAGGGACCTGGGATGTTCAGTCTGGAGAAAAGGAGGCTGAGGGGAGACCTTCTCGCTCTCTACAACTACCTGAAAGGAGGTTGTAGACAGGTGGGTGTTGGTCTCTTCTCCCAGGTAACAAGCCATAGGACAAGAGAAAATGGCCTCAAGTTGCGCCAGGGGAGGTTTAGATTGGATATTAGGAAAAATTTCTTCACTGAAAGGGTTGTCAAGCACTGGAACAGGCTGCCCAGGGAAGTGGTGGAGTCACCATCCCTGGAGGTATTTAAGACGTGTAGATGTGGTGCTTAGGGACATGGTGTAGTGGTGGACTTGGCAGTGCTAGGTTAACAGTTGGACTTGATGATCTTAAAGGTCTTTTCCAACCTAAACGAGTCTATGATTCTACCAAAACACAGCATTATTCCAGAACAAGCTCTCACGCTATGGAGATGGTCAAGCTATGCAAGGTCACCTTAGCATAAAAGGTGACTCTGTCTTTTCACCTCTTTCCTTCCAGATAATGGGAATGGAAGGGGAGCTCTGACTAAAGGTTTCCCTTCCACAGACCACATGACGCCTGAAAGGGGCAAAGTCTTCACCTAACCCACCCATGCAGAGCCTAACCCCAATCAGTGCACTGCAGCCTGCTCTGCAGCCCTCAGCCCTGCAGCGAGTGCGGATACTGACCTGCACAAACTTCTTCCCAGAATGAAGATTTCATAGTTTGGAAGGCAATACTAGAGAGCAAGTGAGAAGCGGTGAGCAAGTCCTGTCCCCAGCGCTGCCCCACCTGGCCCAATACCAGAAATATCACCTCTCTTGCTCCTGGTCTGGGCCAGTGCCATTTTTACTGAGAGCACTGAGGCTCAGGCAAAGCAGCCCCATTAGTAACAGCCGCCTATAAAAAGGGCATCCAACAATAACACAGTTGCCAGGGACACGAAAGCCAGAGCAACTTCCGCACCCGTTTCTTCCCAGAGAAGAAAGCCCCCTTCAGCCCCTGCCAAGCACTCAGATCTGCAGCAGAAGGGAAAGCCTATCCAAGCAGAAGACATTATGGCATGGGGCCTTCACTGACTGAAGGTGAAAGTTAAAGATGAAAAAGGATTTACACTGGAAACGGGGAGCAAAGCTTCACCCGGAATCAGCCGACCTAAACTGGCATGAGGCATCATCCTAGTAAGTTACAGCACTGTGGTCTCTGACAAGCAAAACGGGTAACCAGAATGGTATGACAAGTTCTCAGCAGGAATTGTTTTTTCCTGTTTGATGCTTCATCCAAATAAAATATTTATAAACACACAGAATCATTCCTGCCATAACAGACCATGACCTGAAAGGGCTGAAGGGCCCCAGGCAAGGGACACAGGGTACATGGCCACTGGCATTAAACACAGCTCTTCCAGTCTGCAAACCCATTTTACATAATGACCATTTTACACCCAGCTGCATCAAACAACTTCAAGGCTTTAATGCACATGCTCGTGTGCCCCTCCCCCAGCATACATTACTGGCAGCACAGAACCCATTGCCCCAAAATCTAAAACTCTAAATAGGCAGTGGAACCCAACCCCGTCCAGGCACAGATTTCTTTCTGCTCCCTTTCTTCACACTGTTTTATCCTTCCAAGTCACCTCAGCCCCTTGCAGCCTTCTCCCTTCTCACAACTCACCCTGAACATACATTAATTTCTTTGCTCCTCAAACAAATAAATTCCCCTGCTGTTTCTTGCCAATCCAGTGACACATATCTTCCCTTATTACTAAGCCTCTATTCTGCTCCCCTCATTAGAGTAGTGTTACTTAGCCTCAAGCATTTGGGTCAAATCATGCACTCATTTCCAGTGCCCTAGGGCCCTGTAGTCAAGGCTAAAGCCTCCTTGAATATAATTTGATTAAAAAAACCTTTTCTTTTTTTTTTTAAAGAAAAAAAAAAACTTGATTACAAAAATGCTCTGGCCTGCTCCTTTCACCACCAGCTCATTTTTGCAAGTCAGCTGTGATGAACTGGATGGGCTTTCCTAATTCTGGGGATGAACTTTTGAAAATAATAGCATTTTGAAATGTCACACTGAATGTGCATGGTGAAAAAAATCTAGAAAGTTAAATACCTATAGCTGCATACACATTTCCAACCATCTGAGGTTTCTGCACCAGATGGACTATGGGGACAAGCTACAATGCAAGTATAAACTTTGCAAAGTTTATATACTCAACTGCAGAAGGAGAAAAAAAAAAACCACAAAACTGAAAAGTGAGTTCTATAAACTCACCACGAACTTTAGCAATGTCTCCTGCAAAAAAATTTTCTTGGGTCCATTGGCATAACTACATCATCAAACTCTTGTAGAGTGTGAGCGACATACGTGAGCAAAACCTTTATTCTCATGATGTTGCAGACACACATCTCCTTCTAGCTAAAACCATACCCCTGAAAAGGTTACTTTCTTCAGCCCATCACTACCACCCATGGCAAGATATTAACAATCACTTGGATTTGCATGTTATGAGACTCTAATCCACTTCAGTCAAGAGACCTGAGCATGCAGATGTCTGTTACTTAAACTGTTTATATTTACCCAACTCATGTAGAATGAAATAAATAGCAGCCCAGGTGACAGATGTGAGAATAACCGGGACAGCAGTCCCGCTCAGCCAACTCAGCTGTAATCAGCAGCTATGCATCTACTCTCTAAATTACTCAGATAAAGTTCCTTTAAAATGACAAACATCCACCTTAGGGTTTTCAGCAGAAATGTCTCTCTTGAAATAATAAAAACTAGCTTGCAAAAAAAAAGTTTCTACAGGACACCGGGTTAAGAAGGAGTTTGCAGTGCCCTTAATTGTTTCACATACTCATTTTTCATTACCTATATGTGTCACATCATCACTGGCACTATACAGAACAACACACCATCTCATGAACAAGTTGCTTATACTTTGCACCGTTTTTTCACAGATGTGAAATGCTACACAGGATGTCACATAGGAAAGGAAAATCTAACACATTCCACTGATATTATCATCTGTTTTCTCCAGAAGTCTAAGGCTCAAACACTCTGTATTTTTTTCTTTTTTTCCTTAAAACTGGGAGAATTATACACAAAGTAGTTCTATTAATGAAATTATACAGCTGAAAAAAAAACTTAAACCCCTTACAGGCAGTAAAGTTACAAAGGCTTAATTATTCCAGGATATTCAAAGAAACGAGTCATATATACCAGTTTAAATCCTCTGCTATACATGAAATTGTGTACTGTTTCATGTGTATTAGTCCATTATAATTCAATCTATAGGGTAGTTGAGTCAATATAGGAATTGCTGTTGGGTCAGGTAAGTTGCCAAGGTAGCCTGGTCAGTCCACCTCCAGCAACACACAAGGACATAAGAACAAATGGATGCAGACCAAAAGTCCATTCAATCCAGCCAGTATCCTGTCTCTAACAGTGAGCAAAACCACAGATGCACAGAGAAGAGTATCCTTTGCTCTTTGCTTATAGGTGATACTTCCCCCTAGTACTATTAGCTAGCAACAATTTTCAGTTCAGCAGCTTCCTGAGATGGTTCCTATATATTAAGAGAGACCCTCAGTAGATATCTTCCTTGAACTTGTACAAACTTCTCTTGAACCAGTATATACTTCTAGCATATAGCACACTGTGACAAGGGATTCCACGCTTCAGTTTTCTGTTGCATGAACAACTACCTTCTTCCATCTACTCCAGCTCCTGCTTGCCTCACTTGATGCCACTCACTCTTGTACTGGAGAGACTAAGAAATCAACTCCTTCCAGCTTCTCCTTGATACGTTATTTCTTTCCCAGTCACATCTTCTGCAGACTGACAAGTCCTAGCCTACTTAGTCTTTCTTTATGCAGGAGCCATTCCAGACCTCTGATGATCCTCACTCCCCTTCTCTGCACCTTTACGAGTTCCTTTTAAGATGAGAGATCAGATCTGTACACGACTCAAGATGTGAGCAAACCCTGGTTTCATACAATGACACAGTGATGTTCTTTATTTTGCTATCTATTTTGTTCCCAATACTTTGGATTTTAGGAAGGAGGTCATTTCGGTTTTGACTACTATTCAGTAATGAGCTGATGATTTCATCACCTTAAGACTTCGCTCCAGAGCAGTAACAATCAACCCAAGAGCTCACCGAGATGCATATGAAGTTCAAATTATTTTTCCCCGCACATGCATCACTACATTTACCTACACTGAGCCAGCTGGTTAAGAAGAAAATGCCAAGTCATGCAACTGTTAAGTAATGTGATAATAATCTCTTCATAATGTCATATTACAATCCCTAAAAATATTTTAAGCATGAGATTTTACTTGCTTTCCACATTTTGCAAATAATTGTAATGATTCCGAATACTTAGATTATGCTTAAAAATCCATTTTTCTTTAATTATGCCCAAATTCTCAACACAACCACTTTCTAATTACAGTTTAATTAGACTACACTGTGACTACATGTTGCATGAAAATAAAAAAATTCTTAAATCAACTTTGGATTTGCCACCCTTTATCTTAACTGCATGTTATTCTTCTTTTGTGTTGACACAGAGGAAGTGAGAAATGAAAAAATCATTCCTTAAAACACTCAATTTGCAGGAGAACGTTCAGGTTTTGAGCACCATATCTTGAACAATCCCAGTTTTGTATTAGTGTCAAGGCTTTGCACCTTTGCCATGTGACGCAGCAAGCACTTCCATCTCAGGAAAGCCACTACAAACTGAAGATGTTTGACACTAAAATTGACCAGGCTCTTAATCAAGTTGTGATTTCTAAAGGAGTCTAAAAGACTGGACTGTAAGGAACCTCAAAGTCTTTACAGAGCACTAATTTAACACATTTTTATATGTTTCAGGGAGCTGCTGTGAGGAATGAATTCCACAGTAAATGTCACAACTAGGAAACTGGGAAATTGCCACGCACGTAAGAAGCACAAGTAATGGTGCCAGGTACGGAACAAAGGCTTTAACACAGCAAATTAAACAAAATTCCTGGTATAAAGTTTCTGATTCAAAGACAGGGAGACATAATTATTTCTGTGGTGTTTCACTGAACAAGTTATGTTTCTCTGGATGTCTTCTGAAACATTAGATGTATGCTGAAAAAGACAAAATAAAAGAACAGTATTGCGGGGGGGCAGGTGGGCAAGGGGTAAATATAGGTAAGCAGAGGATTTTGAACTTTATTTAGAAGACAGACCAAAGCTAACAACAGAGACTGGAGACAGCATCAGAGGTTGGATGAATAGGAGGCAAATATAGGCCAAAGAGGGTGCTGCATTCGAGTTTACTGAAAAGCCAGAGAAACCTCCTTTTCTTTGTGGAATGAGTATGGTATGCAAAGGATATAGGAGCTAACTAAAAAAGAGGAAGAGAATGGTCACAGGAGATTTCAAGGTGGTAAGGACAGGCATGTGAGCAGACAGGGTATTTTCCAACAGTGACAGAAAACAATGGAAGAAAGCAGCATCAGAAAGGTAAGTACCTTGAATTTGAAGGAGCAACAAAACATCCAATAGAAAATGAACTGAGAATAGAAAAAAGGTTCATTACAGGGGCAGATTTTGAGTCTTCAGCATCTAGGATGTACTTAACAAGAAAAAGCCCATCCTAAAGAAAAAATAAATAGTGTCGAAACTTGAAGTCCATGAGGTTCTAGAGGAAAATGTGGCATACGGGGTGGGAGAGAATATCACTTCCTACAGAGACACTGAAAAGAAAGCAGTGTATTTTGTAGGGACACAAGTCTGGAGGCTGAGACAGGAAATCTGGGAACACATCCCAGCCAAATCTTAGAAAAAGACAGAAAAACACCCTTTTTATGCAGGAGACCTCTATTGGCGAGAGCTGCAGAGAGACCATGCTTTGGAATGATGAAAAAAGCTTTCCAAAAACCATGTTAGAAAATGTGTGTAAAGGAACTCTAGGTGAGGGATGTGCTCAGACATGACAGCTTAGGACCAAAAAAAAAGAAAGGGTGGAAAAAAAGAAAGGAAAAAAAAAAAGGAGACAAAGGCTGAGAGCAGTGCGCATGTGCCATGTCAGACCAGTCTGTACTAGTCACAGCTCTACAGCTGCTTCCTTTGCCTCAGAACTGCTAACAAGTGCAGAACATTTTTTATTATCTGCTGTTCCTCTGAATGTTTTCCAAATATATCATTAGCAATGCAACCATAGCCAGTTTCCCCTTCATGGGATTTCTCAGAAATCTGAAGACAAGATTTGGCCTTTGCGTTTCCCATCATGGTTACCACGTGTGCCTTGAGACAGGGTTTTGGGTGGCAGATGTGGGTGAGATGGCACAAGTCAGAGGAAGCTGGGGGAACTGCCTTCATGCCCAAATGGCAAAATCTCCTGGCTCAAAGACACAAAGTGCTTTCCGCTGGTATTTTCGTTATTAATTAAAAAATACAAAATGGCTTTGAAAAGAAAAATCATTGTTCTCCCCACCCACAATGACATTATGTCTTACCAACACATACACTGTCCCATTCCTGTCGGTGGGAGAAGCACAGCCATGCACACTGCACGTTCGAACAGAGGCCGCGGTCAAGCAGAGAGTAGGAAGGCTGATAGAAACAGAGCAGTCCTCAGGCTGTGAAGCTGGGCGGAGGCCAAGAGCTACTGCTTAGCAATTCCTGAACCACAGAACCAAGCAGGGCTGCCATCCCCAAGAGGCTCAGGCCTCCCTAGGAAGCTAAACCTGTCACAGGCATGGTGACAACACAAGGAACTCCAACATCAATGAAACCACTCCCAAAACTTCAAATTTCAGCAAAGAATTCTTAACAAGGTATTAGGAAGGGGAGAGACTTCCCACTGTGAACACAGAGATCCACACGTTGCTTCCCTGAACATTCAATAGTCTAAAAGCAGCTGCACGTGTATCTCTTCCGCATGACCTGGTCAGGAAGTTGTGGAATTTGGAAAGCTCCATTACAAACAACTTCAGAGGCATGCTAATCCCTACCTAATTCACCATGCTGCCTGAAAGGTCCCTTTCTCTATCCCTCTCCCTGAATGACAGCACATTTTAAAGATGGTGAGTTTGGGGCAAAGTCAGTGGCAAAAATCACTCGATCAGTCTCTTAACACGCATGTGATTTACACAGCCAAGAGTCTCTGGCCAGAGACTTCAAGACCACCTTATGTGACAATTGCAAAGAACCTCCAGGAATCTGGATTTGAAAAACTAAATTTCAGCCTTTGAGAAAAGTTACACATAGAGAATACGTATTCCTCAATGTACAAGCTGGTGTAAAATTTCTCACATAGTGATTATCAAAAAGGTCAGATTTTTGTCTACTATGGCCTCTAGCTTCTGCTGCAGAAATTGAAAACAGTTACCTATCCAAATCCAGTATCACATCTCCTACTACGCTAGTCCAACTACAGATAGAGCAAACTCGCATTAGCTCAGCTCTTGCAATAATGTTTCAAGATCAAAAGCAGTTCAGACTCCGTAAGGCACTGAGTGTGCGTATGAAACAATGCGACCCCCCCAACCCTGCCACAACATGCCAGTGCATATTGTTGCACAAGGTGGACCTCTTCTGGTGAAGAGCTTGTGCTCCAAAACACCTGGTTCCATTAGTCTTGGCTAAGCAGAAGTCTACAGGGATCACAACATTATACAGCTTCTTTTACAAGTAACTAAAGCGTATGGGAGGGTGAAGGGGAGCAGCAAGTCAGAGAGAATCACAGAGCACACAAGTGAGTCCTTACCTCAAAGAGTGTCAAACTTTCATCGTTCAAGATGATTCTGGGAGGTGCAACAACTGAAGTTAAAAAACAAGTTACAAAACAGGACCACCCAGCAACCAAAACAATAAATACAGCAGGTATGGGAGGGATTACTGCTCTTTAAAGGAGTGACACATTCACGCTACCCACATAGGCTTCTTATTAGACAGACGTATAATGTGGCTAAAGGAGCAGGTTACACCTTCTTTGCACTCTGAGGCTGTATTTAGGGAAGGAATTCCTCCCAGGTCATACCTCATGGCATCACAAGATCCCATATGCACCACAGCTAGGAATAGGCTTTGTAAAGTAAGGCCAAATATTACGAACAGCACACTCACACAAGTAAAATGACAAGTCTGCATCTGCAAGGTAGCTTCTTACAAAGTCTCTCAAAGTGCCAACTGTGAAAAAAAGAGAGAAAGGTTTGCTGAATTACATTTGCTTCTTCAGATGCTGGGCAAAAAGGCTAACCTCTACCAGCAGAACTGTCCTCCACAATGTCTGTAGATTGCCTTTTCCTCAAAAGAACACTGTTACTATTACAAATATCTTGGAGGAAAAAAAAAACACCCAAACAAACACTTAGACATGCTGGTTCCTTAGCAAAATCTAAGGATGCCAGTAAAGTTCTTCCTAGGAAATCCAATAGCAGCTGCAAGATTTACAGAGACCAGCCACATGAGACTTTGGTAACTAGTTATTAGTTCTTGTTCCATACAGAAGTATAAAAAAAATCGTGCGGGTAACCGTCACTGGCAGCTGAGAATAAGAGCATCTCAATTAACAACAGTAAGAGCTACTTGGTGTATGGTCTGACTGCCTTTTGTGAAGTGACAGAGGCAGAAAGCTTCGTCCCCTGTTATTCTTATTACAGCTTCTTTTTCTTCTTCCTGGCTTTTCGGGTTTGGGGGGCGACATTGCTGTTTTTTCAACAAAACTTTTAAAGCTTTAACATAGAGGAAGTGTCCAAACTCATCTCAGTAGCATACCATTCGGACACAAACAATGGGATATCAAGTGGGACAGTTTCCTGAGCACAAATATTTTGCCATCAAGTAGCCTGACAGTCTCCATCAAGTAGTCCTGGAAATAAATTCCCCTTAACTAAGTTAAGTGCCCCAGACCCTTTTCTCATCCAGTTCAGGGGCCCTGTAAGGACAGCGTAACTAGTTACTGCTGCTTTTTCAGAGCAGTATTACTTCCCTGGACAGCAGAAAGTTCTGTCCAGAGCCACTGTCTTTTGTCATGCAACTAATCAACGATGAGAGAGGTTAGCTGCAGCTACAGAGACTGGAAGTGGAAATTGCTCTTACCAGTTTCACTAGGAAGGAAGAACCCCTGTAGAACATGACGGTCTGGAAAAAGGACTCTCAACACCACCTAAGTCAGAAGCAAAGCACATTAGGTCAATTGTTTATGGCTGTTCTGTAACACCTGTCCTTGGCTTAGAATTTGTGAGCAAGGTTGTGTTTTTTTTAAATGGGGAGATTTCAGATATTTACAGGGGTAGAATAGCATACGGGCTAACAATTACTGTGCAGCTCCTCAGAGACCATGGGCTGTCTGGCTTTCAAAGGCGCTAAGAGAGCTGATCTATAGAAACAGTATGACGTACAATGCAGCAGCACTTATTCAGAGAGCAGGAGCTCCCTGTGCTAAGTGATGCACAAACAAAGCAGAAAGTCACCCATGGACAGGTATAGACAGTGTATCAGTATCTTGAAGCATCCATAGCAGCAGGAATCCTCCTGCTATACATCTGAATTAACTCGTACCATTCTATTTCCAGCATTGGTTAGAAAGGACTTAACTTGGGAACTTAATCTCTTATTTTCTTGCAGTAAATCACCAAAAGACAGAAACTGCATTAGGCTCGTATTTACAGAGTAAGGTATCGCCAATCTGTAACATCTTATCATTTAACTTGTAATGAGATACTATCAAAAGGTAAGAGTCTATAGAGCAGAGGCAGATAGGAAAGCTCAGTCATACAGACTGACATGTGCACAACATAAGGGTTTTGAAACATCTGGAACAAAATAAAAGGAGCTATATCGCCCGCCACTCAACCATATCATTACAGGCCAGCTGATTTTACATGGTACAACTGTTATGCAAGTCCCACAAACAATTAACAGGGACAGGAATTTGGAAAGTCTTCCTATAAGCAGCTTAAGATCCTGTTGATCACAATTGATTCCCAAAGTTACTCAACCCCCAAGTCTGGACTAGCCAGTCAGATTGGAAAAAGAGCAAAGGCTACCTTTGGGTAACGCTCCAACTTTTCCTTCAGCTGAGCCTCCCTCAAAGATTTTGTCATCAGTGGAGCTTCTTCCAGGCGTTTTCTACATACATGGGAAGAAGAAAAGCTGTCACTTTTGTAATTTTAAGATGTATTTTTATTTTATTAAGAAAGCGAAAGGTCCAAGCAGGGCTGATGAGAATTGCTCAACTGTTCCATGTATTGCCCACAGCATTTTCCCCACCTCCTGTGGTTCCTACCCCAAAATCTCATGTATGGAATTACTGAGCATCAGCAACAACACTGTATAAAATTACTTTTCTTGTACAAATTTAAAAATAAGTTCACTACAGCAGATACCAGAAAGGATACTAAGAAGAGCAGGGGAATGTTTGCTCAGACTACTCAAGGAGAGATGGACTTGTTAATGCAATAAAATGGAGACTAAAGTTGGACGTGATTACTCCAGGGAGGGAGTAGAGCTATCGAAGCTGAAAAATAATGCTGGCACAAGAAATTAATTAATGGGTATTAATTAGCAACAGGGAAACAAAACAAAACTGAGAAGTTTCAGATCATTCAAGAACTGGCATTGCAGACTGGTGTTTTAAAAGGAGTAGTGGGTGCAAAAAAAAAAAATCTACTTGTATTTAAGATGAAACAATAAATTCAAGAAAACAATTAAAATATTTTCCTGTAAGTAAAGAAATAAGCTTAGATCCAAGAGATCCCATGTTCAGGTTTAGTCCCTTTTCCTTGTTTGCACTTAATTCTGAATAACCAATTTACTAGGCTAGATTTTGGTGAAACATTTGATCATATAATTCTGCACAACTATTTGCAAGTTAATCTCTTACACCTATACAGTTTGAAGGTCCTCTTTTTATTTTTAAGAATCATCAAGGTGTCTCAGGAACAGCTGCTGAACAAAACAACTACAGGCTTACTTCACCAACTGTACTCCGACCTGTCAGCTGGCACACCACATTCCAAGATGCTCTGAAAGTGCCAACTCCCAATCTGAAAAGCAAACGTGAAACTAACCTGCTCCATTCCTTCTTTGTGTGCCAATTGCTGATTCATACCAATTCTCAACTCTTCATGAAGTCAGAATTAAATTCTAACTGCGTTTAAAATACTGCATTGTATGCAGCTAGTTTTTGTTAAGATTCACCAGCTGAGATCAGAAGCCAACTGGTATCAGTTTCATGTGTAACTTGCCTTTATTTTTATCCCTGGCTGTGAGGGGGGAAAAGGGATTACAAGCATCAGCAAATTTTGAAATTAGGTCTTTTTTTGAGGGGGCTGTATTCCAGTAACCCCCAACCAAATGATCCTACATTTGTACCACTAAATACTCAAGACCCACAAGCGGAAGAGCAATTTTCAGGCCAATCTGTGTACTCATGTGGATTTCAGCGGCCTGCGAGGAAAAAAATCAGCTCTAAGTAAAAGTTCAACTCAGACTTGGTTACAGTGTAAAGTAGACTGTCCCACGGTCTCAGAGAATGCTTGCAATGTCTAAAGGAATGGTATGATCCACCTGAAACTAAATACATTCATGAAATTAATTTCTTTAAGGAACATACAGAAAACAAAATGCTGTTGTGATAGGGAGGCTAGTCCATCTTAATCTGAGTTTTTAGTTCAGAACTGGAATAAAAGTACAGTAAAATCATGAATATTTGACAGCAAGCTACTTGAACAGTGAGATGCATAGCTAGTCCAGCTTCCTATACTTCCTCCTCTTTGTGAGTGTTCCAAATATTCTCATGTCTTTATTTGTGGCTAAGTTTGATTTTGCTTTATTTCCATTTGGGTAATGTCTTAAAGTTGTTTTTTTCTGATGAAGTCTAATAAAAGGTTAATTCTGTTACTTAAAATAGAAGGTGTTTCTTACTGTCTGAAAATGCTACTAGCTACTACTGAAGTCAGCGGGAGTTACTCTTATGAAGCTGGATCATTGTGTTCATATATTTGTCCATCACAAGTTACAAATTCTATCCATTTAATTCCTAATAGTTAATGTGTAGTCAGATCAAAACAGACAGCAGGAGCTCACCACTCTTTTGGGCCTTTAGCAAATAAGAGCACATCTAATTACAAAAGGCAGTGGCTTCTCTTTCAGAAGAAGGGAGAAGGAAAGAAAGAAAAAGAGGTGGGGCGTTAAGTGACTTTGAGTAACTCCCCGAGATGCAGAATATGGGGAGGAATCTTTCTCTTAATCCTCTCTCAGTGAGGGCCCATCCCTGATTAGCTTGAGGTTCTCAGATAAACTTATCACTGCATAGGCATCACAGACACTTCACGATGAAATTTTCAACATCCACATGAAACCATTATCCCACGCACAAATGCTCAACTGATTCACACAAAAACATAGGTTCACAGGAACACGACATAGCCCTTAAATTCAAATTACATAAAGGGCAGAGACTTCCAGTGCTGATCATTAATTCCACACCCAGTAACTTGTCTACAACCCTTTACCCAGAGATCACAGCCAGCGATAGGTGCATAGTGTCACTCTGCTCAACAAAAGGATATGGAGCAACCTCAGTCACCAACAGAAAGGGAACTTGCCTCTCACTCTGCAGCTGTGCCAAACGTTTCCGTACATCATCCACTGTGACTTCAAAAAACTCATCAGGAAGCTCTTCTGGGCCAGCAGGAAGTGGTTCTAGTAGGTCTAGGTGACATACAAGTGTCTCTCGTTCTACAAGCTACAGAATAAAAATGAGCTTCGATTAGTCTTAAATGCATTGCTTTGCTTATGCTATAAGGTTACTGAAAAAGTAAAAGGACAGTATTTGCAAACTGAAATACAATCACTAGTGTGGAATTCATGCCACTAAGATCAGACTAAGGATACAGAGGTTGTCGGTGTTGTCAATTTTTATAGCTGACAGAGCTTGGGGCACAATTCTTCCCAACAAGTAGTAGGAATCTATATTGTCAGATGAGTCACACCCTAGCAGTTAGCGGCTCTCCACTGTCAGTATAGGAAGCCCAGGGTAATAAGCTCAGCAGTCACTGAAGTCATCTAATGTAAGGAGAGATGACTCCTTTCCAAGGAGCGGCTGTGGAATCTTTTCACTTGCAATACAACGATACTTTGCAGCTGAACCGTACTTCTAGCTAGTTACAACTCCTCAGAAATTACTCCTATCCCAAAACTGTAACCTACCTCTCTCTGCTCTGCTGCAAAACTCTCTCGGTATGTAATCAATTCCTTACCATTCTACAGGCAGCTTACAACTTACACAGTGCTATTGTTTGTACTACAGGCTATAAACTGCCCTTTTAAGTTTTTCATCTGCCATGCACTCCTGGCTTGCATTGTATCTTCTATTCGCTTCACATTCTCTTGCCATAGAACCAATGGCATTAGTTCCCAAACAGGGCTCACTCCATTTCTTCTTACTCTAGAGAGCAATCCTTTATTTTGGGGTAAGATAGTTTCTGACCTGTTGAGTTCTCTGAATTGAGCCATGGCAGGGTTTCATTGTACGTGTTTCAAATTTTTAACCTGGCTTCTGGTGTGCAGAAAGCTCCCTTAGACAGCAAAAACCCTTTTGTTTTGCACTTACAAAGTGCTTAGCACTGAAATCAGCCTTTGTTGCAGGTAAAGCAGACAGATGCAAGGGGAGCAGTTCACCGTATGCATTAGCTACAATAAAGGTACTTAATACATTTATTGGCAACTTTCCCTACACCCCAGCTGCTGAGGGCAGGCCACTGAAGCAGCGCACAGACCTCAAACAGCCAAGACACCCCTCGCACCTGCACGGCAGGGCACAGGCAGCCTGGCCACTCTGCTCCCCCTGCCTCCAGAGCCCAGAACTGGGAGCTGGATATCACAATGGCAAACCTTTCAGCACAATTGTGTCCTGGCCTATACCTGTGGCTGCAGTTATTAAAAAAACAAACAAACAAACAAAAAAACCCAAACAAAAACCAACACCAAAACCCACAACCCCCAAGACCCCCAACGCCCCCCCCATTAGACACACAGCATTTGCTGTCTCTGAAGGGAGAATGACATTATGTATCCCTCCCAATTTAGAAAAGGTTAGACACTGGCTACTATCCCTTAGATCAAAAGCAGCAGCTGCGTCAGTAGGTGAATATAAACCACCACCAGAGTCAAATGCACAGGAAGCAGTTACACCTACTGGCCCTTGAACAATTCAAACTTTTTAAATCATAGAAATATTTAAATGCACAAAGCTTGAGAGCAAACAGAATAGTGTACTGCAGGCTACAGGAGATGCTGGGCGGCAAGCAGTCCATGACTGAAGAACTCCATGAGAACAAAAACTTTGATAGTTAATACGGCATTTCTTCACATTCAGCTGCCAGCCTAACACAGCTCTAGGCTCTATGAACAAACCCGACGCCCATTTCTTCTCCCCTGATTCCCTCATATTCTCTTTCCAATCCTAATTAATGCCCAAATGTCCTCCCTCCATCTGTTCCATCCATTCTCCCTTCCCCCAGGCACAGGGCCCTTGGGAACAGAAGGAGTCTCCCTCAGTCGTCAAAAGCGACAACACAAATTACAAGGCAATGTTCACTCTGCTTGTGGGCACTAAAGGGTAATTTGAGAAATTAAAAGAGCGAGGTTGTGCGGGTGGGACCCTTGGCTACTTTTAGAAAGTTGAGCAGGGTCAGCTCTAACTAGCGGGTGAAGGAGCCTGATTGCAGCTTTCCTGGGGCTCAGGGGGAGGAATGCCCAGCGCTGCAGGAGTGATCCTGAGTGAGCAGAGCCACCCTCTGGGAAAGGGCCTGTTGCACAACGGTCCTAACTGCTGCCAGCAGCTGGCCTGGTAAGGTCAGATCGATGTCAGAGGAGAATTAATCAGGCCTCCCCAGTAATCAGATATACTTCAATCTCCTCAAACAAGCTTTAGTTTCATTTCATTCTAAACACACACATACTGAAAATAGACTTCTTCCAAAAAAACCCAAAACCCAAAAGATTGAGCAGGCATATCCTATGGCATGTTGTGAAGGGCGCTGGGATATGATGGAGAGAATTCCAATGTCTGCATTAGCAAACCCTAAACTCACCATTTAGTATTGGCTCTAGCAAGCACTTTAGCTAATCCTAACAGCAGCAGGATTCCACAGGGAGAGCGTCAGTCGCTGCCCAAACCATGGTAGTAGCTAAGGTCTTCAGCCAAGACATCAGAAGTCACAAGACAGCAGAAGGCAGACATATATCCCAGTCCTAAGTGTTCACCCCTCTTCCTCGCTGTGTGTTCACTGCTCCAGACCAGTGTACGTTAGAACTGTCATTCAAGCGTCGCTTTCCAGACATCTTCGTTCAAACAAATGGGTCTCCGTTGCCAACAAGGTACTGCAAATGGGCAGTCACGATCTTCCCCTCTAGAGCCATTCCCCAGCCTACCAGAACTACCTACGTGCTATGATACAAAACTCACTACTTCCCAGGCATAAATGCCCTATTCTTGATCCAACTTGCATCCAGCCAAGATGTCCCCATTTAATTCTCTGCAGGATACCTGTACTGGCCCCACACAGACACACAGCTACCTTTTAGCTCCTAAGTCTATAATTTTGTCTGTTTCCCCAGCCAACACTGAATGCTGAATATCTTAACTTCCACCAAGACAGGTTACTTAGCTACTACTTAACATGAAGAAACATACTTTTCTGTACCAAAGAAGGAGCAGATCTGTGCATGTCTAACAAGACTGCAAAAATACATAATTAGAGTAAGAATTCCCTAATATTAAATTTTCAGCTAACCCCCAATAACAGAGTGAGACCTCTGGAGAGAGCTGTAATGAGTGAGTTTTTGTGAAACATAATTCAGGTGGTTTGATTCAGAGTTTCTGCAACTCAATTCCAGAATTGCACAACAGGGTCTGATCAGAGAAGGGCAGCACAAGGTGTCTACTAAGCACTGCTTAGCAGCCAAAAGACATCATCATTTTGCCACTGAGGATGCAAAGACTGCCACATCATAATAATATCATAGTATCTCTCCTGCCATGTATTTAACACCCCGTGGAATCAACCATACATCTCGCCTCCTTACAGACATAAGAAACACTCTTCAGAGAGAAAGAGGTATCCATTCCTGTTGCTCTACCAATTCTCTCTTTCCCCAGAGTCCAGCCATCATCCTCTTCCTTCATCCATTACAATTTGCTTACTTAGGTAGTCCAATTAGGCATCTCTCAGTCTGAGTACTCTCAATACAGCCTTATTTTAATGTGTCACCAACGATCCTAACACACAGACAGAATCCAAAAACTACCTTCCTGCAGTGATTTACAAAAAGGAGGCTACCAGGTACACCAACTCGCTTCCCAGTCCACCACACATCTAGTGTATTCTGCAACCGTGACAAAAGGTAACCATCTCCTGTAATAATAAATGGCCACCATATGGCAGTTTCTACCTTCTGTTACGTAACTCTGGAGGAAAGCAAGCTGTGCATTTTGCTGTCATATTTCTGTCAGCAATACCTTTCAGGAGCCAAAGATGCTGCATTACGCTTTGTCACCTTCATTCTTCAAAGTCTCTACTTCTACTACCAAAGTTGAGATGTTAGGCACTCTTCACCAGTAGGCTGAAGCCATCTGTTCACAGCAGTGTCTACTAGGCAGTCTACATAACTGCAGTCTATGCGATAAAGCCAGGTGTCAGGAAGAATGCAGTTCACTCTATGGTCACCACCCCGGACCTAAGTAAGCAAGTAAGCTGAGGAAAACTTACTTCATTTTAAGTGAAGTAGTGGCTATTGTGCTTTCAACAGCAGCAAGCTCTTCCTGGAGACCCACCTCCTCCCCACCACCTCAGGGAGCTCTAATCTCATGGGGAATCTGGTGTAAAGTTACCTTCTAATAATTAATGTTCTGACATCAAAGTCAGCATGCAGCTGTCTGTAAACCATCTTTAGCCCAAGAAACGAAGGGATGCCGGCACAGATTTTATCCAGCCTCTCTTCAGCTTCAAAAACCACACACAGGCAAAGCATTAATGGGAAGATTCTTTTACAAAAATGGACCTTTGATGTTTAAAAATAATTTGTTTTGTTTTGGGTTTTTTCCTCAGGACTGAAAAGGGACAAAAAGCAGATGCCATGTGGCTAGCCCTGCTCTGCTGTTGCAGCTGAGAGCAAGGAGAGTGGAGGATGGCAGGAATGGAGGAGGGAACAAAATGTAATCAATCAGCAGCAAAAGCACCAGAGATCAAAGGGCTTGAAAGCAGCAGTCAAAATCACATGCTGTTTAACACAAGGGCAGAACCCCCCCAACAGAATCTGCAGCTGCTTCCAAAGCTGCTCTCAAACTGGAAGGGAGGCTGGCTCCAGAAGTGCCTCCGAGTGGTTTGAACTGGACTGCAATTCTGAGAAAGATGCCGGATCATGAGAGTCCTTAGGCCACTGCTGTTCAGCTCTGTGCCCAACAACACAACTTCACATTAAGCTGTAGCCAATAAAATGATAAAGTTCTGTCTCTCCACCCAGCATACAGAGAATTGTGGACAACAAGGGTGGTGAAGAATACCACCACAAACTGTCGCACTTCCTTCCTTCCTTCTTTCCATCTCAGACACAACTGAAACGCCTTCTTTCCAAATCCTTCACAGGTGAGACTGTGATTGAAGTAAGCAATACATTAGACTGGACAAATCACCCAGCCTACTGTTTAGTTCTCCATGCTCAGGGTTTGTTCCAAAAGGTTAAATAACATTGATTAGATGGACCCAACATGTTTCTAATATACTGAAATGTTCACCACTGGGTTGGCAAGGCCTCTTTCTGCTACTTTTGTAACTGCTCCAGAGTCCTTCCAGGGTCTAGCTTCTGCTCCTAAACAATTCAGAAACTCATCAAGAATGGACTGCAACCCCAAAGAAGTCAACCAAGGTGGAATCTCTACATCAGCGTGAGAGCATACACATAGTCTTGCTAAATTCCTCCTGGATTGAGCTCCCTTTCTCTCTACTTAGGGCTTTCCATTGTTTAATCCTGTGGCTGGATCAGAACCAGAGATAAACACAAAACTCCAACTCTAGGAGGTAGTAAAGAGTGGGAAACAATGAAGGGGATCTCTGAATGCTACAGCCAGCCCTAGTGATGATGTGTGCAGTGAAGGGGCAAGGGAAAGAGCCGCTCACAGAGAACCCAGGATGTGAAACTCCCAATGCGCAATAATGTGGAGTAAGTTATGAATTTAATGCCTCCTGTACTTCATTTTACGCTACTTGCCAGACATGTCCAACCTTGCCGGAGGCATTCAATTCCATGCAGCTGCCCTACAGAAAGCATACTTAACATCATTCAAACGCCATTCTGTGATGGCATCACAGCACTCTTGAGCCATCAGTTCTGGTATCTCTACATGGGCTAAAGCATTTTTAATTTTAACCAATACAGTTTTACTTCAGAGACACCAACAGTGATGACAGACGTGCAATTTGTCTTTCTGGGAAAAGGGTTAGAGAGAGGTAGACTCTATTTAAGAAGCAGGATATTTTAGAGTAAGACAGAAGACACTTCCATATGCAAGCAGAAACAGAAAAGGATGGAAGGTTTCTGCTTTGTCTACAATACTAAGAAAATAAAGACTTACAGAAGGGATTGGACTAGACTGAAAGGAAGAGGTCCAGACCCGTTTTTTTCAAATGTCGAACTCTTGGCAAGTAAGATGCAACTGTAGCTGAAAAATTCCTTTCCTAGATCTATACCCCTTACATTCTACCACACGTGTCACCGAAAGAGTTAAACTGTAAGTCAGAGTGACCACAGGCAGAAGGAACTCTGAGGAAGCAGATGTTAGCAACTACCAGCATGGGATATTGCTTTTATTATAGCTTTACTATGGAGTTCCACATTCCACAGAAAGGCTCAGACGAGAAATCTGAGCACACCTTACCACCTAGGAGTTAGAAACTGACCATCTTCTCAGATCTTGGAATTCATGGGATTGAGTTGCAAACCTGTTAAGACTGCTTCTGCTCCTAGGAGAATCCTACAACAAGCTAGAAAAGTCATCGCTTTCCATATGTAAAACTCTACCAAGCTTATACCTTCTGCGTAATCTGTGAGATAAGTGAGTCACAACAAGCAGTAAGCACCTTCAGGTTATTATAAAACACAAGTCTGACCAAACTCTGCTCATCTTTAGCAAGACTACACAGCAGATGGCAATTTTTAAAACAAGGACAAGTACCCAGGCTCAGGTGACAAAGTGGGCATTTGTTAATTAAATTTGCATTTAATTTGAGGCACAGAGATTCAGGCTCTCCTGGACTGTGCTTTTAACGTAGTTGTGTTGCCTCCATTAAAACCATTCATCAAGGATACCTCAAGGTTCAAAGCTTTGCTTGGCTCTGGATAGCAAATTCTTAAATTCCCATCCTTCATATTTCCTACAGTAAACTGTCCAAAACGCAATACTTCCTTACCGAACTCTTGGCAGTACCCAAGAACTGTATGTCACCAAGGCACTTAACCCTATACAATGGGGAAAAAGTCTTAAATATGGAAACATCTTTTTCCTCGTAGGAGCTTAGCCTCAGGCAAGGCAGAATAAAAAAAAAAGCCCCCATCGCAAACAAATTTTTCCTTACCTGTTCTTGCTCCTTTTGCAGTTCTTGGCTGTTCTTAGACTTCTTTGGCTTAGAAGGGCCTCCAGGGCTGGAAAAAGTTGTTGGCAGCTTTGAAGATGGCATATCTAACCCAAGAGATGGTACAGCTACAGAAGAGTCCCCCAGACGCTGTCCATCTCCAAAAAAAGGGACAAATGGGGTAGACTCGGGCTCTGAGGAAGGCCATAGCTCCTCCAAGCTGGCATGAGATTCTCTAATCGAGTCTTGCTTGTCTGTGCAGCTGTTTAAAGACATGGCCACATCCCTGTGGTCCAAGTCCTTTGGGAATGTGTTTGCTTGAGGTAGGGGCACATCCACTCTCAGCTCATTACACTGCACCGTGGCACCCGCAGCTTCCTCCTGACCAGATGAACTGCATTTCTTCATGACAACTCTTAAAGAAAACACCAAAAGGAATAAAAACAAAATCATTTATCCTAGCAGTACTACCCTCCCCATTCTCAATGTGACCATGACACAAAGACGACAGCTAGACTCAAATATACCCCTAATTTAATGATCTGCTTCTTCCAGACACTCACAAAGAACAAGCTCCAGTTGCTCTGAAGTTAAGGGTGGGAGGTCGGGGGTTTGTGCAAAAAAACAGAACAGGAACTACCCACTCCACAGGAAGAAAACTGCCTTCCAGGAAAAACAGCAGTCAGTTGTAAAGCACAGCTTCTAATCACTCCTGCCTTCTGTATATACTGCAAAGAACTGGCTAGAAGATCACAGAAAGGCTGTCACTGTCCCCCACCTCACCCTCCCAAACAGTCAGCAGGAGGCACTGCAGGGACTGGGAGTTTAATGCCTGAAATCCAAAGCAGGGAAGAATGAAGTGGTAGATGACTGTCCTCTCAGAGAGACTTTTAACTTTGAATTGTATGTTTCACTCACGGGGGGGGGGAGAAAAAAAGACGCAAACAAGCCCCTTTAATCTGCACATGACTGGTCAGTGCCAGCATCTGCAGCTGTGCGAAGCACATCTGGGCAGCAGTTTCAGATAAACAGGCAAATACAATAATTACTGAGTGGCGCGAGGTTTGTCTTTTTGAACTTTTTTTCATGCTTTTTTTTTGGTATTTGAAACAAAACAAATTCACCAGCAGAGTGAAAAGGAAAAATAAAGAATCCAGGCTTTGCTCCTCCCAACCTGATGATGGCACTGCCTCCAGTCAGGCCCAGTGACTTCAGTGTTGTCTTCTCTAGGGCATCTTTTCCTGATACCTGCAACAAAAAGAGAGGAAAGTAATTATGGCAACTGCCTACCTGGGAGAGTATTTAAAGTGCTCCTTCTAGAAATAAGCCTGTATCAAAACAAACACCACACAGCACCAGAAACAGCTCAAAACACACTCCTCCTGCCGTTGGAAATGAGACCTGAATCCATCTGTATTCACCTGTACTGCTTTACCAAATTCACTGCTTATTAAATGATCTCAAGGGAAGATGACCTACATATGTTCCCATCCCATACATACATCCAAATCGGATCCAACCTCAGCAAAGCATTATTTTTATGTCAGAAGTTAAATCACAGGCAACATCTCAGAGCTGAAAGACAGCCAATCTCATTACGTACACCTCCCATCTGCTTGTAATGACCTGTTCCAGAATAAAGATGATCTGTCCACAGAGGTCAGTGGGAAGTGAAGGGGACAGCTAGGGAGAGCAAATTCCATAATACGCACATACAAAATATTAAACAAAACATTAACAGCAAAAGATCAAAACACAGAGAAAAGCAAATATTTATTAAAATGAAACCACTGTTTTGACTCGAGCTTTAAAAGAAGTTGGAAAGAAAAACACAAACAGGTCATTGAGCTCATTTTATGGGCTCAGAGGTCTAAACGGCCCAGGGTTATGTTCCAAGAGAGCTTTTTTCCATACAGACACGTCATGCTTTGAAAAGACCAACATTTTTCTGCTTCCCCTCTCAAGAAAGTTCAAAAGAAGCACTTTCCAGGTTGGAAAGCAGAGCTGAGTTTTTCTTATTTTTTAGGGACAGAAGGACAAGAGACAGTTAAGAAGACTTTGCTGACCTACCTCATCTCGCATGTAAATACAGACTGGAGAGAATTCACCATGCTGTTCCATAAACTCCCTGCAATAAAGAGCAAAATACTGCAGCATCTGTAGAACAGTCTACCCCCTCCAAAACCAAATGTAGAGCAATACTAAGAAGTTAAATTAGCTAGCAACACTCTCCTCCATGTTCCTCCAGCAACAACCATTACACAGTTCACAAAGTCAGTATTAGACATTAGGTAAAGAATTTGCTCCAATGCATTCACTGTTCCTTAAACACAGCTCTGGAAGTTTAAAAACAAAGGAGCAATAATTAAAGTTAATTCTGAAATTAGTCGATCTTACTAGATAAATTTGAGCACATCATTCTTCATCATGTGCCTCAGTACCCAGTCTGGAACTTGACTTAATAATACTTGCTCTTTTTAATCCCTTATCTAAGTAAATAGTTTATTACAGTTTAGACTGTACTTTCCTTGGGGACAGGTCAGTTTCTTTCCATGTATGCATAGCAACAAACAGAATGAAATACTGCTCTAAAGCAAATAATCTGAGGACAAAGAATTTGCCTGTCTTAGTATCAGACAGATTAAAAAAGAAAAAAAAAGAAAAGAAAAGAAAAAAGAAACAGCCGAAGCTTTCAGACTCTGGAGAGCAGGGACAAAACAAAGCCAAAGGAAAGGCTGCCGCAGTAGACAAAGTGAAGATCAACCCACATTTAAGCATTTCAGTGAGGCAGGACACATATTAGCAATGATGCAAACTGCTGACAGGCCATCTGCAGAGGAAGACATGAGTGAAGGACTCTTAGCATAGAGAAGGGGAAAAAACAGTAAGATGCTACTCTTCCCATTTTCCTCTAGATAAGCAATTCTGAGGCATTCAAGTAGAAGAGAAGCTTTATTACATATTCACTTGATCAAACACAAAGACAGACAGGGAAAAGACAATCACTGCCTGTCACAGCAAGTCTCAGTTCTCTTCCACCCAAGATCATGCAATTTCAAAAGAGAGCACATGGGGAGAACCCTACAACAAGGTGTTCTTAATGGGGCGGGGGGGGGGAAGGACTAACACTTTTAGCAAGGAAACCTCAGATGTCTGTAGAAAACTAAAAAGCCTTGAAGAATTAACCAGTACATTACAATGAAGCACTGAAATCAGTGACAGAATTAGATTCAACAGCAGAAGAAACTCTCTTTCGTGTTGGTCTCCCCTTCAGCAAAGTGAAACTCAAACTTAAATCAGCCAAGAATGTGGTAAAACATGAAATTAAGGAGAACAGTTTGCTTCTCCCCCCCAAGCACACCAATGGCAAAAGGTGACCAGAAAAACACTGTCCATGCTGAGACAGTGGTGTTTCGGAAATATAACTGGCTGAATTCTCACAAGCTTTTTTTTCAAAAGTTTTAGATTCAAAAAGTTTCAGCCTAACTTAGCAGGGGAAACTACAAAACAAAAGGTGAGAAAGTTGCCCCAGGATATTCCCCATCAACACAATGAGAACTGATTAGATTTATCCTTCTCCACAACACTCCAGTAGCTCTTGTTAGCACATTCTGTCCTGAGCTCTCTGTCATTTCAGTGGCACCAGGACACCCCTTGGTAAGAAGCTGGTATATACCATCTGCACAGCAACAGCTGTTTTATCGTCAAAAGCAAAACAGCTGAAATTCTTCCTCATGGTAAACTCCCTTGATCTCAGTGCTCTCCAGAGTCCAGTCTCCAGGGGGAATGGCTTTCCTCTATGCCTCACCCCACCAGGAAACAATCACCCATCATCTTGGGTGACTTGAAGAGAAATCACCTCTCTGCAAATCAGCTAATGAAATCCACCTGACAGTCCAGTAAAGCGACACATCCTTGCTCATCTCCTGAGGCCTCTGACAAGAGGCTGAAGCTAGTTCCTGAAGTCAACTTGTCATGTGATGCCCTATTACACCGGTGTTAACTACTGAACTCATGAGGAGCTTTGCAAACGACTGACTCTTGTGGTTTCAGCTGGGATAGAGTTAATTTTCGTCCTAGTAGCTGACATAGTGATGTGTTTTGGATTTAGTATCAGAATAATGTTGATAGCACACTGATGTTTTAGTTGTTGCTGAGTAATGCTTACACTAGTCAAGGGCTTTTCAGCTTTCCATGCTCTGCCAGGCACACAAGAAGCTGGGAGGGGGCATAGCCAAACTGGCCAAAGGGCTATTCCATACCATATGGTGTCATGCTCAGTATATAAACTGGGGGGAGCTGGCCAGGGGGTGCAGCAATCGCTGCTCAGGGACGGGCTGGGCATCAGTCAGCGGGTGGTGAGCAGTTGCATCACTTGGGGTTTTTTCCCCTGGGTTTTGTTCCTCTCCCTCTCTCGTTAGTTTTCCTTCTCATTACAATTTATTATAGTATTTTTTTCCCTAGTTAAACTGTTCTTATCTCAACCCATGAGTTTTCTTACTTTTGCTCTTCAGATTCTCTCCCTCATTCCACCGGGGGGGCGGGTGAGCAAGCGGCTGTGTGGTGTTTGGTTGCCAACTGAAGCTAAACCACGACACTGACTTACAGGAAGAGGCACTTAACTGCCTCTTCAGTCACCAGATTCTAGTCTCTGCAGTGAACTTCACAGAAAAACCCAAAATCTGCAGGACCCTGGCAGCCTGAAAGAAGTCCAGTATTTTTCACTGGAAATTAGAAGTTTTGGAAAGATATTTCTACTTCAATCATTTCTCTGCATTGTTTGTAATTCTGCAGTAGCAGTCATAGCCACACATTCTCCTACATATAAATGCAAAACATACATCAACTTGGTGTCCAAGTGTCACAAAATTTAAGCAGGAACTCAGACTGCTTATATCTAGTGCATCGCTTACACCTATCAGTTGTACCTTCACTAACTCATTCTCTATCTTGTGCTTTAATTTGTGAGCATCACACTTGGGGGATGGAACAGGGAATGACTATAAGAAAAGGATGTCAGTGATCAAGGCTAGGTTCATTCTGACTTTTCCTGGAAAGGAGTTTAATGAACGGAGTTCCACTACTTAAAACATTCTGCCTTCAGCATCTTGTAATTTAAATACATACATTTTGGGATGCAATATTACCAAACACAAAGTTATCGCCAGCGTTTATGTAGGAAAAGGATCCCTTAAGTAATAGTCAAAATCCATTCAGTCAACCAAGCGTCTAATTCTGAAGTGACTGCGTACATTACATAGTATGTCTGTGCTGCGGCCACACAGACTACTGCTGTTAGAAAGGCTTCTACTTCATAGCTGGTAAGTCCACGAATAGGCATGCAATAAACCCAACCATGACGGAAAGACCACCTTAAGACAGGGATAACACTTTCTGTTCAGGAAAGAAGGAAAGAAAATAACCCTTAGCACTTCTGCTGTGCAAGCAGGTTGCTGAAGACAAGAGTCTGTATACCTAGATGCATCTTACTACTTTCAATGCAGCGGTTCCAGTAATCTTAAGTATCATCATAATGTTCAAAATTACTTAACAACAATAGCTTTCCCAATATTATCCTTATGTAGTCTTTCTATTACATCCAAAACACATCACAGATGAGCAGCTTAGAAGAATATATATACAATAAATGTCTTACATAATATTTTAACATTACCCTATTTAGCCCAGCACAAAGTGATAAAACAAGCTGAATGGGGAAGGAGTCAACCAGCCTACAGAGTAGAAAGTGAAGGGAAATAGCCATTAAGTTCCGGGAAAATTCATCAAGGGCATTTACATTTAGACTCAAAACTCAGCTTCAATGAAATGTAAGTGAAATAGCTGGAACCAGAAGTTACTCAGGATTGAGAGAGCCACCTGGAAAATTATGATACTCAATCCTTGAGTAATCCGCAAGAGCAAGAGCACATCAAAAAGTTCCAGCTGGAGGATGTGAGGGAGCAAACCTGTTAAGCGCAGACCAGAACTGAGACTGCTGTTTGGTTTAATTGTAGCAGTCTACCTCCCATCTTGATCTAAAGGTTAAAACTTAAGCCTTTCTCAATAAAGCATGCAACAGCATGGTGATATGGGACAAGGTGGGTCACAATGAAACTGAGAAGCTCCACTTGCTAGAGTTAGCAAATCCAGAGTAACCTGTAAAACCAGACCTGAGGGTCGGGTCTCGTTTAGGGAAGTCAGGGGCTGAGAACTACTTCCAGACCAGCCGCAACAGATCACAAGGGGTGTATAGACCTGAGGTACCATTCTTTCGGAACACTTCTCCCAGCCACCGCACCAAATCCCATTGTGCAGAAAGCAACAGACACACCCAGAGCATTCAAACTACTACATTCAAGCTTCAGATTATGAAACACAGTTAACTTTCTAAGTCAAGATGAACAACCAGAACAACACTAGAACAGGTGTGCCACCATTTGCAGTTCTGCAATTGGTTATTCTCTGTCAAGGACAGAAAGCCGTATACAATGCTCTGCAGGAATCAAGAGACTAAGTTCCTAATAGAGAATGAGCACAATCTTGTGATTCAAGACCCAGGCTCCAACCTCCCTCACTCCTTTCGCAACAGTAACCGAGTAAGTTCCAAAGGCCAACGCTTGATGAGGAAAGGCAGAAAAAAAATCTTGTCTTTTGACTGGAAGATTGGAACAAAACAGCACCTAAGAGACTACCATTAGCACACCATAGCAGGCTATGTGCGCTCAGACCTTTCCAGACAATCCAGGAGAGCTAGTCATCCCTACCTTATTTTCAATGGATTTTGCCTCCAATCAGGATCAGCTGTATCCCTACAGGAATCCTTGATAAAAGTGCACAAAAGATAAAGGACTGCTGAGACATGGAGGAAACAGCTCAGAATCACAGAAAAGGCCCAAAACAGCCCAGAGGGATAAAAGCTTGAATGTCAAGTTGCCAGTCTATCAGAAGAGGTAGATGATCACCCTTTAGGAGGGGAGAAGCCAAGACACAGTGGAACACAGACCCTCACCACACAGACCCATAAGAGAGCAAACCAATTTGACTTACACAACCCAGCTTCGTTCACCTTTCCAAAACTGCTTTCCACTTCAATCCAAGAAACTCTTTGGATTGAAGAGCCTTCTAAAAATGTATGGAAAATATCTGAACTTAATGAGTGATACCACAAAAGTAGCAGAGTCAAACCGTCTTCACGTGTCCAGAGTGCAATCACTTCTATGTAAAACAGTTTACAAAGCTGCTGAAGCTGCCAGACAGGCAAGAGTGGGAGACAGGAAAGCAACAGTTCTCCCAGGCCTAATGCTAAAAGGGTATACAACGCTTGTGCCCTCAATCAGTCTCTGCAGAACAGACTCCAAGGAAAGATCCCCCAGAGACTTATTTTTGTGTAACTCTTGGAAGCCAGCAGGCTCCTCCTCCAGCTGCTGTTAATCCATTACATGCATTCACTGAGGCAAGCACACACATCAAACACACTGTCATTTCTTTGATGTGCTGTTCTTCAGAAGGGGAACGGCAAGCAGATTAGATTCCTTCATGTAGTGATCTGACAGGGCCTGTAAACATCTTGTGCAAGGACTGCCGCACGCTGAGAGGAGGAGCAGCCTTACAATAGCTTCCAGACCTTCTTCAGACCCAATTAGCCAAGATGGACGCTGGAAACCCGGGGGAAATTCCAGTGGATTTAGAATACTTCCCCTCACGCACTTAGAGCAGCTGAGCATTCCAGGAAAATGTCTCCAGTTGGAAAGTCAAAGGAAGGATTCGGCAAAAGTCAACAACTAGCTGACTAGTTAGTCAACTGAGTCAATACACACTGAAAAGCAGCACAGCCCATGAAATCTATATGGATGGCTATAGATCCAGCTTGTTTTGTGATTAAGTCACACACAGCATCTTTGCTGCTTGTTGAACTTAATCAGAAGTTTGCAAAGTCCATCCAAACATCTGAGCTCAGCTTCCAGAGGGCAGAAGAGTACAGCTGTGTCTTATGAACTGACGTTAGTAATGCTTAGCACAGTGTAGCAGTTAGAATCTTAAAAAGAGCAGCATGTTCATTAACTATTAGTATTACAATAACCTGTAACAAATAAAACCACTCCAAAGGAGAAAAATCATATAAAAAGCTCAAAATTTAAACCAAAGAAATAACCAACTAATGTGCGAGAAAGCCACACAAAAGCCATTTGTCACTGTCCATAATTACCACCCCCACTAGTCTACCAGTTCCCAAACTGCAACAGGCACTCTTCTCGTCCCAGAGGGCACAAAGTATGTAGTAAGGTACAAGAGGGGCCTTAAAACACCCAGGAAAATTATACCTGGCTTTTCTTGCCTACCTCTTTCCTTGATCAAAAGAAAAAAAATTCTTTCCTCTCTAGCATCTACATGAAGACTGCCCCTTTTGACGTAAAAGTAAATGCCATAGTGTAGACCTGGTCCCTGACCATGAAAGACAAAAACAGAATGGTCAGTAAGACTCATTTAGATCACTTGAGAGTCACTAGAGTGCCTCAAGCATTTCCTCAAACTATGGTTTGATGATACAATATGTTGAGTAGAAAAACTGACATACACCATTCCTACCCATCTGCTGCTTCCTCCTTTTGGATCCTTGTTTCCAGACATGCTACACTTCTTGTCATAACTGCCTATGAGAAACAACCCTTAACTGGGTTAGGAAACTTATCTACCTGAAAGATAACATAGGGAAAATACTATTTTTCACCTGAGTCAGCTACTTAAGCTAATTCCCCATAAAGCTGCACAAATGGTATGAGGGGAGTTAGACAGGATGGCAGGAAGTGAGCAGTAACTGTTCAGTCCCCTATTGCTACATGGAAGATGCCCCCGATTCAAACTCCCTTCCTTGGGCCAGCACTAGTCACTCCTTTGATCTTGTTATGGGCCAGTCAGGGAGCTAAGCTAGCAGAAAACTAACAGCACATAATTGGGAGGCTGGAAGAATTAGTTCCTTACCCTGGAAACAGCTCCGGAGCAACTCCAGTCACACAATTCAACTGTGCAACCCTGACTTAATGAGATAATGTCAGCCAATTCAACCCCAGAACCATGCTTCTTAGGCTATTTCAATTGCAGTGTAGAACAAGCAACTTCAAACTTCAGTTAAAGTAATTTATGCTCGTACATGTTAGTCTAGCACTAACACATACCCACCAACATTGACCTGCCAGTCAATTACTACGGCTCAGCTAACAGGTGGCAATCCATCATTTTGCATCCTATAACTGTACCCTAAAAGGTTGAGCTTATCTGAATGCTACTGCACCATCACCCTTACTACTGACTACTCATTTCATAGCTTTTCTAGCAGCACAGCCTTGGAGACTTCAAAAGTTTTGACGCAGAAAGCTACTGTCTCTTTAGGTGAGTATTTAATTGATTTGAGAAATTAACAAAAATAGTCCCAACCTGCACAATACCATAGCACAGCATCTGTACAGATGAGCAAGAGATTCAAATGCAACAGAGAAACTAGCAGAAGGTGAGGAATTTAAGAGAAAGAACAAGCTAGAAACACAGAATCTGAAAAAAACATTTTATCAAGAGAAAGGTAAAGCCAACTGCAACAGAAAAAAAATGAAATTTGGAAATTCTGTTCAGAACAGAATGGCTGTCACAGCTTCAAGGCTTCATCTTCCAAGCCATGACAAAAATAAAAGAACTGTCTTTGGAGAAAAGTTTATTACCTTGACATTTCAAAACAATACAGTATTTTTAAGTCAAATCTAAAGACAAAAGAAAGCACTGAATGTAGACTGGACTCTAACCCATGTATGCATTCAATAAATGTACAACCAGAAATTCTTCCATTTAATCAGGATCTAATCAGTCTTTTGAAGATTCCACATTAGCCTGCTGAGAGCTCCAGATTTCCTTGAAGAACCTGCACGACAGCAAGCCTCAAAAGCAATAGCAACTCGCTTAAGAACCCCCTCCACCACATGGAACCGCAGCACAGAAATACCGGTGATCAAGATAATCTAGGCTACCATCTCAACGCTGGCAGTAACTTGACTTCAAACAAGTTTGTGTAAAAGGTGCAGCAATATATCCAGTTATAGTTTCTTCCTAGCCTTAGCTGTTTGTTACCGGTTTATGCCCTGAACCAGGAGCGCTACTCCAGGATTAAAAAAAAATAATGAAACTATGGAGTGTCAAATCTGAAAGAGCAAGGAAAAGGCAAACATCTGTGTTGTAAAGGAAAAACCACAGTCAAATAAATGCAAATTCTATAAATCTGCGGGATTTAGCTGGATCACCATAACAACTAACTACTGTCATGCAGAGATCCATCCAAACAAGTATTTTCCCACTGCATTGCTCACCTGATCTTTGCAAAATGGTTGAGAAGTTCCCACAAAGTCTGTTGACAGAGAAAGGTGTCTTGCAAACGGGAGCCATCATCTAATTGTAATGCGATCCGAACCTATAGGAAAAATACACTGAATTAATCTGAAAACTGAATGAAAACTTTTTTTCTTCACAACAACTTTTTTCAATATTTCAAGGATCTCTAGAACCTGCTATCCAAAAAAACATTACTTCCTTCTAAACACTTGCTGCAAAGGATTATGTTAGTTAAAAATGCAGAGGACTATTCAAATGATTGTTTTAGAAATTAATATTTAGAATAGTCCTATTCTGCTATGAATATGAGTATTATATATGAGGATCTTATGAAAGACAGTGTCAAAGGCCTTACTGAAGTCCAGGTAGACCATATCCACTGCTCTCCCCTCACCTACCAGGCCAGTCATTTTATCATAGAAGCTTATCAAGTTGGTCAAACATTACTTCCCCTTGTTGAATCCATGCTGGCTACTCCTGATGATTCTCCTGTCGTTCATGTGCCTGGAAACGGTTTCCAGGATTAGCTGCTCCATTACCTTCCCAGGGATCAAGGTGAGGCCAACCCACCTGCAGTTCCCTGTGTCCTCCCTTCTTGCCCTTCTTGAAGATAGGAGTGACATTCACTTTCCTCCAGTCTTCAGGCACTTCTCCCAATTGCCATGATCGATCAAAGACTATCAAGAGCAGCCTTGCAGTGACATCTGCGAGCTCCCTCATCACTCATGGGTGCATCCCATCAGGGCCCACGGACTTACGTATGTTCAGTTTGCTCAAGTATTCCCCGACCTGATCCTCTTCCACCAAGGGTACTTCTTCCTTGCTCCAGCCTTCCCCCCGGTCTGTGGGACTTGGGATGCCCGGAGGCCAGTTTTGATAGTAAAGACTGAGGCAAAGGTGGCATTCAGCCTTTTCCATGTCCTGTGTAACCAAGTCCCCTGCCTTGTTGAGCAACAGGCCCACATTTTCCCTAGCCTTCCTTTTGTCACCTATGTACTTAAAGAAGCCCTTCTTGTTGTCTTTGACGTCCCTGGCCAGATTCAATTCCAGCTGGGCTTAAGCTTTCCTAACCTTATCCCTGGATGCTTGAACAAGGTCCCTCTATTCCTCCCAGGTTACCCATCCTTGCTTTCACTCTCTGTAGGCTTCCTTTTTGTGTTTGAGTTTGGCCAGGAGCTCCTTCATCCATGCAGGCATCCTGGCATTTTTGCCTGACTTCCTATTCGTTGGAATGGACCGCTCTTGAGCATGGAGGAGGCGATCCTTGAGTATTAACCAGCTTTCTTGGGCCCCTCTTCCCTTCCATATCCTGAACTGAAACATATTCAGACAAAGGCCAATGCAAGCGTCCCAAATAATGTGTCATCATGAGCAATTGAGATGTTCTGTTTTACACAAGCTGAAACTTTACAGCAAGGGTCTTTACAACTATACAAAATGAATTCCAATAACCCAGACAGGATAGATGCAGCTGCATAAACTAAAACACCAACCCAGAGCTCTGTCGACTTAAGCATCAATTTGCAGAACAACTTCCCTGAGGCAGAACAAACAGTACACTTGCACATCCACACAGAGAAACAACTAACACAGTCCAAATCTATCTCTGAGTTATTGAAGACCTAACCAACTATCATCAGTCCAAAGAGACTACCTGTGTAACTTGCAACTCACTAATGCTTCCTAACCGCAAAATTTTGACATACAATTTAAGAGTGAATTAATCAAAAATCTCGAAAATAATTCTGGACGTTCAGTTATTGAGTTCTTAAACGCCTGCAGAAAAAGGCAGAGGACAGCTAGCTGCCTCTTCTAACAGGCCTTTTCCAACCTGGAATGTGAACACTCACGTTCATTAGCAGGTGCTCATGCAGATCCTACATATTCTTCAGAGAATTGCTAAAAAAAAAAAAAAAACAAAAAAAAAACCCCACACAAAACACCAACAAAAAAATCCAAGGCATTGCTAAAATGAACACACTGAGGACAGTCCTGAAGAACTTCAAACTCCTGATAGTCCCAAGGGAAAAATCCAGCAGCTGACCAAGAGATGGAGAATGGCAGAGCACTTCAGGCGTTATCTTTACCTTTTAGAGAATATTCAGCCTTCTTTTTCAAAATGTGTAACTCTAAGTTTTCCCAATCAGCTCACCCGTCTAAAGAAAAGTAAAAAAAAAAAAAAAGTCCCTATTAGATAGCACCTAGTGCTTCTAGTCAGCTATGGTTTTCTGAAGTCCACAGATATTAGCCTTATTCAAAAGTCTGAGAAGGACATAAGCCTAGGACATCAACAGAAGCTTTCTTTCATTCTGTGTTTTCATGTGTCCCTACCGACAACCTCAGTGCATCCTCTCTCTCTCTGTGAGAACGTGTGCGTGTGTGTGTGTGTGTGAGTGAGTATTGGGGGGGGGGGGGGGGAGAAGAGAGAGATGGGAAAAAATAGACACCACACACTCCAGCAATCTACTGTGATTTCCTTGGAGGAATATGTTTGTCATCTGCCTCGGCTCCTACCAGTTCTTGCAGGACTGCAAATTGTGATCTGCTGGAGACAGGAATTTTTTGACATACAGGAAACAGTGGCATCATCAACAACTAGCCAACAGAACTAAGTCGTTTCATCCCACCGCTAACACAACCTCCTGGTTTCTCCTGTGCTGGAGACAAGCCTTAGATTATTCTCAGCTACAGCACAGTGATGACAGCTGACATCACTATTCTATAAGAATCCAGCCCAGAAATTCAGACTACCAGTTGCATCAGTTTTTGGGCAACAGTTCAAAGCTAAGCATGTCACGAAAGTCATATTCAGTCAATTAGAAAAGTATTTTTAAAAATCCCAGGCTCTATATAAAATAATAGAGAGACCAGTGCCAATTATCTTCTAAGTTTACAAACATATAAACAAAAGGCTAACAACTTTAACACTAGAACTGTACTGATGGCACCCCTAGATCACCTGCCATCACAAGGGGAATTTGTTCAATTTTTCACTAAAGAACTGTCTTACAGGAATCAATGATTCTTACAAGTGAAGGCAAATCCAAAAGCATTCTATTTTTAAAATATCAGATTTGCTGAACAAACTCACAATTTATCAAAACCTGTATTCTGTCTCGAGGGGTAACTGCTGCCAACGCACCACAGGAAAGCACACCTACTTCCGTGCACATTAGCTCAATAAAAGAGACAATAACAAAAGGCACAGAAGCAAATTCATCCCAACATTACTGCCGCTGGCCTGCATGACTGAGTCCGCATCTCAACGGCCACTATATCATGGCATAACGCAAGTGTCAGTTCTGGTCACAGAGTTATCCAGCTGTTTTAAACTTCCTACAGTATTTGACACTAGTTCCCTGTAGCAGGGAATTCTTTTGGTCAGTTGTATTTTGTGCAAAGTATTTTCTTACACTGTGTGTAAAATTCTTCCAAGTGAAATCTCTGTTCTTAGTTTACGGGACAGCAACTCTGTTAGACTGCACCCTTCACAAGCATATTTGCTACATCTTCTCAACTCCATAAAATACCAATGAGTACTCCAAGGGGAGCCTCACTTCTGTAGATTCTTCTGTTGAAGTACAACTAAACACTAACAACTTAAACTTTCATTAGCTCTTCTCTTTTGTGATCTAAAGTAGCAATTTCATGTTATAATCCCTCTCCTACAGTCCTTCTCACCCATTCCGATATGCTGCATATATCTTCTTGGGAAAATAAATAAATAAATAAATAAATAAATAAAATCACTGTTTTCCTTCAGTACAATACTTCCCAAACTGGCTGCAAATGTCAGATAAAGTCATCACTGTACCATTTTAATGGAAACACTTTCCTCTGGAAGACGAACTCCATGCCATCACAACTGGTTTTAACTGAAAATTTTAAGCAGATGCTACCAGCTTGTGGTATTTTTTTTTAACCAAATACGTCATTTGGAGCACAAACTTCTTTCTACCACAAAGTCAGAAAGAAAACGTTAGTGCCAAAACAAAGCACATGGAGGTTTTACAGAGAAAAACATGGACATCAGTGACCCCCAAAACTATGTTATGCACCCACAGTGAACTACAGCAGAGATTCCAAAACCTTCTCACACTACAAAGTTCACTTTTCAATGTATGTATCAGTTTATCTTTGTGGCAGCTAAGGCAACTGCCTGTAACAAAATACCACTAATGCAATTTGGCAGACAGACATTAAGAGATTAGCACTAATAGGCCTGCAACTTTCACAAAAATTGACAAACTCCATGAGGAAGTCAGTAAGAAGAGAGATAACTGTTAGCGATAGACTAATTTTCATTCCCAGGCTACTTAAATAGGTTCATACGTCATTTTTACCACATAAAATGTTTATGCTCATTAACATCTATGCATCTTTTTAAAAATTATGCCTCCAGCTGTTATAATGACATGCATAAAAGATTTTTAAATCTCCTAAATGTAACAATAATTCCTACAGAACACAGCATCCATAAGCCCTTTGCAAATTATACTCAACAGGAACATTCGGCAACTGCTAAACACAGCACACGTCCCAAAAAAATTCTAAAGCTGTGTAAACACGCTGTGAACAGCAATGCTAGGAAAAAAGCAACACAGAATTCTGAAAGAATTTGAGATTTTAGTCAAAATCCAGAGGCAGACAACAACAACTGAAATAGAAATTAGGAAAGGGAACTGAGTTAGCAGCTCAAGTGCTGTGCAAAGTCATCAGTAATGTTTAACTTCTTATACATTAATGACTCTAGTTTTTCAGCTCCCCAAAAGATCTCCCTATCCTCCAGCACACAGCCGGAACTCCACCATCATAGAGACTGCAAGCAAAGACTTCCGGCTACTAAATTACCATTTTCCACCACGCCTCAACCAGTCTTTGGGTGGCCTTCCACTCAAGCATTGTCCAAGCCTACCCATACTCTTGCTCATTAGATCAGATGAGATCATATCCAGCACGACTGACAACTGAACAAATTGGGTCACATTGTGAAATTAACATACCGTGTTTCCAATTCCCACTCTATTAGAAACCGGCACCATCTCCAGCTTGGCATTGTTGGGCAGTCTGGCAAATCTCCACTGTAAAGAGAGATCCAACACACTCCTCTGAAACCTAAAGAAGAACACAGCCCATGAAGACACCAGGAACCATCCTATGCCACCTCCAGATCACTTCAGGGACTGGCAACAATGCAAAGCCCAGGTATTGAGCAAGAGAATTCCCCCACGGGCTGACTATAAGCCATAGAGCACAATTCAACCATGCACAACTGGTAATTCAGAAAACAGTCATCAACAAGAATTATTCTGCATACCAAAAAAGCTGTAGTTTGTAGAGGTCACAGATAAAATACTCAAATATATGTTCGTCCTCAGGCTTTAAGAGATAAACAGCACCCAAATACATGTTAAAGCCTCGTGTTCACTGTTAAATAAAAAGGTACTTTTTTTTACTGCCACTCAAATAACCTCTTGATTATGATACCGTGAAAGTATACGGTCAAACAACCAGGCAGGAGAGAAGAGTCCTACCAGTCTGTGAGCTAGCAGAAGCACGTGTGTGGGGAGGAACATCTTCACCGAAGTTACACAGAACCTCGGTATCTATCCCAAAAGCAAAGGGAACTTGGCAGGGGGGAAATGGGGAGAGATTAATTTGAACAACATAACTTTGTTGGACAACAATCTGAACCGTAGCCCGTGGATCCCTGTCTCCCCCGGGACGGCCGTGAACAATTTCCTCGTGCATTACCACACAGAACCCACAGAGCTGTGGCAAGGACTGAAGCGAAGACTGACCTCGGGTGAACAGCTCAAGGACCCCGGGACCCCTCTCGGACACCCGCCCCCCAGCCCCACGCCCGCTCCTGCCAAGGCTCGGCCGCGCTCGCTGCAGAGCAGGCCCGCCGGGACGGCCTTCGGCAGCGCGCTGGGACCGCGGGCAGGCCGCGGGCACCGGCCGTCCGCCCTGCCGCCGACGCGGCGGGCGGCTGGGCAGCGCCGGGCCCCGCCTGGCCCGGGAGAGCAGCCGCGGGCGGGCCGGGCGGGGCCTCTCCCACCGGCGGCGCGGCGCAGCCTCCAGCCAGGCCCGCACACGGGCCCGGGCCGGGCCGGGCTGCCCGCCGGCCCAGCAGGGCGGAGGCGGCCCCGCGGTGAGACTCACTTCAGGCCGTACTCGCCGGGGCTGCCGCCCTGCTTCCTGCAGACCTCCTCGAGGATCTGCGGAGAGAACAGAGGCGTTACGGGCCGGCCCGCAGCCCTGCCGCCGCGCCGCGCCGCGCCTCGCCTCGCCTCGCCTCGCCGCGCCGCCAGCCGCCCCCGCCCCGGACCCACCTGGAGCAGCACCGTGCCGGGCCCCACCCGCACCGTGACCCGCCGCCCGCTGGGGGCCAGCACCGACACCACGGCGCCCCCCCCGCCTGCTGCCGCCATCTTCCCTCCCGCCGCGGCGCCGGCCACCGCGCGGCCGGGGCGGAGCTGGGCCCTGGGCCGCCCCTGCCTGCAGACCGCGCCCCGCCCCGCCCCGCCGCGGAACGGAGCGGAGCGGAGCGGCTGGGCGGCCCCGGCGGTGGATCGGCGCGGGCGAGCCCCGGCCCGGTGGAGCCGGCCCGAGGCGTGGACGGGCAGGCGGCTGTGCGGGGCCGCGGCCGGGGCCGGGGCCTGGGCGGCCGCGGCGGGAGTTGGCTGCCCGCGGCAGCCCGGCGGAGCGGCATTTGCGTTTCCCCGGGTGCGAGGTTTGCACCGGCTCTGGGAGCGAGGGCAGGGCAGCCGAGTGCAGGATGCCGGGCAGACACGGGAGCGTGCAGCGGGCGCGCCTTCCAGGGCACAAGCTTTTTCCCTGGCTGAGGGAGCGGGGGGGGGCGGGCGGGCGGAGGGGGGGGATTCCCTGCCCTCCCCGCTCGGTCGCGGGAAGAGGAGGCGCTCCCGGGGCCTGGGCGAGGAGCTGGGCGCAGTCCCGGGGCCGCCGCCGCCGCCGCCGCCGCCCCGCAGCTCTGCGGAGAGCCGGAGGGGAGAACAGCCGGCACTGCCGGCCGCTGTTGACAAGGCGTTGTGTTTTCCGTCGGGTTTCCGGTGTCACGCGCAGTCGCCTCACCCCTGAGGAGATAAACGAGATCCTTCGTGGTACGGGGACCTTGTCTGGCGACGGCCGTAGCAACCCCCCGTAGCCGCCTACGCGCCGGTGGCTCCGCGCCCCGAGCCCGAAGGGCTGGGGGGGGGCTGGGCACTCGCGTGCTGAATTTATGGCAAGAAATCTCCTCTGCAGATTTAGGCTCTTGCCTCTTCACCAAGCAGCGATGTCGGTGACTAGTAACTCCGAAAATATCTACGTGTACGAGGAAGGTGCGCCTGGGCAGAATACAAAAGCTATCGCAACGACCCCGTTTCAGAGAGAGGAGGGGAGCATCTTACTACGTTCCCATTGTCAGCTGAGTGTCTAGACAGTGTCACAACCAGGACACCGGCGGTAAGACAAATTACAGCATCCCGCTGCCCTCGAAAGCCATTTCTTCTGGCCAAAAAAAAAAGGAAAAAAGGAAAAATGTTGATTGGGCATCTCATGATGAGTGTTGCAAACTCAGCCATTGAGATGAGATGAGATGACTGCAGCTAGGGAACCAAGATTATCTTACGTTTTACGACACAAAATTTATTGGAGAATTTATTTCATTTATGAGCTTCCCCTTGAGTCTCAGCACTGCCTTTCCAGTATCGAAGGCGCTCTCAGAGACCAACTACAGTCTGTTTTGTTTGGTATCATAAAAAAACTTTTACTTTGGGTAACCACTGGAATTTATTTAGCCTAAGTTGTTACCACATGCCAAATACTTTCTCTGCTTCTTCTATATTTATCATATATGTTAAGCTTAAGTCCACACCGCCACCCCCAGCGCCCACAAAAATGTCTGCTTTGCTTGGCTTATAAAGGAAAAAGATCCTTTTAAGGAAAGACACTTCTGTAAAAGATAACACTTGCTCGTTTTTACCATATCAGCAGTGTGAGAGAAGGGAGAAGGAGAGAGGATGGGAGTTTTAATAATGGAGAGACATCCCCTTGCTTATGCATGTGCATTCCTAAGCCCACCCAACACCATAACTGCTCAATAAGATGTAGTAATAGTAATAAAGGATGTCCTGGTGTATAATGCGTCATTTAAAAATAATGCTTAAAAATGTCTTTCCATTTATTCTTTCCATTCCATTGGGAAGTATCATTGTCATATCACTTACACAGCTACAGTGTTCAGGATATTGGCATCCCAGTCTGCGTGTGTAATTCCTAAACACATTAAAATGGTTTAAGTCAATGTATTTTACTTTCAGAGCTGGGATGGACGAGAGGTATATATATGGCCGGTTACCCTAGAACAGCTGATTAGTGACTTGTTGGTCCACATCAGCTGAATGACTTTCAATCATATGTCAATACCCTGTAAGTTGTCTGTGTGCACTTTTTTTTGGTACTATTTTAGCTAAGCAGCTGTGTAACTTTCTGAATATAATCATGATAGCTATATATGGAGGTATTACCACCATCCTCCTTTTACTTGTCAGTTCCTAGCTTATGTAGCGAAGATCTTTGTTCATACTCTGAAATTCAGCATTGGATAAGGAGGTTACAAATCACCGTCCTCTCAAGGATGTTCTTTTCTAGAAGAGAGGCCCACATCTTAGAAGAGCTTCTTAATTAGAATGGCTACACTGGCTCACACCAAGGTAACCAGAACACTACCTCTGATGGCAACTGGGAACAGCAGCAGAGCAGAGACGCCGTGATTTTATTTTCCCCAGTATCAACTTCCAGTTTTCAGCCATCTGCATCTTCTAGACTTCCTGAGTCAGAGGTTGTGTCTTTACCTCTAATCATATCTGAGGGATTTTTCTCACATGAATTTGCCCAGCCATTTTCTGAGCCCATCTGAGCTTTTGGCATCCTTGGGATCATGGGGCAATGAATGCCACAGTTAAATTGCATTGTATGACAGAAGTCCTTCATTTTGTTTGTTTTAGAACTTCTTCCTTGGTGTTCCCCAGCTCTTATTAAGAAACAATAACTAATCATTCTCTGTTACCATCTCTGCAACATTCACAAGTCTAGAGACATATTTCATATAATTCCCTACCTTTTTAATTGCCTTTTGCTGTAAAATATGTGAAGAGGCATGAGGACTTAAGGGCAAGATTGTTCTGAAAGTTTTCACACTTTTGCCTACAGAGGGTACAACAAATGTCTGTGGTGTGCAAGTTCTTTTTAGCCTTTAAAATAGGCTAGAGATCCAAAGCTCTGGAAGTATCTAACACAGAATGAAGATAATCCTGTCCTTCCACTAATTAATACCTTCACAGGAGGTATGAAGAAGAAGAAGAAACAATTAAAATGGCTATTTTAACACCAGCAATTAATCAGCTGCTGAGGTGGAGCAGCCATTCAATTTTAAAAGATACACTTAGGGTTTCATGGAGCCCAAAAAATTGGTCTTGTTTCTGGATGGGGGGTAGCTCCTATTTGATGTCTGAAGCAGGCAGCTGTTTCCTATTTTGCATTTGGAAGTGACACATCCCTTAAAGAAATGTTGCTCCTGTTAAAAAGGCACCGATGTAATTTGAGCTGAACATTTCCAAGTTGCAGGATTAGAGAGATGAATCTAGTTTTTAATGGCATGTCATAATCAGAAAGTTGCATGGAGGTTATGGGTCGCATTTCATACCCAGAGCCACTTCTAATCTCAAATATTTATCTGAAATTAGAAGCATCAGGAGAGAAAGAAGGGGGAGGTAACTACAACCTGGAGTTCATTAAAGTGCTACAAAGAAAGAGGAACTCATTAGGGAATAGCTGAAAATACTCTTGACAATTCAGATTTCTGCCACTGTCAGGATCAGGAGGATGCCTGCAAATCTACCAGGTGAGTCTCAGCAAAACAACATCCACCATGCTAAAAACTTTGCAGAAATTGCATTTCATTAGTGATTACAGTGAACAAACTGTAGAATGAACTTTCCCTAAAATCACCTTTTAGGCAGCTAGTGCTTTGCATTAGACACATATCCCTGGCATTATGTTTGCATTCTATCACACGCCCACACAGAGAATAATGCATAAATTTGCTTCTTGATAAAGCATGGGCCCCCCCCCCCCCTTTTTTTTTTTCTTTCACATGGGTAGGGAATTAACTGTGAACATCTAGAAATATGCTGTCACCAGTTCCAAAACATGATACAGAACAATAGTTACTTATCACAGTAACGATGATTCTGAAAAGTATTTCCTTCTGTCTGTACCAACGGTACATGCTACTGATCATGCTGAGTCCCGGGGACAGTCAAGAGACATTCTGGTTCCTACCAGAGCATCACACAGCACATTATGTTTGTACGAAGGGTATAAACGAGCTCTGTTGCCCTATCAGCATTCCTTTACCCCCACCCACCATTGATGTTAGAAGAGATGGCGGTGGTGTGACGATGCAAAAGCAGGATTTTATCTGTTGGTGAGTGGTCTTCTATGGGTGGTTTTCTTACACCACACGCATGCGCACACTTTTGATCAACACAAGACCCAAGAAACAAGCCAGGGAACTTCAACTGAGCCAGGACTGCAGAGCTGCTTCAATCAGGCGTGAGAGCTGGCTACGAAGGGGAAACATACCTGTGGCACAAGTCCTTGCACAGGGCTCCAGGTGTAACCTGCTCGGTTTCTGATAGGGAAACATCAAAAGGGCAAGTCCTGGAGCTGCCTTGGTCCTGGCAGAGTACGAGGGAGTTTCAGAACTGCCTCATTTGCTGTTGTATGGCATAGTTCAACGTACTTCAACACATAAAACTACATTAGGACACACTGGAACATATTATGCAGGATATTTCATTTTGAAAGGTATTAAATGAAAACAGCATCTCCCTTAACATTATTCCCAATCATTAAAAATCTCTTGCTGGCCTCCTACGTGCCATGCTCCTACCAGTAGAAATGCCCAATCTTCAGTGCCTGGAGCAGGAGTCCAATTCTTTCACAGCTTTCTCTGAGCTTCCTTCTGTAGCGAGCCCAATCTGATCAGTGTAGGGTGGCTCTTACCAAAAAGATTAAAACTTAGTGAACCTCTCATGCTGAAGGACAGTATTATAAAATTGTCTAAAAGCTGTGTGCCCTTGGTGTTCTCTGAAGTTCAGTATGTCAAAGAGTTAAACTGTACCAGATTTAAATGTCTAGAAGTAAAAAAGCAGTCTGTCATGCTGTAACCTCACACGGCCTTACGCTCTTCTTAACAGCCCCCTTGCTCCTTCATGACAGAGGTAACACGAACTTTTTACAGGCCTTTGGAAGGATGACACGTAAGAGTGCTCTGAAAGAAACCCTCCTGAGTTACCCGAACCAGGAGAAGTAAGAAAGCTGAACGGGGCTCAGTAAAGCCAAGACAGGCAAAATTTAAATTTCTTTACTTCACCTCTTTGGACAAAGGCCCAAAGATCTCCAACTTTCACATGCACTCTTCTTTGCCCTAAGGGTCTTCATTGGTATATCACATTCAGTCACCCCTTAATGCCCCAGCTGGTACAATGTGTTACGGAGCCCCGTAACGGCAGACCTCCCCAAAGAGAAGGAGCATGGAAACCAGGAGGAAGGCAAGCCTGTCAGTGAGATGAACGGCAGCCTTTTCTCTAAAGAAGTAGGATGGAGTTCAGCAATCTTATCCGTCCTGTTTTCTTGCTGTAGCTAGTGGCATATGAATGAGGTCTTGGAGCTGTTTATGCCAACTCTTCCAGTGATCCTAAAGCACTCTTGAGGACTTACTGATTCATCTGGTCAGGCTTTGCGCAAACTAACCAGTTTCCAGCTGCATCTCTGCTCAGGCAGCCAGCCAAGCTCTCTAACTTGCTGTAACTAGTCCTAGTGATCGATTGCTCATACCTGTCATGGCGAGGGAGGAAGGGACATTAAGGCCAGTGTAGAAAAAGATATGATGATGCAGAATTGTGCTGGGACCAAAAATATATCAGGGGGTGAATGCAGTGTGTGTGTGGAGGGGTACGTTCAATTTAGTGGCTTTTCCTGGCTTAAAGATACTGTTGGTACTATCAGCACTTACATAAAAGAAAACATTTGGAGGTAAAAATCTGACTGTGGACAGAGCTAAGACCAAGAATATGTAAGAGTAACTGAAAGATTAAAAAAAAACAGCCCAACATGGCAAGCAAATTGCAAAACCATGTGCTATGTATGTAGGAAGTTCAAAGTCAAGGATACACTTAGAAAGTCCAAACATGCTAAGGTAAAAAATGTAGTTGCAGCAGCTGGACAGCCTTAACTCTTGCTCTGCAAAAAAGCCTTCCACTTACTATTTTAAGATTATACTACTTTCAACTTTTCTGATCCCAGATAGGTTACACTTCCCGGCAAAGACAGACCGTTTCCCCACTCCTCTCTGGAGGGCTGTCGAGGGGTGTGAGCTGTCCATTCTGGTATCTAAACGAAGATGGCATTATTCAAAGTGTAGCATTTTCTCGGTTTTTCCTCGGTTTTTAATACCAAGGTCTGTGATAAGGACTGCCTTTCTGTGACATGCCTCGCTCTCAGGTGACCGGCACTCTGGTAACTGGGACTTAGCATGGCTTTTCCTCCAGGATTCTTCCTGCCATCGCTGGGAATGTCCCAGCCCCAGGGAACAACCAGGGAGAGCAGCTGGGGGGTAAACTTCGTGAGCCGCGAAGAGCACCGAGGCAAAGTCCCCCCGCGGCGCGAAGGCTACGGCCGGCCCGCCCGCCGCGGACCCGCCGCGCCCGGCCGCCCGCAGGCGTCCCCCCGCTGCGGGAGAGCCCTCTCCCCGCGTCCCTCTAACGCAGCCGGGGCCACCGCGTCCCCTCTCGTCCCACGGCAGCAGCATCCCCCTGGCCGGGAGCGACCCGCTGCCCGCCCCGGTCACCCGCGGGCGCCTACGCGGAGCGGACGCCGACGTCTTGGGCCAAATGACCGTCTCCCGGCTTTCCGCTGGTCCCTGCGGGCCGGGGCCAGGCTGGAGCCCGGCAGCGCGGAGGAGCACCCCCCCCCGAGGGCTCCGCGGCCATCCCCGGGCCGCACCGGCAGCGGCCGCAGGGCAGAGCGCTGCTCGGGGGCGCGGCGGCGGCATGACCGGCGGGAGGGGGGGCGGGGGGCAGCACCGCCCACGTGGTGCCGGGGAGGAGCCGCCGTCGGGGCCGGGGAGGGGGGAGCGGGGGGGCGGCGCGGGCCGGGGGCGCCGCCGCGGGGGCTGCCACGTGCGGGTCCTCGCGCCCGCGCGGCCCGACCCCACCGCCGGCCCCGGCCCCGGCGAGAGGCCGCCCCGTGCCCCCGCCGCCCTGCGGGCGAGGCTGGCGGGCGCCGCCGGCCGCGGCCGTGGCCCCGGCGCCGGCAGGGGCGGCGATGGCGGCGCCGGCGGGCGCGGGGCGCGCCCCGACGGAGCGGCCCGCCGTGCCGGTGCGGCGCGGCGCGGCGCAGACCCCCCGCTCCCTCCGCCTCGCTCCGAGGGGGCGGAGGGCAGGGCAGGGCGGGGGCTGGCCGGCTGCTGCCCCACGCGGCGCCCGGGCTGGCGGCGCCCCCGGCGCGCTCCCCGCGCACTCCGTGCCCCTCTGTCATGCTCGCCGCCTGGGAGCGGGCGGCGGGCTCCTGCGCCGGCAGCCGCGCCGCCGAGCCCGCGCCGCCGGCGCTGCCCTCGCCCTCGCCGCCCGCCGCCGACCCCCGTCCCCGCGGGCGGCGCGGCGGGGCGCGGCGGATCGCGGGCGGCGCTGCCCGCCGGCGGGGGCTGGCTGCCGCCGCGGCGAGCGGCGGGTGGCGGCGGGCGGCGATGGGCACGGCGGCCGTGCACCTCCTGCTGCTGCTGGGGCTGCTGCACGCCGGGCCCGGCGGCGAGGGCAGGAAGGGCTGGCGGCGGCGGGGCCCGGCGGCCCGCGAGCGCGGCGAGGCGGCGGCGGCGGCGGCGGCGGCCGAGAGCTTCCCGCTGGACTTCACCGCCGTAGAGGGCAACATGGACAGCTTCATGGCGCAGGTCAAGAGCCTGGCGCAGTCGCTGTACCCCTGCTCGGCCCAGGCGCTGCCGCACGACCTGCGCCTGCACCTCCTGCACAACGCCTCGGTCACCTGCAACGACGGCAGCCCGGCCGGGTGAGTCCCCGCGCCGCGCCCCGCCGCGCCCCGCCGGCCCGGCCCGCACGGCGCCCCGCCGGCCCCGGCTGCGCGCCGCCCCGGGACTGCCCCGCGCCGCCCGCCGGCGCCTCGTCGCGGCCCCCGCCGCCCCGGCCCCGGCCCCGGCCCCGGCCCGCCGCGCGCTCCCCGAGCCCCGGCCCCGGCCCGCCGCGCGCCCCCCCCGCCCCGGCCCCGCAGGCTGTGGCGCCACCGCGCGGCGGCGCGCGGCGCGGTGGCGACAGGTGCAGCGAGCGCCTCCCGCGCGGCGGCGGCGGCGGCGGCCCGAGGCGCCTGTCTTGGCGGGCGCGAGCGCCGGCGCCCGTTCCGCAGCCGTGCCCAAACACTCGGCGCAGCCCCGGCGCCCCGGCCCGGCGGGCATCAAAGCGCTGCGGTCGGGCCCGGCTCCCGCCAACGCCGCGCCGCCTCCTGTTTGTCTGTCCTCAGCTACTACCTCAAGGAGTCCAAGGGCAGTCGGCGGTGGCTGCTGTTCCTGGAAGGTGAGCGTCGGCGCCTCGTCGTCCCCCCCGCGCCGCGCCGGGCGGGGGCCGGGAGAGGGGAGGCGGCCCGCGGCTGCCCCCGGCCCCCGCGGGCCGCCTCTCCTCGGCCGTCGCCCGCTCCGCCCCGGCCGCCCGCGGCCCCCCGGCCCCGGCCTGCCCGCGCCCCTCGGGGGCTGCCCGCCGCGGCCCGGCCCGCGGGCCCAGCTGCCGGCGCTGGGCAGGGCGGCGGGGCGGCTGACCCCTCTCTTCCCCTCACCAGGAGGGTGGTACTGCTTCAACAGGGAGAACTGCGACACCCGCTACGACACCATGCGGAGGCTGATGAGCTCCAGGGAGTGGCCCGCGACCCGAGTGGGTGAGTCGTCCCCCTCTGCCCCGTGGGGAGAGCCCCCCAGGAAGCGGGGCCAGGCCGGGGCAGCCGCCCGCGGCCTCGGCATCCTTGCAGGCGCGTGGTCGCTGCCGCCTGAGCGCTCCCGCCCCGGCGCTAGCGCAGCGTCACAGGCACGGACGCTCGCTCCTGCGAGAGGACGCCCAAACACGCGTGCTTCTCCGCTCTCTGGAAAAGTTAGAAAAGCGCAGATGCGCACATGCGTTCGGACGTACGGTCATCGCTGGTAGACAGCGCTGGCCTTTTGAATTCTGGCCAGTGTGCTCTCTTTATTTTAAATTGCATGCGTGTGCTGACAGACCTGCTGGGGTCTTCAAGAGTTGTGTTTTAGTTTTGTTGGTCTTTAAAGAGTCTTTGTGTTCCTCTTAATCCTGTCAGAAGAACGGTTCTTGGGCCTCTTTATCTGTTTGTCAGGACAGATGTGCTTTCTTGCGCGCCGCACTGAGTGCGTGCGTCCGCCTGTGGTAGGACTGGCCCCGCGTGCACAGGGAGAAAGCAGATCAGCTGCCGGGCTTTTACCTGGAGCTGTGTGGTTCCACCTTTTCCCCATTCACAACTGCATGACATCGCTTAACCAACTATTCTCAGCGTGAAAGCATACATTTGGTGCATATGTAAAGTATTTGTAGTGTCTTCCAGTGCCATGCATGAGGTGGAATTAGCACCCCAGATACCCACGCTCTGGACCACCAGCTCCTGAGTCAGCACAGGAATGTTGAGCTTCTCTCTTCATTCTTGCTGCTTATGCTCCAGCTTTCTGAATGCCTAAGCCTGTGTCATTCACACAGCTCTTATAATTGCATATATTGGAATTCACCTGCTAGGATTTGTTTTTTGGGGAAGTGCTTAATTTTCAGTATGTGTCACAGGTTCTTTTCTGTGCTGCCAGAGGGTTCTAGACAGGCTTCATCTCTAGCGTGAATCAAATTCTGAAAGTCGCATCTGCCTAAGGGCAAGTTTAGAAATGTTCCTTCCACTTCCCTTACCAATGTTTTTCATCATGGATGTTTGTTTTCTGTGTGGTCAGAGATCCTGCATGAGGCTCATAGGGTTCCTCTGAAGTCATAGACTGTCATCTGTACATTTCTTGTTTCTTTGTGCCCATCTGCAGGAACTGGGATCCTGTCATCACAGCCAGAAGAAAATCCCCACTGGTGGAATGCAAACATGGTGTAAGGAGGGACAACGAAGGGAAATAGGTTTATACTTAAACAGCATCTCCTGCGTTTTAGGCTAGCAAGAGTGCTACAAAGAGAGATTAAGACTAACACTTGAGAGAGGAAATTGTATGTTTCCTCATTTGTTCTAGTTCAGCTCTCTAACAAGTAACGCTGGCAAGGTCTGGAGAAACTTAAGTCCGGTCTCCTTGGAGTTGTGGGGTGATCTAATGAAGAAACACTGGGGATAGCTTAGAGAGCCTACTCAAATACCTGAGGTGGCAAATACTGTTGTGAGTGGTGGGCTGATAGTATGTTACACATCTGCCAGTTTGAGAGGAATCTGGAGCAGCTCTTCTAGCTCAAAGAAGAGAAATGAGAAAGACACCGGTTTATATATGCATCTATATAGGAGGGAAAAGCAGAAGAGAGGGATGTTAATTTGCATTCTGCAAGCCGGAGACAAAAATGGGAAGATAACTTCATTCCTGCAAAAACCTCCAGTGGTTGCAGTCAGCATTTACACTGCTTTGACAAGGTCTTTTCATTTTTCATGTGCAACACTGAAGCACAGAGAGTTTCCTTGTGGCAGGCCATCCACCGTATCAGTGGGACAGCCAAGAGCAAAATCTTGGCCCATCATTCTGTCCACTGAGCGCAGTGCTTCAATTAGATTGATAAGACACATTATTTATTGATTTAACTCAGTAAAACTACCAGTGTTCAGGAGAAAATTCAAGACAGTTATAATAGTCACTTGGTGTGCAAGAAGGTAAGTTGTCTAACTGGACAAGAAACTCTTCCCTTTTCCCCGCCCCAGGGTTTAATTTTCTTCCAGTTACTTGACCCTACCCTCACCCCTCCTTGCGTGTCAAAGGAACATCAGTACTCACACAACTCTCTCTTACAGATTCATCCCTTATTGCTCAAGTGATGTTTGGAGTGGTGCCTCTTCCAAGTCTGAGAAAAGTGAGTGTTGCTGATGGGCTGTTGCTGCCCCAGACATCACACATTAAAGGATATGGCCAGACTTCTGTGAAATTATGTGAATGAAGAACAGGCTTTTTCTTGCTGAAGGGCAGGAAAGAATATCAAGCTACTTCCAGATAAAACATCCTGATCTCTTTAGCTCAGGCTGTTTTGACATAGTTCAGAGCCACTGCTTGCAGAGATGTTACACTGATGCAGTATGCAAGGATTAGAGGAACGAAATTCCTTTTAGATGAATCTCCAGGTTTCAGTACACAGCAAATTAAATGGTGTAGCTGAGGAACCATAGTTTGTTGCATGCGACTTTGGCTTTGCTGATCTGAGAGGCAAGTGGAGTGAATTTAGTTTCAGACTTCTATCAGGAGGATATTTGGCCTTTGAAAGGAGCCGTCATGTGTCAGGCTAAAGCTGTCTGCTGGTTTCTTTGGGAAACAAAGAATAGTTCATCTTAATACATGCATTGCCATTGGCTATCATTTTGATGATGAAGGAAGTCTGGGAGTCTGCTTAAAGGAGTCCTCTTCCAGATTAAGCTGGATTTCATGCAAATGAATTGTTCTACCTCGTGTACTTCTCTGGGTTTCCCAATTTAAGCAGGATTGGTGTCTGAGTGCAGTAATGTCTATAGAAACACCAGGGGCTTAGTTCTCCTCTCATTTGTTCATGAAGAGTTTTCTTTGACCAGAATGGAATTACTGTTGAGGATACGCCGCTGTGAACAAAAGAATTTGGCCTAAGATTCTCCATGCTGTGGCACTGAAAAGGCAGAAGGTTAATGCTTTTCTTTGAGTTGGTCTGTGAGTTCTGACCTTAAACCACACATTGTGTCACTCGATGTCTCTCTTTACGATCTGTCCCACTGATACAGTGGATGGCCAGCTAATTCACTGAGAAACTGACCACTTGTGGATACCACAGGTACACTTTTTGTCACAGTAAGGGATCCTTTCACTTCGTCATGGCTTCTTATGATTGTTCCTATGAAGCAGTTACACTTCAACAAACATGGCTGCCTTTTGGTGGTGCCAAGGAAGTAGCAGTCTGTGTAGGTGTAACATTTTGTGAAACATTGCTTGTCTGAATTGGCTTTATGAATTGGGAAAAAAGGGATGCAGTAAGTTGGAACTGAGATTCCAGATGGTAGGAAGGTGTGCGTATTCCTCAGGTATAGAGGAAGGGTCCCAGCGCCTTCCTTCTTGTTTGCCTTCTCCAAGTTTACCAATTCCTAAGCACTGCTGCAGGAAGGTGTGCTTGTCTTATTGTGTATTCTGTTCACTCTCTATTCACTTTCTTTCAGGGAAGCAAGTTTTGTACAGGGGTGGGAGGGAGGAGTATCTCTTCTTAGATGTACTTAATACAGGTAGACAAAATGGGCCTGGTTTTAGGTTCATAATTCCTTCATATGGTTTTAAGCATTTGTGGAGAGGAAGCAAAAGTCTTAGCCCGGACAGGAAGCAGTTTTGTTGACGCTGAGCTATCTCTTCCAGATGAATATGCCTTCATGGGAGCGCTGATCATTCAGGAGGTTATAAAGGAGCTGGTGGGAAAAGGTCTTAGCACAGCAAAAGTGTTGCTGCTAGCAGGGAGCAGGTAGGTATCTACAAGATTTCCTGTGGTGAAGACAGGAGATTTCCACAGCAGAAAGCTGTTAGGGAGGAGGTCTCAGCAGCTCCTGAAAAATTTCTTCTAGGAGTACAGTAAGACTAACACAGCAAACCCTGTATCTGTTCTCAGTTTTCTCCTTTAAGTGGTACAACGGGATGATATACTATTATTTCCTCAGCTTTTGGTCCAGGCACACTTATGAGAAAATGGAGAAAATAAGAACAAGGTAAAGCTTTGCAAGAGGGAGGGAATGTGTTCATTCTTCCCTACATCAAGAACGCTGGCTCCTGTTGGCCCACACGATGAGACACATGCCTCTTGTGAATAGATTCAGGACGTCTGCATTGAAAAATCAGACTTGCCCGACGCAGGTGCTCTGAATTGTGCTACGTTGCACAAAGCTATGGTTCAGTCAGCCTATGTTACGCAGGATACAGAAGTTGCAAAGGGTGAATTTGTCTCACTTCAGATTCTTTCAGTTTTTGAGCAGGCAACCCTTGCAAATGATATAAAGCATATATATCTCCCAGAAGAAAGAATAAGAACAGGATTTGGTTTCTGAGGAATCAGTTTGTTATACTCAGCACTGGCTTTATTTCTGAGTGTTTTGCAAAGCAAGGAAATAACTTGGTGACTGCCAAGTTAGTAGTGGACTGTCCTGCGGATAGATGAAGTTGTTTATAGAGTGTCACTGCTGTGAGAGGATATGTATGCTAGCCAGCCGTTTAATAGCTGTGTGTGCTTCATGACTGCAGTATTAACATTACTGTTGCAGTGCTGGAGGGACAGGAGTGCTCCTGAATGTGGATCGAGTGGCAGAGCAGCTGGAGGAGATGGGTTATCAAGGGATTCAGGTTCGAGGCTTGGCAGACTCTGGATGGTTCCTGGATAATAAACAGTATCGCAGAACTGACTGTATTGATACCATAACATGCGCTCCAACAGAAGCCATCAGAAGAGGAATAAGGTACAATCAGATGCTCTAAAGTACACTTTTATAGGAAAAGTCAATAATTTAAAATCTAGACATGCAAAAGAATGCGTGCAAGTGTAGATGCTCTAAAATGTGTTGACGGGACAATGTAGCCAAGAAAGAACTCTGGTGTCAGTAAGTTGGAGCTATAATCAGAACAGAAATAGACTGGGATATGGAAAGGCCCTTGTTGAGATTGTGCTATGCCTTCCATTCTGTTGCTGCCTATTGTCTACTGCTTTGTCTTCTAGGTATTGGAATGGTATTGTTCCTGAACGCTGTAAGCTGCAGTTTAAAGAGGGAGAGGAATGGAATTGCTTTTTTGGATATAAGATTTACCCCACGCTTCGATGTAAGTATCAGAGGAGAGACATAAAATGGATTCTAGGGCTTCCTCTGTGTCCACAGCTAACTTAGAGCAATCCCTTTTTCCAAATTTTTTGTCTTCCTAGGTCCAGTCTTTGTTGTCCAGTGGCTCTTTGATGAGGCCCAGCTTACTGTAGACAATGTACACCTCACTGGCCAGCCTGTTCAGGAAGGGCAGTGGCTCTACATCCAGAATCTGGGTAGGGAGCTGAGAAACACCTTGAAGGATGTGACGTAAGTATTTCATTGAGGAAAACCTGGCACATTTATTTCTAAGAGGCATTCTTATCCAGTATCCTGGCTGCATTTCTCAGATCTCTGCAGAAACAAGTGTTGTAAATTTGGTAACTATTAGTTTATCTACATCAAGAATTGGGCCTTTTTCATTTCTGGATAAGTGCAAAGTAATTTCCAGCTTCACAATTATCAGCTACCCTCTGTTATGAATAGGAACGTGGTTTTTTTCTTTCCTACCTCCAAGGTGAGGTCTGAGACTCCTTGCCATTGCGCAGCCATTAACCTCACAGGGATGTTTTAAAAAGTACTGATCATAAAACATCCAGAGACTTGATGAGACTACAGAGGAGGAACCATTAATGTGCCTTACTTGCTTCATACTAGAGCAGGTATTCAGGAGTCTCTTGTTGCAAATGTGCAGTGTTAGGCAGGATGGAACCCCTTTTCTTCTGGATACTTTCCAGTCCAGCTGGGTTTTATATCATGATAGTCATGTTTCTAAAAATCTTGCCAGGGACAGCAAAAATTTCCCCCTCTACCTAGTCCGGAAGGTTCTATTTAGCAGGAGTTACTTTGTCCTTCCAAGACCTAATCCATGTTTCCTTTTTTCCTTTAGTGCTAGCTTTGCTCCTGCCTGTTTGTCTCATGAGATCATTACACGCAAGTGAGTGCTTTTGCAGATTCTATGAAAGGTCAACAGGGAAACGGTAGGGGAATTAACCAGTTCCGACAGCCTGACCCGTCTGATACAATCTGTACGGTTTGTCTTTTCAGTCACTGGACAGACATCCAGGTGAAGGGGACATCATTACCCCGTGCCCTGCACTGTTGGGATCGGAGCCTACATGAGAGCAACAAAAATGGGAAGGCCCCTCTGAAAGGCTGCCCGATTCATCTGATTGACAGCTGTCCATGGCCTCACTGCAACCCCTCATGCCCCACTATCAGGGACCAGTTCACAGGGCAGGAGATGAATGTGATCCAGTTTCTCATGCACATGGGTTTTGATGTTCAGAAGATGGCACAGCAGCAGGGCCTGGAGCCCAGTAAACTGCTGGGGATGCTCAGCAGTGGTAGCTAGGAAGGGGTCTTTAGAGGGGCAGAGAGATTACATCAGGAGACTCTAAGCCCTTCTCCAACACTTTCTAATCTTCTTCCTTGCACTCATGCAGGCAGATGCACGCTCACACCCATGCATGCTCAAACCTGTACACACCCACGTGCTCCCACACTCTTGCACACTTAGGATGTGTCAAGGAAAAAAAAAAAAGGCAATTTCTTGCTTACACTATTTGACTGGAACTTGTTACCTCCAAACTCCAGGGCTCAGTTTTGGCTATTCACCTCCTCTTCCTGTGTTACACAAGGCAATCTGGTACAGGGAGTAGCAAAGCCATAAATAGCAGCCATGCGAACCTTCCCCAGATATAGAACTTCTTCCCTCGCCATGAATTTTACATCATAGACTTGATACAAGTGGTGAAAAAAGCAAGCACTGGATTTCTTTTGTCCAACTAGAAGTGAAGGAATGATTACATGACTTCCTGGAGGTCAGCATCTCATGATGAGTCAAAACGTACAAACCCAGGACATGTGCTAGGGATGGACACTCTTGTATTCAATTTACTTTCATATTATTTTATAAAATGACTTTTTTTATTACTTTTTTTAAACTAAGCAAGAAATAGAAATGATATTGTTTTGTAACATATTTTTTTTAAATAACGAAGAAACCTCTTGCTACTTTGGCAACGTGGACATATTTATTTTAATATGTAAAACGCTATTTATAAGGGCTAACCAGAGAACCATACATATGTCTTTGTAAAGTTGTATATGCTGCTCATTTGGATGGGTTATCCTTATGATCACTTGTGCCTGGGAGAGGGCTGAGGGTGGTATTGACATTTTGTATTAATTAGACTTCTGTGTTCCCCTTGCAGTATGCTTTGTCCTTGTTTCTCTGTTGAAGAGGTCGTAATATGAGGTATAAGTACAGAGATTTTCACCCAGCATCTGATGTTTGCATACTTGCACAGCATTTTCAGCTTGGCTGTGATTTGCCAGGTATTCCAGGGCACTGCATTTTAAGATGCAGGAATATCTGTTTTTGCAGCAAAGGCCTCTATTCTAGCGAGAGAAATGTTGGATCAGACCGTGTGGCCTATCTTAAAATGGGGAGCATTTGGAACATAAAAGGCAGAGAACACAAGACAAGCACCAACATATTTCTATTCTAAGTCATTTGCGGACACACCCACCTCAGAACATAGACAATCCCCTTTGATGGTGATGGGAGGAGAACAAGGGAGGGATCAGGAATGTGTGAGTGAAGCTGGGGAGAGCGAGAGACCCTTCCTTAGGGGGGAGGACACACCGGCAGTTGCAGAAAAGCTTTACACTGTAGCGTACTGCAGCTGGCCTAGACAAACCTGCACAAGGAGCAGAATTTACATCCATTCTGCAGAAGTTCTTGATTCCGACTTTGCATTTGCTTGCACTTGTGTAAATGGTTACACAATGCGTAGGCCACAGAAAATTAGGGCCTAATTTTAGAAAAATTCCATGCACTTTCAAGATGGGTCTTGTCAGATTAAAATGGTAGCGCTATTTGTAAGATCCATTGTCTTAGGTGAGTAAACCCCAAAATGAACAAAACCACAGCCATTCAGTTACCTTTCATGGACTTCAGCAAACAGTTGGGCAGTACCACACAGGAGATTACCCGTCCTGCTGTGCAAGATGGAGTTAGTACACATTTAAGATTAAAAAAGTAGCTAAAGAGAAAATGATTGGTGCTCCCAGCAGAACTGAAATGCAGGAAAACTACCAGTGGAGTTTCCCTATGATCAATCTAGGGATTACTGATATTCTTTATGTTTTAATGACTTGGGTATAAAAGTAAAATTGTTCTGACTGCATTTCTCATGCCACTAAGTTGAGAGGCTTCTTCAATACAGACAACAGTTGGAAAAGCATACAGGAAGATGGGATTCCTTTGAGGGCTGGAGTCACATGGAGTCAGTCAAAGTGCTGGTACGTGAGCCGTAGCCAGAATTTCTGCTGTGCACTAGTGCATCAGTTGGGCACCAAAGGAAGCTGGTGTGCGTATCAGTTGTTTGCAGGATGACTATACACAAGATGATGCACCTGTAGATAGGGCAAGTGCCCTAGGCTGTGCCCAGCGATGTATTTCTACTAGGAAACAGTAAAGTGTAAATACCACTGTTGAAGTTTGGAATACTTTTTGCAGAGCTGGTTACCTGTATATCTAAAATGTTAATTCAAAGGTTAATTTCTAAAAGGCAAAGAGTGTTTAGACGGGATATTTTCCTTGCGAGCACATGAAAAAATCTCTGGGAGTCAGGGATCACTCGTAGCTTAGTGTGCCTCTGCAACAGTCATTTAAAATGTGTAATGGGGAGAAGTCTCAAAAATATTTTTAAAGGGGAACTTGGCTAATTTATTAGAAAAATTATACAATGTGGTTGCAAGTCGTAGCTGGAAACTGGAATCTGTAACCCAGGAAGTCATTTCCAGCTCTAACCTTGTTGTACTTGTGCAATAAATATAATTTTCTGAAGCCTTTGTAAAGCTGGCACTTCTAAGTTCATCCCCACTGACATCTGCTGTGTGGAAGCCAGTGGCAAAAAGGGCAAGACTGGAAGAATTCAGTACCATGTGTTTGTACTCTCAGATCTTACGACTAGATGAGACGCTTTCCCTCTGAGAGGGAAAAATTGTCTCCAAAAGCATCACATGAATGAGCCAGAATTAAAATGCAACCAAGAAGTCAAAAGCTGATAGCAGAATGTATGGATTTGCACTGCATGACTACAGGTCCAGACTTGGGCATCAGGCACGTAAGCAGTTTCAGTCATGAGCTGGAGGGTAGACCCTGTGCCTCTCTTCACTGCAGGAGTCACTGCTAATACACAGGGCCTGGGAGAAACTAAATCTTACCCAGATAACCCACTCTTAAGCCCTCACGGAGGAGGACCGCAGATCTGATCAAGTAATGTGCACCAAACCCAGCCGCGATGCAGTGAAGACCATGGACAATTACCTTCTGCCAGTCTTACTGGCTGGAGCTCCGTGCTGGACTGAGGGCAGCTGCGAGGAAGAAGTGCCACGCTGGAGAGAGGAAAGGCACAGAAGGGCTGTTCTGGGGAAAGGTGCCCCATTCCTTGGACGAGCAATGTGGAGGCAGTGTCATTACTGCGAAAACACTGCAAGAGGGTGGTAGGAGCAGTGGGACAGCATTGCTGTTGCTGCTGCTTCCTCAGTTCCACAGCAATCAGATCAGCAGAACAGGGTCTCAAAGGAGCAGTGCAACAAGCTGTGGGTTTCTAATTCATGACCTTCTATCTGATACCTGCAGCCATGGAGAAGCTGATCAAGCTTTTGCCTCCCATGCTAGCCCTTGCTACTCCATCCTCCTTGGCAGCACACCTCTTGTGTGGAACCCAGGCTAAAAATCTGGATAGTTTAGTAGCCATGGTCTCTTCTGTGCCAATCAACATCTCGCTTTGTAAGATGCTGTGATTTACCATTTAGGAGCCACTGGTCTGATGTGTGGGTATGTGGACTTGTTAACATTCATTTAATTGCAAAGCTGCGTGCCATTCACCAGCAAATGTCTGTGACTCTGGATCTCCTTTCAGAACAAACCTTAAACTGTGCAGGCAGAGTCTTCCCTGATCAGCAGAACAGGGTCTCAAAGGAGCAGTGCAACAAGCTGTGGGTTTCTAATTCATGACCTTCTATCTGATACCTGCTTACATGTTTTTAAAGTGAAAAGAAAATTTTAGTGCTTTGGCAGTGCATCTGTATGATGCTGGGAAATGTGACTGCTGGCAGCACCCAGAGGCCCTGGGGATCCACAGAAGCCGGAGACCTGCACATTCAAACCCAACACCCCGGCAGAAGGCAGTGGTCCATCTGGTGCACTGCTCCTGCCCACTGTTCGTTTTGGGGACCATTGCCCTCTGCCGGCACTGCCCCCAGCACCCGGTGCCAAGGTCTCTCCAGAGTGGCACCATTTCTCATGGGAAGCAGAAGCCCGGCAGCGGGACCAGCTCTGCTCTGAGCCCCGGCATCACCGCTGGGTGCCAGCATGCAGGGCAGCTGGGGAGGGATTGTGATGATCAGCCTGTGGCACCAGGGTCTTGCAAGCAGTTGTCCTCAAGTGTGCCTTGACATGGAGCGTCCCCTTGCTCTCTGCTTGTGAGTGCATTGGTCCCCTCGTCAGGTAGGAGGTGATGCAGCAAGTTACGGTGTAAGCAATAACACAGTGGGCTACTGGCAACTAAGCACCATAGGGCTGCTTGCTCACTCCCCCCCAGTGGGATAGGGAAGAGAATCAGAAGAGTAAAAGTGAGAAAACTCGTGGGTTGAGATAAAGACAGTTGAATAGGTAAAGCAAAAGCCATGCACGCAAGCAAAGCAAAACAAGGAATTAATTCACTCGTTCCCATCGGCAGGCAGGTGTGCAGCCATCTCCAGGAAAGCGGGGCTCCATTATGCATAATGGTGACTTGGGAAGACAAACGCCATCACTCCGAACGTCCCCCCCTTCCTTCTTCTTCCCCAGCTTTATATACTGAGCATGATGTCATATGGCATGGAATAGCCCTTTGGCCAGTTTGGATCAACTATCCTGGCTGTGCCCCCTCCCAACGTCCCGTGCGCCTGGCAGAGCATGGGAAGCTGAAAAGTCCTTGACTAGTGCAAACATTACTCAGCAACAACTAAAACATCAGTGTGTTATCAACACTGTTTTCAGCACAAATTCAAAACACAGCCCCATACTAGCTACTGTAAAGAAAATTAACTCTATCCCAGACAAAACCAGCACAGCTATAAACTGTAAGATGGCTCTTCTCCTGCCACTATGGAGTTCAGTACAGCCGCTTGACTGTCATATATAAACTTTTCCTCGCTGACCCCATGTAGCCCGTGTTGTACAGTTGAAGCCAAATGCTACAGTGAGGAGCATTGGGGGGGCAGGATCTAGAGGGGCTCCTGCTAGGGCTTAAGAAGAAAAATGATGAGTGTGATTTCAGCTGTGTTTAGGTGCAACAGAGCATCACTGATGGAGTACTGAGACTGCACAGGGACAGCAAAGCAGTGTCCCCAGGCAAGATGGGTGGGAGTCCAACAGCAGCAATAGCTTTGCCTTGTAACACAGCCCCTCTGTTTCACAGGACATGCCACAATACAGACAGTAACATGCTGCCAGTAAAGTCTGGAAAACTTCTGCTAGAGGTGAAGGATTAACATAGAGTCAGGAAGGGCAAGACCTCAGGGTGAGAGCATGTTCACCTGGAGCTCCTTGGCTCTCTTGCTGCACTTCCTGGTTGTTGTGATGTTAATTGTGCAACTTCCACCTCAAATGCAGGTTTTCTACATTTAGCACCAGAGGCCTTTTTAAGGAAAATGGAAGGGATTTTCGTGAAAGAGACACTGAGGTTACAAGATGGTGACAAAGCTGAAGGTAAGCACATTTTATCTAACATCCACAAAATTTGTACTGTTGGCACGCGAATCATTCCGTAAAGTTATCCCTGGCCTACATAATGCTGTGAGCTCCTGGAGTGCTGTAGCCACTGCTTTTCACTGTAAACAATCCTGCTATAACCTATGTCTGTCTCCATTTGTGTCTTGTCTTAAGCCACAGCTGGATCACAAGTGACTTGCAGCAGCAATACTAGCTTAAATAGTTCCTGTCCAATCCCCTGGTCCTGGCTGCTGTCTGTCAATGCTACTGCTGTGTGGATACAACCATGCACATCTGCAGCGTAAATCAGACCAGTGATGACTGCAGGTTAAACGTAATCCCTCTCAGATGCAAGTTTTCTGCTGTTCTTTTTTAAATCAGAGATTACTATCCTGATCCAGCTCGCAGAGCAGTTGCGTAGGCAAGATGTGTAAGAGCAGGGGAGGAGGGTGGAGGGGTGGGAACAAGCAGCCAGAAACTGGATGTGCTGCATCGGCTTTATCCAAGCAGAGACTCGCGTAAAGGCGCGCTTCCCAGCAGCATGAGCTGCTGCAGTCGCACATCCCAGGTGGTGGTCCTGCCTGCCAGCAGCGTTGGTGCCTGCAGACCTTGCAGGCAGCAAATTGCTGAGAATGGATATTCTTCCATGGAGTCTGGGAGCTTTCAGCTGTCTGAGCTCCCCAAACCGGCCCGCCTGAGTCCCCAGACACAGCACAAGGAAGGGTCATGGGAGAAGGGGGAGCAGCATCCTTCACCTGGACAAACCCAGGCTGCCCCAGAACTGCATGCTAAGATCATAAATTGGAGCAGACGCTCTCTTTTGTCAGCTCTTCTTTGTAGTATCTAGCACTGCCTGTGGCAACTCATTGGTGGGTGTCACATCATTACATGAACATATAAATACGAAACAATTATATTAAGCAATTATTATTGTTACCAAGCACGAGGGTTGATTATAATTCCCAGATAGGAAGTTACAGACTTTCTCAGGACAGCTGATGACTACCTTGAACCATTCAGAACGCTTTTAAGGCTCTGGGCTGGGCTGGCCCTCGGTCACGCTGACTCCCTGCAGCTGTGCAGAGCTCCTGGGATGATCCTGCTTCCATACTGGGACCAGCACAGTGAGGGCTGGTCTGCTGGTGAGGAGTCAGCAATGCTGCCATGAGGTAAGTGAGGAATTTTTCTACTATGTTGTGTTTTTCATTTTTCCCATTTTGAAACTACATCAGAGATTTTCTTTGGGGCTTTTAGAGTTAGAATTAAGAGACTTATGGGTAGAGACCAAGTCTGGGGAAATGTATACCAAAAATGGCTACCTGGGAAAGCTTTGGTCCAACAGGAGGGAGGGTTTGACGCTACATATTGAAATCTGTGTTCCAAAACAGAGCTGAGAATATCAAAGCAATTTTTTTTTTTTTTTTTTTTACAATTGTATTTGGTTTTGGCGTTCAGAGGTACAAGAATAACTGGTTCCCATATAAGTAAAACAGAGACAGGGAAGAGTTTAAGGAGATGGTAAGGACTGGTGCTCAAAATCTTCACAGCCACGTGCTCTCACTAATGCTCAAAGCACAGCAGGGCCTTTCACAGCAGGTAAATATATTACTGCTCCAGATCAAATGGAGCAAAGTGAGTCAGCTTTTATCATAGCCTCTGGCCTAAATCCTTTTATAGGGCTTGTGATGCCTTCGGGCTTATGCCCCTGCTCAGGGGGCCTTGCGTCTGCAGGACTGAGCTCCTGTTTCTGCAGCCCGCTTCCACAGACAGCCCCACGGTGTGGGGCGGCTGCTGGGAGAACAGCAGCATTCCAGTGACCCAAACATTTCTAGAGGAATAGCAGAAGGACAATTAAGAGTGTCTGATGGAGCTCGCAGTTTCAGTGTTAAATAACACCCACTCACAGCAGTTGAGGGGGGCAGGACTCATTCCAGAACTATTAATATAGCCCCTATTTATACTCCTAGGTTCCTGCAAACGGCTCAACAGAGAGCTACAGCTGCAGAGCTAAAATGGAATAAATGTCAGCCTCCAGGGAGAAAGCGATCCTTTCAGCCATCATGTGGGAAGGGAGATGGTGAAAGGACAGAACACGGGGCAGGTTTCAGACCCGAGAAAGCGGAGCGAGCTGATCGCGGCACCCTGAGATTGCAGCTGGTGGGCAGAGCCAGCCAGTAACCTCCCTGCAGCCAGCAAGTCTGCGCTGAGAGGCTGCCAGAAACGCACACTCAGCGTCACACAGCGCACCTACCGATACTGGTAGAGACAAGGCAGGGATTTGAGCTGCCGCTCTATTGATCCAGTACCAGGTGTGACTCAGGACAAAGGAGCAAAAGCCTGAGAGGACATCTGGGGGGGGCTTTAAGTGCATTGTCTGCTGGACTGGAAAGATGATGGAAAGCACGGGAGGGCCATATCTGAACACCGCTGCTGTGACATCCCCTGTGGGAATAGCTCGTTTGCTGCAGATGACATTTGGATGCACCACGTTCAGCCTCGTAGCCCACCGGGGGGGATTCAGCGCAGCATATGGCACTTTCTGCATGTTTGTCTGGACCTTCTGTTTCGCCATCACTGTCTTCATCATCACCTGCGAATTCACGCATCTGCACAGCTGCCTGAGCATATCCTGGGGAAACTTCACTGCTGCTTTCGCCATGCTCGCCACACTCATGTCTGTCACGGCCGCGGTGATCTACCCGCTCTACTTTGTCCAGCTTGGCTGTTACCCCATCGGCTGTGAGGTGAGAGACTTCCGCATCGCAGCCAGCGTCTTTGCAGGCCTCCTCTTCGTTGCGTATGCCGCCGAGGTGTTCTTAACCAGGGCAAAACCGGGACAAGTCACCAGCTACATGGCCACCGTCTCCGGGCTCCTGAAAATCGTGCAGGCCTTCGTGGCCTGCATCATCTTTGGGGCGCTGGTGAACGACAGCCAGCATGGCAGATACGTGGCCACACAGTGGTGTGTGGCCGTCTACAGCTTTTGCTTTGTGGTGACGGTGGTGGTGGTGGCCTTCAGCGTCACAGGTAAGACCGCCTTGCTGTGGTTCCCCTTCGAGCGCTCCGTGGTCGTGTATACCTTCGGGGCCGTGCTGCTGTACGTGAGCGCAGCAGTCATCTGGCCGGTGTTCTGCTTCGACAGCAAGTACGGCTCCCCGCAGCGCCCCGGCCTCTGCGCCAAGGGCAGGTGCCCCTGGGACAGCCAGCTGGTGATTGCCATCTTCACTTACGTGAACCTGCTGCTCTATGTTGTGGACCTGGCGTACTCCCAGCGCATCCGCTTTGTCTCGCACCTCTGAAATGCGGGTCTGCTGCTGCAAAGCCGTCCCAGAGGCGTAACCAACAGCAGTCGGGGATGCAGCAGGAGACGGGATGCAGAGAAGGGATGCACTGATCAGGCATGCGCACAAGAACCATCAACCAAACTTCAAGGTCAAGACTGACTGGACCGGGAAAGTAAGGACCTGTAGTGGGTGGGCTGCAGCTGATGCTGGGAGAAGCCCACCTCCCCCATCGTTCGACATCTGCCTCAGCCGCCTGGTGCCAGAGCGAAGAAACGATGCAGCTCAAAGTACGCAAAATGGCCTTTCGTCTCCAGGTGGCAGAAAGGCTTGCTGCCACAGGGGGTCTGCAGGCTACTGGATTACTGAGCCAAATATTAGGAAAGACACCAAGGATTTTGAAACTGTTACCAACGTTTAACTGTAATCAAGTGACTACCCAGGAAGTGGGAAAGTTAAAAGCTGCATCAAGGAACACCAGTTCTGGAGATGAAAAACAACCCCTCAAAGTTTGGGTTAGTTTGGGCTGTGTGGTGAGACATGAAATGCTTGCAAGTGTGGGAAGTTCCAGTCAGGATGTTTCTGAGAACGTTATAGCTGTAATGGTATTTTGAAGATTACCAGTCCTTTCCCTTCCTCTCCTCTCCTTTGCACTTTAGCACAGAAAAAGAATACCCTTGAGCATGCACCTTGGGGGGGGAGCATGGGATATTCCTATTTAGCAAATACTGAGTCATTACAGAAATGAAAATTTGCGAAATCAGGGCTCTACTGCCAAGAAACAGGGTGCAGAACAGAGCCGAACTGCAAAATAACAGTGTGTAACTTGACATCCTCGCTTGAGCAGGACCAGAAGGTCCCTTGGCACGTGCTTTGTCTCGTTTCACATGCCACCATTTCTTTATACTGATGTCAAGAATTTTTTTTCTGGAAGCTTAAAGATAAGTTCTGGGGGGAGGAGGGAAAGGGATGCAGAGATTAATTGATCTCACAGCACTGCATAAAAGACCAAATTGGGGGGGGGCACGGATGGGATGGGACATGACAAAACTTGCATACAATGGTAACAAATTGGGAGCGCTGCCTCAGACCAGATCAGGCGCTAGGATTCCCGAGCTCTTTGCGTCACCAACAAGCTGCATTTCTCTGACCCATCCCTGACAAAACACTCACTTTGAAGTCCCACATTGCATAGCTCAGATTTCAAGCTTAATAGGAAGAAATGTTCTTCATTTCTGATCCAGCGAGAAACCAAAGCAGCCTGAGTACTTGTGCAGAAAGCATGCAGACTAGATAGGTTTGATTAAAATCTAAAGTAGCTGACTGTCAGAAGCAAGATTTATTTTTTAACCAAATTAAAATAAAGCTGAATGGCAGACTTACACACTACATCTCCAGAGATTTGTATACTTTCATCTTGCTCTCCGCACAGCTTTTATTTCACCAGACATAGCCCTTCTGCTTTCTGCCAGAAAGCACAGCTCAATTTATTTTGATGTATGAAGCCTGAACGCAGCCCCAAAAAAGTATATACACAAGACGGCCGAGACCTCTGACCGACATTCTTTGTAGCAGAGTCACTCAGGAAAAAGGAAGGAAACTTACTTTTCATCAGTGCTTTGTACGGGGTTTGAAAAGCAAGGGAAAAAAAATTGTTGGGACAGATTGCGTTGGATAATTCTGCTACCGAGTAAGAACGGGCCTTTAGCAGCGGGAATTACTAGCCCATGAAACAGGTCAAGAATCAGTATCCAGCATAAAGGGAATGCACTGAACAGCCTTCCAAGGGGTTTTTCTCTTCCCCAAGTCCCCATGAAGGGCAGGAAGTCTGGAAGATAATGGTCCAACAAGAGGCTGGCCAGCTTGTTCTAGGACTAGACCCAAGACTACCTACTATAGATATAGACCAGGATATTAGAGTGCTTTATTTCTTGCCACCCAAACAAATTAAGGGGTTGTACAAATAAGAAATGCTAACTTGGGAAAAGAAATCCATTTGTATTGGAGGAGGTAGTGTACAGAGAGCCACTGCACACAAAAGGAACCTTGAGCATTTATGATGCATGCTTTTTAAACCTGTCAACCTGGACAAATTAAGCTGTGTCGCACCTGAAAATTACTTTTTGTTATTACAGAGCACTGAAAATCACATAGGTGACTGTGAACCATCATGGCTTCCGTTACAAAACACAAACCTGCAAAACCAGGAATACTGCTTTATGAAGCACCTTCCTGTAGACCCCGGAGTGGCTCCGAGGGGCCAGGGAGAGGGACGTCAGCGACGGGCAGGGGCCGCTGGTCCCCACAGACACGCTGCACGTGCAGCCTGTCGAAACGCTCCTCGGCTGGTTAACGCGTTTTTTCTGCTATGCATTTGCTTGCTTTTTGCTGTGAAGATTTCGCACCAAGGAGGAGCAACTAGCAGGAATATGATAAAATCTGCTAATGACACAAGTTGATGCAACTTATACAGGGCCAGGGGCATAAAGAAAGGCCTGAGAGAAACAGGTAACCGGGAAACAATGGGGGTAAAATTTAGTGCCTTCATAATAAGGAGGAAGTAGAATTTAACATGGAAATCATGACACCACTGACTGGAGGAGTGGAAAGACAAGTCATTGCCAAGAACAGTGTGTTCAGATTTAGCTTTCTCATCTGCCAGCCAAAGACTGAGCAAAAAATGTTAGCATGGTCAAAATGGCAAAAAAAGATTGTGTGGACAACAATCCACTCTTTTAGGAGAAAAAAAAAAATCAAAACCTCATGCTTCAGTGGTTAAAACACTCACTAACCATTGGAAACTATGAGATTACCCAATCTAAGACAGAGAACATCCCATATCTGCCTAATATGATTTTAACAACCAACCCTGTCATGATTCAGTTAATTAAAAACCCCTCTATTTCCAGAGCTTGTCTTTCCCCTTAATAAATCATGATCAAGTAACTTGTCTTCTGCCACAAAACGAGCTTCCTGAAACACCGATCATACTCAACTTTTTTTGTAAACTTATGTCAGAATATACGTGCATTCATTTAGAATTACAGATTTGTATTTGCAGCCAATCTAGGCACCTCCTAGAGGATTCTAACCTGAAAAAAAAAAAAAAAAATATATAAGAAAATCTGAATCTTTAATGGGTTGGGTTTTGGTTTGGTCCTTTTTTTTTTTTCCCCTTCTCTTTCTGAAGACTGGGATTCAGTCTCCCCAAAAGACAATGTTTAGGAACATTAATCTGCAGGAGATAGATACACTGAGATTTATTTCTGTCAATAAAGGAGCAAGAAAAAAGCCAAAGGAGAGGAAAAAAACCAAAACCAGCGTGGTAAGATTACATTTAGGAAAACAAGCACTGGCTGGCGCCTGGTTTTTATAGCGACATATTTCAAAGTGTCTCCGTCTCTTCACAGTCCGTTACTGTGGACCTTTGAGCGAAGCCACACGGCGGGGCGCCTCTCTGAAGCACGCGTTAGCGCTCCTGCCGCGGGTGGGACCAAACATGCCTTCGGCCTGCGTACGTCCACGCCTTCCTGCATGGCAGCCACAACACTTGTTGCGGTCATTGGTTGGTTGTGCTGACCTAACTTATCTGGTTGCTGGTTATCATCTCTTGGTTGGGCTGACATAACTTGCCTGGTTACGGGGTCACAAAATTTCCACCCCGGTTCAAGCGTAGGAAAACCCCTTCATTCAGAAATCGACAGGTAATTCCAAGAAAAGGAGAAAGCCACCATCCCAGGACCAAGGGCTGCCCGAGCCCTTCCCCAGCAAGACAAGAACCTGCCCGGGCAGGAAGAGGGAAGCGCTCCGGGGCGGCAGAACCGCTCCCCGGCGCTTCCCGGGCACCCACCTCCCGCCCGCGGCCGGCCGAGGAGGAGGAGGAGGAGGAGGAGGAGGAGGAGGAGGAGGAGGAGGAGGGAGGGAGGGAGGGCGAGAGGACGGCGGAGGAGGGACGCCGCAAAGCGCCGGCGGAGCAAGAGCCCCTTCTCCCCCCGCCGCGCCCCGGCCCGCGGGGGGCTCGGCCCTCCGAGCCGGGCCGCGCATTCCGCCGGGGACGCGCTCGGCTCCGCGGAGTCGGGCGCGGGCAGGAGCGGCCCAGGAACGGCCGGGGCAGCAGCTGGGAAGGGCCCGAGCCCGCCCTCCACCGCCGCCACCCAGGCCTGCGGGCGCGGCGGCCCCGGGGCCGGGCCCGCGCTGGCGCCGGGCCGGAGGGGCGGCAGCGGCCGGGACGCTGCTGGGGGGGCAGCCCCCACGGGCGAGGCGGCGGCGGCGGCGGCGGCCCCCGCAGGCCGCAGGCCCCTCCCGCTCGCGGCCCGGAGCCCTGGCTGCGGCGCCCGAAGCTTCCAGAAGGGCGCGCGCCGCGGCGGCTGCGGCGGGAGGAGAGCACCGCCTGGCGGCGCGGCGGCTGGCCCCCAGCGGCCTCTGTAGGCGGTGGATGATGCAACACCCAGCGCCCGTTGCCCCAATAGCTGGCGAGGGCCGCGCCGGTGGCGCCGCCCCTCGCCCCTGAGTGGCGGAGGGCCGGCGCGGCCCCACCCCTCCGCCCGCCGATTTGCTGCGCGCCGACGCCCCGCCCCGCTGCCACGCGTCACCGCCTCCCGGCGCGGCGCGCGGCCACGTGGACCGCGGCGCGGGTGCAGGTGGGCTCGGGCCGCCGCCGCCGCCGCCGCTGCTGCGCCGCGCCATGAGCGTGGGCTTCATCGGGGCCGGGCAGCTCGCCCTCGCCCTGGCCAGGGGCTTCACGGCGGCAGGTGGGCGCGGGGCGCGGGGGGCGGGCGGGCGGGTGGTGCGGAGCCGCCCGGGCTGACGCGCGGTGCCGTTCGCAGGGGTCCTGGCCGCGCACAAGATCACGGCGAGCTCCCCGGACACCGACCTGCCCACCGTGAGCGGGCTGCGGGTGAGTGCGGGCGGGCGGCGGGGGGCCGGGCGGCGGCGCTTCCCCCGGCGGGCCGCCCCGGGCGACAGCGGTCCCGTTTCTCCCCAACCGGTGCAGAAAATGGGCGTGAACTTCACGGTGAGCAACAAGGACACGGTGAAGAGCAGCGACGTCCTCTTCCTGGCCGTGAAGCCCCCCATCATCCCCTTCATCCTGGAGGAGGTGGGCCCGGACATCGAGGCCCGCCACATCGTGGTCTCCTGCGCGGCCGGCGTCACCATCCGCTCCATCGAGAAGGTGAGGGGCGGCGCGGGCTGGGGGCCCGCCCGGGACCGGGCCGGGCCGGGCCTGCCGCCGCGCGGAGCCGCGCCGTAGCGGGCTCCCGGCGCCTGGGAGGCGTCTGCCGCAGGGCAGACCGTGCGGGAGCGGGCCGTGAGCCGGCCCCGGCGCTCCAGCCCCCGGGAGTCGATGCGAGGGACAGGCGTTGCTTGCGCTGCCCGGGACTAAACTCCTGCCGCAGCCAGCTGGTTGCTTTGGGTCGCCTTTGCCTGTCCTCGTCAGAAAAAGCTGTAAGAGTCTTTATGCCAGCTCTCTTATCACACGAGGTGCTATCGGATCTTTTTTCTCCCGGCAGAGGTGGGTCATCTCCCCTGAATTTCTGCAGACTTTGTGCTAAGCATCTGCGGGAGCTGTTTTGGAGACTTGTGAGTTGATGTGGGAATGAGGCGTTCAGGGTATTGTTCTCAACAGCAGCTCTGCCCAGATTCCTGTTTGCTGGCACTACTAAAGGCTTCACATTTAACTTTTGGCCGTTTTGGCTCAAAGCAGGGAATTTGGAATACAGGAGTCTCTTTTCCCTCTGCTTGTGTTGTTCTTGCCCCTGGGGAGTCCCTTCCTAGACAGCCTATTTGATATGCCAAATACGCACTAAAGCTCATTTTTCTCTCTCCCTTCTTTCTTTCTGTCTCCAATAATTTTCTGCCCTAAGAAACTCTCTACCTTCTGCCCCACACCAAAAGTGATCAGGTGCATGACCAACACTCCTGTGATTGTCCGGGAAGGTGCTACAGTCTATGCCACTGGGACTCATGCGGACGTGGAGGATGGGAAGCTCTTGGAACAACTGATGGCCAGTGTAGGCTTCTGCACTGAGGTGGAAGAGGACCTGATAGATGCTGTAACGGGGCTCAGCGGCAGTGGCCCTGCGTATGTACGTGCTACTTCCTCAACTTGTGACGGTCTTGGGGAGAGCAGTAGGCTTTGCATGCGGTGAAAGTCTGTGCAACTTCAGTTTGTCATTTCTTGTTTTTCTCATTGCTGCGTTCGCGATGGGACATGTAATCCAGGTATCCAGTTTATAACCAGTTTGAGTCAACAACAGAAGTCCTGTTACCAGTCGGATGAGTCTGAAGTCCGTAGCCAGTGTGCAATGTCCACGTGTCCATGTTGCAAAACGTGGGCCTATAGTTAGTGTGGCACAGAAGCTGAATTTCTCCCATTCCCCCCTCTCCTGAGCTGGAACTAGTGGGAGGGAAGCCTAGCATGGCACCCATGCAGTAAAGGGGGAGGCTTTTGTCAAGTCTGTAAGCGACAGGAGTCATGGTGTGATCCTGGAGCCCCGGATTCTCTCCTCCCTGAGAATGTCAGTCTTGAAGTAGAGATTTCAGTTACCTTCTTCCTCTGTCTTGTCTCAGGCGTTCACTGCTCTGGATGCTCTGGCAGATGGGGGAGTGAAAATGGGACTTCCCCGCAGGCTGGCTGTTCGACTTGGAGCACAGGCTTTGCTGGTCAGTATTTCCTCCTCCAGAACACATTTGAGGCTGTGCCTGCTCTGCGCAGAGTATTCTGCACATCATGGTTTGAAACGATCTCAGTCCTCTTACTGAATCTACTTTAAATAAAGGGGTTTGGTTTGACTGCACACAGGTTCCTGGTGAGGGGACGTAGGAAGTGTCTGCAGCAATCTGCTGGCGCTGATGGTGGTGTGGGAGCTGGGGCCTGGGGAACTGTGACTCCTCTGCAGGGTTTTTCAGCTCTGAAAAGTGTTTTGGCAGCCTGCTAATGGCTGTCAGGCAGGAGCCCAGTTTTGCCCACTGTGAGTGTTAGGTGCTGCTCTATGCAGTGGAGAACAAGAGTATTTGACAGTCGGTTCCTCAGTCAGAGCTCTGGCAGCTGTTTTCTTTTCCTCGCTGCAGGGTGCTGCCAAAATGCTGTTAGAATCTGAGCAGCATCCTGGTCAGCTGAAGGACAACGTCTGCTCGCCCGGGGGAGCCACCATCCATGCCCTGCACTTCCTGGAGAGCGGTGGATTTCGCTCACTCTTAATCAATGCTGTGGAGGCTTCCTGCATCCGGACAAGGTGGGCATCTAGGACGTCCTAAAGAGCCTGTAAAACTTGCCCCCCACACTCCCTGTCTCTTTCTTTTGCTATGTCTTTCTCTCTCACCACCTCATTGCAGGGAGTTGCAGCATCTGGCAGACCAAGAGAAGATCTCCCCAGCAGCCATAAAGAAGACTTTGCTGGATAAGGTGAAGCTGGAGTCTCCTTCCCTGTCCGTGGCATCTGCCAGCAAAGTCAGTCTGTTCACCAGTAAGAGCCCCAGCAGCAAGAAGAACTGACCAGACTGCGGTAGTCTGGCTGTGCTGAACATCAGTCTCCTCCATGCCCTTTCTTTTTGTCTAAGGAAAACGCTCACTCTGAATGTTGGTGTCCCCCATACCTGGCTCTTGGCTTGCAGCAGCTGTGGGGCAGTGCAATGCTGTAGAACAGGGTCTTTAACCTGTAGTGGGGTTGGTGCAAACTGTCCCTGGCATTGCTGTTCTCTGTTGGGCAGGGGTGATACCATCATCAGAGCTTCAAGGGCATCGTTTGTCCAGAAGCCTTGGATACTTCTAGGACTCAGGCAGTGTTTGTGGTGTCCCATGCAGAAATGGTTTCTAATAGGATTTTTAAAAGAGGTTTCGGAATGCCTTTTGGTCTCAAAGGTTTGAACCAGGCCTGGATCCCTCCTGCCCCATCTTGCATCTGCTGTCAGAGCTTGTCTCGTCACTGTCTTTATTAGCTAGAGCAGATGCTGCCACACAAATGCAGTGCTGTGCACCATGTTAGAGGCTGGGCCCTAAAGCACCTCTCAGAAGGGACCAAAGTGCCTCTGCCCCATCTCCCATCTGCCTTGACTTTGAGAGACAGATGGTGTGAACCTCTGGACCACGCTCTGTTTCTCTCTTTGCCGGCCGCCCTTTCTCTCTGCTCTGTCTGGTTTGGGGAACTGTGAACTGCTCTCACTGTCCCTCCTTTGCTGCTAGCCTGGCTTGGGTGGGTGGGCAGGTGGAGGGGTAGTGAGTGCTCCCTTTTCCCTCTGACACCTCTTCATGCTCTCCATGGGCAGAATCTGCTCCCATGTGCCCACGGATATGTTTCAGTGTCACTGTGCTCCCCGATGCTCTCCTTGCTCTTTGCACTGCTCCTGGGGCAGCTGGGAGCAGAGCTGAAGTCAAGGACAACCTCCTCTGGAGAAAGCCACCTTCTGTACCCTTCCCTTGGACTCAAGCAGGGTTTTGTACCGAGGTGCCGGGCTACCGTGTGGCAGTAGGACTCTTCCTCAGCACCTTTCGTTGCATTAGGCTGTACCTCCTCCTTGGGCTGCAGTGTTGAAGCCTGTTGACAGTGACTGCTCTGCTTCAGCTTGTGCAATCCAGCTGTGTTGTGGTGGACTGGTTGTCCCTTCCAGACAGCATTTCTCCCAGTAGGGCCCCTGGGCTGGTGAAATGTGGCACAGCAGCCCTCAGTGTCACCTTGTGTTGGCACAGTTATGTCTCTCTGGTATTTTCTAGACCCTTTCTTTTTTCTTCCTGTTCCTTTGAAGGTGTTGCACTGCTAATGCTAGAAGGGGAGAACACCTAGAAAAAAGTTAGGGGCTGCTTCATGCAGTTGCATTCCTAGTTCTTTAGAATACAAGACTAAAGGGAAACACTGAGTCATCTGGTGTGGCTTGTGGCTCCGATCTTGTCCCATCTCACCTAGCTTGTCCTGCGTGAGACCCAGGAGGAAAGTCAGCCCTTGCTTGACACAAGAGAGGTTCAGGGAGGACTTGAGAAGTCCTTGTTGGACAGGCATCGGGCATTGCTTGGTGAAACACATCCAGGTGACTATGCTTTTGCAGAGGAGGAAGACCCTTGCTGTTCTGGTCTGGAGAATTTCCCAAGTCTGACTCAAATTTATGAGCAAGAAACAGCAGCAAAGTATGGGGTCTAGGAGCAGTGGTCCCTTCTGCCCCTCAGACTCCAGTATTTGTGAGGGAAGGAGTCTGGCCAGGGTTGTGGTAGCAGCAAGCAGAGAGGGTGGCCCTGCTCGACCCTTCCTGCCGGCTGGCACAGCCCCCAGCACCAGCCCAGGCGCGAGCAGGCGCTGTGCTGTGTCGAGGGCAGCGCAGCACCTCTCTTCCCTGGGCCCACTGGGGAAAGGGATGAATGAGGGTTGTAGACTTAAAGGGCAGAAGGGACCAGCGCTCTGGTCAGACAGAAGGGGGATTACAGCCCGTCATCTAGGACGGTTAACCTTTCCTTCAGGCACAGTCTTGGGATGCAGCCCCAGAACAGCAGCAAAGAGGAGATTGTGTCTACTGCCTTCTGTGATTTCTTTATAGCCAACGTCCCTGCGTGGCTTCCTTGCCTCTCTACTTTTCTCCCAGGGCCCGAGTCCTGTCCCAAGCCAGAAAACTGCACAAAGGATGCAAGCTGCCCCTACCACTTTCACGGGGCTGCAGTGGGAGCAACAGGCTGGAGGGGAGGGAATGGATTTGGGTGGATAACTGTATTACTGTATTCTACCTTGGCGTATACTGGGGGAGTGCTGGTAAAAGGAGGACATTTAAGATGGGCTTATTGTCTCCTGAGGAATCCTGGACATGCAGGTGATGCAGGAAAAGCATTTCGGTATCAATGCAGAGGCTGCCAAAGGTGCTAGTAATAAAGCATTTTTAGTGTTGGGCTTTTGGCTGGTAGCAGGGTGTGACCCTATAGGCATGACAGATGGTTACTCCTCTCTTTACATAATAAACTGCTTCTCTTGACAGAGAGCTGCGGCTAATCCTAGCTGTTGGGACTGGGTCTATCTCTTGCCTCTGGCAGTGGCCATGGGGTCCTTGCTGCCCGCAGTGAGTGTGCTCAAAGTGTGCTGCAAACCTGTCTTTGACGCTGGTTTGTCTGGGTGTGGGACTGGGAAGCGTATCTGCCTGTTTCTCCTTGTCACCCATGGTTCTGGAGCAACAACACAAAAGTTATTCTAGGCCCCTGTGCTACCAGTTTTCAGAGACTTAAAGAGACGGGAAGGAGGAAAGCCTGAGTATCCCGACCCTTTAGGCTTTCTAGTGGTTCTGCCACTGCATACACGATTCCATGGGAGGCAAGCGGGTGCTGTGTGTTCCTCCGCTTCCCTGCTCAGAAGCTGTGACTACCCCACACAGACAGGCCAAGCTGGAAGTCAGGTGGCTTAAGTACTGGCTGATGCAAAATGAAAGGGAGCATTGCAGTTTCCATTTGGCTGATAAAGTATGATGCAGAATAAAAGGTAGGATGACTGAGCTTGAGCCCCTCTGCAGGGAGACTTATGAACTGCCCCAGTGTACCCCCAGAGAGGCACAGCTATAGATGAACTTCCTAGATGCTCGTAGACCTGTAACCGAGCTGGCTGCCACAGCAGACGGAAACCCCAGGCCATGAAGGGCTACAAAAGAGCTCTACAGGACTCAAGTTCACGTCCCCTGCATCCACAGTGGAGAACAGCGGTGCTGCTACTGAATGCCCAGGGCCCAGCCTATTTCCTCCTTAGGAGTGTGCTTTCTCCACGGTGTTGCCTTAACTCCTGTATGCCCAGTTTCATCGGTGCGGCTTCCACTTGTCCCTCATCCTTCTCTGCTGTACTCATCTTGTCAGCCCTGCTTTGCTCATAGCACAGCAGTAAATGCAGCAGGCACCAGTATTCCTGTGTTACAGACCCATAGTTATAGTGGAACAGGTGGAAACACACCTGGAGCAAGCCAGGCACGATCTGGGAGAGCAGCGTTTCACAGTGGAAGAGCCAGCCCCGGTCCGAACGCTTTTCAGCCGGGGCTTGCTTCAGCCCTGTCACCAGTGCCTAGGAGAACTGCTGCAAAGCTCTCTTCTGTAAGTCAGCATTTTCGTTGGAGACCTTGCTGCTCCTCCGTGCAGTTTCAGCAGCTCTAAGAAACTGTGGATGCAGCAAAGAGGAGCAGCTGAAAGGGAGCGTGGGGCCTCCTGCAGGAGAGGACGCCTGTGCTGCTGGCCAGGCGGACCCGGCAGCCGGAGCAGGCGGCCGTGCTCTCCCCTGCGCTGGAGCCAAGTTAAAACGCCGGACGCGGAACAGGGGGGGCACCCCCGGGGGGAGCAGCAGCAGCCCCTGCTCGTGCTGCGCGGCTGTTCGTCGCCGTGCACCACTAACACTGCTGCGGCCGCCGGCTCCGCCGCCGCGGGAGGCCGCCTGACAGCGCGCCGAGGCCGGAGGCTGCTGCCAGAGGTACCGGCAGACCCCGCGCTGCCACCCGCTGCCGATCCGCCGGGGCCCGGGCGGGCGCCGCTCCGCTCTGGCGGGCCCGGGCGGGGCAGCGGCTGCGGCGGGGGCAGGGGCAGGGCGCGCCCCGCGCCGGCGGGAGGGGGGGGGCGGGGCGGCACTGGCCGGGCCGGGCTAGGCCAGGCCAGGCAGCCGCCGGGCGGGCCCCGCAGCCCGGGCCGGGCGGAGCCCCGCGCCTCCCCTTTCAGGCGCCGCCTCCGACAGAAACGCGCGTCCCCCTTAAGGCCCGGGGCGGTTGCGCCGGGCGCTTCATGAATGGAGCCACGTGACCCAAACATCACGTGACGCGTCCGTGAGCGGCGGCGGCGGCTTGCGGCGTCCCGGTCCCTCCCAGCGCGGCCTCCCCGCCCGGTCCGGCCCCGGCGGCTCCGAGAGGAGGTGAGCGGCGCCGGCGCCAGCTGCGGCGGCGGGCGCGGCCCGGGCGGCGGGCGCGGCCCTGGCACCGGGCGGGGCGGCGGGCCGGTCCCCGGGGGCGGGCCGGGGCGGGGCGGGCGCGGCGGGCCCGGGAGGGCGGCCGGGGCCGGGGCCGCCGCCGCGGGTGGGAGGGTGGCCCGCGGGGCCGCCGCCGCTGACTCACGGCGGGGCTTCCGGGGCCGCGGCCGCCCCGGTGCCGCCCGTCGCGCCGCCCGCCCCTGCTCCCCGCCCCGCCCGGTCCCCGCCCCGCGGCCGAGCAACAGGTGCGCGGGGCCGCCGGCCTGGGGCCCCGGCCCCGTCCGCGCCTGCCGCCTCCCGGGGACACCGCGGGCGCCGCCCGCCCCTCCCGCCCGCGGCTGCCGCCGGCCCCGGCCGCCCTGCGGACCGGCTGTCCCGGGGCGGGCCGGCCCCTCCGCGCCCCCGGAGCCCGGCGCGGCCGCGGCCTGGCCCACAGCGGGTCCCCGGCCGCCGCTCCTGCGAGGGGCGGAGGCGCTGCCGCGGGCGGTGCGAGGGCCCCGCCGGGCAGGCGGCTCCGGGGGTGGGGGGGGTTTCCTCAGCGACCCGCCCGGCTCGCACCGCGGGCTTCCTTCTTGCGAGGCGGTTTTCCTCCTGAGGAGAGGAGGCTCTGGGGAGGGTGACGAGCGGGAAGGGGTCCCGCTCGGTACCGTGGCTCGTTTCCTCGCGCAGGGGCTCGGCCGCGGGCGGGACGGCCACGCTTCCCCGCGGCCGGTGCCGGCTGGGAGAGGGCGGGCGGCCGAGGGGACGCAGCTGTGAGGTTCTGGCCCCTGTTCCGGAGGGGCCCGCGGACTCGCTGCCCCGCCGAGCCCCCGGTCCCTGGGGGGTGCAGGGAGCGGGCTGGGGCTGTGGGCCTGCTCGGCTCTGCGGCGTCCTCGGAGCCGAGCGGATTCCCGCTGCGGTGGGAAGCAAGCCTCTCCAGTGGGACTGCGGAGGAGGCTGCAACGCCTGGCCGACACGGAGCGGCTGCGTGTGTGTGCACGGGGGGGGTCTTGCTGTTCGGAGCCGGGGACGTCTCTGGCTGCCCAGAATACGCGACGTTTGAGCGGCGTGGTTAGAGGAAGGCACTACCAGGAAGGCTGGAGGGGGTCTCCGAGAGCCAGCTCTTTCCTTGATCTGTGCAAGCACAGTTAAAGCCGGCTGGGTGGGCAGATTCCTTGAGGGAAGAATTGCAGTCAGAGTGCCCTGGGTTGGGTGTGAGCTCACCAGGGACTCCTAAGGGGAGGGGGGGCACAGGAGAGGCACTCTCCTGACTTCATGTGTAACTGGGGGAGTCATCCAATTTGTCTGGATTCCTGGGAGGGCTGTGTGAGCTAATTTGCAACAAAGCAAGTAAACAGAGTATGAAATCCACACCGGGAGAGAGAGTTCTCCTGCGGGGTGCCCGACCCCTGCCAGCAAACCACAGTCCTCCGCCCGCCCGGTGCTGTGGAGCCCGTTGTGGAGCACAGCCCCTTCCTCTGCCTCCCTGTCCCTACAGATGGGTCTCCCTCCCTCCCTCCCGGCGCCGTCTCTGGGCCAGCCTGCGCTGGAACGGGTGACGTCACTGTGTTTACACGGGGCTCGTGGCACGGTTCTGCAATCAGGAATGTGGAGAATGGGGCCTGCGTTGAATCATGCGTGGTGCTGTCAGCTCTCTTGTGCTGCCTTTGAGCTGAGGAGAGAATTGGCTGCGCTTGTGCTGAGTTCAGGCCTTTTGAGCTCTGGGGAAATGTGTTGAGGCTGCATTTTCTTCATTGCAGTCATTGTGTTTGGCACTTTTCAGTGTGATCTTTCTTCGGGAAGCTATCAAAAGCTGAGCAATCAGCAGCCTGGAGAGCTAGGCCAAGTCTGGTCTCTGTCTTGGTGCCAGTTCTCTGGGTGTCCTCTCTGCGAGCTGCCAAATAGCCCTGTCGCTGATCCTTCAAACGGGACCCAAAAAATGGCCAACAACTAGTCTCCGGGTTGTTCTTCCCATTCTACTGACTGACGTGTGTTGCTGCGTCTCATTTTGATCCCTTTGGGAAGGGGGGCTTTGGAGGGTCCGGCCCGTGTGAGCACCCCTGTTGATTCCCCGCTCTGCCCCAAGGAGCTCTCTTCCCAATACCCTGCCTGATGCAGCACATTTGTTGCCTTGTTTGTTTTATTTCAGCTCTGCTGTAATGAAGGAAGGTCGAGTGCTTGCCAGGCAGCTGGAAATTCTTTAGCGCCACGAGGCAAACAAATTTCTGTGGTCCCGCTGACCATACCTGCCCTTGGCTCCTTACGCTCGCCAGAGGATGGTGCAGAGAGGTGCTGCAGGCGTGACGTTGTTGGTCTCCCCAGCTCTTCCCTTCCTTCTCCCCTTTTCCCAGCAGCCATGTTGTTTGCCAAGGAGGAGCAGAGGAGAGAAATACAACAGTATGGGAAGGAGTGAAGAATTGATTTTATGAAGCAGTTGCTTGTGTGGTGTCCATCCTGTGTTAGCCTGCTTCGTTGCAGCTACCTTCCTTGGATGGCAAAGTGACTCTTTCTACACCGGCACTGTCAGGTTGTAGCGGACATCTCATTGGAAGGAGCATTGTCCTCTGGGTATAAATAGCCTGCCTCCTGGCAGGCTGGAGGCTTTGGGAACGTCTCTGCCGGTGTCCTGGGGAATGCTGACCCCGTTCACCTCTAATAGGTGGTAGATGCATTGCGGGGAGCCTGCGCCACAGCTGCTAGAAGAGCATAAATTCGTATTTGCTGACTTGTGCATCTGGTTCTTGGCTATAACTGTACATCGGTGCCTCTTACGTTTAGCAAAGCAGTAGCAAACAGAATTGTTATTGACTGTTTGGCACCAAAGAGATGAAAGGTACAGAGGTGTTTGTAGACTGTGCTTGCACAGGAACGCTTGCCTCGCTTAAGGAGGCGTGCAGTTCCTGGCTGTTTGAGGCGCAGCTATGTCTGTCGAGCAATATCTGAGAGGATTAATTCACTGGGCAGTGTAGTAGCACTCTGAACTAAAGCCTGAGGGGAGGAGGTACGCAGGGATAGAAACAGGAGCTTGGGTATGATTCACTGCAAAAACAGGCCTGGGAATTGCTCTTACCGGTTCTGACGTCCTGTCTTCCGTGGCAGTGGAGGAGTCTGCTCTCCTCTGGTTTTGGCCGCCCTTAATCTTTGTTTTCTTATGAGCATACCCTGACTCTGAAGAAAGCCAGGGACCGATAGGGACTTTCTCACAGAAGAGACCTATGGCTGGGGTCAGCTCTGCGTGACCGGGAGAGGTGAAGGCTGCTGAGGCATCAGCCCAAATTTGTGATGGGATTCCAGTGTGCCCAAATGCTTCCTTGTGCTGCAGTATCAGGTCATCCTTCTGTTCTTTGGGAAAGGTTGGGTGCAGAACTTTGACTTGAACCTGGATATGCCGGCTTTCCTGGGAAGCAGAAAAAGTTCGGAGAGGCGTGAGTGCAGCCGTGGTGTTCTCCTGCCCTGCAGGATGCCCCACGAGGCGTGTTGTGGAGGCAAAGGCTTCCCCTGTGCTCCTTGCCCAGGGTCGCGTGTTCTTGAACCGTACTGGTTTGGGTCCTTGGGGGCACCTAGAATCTGGTAGGATTCTCGTCCTGGGGAGTTTCTGGGCTGTGCTTGGGCACCTGTTGGAAGGGCATGTCAGAGCGACCGGCTGCCTTGCTCTGCTTGGGAGTTGCAAGGATGAGGCAGGGAGCAAGAGGAGCAGAGTGCCAGCATGCTGAGTCAGCATGACTGGCCCGGAGCAGCCGTGCTCTGGACCCAGCCTGCTGCCTGCCAGGCTATTTTTAAAAATGTGGCTTCCGTGTATTCTGACTCCTCCTAGTTTTTTAATTTCCCCCACCCCAAGCAAAAAACCCAGCATTGCCACAAAGTCTCCGTGGGAGTAGGGGTGTGGAAGGGCAGCAGTTTCTGCTCAGGGACAGAATTTGCCGCTTGTGAGTCCAGCTCAGTCGGGTGCTTGTCGAGTGTTGCCCGGGGAGGGGAGTGGGATGTGCGGCAGCACGGGGCGTTGCTGCTGGACCCTGCCGCAGGAATGTCGCAGGCTCTGCTGTGTCCTGGGGGGCTAACCTGACCTTCCTTCCCTTCCAGAACCTGATTGACAAGGCTGTCGTGTTATGACGACCCCCAACAAAGGAAACAAGGCCTTGAAGGTAAAGAGGCAGGTGGAGGAAAGGGCTGCGGGTGGCAGGTGCAGGCATCCACTCTAGGTTTCATGAGCGTGTGCTGCCTTCTCTTCCAGGTGAAGCGGGAGCCAGGTGAGAATGGGACCAGCTTGACAGATGAGGAGCTGGTGACCATGTCTGTGCGGGAGCTGAACCAGCATCTACGGGGCCTGTCGAAGGAGGAGATCATCCAGCTGAAGCAGCGTCGGCGCACGCTGAAGAACCGGGGCTACGCGGCCAGCTGCAGAGTCAAGCGTGTCACCCAGAAGGAGGAACTGGAGAAGCAGAAGGCAGAGCTGCAGCAAGAGGTGGAGAAGCTGGCCTCCGAGAACGCCAGCATGAAAATGGAACTTGATGCTCTCCGCTCCAAATACGAGGCTCTCCAGAACTTCGCCAGAACCGTGGCCCGGAGCCCCGTGACCCCTGCGCGGGGGCCTCTCACCTCCAGTATGGGGCCCCTCGTCCCTGGCAAGGTTGCTACTACTAGTGTCATCACAATAGTGAAATCCAAAACGGACGCCCGGTCTTAGTGAAGCGAGTGTCGCCTGAGCTTGTCTGTGCAGGGCAATTAGGCACAAAACCAGCCTGGAATCCCCAAAGCACAAACCCTCCCCACATGGGTCTGGGTTCCTTCTACTTGGCCCAGGACTGGCCTGCTGATCACTCCAGTTTTATTTTGTTGTGTCCAGATTGGTATGAGCAGTGGTGATGCGTCCCTTGCCCTTTGCAGACAGAGCTTCCCACCCAGCGGTCTGTAGCCCTCGGGCGCCCTTGGGACAGACTGCGAGATCTTGGTTTCCTAGCCAAAGAAAGTCTGTGCAGTGTGGCTGACGGCAGGGCGATGGAAGGGCTTGGGGAAGGTCCGGAGGGAGGCTTTCTTCCTGGGGGCCGGGAACCCTAATTTTCGGTCACTTCCAAAGGCTTTCCTTCATTACTCTGCCAGGTGGTGCATCTCGGTGCCTGACTGCCAGGCACCTGAACCTGCTGCTTTTGTCTCATTTGGTACCCGTATTTGCAGTTGGGGTGTTCTGTGTAATAGGTTTTTATTCCTTTCTAGGTGTGCCTCTGTGCCCTAACAGTGGGTTTCCTTCAGATGTCTGTTGCGTTAGCCGTGTAAACTAGCAGTGGTGGAAAGGAAGAGATGCTGTCATGCCCTGCTGCCTCTGCCCCCGCGACGGGGAAGGAGCCGGGACAGGGCCCTTGCAGGGGCCCAGCACCCCAGGGGAGGGAGGGAAGGTACCGTGTTGACTGCAGGCCGGTTTTGTGCCTAATGTGTTGCACTGAACAAGACCAAAATCACTAGTTGTTCCCGTGTTTTGAGGGTATCAAGTGTCTCTAGTGTGATGGTTTACACAACCAGTTTATGTGGTTAAATAGCCCTTTATTTAAAGAGAGAAACATCATTTTAAGAGTTATTAAATTATCTAAGTTTAAAATTAAAATCAGACAGAAGAGAGAGCGTATTTATAGTCAGCTTTTTTATCTGAGAGGGCGAGAATATTTGACCATATAAATGGGGAAATATTCTCGGAGACTTTGCTAGTTAAAAGTTAATAAATAAATAATTTTAAAGTTTCTCATGAACCTCCCGCAAACTGTTTGTGGCTCTGAGGTTAGTTTTTATAAAGAGTTATCAGACTTTATTTATAAAACTTAGAAAAAGACAAAAAAAGAGGCAAGTCCTGTTTGATATCTTTTTGCAATTGTACCAAAAGTGACTTATTCTCGACCTTGCTGGCTTCTGTTGTGTCCCCTTGTGTTGCGCGCTCTGCTCTCTGAGCTCTTGCGTGGCGCTGTGGTGAGGTGGTGCCAGTGGCTGCCTTTGCCATGTGCTGTTGTTTCGTGCTGCCTTTGTTTTCCCTAAGCTCGACCGAGAGATTGGGTTGGAATCTCTCTGAATTCTCCAGGATTCTGGCACACCGGCAAAGGTGCTGCTGTTCTTGAAGGCACAACCAAATGGCTGGTGCAACTAAGCAGTGATGAGAAAATGCTTCTCTGCAGAGGCGTGTTGCAGGAGCAGGGGCGGCTTGGGCCTCTCGCTGAGCAGCTGACACTGGGTAGCTCAGATACCTGAATGGGGAAAACATTGCGCTTTCCGTCCTCCGGCAAAGCTGGTAGAGAAGTAACACAAGGGAGAATTGTCCGAGTTTAAGAGGAGACCAATGGGATTTAACTCTGGGGTTGGATCCTGTGGTCAGAACTTGTGTTGCTCTTGCGGCTCGTCTGACAAGAGGGGCAAGCCTGCCTGCCTTCTGGGCAGTGCAGGACCAGCACTAGTCCTGAGTGTCTGCATATTACTGAAAATTAAGCTGTGGCATGGTTACTGTCTTTCCTGGTGCAGCTTCTGTCTGTGGGTACTGGAAGAGTGCTTAGACTTACAGCTGTGTGACACAGCTGAGAAGCTATTTCTGGCCAGGTTCTGTTTCCACAAACACTTTGATCCCCCTCTCCCCTCCCCAGAGATTTGAGATGATGACCGAGTTGTTTTAGAGAAGCAGGATGTGGGGGTGAAGTCCATGTGATCTCCTGGCTGCTGAAAGTCTCCTGGGCGGAGGGGACAGAGCAGGATGGCACAAGGGAAACCACAGTCTTGCGGGGGGGCATGGTTTGCCATACTGGGTGGTTTTTGGTGATGTTTCTTATGTAGCTGAACTGACACTGCTGTCCTCTGGGCTGAGAAGCAGGTAAACCTGATGAAAGCCGCAGTGTGGCAGGAGAGGAGGAGATAGTTGGTGGGGATTTTCTGCTGGAGGGGGAGATCAGCTTTGCTCCGATTGACGGGGAGTTTAGGGAGAAGCTGGGTGGGATGCTTTTCCCGGTGAACTACCGGAACGAGGAGTGGGTTAGAACATCTCCTCCAGGCTTCCCCCTCCCAGCCCTGGGCTTTCTCTTCTCCTCTCTGAGCTGAAGTGTCCGACATGCCGCTTCCCAGCCATTCACTGGATGGGCTACGCACTGAGCAGCACTCAGCGCAGAGCTCTGGGCTCCAACCTCTGTCTTCCAGCTGGTGACCTGGTGCCTGGAAGAGGTGAGATGTTCCAGTACATGGAGACCTCCAGTTGGCCTGTGGTGTCAGTCCCAACCCTGTCTCTCCCGGAGCCAGCCTGAGATCGAACCTGGCTAGAGAGCCCTTCTGAACCCAGCTGGAGGCCTGACCTCAGCAGGGTGAGCAGCCAAGGTTTTGGGTATGGGGCTGGTTAGGAACCGAGCTCCAGGGGCTGGAGGCTGTGGCGTGAGGAGGGCCGGATCAACAGAGCAGGCGATGACGGGCAGTCCTGCAGCCACGGTGAACTTGCTTCCGTTGTACTCTGCAGCAAGGAGTGCGCGGGTCCTTCCCTGCCTGCTGGGTGGCAGCCGTGCTGTTGCCGGTAAGAGGCTGTGCTGCTTTGGAGTGAGACCGTGAGTCAGGAGGACAGAGCAGGCGGCAGCACTGACTCCACCAGACGTTAATGCTGCTGTTTCTCCTCCCCTGTGCCGCGCTTGCTAGCTTGTGGCCCCAGCCTGCTCCGAGCGGCCGAGTGTGTTGGGTGAGGACACGTCGTGTAGGGGGGAGCAGGTGCAAAGCCACGGCTGAAGGGCGCCTGTGGGGTAAACAAGCTCTGCGGGCGCTGGGCTGGACGTCAGCGGGGACGCGGTCCCCTCGTGAGCACTGCTTCCCTGTGCCAGCGCACTGGTTTTGGTTTTGTTCTTGAAGTGTTGGACCCCGAGTGGTGTATTCCTGCAGTTCCACGGAGCCTCCCGTCCTGCCCCGGGGGACGCGGTCCCCTGCCAGCTGGCTTCCCGTTCCCCGTGCGAGGCGACCGCGGCCCCGAGCCGTCACGCCGACCTCTCTCGTATATAGCGTTCTGGAGTGTGGCAGTTCTTGTTCCTGAGGTGCTCGTCCGTTTGGTTTCCTGCTGTGAAGGGTGTCGTGTGTTCTTTCTCCTGTTCCTGGTGCCGTTCCTGCGGTGGTTGGGGCGGGGGCCCCGCCCCAGCCCGCCCGCAGAGCGAACCCGCGGGGGGTACCCCCGCCCCAGGCCGGCCATGTGTGTATCTTGTGAATTGTGTAAAGCTGCCCGCGCCTGGCGCAGCCCCGGTGGCCATCGCTCCCCGCTGGGGCCGAGCGGGCGGCTGGGCGGAGGGCCTCGCCCTGCCCGCGGCCGGTCCCCGTCCCTGCGCCGCCGCCTGCCCGGGCCAGGCCTGCCCGCCCGCCCCGGGGGGAGGCCGGGGGCTGCTGGCGGCTGCCCCCGGGCGGTTTCCCGGCGGGGCGGCCCGAGGCGGCCGGGGGCTCCGGCGAGGGCCCGCCCTGCGCGGCGGGGCCTGTCCCGGCCCGGGGCTCGTCCCGGCCCGGGGCTCCGGGGGGCGGTATTTATTGCTAAGTTATTGCCCGGGGCGGCGGGCCGGGCGGGCGGGCGTTATTTATTGCTGTACATAGTGTCCGTCCGCGGCCGCCGCTGTTTTGTACGTGACAATAAACCGCTTTCAAACAGCCGCCGCCTGGCGCTTCCTTGGGGCGCGGTCCGCCGCGGCGCGGGGGGCGCTGCTGCACCCGGGGCGGCGCCGCCGGAAGTGGCGCTCCGCCGCTCTCGCCGGCTCGCGGAAGCGGCGCCGCGGTGGCGCGCCCGGCAGCGGAAGCGGGGCGCTTCCGGGGCGATGGCGGCCGGCGGCAGCCTGAGCCGCTCGGAGCGGAAGGCGGCGGCGCGCGCCGAGATCCTTCAGCAGGAGGAGCAGCGGGACCGGCGGAGACAGGTACGGCGCGGCCCGGCTGGCCCGCCCCGCTGCCGCGGGCCGCCGTGACCACCGGTGTGTACCGGGCAGGTGTCCCGCATCTGGAGGAAGCCGCCGGCGGAGCGGAGCCCCGAGGAGTGCCAGGTGCTGAGCGAGAGCGAGGACATCGTCAGGGAGCTGGAGCGGCGCCGCAAGCGGCGCGAGCGGCTGCGCCGGCGGCAGGAGGAGGTGGGCGGCCGGGGGAACGGCGGGCCGGCGGCCCCCCGAAGCCGCTGCTCGGTTGTTGCGGGGAGCAGGCCGTGGGGAGAGGAGAGGAGCCCTGCGCTCCGGGGCGGGGGGGGGGGCGAGGCCGCCAGGCTGGCTGCTGCGGGGGGAGCCCTGGGGCTGCGGCGGGCCTCGGTGAAAAGCTGCCGTGCCGCGTCGCCAGGAACGGCTCAGGGCCCCGAGGCTGTGGCCTCCCGCGGCCGCCCTCGGCTTGTCTCGGCACCGCTCTTACTTTCAGCGGCTCCCAGACTTGTGTGTTTTCCAAATGCATGCGGTTTTCTGTGTGTGTGCTGCGTGGGCGGTCTCTCGGGAGGATGGATCTGCATGTGCTGCTATCCAGGAAGCTTTTTCCCTTGATCTTCCATGGATAATATGGACAACACCCACATTCTTTTATTTAGAAACCACTTCTGATAATACTTGCGTCACTTTTTCTGGCTAGGCTAGGCCCATGTTAAAACTCCCAGGGAGCTCCCTGTTCCTTCCGATTCGGTGATGCGCCGTATCTCAGAAACACGTGAACTTGCTCAGTCGTATTTTCTAGGTATGTGACGAACCAGAGGAGTTAAAGAGAAAGGCTACCGAGCTGGCTGCCGCTGTCCGGAATGCCAAGCACCTTGTCATCTATACAGGAGCTGGGATCAGTACGGTAGGATTCTTTGGGGGTGAGTGGCTGGAGCTTTGGGAGCTCCTTCAGGAGTGCTGCAATGTTGTTTTTGACTTCTTTTGTGGTTTCCAAATGACTACATGATGTGTGTTATGAGTCTGGGATGCCACATTAACACGGCTGCACGGCAAGCCATGACCAAGACATTTGCTAGTTTGCATCTTGGGGTTGTTCCTGCTGCCCAAGAGATTCCGAGGCTGCATCACCTCTGTGACTGTGTGAAGAAGGCGCTGCTTAAACGAGAAGATCACTAGTCTTACTTTGTTCAAGTCTTTTCAACTAATTCTGGTGTAAAACCTAAAAGCAAGTTAGCTAATTAATGTTGCCTGTGTTAATGGTCAAGTAGGAATAGCTGGTGGTCATCAGAACTTATAGATGACAGTGTAAGAAGTGGCTGGTTTCAGTGGCCTCTGTTGGGAGACCAAAAATCTGGTTCTGCCTCTTCTAGTGCGACGTGTCACCTTTGTCTGAACTCTGGGATGAGAACCGTATTTTTCTTTCCCTTTTCTACAGTCTCTGTTGATACGGAGCATGATTCTGGGCAGGGTGTATGAGTGATAATGTCACAGGTATTTTTGCTAAAGAACGCTGAGTGCAAGGTACCAGAAATCAAGAGTCTAGTGAAAATAAGGAAACGTTCAAGAATGGAGTTCTGTGTACGGAAATGGGAAGCATCAAGGGGGAAGAAAGAGTTCTGGAGGGATTCCATAATGGTAAAATTGGAGAAAATAAATACTGAAGGTGAAAATGAGAGCTGTAAGGTAGGAGAAAAAATGCTATAGAGAGAGAAAATGTATGAAAAGAAGGTTTTCCTGCGATTAGGGAACACTGCTAGAATCATAGAGTGGTTTTGGGTTGGAAGGGACCTTAAAGATCATCCAGTTCCAACCCCCCTGCCATGGGCAGGGACACCTTCCACCTGACCAGGTTGCTCAAAGCCCCATCCAGCCTGGCCTTGAACACTTCCAGGGAGGGGGCATCCGCAGCTTCTCTGGGCAACCTGTGCCAGTGCCTCACCATTCTCACAGTGAAGAATTTCTTCCTTATATCTAATCTAAATCTACACTCTTTCAGTTTAAAGCCATGACCCCTTGTCCTATCACTACGTGCCCTTGTAAAAAGTCCTTCTCCAGCTTTCCTGTAGGCTCCTGCAGGTACTGCAAGGCTGCTGTAAGGTCTCCCCAGAGCCATCTCCTCTCCAGGCTGAACAACCCCAGCTCTCTCAGCCTGTCTTCATAGGAGAGGTGCTCCAGCCCTCTGATCATCTTGGTGGCCCTCCTCTGGACTCGCTCCAACAGCTCCATGTCCTTCCTATGTTGGGGGCCCCAGAGCTGGACAGAGTACTCCAGGTGGGGTCTCACCAGGGCGGAGTAGGGGGGGAGAATCCCCTCCCTCGACTGCTGGTCATGCTGCTTTTGATGCAGCCCAGGAGGCGGTCAGCTTTCTGGGCTGCAAGCGCACATTGCCCGGTCACGTTGAGCTTCTCATCAGCCAACACCCCCAAGTCCTTCTCCGCAGGGCTGCTCTCAATCCATTCTCCGCCCAGCCTGCATTTGTGCTTGGGATTGCCCCGACCCATGTGCAGGACCTTGCACTTGGCCTTGTTGAACTTCACGAGGTTCGCACAGGCCCACCTCTCAAGCCTGTCAAGGTCCGTCTGGATGGCGAGAAAACTTGTAGTGAATGAAAAAGCACCCATGAATGAAGTGTATCTGGTTGTTCCAGCTGAGACCGGGTTGGTGTGTTTGTGGACAAGAGGTAGGAACCTTCTCGTCAGGCCTCGTTTTTTTTCTCTCCCGATAACACAGGCAGCTTCAATCCCAGACTACAGAGGCCCTAATGGCATATGGACGTTGCTGCAGAAGGGCAGGAGCATTAGGTAAGGAGAAATTCTGAGCTGTGTGGCAGAAAGCTGCTACGGAAAGAGAGATTAATGGCAATTCCAACCTTTTTTTTTTTCCCCCCTTTTTTTTTTTTCTTGCTTCTTGTCAGGGCTACAGATCTGAGTGAGGCAGAGCCCACACTCACCCACATGAGCATTGCCTGCCTACACAAGCACAACCTGGTAAGATGTTTTTTCCCCACCTCACTTGTGTTCTTCTGTCTAAGTATGATGAATAAAACCCAACAGGGGAAAAAAATTTTTCATGAGATTGCCTAACTACTGCTTTTACTCAGATGGCTACACATCCATGTAGGAAAAAGTATCTGTGCTCACATACAGCTGGGTCTTCATTAGGCTAGCTCCAGACTGTAGCTCTGGCAGTTTTCCCCCTGGCACCTTTTCTGTAACACCTTGTATTTCCCTCCTGGTGAGGCTGGTCTGGGGACCTGGCCACAAAGTCAGCCAGACCCAGTAAAGCTCTGTTCCTAGTAGAGTCTTTTCACTTAGCTTTCATAAAGGTCTGTTCTCCACGCTTTTTCTTGTTCTGCTCTGATGTATGGGGCTATTTGGTGCGTGTTGAGACACCTGCATTTGAGTTAGACTTTCAGAGTCCTCTGCATGCACGTTAGCTCAGTGTTTCATTCTTTTCAAGGTGCAGCATGTGGTGTCTCAAAACTGTGACGGGCTGCACCTGCGGAGTGGGTTACCCCGAGCAGCAATATCTGAGCTTCACGGAAACATGTACATAGAGGTGAGTGGCCAGAACAGCATGAAGTTACTGTCTAGTGGCCTCGCAAGAAGATAAGGTAAACTATTTATCTCTCACTAGCTCAAGAAGAGTTAGTACAAGGGCTAGCCTCTGCTTAGTTCGTATCTTCAGGCCATCAGGTTTGGGGTGAACTACTTAACAAGCACCAAAACAAAGTGTTCCGTACCGCTTGGTAGCTTTTTCTCTGTACTTGCTAGAGCCTTCTGCTTCTGACTACTCTTCCTCAGACCTTCTCTGAAATCCCTCCTATCGCCTACCCAACAGGCTCCCTGTAATTCCACTTGCTAGTTGAGGTTTTCCAAACTCTTCCAAGTTAGCATCTGATCCCTGATGATCCCTTCTACTGCTTCCAATTTATTGTCCCCCAAAAGTCCTTTTCTTCTGAGAGAAGTGGCTGGCTCCTGGTGTTTCACGGGCTAGATGCTAACGATGTAATGGGTTTTTTGCTTTTGTCCTGCACCAGGTCTGCACTTCCTGTACACCCAACAGAGAGTACGTGCGAGTATTTGACGTGACAGAGCGCACAGCCCTGCACAGGCATCACACTGGCAGGATGTGCCACAAGTGTGGGGCACAGTTGAGAGATACAATCGTCCACTTTGGGGAGAAGGGGACGTTGAGACAGCCCCTGAACTGGGAAGCAGCAACAGAAGCTGCAAGCAAAGCAGATGTGATTCTTTGTCTGGGTTCCAGCTTAAAGGTAACTTTAGAGACTCGGTGAAGATTGTTAGCAGCATTCCCTCTTGGTGATACACCTTGGTGCTGAGCAGTCTCCTCCCAAACAGACAACTGTAAACTCTGGTGTCAGGATTCGCCCACCATCTGTGATAGTCTCTCTTCCTCCCTCTTTCCCCTCCTGGTAATACATTCCTTTTCCTCTCACTGATACGGTTCACAGTTACGCGTGCCTTTGGCTGTACTGATATCTCTGTTTTGTGGCAGGTTTTGAAAAAATACCCACGTCTCTGGTGCATGAGCAAGCCACCCACTCGTCGCCCAAAGCTGTATATCGTGAACCTGCAGGTGAGAGCCTTTTGCACCGCGTTTGAAGGGTTTGGGCGAAACAGACGCTAGCGTGCGGTGAGCCTGTCCACCCAGGAGCACGCCGGGCCCCGAGCGCGGGCCGGATCCTGGGCAGGGACCCCACCTGCCCCGTGGGGATGGCCCCACCGCCGTGCAGGGAGACGCCTGCAGCCGCGGCTTTCGTGTCGCTCCTGCAGTGGACCCCGAAGGACGACCTGGCCGCCCTGAAGCTGCACGGCCGCTGCGACGACGTCATGCGGCTGCTGATGGCGGAGCTGGGGCTGGAGATCCCGCGCTACGACCGGTGAGCGGCCCAGGGCCCTGCCCGGCGGCTGCGCCCCGGGGGCCGCCCGGCCCGGGGGCCGCCCGGCAGCCCTCCCACGCTCGCCCTGTCTCCGCAGGGCGCGGGACCCCATCTTCGCGCTGGCCGAGCCGCTGCGCCCCGGGGAGGAAGGCACGCACTCGCGGAAGCCGGTGGCCCCGCCGCCGGGGGCCGAGCCGCCGCCGCCGGGGGCCGAGCCGCCGCGGGAGGAGGAGCCGCCGCCGCCCGCCCGCCCCGGCGGCTGGCTGGGCCGCGGCTGCGCCAAGGGCGCCCGGCGGCGGAAGAGCAACTGAGGGCGGGCGGGCGGGCGCCAGCGGGGACGCGCCCCAAGATGGCGGCGGGGGCGGGCGCGGGGCGGGGCGGGCGGCGGCCCCGCTCGCTCGGCTGCGGGCGGGCGGCGCCGCCGGTGACAGCGCGGCGATGCTGCGCAACGGGGCGGCGGGCGGCGGCGGCCCCGCGGCGGGCGGCGCGGCGGCGCACCGGCCCGTGCGCGTCTGGTGCGACGGATGGTGAGTGGTGCGGGCGGCGGGGCCGGGCGGGCGGGCTGTCGCGTCGCCCGGAGAAATAAACCGTGTTGGCTGCGCTGGTGCCTCCGGCTCCTCTGTGACCGCGGCGCGGCTGGGCTCGGCGGCGGGCCGGGCCCCGGGCCGCTTCCCGCGGGAGAGCGGCTCCCTCCCCGCGGAGCTGCCGCGCAGTCCCGGTGCGTGCGGCCGCGGGACGTGCCCCCCCCCCCCAACCCTCCCCTCCGGAGCCGGCAGCGCCCTCGGGCTCCGCCGCCGCACGGGCCTCGGCGAAGCCGCCGGGCCGGGCCGGGCCGTCCCGAGAGCCCGGGGCTGCAGCCGGCACCTGCCGGGCCGGCCCCCGAGCCGGGGGGAGACCCGGCCCCGGCCGGCATCCCGCTCTCCGTCCGGGGCAGGGCTATCGCAGCGTGCCGGAGCGCTGCCGCCTTCCCCCTGGAACTCGCCGTGGACGCGTCAATCGGTGCCCGCTGACAGATAGCAGAGAGACTTTCAACTTTGAGCCCGTGGGGAAGGTCACCTCCTGCAGCCTCCCAGCAACGCGCACCCTCGTGTCCCCAGACTGAACCGGGGCCGTTGTCTTTCTAGCTATGACATGGTGCACTATGGCCACTCGAACCAGCTACGCCAGGCTCGGGCCATGGGAGATTATCTGATTGTTGGAGTCCATACAGATGGTAAGAGGTTTTCTCAGCTTTTCACCTCCTCCTGCCTCTAGAATCTCCCAGCACCGTTAGCCCTGAGAGAACGGAGGTATCCTGATACAAAGCAGGCTTCTTCCTGCATCTGCTCAAGGAGCAGCGGCTTCCAAAAGAGACGTGTGCCTTCCCTGGGTGAGGGAGCAGTCGCCCCTTTCACGCTTTCTGGAGGAGGGTTAGGTGGTTCAGAGCTTGCAGGCTTCCTTTGAGGGGTGAGCTGTATTCTGTGCTGTAAAAACAATTGAACCAGTTGAAAATCAGTCTGGTTTTGCCGGTGTAAGCTGCAGAACTGATATTCCAAAACAAATTACTGTGCGGAGAAAACTCATTTCAAGCCCATCTGAAAGTTAACTACTAGGAACTAGTTCTTGCCTGTGAAGATGGATTTTCAAGTGGTTTATGGATGCATATTTTCTAGCATGAACTGAGCGTAGCATGAAGCTATTGTTTAAAAGGGGAATTTCCCCTTGGGGGGCTGCGAGGAGGCCCAGGTAGTTCCCCCCAGTAGGAAGTATCTGGGTACAGGGAGGCGCTGAGACCTTCCAAGTGAATTCCAGGGACCTTGTTACATGCTTAAGAAGTGCAAGTGAATTAAAATATCTTCTGATCTAGCTGGGGCTTTCTTCTCTGCAGTGAAGTCCACCTGCCTGTGAAATGTGTGAGGCTCCTGTCGGTGAGAGTCTTCATAGCTGTAGTGCATGCTTCTAACTGGGTTTTTCTGTTTCTTGCCCAGAGGAGATTGCCAAGCACAAGGGCCCCCCTGTCTTTACACAGGAGGAGAGGTACAAAATGGTGCAAGCCATCAAGTGGGTGGATGAGATTGCTCCAGGAGCTCCCTATGTCACCACACTGGAAACCCTGGACAAGTATAACTGTGACTTCTGTGTGCACGGTGGTGAGTCGTATTCTGAGGCGATAGTTGTATTAACACAGGCCCTCTGGGGCTTGTGTGCTCTTGGTTTCCCTGCTGCAAACCAAGGAACGTTCTGGCTAGCGCTGGCCATCAGAGGATACCTCGCGTACAGAGGTCTGCCGTACCAACGCCCGCACTGGGCAGCATGGCTACTCCTGTTCTGGTATTCTGGAGAAATACGTCTGTGCTAGGCACCCTAAGAGTGGCCAGGTCCCTTGGTTTTAAGCATCCCTTTCACTTACAAAGGTGAAATGCATTGTCTGACAATTATCTTGAGGTTGCCCTTAGCACCAGCAGAAATTTGTGTGTGGGGAAAATAGTAATTTGCAAAACTTAAATGTGAAAAACACTGTTAAAAAGGTAAGTGTGCAGAAATACGAGCATGTTTATATCTACTTATCCCAGGATGAGATCAGATCTGAAAAGCCTCTCTCTCTCTATCCAGCTGATAAGCTGTTCAAGGGCTTAGCTGACCGTGTGGTCAGAGACCTAGTTCTTATTATGAACACTTTTCAGTTTATAGTCACTGAAGAGAACCAGCATTCTGAGGAAACAGAACTTGTGTACTCTGCCCCTTCCTGGGACTGCTTCTCGTGTTCGTTCAGCTGCAGCCCCTCCTCCCTACCCCTCTGAAGGTATTTTGCCAGTTTAATCAGGAGTAGTCTTTGCACTCATTTCAGGTGTTCTTCCTCATCTGATCCCAGCCACCTGCTATCAATAAGCCAAGTATTTCATTAAATGTAAATAAATCATTAATCTTCTGTGAGATAGATATGCTTTTTCACAAGGACAGGGTGATTATCAAATTCTTTATTAACTTAATTGCCTGCCCTGAATGTGTGTGTGGCAGGGTATGTTACCCCTTACGGGACTTGGTGAGGGATTATGGCAACAGAGAAGCGCTCATGGCCTTTTCTCCAGCTTCCCTGCGTTTATCCCCCCTGCCAAATCATTCAGTACTTCTACCTGAATAATACCCTTGCACATTGCAGTTTTGCCAGGCTGTGTTTATGCAAAAGATAAGTTTTGAAATAGCTGAGCTTAATTGGGAAGGTGACAGACAGCAAGCCCGCTGTTTCTGCCTCTCTCCTGGCACATAGAGCTGTGCTTGCGTACGTTCTCATCTCCTGTCCCTGTGCCCTGAGGTGAGGGTGTGGGGTTTGAGAACTCCTCAGCTTCCCTGAGCGTGCCACCCGACTGCGTGAGAGCACTCGTGAGCTGCCAGCGCCTGCACTGTAAACTGGCTGTTGTGCCAAATGAAAGCCAGCTTAGGTTTTCGCTTGTGAAGATTTTACGCTATCGCTAAAAGTAGGTGAGAGGTGTTTTTGTAGAGTGAGTTGAGAAGCATGCCAAAGATGAACTGGAATTAACTCTGTAGAAGGGTAGCTTGATGTCACTGTACAAGTGCCATCACTGAGGGGAAGAACTGGCTGTTGGAGGATTGTTGAATTGACTGAAAAAGTTGTAACGTGAACCAACGGCTAAAACCAGTCCTAGAGAAGTTAAGGTTAAGGTGCTTTTTAATACTGAGACTGATGGTGGCTGTTTGAATTATCATCTGAATGACAATAGTCGTGCCTGCTGCTGGATTCACTGTGAGGGCAACTGGCTCAGATTTTCTGGACTGTCTAAAAAACAGTGGACCAGCTGGTTAATGGTGTTTAACATCCAGGATTATGCTTGTCTCCACAGATAGGGTAGTCTTGCAAACCCCTGACATTCCCATGGGATGCAGGATGTATCCCACGTGCATGCACAGAGATTCGGATTGCAGGAGTTCTAGTCTGGCTTATGTGCTGGACCTGCTAAGCGACTACTGTCATTCTAAAACAGCTTTTGTGCAGGAAGGCTTGGGGCGCAGTTCTGAGGCTTTTCTCTCTCTGCAGATGACATCACCTTAACGATAGATGGCAAGGATACCTATGAGGAAGTGAAGACAGCGGGGCGATACAGGTAACCCGTTGCTGCTTATCTTCTTATCCTGTTTTGGGCAGAGTTTTTGGGAGTTCGTGCCCTGAAGGGAAGTCAGATGAAACACAGCTATCTTCAGGTCATGCTTTAATTTTGCTGTAACGTGTATCAGAGCTTCAGTTGCTCCCACCATTTTGCCTTGCGGGAAGTGTTGCAGACTAGCAGCTGACCGGCAGGGCCTTCCTGTTCCTGGCAGATGCTAGTTCTGGTCTTGAAGCCTCGCTGGGAGTTGGCTCTGTTAGGAAGTCTGTGCAAGGTAGGTTTTCCTCACATGAGCAGTTGCTGTGGCGTGAAGAAGATGCAGAGGCTCAGCAAATGAACACTATATATTAAGAGCAGGTAGAAGGAAGACTTTCTCAGGACGGTCCCTGGTTTGGATTTATCAGGTGCCATAGGTGTTCCTTGTGGTAATGGTGGGAATGCAAATGCTCCTGTGGCTTCCGCTTTATCCTTTGCTTGTCTCCCTGCAGGGAATGCAAACGCACCCAAGGTGTGTCCACTACCGACCTCGTTGGCCGCATGCTGCTCATGACTAAGGCTCACCACAGCAACATAGTGAGTCAGAGGGCTTTGGGTGGGAGTCTGGAGTCCAGAGCATATGCCAGCTCTTTCCTCTTGCTGTCCCAAATGGCAGTGGAGCTCCTGGGTCTGGCTCCTAGGTGCACGGAGAACTGGCAAGCTGATTATGGGCAGTGGCAGCAAAACGCCCTGCTTATGTTTGCTTAAGCCTGTCTGAGATCACAGCGCGATCTCAGCCCATGCTGCTTTGGAAAGACGCAGGGGGATAAAAGCTTTGATCCCTCATGATTGGTGTGGGCTTCAGGAACGTTATGGGAACTACCGGCTGGCCTATGGCTTCTCCAAGGGTGAAACTACACAGTGCAGCCACATTGATCTATCAACCCAGTGCTGCCAGAATTGGAAAGTCCTCTTCCTTCCCACTGAGCTGTATGCTTCTGCCTTCTGCTGTCTCTAGTCTTGTCCGACCTTTCTTGAGTCTCCTCAGCTCACTACCTGGTAGATAGCTAACCTAACCAAAAGAAAATAAAGGAAGTAGTTTTACGTTGATTAATGAGTTGAATTGACTTGGTGAACAAGCAATCCAGTGAATGAATCACCTAGATAACAGCAGGGACAAGACAAGGGACCCACAAGAGCATTCAGGGGTAGAGGGAGATCTTTTAGTGTGCTGAGCTGTTAGATTGGCTTAGCCGTAATATGTAAGTTCACACCAAGATCTGGCACAGTGTTACTAGCTGTCTGCAGAGATCTAAGCCCGTCTCTAGTGTAGTGTCTTTGGAAGAAGGAGGGACGCTGCCCTGTTAGGGGCTTGCGTAGTTGAGGGAGGACGTAGGTGTGCAACGCTACACCTTGCAGGTTGGGCAAGAGCCACTGTCACTGCGTGGTGCCAGGCTGGGATCAGATAAGGACACGTTTCATCTGACTCATACTGGGACACGACTCTGGTTTAGATATTAACTGGTTTGTCAGCATTCAGTGCCAGGGGTCAATGGTGTGCGGTCTGAGCCTGGACTTCCCAGCACTTCTGCCACACACAAGCATATTCTTGGTTGGATGAGCTATGCGAGTGCTTAAACATTTTGACTCTTTATCTCCCTTCAGGATGAGGACCTAGACTATCGGAAGCACACTGACAACTTTGGGAAGGTAATGTGAGTTCTGGTCATGGACGTCTGGTTGTTGTCCTGTCTGAGAAGGAGTCCAAATGTGCTTTCTGGCCTGTGTTGCAGGCTTGTATTTTCCCCCACATTTAGTAGCAACCTCAGTAAATGTCTGCTGTCTCCATAAAGTAGCTACTGTAGTCAGTGAAACAGGCAGGTGTGGCCGCACGGGGCCAGAGAGTGAACTGTCCTTCAGCTGCACCACAGAGCTGCTGCACCCACTGAGCCTTTGCTGTTTTTCTGGCTTGCTTGTAAATTCTTTATTGCCGCTTCCTTTGGGACCCAAGTGCCTGCAGTTCCAGCCTAGGGGCAGCCTCCACGGATGCTCTTTTTAGCGCACATGTTTTTAAAGGTGTTGCATTAGGTCTGGGAAGCGTTGATGTAGCAGGCACGTTGCTAGCATGCTGTACTGCAGAATTCACGTGCCCGGTCTTCAAGCAGCAGAGCAGTCTTCCTTGGGTTCTCTGCTGTCATGTCCAGCTTGTGTCTTGGGCTACCTCTAAAGAGCTATCAGCCCCTTTTTTTCTTTCCTGGGTGTTGGATTGTCCCTGATTAACGAGTACCAGGACCTACAGCTTGAGTAAGTCTTTCTCACTCACAGGGGGTTTGCTGACCAGGCTGAATCATCCTCTTTGTTCTCCACCACGTTGGGTTTTTTGAGCAGGCTTTGCAGGGCCTGTTGCTCCAGCATGGCTGTTTCCTGGTGCTTGGATCAGGGGAGAATATCTGGGCACCAGGTACCCTGCATGACCGCTGTCAGCTGAGCCCCCCCTTCTGCATGCTGCCGTTTGTGTGGCTTGCCCTGGTCTCGGCTGAGTTGTCTTTGTTCTTTCCAGTCTTGTAGAGCAGATAGCTTTAGGGGAGCGAAGCAGGGCTCGAGCGGGTGACTCGGTGGCTGTTTCCAAAACTGCCACATGGCGGGGATGAAGCTCCGTCTTTGGTTTCACCGGCGCTGGGATCTGGCCCTTGCTGGAGCTCTGGGCGATCCCTTCCCAGCTTGGCATGCCATCGGCCAGGTGAATGGATAGGCTGCCTTGAGGCTTGAGAAGAGCATAGGTAGGTTGTGTGTTGCCTCCCTTAGTAAGCCTTGCCTCTCCTGGAGATCCAAGACTGCCCTGTTGCCTTCCTCCTTCCTGAGCTTTCTTCTCGGCTTCTCCTCAGCTGGCTGTTGAGGGGACGATTTAGACTGTGTTTGACAGAGCAAAAAGGGCTTTTGTGAGATTGCACAAATGTTTGGTGCCAGGAATGTAGGAAGTCCAAGCTGCTAAGAGTTGTGATACTTGCTAGCAAATTGCCTGCAGCTGCATTCTGTGCGTTGTCCAAACCCCCTCCTGGAGCCTGAAAAGGAAACGTGTGTGGTGTGTGTTTTCCCAGGGGCCAAAAGGTCACAGTCCCTGGACTGGCGTCTCACAGTTCCTACAGACATCTCAGAAGATCATCCAGTTTGCATCAGGGAAGGAACCACAGCCAGGAGACACTATCATCTACGTGGCCGGAGCCTTCGACCTGTTCCGTATCCTTGACTCTGTTTTGTCAAGAAAGTAGTGTTGGTCTTTTTGTTTGATGTTTTCATGTTTTGAGGAACCAGACTAGGATATTTACTTCTTTTTTTTTTTTTCTTCCCCCTTCCCCTTTTCTGTAGGTGTGCATGTGAGGGGAGGAGGCAGGAGTTCTTACTGGCAGTTTCTTAGTTGCAGGACACTGAGAAAGGAGCTACAGCTCCTCTCTAGAGAGATTTGTGGCTGTTGGAGGACTTCGGGAAGACAGCTGGATACTCTCCACACGCCAGTGATCTCACTCCAGTCCCTCTTAAGGACTGGCTGTCATAGACCAAGTGACTGCACAGGGCATCTGGAGCAGATCATCCTGGGGGAAGGTCCAGATTCATCCCTCGGACAGTCCTTGAGGCACTGTGCCAGAACACCCGAAACAGGTAGAAATTCTGGACAGAGGCAAAGTTGAGTCTGTGTAAGGTGGAGCTGAAAAGGTGTCTGGCTTTTGCCTAGAACCTGTGGAGCCTGAGGAGGAAGGATGCAACTGTTCTTAGGACATAGGCAACAAGTAATGCAAAAATAAAATCCTTGGGATTCCTGTCTCCCACTGTGGTTTTTCAGTGCATCTGTGTCTGTCTTCCTTTCCCTATTTTCCGTGTTAGCTTCAGTTCCTTAAACAGGTCTACAGATATTGGGCATGTAGATTTCCTGGAGAAGGTTCACCAGCTGGCAGAGAAACCCTACATCATTGCTGGGCTGCACTTTGATCAGGTCCGTATATGACGTTATCCAAAGAGCAGCTTGGCGCCTGTTCTTCCTGAAACCAGCAGGCCCTGGTCTGGAAGACAGGAAGGGGATGTATTGGCCAACACAGGATTTTCATGTTGGGAGGAAGTGAGAGGAAAAGGCGGTTGCTTTGTCTCTCTTCTAATTGTGCCTGGTGCTTTGCCTTAGGAAGTGAATCGCTACAAAGGGAAGAACTATCCCATCATGAACATCCATGAGAGAACGCTCAGTGTCTTGGCCTGTAGGGTAAGTGCCTGTAGGGTAGGTGCCTCTGCGCTGTTCCAGAAATTGCCTGGAGCTGGGTGGTGTTCACCCGTAGCCAACAATCTTGCGTCGGTTCTTTGGTGTGACTGAGAAGGCAAAGACAAGAGTGATCACTTTAGGCTGCCAGAGGTGCTGGGGTGCTCTCGGGAGGAATCACTAGGCTCCTCTGTCATCCTGGCTAACCTGAGCTATCGAACCCGTCCGCCTCTGTTCCACCAGCAGTGAAGAGGCAGGATGCCTTGCAGAGAGCTGCTCTGTAGCTGTGTTCTTGTAGAAAATTATCCGCTCTCTGCAGCAGGGGAGAAAATTCCTGGGAAAGAAATGTGGGGAGGCCCAGAAACGTGTGCCCTGAGCAATTAACTCTTGGATTTGCTATATACACACTACCAGAAAGCGTATTCTTTAGTGGAACGAAAAGATGCTGTGTGACAAGCAGTGGCTGCTAAACTCACTTTCCTGTTCCCTTATTTGAGTTCCTAACTCTATAACCAGATGACCTGCTCAAGTCTGTTTAGGAAGCAGGCTGGCCTCTGTTTTGGTTCTTCCCCCCTCCTCCCCACATCTGGACTCTCCACCTGGTTTCTTTTCTAGTACGTCTCGGAAGTGGTGATTGGAGCCCCCTACGCTGTCACTGCTGATCTGCTGGATCACTTCAGGGTGAGAGTCTTTGTGTATAGGTGTACCTGAAGATGTTGGGGTGTGATGTGCTTAGGGAGCTAAAGTGGTACAGGAAAACACAGGGGTGGAGAAGAGAGATGGTCCCGCTCCGCAGGATTACAGGGAGCTCCAGGTGCATTGTCAAGCATGGTACAGGAGGAGTGGCTTTGCTGATCTCCAGGCTATGCTGCAGTGAGTGCAGTGTCAGGGAAAGTCCCTGTCATCTTTTCGATCTTGTCAGCGACTTTGTGTCCTTCTCCAGGTAACACTTGTGTGTCATGGGATGACTGAGGTGGTGCCAGACAAGGATGGTTCTGATCCGTACGAGGTAAGCTATTAGCTGCTGTTGTCTGTGCTGCTTTGTCAGCATCTGATAGATGCAGCATGGCTTTGTTCGTGTTCCTGAGCTGAGAATTCGTATTGCAGAGGATGCTACCCAAGCAAGTCCTTGGCAGGTGATGCTGGTTTTCATCTATCCCTGAGGGTAGCTACTTGGAGCAGAGCCTGTAAATCATTCACAACAGCTCCGTTCTTTTAGTCCCTGTTTTGTTTTGCCTGTTTCTGATGCCTTCATGGCAGAATGAGAAATCCTGTAATCGTTGCTCTACACCAGTCCTGGGCAGCCTCGCTTCAGGAGCTTCATACGTGAAGCTTTGCTTTTAGCAGTTACTTGTTCTGCCTCCTAGGAGATCATTTTGTGTCGTGGCTGGCTGGGTGCCCACAGGACCTGCCGTGACTTCTGCTCAGCTTTCACTACTGAGCTGTAAACCCAGCGGTCCTGCGTGTTTTTTACAGCTGAGTCTGCTGTGTTTGTTCACAGGAACCGAAGAGACGCAACATTTTCCAGCTGGTGGACAGTGGCAGCAATCTCACCACAGATTTAATTGTGCAAAGAATCATCAAGAACAGGTTGGCTTTCTTCATCTCCCAGTTCTGTTGCATACTGTTCTGTCCAGCTTGTCTGAGGACTCCTTAATGGAATCTAAGAGGAAGAGAAGGGGTTACCTAAAGGCACAGAATCAGTGAACTGGTCCCTCATCTTCCACAGCTTGGGCAGGCTGCTTAAATGTGAATGTACTGGCCTGTACAGGAAAAGGAACAGCTAAGCTCTACTATGTCAGAATGTGCTTCACAGCATGTTTTATTATTTTTCCTCCTCCTCTATTAATGATAAAATTTCCTTGCTGTATTCTCGGGGATTTAGCATGTTGCTTCTTTCAGAGCTTTGCTCTTTTAGGCCTGAGCCCTTCACCTTCAGTGACCTTGGCTCAGGTCAGTGGTAAATTTGATTTTGGTATTATGGCACTAAGTGGTCTGTCCCAGGACAGACCAAGCATGGAATAGCAGCGTCTTCTGCAGGGGGAGAAATAAGTCGCGTCTGGCCAGTGTGGGAGCCTAGGACTTCGGAGTGATGGTAGCAGTCGTGGGAAGCTTTGGGTGCTGGCTTTCGAAGAGGAGTTGGGGGGTTACTGGTGAGGTTTCTGAAGTACTCTCAGAACAAAGCAGCATAGGAGAAGGCAGCGCTCCCCTGCTCCAGGTGCTTTTAGTCTACTAGGGACATGGATGGATGAGAATCTCATGGCATTTTGTGATTGATGCAGGCTGGAGTTTGAAGCTAGGAACCAGAAGAAGGAAGCAAAAGAGCTGGCTGTGTTGGAGGCCATGAGGAGACTGGAAGAGGAGAAGCACTAGGCCAGCAGAGAGCTGATGCGTGGGTCGCAGAGTACCGCAGCCTCCCCCTCTTGAGGAGCAGACAGCTCTTTGAGAGGGGACCCCTGAACGGGGACACTGCTGCTGGCATGCAGGATGTGCTGTCCTACCCTCTTCTGTCCTAGCTCCTCCTGCACTAATTATGCAGACATAATGAGTCGGGATCCTGCTGCCTAGTTTTTCCTCCGTTAATCAGCCCCCATCCCCTTTCCCAGGAGGAGATTTGACAAAAGAAAAAAAACAAAAAACACGGTTTTAATTATAACTAATGTTTTAACATGTTGATGTGCTTTTACCTTCTGCCATTTCTGGCTTTTAGTAGGAGGGAAATGGAGCAGCCGCCCAGGCCCCCTCTGCCCCTCCAGGTTCAGCTGTCCTGACCGGAGTCCACGCTCCAGAGCAGCCCTTCGGGCGGTGGTGGGGGCGGCTGGACAGGCTGGCAAGAACGGCCTCCCCGGGGAAGGGATGCGGCACCCGCAGTTCCTCCTGCGAGCTTTTGGTTAGGGACGCTGGGCCATCGGTGTGCTGGCTGCTGGAGGTGCCGACGGGCCCTGTGCTCTGGGGTTCGCCGTGCTGCCTCTCCTCAACCGCTGCCTCTGCACAAATACCAGACCCCAAGCTACTTCGGCTTTAGTTGGATAAAGCCTCTCTCTGCTGTGACTGGTGCCAGTGAGAGATTTGCTGCCCCAGTAACAGGCAGCGGTGCGGCAGCTGCTGAGAGGGGCGGGTGGCTGGTGGCACGGGGACCCTCGGTTCCGCGGTGTCCCTGGCAGCTTGAGGGATTTCTCCACACGAAGCGTGGGAACCCTGGGGCTTTTGCCAAAGGCTCTTCCTGTTGCGAGGCAGCAGGACCTGGTGCCGCTCAGAGCCCTGCTTGCCGCTGCTGCCGGAGCCCACCTTCTGCCTGACAGGTTACCTAAGGGAGCGACCTTGTCAGCTGAAACTTCACGGCCGTTTTCTGAGCTGCAGCACGTGTGCCCCTGCGGGGAGGTGCGGGGCCTGAGGAGGATGGGTGCTGGGCTGAGCCCCTTTCTGCCTCTTACATTCCAGGGTGCTGTGGTGGGTGTCCTGGGCCGCTCCCTGCGCTGTGCTGGACGGTCCTTCCACGCCGGTTCTGTTGTCCTCTCTGTTGTAAACTTTTGTTGCTGATCATTAATAAAATGGTGAAGACTTGTGTGTTGGTCTCTTTGGGCCTTGAGCCCGGGTGGCAGAAAGGGGCCAGGCCCTGGCTGGAGACTCTCTCCTACGGTGGCTTTTCCCGGGAGCTCTGATGGGAGCCGGGGAGAGGCCACTGTGGCCTGAGAATGAGCTCATGGCCCTTGGGCAGCCCAGCCTGAGCTCTGGGGCACGTCGGGTTCTGGTGCAGCGGTTGGGGATCACTCTGACTGGAAGCTGTTTGTTCTCACTGTGGGAGGAGGTTTTTGCTGAATTCACTAGAAAATTGAACTAGACCTTGTGAGTGGGTCTTTGCTTTGCTGCGTTCTGGGGTTTTATGCTTTCTTGACTCAAATTGCAGCAGAGTTTGCACTGGAAAGGTGTCTCAGCCGTTCAGTGGGCAGGTAACCATGCTGGGTACGAGGGAGGAGGTGACCTGAATTCTGCTGGTGGCTTGGTGTATCACAATGCCAAAGCCGTGTCTGAGAGCAGCTGCGGTGACTCTGTCCTGCTGCCTTGGAGGGGCTGGGGTGGAGACAGGTCAGCTGTGGAGCTCGGGGTCTCGCAGCTGTGTAGTTGCTAATCCCAGAGCCTACGTTCGCATAGTTGGCATTTCAGTAATGAATATTCATATAATATATTCATGTGTCATCTGTGACAAGAGCCAAGACACCCACCTGTGTGGGGACGCTCCCTGCTGAGCACCGGGCCGGAGGGGACTGGGGAACTCAGAGCCTCCTCTCCTCTCCTGCTGTAGCTGGAGCCCCTCGGGTGCCCGAGGCAGGAACGTCAGTCCCATCCCTGTGCTGCGTTGAGCGTGGGTGACGCTGTGAGTGTGTCCGGGCTCCCCCCGGCTGCCCCTTGCAGCCCCAAGGCCACTGCTGAGACCCAGACGGTCCTGCTCGGGAGGGCAAGGAAGGGCCGGCCGGTCCTCGCTGCTCCCAGCCTCGGCCACTGCACCGCGTTGTGCTCTGGGCTCTCCCTTCCCTAGAGTGCCGGTGCTCTGCGGCAGGGCCCTTCTCCAGCAGCAGGGCCGTGCTCTGCAAGGAACGGTTCTGCAGCTGGAGGAGAGGAAAGGGCAGCCCTGGAGGGTGCGGGAGTGATCCCAAACTTCTGCTGCCCTTTTTGGCAAGAAGGAAGATGCTTCCTCTCTAAGAAGGTAACGCCTGTCTTGCCTTGCCAGCTGGCAGCAGCAGCATGGTGGCTGTGGTGAAAAGCCTGTTGCTGTGACCTCTGCTTGGCTGGTGACGCTCCCCAGGGTCTGGGGAATGGAGACCTCCCTCCCTCCCAGCGGGCCCAGCCAAGCCCTTGCTGCTGCTGCTGCTTCTCGCCCGCTCCCGTGCAGAGGCTGCTCCGCTGCAGCTCTCCAGCCAGAACCGGGGCGTTTCCCTTCCTGACCGGAGGTAACGGCGGCGGCAGCTGCTGTTGGGCAGGTCGGGGATTTGCCCCAACGGAACTGGCCGTTCTGCGGGCTGCACCAGCCGGCTCGTGCTGCAGGCTGTGCCCTGGCTCCCTGTTCAGCTACACCCCAGTGGAAAACAGGGGTGAGCTCCTCGCCGGCTGGCTGGGGGTCTCGGCTGCCCTGAGGGTCTGTGAGATCAGGCTGAGCCCTGGCCTTGTCCTGGCCGCAGTCAGGATGTGGGAGCGGGTTGAGGAGCAGGGTGAGTCCTGGCCCTGGCCCAGAGGAGAGCAGCTCAGGCCAGCACTTTGCCTGCTGTGGGGTGCAGGCAGAGCAGCCGTCAGGCACTGGGGACACATGTGCTGGGACCCCGTCGTGCTGGGGCAGAGCTGGTGCTCCGCTCTAGTCTGCAGCCCCCAGCTGCCCCGTGCACCCTCCTGCTTCGGGGCACATCAGCTCTGCTGCCTGGCGCTGGCGAAGTCGCTCCTCGCCCCCGAAGCAGCCGTGACTCTGAGCCGTCAGCCCCTTTCCTGGGGTCTGCCAGCTGCTGAGTGCACAAATGACCCCCTTGTGGCGTGCGGCCCCCCACCACGGAGACCGCAGGAGAGTTTGTCATTAAAAACAAACAACTCGGCCACGGTGACACATGTACCCCAGGCTGAGCATTTGAGTAAATGAGCTGCCTCTGGGACCCAAACAGGTACCGTTGTTATTAATAAATAACAAAAGTACTTTATTTCTGCTCTGGTATTTCTGTTACACCTGCACGGGTGCTTGCCTGCTGGTATAACTTACTTGCATGGAAACATCAGCTTCGCTTGCTCAGCTGGAGCACGGTGGAGCTGCTGTTCCTTGGGGCCTCTGAGAGCCATTTCAGCATTTACTCTGAAAAATTTTGCGTATGTGGTTCCTTTCTCCAAGTGCCTCCGGGCTCTTCTTCTAAGCTGCTGTTTACTGACAACCTCTGAGTCCCGGGGGCAAAAATGAGCATGGAGTTAAAATGGGGGGGAGGGGAAAGGCATGAATTTCAAGTTTGTGACTTTCTTTGTTTTCTGTGGTTTGTTTGGTTGTTCCCCCCCCCCCAGCACAGAAGATCAAGACTGGTTCCTGCACCCATCCCAGGGACGCCCCCCCACCTCGCGATGCAGATTGCGGTGAGAGCCCAACATTTCTCTAATGGGAACTAATTTGCTGAAACAGTTGTAGCAGGTGCCTTAGTTACATCTTGTAAGAGCAGCCACGACCCTGCTGAGCCGGCAGCTTCGGCCCAGACCCTGCCGCCACGCAGGGCCCCCAGAGCAGGGCTGTGCTTGGGGCTTGTCCCCCAGAGCCCCGTCAGCCATTCACGGAAAGAGGCCATGGGGCGAGCAGACCCCCGGTGCCCAGCGGGTCACCGTCAGCCACCACCACCCTGGCCAAAGCCCGGACCCAGCACCACGCAGCAAGTTGGTCCGGCGCACCAGCGCGCTCGTCCTGCTGTGCAGGGAGGGCCAGGGCTCTGCAGCCGCTTGCCGCGTGCGGTGGCTCCGGGCAGGAGCTCGGCACTGGGACCGCGACTGGTGCCGAGCCGGTGTGTTACCGCTGCGGGCAGGAGGAGGGCTGCGCCCGCTGTGCCTGGGACACCCATGCGGCACCACCACTGCTGCCCCGAGCTGCCGGAGACTTCAGAGATGGGGCTGAGCTTAGTGGCGGGCGCTGGCACCCCGCGGCAGCTCCAGCAGGCAATTATGCTGACCCCCGCCGCAGCGGGGACGCTGGGCCGTGTCCTCCGCTGTGGTTGGCGGCCCCAGTGCCCGCCTGGTTTCCTGGGAAGAACCCGGCACCAGCGGGCTCCACTGGGCCATACTGTGCCCTGCGGTGGGCGAAGGCCTTGCCAAGGCTGTGGTGCAGCGCGTGGTGGCGTGGGAGGACCGTGGCGGGGCTGGGCCGCAGCCGGGGCGCTCGGTGGGGGGGGCTGCTTTCATAAAAAGCACGGTGTCCACCGGAGGCGAGCGCTTTTACCAGGTGAGGCAGAGACCTGGCGACCCTCACAGGGACAGGGACTGCGACCGGGCTGGGTGCTGCGCTCCCGGCCTCGCCCCTGGGGAGGAGGTGGTCCCCCCGGATGCCTGGGGGGTGGGGGGTGTGCCCTTGTCGGGGAGCAGGTGGTGTCAGGGGGCTGCTACCCCACCCTTGTCACCGAGCCCACGTCCTGCTGCTGGAGCACGGCTGGGTGCCCCGGTGCCGGCGGGGGCTGCGCCCGCCGGGGCCCTTCCCTGGGGCCGCGGGGCCCTTCCCGGCCGCAGTGACGCGGTGACGGGAGCGCCCTGCCCGCGGTCACTCACCGCCCGGCAAAGCCCCATCAGCTCCTGCTGCTCCCCGCAGCTCAGCCCGGCACTGTGCTGCCCGCGCAGGCTCCCCGTGCCGTGCCCTGCGGCCACCGCGGCTGTCAGGCTGGCCTTTGGGGCTGCAATTTGCTGGTCACGATCACAGAGTGATTTTTTTCTGCTGGGTGCTTGAGCAGCCACAGCACCCACGGGGGGGTGGGGGGGGCTGGGTGGGAATGGCTGCTCACAGGGGCCCAGGGGCTGTGAGGCCAGAGCCACGCCAGTGCTGTCATGGGTCCCCGTGGCTTGGCAGAGCCCAGAGGTCAAGTTGAAGCGGGCAGCAGGAGGCAGGTGGTGGGTGCTCATCCACGGGACCACCCATCTCCCTGGGCACCCAGGAGCTCCCACGCAGCCGCAGGCTGGGGACCGTGCTCAGCTCCAGCCCCCGGTCCTGCTGCCAGCTGCCACCCACACGCTCTCGGCCGCGCTGTCGTTGCCCTCTCACCCGGAGCGTCTCCGGAGCCCTGGAGCGTGTCCTGCCCCCTGCCAGGGCACGGCACAGCCCCGGCTCTGTTCTGCCTGACCTGGCGCAGCCCCTGGCCCCAGCCAAGGCCCCGCAGGGCTCAGGGAGCTGGGGGAGCCGCAGGGAGAGGGAAGCTCAGCAGCCTCGTGCGCGAGATGCTTCCTCTGCACCGCTTTCCCTGGTGGAGCAGCCCTGAGCTCCCCAGACCCGGGTGGGCTCCCCCCACCCCACCGCACCTTCCTCCCCTGCAAGGACAGACGCGATGGAGCCAGCCCAAGCACGTTTATTGTTGCCACAGAACCACCAGTGCCGGCTCAGGCATCTGCACTCAGGCATCCGGGGTCCAAGGACACGGTCACGTCCGTCTTGCACTGGAGAGCACCAGGGGCTCCAGGCAGCGCCCAGCAGCTCCGCGGCTCGGGGGCCACATCCGTCACGCACAGCGCCTGCAGGGGAGACCAACGGGGACCGGGGTCCCCAGGCAACGCGTCCTCCCCCCGCCATGCCCCAGCGCCCGGCAGGCAGAGGACGCCGCTCCTGCTGCTTGCTGCGGCACGGAGCACCACGGGGGACGGGGATGGGGGGGCAGTCCCAGCACGAACCGTGCCCGGAGTCCCGTGGGGAGCAGCCCCAGCGCCCACCACGCCCCGAACCCCCGGGGCAGCCCCGGTACTCAGTGCGGCCTGGAGCCGCATGGGCGGGCGGGCCGAGCCGGGCAGCAGCACCCCGGGGCCGCGCTCGGCGGTGCCGTCGGTGTCGGAGCGGTGGAGGCCGGAGCGCAGCCCCGGAGCTCTGCCCACCTAGTAGCGGCGGGGCCCGGCCGCCTGCTTGCACCAGGCCTCGGCGGGGCGGCGGCGGCAGAGCAGCCGAGCCAGCGGGCAGGGCACTTGGTGCCGGCGGGACCGCAGCGCTTCGCCGCCGCCTTTATAGCCGGGCGGGGGGCCCGCCTCGCCCGCCCGCGGCCCGTCCTCCCGGGGCGGCGGAGCCCGTGGGGAAGGAGCTGCTCGCCGGCGGCCCCGCAGCCCTCCCCGGGTCGCCGAGGGGCCCTGCCCGCCGGGGCCGGTCCCGGTCCCGACACCGACCCTCCCGCGCCCGGCAGAGCCGCTTTCCGCCCCCGCGGGCGGGTCCCGCGGCGCTGCCCTCCCCAGCCCCCGCACCGACCCCGAGCGCAGAAGGGCCCCGGACACCGGAGAGGCGAGCGGCGGCCGCACGTTTATTGAGGGCGGCGCGGGGCTGCCGGCGGCGGGAAGCGGCCCCGGGGCCCCCGGCGCCCGCCGGTGGAGGGGCGGCGGCCGGCCGTCACTCCTTGAACTTCCACTCCTGGCGGCACATGGGGCAGTGCTGCTGGACCTGCTGCGAGTTCAGCCACTTGAGGATGCAGTGCATGTGGAAGCAGTGCGAGCACTGTCCCCACACCAGCGGGCAGTCGTCGCCGGGCACCTTGCCTGCGGCACGGACAGGCCGTCAGGCCCAGCCCGGCCCGGGGGGCCGCAGCCCCGAGGCCGCCCCGCCCCGCCCGCCCGGCGCCGCACTCACAGTCGGGGCAGCAGCCGTTGAAGGCCATCCGGCAGATCCCGCAGTTCTCGTCGTTGGCCACCCACAGCCAGGAGGCGACGCCATGCCAGCTGCGCACCCGCACCCGCATCGCCCCGCCGGAAGTCCCTCCCCGCCCCACAAGGCCCCGCGCACAAGCGCGCGCGGCCGCCGCGCCCTCGCCGCCGGCCCCGCCTCTTCCGCTTCCGGCGTCGCCGCAGCGCGGCCGGAAGTGCAGGCCCCGGAGCGGAGCCGCCATCATGGCCGACAAGATGGACATGTCCCTGGACGATATCATTAAGCTCAACCGGAGCCAGCGGGGGGCCGGCCGAGGCGGCGGCCGGGGCGGCCGGGGCCGGGGCGGCGCCGTCCGCGGGGGCGGGCCCGGCCGGGGCGGCGTGGGAGCCGGGCGAGCGGGAGGCGGCGGCCCCGTGCGGAACAGGCCGGTGATGGCCCGGGGCGGCGGCAGGAACCGGCCCGCGCCCTACAGCCGGGTACGGAGGGCGGCGGGGGTGGGCGGAGAGCGCGGCCGCCCACGGGGCTCGGCGGCGCCGCGGGAGCCCGGGCCCGGCCCGGGCCTTCGGCGCGGCGGGGCGGGCGGCGGCGGCGGCGGCGGGATGGGGCGGCGGGGCCGCGCGGGGAGCGGCGGGGCGGAGGGCGGGCCCGCCGGGCGGCCCTTTGTCTGCTCCCGGCGGGGCGGGCGGCGTGGCCGGCGGCGGCCTGTGGCCTGCGGTGCCCCGGGCCGGTCAGCGACGTCCCGGTCTCGTTGCAGCCGAAGCAGCTCCCCGAGAAGTGGCAGCACGACCTGTTCGACAGCGGCTTCGGGGCGGGGGCCGGCGTGGAGACCGGCGGGAAGCTGCTCGTCTCGAACCTGGACTTCGGCGTCTCGGATGCGGACATCCAGGTAGGGGGCTCGGGAGCGGTCCCGCCGGGTGCGCGGGAGGTGTTCGCAGGGGGTTTAATTCATCGCGTCGGGGTTGGGCGCGTTGGGCGCCCGCAGGAGCTCCGCAGGTCCCGCTCCCTTCCCCGGCCGGGACGGAAGATCCCTGAGTGAATTAGCACTGCACTGGTGATGGGGTTTGTGGCGCAAGTGCCTGTCCCGCAGCGGTTCTGGTGGTCTCGAGGGGGCTGTGATTTGGAAAAGCCGCCCTCTTCCGCAGAGCGGCAGCTAATCGCATCGTAAGTGACTCTGCCACAGTGCACGTGTGGGAAAACACTGCTGTTTGGCTGGATCCAGCTGTGACTGGAGAATTTAGCGTAAACTGCATAAACTTTTAAGGTCTGTGTAACTGCAGAAATTCCGTAACTGCGCTGCGTGTCCATCTGCGTGCTCTGTTTTTACGGGACCTGCTTGCGCAGCTTTGTTAAAGTCGCGTTCTGTTGAGTGTCGAGGCGTTCCTGCGGACGCATCCATCGGTGTAACTGGGAAGAGTTATTTGTGAGGGAGAGCGCGCTCCCCTGCGCCGCAGCATCTGTGGTGCCTGGTGTGTTAACTCTCCTAGCCGAGTCACCTGTTGTGGTTGTATCCCTTGTTTCAGCCGAGCCTTGGGTAAGAGCCTGCCGGAGTCTTTCGGTTGGGTGTACGGTGCGATCCATCTCCGGCTGCGTGGGTTGGGAGGGGTCGAGGCGTGGTGCTCCCACCCGGCTGCGAGGGCACAGTCACGAGCGGGCAGTGAGTTGTGCAGAAGTAAACGCTTGCAAATACCAGGTGCATCCCCGCTGGGGGCTCTGCTGGCCCGGTCACGCTGCAGAGCGCTGCCGTTTGAGTCGGCTTCTGGTCCTGAGTCCTCACCAGGAAGAAGCAAACAACTGCTCCTGTGCTTCCTTTAGCTATTAATTCGTTCCAGTTACTCCGCATGCCCGTCTGGCTGTGTCTGGGGGATTGGATGTGAGCTTTTTCGGGTCACCTAGTTACTGGGTTGTCTGCTTAAAACCACCTCTTTGCCTCATGAAAGTTCAGATTTGGGTTGAATAAGTTTCTTGTTTGTTGTAGCCAGGCCCTGATGTGTAAAACGTGGCTCCCTGGAGTCACCTCAGTTTAACCGGCTCCTGCGCCGTGTGTGGCGGTTGAGATTCGCCTTTTCCCCGCTGGCTTGGGCTGAGGTGTGGACAAACTTCCACCTATGGTTTATTTAGCAGCAAAGCTGATTTAATGGCTTTGCGCCTATTTGTTACTACCCATCCCATAATTTAGCGCCACCTCAGATGTGGTGGTTGCTTTCTTTGTTTCTATGCTAATTGCATCATTAACGTGGTACAGCATGGCGCGGGCAGTGTATTGGCAGGGACGAGCGGCTGGCGGGAACCTCAAACGCACTTTGCTGTCGGAGGAGCTGCGCAGTGTCGCTCCCTGAGCATTCGCTGCTGCTTGGGAGGAACCCGTGTTCTCTGCAGCGCAGAGAGAAGCTGGCTCTGGAGAAGAGGCTGAGCACCGCCTCACCTGCGTTGCGCTCTGTGCCAGAAAGCTTCTGTCGAGCGCCGTGTAACGTTTGCCTCCGGTGAATAAGTACAGGGGAGGAGCTGGCCTGCAGCCCTGCCTGAAGTGCTGCCTGCTTAGGAAGTGGGAGAACACGCGTTGCACTCTGTCGGATGCTCGGGCAGTAGCTCAGGGAGATGGCTGCATGGCGGTCCGGCCTTGCAGCAGAGTCTGTGGAAGGTGGTCCGTCCCCTCGGGCGCCTGGCAGCACTGGTGCAGATGTTGAGCTTCTGAGGCAGGGGGTGTAGCAGGAACTCGCCAAGGCGAGGTGTCCTTGTTGACTTCCTAAATGTAGCCCCTGTGAAACAACACTGCTGGCTCTGTTGCTGCCTCTTCATTTCCATCCTTCGTGAGAGCAAATGACGTACTTCAGTAGAGGACTTTCCTAATCTCAATTTTGGGGTATATTCCTAACGGGCTGTGCTTTTAAGTCGCGCCTGGTCTAGTAAAGATTTAAGGCAGGGAGGGAAGTCCAGCACAATGAAACCGTGATCATCTCGTGAATCCCTGTGTTCATACAGATCATTCTTCCTCTGTGAAATGGGATTGGGTCTGGATTATTTTTAAATAGTCACCCCGTTGACTCAGCCTCGACAAAAAGACCTGTAGTTTCCCTTGAGTCTGCTTCGCTGGCTGTAAACGTGAACCCTGCAAGTGGTGAATATGAAGTCCTGCTTGTTTTTGCCACCTGTGGCAGCTTTCTGAAATCCTTCTGATGGGCTTGCGCTCCCCTCTTTCATCGGGGATTTTTCTGAGCTGTCAATGATATTTTGAAAAGCACCTGCAACTGCTGAGAGCGGTTGTGTATGGGGAGCTGCCAGCGCTGTCTCCTGGCTGTGCGGTGTTTGCAGTGCTGATGGATGTGTGCGCTCTTCTCCCTCTCTTTCTCAGGAACTCTTCGCAGAGTTTGGGACCTTGAAGAAGGCGGCTGTGCACTATGACAGATCTGGCCGCAGTCTAGGGACAGCGGACGTGCATTTCGAAAGGAAGGCAGACGCTCTGAAAGCGATGAAGCAGTACAACGGAGTCCCCTTGGATGGTGAGTCTGCGGGGCTGTCCCCGTAGCGTATTTCGCTGGCTGGCTGGAGCAGCCCGTGTGCCCGTGTCCCGCACGCAGGCTCACGGGCTGCTCTTCCTCCAGGGCGCCCCATGAACATTCAGCTGGTCACGTCACAGATCGACACACAGAGGAGACCAGCACAGAGGTGAGATGCCGTACGGGCGTGGGAGTCGCTGTGCCCAGTCAGCGCGGGGCGGGAACGTGCCTGGCCCTTCTCTGTGTGGGAAACGTGGATCCATCTCCCGTTCGGCAAACTTATGTGTGCCTGTTTGGGTTAACCGTGATGCACTAAAACAGTCACTTTTTAAAAATCACAGTGTAAACAGAGGTGGCATGACCAGAAACCGTGGTGGCTCGGGAGGATTTGGTGGTGGAGGAGGCAACAGGCGAGGTACTCGTGGCGGGAACAGAGGGAGAGGCAGAGGAGCTGGAAGAACTTCCAAACAGCAGCTCTCCGCAGAAGAACTAGATGCACAGCTGGATGCTTACAATGCCAGGGTAAGTGCTGCTTGGGCACTGTCCGCAGGTTCCCTGCAGCGTCTCGTTTGGGGGGCATTGTCAGCCTGCAGCCGGCAGGAAAGAGAAAGCGTTTTCCAAGTCATCGGACTAAAGCAGTCTCCTCGAAACCCGAGCGGTGCCTTGGTCCGGTACTTGGCTTTGCTTTCCAGAACACTTTGTCAGCTACCGTTACTGACAGCCAAGAACCGGCCCCTTTTCCAGCTCCCCAGCTCGCTGGGGCCAGTGTAGGGCAGGCTCTTCCGTAGCTGGAACAGCTGTGGTGAGCAGTAGCTGCATGACAAAACCCATAGAGATAATGGGCTGCAGAAATGGAAACACAAAAAGAGAAAAAACCGTGTGAAATAACTACATGGGATGCTAACGGAGGAAGGGTCGGTGATGCTGATGGCGGGTACGAGTCCTAACATATGGAGCCACGCACGTTGTTTGCTGCCTTCAGAACTAGCTCAGACGTCTGTGCCGCAGCCAGATTAAAACCTCGATAGAGCACCGAGGTCGCGCGTGTACGTGATGACAGTGGAGTCAGTGTTGTAGGGACGGGGTAGAGTCAGGGCGAGAGTATGGAAGAAGTGGGATGAGCAGAATTCCAGAAAAAAGTGGCATGGGAGTGTCGTTAGAGCAGTCTTCTCTGGTGTTGGTGATGCGTAAATAGTGTTGTTTTGCAAAGGCGTGGGTGGGGTGGGGGGCACGGCGGGGCAGTCGTGCCTCCGTGCGCTGCAGGGCGATGGCGCCCGGGCTGCCGGACGCTTCCGGGCCGGCGCCTGAACGGGCCGGGGCTCGGACCTGCGCGTCCCTGTCCGGCGGCGCCAGGGAGTTGCGGTGGTTCGCCGGGACCGGACCGCCTCCAGAGGGGCGGGCTGGGCACGGCAGGGGTGCCGCGGGGGCGTGGCGGGGTGTGGCAGGGCGTGGCGGGGCGCGCGGTGACGGCTCCTCTCCTCTCTTCCAGATGGACACCAGCTAAAGCGGCGGGCGGCGGGCGCAGGGAAGGACTCCGCTCTGGCTCCACGCTCCCGGCGGGGGCTGCGGCTGTGGCTACTAATCCGGAGGACGGGATTTGTTTTACGTTATGTTCTGGGATAGGTTTTAAACTCCTGTAAAGGTTTTTTTTAATGCTGAAGCAGACCTGTTTTGTACCGAGTTATTTTTGGGATAAATTTTACTGGTTGCCTGTTGGGCCAAGGTGGCTTTTTCACCTTTGCCGTAATAAAATAGAACCGTGTCTAGAGCTGTGGACGCCTGCTCCGCCGTGCCCCGCCCCGCCCCGCCCGCGCGCGCCTTCCCGCGCCGCGCCCCGCCCCGCCGTGCCCCGCCCCGCCCCGCGGCGCTCTGCCCCTCAGCCCGACTCTATCGTCCGTCCCGCCATCGCGCGCGCATCCCCTGGGCCAATCAGCGCGCCGGGTCGCGGCCGGAAGTGAGGCGCGGGGCTCGGCCTTCTATAACGGGAAGTGACGGGCGTGTCCCGGAAGTGCGGGGGTGCGCGGGCGGCTGGGCGGATCCCGGCGGCGTTGTCACCGCAGCGCGGAGAGCGAGCAGGGCCGGTAGGGCGGGGCGGGGGAGCGGCGGAGACCGGGCCGCAGCGGCGGGCGGATCCCTGGGGGCGGTGAGGCGCGGGTGGGGGGGGTTCAGGCCGCGGGGCCGCGCCTCCGCCCTGCTGGGGCCGGGCCTGGCCGGGCCGGCCGCGCCGCGAGCCGCGGGAAGGGCCGGGGCGCAGCCGGGGTGCGGGAGCGGGGCCCCGAGTGCCCTTGCACGACCTTCTGAGGGCCGGGGAAAGCCGCCGCCCCCGGCGGGGGGCCGTTCCGGAGCGGAGCGGAGCTCTCGGGGCACGGGGCTCGCAGTTAGGGCGAAATACGGACGGCTCGGGTCGGCTCGTGCTCCCCGGAGCAGCCGGGGCTGCTCCGAGCCCTCCCCTCGGGTTTCTCCCGCTGCCTGGGCTGCGGGGGGCGGTGGAGGGGAACGCTGGGCCCTTTCACTTTCCGGGGTGTTGGGAAGTGCAGGCGCTCTCGTTTGTCTCGGGTTTTCCATAAACGGTTTCTAGTTACGAAATGAGGAACTTGGAAGCAACTTCCTCAGGGTCGATTTCCTTCCGCATTAGAGTAATTAAAGAGCCCGTTTTATCCCCCTTAATGCTGTAGGCAGGGTGCATTTTAAAGCAGGTGAGGCAACGTGCGTGAAAACTGCGGTTTGGCTCCCGCAGGAGGTATCGGTTCTCCTCCTTCCTTTACAGCCCTGCCGGAAGGATGGCGATGTCTTCCCTGGCTCCGTAGGCTCTTTGCAACAAGTCTGAAAGTCGTAACTTCCTTTTCTTAAGACAAGAACTCCCGGTCACGCTCAGCAGCCAAACTGTTGCCTTGAGGGTTTCGGGTCTAGTCCAGAGTGCTTTGTTGCTCTGGTTGTCCAAGCATTCTTCCAGTGCGGGTGTTCTTGTCTCGTAGCTGCTGAGCAGGGATGGTTTCATTGTGGCGTTGCCCTGCGGGGACGAGTGGCGATTCGCAGGGATGGGTCACGCTCTTGGTGGTGTCTGCGGCTGCAGCACCGGGGTCACCACACGGACGGTGGTTGCAGCCAGACTGCAGCTCATTTACCTGTGTAACTGGTTTGCATCCTGGGTGTAGGACTGTGAGGGTTTTTTAAACTTCTGAAGTTGTGAGCGCATGGAACTGTCTGCTCACACCTTCAGTTTTGCTCTAGACAGTTAATGCCTCGTAGGTGAACTGCAGTCCAGGGTTATGTCACAAGCAAAAAAAAAAAATAAAAAAATCCTACATCTCCAGACTGCTGAGTCCCTGGAAGGCAGCAGACTGTTTCCAGAGTCCTTCATCCCTAGACCTGTGAGCCAGTGGCGGGGATCAGGCAAGATGAGAGTTCTCTGGGACACTCTTACAAAGCAACTGGCACAGCAGCATTATCTGGACGTCCCCTTGCCTCCGAATTCCTGGGTGGTGTCAGAAGGCAGCGCTTGGCCTTGGGAAGCGTCACTGAGTCACCAGTTCTTCCTTTGCGCTGATGTCCCCTCCTCCCCTGCCGCTGCCCTGGGAACCATCCTAGCCCGGTTTATTTCTGATCCAGCCTCCCAAGCTGCCGTGTACATGTGGAGCAGCAGCGCAGCTTGAGCCGGTTTAAGCAGTTCTGGCTCTGTGTCCTTACAGCATAGCAGCATTTGTAGCTGCATAGCGAACCGGATCTGCGAACTGATCTGGCTGGAAAATAGTCTTGCAGAAATTGTTATTAACTGGGTCAAATTCCAACTGAGTTTGCCGTGTGGCTGTACAAGCTTTCCCTTGCGCCACGGGGGAAGAAGGAAGGGTGGGGACCGCTCGAATTGGCACTGTTGCCTGTCCACGGCTGCGCTGTGGCCTGATGGACGTCTGAAGCCAATTAGCTCATCTGAAGAGACTCTGACTAACTCTGGTTTCACTAGTGCCGTGGGATCTTGATCCCAGGGTATGAAGAAGTCATTTTTACCGCTATCTGCCTGAAAACAAACAGGGTTATGTTCCTAGCAGTTTTTCTGTCTGGCAGAAGGTGGGGCTCTTGCATTCACTGCTGCTAGCTCCTCGGTCCTGTGCAAAAAATGCTGAGAATCCAGGCAAAACTGCTGACTTGAGGAAGCAGTGAAGGCAGCTGAGTGTGAATTCCCAGGTGGGAAGCAATTCAGCCTCCTGCTGTCTTCTGCAGGCTTCTGTGATATGCAAGGATCTGAGAAGAGCCCAGGGCTGTTTCCCTAGACATCTCTCCACGGCTGAGGAGCCCACCTCCTGTAATCTGCTTTCAGGCTGAGCGTGGGCTGGGAGTCCCATTCCCTGCCGGCCGTGGCAGAGTTCACAGCAGGTCTGTGCTGTCTCGCAGAGCAGCAGGCCTCCCAGGAGCCACGGAGGCACCAGCTCCAGCATTCTGCGACTCGGCTGAGTCTTAAGAGCCAGAGAGCCGCCATGTGGAGGTGCTGAGCAGGGCACCTGAGCATCTCTTGAGTGTCAAAAGGAGCTGAAGAGGAATTTCCTTCCAAATGCCTCAGAGCAATGCCCGAGGTTTGAGGTGTTGAGCCCCTGTAAGGCACCCATGCCCGGCTGCAGATCAGCAGTGTAGCAGGAAGGCTTTCAGTAAGGAGCGGAGCCCTTTGAAGGACCGTGTTGCAGGTCCCCTCTCTTCTGCGTGTCGGTGCGTGCTTGCCGGAGGTCTCAGCATGGTGCAGATGGGATATGTGAGTGCAGTTCTCTCCTGGCAGTTCACATGCGATTGAGTCCCTTGGCTTTGCTTTGTCTGGCAGCGTGATGGCTGGTCTCCCACACAGCTGGAAAAGCTCTGGTTTACTAATCCTGAGCTGTAATAAATGCTTCGTCCGAGAAGCCTGAAGGGCGAGTTAGAGGCCCTCATAAAAGTTTTGATGCAATTAGGAGTCTCCTTCCTCTCTGCCTGTGTGTTGGAGAAGTAGCCGAGGCGCAGTGACCCATGGTGATAAGACGTGGCGCTCTGTGCGGGACGGGGCGGCCGGCTGCAGCCCTGCCCCTGCTGGCTGTGTCGCAGGGTGCCTCTCGACCCTTGCGGCCAGCCGGGGCGCAGGAGCCCGCTCCTCTCAAGAGCGCTGCAGCAGCGGCTTTGGCGCAGCCCGGTCGGAAATGTTGTTCTGACTGCTGCTCCTGGGGAAGCCTGTTGGAAGAGGTGAAGTGATATTTCTCCAGGGCTACCTCAGAGAGCTGGACCCTGGCCTGGCCTGAGCTGCTGGTTGGAATGGTGCCTTGTGCTGGTCTGAAGAGCCGTTTTCTGTCTCTGGTGGGCTTCCATCGTTTTCGAGATCCTGTGAGGACTGGGGTGGTTCTTGATTAATCCGTGTGGTGGTGTGCATGATTGTACCTTTAGCTCCGGATTGCAGGATTAAGGCTAGAGGCACAGGAATGCGACCCAAGAGCTGGGGATTTGTTTTTTCGGTTGTTGGGTTTTGTTGTTTTTTTTCCTGTGCCCTCTACGGCATGGTTGTTGCTAAATACCTGTTTCTGAGAGGGGTTACCCTAATGGAGATGATGAAGACTGGGTGCTGGTGATGTGTGGGTGGAAACTGTTGCCCCATCTGGTTACATCTGGAGCTTGGTTATCAATGGGTGAGACCAAACTCATGTATTTCTTAACTGATCAGGATAGGATACCCAATCCTGGAAACTGGCTGCTATTTCAGCTGCTAGAAATCGGTACTGTTTAACGCTAAGGCTGTTCCTGCGTGGAGCGCAGCGATCTTCCTGACCTGACCCTGCTGTTGGGAGCTGCACCGTGGTTGGCACTGCTCTGTTCACCTTGCGGTACTGATCCTTTGCCGTGTGCACAATGCTGGCTTTGGCGAGCTTTGGTTGTTCAAGGAGAGGCTCTCTGACGGCTCCTGTGGCCTGTCGCTTGCAGGTGCTGATCAGGCCATTTGTTAGAAGTTTTGTCTCTGATTGGTCTGAAAATTGGAAGGTGGTGTACACCTGTGGACACTCATGCTGCGGAAAGGGACCCAGCACTGTCGGGGATACGCATGTGGATACTGGTGGATCGTCTGCCGTGTGTGTCTGTTCATTATATTCATGCTTTCAAAGAGGGCTCAATCGCAGGTGGGAGTCAACAGAAGTCAGTGACTTGGGACTTGAGTTCTTTAAAGCTCTCACTGAAAGTCCGTCAGTTCCATTTCCTGAAAGCTGCAGGTGTCTTAAGAGGAAGGTCCAGAAGTTCTTCAAGCGTATGGAGAGAGAATGACCTGTAGTGCTTGGGAGGTGAAATCTAGCCTGGAGGCGAGACGAAGGACGGCAATAAGGGGATCAAGCAGCAGAATGGATGCTTGAGTGAGTGTTTGCTCAGTGCTTCTGGGAGTCTTCAAGGCTAGAGGCTTTTTTGGACAGGAGCACAAAGGAAGTGACTGGTTTGATACGGAGATACCAGAGTGAAATCTAATCAGTTGTTCATGTATGACATGAAATTAAATGGCCTTTTGAACACAAATTTCCACGATATTCAGTGCCAGAATGTTGGAGAATGCCATGCAGAAGGGCCAGCTGTTTGTTGTAAAGTGTAGGGGTCAGTACCAGCAGTTGTTGGGAGTTGTAAGTCCAAAGGTACAACGGGAAAAGCTCCCCTACACAGACACGCTTGTGCCACGCAGGGCCAAAGCCCTTGTAATAACCCCAAGTGTCACATCGTCCCCCCACCTTTGTCTGGTGATAAATCTTAGTCAAGCTTTAATACCCAGAAACACCAGTTGCATCCGTTGCAAGTCTCCTACCTCCAGGACACACCAAGAGCCGTGCCAACCTCTCTGGGGAAGCACTGCCAGCCCAGGACAAGTCAGCAAGTCTGCTCTCAGGTTTGACAGTGGGCAAGGAGCGGGTCCCCACAGGGCCCTGGCTGCAGCTCCGCCTCGGTGCTGGCGCCTCACCCAAGGACCCTGGCGGGTGGGCTGGTCACCGGTTCTTCCTCCCCTTTTCCTTTTCTCTCTCCTCTGCGTATTTGCCGATAGGCCTGCTGTAGTCTTCTCTTCTGGCGGAGATGTGCAAAATTCCACTTTCTGTGTTTAATCTGTCTCCTTTGCCTTGCTCCCCAACAAAACATCCATAAGATTTCTGGCTAAAAATATTAGGGAAGCCCAGGCGGCACCTCTACGGTTCTGCTATTACAGCCATTGCCAGGCTTGAACTGGACACGGAGTCAGACTGGCTCCGGCATCTGCAGAACCTGCCTTGCGTCGCTATAAAATGTGCTCTGTAAACTCTGTGTGATTACTGTCAGCGCTGAGGTCTGTCTTTCCCCCTCTGGGTGGCACATTGGGTAGAAATGGAGTAATTGAACTGTGCGCTATTATGTCAGCTCAAAGACGAAAAGAATGGATGGTGGTTAGCTTATTTAGTGTAACCTGTAGGAGAAGCTTTAGGTGCATGAGATCATAATTAAGCCTGTATTTAAGTACATTGTGTGTTTTTGTTGTATTTGTAGCACATGTTGTAGTTCTTGATTTATTTGGAAACTAGATGCCAGAGCAGCAAATGCAATTCCGCAGTCTGTTGTGAGTCATGTGTGCTAGCACAGAGCTCCAGGCAGGAATATTGAACAGGATGCGGGAATGCCAGGTAATGACAGAAACACCTGGATCCATCAGTACATCATTTGTGAAAGATTTTGCTTGTACAAAAAGCCTTTCAAAAGCTGTCACTGAAAGTTTTTCGAGTCTTTAGAGAGTCCAAGCTGATATTTGCCGTAGGATGACCCTTAGGACAGTGCGCCCTGTGGAACATCAGGAATTACTGAGGATGTCACTGGCTTTTACTGAGGTTTTTAACGGGGTGTTGGCATCGCCTGTCACCAGCCCTCAATGTGCAGCTGGGTGTTTCCTGGTTAGAGTCTTGGACGGCCGAGCCAACCTCTGCACATGTTTTTAATCCATTATCTGTTTCACTGGCCGTGTGTGACACAGATCTTTGAAGAGGCCCGAGGATGAGGTCAGCTGAACCAGGTGTCTCATTCCAGTCCTTTGAGGCACCCAGCACCCGGCGCAGAGCAGACTGATCTGACTGAGTTACAAACTGTGAGGTCCAGATTGCAGCAGAGGCTCCTGGCATTTGTGCCAGTGGTGGGGCAGAGGCCTATTCTTAGCTGGACTCGTGCGTTGTAGAGAGGGAAACTGAACTGGGTTTATTCTGGGCTCAGGTTTGTTATGAGTGAAAGCCTCACCCAGTTGTTCTTGTGGAGGAGAGCGTTTTCTCTATGGCTTGGGATACTTACCTGTTCCAGCTCATGAGTAAAGCACCGAGGTGGAATTTTTCCTACCCTCTGGCGTGGGCCTCCATGGGCTGAATACGAGACCTGGCCTACTGGAGGAGTCCGCAGGGGCTGCGGGGTATGGGCACTTCGCAGGGTTGTGTCCTCTGAAGGCCCCCTGGGGACAGCCTGTGAAGGGCCTAAGTGGGAGAGGGAGCCTGTGGAGTCTCGGTGGAGCAGTTCTGGGGAAGCCTGGTTGGTGCTGCCGGGCTGCGCTGCTGGGGAGGAGCCCGCGCTGGTGGAGTAGGTAGGTGCAGTTACACTTCTCCTCCCTACTTCAGTGTAACTCGCGTGTGTGAGGATGGCAGAGCAGGAGCCGACGGCAGAGCAGCTGGCCCAGATTGCAGCTGAAAATGAGGAGGACGAACATTCCGTCAACTATAAGCCACCTGCCCAGAAGAGCATCCAGGAGATCCAGGAGCTTGACAAGGATGATGAGAGCCTGCGCAAGTACAAGGAGGCACTGCTCGGTGCTGTCACTGTGACTGCAGGTGAGCCCTAGCACATGGCTATGCCTTGCTCGAGCCGGAGCTCCATCACTCACCTCCGGCCTCATCCCTGCTCCTGTCCGGGAGCTGTTCTCCTCCCAGCTCTTTGCGCTTCGGCATGAGCACAGCCGGGAGCATAAAGGCATGCATCTGCGCTCCTCCCATGCTGACCTCTGGCCCTTGGAATAAGGCACAGGGAGTGAGGGGTCCACTCTGCCTTTAGAGGGGGATGGTCTTGGGGAGACCGTGGACTGGGCCTAACGCAGCGGGGAGCCCAGGCCTTCACCGAGGGGGATGTTGTTCTTGCTCTTTCAAGAAGTGCCCTGGAAGGAAAAGGAGTTGTGTTGGTTGGTATTAGGGATGGGTGTTTAACAGCCTTTTTGCTTGTCCTTTAGATCCCAATGCTCCAAATGTGGTGGTGACCAAACTGACTTTGGTCTGCGCTACTGCTCCTGGCCCTCTGGAGTTGGACCTGACAGGTGAGCTAGGAAGGAGTTCCAGCCCTTCTCCCAAGTGAAAGCTGGCTTGGTGTGGAGCCCGGCAGAAGGCCCTGCAGGAGCACTGCTGGCATGGTGGACAAGCCCTTCTATGTCAGAAACGCCCCTGTGCTGGATGCAGAGTAAGGTGCCTGGGCCACCGGAGGGTTCGGTACTCTGAGCCCGGCGGCTGTGTCCCCCGTCACAGCAGAAGGCCTTTCTGCTTCCACTCCCTTGCCAGCCCTCGTTTCGTAGAGGTGTGAGCTGCCAGGCGGGGGAGCCAGCTGTCCTCCAGCCTGTGCAGCGACACTAACGGCAGCTTCGAGATGGTGACGGCCTCGGAGCAAACGTCTACAAAGGCACATTCTTGAATTAACTGCATTGCCGTGCTGCAGCGTCCTTTCACAGGACATCGCTTGCCCGCCTCAGGTAGCGTGGGCAGCGTAGCGAGGAGGGTCCTGCCATGCAAAAATTAAAGGATGAACTGCGTGCTGTCCAGGCAGTAAGGGTCACCCCCTGCTGCTGCAGATACTGTCCTGATCACCTCTTTGCAACTTAAATTTGCCCCAGAGCACAATACAAAGGGACTCTGAGCAGCCCTCTCCCTTCTTTGTAGGTGACCTGGAGAGCTACAAGAAGCAAGCATTTGTGCTGAAGGAGGGTGTGGAATACCGGATAAAAATCTCCTTTAGGGTAAGAATTCAGATCTGAAAACTGAAGAACAAGTGGAACACCGGACTGCTGCAATCCCAGCACAGGGAGTGCCTGAGCCCCGAAAAGTGGTGTGATGGAGGAAGTTGTCTCCTACTGCGGGTGGGGTGGGCAGCGTGTCTAGGAGATGTCCTCTACAGTCCTTGCTTGTCTCTCTGCAGGTTAACAGGGAGATTGTGTCAGGGTTGAAGTATATCCAGCACACGTTCCGGAAAGGTGTGAAAAGTAAGTGCTTCTCTGTGACTCGAGTGCTGCTTTGTGTGAGGGCTTTCTTCTTCCACTGCGGTGGATGGCGGCTTGCCCGCTGGTGCCCCAGCAGCTCATAATGGGAGGAGACAGTCTTCAGTCATGTCTGTGCCGACGTGTGAAGGCTTCTGGGTCTGCTGCAGGGTGGCAGCCTGCGGTCCTGGCTGCACCTGCACCTCTGGGCTTGATGTGTAATCTCTGCTGGAGCGCGGCGGTGAACAGGTCACTGCTGACAGCAGTGCTAGTGTGGGGGGATCGCTCCCTGCAGGAGGAGCCGTTCCTGGAGTGAACGGAGCTGTTAATGTGGGTGACATTCTTGTTCTCAGAGCTCCTCGGTGGATTGTTGTAGCAGTAACAGACCTTTCATTTGCTTTAGCCTTGCCCCAAATGCAGGGGAGGCTCTTAAACAGCCTCCACACACCTCTTTTTCTCCTTCTAGTTGACAAGACTGAATACATGGTTGGGAGCTACGGCCCCCGAGCAGAGGAGTACGAGTTTCTGACCCCCATGGAAGAAGCCCCTAAGGGCATGCTGGCCCGGGGCAGCTACAACATCAAATCCAAGTTCACAGATGATGATAAGACTGACCACCTGTCCTGGGAGTGGAACCTGACCATCAAGAAGGATTGGAAGGACTAGCCCTTCCCAAGGCCAAACCCCAGAGAGCGTGAATCAGACAGTGGCTACCGTAGAAATCCCCCCCTGTACCAAAGTGCTGACATTGGAACCCTCTTACCTTTCACCCCCTGTTATAATTTGACCAGAGAGCTCAGTTTTGTAATGTGCCCCCTCCCCAGAGAATCGCTGAGTGCATTGACCAAACCGTGCTGTCTGCATCTGATCTCCAGCTGCCCGTCCCAGGGCCGTGCTGTCCCAGCACAGAGGTGGGAGCGCTTGCTCCTTCGCCAGGCCCTTTGCTGCTTCTCACCTTCCTTTATAGGGTAGGTGCTGAAGGGGAGAGACTCCTATGTTCTGTGTAGGATCCTGTGCTTGGCTTTCCTGTGCGCAGCTCAGGGTAGCTACTGCCTCCAAGTAGCTGAAGAACTTTGATGCCAGGCAGCTATTGAATCCGTTTGTTGGCTAAAATCATGTCTGGCCTGCCCCTTCCACCCAGTCGGTGTCCTGGGAACACTGGCAGCTTCATTTGTGGATGTTCCCTGTAACCATGATGCCTTAATGTGTAACATGTATCCTCTAGGGAGGGGGCCCTCCCCTTGTTACACTTTTTAAATGCCACCCACCCTTCCCCTGTTTGTTGGCATGGCACTCATCTTGGTCGCGCCCCTCATGGGTTATTAGGAAAGATTCACAACTTCCCGCTTTGCTGCTGGTCCGTTCTTCACCCGAGACGGGACATCTCCAGAGGGGAGGGTAGTGTGACATCCTGGGTGATGCCTGGCCGCCCCTCCCGGTGTCCAGAGAGCTGGCCTGGCAGGACCCCTGGCCCTGTTTGCATAGAGCTCCGAACTCTCTGGCAGCCTCAGCGCCTCCGAGGCATAGAGGGGGTTGCAAGGCAGGTGGGTGCAGGAGTCACCAGTGTTGCCATCACCTCACACTTCTCATTGCAGCCAAGGTAGCTGCAAAGCACTGAAATTCCAGGGCAGCACCTGCCCTCCTGGCTGTTTTGGGCTGAGGATGGACTAGTCTGTTTCTGCAGCTGCTCTCCTGATGCGATCAACAAAGAGCTTGCAACGGACGAGTATTCAGAAGCGGTTAATGCCTTATGTATCTGTTCTGCCTTTAAAATCTGTGCCTGGCCTGTCAGTATTTATTGCCTTGACACTCGACTCCCCCCCGTGCCCGCAGCAGACCCCGCAGCATGCCAGCCTGCCACCCAGGGCTGCGCTGACACGGCGCTCAGGGCGAAGGAGCCCTCTGGGGCCTGCGAACCCCTGAGGGCTGGGCAGGCACGTTCCAGCTCCACAGCCCTCTTATTTGGATCCTACCACGTTGAGGTCGTATTAGAACTGGGACCAAGTACATGTGGCTTTCTCATAGCTACGTCTTTGCCTCTAACTCTCCCTTGCCCTGCCCCTAGAGAGATTTTTGTTAATTTGATTTGGTGCATATTGTCTGTAAATCCTAGACCCGGGTTAACAGGTTTGGAATCATCGTCTGCTTCTCCTTTTATGACAGTTAAATAAAATCTTTGAACTGACTGTCTGCTGTCCGTTTTGGTTCTGTTCTGGAACTTCCTGATTCTGGGTCTTTGGCAGGAAGTGGAAGAACTTCTGTTCCACAGGGGATTTCTGCAAACACCTGGGGTGGGAGAAGACCAGAATCCCTGGGCTTGCCAAGCTATGAAACGGGGGATCTGGGGCAGTCCTTGCCAGAGGAGAAGAGGCAAGAGGCCCCCGTCACAGTGTTTGTCTTCAAGATCTATCCCTGCTGTTCACTCTGTTCTGTGTGGCCTGCAGCGTGAGGGATGAGACAGCCACAGGGAAGTGAAATCGGTGGGTCTCCAAGGTAGGAAAGTCGGGGGAGCTGAGGAGCAGGTGGGTTCTGGGCCTTGGCCTGCCTGCGCTGTGCCTGCTCTGCAAGCACAAAGTGAAATTCCTGCGCAGTCAGAAGAATGAGGGAGGTGATCGGAGGGAGAACAGAATCCAGGAGAGGCAATGTGTGATAAAAGCCTGCGGATGTTTACAGAGCATGTGGCATGTTTGTGTTAAGGATAAGAAAAGTGTAGCCAGGAAAAGCTCTTTACAGAATCTACAGCGCTAGAGAAGCTGTAGGGGAGATGGCTCGGCCCTGCTCCTGGTCTGAAAGACTCACAACGGTAACCAAGAACTCTGAATACAAGAGGGACCCTGCTGAGCTAACAGCACGAGCCCCCTTTCTTCTGGGTCCCAGGAAAGCTGCCGTGCTTCCCAGATGCTGCCGCTAAAGGAAATGACGCGACTCAGAAACTGCAAGAAAGTGCAAGGGCTGAAATGAAGTACCCTCAGCCGGGCAGGAGCCGCCTGCGCGCCCCGGTGAGGAGCCAGCATGTGGCCAGCGCCCGTTCCAGAAGGCACGCTTCGCTTGTGCTGCTCCCTACTGCAAGCCCTGCCCAGCCGCGCAGCCCTGCAGCCCTCCCTGCGGCGCAGGGACGTGAAAGGCAGCGCAAGAGCAGGCGCTGGGAGCAGGCGTCACCCTCCATCATGTCAGTTAGAGTGAGCCCAGATGTGCCGATAAAGTGAACAAAGGCCCTCCTTGTGCTGGCCCCCAACAGCCGCTCTGTGGGCAGTTAGTGTCAGGGTGAGATCCTGTCTGATGCAATCTCCAGCTCTTTGGCAAGTCTTTCCAAACTCTGGACGTTGGTGTTTCTGTTAGATCGTTCGCGTGATGGTGGGATGCCTGGGGAGGGGTACGCAGGACGGCTGCGACCCGCTGTAACTCCGGGGACTGAGGGGCTACAGTGGTGATTCACTGCCTGTGTTCTCTCTGGAACGTGGTCCCTGCTGCAGGATCCCTGCCCCGCACAGGCACGAGCAGCCCAAGGAATGCACGGCTCTGGTCATGGCCCGGGCAGGACACGGTGGCTGGGTGGGGATGATTCTCACTACTTGTGGCTTCCAAGCAGAAGCCTCAGCCCCTTCCGGAAGATGCACCTCATAAACCTTGGGTTGGAGCTTGCGTAAGAGCGGTCTGGGCTGCTTTTCTGGTCAGGCGGCTGTTTGTGCTGCAGCAGCTCCGTCTGAAACAGCAGCTGCCTCGAAGCAGCAGAACTGCAGCTCCACAAGCGCGGCAGCTTTCACCTGTGTCTGTCAAAAGGCAGCCTGGGAGAACTGAGGCCAAGGGAAAGGGGAGAACTTGTGAATTAACGTCTTGCAGTGCGTGAGAGCCCTGCTTGTGGGCCTGGACCTGCTGTGCCAGCAGCTGGTAGGTGTGGAAGTCAAGTGACACGCTGCCCCAGCTGACAGCCCCAGCAGGGAGCACGACATCAGAGGAGACATGCTGCCATAGAGGGCAGGCGGTGCCCTGTCTGTGCGGCTTTCCTCTAGTAGACGTTGCAGCGCAGGGATCTTTAAAGGGATTTAAAGAAAACAAGAGAACTGCGCTCTGTTCGTGGGGTGCCGGAAGGCAGGCGCAGGGACGCTGCACTCAGCAGTGGTGGGATCCCCAGCCAGCACCAAAAACGAGAACGAGAGTTCCAGCACCTGCAAGGCGTCAGTGAGCATTGCCAGCTATGCCAGAGCCGCTGAGCACACGTACTGGTGGCCCACTGCCTCCGCTGACGTGTGGCGACGTGGTAAGACAGCTCGCCACCGCGAGCCCCAGAAACCTGCTGGCAGTGGACGTGCCACTCCGCCTCGGCCGCTGGCTAAGCCTGCCTCTGCCAGCATGTCAGGCGAGGGTTTTCTGCCAGGAACTGCCTCGATGCAGGGTCTGGCCCTTTCAGCAGAGAGCGTCGCTGCAAAGCCCCTCTGGCAGGGCAACGAGCCGGGTGCGCTCAGGGCAATGGCTCCCAGGTGCTGCCTTGCCTGTGGAACCAGACGGGCTTCAAGGTGGCTGAGCATGAATGCAGGATCTTGTTCTGGCAGCAGCCGGTTCCCCACCCTGGCAGCCCGACGTGCCCATGCCTGCGCAGCCCTGAGCAGCGGTGGCCGGGCAGCGGCCGCTGCGCACTTGCTGCTTTGCTCAGTGCAGCTTCGCTATCTAAAATCTCACTGGACTCTTTCTGGGCCCAAGAAAGGCATCGGTTCCGCACCCAGCCAAAGCTCCGGCACAGACAACTGCTCCTCACAGCACTCACAGAGCGACCAGGTTACCTGCGGAGAACTGGCGGGGCACCTTGCTCTGAACGCCGCTGGCCTGGGGCACTGGGCCCAGCCCCTGCAAGGGGAAGCAGGAGGAGAGCAAAGAGCAGCCGCTTTACTTTGCAGGCAGCCACCGAGCTGGCAAATCAGCAGGGTGCGGCCGGGGAGCCTGGACGGAGCCTGTCCCTGCTCCAGCACTTATCAGCCGGGCAGCCTGCGGGGGCAGGAGGCGCCCATAGCAACCCCAGCGATATCCTGGTGCTGGCAGGGCAAACACCGCAGCCGAAGGCCGGCTGCTTTCTGCCCGGCGGTGCAGGGGCTCTCCTTCCCCAGCCGAGCTCTGGGAGTAACCAGGACCCGAGGGCCGGTTCTCGTGCCGCGTCAGGAGATGCCAGAGCAAAGCAGGAAGAGTCGCGCCATGGGACTTTCCCCTGCCGCGGTCACGAGGCTCGTTTCTCGCGGGTCCCTTAGCAGACACTGCGCAGAACTACGCGCTCTGAACTAGAGCCTTCTCGTGACGGGCTCCGGCTCGGTCCTGGGGGGGGGAGGTGCGCCCCGTGCCCTGCCTCGAGCACGCCATCGCGGAGCCGCCTGCTCTGTCAGGGAAAGCGTGTGCTGAGGCTGAGAGCCACCGCCAGCCTCCGGCGGGACCCGAACGCTGCGCCGCGCTCCCCCTGTTCCCCACGGTCTATCGCCGGGGCCGGCGAGGCTGCGGCAGAACGATGCGGGGCTTCCCCGACCGCAGCGGTGCCGGACGCCCGACGAGGGCCGGGCCGGGCCCGGCCCGGGGGGGGGGGAGGGGGCGGACAACGGGGCAGCGGGGCAGCGCGGCAGCCCTGACGCCGGCCGGTGTCCGCGGGGCCGGGGCCGGGGCCAGCCCTCCCGGGCCCATCCGCCGCCGCGACGGCCCCGACCCCCGCCCGGCGGCCTCGCGCGCCGGGGCGTGCCCGCAGCGTCACGTGCCCCGCGGCCTCTCCGCCGGCGGCGCCAGGAGGCGCCTTTCCCTTCCGGGCCGGGTCAAAGGGCGGCGGCCGCGGCCCAGTCAGGATCCACCACGCGCGCCTCGCCGCGCGCACGCGCAGTGCCCGCCCGTACGGGCCGCCCGAGTGCCACGTTCGAGGGCAGGCGGCCGCGCGAGGCGGCGGCGCTGACCAATCGCGGCCGAAGCAGCGGGGAAAGGGGCCAATGGCGGCCCGCGGGAGGGGAGCGAGGCCAGCGGCCAACCCGCGGCGGCGGGCGGGGGGCGTGCCCAGCCCGCCGGCGAATAGAAGCCGCGCGGCGGCCCGGGCGGCGGCCCGGGCCAATGGCGGGCGGCGGCGGCGCGGCACGGCGCGGCCAATGGGGCGCGGCGGCGGCCGGGGGAGGCGGGTTTATAAGCGGAGGCGGCGCCGCGGCCGCACGCCCGGCCCGGCCCGTCCCGACCCGCCGCCATCAGCGCCATGGCGGGGCTCCGCGCGATCGTGGCGCTGCTCTGCCTCCTGCTGCTGCCGCCGCCCGCCCGCGCCGGCGACTCCGCCGCGGCCCCGGAGGAGGAGGACGGCGTCCTGGTGCTGCGCGCCGCCTCCTTCGAGCAGGCGCTGGCGGCGCACCGCTACCTGCTCGTCGAGTTCTGTGAGCGCGGCGGGGCTGGGGCCGGGGCAGGGCCGCGCCGGGCCGGGAGGGGCGGGGCGGGCGGCGGCCCCGGGGGCCGAGGGTGGGGCTGGGGGGACCGAGGGGCTGGGGGAGGGGGAGAGGCGGCGCTGAGGGACCGGGCTCCCCCGGCCGGGGGGGGGGGGGGGCTCGGCCGGGAGGCCGCCGCGGCGCCGGGCGGGGCTGCCGGGGCGGGGGTTCTGCCCTGCCCCGTGCCCCCGCACGGGGCTCCCTGAGCGCGGGCGGGAGCGGGGGGCTCCGGCCGGCGCTGACGCCCCGTCCCGCAGACGCCCCATGGTGCGGGCACTGCAAAGCGCTGGCGCCCGAGTACGCGAAGGCAGCGGCGAAGCTGAAGGCCGAGGGCTCGGAGATCCGGCTGGCCAAGGTGGACGCCACGGAGGAGTCGGAGCTGGCGCAGCAGTTTGGTGTGCGCGGCTACCCCACCATCAAGTTCTTCAGGAACGGTGACAAGGCCGCTCCCAAGGAGTACACAGGTGAGCTGGGTTGTCTGGCTCTGCTGCCCGGGTGCAGAGGGCAGCGACGTGGCGGTGGGTCCTTGCACCTGGTCCCGTGCTCCTGCGTCTGCTGGTGCAGCTGGACAAGGTCCACTGTGACAGCAGCCTAGGGAGCGGAGTGTGGGGGGGGGGGAGCGGGAGGGCTCTGGGTGGGTGTTGAGGAGTGAGTCTGCCTTTAACAGGCTTTCTCACCTAAAGCTGGGGAAATCCCTCATCTGAGCTAAAGCAGATGGTGTTGGTTTTGTGTAGGAAAGCAAAGCAATCCAGGCTTGACTTGTTGCTTGGCTTGACTTTATTTGAGCAACATAGCACCCAGAATTGAAAAAATGCTTGGGCGGCTGGGTAAAGGGGCAAAGGCAAGATGTAAGGCAGAGGTGCGAGGAAGACAGAGACGAGCAGAATTCAGCTAAACCAAGCCACATTGTGCTGGATGCTGAGGGTAACATCCAGACTGCTGATTTTGAAAAGAAAAGTGCATGATACTTTAATTTGTGTGAAAAATACCAGCAGCTCAGAGAAGTACTGTGTTGCTGGTCAAAGTTTAAGAATGTGCTTGGGCTAGAAGGAAGAGAAGAATGGGTTCCTGGGAGCCCCTTGTACCTTGACTTAACAATTAGGGATTAGCTTAATTACACTAGGATTGAAAGGAAAAGAGTTGCGTAAACAATATCTCGATTATTCCTGACCTCTTGGCCAGCTACTGAACAGTCTATCTCAAAGCTTAGGGGTTTTGTGTTCTTAAACTTAGTCGAGGGGAAAAGTGAATCAGTGTTCTTATCTTTCTGTTGTAGCTGGCAGAGAAGCAGATGATATTGTCAGCTGGCTGAAGAAACGCACTGGCCCGGCTGCAGCTACCCTGACAGATGCTGCTGCAGCAGAGACGTTAGTGGATTCCAGTGAAGTGGTTGTGATTGGTTTCTTTAAGGTAGAGTTTGTGCTTCTGTTTGAGAAGCTCTTGTGTATGCCTAGAGCCTTCCCTGCTTTCTGCCCCACGGGGACCTGACAGCTGGGGAAGGCTCTCCGTAAGTTGTGAAACACTTGCTGTCCTGCCTTACTTGATCTTCCAGTTCTCTGGCTGGTAAGCCCTGGGATGTTTATGCTTCAGTTTGATGTGTCCCATGTGAGACACCTTTCTTTATCCTCCAGGATTTGACGTCAGAGGCTGCAAAGGAGTTCTTGGTGGCAGCAGAAGCTGTGGATGACATTCCTTTTGGGATTTCCTCCAGTGCCGATGTCTTCACCAAGTACCAGCTTAGCAAGGATGGTGTGGTCCTCTTCAAGAAGGTACTGGTTGATGTGAAGCATGAGCACCACACTTGAGTCTTCTGCCTCTTCCTACCTTTTCTCTAATTAGTCAGATTCAAATAAGGGCAGCCCTGGGCAAAAGAACAAAAGATCCTGTGCTGTCAATCTGGCTGTTTCCATGCCTCAGAGCCTGTGGGGCAGAAGAGCAGAGCCCGCAGCCCCTTTGCAGGGTGGTGGAGCCCTGGGTCCCTTTGCAGGGCACAGCCAGCAGCAGAGGGGCCTGCAGTTGGCAGAGGGGCAGCCTCGTCAGTCTCCCGGCCCAGTGCTGCCCTCCTGAATCTGCTGGGCTTTGGGTCCGAGCTGTTGCTTCACTCACTTCCCTGTTTCTCAGACATCTGGCTGCAGTGCAGTAATGGTCAGCACAATCTTCAAAATATTCATGGCTGTAACTAGTGAGGCCCCCCGTGCCCCTCCCCAAACTTCGAAGGTCTTAAACAGAATGGTAGCAGAGTTCTTGATGCTCTGTGTTTGCTGTGGCTTAGCAAAGTTGCTTTTAAACATATTCAGTATTGACCTCTGCAGTCAGTTGACAGCTGTGTCCAAGAGTTGTTCTGTCTCTTATGCTTCTGTGGGTTCTGTGGTGTAGTGATTCCAGCAAAGTTCCTAAGAGGATTTGCAGTTCCAGCTGGCTAGGCTGGGGCAGTTGGATTATGTTGAGAGGGATGCTGGCCATCTACAGAATCAGAAATAAACTTACTGATGCCTTTTACTATTAAAATCCAAGTCACTGGGATGAAATTCTAGGTTTGAGAAGACAAGTAGAGGTTCCTTAGACTTGGTGGTACTGCACACGTGGGTGTGGTGAGGCAGGACAGAAAGCTGCTTTGGGTTCAGACTTACTAGATCTATGATCTAATCAGTCATCGGTCTGACCAGTTTGACCTAAGACAGGCTAAAGAGTTGAATGAATTCTTATTTCATTTTTTCTTTGTTCAGCTAAAATAGCATATTTTATTCTACTACATGTCTGATATTGTAGTTATTTTTATGGTGCTAAAAGCTTGTAGACTTCTCAGTCAGAGGTCCCTCAGATCAGCATGGCTGAGGGTGCAAGTAAATTATCTGGCTAACGAGTTCAAAATGCTAGGGTTTTGCAACTAGAAAAGTTGGGGTAGGTGAAGGGAGCAGTATTTTGTTCTTGGCTGACTTACTACCTGTATCTTGCTCTTCTCACAGATATGGCTTTCTGTATGTGATCTTTCTGTATGCTCTATTCATGGCTAATGCTAGGCTGAAATAGCTGTTTTAGGGGTTTTTTCAACTTTTGTTCGTGTCCTTTGGCAAACACGGAAGTCCAAATAGAAATGCTCCTCTAAAATTGACCATCTCTTTGGGGCTGCGGGGAGTACCAGCATTGGGCTCCAAGCAGGGCAACATATGAGATTGCTTTGAAGTGGTGAGGTTACAGCTAGGGCTTCCAGCACTGACAAGTTATTACCCTGGGTTTTATTTAGTTACCTGTATGTTTTCTCATGTTTAGAGCTCTTGAATGAACTTGTGTTGATTTGATGTACTATCCTCTGTACTATCCTTAAGTCCTGTGAGCTCTGTTAATGGTTTCCTCTGCTTCTGAAGAACTGGCAATGGCAGGACCAGTCTTTAACAGTAAAGGAATTTTCAGGCTGTTTTCTGTAAGTGTAGTCAACTTGGGTACATCTGGAATGAAAAGCAGGTCTGCACCTGGCAGCTCCTCTGTCAGGTATGTTAGGAGTGGGAGGAACCTTGGTCTGGAAGGCCCTTCATGAGGCACTGGAGGGCTGGGATGCTGCAGAAGTGCTCTGCTCTACGTGGAAGGACGAAGGTGAGATGGCTTTCAGCCTGTGAACGTTGCCTCCTTGTTCCTGTTTTGGTGTGGTGTCATGGTAGTGCCATGAGAGCTCTCAAATACGTCCACCCCAAACCAAGGTGAAAAGGAGCACCAGTGCTAAGCACATACCAGGGCATAAGAAACAGATGGTTTATTTTACCAACAGTTATGTTTTTGGACTTTGGCTCAGCTTCCTGCAGTTAGTTGGGTCTAAACTGAGAGGGCCTGTTGGCTACTCACTCATCTTATTCTTTGTGTGAGTTGTCCAGACTTGCAAAGACCCTCGAACAACTGTTCTGAAGGCACTAAGGCGATGTTCAGTACTCTTTAAAGTATTGGCAAAGGGGTTAACTTTCAATGCTAAGTGTTTTGCTCAGCTTTTCAGCTGAGACTGGTATGCTTCCTCTAACAGAAGGTTATCCGAGTCCACTCTCTTGCTTCTGCCAGTAACTCGAGCATTGCCCTGCCATGGGACTGCTGTGTTATCCTGCACATCCTCTCTTTAACCTTGACGGTCCCCTACAGCTGTTCCCTTTTCGGGCTGCCAGAGAGGGTTCTGAGAATCCTGGTCAGGGATACAGGTGATGTCCTAATATAAAAAGGGATCTGGCACCTCTAGTGTGATGTGTGTGTTAAACATGTGCTGTCGTCTCTAACAATAGAGACTGAAACAAGCCTGCAGAGCTGAGTAAATTACTACTTACTTGCAGTGCCTAGTGGGCTTTGCTGTCAGACTTCTTTCATAGTGCTGTCTGGTAAAGTGTGTGCATCTGCTCTGATGTTGCTAATTCCTGCAGAGCAGAAAGCTGCCTGTGCTCTGGTAGCTTCTGACTGGTCTGCCTTCCACAAAGCTGTTAAAAGTCCTTCTTGGTGACCTGTTTCACAAATCGTTTCATGATTGTGCAGAACAATGCCAAGATCTAAGCTGACTGTCTTGTTGTTGCTCACCTTTTGCTGCTAGGGTGCTGGGGGGTGACTTACGGCTTTGCTTGCCAGGAAGGTGAACACCTTGATCCAGACTTTATGCAAACATGTGGTGACCTTGTTGAGAGACAGAAGTTTGCTCTGAACAAGTGCAGCTGAGATCCATTGGGGCAGTGACTCTGGTGTGAACGCATCTTATTTCTTGAGATTTGTATGAGATATGGACGTGTTGTAATGCAAGAATATCTGTGTTTTGCAGTTTGATGAAGGCCGTAACAACTTTGAAGGGGATCTCACAAAAGATAATTTACTGAACTTCATCAAGTCTAATGCATTGCCTCTGGTCATAGAGTTCACTGAACAGGTGGGTCTTTAGATACTTGGTAAGGCCTCTTCCCATAGTTACTGTATGAATATAACAAAGCTTAAATTGTAGGTTGTGTGGTCATGTTTTATCTTGGAGCTGATGCTAGCTTGGGGTTATGGAGAAGTCTGAAGAACACATGGGAAAGGAGGGATAAGCTTGCTGTTCAGAGCAGTCCTGTAGTATTGGAGGCTCCTGTGGTTTAGTCAGAATAGCAGAGCCAAGCTGGTCTTGACACTGACTTACCTCTCTTCCAGAAATAAATTTTATTTTCTACTCCTCAGACTGCTCCTAAAATCTTTGGAGGAGAGATCAAGACTCATATTCTGCTGTTCCTACCAAAAAGTGTGTCTGACTATCAAGAGAAACTGGACAACTTCAAGAGTGCAGCTGGAAACTTCAAAGGGAAGGTGAGATGGATTTCTTGGATTATGAATTAAGTGACCACCTCCTGCAGAGAAGTGTAGCACTGTCTGTCTATACCCACTTAACAGCTGTGGAGGAGGACTCAAAGCTAGCTCTCTCTACCTGTGTCTCTTGATAATAGGTGACTGAGTCACTTACTGGCTTACACAGACTTGCACAACTGTTGAAGGAATAGCAGTTAACTCCTGACTTTCCTTCTTGCGGATGTAAATCTGACTCTGCCTTAATCAACATCAGTGCCAGGTCTGTGCACATGCTGCTTGAACTGTTGCGGCTCCAGCATTTGTGGTCTGACAGGGTGCCCTCTAACAGGCTTGGAGAAGGAAGAGGGGCCAGTTCAGCTACTACCCATGCAAGTGTGTGTAAGGCATCAGTAGCCAAGAGGTACTTGTCTTCACCATACTGCCTTTGACTTTTTCCTCCAAAGATCCTGTTCATCTTCATAGACAGTGACCACAGTGACAACCAGAGGATTTTAGAGTTTTTTGGCCTAAAGAAAGAAGAATGTCCAGCTGTACGTCTGATCACGCTGGAGGAAGAAATGACCAAATACAAACCTGAATCAGATGACCTCACAGCAGACAAGATCAAAGAGTTCTGTAATAAGTTCCTGGAGGGCAAGATCAAGGTAATGGAGATAAATGCTACTGGTGGTAAACCTACTGGCTAAGCAAGCATAAAAAAAATGCTCCCTGTGAGGAGTTGTGTGAGTCATCTGGAGGAAATCCTTCCAACTAATGTACAGAATATCTCGCGGGCTGTGCTGAGAAATGAAAGGCAAAACTACTGGGGCATGAAAACTGTAGGAAAGCAAGCTCTGTACTGGCACCTGGGTAGGATCAGAGCCTGCTCTTTCTGCTGCTTAGGGTAACTGTGCTGTTTACAGTTGCTCTTTCTGCCAGCCATCTGTGGAAGGTGTGAACTTGTGTGGCACAGTTTAAAGAGCTTTCAGCTCTGATCTGCTGGAGGTAGCTGTATGCAACTTACTCCAGTAGTGACTGTTTAGCTAAACTCAGTCCTGCGGGAATGATGCTGTCAGCAATGTTTCCTTCCTACAGAGCTCAGTTGCAGTTCTCTCTGCACAAGAGCACCTGTTATTCCCACTTGCTCAGGGTGGGAAGAAGACTTTCTGTAAGCAGAAGAAGTGACTGATTCATCTGATTGCTCACAGCCTATGATGGAGGCACTGAGGGGGGTGGTTAATCTTGGGTTTTCCAGGATGTGATTGCATGTACATTCCAAGCAGCTGTGTAGCAAATCATATCTCAAATTTCACTTCTTATTCCAGCCCCACCTGATGAGTCAAGATCTTCCTGAAGACTGGGACAAGCAGCCTGTCAAAGTTCTAGTTGGGAAGAACTTTGAAGAAATTGCTTTTGATGAGAATAAGAATGTCTTTGTAGAGTTCTGTAAGTATCTTTCAACAGCTGATTCTAAGTAACTGGTATGAAAGGAGTGCCAAAACACTGCATGACCAGGATTAGGGAGAAGGCATCTTAGAGAATCTAAGCCACAAAGGGAGTGCCTTGGTTGAAAAGATGTGTGTGAACTCTGGCATGGGGGCTGAGGGGGAGTGGTGGTGGTAACTTGTTAGGTTGGTGGTGCTAGCTGTGTTTTTCTAATTAACAGATGCCCCCTGGTGTGGTCATTGTAAGCAGCTGGCTCCTATCTGGGACAAGCTGGGAGAGACCTACAGGGACCATGAGAACATTGTCATTGCCAAGATGGATTCTACAGCTAATGAAGTAGAGGCAGTGAAAATCCACAGCTTCCCCACACTCAAGTTCTTCCCTGCAGGCTCTGGCAGAAATGTAAGAAGGCAGCTGGCCCTTATACAGATGGCATAATGAGGGAGCACTAATGCTTAGTTGCCTGCTTGACTTCTGTTTTGGACAAGGCCTTTGGGAGGGCTCTCCATTTGGTAGGGATGGAACACACTGAGTCTACAGGACATTGGAGACCCTTTGTGGGGGGCTGGGCTGTAGGAAAGTTTGGTGGGGGTGGGAAGTGGGAATGGGGAAAAGGAGCATAGCGGAGGACAGTGTGCTCATCTGCAGGCTATTCTTTCCTCGCAGTGATCTCTGAAGTCTAGTGGCTGAGCTGTTTTCCTTCGTCTCGTATGGGTGAAGGTGAATTTTTAAATTCCCTCTTGCTTGGCATGTTAACTGTTGCTCAGAAAGAATTCTCCTCTCCAGGGGTGTGGTTCTGTAGGTGCCCATAACCATTATCTTGATATTTTTTCCTGTGTAGGTAATTGACTATAATGGGGAGAGGACACTAGAAGGCTTCAAAAAATTCTTGGAGAGCGGAGGTCAGGATGGGGCAGCAGCTGATGATGTGAGTAATATTAATGAGTACTCTAGGCCTTCAGAACATGGAGCATGAGTCGGATCTGGTGCTGTGCTTGAATCCTCGCTCCTAAATAAGATCCTGGGTTGTTGTGTGGCAGGAAAGGATATTGTGGGGGAACAAAAGTGCCTGCATCATAAAAATGTGACCTGTTCAGTTGCAGCCTGGCTGGCCATTGGCCTGTAATGGACTCCTGTTATTGAGAACACTTCAGTTGGGTGTGAAATAAATGTTCTTGGGAGGCTTAAACACAAATGCATGGGAACTGTTGATATTATAACCTCTAAATTTGCACAAGCTGTCTCTGGTTGTTGTGCAAACTGCTGGAGTACTTGGAGGGCTTGTTCTTTATTGAACTCCTGCTCAGCACCTGGGACTTGAGCAGTATGGTGAACATTACAGATGCAGTATATCTAGTTGGAAGCTCCTCACCTGCCAGGGTGGAGGGTGTTACAGGTGCAGGTACCAGCTTCCATGGGTTTCTAATCCTTGATGTCCCAAATTCAGAGCTCTTGGTAGAAGTCTCTGGATGTTTTGTTAACACGGCAGCAGAGAATAGTGAACAGGTTAGAGATGCTGTTCTGTGCTTGGTTTTGGATCTGCCTAATGTGCCAGAAACCAGCAGCTGTCTTTAACCTATACAGGATCTGGAGGACCTGGAGACAGATGAAGAAACAGACCTTGAGGAAGGTGATGATGATGAGCAGAAAATCCAAAAGGATGAATTGTAAAGAGAAGACTGATCTACGTCACCCAAAAAATCAGACACTAAATTGGCTGCTGTTATGCAGCCCAGGGAGTCAGAAACCCATTAAGATTTAAAGCAGAAGGCGAATGACTGGAAATCCAGGGATTGGCTTTTAAAGTAACACTTTACCCTCACTTGTCTGTACACTTGACTATCTTTTCTTTCTTTTTGCTTTTGAGAAGGGATCTGTCACTAGGTAGCCAGCCCAGCCAGCTGGGCTCATTTTTTTATTGTGATGTACTTTTTTTGTACACAGCTTTTGTTTGAAGTATTCTGTTCTTCTGGGTAGAAGCAGATTGTGAAATGGTAGCATGAGTTCAGTGGCCCAACATTCTGGAGCCTTGCCACTAACATCTTCCAAGAAAGCTTTCTTCCTTTTTTCTTTTAAAACTGAAGCTCATAGTTGATTTCTGCACCTGGCAGGGTCCTTAATGGTCTCAGCTGTTCTTCCCTGGAGTCAGCCTTCAGTATACATAGGGGAAGAGGCAGTAGGCTGATGGCATCATCCTGGTGTGAAAGGTGTATATGAAGGTGCTTCTCTTGCTTCTCTTCATGCTGGCCAGATGTTTCCTTTCCCCTCTGCTTTAAGACACTTGGAGATGACTATTCCAAACACCTGGAAGGGTGGAATACTGTGTGCACTGGCTGTGGCAGGCTCTGAGGGTGGAGGTGATCGCTGGCTCACCAGCTTAGACAAGAGCTAGCTGTGTTGCCATCCTTTTGATCAAATGCAAGACTGTTTTGCAATCACTTTCCATGCATTATTTTGAATGGGTTGACCAGGTGGGTGGTGTGGGAGGGCCTGATAAAACAGATCAAACAGGACATTTGCAATTACTGGGTTTTGGGGAGGAACTTGAACAGGGGAGTGCCTCAAAGGCCTGAGCTGCATCAGGCTGGTTCTTAGCATTCCGCTACAATAACATTGGAACTGAATTTGTTGGCCAAATAAAGTTGAGATTTTAATACTACTCTGTCTGTCTTTATCAGAATATAGAATGAATATATTTGAACCTGACCTGAAAGAGGATCAGAGTTCTAGGGCGATTCTCAAGGGACTGTGTCAAAATGGTGTGCACTTGTCAGTTTTCTCAAACTTGCACTAAATACCACTTTTTTGAGAGAAACTACACTTTCTGAATGCTTCTGGTTTTGCAGGTGGCTTCTGGTACCTTAACCCGAAGAAATTTGTATTGCATAATCTATAAAGGAAAAGAACTTCAAGATGACCATGTCATGTCCAGATTAAATCAGCTTGTGCAGGCAGCTAACAGCTCTATTAGCAGTGAGTGGACATTGGCTTGGGCTCTGAGAATAGGTGGCTCTGCTTGCCAGCTGGCCTGAGGTCGAGAGGACCTCATTGCTCTTGAGCAGTTAACCAAGGAATTTGCCTACAGGGAAACTGGGGGCTGCCTGTAGCTCTCCTAGTCAGGCTCACATGATCCAGTGAGCTACATTGCTATTTCCAAACCAGTCACTTACTGATGAAAATATTTTTGTAAGAAAATATGCTATAAATGTCACATGCGAGGGCATGGTGAAGCTAGAGGGCAACTCGGGAGGCCACTGGTGCCTGTCACTGAACATGGGTGTGCTGGGGTGGTAGAACAGAAGCGTTGTACACCACTTGTCTGCAGCAGCAGCTCCAGCCTCCTGCTGTGGGAACAGAGCCCCTGCTGAGTCCTGGCGTGGTGCGCACAAACCTTTGGCGCAGCAGCACCGGGGCTGGGGCTGGACAGGCAATCGCTGACTGTGGGATCAGAGAACAGTGTTTGCTACTGCCTGTTCTGTCAGTCGTCGGTTGTGTTGTGTTTGTGACTGTTACCCGCAGTTATGAGGAGAAGGATCTTTGAAGATGCCTCCCTCCAGGGCTGTGACCTTGCGTGTCTGAAGGCAGGCAGGGGACTTGTTCTTAGTGCAGCCCAGCTGCCATTGCCGTACCCCAACAGAGCAGGCAGTGCTAGTGGCTGGTGTCAGGGGTGGCTAGTGGTAGCTGCTTCTGAGTAAGAAAGCTGCTTTGTGTTTCAGGGTGGGGAGGAACAGAGCACTGCTAGTAAGAAGTTCCACTGGAAGGTGCTGGCTAGGACTTGGCTCAAAAAGGTCCATTTGTGGAGTCAGTTAAAGTGTAAACAAGGCTGAGCTCTGCAGTGGTTCTTTGTTTATGGTCTGAGACCTGCCTTGCTCAGCTCTGAGGAGGGGGGCTTTTCTCATACACCAAGGCTGCTCTTGGCAGAGCCCGACTCCATCAGTCATCTTGTGTACACAACTAATTGCTGTTCCAAGAAAGCAGGCTAAAAGCGTTCTGTCTCCACAGCAGATAGTTCAGCCTCCTATTGCAGAGTGTTCTGTCTGATGTACTGCTGAGCAGAGATGCTCAGCAAAAAGATCAATGTGTTTGCCAGAAGATGAAAAAGTGCAGCAGACGGTTCTCAGGTGCGTGGCTGATGGAGCAGTCAGCCTCACTGCTGGCAGGGGTTCAGGATGAGGGTCTGCTGCAGAAGGGGCAGAATGAAATCTCTGTGACTCCTAACACGGGACAGGGATTTTTCCTGATGCACTGCAGGGGAGTTAATTGTCCTGCCTGGACAATCCCCATCAGCACGAAACAGAGCACCACATGCTCGTGTATCTGAAATGACCAAACTTTGATGGGAAAAAGGATGGAGGAGCAGTTGTCACTTGAACCCTTGGTGCATCTGAAATATTCCTCTGTGGTAAATGGTCCATTTTGGGCCTTTGACAGCCTCAGCTGGAGAGTAACAAATGCAGGACTTGTCTGGTGGTGGTGCTATTCTTCAGCTATTCTTCTGAGGCTGTTCTGTAGAAGCCTGCTCTTGCATTGCCGCTGGTTCTGTGAAGTAGGACGCTGAACGCTGTGGACTGGCATGGTAGGCTTCTGGTTCTGCGCCTGCACCAGGAGCACCATCAGCACCTCTGTCCTCGCAAGGGCACTGATAACATCCCACGTGCTGGTGGTGTTCTCCATGCTTAGCTATACGCTGTCTCACAGTCGTGCTGGGCAGCACAGCTCATTCTGCTCCTTTCAAGTCGTCTGATGCAACTACAGGAGAGTGACTTAGCTCTGAATGTATTTGGCACCATAGCTCTGACACGTCTGCATTGCGCTGGCTGGTCGGTACATGAGCGGCTGGTTCCCCTTGCTTGGTGATCATGCTTGTGTCTTTTCCCTGGCACGTGTGCCTGCCTGCGTGTGTGTGTGTGTGTGTGTGTGAGGTCTTGCTGCTGGGAAGTTCTGTTTTCAGGCCCTTGGGCTCCTCTGAAGAGCCATCCATGTAAAAGCAACAGTAGGTTTGACCCCTTGGATGGGCACATCAACAGGTGGGTGGTAAGATGAGACACCAACTTCTGCCCAAAAGTGGGAGGCTGCGGGCCCGGGCGGCTCGATTACAAAGTATCGTGGCAAATAGCATGAGCTGCATGTCCTCAAAATAGCCCACGGGAGCCTATATAACGCGATGCCCCTGGGGAACCATCAGTTCTGGGCCAAAGGCCTGCGGGTGACCGGCGTGAGCCCAGCGCCACCTCCTGCATGCGGCATGGGAGTGTAGGGAGAGCCCGGCGGCTGCTGCTTCCCTGCAGGCGAGGGGGACTCGCACCCACCGGGGACACAGACACGGGCGCGGAGGGAGCGCAGCGGTGCGGGTGCCATCACACCTCCATAGCGAGGAGGGACCTGACAGGCAGAAGAGGAGAAAGCAGTGCTAGGAGGCCAGCGAGTGGTAGGGCCGAGCACTGAGCGACTGCGGCCGCTCCTACGGCCCCCCATGCCTCTGCTGCTCCTCTTCCTCTGCAGTGCCTGAAGGCCGTGATCAGCATGAAGGACTATTACCCAGTCTCAATGCCCCGGTACAGTCGGTATGCCCGGAGACTGAGAGCCTCGCGCACTGTGCGCTTCCCCAACGACGTCGTCTTTCAGGACCACATCAGGCAGGGGGACCTGGAGCAGGTGGGCAGATTCATACGTGCCAGGAAGGTGACGCTGGACACCATCTACCCTTCTGGTGAGTGCTGCCGGGGTTGGCAGAGGTGGAATCTGCACAGCAGCACGGCTCGGCTGGGGCTGCGAGGGAGAGGAGAGAGCTGCGTGGCCAAAGCTAGGATGTGGGCCGCCTTCGGCAGGGCGACGGGTTGGAATTGAGTTGTTTTCCTCCCTAGTGAGGGGTACCACCCCCAACATTGCCAAGCAGGGCCCAAGAGAGCACTGTGCCCCAACATCTCCCCTCAACAGCGTGGTCAGCATGTGCTGCAGGAAGGGGGGAGGCTTACCCCCGGGTCCCATCAAGGCACGATGGTGCATCTGCAGCGTGGTGGGACCTAGAAAAGGAGCAGTGAGCACAGGCTGGTCTGTGGAGCTCCGGACAGGACAGCGGGGGCTCCTGCCTTCTGCCCCGGCTTGGGGGAAGAGCGGGGAGAAACAAGGCTCTGCATTTTGTTTCTGGCTCTGTCCATTTCTTACAAACGCTATTCTTTCTCGCATGCGTGGATCTGTGGACTTGTGGCATTTATGTTCGTGGGGAAGGCATTGTGTTATGTTTCCACCCAACCTCACTAGCGACTGTTCATGGAATGCTTTGATCCATACTGGCTGGTGCAGAGCCCAGATTTGTCCCTTTCTTGTGCTTGGCATCAGCTTTTGCTGTCACATGGCCATGGAGACAGGGTCTCAAATGACCCCGGCTTCCCCCTCTGTCTACTGGTTGCTTCATTCCTTGCTCTGTAAGGAGCTTCCGAAACTTGGACAGAGCAGGACCCCGGAGACGCTCTTCTCGTGTCCCCATGTGAGTCCTGGCCGGGTCTCGGGGCAGGCCGCTGGCTGGGAGCTCTGCAGGAGGGGGGCAGCTCCTCCTCCCTTAATCTGTCCTGCCTGTCCCAGTGGGGAGGTGGGTGCTATGCCATCTCAGAGAGGGTATTTATGCTGTAGAAGGGGAACAGAAACCTGCGGCAGCTCGTCTTGCTTCCTCAGTCTTTGTTTCTTTCCCCAAACTCATCTCCCCGATAATGAGGGTTTGCTGGCACCCCTCTTTCCTGGGCTGTGGACAACTCACACTTGTAAGCTCAGCATTTGGAGACTCCCCCCCCCCAGTCCAGAGCTAACTAATCCTTTCCCTCTAGGCATGGCAGCCCTCCACGAAGCTGTGCTTACTGGAAACCTGGACTGTGTCAAGCTCCTGGTTAAATACGGCGCTGACATCCACCAGAAAGATGAGAATGGGTGGACGCCCCTGCACATGGCCTGCAGTGACGGCTATGCTGACATAGCCAGGTGAGGAGCACCTTGCCCGGGCTGTGACGGGACGCCCCTGTGTCGCAGAGCCCCGAGAACCACAGCCGACGGCCACGGGGCTGGACCGGGCTCCAGGCCTCTCCTCCCGGGAGGGCGCCCGGTGCACGCGGGACTGCCCGGGCCTCAACGCTCCCCGCCGCTGCGCCCGGGCGTCGCGGTGGCGGAGCCCGGGGAGCCCCGCGAGCTGGCAGGGCGGCCTGGCAGGCCGCGGGCCCCGCCGGCTCAGCTCCCTCTCCCCTGCAGGTACCTCATCTCCCTCGGGGCCAGCCTGGAGGCCACCACCGACGCCGGGGAGAAGCCCTCGGACCTCATCGACCCCGAGTACAAGGACCTGGTGGAGCTCTTCCAAGCCACCACGATGGACTGAGGCGGGGCGCGCCGAGGAGCCGGCCTCGAGGGGCCGGGGCGGCGGGGCTGCACCGGGCCCGAGGGTCGGAGCCGGGCCTGGGCCGGGCCTGGGCCGGCGGCCGGGCGGGGGCTCGCTCGGTACCGCGTCTCGGGAAACACTTTGTACTTTTCCAATAAAGCATCTCGCACGCCGCCTCCCTCGCTCCTTGCGCGGGGCCGGGGCCGGGGCCGGGGCCGGGGCGGCGGTGACGTCGCGGCCCGGGGAGCGGGCGGGGCGGGGCTGACGCGGGGGCGGGGCCGCGCCTGCGCGCTGCGGTGCTTCCGTCGCGGCCCGAGGGCGAGCGGAGGCGGGAGCCGGGCCTAGGTGAGGGGCGCGCGTTGCCATGGCGACGGGCGGGGGGCGGCCCGCGGCCTAGCCCCGGCCTGGCCGCCCTCTCCTTTCTCCCCGCAGCCGAGCCGCGCCGCGCCGCGCCGAGCCGCCGCCGCACCGACGACGCCATGGCCAGGTGAGCCCCGCCCGGGCCCGGGCCCAGCCGCGGCCCCGGGCCCGGCTCAGCCCCGCGCTTCGCTTTCAGCTCCCCTGTGTCCCGCGTGGTCTACAACGGCAAGCGGAGCGGCGGCCCGCGCTCCCCCGGCGCCGGCAGCGAGATTTTCACGCCGGCCCACGAGGAGAACGTGCGCTTCATCTACGAGGGTGAGCGGGGGCGGAGGCCGCGGGGCCCCGGGGCTCGGGGGGCCCCGGCTGCGGCCGGGCCTGTGGCCAGGCACCACCTGAGGCGAGCGGCCCCCTCACCCCTGCCTCCCCGCAGCCTGGCAGTGCGTGGAGCGCGACCTGCGCAGCCAGATGGGCTCCGAGCGCAGCCTGGTCGAGGAGTACGTGGAGAAGATGCCGAACCCTAGCCTCAAAGGTGAGGGGGGCGAGGGGCACCCCCCCCGCGGCTCCTGCCGGCGGGGATGGCCAGCCCCAGGGAGCCTGCGCGGGCTGGGAGGGGGCTGCGATGCGGCCTCTGCCGCCAAAGTCTCTCCTGTCATCCCTGCAGCGTTTAAACCTGTCGACCTGGGTGATCTGAAGAGGAGGAACACACAGGATGCAAAGAAGTCCTAAGGCGGGTCCTCCCTGTGGATCGGCTGGTCTCCTAAGGTCCTCAAGCAGATTTAATTTGAGATTTTGTGTTGATTTCCTCCTCTGGTCTGTACTCCCAAAAGCCCGCGGGAGAGCCAGTCAGCTTTGGGGCTGGCTCTGAAGCTACCTGAAATCAAAGATGCTCAGGGGCTCACTGAGGATGCCCAGAGCCTGTTGCAAAGGATTCCAGCCCCCCACTCGTAGCTTTCTCTGGCCTCAAGCTGTCCTTCCCCACTTCACGCTGGGCTCACAGGTCTCCCGTTCTCCTTCCCTGTCTGCCCCTGGCGCGTTGAGTACATGGGCTCCCTGGGCTCTGGTGCGTGGCAGGGCAGAGCAGAGCGGCTGTGTTGTCGGTAGAGGCAGCGCTAGTTCTCCGCTCCCTTCTGTGCACCAAGGACCCACAGCTGCTGGGGCGGGCCGGGGGGGGAAGGAAGGAGAGGTGGTTCTGTCCTTGTGCCGTGGGACAGACAGGCAGCCCCAGTTCAGCACCCTTCGTGCAGCTGCCTGCTGGGCAGGGCACACGGGCTGTTCCGTGCTCCCTTGTGGGAGGGCTTCATTTGTACCTGGGCTGCTAGTGCTTGGGACTCCAGTGCTGCCAGAGCTCGTGGGTCCGTATCCCAGGCCGGATTTTCCTCGTGCTTAGATTGGGCCGGATCCCTGTGGTGCTGGAGATGGAGCTGCTCCCCTCTCCCTGCAGATGGAGGCAGGGTGTCAGCACCGGCCCCAGCCCCAGGCGCCCGAGAGGTGCTCCGAGGGGGGTGCTGGGCCGCGTTCAGCCCCCCCGGCCTCAGTGCTCTGGCAGCTCCGCGGGAGGTAGCAGCAGTGGGGGGCGGCTGGTGCTGACTGTGCGGAAGGAAGCTCGTTGGCATCCTTGCCTGAGCAGCGCCGTGCTGTTCAATACTAACACCATTTTCCAGACGTGCACCCTTGGAAGAGATCTGGCCTCCAGCGCTGGCAGAAATGTCACTGCGTGGGGGCTGCCGTGTAACTCGCCCCAGGGGGGGCTTTCTTGGGACCCTCGCTCCTGGCAAGGCTCGGGTGGTTTCTGCATCATCGCCTCTGAGGGGGAGCGACTGCCATCCTCACCCGTCTGAGCAGAGCAGCCGTGCTGGCCGTGTCTCTGCCCCAGAAGACCGTGGGGAGCGGTGGGAGCAGCCCCTTGCCTGCCTGTGCTCCGAGCCGGCAGGGAGGGGGCTGCTGGGGGCCCTGCCCAGTGCCAGTGGGCTTCAGGAGGGATGCGGGGAGAGTTGTGGCTGCCATTACCTTTCCTTTGTTGAGTCGTTGAGCTATACTGTTCCCTTTTTTTTTTTTCTGTTGTCTGTCACTTGAGGAGTGTTGTAAATAAAAGCTGGTGTCCTTTTGGGTCTGCCTCCATGTGACGCTGCCCACCACAGCCCCTGCTCCGCAGCTGCCTCGGCCGGGCGCAGGACCGATCTCTGCACTGTTTGCCGCAGCGGTTGTGCCTGGCAGGACGCTGCCCGGCCGCTCCTGACGGTGCTGGTGTGCCATGCCCGCTGCAACACTGCGAAGGCCCGGGAGAGTCCTGGGGGGCTGTTCCCTGCCCGATCCCCCCCTTGGTTCCTCGGCTGCCTGTGCCCGCTGCACTGTTGGTGCTGGCCCGTGTGCGCCTGCGGCCTTGCTGGAGCAGGGCCCTCGTTCTTCCCTTTTCTAGACTTCCAAAACGTTCCTATTTTGTGTCTGAAGCCCTGTGTTTTCCATTTTAGGCTTAAGCACTGGCCATAAAGACTCAGGGCTTGCCTTGCCTTTTCAGGCCTGACCGAGTCCTAAGGAGAAGTAACACAGAGAGCAGAAGCCTCTCATTTTTATTTCTTTATTTTTTTTCCAGAAGGGATCTTGCCCTTGCACTTGCTCTGGGCTCTTCATTTCACCGCAGGCATGTGCAGCCCGGCGCTGCATGCCGGTAGCACAATGCCCTTGGGCTCTGGCAGCCCTCCTGCGAGCCAGCATCCTAGGAGCTGTCGCTGGACCAAAGATTTAAATGTTGAGACTATTAATACACTCGTATCTTCTTCCCTCCCCTGCTTTAATGGCACTTAAACTATACTTAGCATTGCTAGAATTTCTCCTCAAGTGCATCTCTTTACACTTAGGCACGACCCTGTTTACCTCCCATCACCAAAACGTTCCCAGGGCGCTCGCATGCCGGGGCGCGCTGCCCGCTTCTGGCACAGCGGGACGGTGCCTCGGCCCCTGTTGCTGCCGACTCTGCCGGAGCCGCCCCTGGGCCCGCTCCCTCGCCCTGGCACAGCCAGGCCCCGCTTCCCCGCAGCCTGCGGGGAGTGAGTACCCTCGGGAGAGCAGGGGCAAGAGGTGACGGTTATCGCTGTCACGGCCCCTCTCCTTTGCCCTTTCCTGCAGGACAGGCCCCGTGGTGTGCCTCGTGTCCGGGGAGCGTGGAGCTGAGCGGGGCTGCCCTGGCTGGAAGCCCCGAGCGCACCTGGAGCCGCGTCCTGGGTCTGTGCGTGCCGGGGGAATGGGCGGGGGCTCCGCTGGGGCCGGTGGCACTGGAGGAAGGCGACCCATGCCAGGCGGCTGGTTGGGGGAGCCCCTGCGCCTCGGGGGGGGCCGCCCGAGGGAGGGAGCAGTGCGTGGTGGTGCGAGGGCAGCGGGACGGGGCTGTGTGCGTGGGCGAGAGCTGGCCCAGCACGCCGGGGGCCGGCCGCACGCGGCTGGTGCGGTCGGACTGCAGCAGCCCCCGAGCAGCTCGTCCGTGGGTCGTGTCCCCGTGCTCCGGCGTGGAGAGCTGCAGCCGGCCGGCTCGCTGCTCTGACGGCCAGGCAAGGCCGGCTCTGCCTGTGCCCGGCGGGGCTCACGGCCCGGTGTGGGATGGGGTCTGTGCGGTGCCCACCCTCTTCCTCCCCTGCCCGGGCAGGCTGCCGGCCAGCTGCCGTGGGGCCCGGCGCTGGTCCCCGCAGCTGGGCACGTGCCACAGACCTCGTCCGGGGCCGTCCCGGGGGCTGCAGCGGTGTCCCCGAGCCTGAGGGCACGTGCGGGGGTTCTGCAGCCCAACCCCGCCAGCCTCTGCCTTGCTTTTCTCTTGGCTTGGGTGCTGTAAAGCCGGAGGCAAAGCAGCCGCTCGAACTCTAATAAAATGTCGTACAAAAATCATTCTATAAACAGGCAATTTTTATAAAGACTAATAACAAACCATGGGGGTGAGGGCGGTGAGGTGGCGCAGGAGAAGTGTGGAAGTCAGGTGGGGGGGGGGGGGTGCCCCTGCAAGGGAGCGAGGCCGCAGGCCACAGAAATCAGGCTGTTTACCTATAAAAATCGAACTCGTCAAGGGTTTATTTTCCCTGTGACTCGGATATGGTGCTTATCATTAGATTAAATGGTGGGAGGAAGAGAGGTATGTGTTGTATCATTGAATTAAGCGGTGGGAAGAGGGGACGGCAGCGGACAGAATCTACTTAGAAGACCAATTTGCGGTGCTCAATTCCCTTGATAAAGTGGGAATATTCCTGCGAGGCGCCGCAGCCCCGGGCGCCTGGCTGCGGCCGCAGGGGAGCCGCTGCCCGGGCAGGCCAGGTCGGGCGGCGAGTGCTGATTTAACGCTCCGGCCCCACTCCACACCTTGGGCTTAGCCCCACAGCCAGGGACTCGCACTGCAGCCGAGTCCGGCCTCTGCCCCCGGGCCTGTCTGCCCGGGGCATGCGGGCTAGTGGGCTGGTGGCTGTGCCTCCGTTCCGCCGGTCGCTGGGAACGGGCGGCTCCCACCAGGCGGCCGAGGCATGGGTCTGGGAGCGTGCGTGCACGTGTGTGCGTGTGCGTGGTGCAGGCGGTGCTGCCCGAGACGTGCCCCGGGCACGTGGGCGCGCAGGCGGTGCTGCCCGCAGCCTGGCGCTGGTGCTGTGCCGGGAGCCGTCAGGGTGCACACGGGGATGTCGCTGTGGGCAGTGCCGGGCCACGGCAGGGAGGGTCCCCCAGCCCCGGGCTTCGCTGTGGCCCCAGCAGGGTCCCTGTGGCAACGGGCAGGAGCAGCCTTCGCCAAGCTACTCACGTCCTGCCCGCCCTGTCCCGCAGCCCGGCGTAGGGTGGGTGCCACGTCCCGCAGGGATGAGTGGAGGGAGGCTCTGCCCTCAGCCCTGGGCGCAGGCAGAGCCCCGGCAGCCGGTGGGCACGGCAGCACAGGGGCGGTGGGCTGTCCCCTTCCAGAGACTCTCCACGGCGATGTGCAAGGACGCCGATGGCAGTCCCGCGGGCGCTACCTCCTTGGTCCAGGGCTGGCCCTGCTCCCGGGGCTGCGGGATGCCCTGCTGCCTCTCCCCCAGGAGCTCTGCCGCTGCCCAAGGAGGGGCCGTGCCCAGCAGTCCTGGGGGTCCACGTGTGCCAGGGAGCCGCTGGCCACAGGCGGGAGCCGCTGGCCACAGGTGGGAGCCGCGGGCCACAGGCGGGAGCCGCTGGCTGGAGCACGTGGCCCTGTGGGAGCAGGGGGACGCCCAGGGCGCAGGGGCTGCAGGCTCAGCCCTGCGGCACCGGCAGCGCCCCGGCTTTGGGGCAGCAGCCAGGCTGGCAGCGGGTGCTACGGGGACATCGGGCGCATGCACGAGGCTCCCGGCCGCCAGCAGACACGGTCCCTCCTGGGGGCTGTGCCCGGCGCTGCCAGCTCTGACCCCCCAGCCAGCCCCTGCCACGTGCCCCGGCCGTCTCGGCATCCGCCACCCCCACACAGAGCCCTCGGGCTGCCGGGCCCAGCCGGCCCGTGGGCGGGATGGCGGCACACGGCACGGGGCTGTGTGGGGGACAGGGGGCTGTGGGGACGTGGGGCAGTGCCGGGGGCCGCCCCATGGCCCCAGGGGACGCAGGGCGCTACCGCAGGGACGCCTCGTGGGCTGGGGCTGGCTCGGGGTCCCTGAAGGGTCCCCGTCGTGCTGCGGCAGATGTGGGGCCCTGGCACTGCACGTCATCCTGCCTGGGCAGGATCTGGGGGGGGGGGAGTCCCCGTGCCCTCGGTGCCGTGGGGCCAGCCTGGCCCCGGTGGGGCGTCACGGTGCCACGGAGGGACGACTGTGGGGTGTTGCCATGGCAACGCTGGAGCAACAGGCGCAGGGCCCGGCGCCGCTCGATGACCATATTTACCTTCCCAGAAACCGCTTCGTGCTCCAGCAATTTGCCTCAATTAGGCTCGTTACCGCGTCAGGAGGCCGCAGTGACGGCAGCGGCCGTGGGGGCCAGCGGCTCTGCAGGGGCTGCCCTGGCCAGCCCTGACACCGCAGCTCTGGGCAGGGTCCATCCCTGTCCCCCTTCCCATCCCCATCCCTGCACCCGGGGGCCCAGGCAGACCCGAACCCCTGCGCTTCCCTCCCGTTGCCCGCTCAACCCCACAGCACTGCTCCCCCACGCATCACGTGTCCCCACAGCACCGCCGCGCTGCCCCACAGCATTGCTGCCCTAGGCTTGCAGCTCCTGGCGCCACGGCCCAGACCCCTCCACCCCACGTCCCCGCTGCCTGCGCTGCACCGGCCCTTGGACACCGGGTTCCCGCTCGGCCGGGACAGACGGCAAGCTGTCAAGTAAACAGAGGAAAATTACTGCCTTCTCGGCACGGCGCTGCTGCTGGGAGCCAAGCGCTGCGCAGCCAGGGCCGGCACCGTGGGCATGCCCTCCCCACGCTGACGCCCGCGCCCTCGCAGCGGTCTGGGACCCCGCCAGCCCCCGGCCAGCCGGCGCGGTTCCCGCCATCCCTCATGGCAGGGCTATGGCTGCGGCGGTGTGGGTGATGCTGGGACAGGGCGGGATTTGGCGGTGGGGGGCAACCGCCTGCCCAGAGCTGCTGGTTACTGTGTGGGGCTGCCGGTGGCTGCCGGGGCACGGCTCCAAGCGCTCGCCCCACTTGTCACGTCCCGTGCGCCGGGCTGCGCATGGGGTCCGGACAGCCGGGGACCGTCATCTGCTCAGGGCCTGGCGGGGCCGGCCGCGGCAGGTGACAGGCGGTGCCCCGTGCCCAGGGCCTGTGAGGCAGCAGGGGGTCGCGGCAGGGCTGTCTGTCTGTCTGTCCTGCCACCACCCATCAGTCAGGGTGCCCCGGCCGGGGAGGTGCGCCTGGCTAATCCCTGCACACCAGGCGATTGTGGTGCCCAAAGCCGTGGCATCCGGGCTTAGCGCTCATGTGGACGGCCCAAGCCTCTTAGGGTGCCAGCCCACCGCGCTCCCGCCCAGCCATGGACAGCCGGCTCGGCCCGCCGGCACAGGGGGACCCACAGCCCCGCACCCCATGGCACTGCTCACAGTGCTCGGCGCTGCTGGCTGGCTCACCCAGGAGAGAGGGGGTGCCAGCGGGCAGAGCCAAATGATTTAATTAAGGGCTCCTGGCAGTGAGAGGACAGAGCCGATTAGCGGCCGGAGGAGAATGCGTGCTGGCGGGGAGCTGGAGCCCTGTCCGGCAGCGCTGCAGTGGCCGCTGCCTCACATCTGCCTTGCCCACCTGTGGGCAGGCAGCAGGGCAGGCAGCGAGGCTGTGGGGCAGGCAGCAGGGCTGTCTTCTGGTGCAGCCCATCCATGCCAGGTGGCCTAGCTCCCCCTCCATGGCAGTGGCCATCACCTGTGGGTGCTCGCAGGCACGGTCTGGAGCCACGGCGTCCCCAGTCCCCAAACCCTGGACACACCCATTCCGGACAGAGAGGTGCACGCAGAACTGGCCCTGCAGCCCAGCATGGGCCCACACCTATTTACAGTTACAACAGATAAATTACAGCACTGCGCAAAGGGTCTCGAAGGCGCACAAGGGCAGCACCACAGGATGAACCCCCCACCCCACACACAGATCCCCCCGCCCCACAGATCCCCTCCCCACAGAGGTCCAGGTCCCACTCGCCGTGCCTCACCCGCAGCTGGCCCAGCCACATCCATCATGCCATGCACGTGCAGCACGGCGCAGCGTCCTCGCCGGGGTGGGCAGGGTCCCGCGCAGCCTGCGCAGCGCCCGGAGGAGGACGGGGCTGGGGAGGGAGGCGGTGGCCGCCCCAGCTGGCTCAGCCTGCGGCAGCGGGACCAGCACAGACCTCCCACTCCTGCTGCAGGCTCAGAAGTGGCTCTCGGCCGTGGTCTCGGGGAACTCGTAGCAGTGGTGCCGGTCACCCAGGGTGAGGTGCTCGGCGGTGCTGCGGCCGGTCCTCTCGAGGTAGTGGGTGCCGGGGCGCACGGCAGCCAGGCTGCGCCCCAGCCCGTTGGCGCAGCCGCTCACCAGCTGGTGCTTCTCACAGGCACTGCCAGCACCATTGCGGGCGCTGGGCGCGTGGCTGTAGGTGTGCTTGTACTCCTCCGCCAGGTCCTTCCCCAGCTTCCAGCGCTGCCACCTCTTCAGCAGCTCTGCCTGCACCTGCGAGCAGCCGCCGTCAGCGTCAGGCCCCGACAGCTGCCCGGGCTCCCCTGGCTGCCCGCTCCCACGCCATCCCGCTCACCTCCTTGTTGACGAAGCAGTAGAGAATGGCCACCAGCATCCCCTGGGCAGAGGGAGGAGAGGCGTGAGAGGCACGTGGCCAGACCCCGACCCCAACCCGGGGTCTGGTCCCTCCCGAGACGGAGGGTCTGTGCGGAGGGCCCGTCCCGTGTGGGGCTGGGCTCACCTGGAAGGAGCTCAAGAAGAGGTCGAAGAAGAGCTTGACGTAGCGCAGGGTGCCCTGGGCATGCTCGTCCGTGATGAAGGCGAAGACCACCTCGTGGATGCCCAGCAGTGGGATCAGGGTCAGCGTGGACTTGGCCAGCCTGCGCGGAGAGGGGCCCGTCAGTGCTGGGGTCACGGGGTGGGCGCGCACACGTACACACCCCAGCGCGTGCACCGTGGGCACGTGGGGCCGGGGCTGTGCCACTGCCCACCTGAACTTGTAGTCAGTGTAGCGCATCTGGTGCGCGCGGAGCTTGGAGACGAGGATCTGGATGATGCGGATGAAGATGAAGAAGTTGATCTGCGATGGAGCAGAGCGAGCCATGAGGGGCAGGGCAGGGGCAGGCAGGGCAGCTCTGGCCCCTGTCCAGGGCAGCCCCTTTCGCAGCAGGCTCGGGGCCCTCACAGACACTGAGCAAGGGTCTGCAGTGGGCAGAGCCGCAGCCCCGAACTCACCAGGATGGCCAGGAACACGGGGAAGCGAAGGATCCACCAGAAGCCCATGTTGTTGTTGGTGGTCCAGCACCTGCAGGGAGGGGGACAGGAACTGCCGGGCAGCCCCAGCCGAGCGAGTGCAACAGCCCAGCACCCTGCTCCTTGCAGGGGGCGATGGCATGGGGCCTGTCCGGGGTCACCACACCGTCCCCAGCATCCCGCAACGTGTCCCACGTGCACCCTCCCGTGCCCCACGCACCCGCAGGCGCCGACCCGCTGCAGGGGCTGGTACTCACTGGATGTTTTCGTAGAGGAACTTCACAATGACCCAGGGGATGAGGAACAGCACGGGTGCCCCTGGAGGGGAGGTGGGCAGGGGGAAGGTGAGGCACAGTGGGGTCAAGGCTGGGGTCGGAGGAAGGGCAGCCAGCCCGCCCACACTCACCCCAGCCGATGCACAGGTAGAGGGTGAAGTAGCTCCTCTCGGAGAAGACGGCCACCACCAGGAGGTTGTGCAGGTAGATGCCCTCCACCAGCAGCCAGCAGTAGTTGGCCACGATGCCATACTGCATGAAGACCGTGGCCGCCCGACAGCCCGCGGCCGCCTGCGGGCAGGGGTCAGGGCTGCCACGCAGCCCCCGCCCCCGGCCCCGCCAGCCCCGTGGCTCACCTCGTCGCTCAGCCAGATGTGCACGTTGTAGTCGTCGATCTTGTCACTGTAGTGGGTCTTGAGCAGGGCGTCGATGACCAGCACGGAGACGCCCTTCAGGATGAAGGAGGCGAAGAGGTTCATGTGGATGTAGTTCCTCATGCAGTGCAGCTTGCTGCGGAGGCGGGGAGCCGCCGTCAGTGCCCACGCCCGGCCCCCCGGCATGGCCCCCGCCTGTCCCCAGCCGGGCGGCCGTGCCCGCGTCCCTACCTGAAGCCCAGCAGCAGGGCCAGGGCGAGGAGCAGCGCACACAGTGACACTGAGTAGCCCACGGTGTACATCACCTTGAAGCTGCCATAGGTCTTGGCAAATTTTTCCTGGAGAGGGAGGGAGCAAGTGAGGGCAGGGGCAGGCAGGGCAGGGGCAGGCAGGGCAGGGAGCCCCACACCAGCCACCCCCAGCTCTGCCCACCTGCGCCTCCAGGTCCTCAGCGTCGAGCTCACACTGCGTGGCATCGCGCAGGGACTGTCCTCGCGGGCCTGTCACCCACTGCCCGTCTGGCCCGCAGGTCTTGAAGACGTGTCCGTGCTTCACTGCAAGGGGAGGAGGGCAATGGGGTGCGCCGGGCCCCGGAGCCCCCACGGGCGCTGTGCATCGGCCCAGGCGTGACTGCCTGGAGCAGCACCCGCACACACACGCGTGCGCGCACGCGTGCGCGCCCCCCTCCACCCCCCCCGGCCGTTACCTTTCTGGTACCAGGGCAGGAACCAGGGGCAGGGGACGCTGGCGGTGCTGTTGGGCAGCGTGTCGGGCCAGCAGGAGAACTTGTCGAAGGTGCGGTTACAGACCAACTCTGCGGAAGGACAGGACGTGGCGGCACCCTCGGCCTCGCCCGCGCAGGGAGCCGGGTGCCAGGCTCCACGCCAGCCCCGCTCCCCCGGTCCCGTCCCACCGGGACCCCGTGCTGGCTCTCACCTGTCGGTGCGGGCAGGCGGCTCATGTTGTGGTGGCACTCCTCGCTGTACGCCTTCCAGCTCTCGAAGAGGAAATCCGTGATCTGGGCGGAGGGGCCCTGGGGGCACCGGGGAGCGTCACCCATGCCCGGCCCGTGGGGGCCGCCGTGCCGGGCAGGGCAGCAACCCCAGCTCGGGGATGGCCACGGGCGAGTGCGGGCTAATGCACCGCGCAGTGCCATGCCATGCCGTGTGGATGGCAGGGCAGGCAGGAGAGGGCAGCGGCTGCTGCACAGCACGCTGTGGCGAGGGGCTGCTGCGGGCAGGGGTGGATCGGCGGCAGCTCGGGGGCAGGCAGCCCCAGGTCGCAGGGCAGAGCACCATCGTGCGGGATGGCCCGTCCTTACCTGGCAGCAGAGCAGCAGCAGCAGGAAGCTGAGGAGACGCGGCTGGGACATCCCTCCTCCGGGCCGTGAGCCGCATGGGGAGCAGCGCGGGGTGCCTGGCTTCCTACCGGCCCTCGGCAGCTCCTCCGCCCTGGCGGCGAGGGCCCTGGGGCGTGGGCGACCCTGCGTGAGACGCTGGGTCACGGGGACGTGGGCGGCAGGACCCGTCCCGGGGCAGAGCCGGGGGACGTGCGGCCAGGGGCAGGCGGGCACGGGAGGGGAGGCTGCTCTGGTGCAGAGCTGGACCCTGTCACAGAGCCACAATCCTGTCCCCGTCCTTGCCCAACCCTGCCTGGCTTTAACGTTCGTCTGGTTGTTTGTGTGTTTTCCCGCAAGGCTGAAGAGCTGCTGCGTACCTGCCGTTTCCTCCCCAGCATGGCATCGGAACTGCGGCCACACCACCCCTCTGCCCGCCAAGCCAAAACCCCCAGCCCCTGTGTGGCCGGAGCGCAGCCACATGCAGGACATCACCCCTCCGCAGGGTGGGCCCCTGTGCCTCCCAGGGCAACGCCGCTTCCGGACCCCCTGTGCACAGACCCGGGCCGGGGCCACCCCACACTGGTGCCGGTGCCCGGTGGTGCGTCAGTGCTGAGCCCCGAGAGCCCAGGACCCCGGCGGCAGCCAGGACCCCTCCTCATGCCCGAGCATCTTCTCAGGGCAGGGGCTGGCGCCCGGGCTGCCTCCCCTCCCCGCCGCCTCCACGCCACCGCTCAGGGCAGATCTGCATCCAGCGGCGGAGGCGGCCGGGCCTCTGGGACAGCCCCGTAGGGTGGCCCTCGGGGCGCCCCGTCCCCGTCCCTGGTCCTGCAGGTCTGCTCTGCCGCAGCAGACACCCGGGGATGGAGGTGGGCAGGGAAGCGGCAAGGAGGCTGCCAGTCCCGGGGCTGTTAACCATTAACCCGCAGGGATCCCCAGCTCGCGGGGCTGCCGTGGTCCCTGCACCGGCTCGGCCTGGCTGCGCTGCCACGGCTCCATCGCCCCCGGCCTGGGCGAGCGACGCGGTGCCTGGTCTGACACGGCGCCCGGGAGCTCCCGTGCAAAGCCTGGCTCACGAGGCACCGTAATTCCCTCCATCCCCCTAAGCCGGTTACAGGGCTCCTGAGCGGGATTTCAGCTCTTCCGACAAGGGCCCATTCTGATGGCAGCCCCATGGCACAGCGCGTGTGGGGTGAGGGCAGCCGAGCGGGAGGGGACGGGGGGCAGAGCAGACAGCAGTGCCCGTGCCACCACAGACACTGCGGCATCGCCCCCCCGCGGCCTCCCCCCCAGGCACCGGTGGAGTACTTCGCTCCCCGACCAGCCACCGCTCCCAGGGCTTGCTGCTCTGCCCATGCCTATTTTTATCCCTGGGAAAGTCATGTTTCCTCCATGCAGACCCACTCGCCATGTCGCAAGCGGCTGCCTAAGAAGCTCATTAATCAGTGCGTGGGGCTCCAGATGCGGCTCGGGGAGCTGGACCTGCTGGCGCGTGCCTTATTTAGACAGTCCCAGGACAGAAGGAACTGTCTCCTGGGACAGACCACACTGGGTGGGCTCTGGGAACCGAGACCTTTGGTGGATGCCCGCCGGCCACCTGCCCACGCCAGCATCCGTGTCCTCATCCCCCTGCCAGCCCCACGCCAGCAGCCCTGTCCCTGTCCTCCCGCCAGCCCCATGCCAGCATCCCTGTCCCTGTCCACCCCTCAGCCCCCTGCCAGCATCCCCACCTGCCCCATCCTGCCGCTGCCCGTGGCCCGGCCCCGTGGGAACCTCCCGGTGCCTGGCCCCTGCCCCGAGCATCCCTGCCCCGTGAGGAAACGCTCCTCCCGGGCACCGTGGGTCAGCAGCGAACTCTCTGCCAGCCCCTCTCCGCGGCCCAGGGAGGCAGCTTTGGGGCAGAGGTGTCTCTATTTTTAGCTGCCTGCAATGGGATTTAGCGGCGGGGACGCCTCTGCCCTAGACTCCCCCCTGGGCTGGCAGCCGCCCCCCCGGCCCCGGGGCCCTGCCGCAGCCAAGCTGGGCAGACTGCACTGGGTGAGGGGTCCTGGCGCGCGGGGCTGGTCACGCTCCTCGCCTCCGGCACGGGGCTCCCCGCTTCGCAGCGGGGCCCTGCCCAGGCCCTTTGCCCCAGCTGCCTGCGGTGCTGTGCAGCCGCAGCGCCGTGCCAGCCCCCCGCTCCCCGTGGTGTGAGGGACCCCCGGCAGCGCGGCCACCCCACGGTGCGCTTTCGGAGATGCAGGCTATTTCTAGCAGACACGTGGGTGTGCAGGAGTAGCCGTGGACCAGTTGCCTGTGGTTCAGCACAGACAGGCAGTGGCAGGGAAGGAGCAGTGGCCCTGCGCGGCCGGGACAGTGGGGTCTGGGGCAGCTCGGACCACCGGCAGCACCAAGCACCTCCCCGGGAGCTGGCACTGCCCAGCATCAGTGCCCACAGTGCTTGGAGCAGCCGTCGCTGCTGGCTGGACATGCCATGGCCACTGGTGCCAGGAGCCCCCCTCTGCCGTGTCCGCTGCTGCCAGAGGCAGCACTGCGGGAGGGACCCAGCTCCACGTCACCACCTCCCCTCACCCTGCCGTGACCGACTGGCTCCCGGTGCCGCATTCCCCTGCCCCAGCACCTCGCCCGCAGCCGGGGCCAGGCTTTGGGAGACCCTCTGCTGGGCCAAGCCGTGGGCACCGGGTGGAGGGTGGCCGGCACACGGGCGGGTGCATCTGCTGCGGCTGTGGCGCACTGCAGCGGGCACACAGGGGACTTTTGCCCCACGCTGGCGTTGGGCAATGCGGTGCATTCCCGTGTCATGGCTCTGCGGCTGCTGACCCCCGTGGAGGCCGGGCTGCAAACACCTGGTGCTGCTCTGCTGGTGAGGGAGACCTCGCGCCCGTGACGGGAGAGGAGGAAAGAGGAACCAGCCCCGGGACGGCTGTGCCCACACGGGGAAGGGGCCGATACCGACAGCCCCAGTGCTGGGGGTCCAGGGGTGTCAGACCCAGGCACCGTCATCTGCCCTTGGGGTGGGGGCAGCGGGGCGGTCACTGCCGCCCGCATCAGTGTGGGCACCGTCCCGAGCCAGCGGTGCCAACCCCTGCCGAGGCGGGGGCGCAGAAAGGACCCCTCTCCCCCGCCCCGACCAGCCTCCCTGCAGCCCCCGGCCCTGCCCCCTCCCCGCGGCTCACGGCCCGGGGCAGCCGCCAGCCCCGGTGTCTGCTGGCGGGTGGGGACCGGGCCGCGCAGCCCGGGGAGGGGACGGGGCGAGCCGAGTACCAGGGCGCGCTGTGCCGCTGCCATCGCTGCACCGGGCCGTGGGGAGCGGCTGGGAAAAGGCTCGTGCCGGGATTTTGGCCCCACCCGTGGGCGTGCAGCCCCGCGCTGCCCCGCAGCAGCTCGGAGCCCGCGCAGAGCCACCCCCGCGGCCGGCGAGCGCCCGGCCCTGCCCGGGGGACAGACGCTCTCTTCCTCCCACCCGGGCCGGCTTCCCCCGCGGATTTTGCCGCCCCTGGCCAGCGCCCGGCACCGGCTGCCGCCACACGTGCGAGGGAACGAGCTCCACATCTGGGACTGCTGCGGCCGATGGCTGTACGGATCAGCGGCCTGGTGAATCCTCCACGGGGACGCTCATGGGCATCTGCAACGTGACCCAGGAGCGCCCCGGCACAGCCACGGCCCCATACGAGCGCCGGGAGGCTGGCGCAGCCCACGGCAGCCCACCGCAGCCCACCGCAGCACCGCTGGCTCAGGAGGCGGCGGTGGGGGCCGCGCGCCCTCCGGACGCGGGGATTAGCCCCCAGTGCGCTAATGCAGCGCTTTCCACGGCTGGCTTGGCTTTGAGCTCAGAGCTACAAGCCAGCGCGGCAGGGGCTTCGGCACTTGGCAGGGGAGGGGATGGTGCAGGGCCAGAGCTGATGCAATGCCAGCGCGAGCCTGGCACCGCAGATGCTGCTCCACTTTCCACCCAGGACCATGGCAAGCAGGACAAGCGGTGGGGGGAGACGGCCAGAGCGGGGAGGCCCGGGAGGTCTGGCGCGCACCCTGCGCTGTCCCCGCCTGTGTCCCTGTCCCGAGCTTGGGGGTGCTTCCCGCTCCCCACCTGCAACCCACAACTGCTCCAGTCCTCCCCTGTGAAGCGAGTACAAGGACCACGGGCAGCAAAGGAACAGCTGAACTGCCTGGAGCAGCCCTCATGCTGCAAGACTACGGCTCATTTGCACAGAACTACATGATTGTGGAAACACTGAGCAACAGCACACGGAGAGAGCCAACGTCACCAGGCACCGACGATGTCGGATTCTGTGTCACTTTGGACCAAGAAAACCTAAACCAACCCTGACAGCGTTTTCGCCAACAGCAACGCAGGATGCAAACAAACGGCACTCGCCCCTGTGCCATCAGGACCAACGCTCTTTGTATTACCTCCATGACTGCCCTGATACTGAAAGGGGTCAAGGGCATCTCCCACAGCTGCCCAGTACCAGAGAGGGAGCATGGTCTGCAAGCACAGCCGGGCAGCCCAGCAGTGGTCGAATAACCTTGCTGCCCGGCAGGCTCTGGCGAGGGAACGCTGAGCCACACAGCACTTCGGTCCTGGCTCGGGGAAATGGGTTTTTCTTGTTCACCACATTGCATGAAAACCCATGAAATACAGGAGGACGGCACAAGAGACACTGTGTGACACGTGTGGTTAGCGTGTCACAGGGGAAGCACAGGACTGGGAAAAGCCTAGGAAAAGGTCAGTGCAGACAGGCGTGTGCGGACGCGTGCCTGCACTGGGAACTCAGCACTCGCCTCCCCAGAGCAGCTCGTGTCACGAATGGATGCTGTGGTCATCACAGAGCTCAGGACAACCTCCCGGTACCTCACCGAGGAGCGAGCTCAAACCCTGCCCTGCCAAGGTGCAGTTGTGCAAGTGACATTGCGCACAGCAGACCATCCTGGAAGGGGTCCTGGCAGAGGCCCTCCCTGTCCCAAGGCACCCGCAGCACCTTGGCATGGCCAGCCACCAGCCACGCCGGAGGCAGGCGGTGCTGTGGGGTGGCACTCGTGCCCAGCCATCCGCTGGCGCCTGCTGCTCACAGCCAAGTTCCGCAGACCCCCTGGGCTGGGGCAGACAGACAAGGACAGGGGCTCTGGCCATGGGGGACACAGGACAGGGCAGAATGCAATGGAGGAGCACAGGGGGACCGAGTGGAGTGGCCGTCCCATCTCCCTTGCATCCAGCTTGCCCAGACCCTGCCTTTGCCTCTGCCTCTGCCTGGCACAGCGAGGTGCACGGAGCAGTGCTGCGCTCGGCGGCTGGTCTCAGCCCTGCACTGCTGATCAGGGCTTGTGGTCACATTTTTTCATTAACTATTTTTAATCCACATTTTGCCTATTCTCTGTTCAGCTTTTTTTCTTTTCCCCTCTCCAGGCAACAGAACATAAAATAATCTGCACCGCAGCGTGCGGAAAGGAGCGGGGATTGGTGGGAAGGACAGGAGCTGGTAGCTGGGGCGGCACTAACATGCCGAGGAGGGGTCCTGCAGGCCCTAAATTTTCCTGCCAATGCGCAGATAAAGCCGAGGAAATCACAGGGGCAACCACTGAATTTGGCATGGGTCACGGCACCCACAACACGCGCTGCCAAGTGCTGTGTGGGGCAAGGCAGCTGCGTTACAGGGTGCGTGGCGAGGCGCTGGGCGGACGCACGCTCAGCGGTGCTGGCCGGGCAGCAGCAGATTCCCCGTCCTCTGCCCGTCCAGCCGCCACGGCTCAAGGGGAGCTGGACTGACACCAGCGTGCCCTGCTCTCCCTTGCCGCCCCGAGGGAGCTGCCAGGCTGGGGAGCGCAGCACCAAGCAGAGGTGATCTTGGCAGCTGCTTTGGAGATGCGCTTGCAACCACGAGGGCAGCAAGGTCACATACCCAACATGTCCTGGTTAAACAAAGCCATTTACCAACACCGTGTTGACACAGCAGAGCTCGGGACAGAGTCACAAAGGGCACTCACAACGGGCCCCTGCAACACCCGGAGAGCTTGGGGAGCACTGGGAAGGGTGGAAAAGTGTCCCCTGCTTCTGCCCCTCGCAAGAAAGCCGCAGGCACTGCTGTGCCCACGGCAGGGAGATCCAGCGGGCACCACCCTGGCGAGGGGCTTCGCAGGGAGTTGCTCCCAGCACGTCAGAGCCTGGCTGATACCACTCGCCCGGGGCTCACAACAGCCACGGCAGCACCCAGGGGTGCCGGCATGCCCAACGGCAGAGCCCCCCTTCCCCGGGATGCCAGAGGCAGCGGCTCAGGCACGGAGCGGGCACAGCCCAGCAGGGTCCCCCCCAGCCCAGGACACCCCTTGCCGAGGGGCTCAGCCCCACCGGGGCCGGCGCCCAGCACCCGGGTGGCTCTGGAGGCTGCGGCTCCGCGCTCCCGGGGCTCAAGCCGCGGCCCGGGGGATGCGCAGCTGCCACCCGAGTCCACGTCCAGGCGACGGGGCGCGCGGCATCCCGCCGGACGGGGAGCCCCGAGACCGCGGGGATGGGCGCTCCCCTCCCTCCTGCCCCCCTCTGCCCGTACCTGTTGGGGCTGGGCTCGCGGCGGCTCCCGGGCGCATCTCGGTGCTGGCGGGGACCGGGACCGCGACCGACGCGCTCGGCCGCTCCGGCGAAAACTTTTGCCGGAGCCGCGGCGGCGGCGGCTGTGGCGGCTCGGGGGGAGGGACCGGCTCGGGGGGAGGGACCGCGGGCGAGGAGCCGCGTCCCGCCGCCCCGCTCCTCCCGCCGGCACGGGGGGGGCGCAGCCCGGTGCCCCCCGCCCCGCCCGGCGCCGCCGGCCCCGGGTGCTCGGCGCCGCGCACGGCGAGACGCTGCCCGCGCGGCCCCTCATCACCGGCGGCCGCTCCCGGGAGCTGCGGGGGCGCCGGCGCTTGTCCCCGCCGCCGGTCCCCGCCGCCGGCTCCTCCGCCCCGCCCCGCTCCCGGGCACCGGCTGGGCTCGCCGGCGGGGACGGGGCGGGCGGAGCGGCGGCGGCAGCTGGAGCGCAGCGGGCGCCGAGGCAGCGGGACGGGGGTGCCCGCGGCTCCCGGGGGCCAGTGCAAGCCCCCGCGGGGAGGCTCCCCCGGCCCCAGCGAGGCGGCAGGGCCTCGGGGCTCTCCTGCCATCCCCGGCTCTGGATCCGGGGCTCTCCTGCGGTCCCCGGGGGTTTCCTGGCACTGTCGCCCCCGGCCCAGTCCCGCGCCCCGGTCCTGCCTGTGCGCGGAGCCGGCAGCTCCCGCCGCGGGAGCAGGGCTCGCCCCGCCCGCGGACCCGGACAAAGCTCCGCCGTGCCGCCGGCGGCTGCCGGCGGCTGCCTCGACCCCCACCCCTCGCCCCGTTCCGGCCGCCGCTGGCGGGGACGGGTCCGTGTTCGCCGCGCGCTGCCCCGCTGCAGCCCAACCGGGGACCAGCCCGGCGCAGCGGCGAACGGCCGGGCACCCCCGAGCCCGGGGGCTGCGGCTGGAGCGTGGCCTGGGCGAACCCCCGGCCGCGGGGATGCCAGCAGCCGACCCGCCGCCCTGCCCCGGCCGTCGGGCACGAACACGTTTACCGTGGGCCGGCAGCCGTGGCGGCCGCGCAGGCTGAGGCAGCTCGGGGACGCCGAGCGTGCTCCCTCCCGCAGCCCGGCCAGCCCAGCCCCCGGGGCCGGCTGCAGCGCGGGGCTCCCCGGAGCCCCCCCCAGCCGGGGTCCCGCTCTGCACGGCCCCCCCTCCGCTCGCTGGAAGCCCCTGCGGGTGCGGACCGGGCGGCCTGGCCACCTGGGCGCACACTGGGGCTTGCGGGTGCCTCGCCAGCGCCGGGGGGGGGGGGTTGGACTCACGGCTGCCCCGCCGGAGACAGCCCTTGTGCCCCCCCCCCCGGGTCGGGAGGAGGCTGTGGAGGGGTCCGGCAGCCCCCGGCCCTGCCCGGTGCGGGCAGAGGGGGGGGTCCTGTGGGACCCCCCCCAGGCAGCAGGGCCTGGGGCTCGGCTGGCTGCGCGGGGGGCGGGCGGAGGCCCGGGCAGAGGGCAGGATGAGACCAGGAGGGGCCAGTCAGCTACGGCGAATGCAAACACCGCTGGCAGCAGGCTGTTGACAGTCCCGAGGCCTCTCGTTTTCCGATGCTCGGAGATAAGAAGCGCTCCCGCACCGTGCAGCTGCCGGACGCTCCGTGCTCCAGGCTGCGTCTGGCACATGCTGTCCTGCCGGCGCGGCCGCGGCGCAGCTCAGCTGCCGTAAGGGACATCGGAAGAGGGTATGCGCGTGCCAGGAGTGCGGGGCTGGTGCAGCCGGTGGGACCGTGGCCCGGCTGGAACGTCCCCGCCGTCAGCCACCGCAGGGCCGGGCAGGGCTCCGTGCCACCGGAGGGTGATGGCTGGCCGGGGCAGGGCCCTGCGGCTCCATCGCTCTCCTGCTCCACGTTGGCCTTTCGCGTGGGCGCAGAGCAGCACCCGTCAGCCCTGGAAGCGGTGCTGGGGTGGCCGGGGGCACGAGCCATCGCAGCCCAGCTGGGGCCAGGCAGCCCCCAGCCCCTCACGAGGAAAGAGGGCTCAGCTGGCCCCACGCTCACCTGCCCACGGCTCTCACAGGGGGCCAGGCACAGGAACAAAGCTGCGATGCCAGGCAGCATCAATAGGCTTCGTTAAGGTAACGAGCCTTCACTTCGCTGCTGTCCCAGGCTGGCTCTGTTCCGCCTGCTGGAGCCCAATTAGCGTCACATCAGGGGGCAGCTCTCGCAAAGAGGCAGGGGTGGGCAGGAGCCCTCGGCCCGGCTCCGCGCAGGAGCTGCCTGCTCAGCTGAGACCGGGCACAGCTCGGAGCAGGGCTGGCCCAGAGGAGCCCGGCCCACAGCTCCCCACCGCATGGGGCCCGGAGGCGCTGGGTGCACGCACCCTCAGGGCCCGGCTGGGGGCACAGAACGGGGTGAAGACCCCCCTGCTTGGTGCGGTGCCAAGGGGGATGAGCCTTGCTCTCCTCCCTCTGCTCCCGGGGAGCTCAGCTCCAAGCCCGAGCCCTCCCGCAGCAGGAGGGGGCACAGCATCCCCCCCTGCCCCCCCCCATAAGCAGGACACCAGGCCCTGCGCTTGTTCCACTGTTTATTATATAGTAAGGTCACAGATATTCCAGTTCTTTGATCCCTCGGGGCCACCACACACAGGGGTGCACAGGGCAGAGGGGCCGGTGCCCGCAGCCCCCGCGCGCAGGGCGGTGCAGGGTGAGGGAGGGCCGCGAGGCAGCCTCGGTGCACTCGGGGCTGGGGACTGCCCTGGCCTCGGTGCGAGGGGCGGGGGGGGTGAGGCTGCAGAGCGGCGCCGGACGGACGCCCCCACCCGAGGCTGGGTCTGGCGGAGGATGAGCGCACTGCAGGCGCGCGAGCGCCGGGTCCTCGAGCACGCGGTGCCTGGCCCCAGACGGAGCCGGCGACAGCGGTGCAGCCGCCGGCCTCGCCCCAGGCGAGGGCAGGCCAGGCGAGAAGGGCTCCAGCCCCTGCCTGGCCAGCAGGGCAGGGCGGCCGAGCGGCCGCCCCTCGCCCACAGAGACCGTTCTCTGTCATCATTGGTATGAGGCACAATCCCTGAAGAGCCCAGCAGCTGTTGGGCGCTGGTGAGTTTTGGCCAAGCAGAAGCAGGGGGTGTCTGGGGAGGCTGGGAAGCAGAGCGGGGATGCCAGGCTGCCCTGGGGTCAGCGGAGGGGCACGTGGGGCCAGAGGCACTAAGGGAGGACAGGGCCTTGCTGTGCTAAACCTGCGCCTCCCCTTGCTGCTTGCAGGAGAGGCTGGGAGCACGCCAGCCCCGTGCCCCCAGCACAGGCCCCGCCGCAGTGTGGTCACTGGCGCCCCCCGCCCCCAGCCCCGTAAGCTCTGTGACCAGGCACGGAGCCACAAGGCCGGATGCCCCGTCCTCCCCAGGACAGCGCAGTCCTGCTCCCAGAGGCCCGTAAGGGACAGGGCTGAGGGAGGTAAGGGCAGAGAACTCGTGGCCAGTAGGGCAGTGGGAAGACAGCAAAAAAAAAAACCCCAAACCAACAGTGCAGAGGGGACAAGAGGCCCAAGAATATCCCATAGGTAACGGAGGTGCTGAGAACAGGGGTGTGAGAGGAAAGGGGAGTCTGGGGCTGGCTGGCCACAGGCACTGGGAAGGCACGGGAGCGAGGACGAGGGGTAGGGGGGGCAGCGCTGGCCCCAGACAGCAGAGAGGGGTTCTGGGATCTCAGCAGTGACCTGCACGCTCACCCCCCTGGGGCGAGGCAGGGTCCTGTCCCTCCTACTCAGGTGATCACTTTGATCCCAAAATATTTGCGCAGCTGTTCCAGGAAGACAAAGGTGAGGACGGTGTGAGGAATGAGCCGGATGGCAGCGGGAACGAAGCCCTGGAAGGGGACAGCGAGAACGGGGAGAGTCAGCGTGTGGCTGGCCCTGGGCTTCCCCGTCAGGGCCAAGGGTGCCCAGCAGCCCAACCCACAGGGAGCGGCAGGAGCTTGCAAGCGCAGGGGAGTGGCTGGCTGGGCATGCAGCACGAGCTCCGAGGAGCTGGGGCCTTGGTGGCAGGCAGAGACTGCCACAGCGGTGAGGGAGGCACCGCAGCCATCGCTGTGCACACAGAGCTCAGCATCATGCATCAGCCCCTCTGCCCCCAAACACATCAGTGCCGGCATCACCACTACGTAGGCAGAATCTCAGTAGAAGCCCGGGTCAGATCCCACAGCCCCCGGTTCAGAAGGGGGTTGGATGCTGCCTGGGGAAGACGAGCAGACAGGCTGTAACAGGGAAAATGCCTGACTGGCAGCATCTGGAAGAAACCTCGGGTTTGAAACCCCTTTTCAGGGGCCCTCCCAGCAGTGAGACTGAACGTACGGGTGACTGCACCAAGCCCAGGCATTAGGGCCCAAGAGCTGACCAGTGTCTGCTGGTCAGTAACATCCAACGAGTGCTGGAGCACCGCTGCCCGTACCTGCGTTCCCATTTGGGAACCCAGCGGGTGCAACAGGGCAGCTGCTGCGGTGCCCGGACCCAGGCGGCAAGCCCAGAAGAGGCCAAGGCTCGCAATAATACTCCAGGGCCAAGCTGGGGACTGGCAGACGAGGGCCTGATGCAGGAAGCAGTCAGGCTGCCAGCAGCAGAGCCTGGAAGGCTCCTGCCCCAGGAGTGAGGTCCAACTGTTCTGGACCTCACTCTCTGCTCCCAGCCAGTCTCCCCCACACTCCACCCTACCGGCCCATCCCACGCCTCCCCAGCTAGGTACCTTGTAGAAGGCGAGGGGGCCGAGCTTGGCAGTTTCCATGGCACAGTGGGTAACACCCTGGAGCGAGAGGGAGAGAGATGAGGAGGCGCTGGGAGGCAGAAGCCAGTGCACAAAGGGGACGGGACCGGCGGCAACGAGGTGGGCAGGACGGGCTACTCACCCGGTACTCGCCCTGGGAGTTCATGAGGCGGGTCTTGAGCACGTCCAGGGGCTGGCACAGGAATGTGGCGCATCCGCCCTGGGGAGAGTCAGTGGGGGTCAGCAGCTCCAGCTCACAGAGGAGACCCAGGTGCCAGCGACTGCCACGGTCACTGGAGGGGCCCAGGGCCCCGCCTGCACCCAACCCCACGCTGGGAGCACCACAGGAGCCTGCCCAGCTCTGTGCCCAGCTCTGCTTCATCAGAGTCCCGAGGCAGCTCTGGCAGCCTCAGCCTGGGGTCCTGAGCCCAGCTGCAGGCAAACCTAGTCCCAGTCCTGCCTCCCCACGCCCAGCCCTGCTCACAGCGATGAAGCTGGCGAGGAAGTGAGTGAAGATGTTGTCTGACAGCAATCCAGTCGCGAGAACCAGCTGCTTGGCCTGGTCATAACAGGAGAGCTGCAGAGACATGGCATATTAGTGACACATCCTCCCTCCTCGCCATGCCAGGGACTGCCCCTGTCCCTACCCCAGGCACCTACTGCCCAGCAGAGCTGTCCTACCTGCCCAACAGTAACTAGGGCCCCTCGGCTGGATGCCATCGTAGCTCCCGAGAAGAGTTTCTTCAAGCCCTCTGTGGACAGACAGACTGGGATCAGCACAGCCCTGGGACATTGCTCACGCTGCCTTCCCCTCGGGAGCCTCCTTCCCTGCCCGGTCTATGTCCCAGACTCCTCATACAACAGTGCTTAAAACACACAACAGCAAACATACTTCAGGAAGGAGAGTCCTTCAGGACAGCCCTACCTCCTGCCTGCTGCCGTTCATTCCCCTTCCCACCTGCTCCACCCTCTTGCACGTTTTCGTAGTGGCTCCCGGCAGGTCTCTCCTTTCCACAGCAGTACAGGCAGGCTGCCAGGCCCTGCCTGGCCGGTGCCCCAGCCAGGTGTTGCAGAGGTGCTGGGCCCTGCCCGACCCTTGGCTCCCCTGGCCCCATGGCCGCCCTCCGTCCCCTCTCCCTGCCCCAGCCGAGTGAGCCCCCGCGGCAGCTCCCAGGCGGAGCTCCCCGGGCCGCTCCTGCCACGGCCTCCCCGTGTCAGCCAGGACACCCCGGGCGGGCTCACCCTACCCCGGCTGGCACGGCCTCACCTTCCCGGAGGACGCGGTACATGCCGTCCAGGGCATGGGAATAGCTGGAAGGAGCGAGAGGGGAAGGCGTCAGGGCCTGCGGCTCCCCAGCACCCCGGCAGCACCACCGCCCCGAGTGGGCGGCCGCCCGCAGCTCCCGGGGCCGCGGCCACGGCCCCGCCGCCCCCGCCCCCGGGCACGGAGCCGCGCCGCCGGGGCGGTGCTGCCCCCCCGCGGCCACACGGACCCCCGGAGCCGGGAGCCCCGGAGCCCCGGCCCCCGTCCCGCTGCCCCGGCCCCCCGAGAGCCGCGGCCCCCACTCACTTGCGCCGCAGGGCGGGCGGCTGCTTCACGTCGTTCTGCATCCTGCAAGGCAGAGCACCAGACGGTGAGGCGGGGGCCAGGGCCCCCCTGCCGCCCCCAGCACCGGGGGCCCGGGGCAAGCTCAGGGCAGCGGGCAGAGGCCCCGCAGACCGACTGCGTCGGCTGTTTGCAAAGGGACGAGAAAGCTGCCTCCGGCCCCAGACGCCCCTGGAGGGCCACGCCGGGGGCTGGGGCCTGGGGCTGTCCCGCTGAATGGCAGAACAACTCTGGGCCTTCTGGGGACAGAGCTCCCCGCCGGGACTGGGCCACTAACCACGGGGCAGCCTGGTCAGGAGAGAAGTCGGGAACACGGGGAGCACCCCGCCATCCCAGTGGCTGCCGCACGCCAGCCACAAGCCTCCCTCGCCAGCAGCACCGGGACGCGGGCAGAACTGACCTGACGTTCACCATGTCTGCCGGGGTCCCCACGAACCCGCCGGTGAAACCTGCGGCCAAAGAAGAGCCGGGGTCAGGGGGCTCCTCCAGCCTGAGGGAGCCCAGGGCTGGGGGACCCTCTCCCTCGCTCACCTCCCACTGCACCCAGCAGCACTTTCTGGTAGAAGGGGGGAGGCCCCTGGCTGCCCTGGCCCAAGCGGTCCCTCGCGGTCTCGTAGATGGCAAAGCGAGTCAAGGAATACGTCATCTGGAGGAGAGGGAGAATGAGCCGCTGTGCCCCGCCGGGCGCCTGCCTCCTCGGCCCCCACGGCTCAGGGCAGCCTGTCAGCTCCAGCCCCGCTGCCAGACGGGGAGAGCAGCGTCACGCAGCAGGAGCTCTGTGCTGGCCTCGGGGGACCAGAGGCTGTCAGGGCACAGCGGCACTCACCTGCCGGCACAGCGAGGCGCTGAGCCCGTTGTAGAGAGCCAGGAAGCCGTCGGTGCGGATCACACGCATCGCCATCCCCATCATCCGCATCTTCACCTCCTGCTGCGTCTGCAGGTGGACCTGGGGCAGAGTCCGGCAGCGTCAGCGCACCAGCCCAGTGCTGGGGCTGGGCAGAAACAGGAGAGTGCAGGGCAGCGGAGCAGGGATGGCCGCCCCGAGTGCTCGTCAGGGTAACTCGTTAGCACTTGCACAGGAGCTTCCATGCAAACGGCAATAGCTCCGGGCTCCTCACACCTAAGCAGTACTTGGAAACTGGCCCAGCCCGGCATCAGAGCGGTGGAGGCTGGCAAGAGAAGGGGGAGTGCCGAGGCGCCTGCCCACAGTCCCTCCCAGGCGCCTGCCCAGCTCGCTGGCCTCACAGCACGCCCCAAGATGAAGCGTAGCGCCTGCTCTTCCAAGAAAGGCCCTGGGCCACGTTGGGGCGGGGAGGATCCAGAAGCACGTGAGCAAGCAAGCAAGCAGCGCAGGTTTGCTTGCAGGGACCACGAGGCCGGCAAATTCATGACCTCCTGCTGCCCTACACCCTCGCCACACGAGGCAGCAGGCCTCCAGAAGCAACTTCCCCTCCTCCCCAGCCGCAGGAATCGCAGAGCCAGGAAGACAACCCCGCAGCCCTGCTCACCAGCTCCGAATCGCTCCCTGCCACCGCCAGGCACAGCCCGGGTGTCCAGGCGCTCCCCTCCCCACCCGCAGCAGCCCAACGCTTCCCACCATCACCAGAGGAAGCGGCAGCAGGACTGCGCAGGGGCTGGCCGGGATGGGGGAGCCGTGTCGGCCGGTGCCGGAGCACGTTCTGAGTGCACCCGCCCAGCCCCACGCTGCAAAGATCACGTGTGGGTCAAAGGCCCCAGAAGATAAAATTAAAGAGAGCAAAGGGCCGCAGCGGGGGACCAGGCCTGGCTCCCGTTACAGAAGCCCCAGCACAGCCAGGGCGTGGGACACGCAGCAGGACGCTGGGAACAGCCTCTGTCTCCCGTGTGGGGCAGCAGCGGGGGTGCAGGGAAGGGACCCGCCTTCGACCCTGGCGGGCAGATTTCGGACGTCAGGGATCACAGCTCGTGGTGTGCCACGGAGCTGGGCGAGCGGCTGCCGGGCAGCCCGGGGCAGAGGGACTGGGTGAGCAGGCAGGTACGCCAGAGCCACGCCTGGAAGCGCTCCGCTGCCTGCCCTTCCCAGGGCCGCAGGAAGGGCAGGCAGGCAGGGGAGGAGCTGGCCAGCACTGTGGTCACTGCCGCAGGGCTGGCAGCCCCGTGGGCGGCCAGTGGCTGCGCAGTGCCGGTCAGGGGTTCCGGCAGGGGCGTGAGCACCCTCCGGCCGGGCTGGCTGCGGCCTTCTGCTGGGGCCAAGGTCCAGAGGCGCAGCAAAGTGCCCTTGGCCCCCTGCCCGGCCAGACCCTGAGGGCCCTCGTGCTTCCCCACGCCTGCTGCAGGGGAGCTCTGGGCCAAAGGCAGGTCCGCGTTCAGTATTCAGGTGTGAACCCTCTGGCAAAACCAGCCAGCTGGCCTGGGCTGCTCATGGCCACGGGGCACGCAGGGGTGATGTATCCACAGGGGATAGTGCATGGGGATGCAGCCCAAAAGTCACACCTATCGCGCCGGCTCAGAGACAGGCAGACCTAGAGGCATGTGCCAGACTAATTCCCCTTCTTAGCGCCTTGCCAGGGCATCCTACACGAGCTCCCACGGGCTGCCAGCCACCTCTGCTGGGCAGACGGGGCCAGCTGGGCATGGCAACAGGCCGAGCACCGGGGAAGGGGCATCCCCCTGCCAGCGCTGGCTCCTTTCCTGGGCCTGCGCCCGGCGCATCTTCCCCTCTCTCCACGCGGTGGGGTGGGAAGGGGCTGCCTGTCCCGAGCCTCGCCCACGGGCATGGCCCCGGGCACGGCAGGGCCTGGCCTGGGCTCGCTCTCCCGCTCCCCCTCCGCAGCCTGCCCGGCTGCCAGGCTCGTCGCTGCTTGGCCGGCACACAAGGCTCCGGGCAGCGCTGGCATTCGCCCCGTCCGTGGGTGCTGGCAGTGCAGGGCTGCGCGCGGCGCTCTTTGTGTGAGAGCAGGGATGCCAGGCCGTCCGCGGAGCCTAGGTGACATCTTGGCCCGAGGACGCGGAGCCCAGTGGGCCTGCGTCCAACGCCGCGAGCCCTGGAGCCACCGCCGTGCCTCATGCGGGCACCTGGGCAGGGCTGGCCGGGGTGTCCTCCACTGCCCCTGCACCCCACAGCCCCTAGGGCCGGCACCCCGAGCTCCCCAGAGCCCTCAGCCCCACAGCCCCGAGCCGTGTCCCCTCAGGCCCACACCCATCCCCTCGCACGCCTGCACCTGCCCCTGGGCCGGGCCCACGTCCCCTCAGCCCTGTCCCCGCGGTCCCCCCCCGCCCCTGTCCCCTCACCACCGTGCCCCGGGCCCCACAGCCGCCTGCCTCCTCCCCGAGCCCAGGGCGACGTCCCCGCGTCCTCGGTCCCCTCAGAGCCGTGTCCCCTCTTCTCCCCGACCCCTGGGCCACGTCCCTGCGTCCTCGCTCCCCTCACAGCCGCCAACCGGCCCCTCAGAACCGGCCTCCCGGCATGCGTTTCCCCCGGTCCTCCACCCCTCAGATCCCGTCCCCCGCTGCTCCGGTACCTCAGAGCCGCCTCTCCACAGCCGTTCCCCGGTCCCTCACAGCCTCTTCCCCCCTCCCGCAGCTGCTCCCGGCCCCTCAGACCCGCTTCCCGGGCCCCCACAGCCGGGCTTTCAGAACCGGCCCCTCACAGCCGCTTCCCCCCCAACTCCCGGTCCCGCTCCCGGTTCCCGGTCTCCCCCCTTCCCTCCCACCTTCAGCAGGTCGAGCGGGTGGGTGCAGCAAGCGGCCCCGCACGAAGCGAGGCCGCCGAAATACCAGCGCGACACGCGCCGCTCCGCCATCGGCGCCGCTCTGCGCTAAGCCACGCCCCCCCGGGGCAACACCACGCCCCCCCTCACACAAAGCCACGCCCCCTCCTTCGGTACCGGCGAAGGGGTGGCGGGACGGGGGGGGGGGGGGGGGAGGGGGGACGGGGGGGGGGGGGTGGCGGGACCGGGGCCGCCATGACGAGCCCGGGGCCGGCGCGGCAGCTCTGCCGCGCCGGCCCCAGGCTCCAGATGCACGGTTTGGCTGCTCCGCAGACCGAGGAAAGCACTTCACACCGTTAATAATTAACGGTGAATAATTAACAGAGAGGTTAAACCATCCCGCTCACAAACCCGTTGCGGAAGCGGCGGCACCGACAAGCAGCTTGAGGAGGGGGCCGCTGCATGGTATAGGCGGCGGGGGTACCGAGGTACGGGCCCCGTGGACAATCGGGCAGGGCTGATTTTTGGCGAGAGGAAGGGTTTTACAGGGGTTTTTTTTGGGGATATTTATGAAGGTACAGTTCATCGCGATGACGGAACTAGATAGCAGCCCTGCCAAACCGGACAGCGTTCTCGCGACGGATCGCTTCGAGAGAGCATTCCCACCGCACAACTAGGGGATGTCTCGCACTCGGAAACGTCCGGATCCCGGCTTGGGCAGCGGCCGGTGCCCGGGCAGGCGGCAGCGGGGACGGCTGCCGTCGCACCAGTCTCTCTGTGGTGAGACGGGGCTGCCTACTCCAGAACCACAGTCCCTCCTGCTGCCTCCAGTGCCGCTTTGATCTTCTCTGCTTCCTCCTTGGAGGCGTTAGCCTTGATCTCCTGCGGAAGGGACTCCACCAGCTTCTTTGCCTGCAGGAGGGACAAAGTACGAGACTTGTAAACTGGCTTTCACTAACCGGATTAACAGATTTCGAGCCATGAGCCTGACCTCTGCATAAGCAGACCACGGAAACTCACCGACTGGTCTGAAACCCAAGACTTTTACTTGAACTGCAGCACATCCTGCCGGAAGACATCTAAACCTGACCGTCCACTATAGCCCTGGAAGACCTTTTTCAGCGAGTAATTGCCCGTAAATTCCTCCCACCACACGCACGGTGCTCCCAGAGGTGCAGCCCCGGTCTGAGAGAGTGCCTGGGATGCACACAGAGCCACCAGCAGTAACCTGCCGAGGCAGCTACCGGCCTGCGCTGGGTCGACTTTTTTCAGCGCGAATGTTTTGGTTCACATATTTCTGCCAGCAGGGAGGAGAGGCCATCTCGGGGTTTGTACACGGCTGTGCAGGAACCCGCTGTACCGAGTGAAAAAGAGCTCCAGTACAGACTACGGTTGACAACACAGTCTTGATAGTTTCAGGACTTTTCATACAAAACGACTGGTACTACGCAGTACCGCAATATTCAAGGCAAGCTGAAAAGCTGTTGAACTGATTTAAAGGGACTTCCTGCAGTTCTGCTGTACAGAAAGGGAAGGGACCCAGGAGGATAAGCCCCTGCTGCAGTCAGATGCTCTTGCTCTCACACCAAGCAGCAGCAACAAAGCTATTTGGCTCCTTAAAAACAAAGCCCGGGGAGGTTCCTATGGTGAAGAGCTGCTGCCGGCGCTCTGCCGTGTGGCACTGCAGGTATTTAGCACCCAACAGATTGACCATTGCTGACAGAAAGAAGGTTTTGTTGTTTTAATTCACATCGGGCGCACTGACGAGGTATCCATGGTGCCAGAAAATGGGGTTTTTTTTGCTAGGGACGAGAAGGTCTATCTGGCAGGCAAAGCTCGGCAGGGCAGGCACGCCGTCACTCACCAGAGCCCAGGACAGTATCCAGAAAGGAGCCTGTTCTGGCTTGCTGTGATGAGGACAGGCAACGCAATCAAGGTTATTCATTTAAGATCCTTGCTCACTAATGCTCAACTTCTGTTCTAAAGCAGCCTCGGTCAAAGGAAGCAGCTGTGCAGAGCTCCCAGCAGGAGGAAGAGCAGGGCCCGAGCCAAGCCGGACCCGCACAGTCACAGCCGCGGGGCAGAGAGGCAAAGCGTTTCCAATCCCAGCTCCGCGGAGCACAGGAGAACGCCAGCCCAGGGCTGGTGAAGGCGCGAGGTAAGTGTCTGTTGGGCCAGCTCTGAACGAGCTTTCAGAGGTGCAAACGGACTCGAGTCCGGCTTGCGCTGACAACGCGCCTGTCTCATCAAGCAGTCGTTTCTGTAGGGCTGACCTGTCCGAGTCGCACCAGCACACAACGTCCAAAGACTTTACTAGCAATGCTTTCTTCCAAATCATTAACAGCCTTGCAGGCCAAGAAGAGATTCCCTACAAGCCTCATTAAAAACACCCCAATCGGATGGCAATAAAATTTACAATAAAAACATATCAGCTATGCTTTGAATACAACCTCTGCAGACAGAGCCAACCGTCAGCAGCAGTTTGGTTTGTGTGTGTGTGTGTGTGTTTTAACCAAAAGAGCAGGTTGGGTAAGTCACACTTGACAAAGTTTACCCGCAATAACCTGCACCTACCAACCTTGTACCTGCATCGGAACTGTAACCAGCTTGTTTGACAGGTTCCACATGCGAAGCCAAGTTGATTTAGCATTAGTTCTCCAGACGGGTTTTAATTATCCGCTGTCATGTCCGTTACAGGGTTTTGGTATTTTATGTTTGCTTGGGACTGATAATGGATAAACAACTGCCAGATTAACCAGGCTGACAGTCAGTTAATTATCCCGGGGGCCAACAAACTCACGTCTCTGCCACCAGCGTTTCTCTGTTATTGAATTGTTTGCTTTGCAATATATCAATACGGATGGGTCAGAAGATTTTCTGCTAATCTGCTGATATCCCAGGCTACAAGTAAGAGCAGATTTTACAATGCTCAACATTTCTTCCTTGCAACTGGATAAAGAGAAAGTGCTACTATTATTCCCCAAGATATGAAAGCATCATCCAGTGGAGAACTGAAGCACATTAAATGCTTCTGCAGTAGCAGCTGCATCACCCGTTCTTTGTTCTGAGCCTACGTCATTCCTCGCACGAGGGCACGAACGAGCTCAGACCTACGTAGGACTGCGAAAGGCCCCTCTCCCCCGAGGAAAAAGGAGGAGGCATCACCTACAGAAAGAAGAGCTCTGAAAAGGAGGGGAAGCACGGAATGCAAGACGTGTGAATTAGAGAAACTCATCTAAATTCAGAAACATATTGGCCTTGAAAAAGAAAAAAAGCTTTAGAGGAAGGCAAGCCAAATCCAGCTGTAGCGAGGAATCCTGGCTGCTCCCAAGTTCTGCAGGAACGCTCACAGCAGCTCTTAGATTTGGAGAAGCTGAGGCTGGCATGGAGGACTTTGAGGTCTTTGCTCTGAGCCTCCTTCTTCATCCCACAGCTTCTGCTGGGGCTCAGTTGTTCGCCACACAGCAGAGCCGGGAGGGAACAGCCTTGTCTAACAAACGCCAGACAAACAGATGCAGCCGACTCCTGCTCTACACCTCGTCCACATCTTTGCACCGAGGCGTGCACACAGAGTGTTCTCCTAAACACTGCAATCCAGGCTCCCTTTTGAACACAGAACTGAGGCCACCGCTTGCAATGTGCTTCAGAACCCGCCCGGGCTCGGGGGCGACACAGCCGGAGCCTCGGGCAGCCCCCTCCTCACCTGCACGAGGTTCACTCCCGGCACGAAGTTCTTCACCTCCTTGATCAGCTTCACCTTGTCCGCAGGCTTCAGCTCCGTCAGCCGGACGGTGAAATGCGTTTTCTCTTTCTTGAGCGGGATGTCCTCCTCCTCCTGGAAGCAGACAGAGCTCGGTGAAGACACCCGGGCCGACGGCCCTCCTCCCCGCCCCGCCACGCGTGGGGACCTGCGAGGCCGACGCGGAGCCGCCGGGGCCCAACTCCCGACCCCCCCCCGGAGATCCCGGTCGCTACCTGCGGAGCCGCCTGGGAGGGCAGGAGCGAGGCAGCCGCCGCCGCCGGCATCACCCCCACGTCCGGGATCTTCAGCGTCTCCTGCGGGAAGAGCAGCGGCACCGGCGGCCGGTGAGGCGGCGCACGCGGGCCGGGCCGGGCCGGGCCGAGAGGAGCCGGGCCGGGCGGGACCGGGCCGGGCCGGGCCGGGCCTCGCCACCCACCTTGAGGAGCGCGTTAAGGTCGGCCACCTCCAGCAGCGTCAGCCCCGCGATGTCCCGCACCAGCTGCCGCACCTTGGGCGAGTACTCCTTGGCGGCCGTGTCCAGCGGCGCCCCGGCCAGCGCCTCCGAGCGCCGCGCGCGGCCCGTGCCCAGCGCCCGCAGGCCGGCGGCGGGCGGCCCGGCCGCGGCCCAGCGCCAGGCGGGCGGCGGGCGGCGGGGCAGGCGCGGCGGCAGCGCGCGGGCGGCGGGCAGCATGGCGGCCGCAGAGGACACGGCGGCGCTCTGCCCCACGCTCGATGGTCCCGGCGGCCCCCGCGCCGCACCGGCCGCTCTAGGCGCCGGCGCCGCGTCTCGATGGTGGGGCGGGGCGGCCGCTCTAGCCGCCGGGTCCGCCGGGACTCGCTCGCCGCGGGAGGCCCCGGCCGCCGGCGGGGCGGGCGCGACGCCCGAGCAAGGCCCCGCGCCCCGGGCCGCGGCCCCGCGCCCCAGCACAACCAGGCCGCAGCTCGTTCCCAACACTTTATTATCACCACTGGCGCTCGGTCTCCCCGCGAGGAGCGAGCGGCTGTGCCGCGGGGACGGGGAACAGGCCCGGCCCGGCGAGGGGCCCCGGGGCAGGGAGGGGAGAGGGCGCTGGCGGGAACGGGGCTCGGCCGGGGCGGGACAGGGCGAAGCTGACGCCGGACAGCCCGGTGCCCGAGGCGCCGGGAGCCCGGCTGGGAGCGCTGCTCCCTCGGGGCCTGCGGCCACGACCCCCCCCCCCCCCCCGCCCCCGGCCAAGCCCCGGGAGCTGCAGGCCGAGGGCCCGGCCGGCTCCTGCCCGGCCCGCGGGGCCGCAGGGGGCCAGGGCAGAGCGGGGTGAGCCAGGGCAGCAGCCCCAGGGAGCGGGGTGCAAGGCTGCTCTCCTGCTGCTGGGGCCCCAGAGCCGATGCAGGAGCCCGTGGGCCCACGTCCCCCGGGCCAGGGACAGACGGGGGGGGGGGGGGGCCGAAGGGCAGAACGAGTAGTCGAAGTACGGAAGTGAGTGCGGACGAAGAGTAGTGTGAGACGGGAGCCCCCCGCACCCTGCGGCAGAGATCAGTCAAAGGAGATGAGCTGGGCCTCTCCGCTGCCCTGGGGCTGCTGCACGGGGGCGGGCGCCGGCTGGGGCTGCTGCTGCTGGGGGGCCCCTCCAGCGGGCGCCATCTGGAACAGAGGCGGTGGCTTTGTTAGCAAACGCACCCCTCCGCACCCCTAAGCCCCCGCGGGGCCGGCAGCACTCACCTGTTGGTAGAGGGGCTGCTGCCCGGGCAGGTAGGACTGCTGGGCTGGCAGGCTGCTCAGCGTGGCTTCCTGGCCCGGCAGGGCAGACATGAGGCCCTGCGGGAGTGAGGGGGCGGCTGTCAGGGGGGCTGGGGGACACGCAGCGCCCGCAGGGCGGAGGTGAAGGCCCAAAGCCTCTGCCAGGCCTCCCCCTGCCCTGCCAGTGGCAGCGCAGGCCCAGGAAGGCTCCGCAGGCTGGAGACCACCGACCTCGTCCCCCCCCGGTGCCCAAGGAGGGGCCCGTGTGGCAGGGCGTGCTGACCTGCATGCCGTAGGGCTGGTACCCCATGGAGACGGACTGGCTGCCCATGTAGCCCATGGCGCCCGACTGGGGGGCCTGAGAGATGGCCGGGATGGTCTGCGACTGCGAGGTTGCGCTCTGGGGAGGAGAGGCTGGTGAGAGGCGGGCAGGCGGCGAGGGCTGATCGCAAACCAACGCCCCAGGACCAGCACCGCTCTCCCCGCTCCACTGGGACCAGGGTGTTTTCTTCCCTCTGCACCACGGGGAGCCCAGAACCGGCTCTGACCCCAACCCACTCCCACAGCGAAAGTAGCAGCAGATCCAGAGATCGGGGACCAACCAGCCACTTCTCCCTCCCGCTCAGAGATCCCGTCACCGAGATGGGGTGAATTGCACCAGCCCTCACCCAGCTGGCCACGAGCCGCTCTGCTGCAGCCCAGGGGGGGCTGCCCTCACTTGCCTGGTAGCCCTGCGTTGGAGTTGGCTGGTAGGATGAGTACGCCGGGGTGGTGGTGGGCACCGCCTGCCCCTGCTGAGCCGCCTGCCCGCTGCCTGCCCCCGGCTGGTACATGTAGGCGTTCACCATGTTGGGATCTGGGGCGGAGAGGGCAGAGACTGAAGCAACTGCCTTGCGCTCAGCCTCCACCCACGTGGGATCAGCTCACTGACATACCTGTCCCCGTGACGGGCATTGCGGTGTACGGCCCCGTGCCCCCTTGTGCTGCCTGGTTCATGTACACGCTGTGCATGGGAGAGCCCTCCACGGAGCTGGCCGGGCTGAAGGTGCCAGGGAAGCTGGTGGGCCCAGAGGGCTGGTAGATCACCCCACTGGCTGCGGGCATGGCCTGGAGCTGTTGAGGGAAGACAAGCAAGCTTTAGGCCACGTCCCCTGGGACCTGGCAGGAGGGTCTGTGGCCCAGCAGCCGTACTTGGGCATAAGGCAGCGAGAAAGCTGGCATCTGGGCTCTCATCTGGATGGTCTGCTTCTGCTGTTCCAGGCGCATCTGCCTCTCCTTCTCCTGCTCCTGCAGTCGCTGGATGGCCAACTGACGCTGCATCTCCAGGTACTCCTGTGGGAACAGGGCCGTGACGGCTAGAAGCCAGGACACCGCAGCATCCCCTCCTGCCAAGGCAGCTGTCCCCGCCAGCACCGGGCTGGCCCAAGGTGCAGGCAGGCCTGCTGGCTGACGCGGCCCCAGATACCCTGGAAAAGCTTCCCTGCCTCACCTGCTTCTTCTGCCGCATGATCTCCAGCTTCTGGGCCAGCTGGATCTGGCGCTGGCGCTCTGCCTCCTCCGCTGCACGGCGCAGCTTCTCCCGGTGCTCCTCCCGCAGCGCGTTCAGAGCCCCACGCGCATCCCGGATCTGGGCCAGTTTGTCCTGCAGGCCTTCGTAGTACACTGGGGAGGGAAGAGACAGCCTCAGGGACCCTCTCGGGGCAGAGCGCTCGGACCAGCCCTGCACACCGCCCTGGCTTCTCTCCAGAGAGGCTGTGTCATGGGAATGCCGAACCCCGGTGCTGGGGGAAGCCCCGGCAGCCACCCGCTCCTCCCCAGGACGCCCTCCCACGCTCCCGGCTGGGCAGCTCCCACGTACGCCTGCGCTCGTCCAGCTGGTTGAGCAGCTCCAGCAGCTGGGGGTGCATGTTGTTGATGGACTGGAAGAGGGACAATACGGCAGAGTCGTTGGTGATGCTGCGGCCCCGCATGTGGTTGCTCTTCATGCGGTTGACAAACGTGGTGACCGCATTCTGCAGCGCCTTCAGGAACTGCTCGTGGTTCTCCTCAGACTCGCCGTTCTGGTACTGCTGCTGGAAGGACAGGGCAGCCAGTCAGCCTCAACTCCCCCGTGCCGAGAGCCAGCAGCAAGCCTGCAGAGCTGCGTGACTGGGCTGAACAAAGGAGCCGGGCACTCCTCACGCCTCAGAAGCTGCCAGACACAGGTCCAGGCCCCCTCTTACCTCAACAACACCGAGCGGGGCGGGGTGGGCTTCCCCAGGCTGAGCAGCTGGCTCTGTGAGGGACAGAGGTGCTGACGGGGTGGGGCTCTTGCGAACTTCCTCTTGTTTCTTCTCCCAGTAGTTGCGGTTCAGGTACCGAGCCAGCTGCCAGAAAGAGAAGGAAGATGAGCATCGCAGCCCCGCCGGGAGTGAGCCTCTGCCACGGACTAGGCAAGGCCTGGATCCTTACCTCCGGGTCAATGTCCTCAGCCAAGGGAGCAGAGGAATTCTGGAAAGAGATAAACAGGGAAATCCGGTTCAGAGAAACCAGAGACCCACAGCTCCCACACAGATGTCCTGCTCGGCCTGGCCATGCACAACTACCAGTGCTGAGCACCAGCGAGAGGCTGAACGGGGACAGCTGTCTCATTCAGCCAGACACATGCTGCAGCTACTGGCAGCAGCGGAAGCACCTAAATGCCAGCTGAGTACAGAGCTTCTTGCTGAAAACACAGTAGCGCTGTGAAAGAGCGAGGGATTGAACGGGGCAAATCTTTTCTTTCAGAACAGGGATTAAATCTGACCCAAGCAGGGCAGGCTTGGGCTAGGGAAGTGGCCTGCGTCCAGCCATGTGACATTCAGGGGCTGCCATGAACGTACCACGGGTGGGGAATAGAGCGTGCTGACCGGGGGGGCCGATGAGGTGACGGGTGTGGGCTCAGCCTTCGGGTACATGGAGTAGGTTGTTTTCTGCCTCTACAAGAGAGAAAAAAAAATAGTCAACTCAAGGACTGTCCAGACTCCTCCAAATCACCCAGTCAGCAACAGACTGGGCACACTAGGTGGGCGAGGTTCCTAGCGATGGCCAGGTAGGGCCGGCAGACCCAGCCTCATGCTTTGTACAATTCCCCCAGGCCAGCGTGCCCCAAGGCTTGCAGCTTGGGCACAGCCTGCTTCCAAGATTCGGGACCACAACACAGCGTGTGCCTGGCTCCGCTTTCACCCTCACATTCCACAGGCCCTGCGACTCGCTCACACTAGGACATGCCTAGAGATCTGTTACCAGTGCCCAGCACATCTGGGCTGTATGGCAACAACCACTCCCAGATGCCGAGCAGGGTACAAACCATTCTCTCCTTCTCCTCCGCCTCTGACTGAGACAAGGCAATAGCTAGCTGGAGCTCTTCCTCCTCTTGCAGAGCTGTCTCGTCACGCTTTGGAGGCAGCTGCAAGTGGAAAGATGAGGTGGTCAGTAAAGGGATCAACAAGCAGGTCAGGATCACTGGATCCTACAGGGCAGCCACTCACCTGGGACTGCTGCGAGAGAGGGCTGGTCAGGTACTCAGGGGGCAGTTCAGAGGTGGCAGCAGCTTTACCCTCAGCTTTCCTGTAGTCAGAAAAGAGGTGACAGTGCAGACTGAATGCTCCTTCCTGCGTCCTGGAGCCCCAGCTCTGCACGACACTACACCTGTAAACCCCGCTCCCAGGAAGGAAGGGAACCCAGCCCAGCCTGCACAGCTTGGGAAACCCTCGCTCTGGTCTGCAGAAAGGTGGCTCCACGCCAGGCTTCTCCCCTCACAGTCCCAGCTGTTGCAGGCAAAGAAACACACCACAAAGGGTACTGACTTGTTGAGATGCTCGTAACAGGGCTCACAGACTCTCACTTCCTTCTCAATCCCAAACTTGGGGATGGTGGAATACTTGGAGGAGCATTTGCCACAGAAGATCTGCCCGCAGGCCCTGCAATGATGCTGCAAAGGATGGGAGACATCAGTGCGGTAGCAAGACACTCCTTCACCATTAGACAACATCACTCAGACGCTCCTGGCACTTCCCTGCCAGTGGCCAGGGAACGCGGTCCAGCCCTGACACACCTCCACGCAGGCTCAGGGAGCCCTGCAAGTCCTGCGCAGGACCAGGGAACCCGGAGGGGCAGGAGCGGCACCCACCTTCCGCGTCACAACGCCGAACTGCACTCGACATCTGTGACACTCCTCAGCATCGACCCAGTCTGGAGCCTGTCAGGGTTAAGGAAACTTGCGTAAGGAGGGGAGGAGGCCCTCAAGGAGAGTGTCTCCACAGAGCCTTTCAGGAGCTCCCACGGCTAACCAAGGTGCTCTCATGAATGGCGGAGATGGGAAGCATTTGCAGCTCAACAGGAAATATTAATCCCTGCAAGTTATCTCCTCTCGTGTTACTAGAGACTGTGATGCTTTCCCAGTCAGCAAGAGATTTTCTAGGAACGTGTCTGCACAGCAATTGCTTTAGCAATGCCCTGCTGCCACGTTCAGACTGCCATGCTGCTGGAAAGGCCACCGAGTAGGGTAAGATGAGACCAACTCCCTGTCCTGGTCAAGTCTCCCCTCCCTCCGGTAGTTTTAGGCTAAATTGCTGTACACCACCCCAGAACTGCCCGCGTGACAGCTGGGAGCAGTATGCACCCAGCAAGGTCTCTAATCTGCGTGAAGCGGAGGAATGCAAGAACTGAAGGTTTAGTAGGAAGGGGACAGGAGAGCAAGGTCTGTCCTGCAGTGCCAACCCCCTCCCCACCAGCAGAGCTCACCCTTTCTGCAGCGAACATGGCATCGCTCTCTTTGAACTCCGGGAACACGTGACCTGCGGGAGAAGCGACAAAGTCCCGTGGTGAAAGGGCTCCTCCGCACAGGGAGGCCGTGGTGCCTACAGCCTCGTGCCGTAGGTCCCAGCCACGCGTCAGATCCAGCTAAGCACACCTGCCCTGACCGTTATCTTACTCCGACACAACTAACAGCAATCTTCCTCCTGCAGGAGGCCGGAGGGCAACGCTCGCACAGCACTTGCTGCTATCTGCGAAGTACTGGGCTCTCGAATGCACAGGACAATCCCCTATTGGTTTCCCTTATACACCTGTAAGGGACATCAGGGCCCTTTGGATAAGGCTTATTTCTCAAAGACCTCGAACTCAGCAAGGGGGAAAGAAAAGCCCACTGCGTGGGCAGACAGGGCTTTGAGTCTCACCCCTTGAATGGCAAGAGTGTGGCAACACCAGCTCGGCAGGGGATCGGGACCTCCAGGCTTTGCCACTGCCTGCGGAGGCTCTGGTGCACAGAAAGAGGCAGAGAGAGCAGCGCGAACGCTGCCATCCCCAGGACAAGAGAGAAAGTGCCATATTGACTCTCTGTCAGAAAGCAGGAGCCTGGACCCATCCTGGAGGTACTAATGAAAGCCTGGGAGGAAGGAACCGCCCCACTGTAAATCCCTTCGCAGAGGACACGCTGATTTGCTGCCAGTTTCCTGAAGAACATTCGCAGCTCCTGCTTTTCAGGTCTCACTGCCAACCCTTAGCTGCTAGCTGGGCTGGAGGCCCAGAGCAAGGCAGCCCCCGAGCCTGGGACAGCGGGGCTGTCCTCCCTCTGCAGCAGGATTCAGTCATTCCAAGAGGTTAATTGGGTATCGGGCACCAAGAAAAAGCTCAGTATTGCAAATCCAGATTTTGCTAACACCAGGCAGGGTCCTGACACCCATTCCTTCTCCTGCAATGCTCCTCCAGAGCAGAGCTGCTTGGCCAATTGTCCACCCACAGAGTTTGCCCACAGAGTCTGCCCACAGAGTCCTCACCTTCCACCTTCATTATCTGATAGGTGTCCTGCACCACCTTGTACTTGGGCTCATTGCGGAAGGCGTGAGCCCAGGCCTGGATAAGGTACAGGATCTTACTGCGGACACTTGTCTCCACTTGCCTCTGCACAGAAAGGGAGGAGGAAAAAAAAATAATCTGAGAAAAAGATGCTGAAACCCAAAGGATGGTGTGAATCCCCCAGAAGAGAAGCCATAAGAGAGAACATTCATGGAAAGAGAGACTTCAGGGTACTTGTACAAGGTAAGAGCTGTCAGAAAGCTGCAATAAGCACAATTCGCAGCAAGGACTACATACTCCTTCAGCTTCCCTGCTTCCCCCCTCCAGCATGAACAAGAAAATGTCCTTCAGAGCAGCACGGACCAACTTGAAAAGGGGTGCGGTTACGATGCTTTGAGAAAATGCCCATAGAGACTCGCGCAGTTGCTCCCTGGGGCAGGCACCAGCACCGGCCTGCCCAACATCTCACAAGAGTTGCTCATCCCGCACTCAGAAAATTGCGGGACCTACAGCTACCCAGCTGGGCAGAACAGCACGGCCTGCCTCACCCGAGTGCTGACAGGGCCCCACGAGCTCACAGCTGGAGGGTGTCGGTGTCAGGCTGTCAGCACCTCCAGCCCCGAGACTCCTGCCCAGGAACACCCAAAGCTACCTCGGGATGTGACGCAGTAAGGACAGCTGAGAAGCCTGCCCTTTGGAGGCAGGGGTGGTTGTATCACAGTTCAAGGAGGCAGAGGAAACTTGGCAAGCCTGTTCCTATCGCAGCCAGCCTCCGAGAGCAGCCTCGTCATCAGCTGACCAAGTCATCGTGCATTCACATGACCGGCTGCTCCAGAAATCCCCCAGGAAGCAGAGGAGCATTGTCAAGCTCCTATTTCAGCTGAGAGCTCGGCCCACACAGCATGACTTACTGACAATTCCTGGAGCTCCAAACTTCTCGAAGATTTGGCAAAATCCTGCATCCCACAAATGTCACAGCCCTGAACCTCATCAGAACTAAGACCACTTTACCAGCACTGGGCATTCACAAGCAGTAAAGTTCCAAGTGTAGGAGGAGAATAGGTCTGCAGCAGTTATGAAACTACCGAGGCAGACAAGGACTGGAGAGAACCACAAAATCTCTTGATCTGATCTCCTCAGCGCTCAGAGTGGCTGCGCTACTATACCTGGCTGTCACATTGCGGCAATGTTTCTATCTCAGCAGAAGATCCTGCGTGGAGACTGAGTCAGCCCTAACAGGAAGGTGACAGGACAGAGACACCCCGCTGCGGTGCGCGAGATGATGAGACTCGCACAGCTCATTCACCAAATATCTAGGTCATCTGGTCATCTATTTCTGGCAGAAGACGGAGGCTGTAAGGAAGGAACAGCACTACTCTAACAAGCTCTTGTCTGGGCATTGCTGTTCTGGGGCTGGGAGCTGGAGACAGAAGTTCCCATTTCCACTTTACTTGTGGAAGTCTCCAGTCCGAGGACACACGGAGCTGCTGCAGGCACCACGTTATATCAAACTGGCAAGCGACAGCTTGTCAGTGAAAAATGCCAGGTCTAGATCCTGCAAAGCTCCTCAAACGATTCCACAGGCTAATGAAACGGCCACAATAGAGAGGAAGCTTCTGCTAGTTTTTACCTTGCTGCTCGCCTTCCTGCGTGTCTCATACTGTACTACGGGAGGCAATTCACCTCACCACTGCTCAGGTCCTTGGTGCAACTGCCAGACTGTCGTCTCCGTTTTCCTTTGCTGCTTCAAGCCAAGCAAAGTGTTGCACCCAGGAGCATTTACCATGGCAGCATAGGCCTACCCCACTTCACGGAATAGCCAAACATTACCTTTTCTCTCATGACATCTTCTCTGCCTAGCCGTCACTCCTTAGCTCCCTACACTCGTCCCTTCGCATCACGCAATACACTTTGCTCCTTTCTGAAACGCATTTCCAAACAGTTTCCCTTCTGTTCCTTACGCAAAGGAAATTAAAGAAAGGATGCGCACATTTTCTCCTTCTGCTGCTTCTCTTACAAGCTCATTCAAAAACAATAGTAAAATAAGATACACTTACCTTGAGTATTTCCTTCAGTTCCTCCATGGTCTGTTTATTGGCCACCTCGTCGTGGACTGTTTGGCCACAGTTTTTAACCACCGACTCCATGACCTGCAAGGGCAAAGGACAGCATTAGCCTGCTGCTTTCTTCCTTCTCTGTGGCCCGCGATGAGTCCCGGCACATGTTACAGGTTACTGCAGCCAGCACACCAAGACGGGGACGCTATTTAAGCAATGAGTTGCATTAGGGCAGTGTCAGTCAAGCCAGAGAAAGCCACACTGCCACACAGGAGAGTTAGCCACACTTCAACTGCACGGTGGCCTATGAACCTCTGCTATTTAGGGACAGACCCCCAGGGACAGCGTCTCAAGTTCCAGCTCTGTCTGTTTCTAACTCCGAGACTGAATTAAAGAACGAAAACCACGGCCTGCCGATCAGTCACAAAACCTCTGTGCTAGAGCCGGGAGAAGACAAACTCCAAGCTGTGGCTCCGCCACTCCCTGGGCAGGGAACGCTGTGCAGACTGCGCAGCCCAGGAGGCAGGCTTATAAAAGACGAGAAGTTCCCTGGCCTGCGAGCCGGGCCCCTGCAGCGCTGGCAGTTTGGGCTGACGTTACCTCCAGTGCGTAGAGTGCCACGTGGGGATTCTTGTCATTGACCTTCTTCTTGATAGCATTGACGGCGTATTTTGCTCTGGGTAAGGAAAGAGAGTACGCGTCCTCAGGTAACCAAGAATCCGAGGGGAGATGCCAGCTGCTGCTGCTAAGCTGCTAACCCCCACCCCAAGACAACGGTACAGTTAACTCATGGTCTACGCGATTGCCCCGAGGCCAACTGGGAAGAGAAGGAATAAGCACATTCCAGCTTGAGTTTCTCTGAGGATTTCAGGCCGGGGTAACCTGCAGCTCCTGAGGTCGGGGAAGGACCTCAGCACATCAGGGCGTGCTGCACTGCCTTTCCAGTGCTCTTCTGAAAGGGGATAACACGACGCGCGCTACCGCCGGCTGACGGGGCCGAGACCCTCACGCTCCGCCTCACGAAGACAAGAAGAGCCGCGCTTATGGTGCATCCAAAAGCCCCAGAGCACTTACTGGGTGTCTCCCTGACGGATCATGTCGCAGATCTGCAGGATGGATTCCCAGTCCGTCTCCAGCAGAAGCTGGCTCGTAGCCTTATCTGCAAGGAACAAACGCATTAGGCTGCGTGAAGCAGGTCTGCGTACCTCGGCTCCGCTCCGCGGCCGCTGACGCGTTCGCAGGAAAGCCGCCCCAGGGCCCAGCCCTCCAGGATAACACCCCGACTCTTCCCGGAACGCGCCAGCTCTTCCCCTTCAGACGCCCCAGGGCGCTCGGTAACCTCGGGCCCGCCGCGCCAGCTCCTGCGGGCCCGGCACCGCCCGCCCGGGCGGCACCGAGCCTCGGCCCAGGCAGCGCTGTGCCTGGCGCGGCCCGCACCCCCGGGCCCGCCCCGGCTCCCGAGGCCGGGCGCTGCGGACCTCGGCCCGGCCGAGAGGCGCGTCCGGCTGCCCGGCCCGGCTCCCGCCCGGCCCGGCTCCTGCCCCGCCCCGCCCGCCGGGCCGAGGAGAGGCCGCGGCCGGTACCGAGGAGCCGCTCGAAGGTGCCGCCGCCGCGCCCCATGGTGTCCCCGCGCCGCCGGCCTGGCCTGCCCCACTGCCCCTCCGCGGGCGCTTCCGCTTCCGGCTTCCGGCAGGGGCGGGGCTGCTTCCGGCGGGGCGGGGCTGCTTCCGGCGGGGCGGGGCGGGGCGGGGCGGGATGGCGGGAGCGGGGCGGCCCGCGCCCACGTGCCTGCTGCTGGGGGCGGCGGGCGGCGGCAAGAGCCTGCTGGCCAGGCGGCTCCGCCATATCCGACGGGGGCGGGGGCACCGGGGGGGCACTGGGGCGGGCCTGGCGGGGGGGCCGGGGGTCCCGGGCGGGCAGCGGGCGGTGTCCCCCTTCCCAGGCGCCGTCGTGTCCTTAACCCGCGGCACAGCTGAGCGCCGAGGAGGGGAACGCGGAGCTGGGCGAGCCCCCCGCCACGCTGCCCACGGTAGGCAGGGCCCGGCGGGGGCCGCGAGCCGGCCGGCAGCTCCGGTGCGGCCGAGGGCTCCGGGGCGCGGCCGCACCCATCCGAGCCGCCTGTCCCGCAGGTGGGCACCAACCTGACCGACCTGCGGCTGCCGCGGAAGGTGACGGTCCGGGAGCTGGGCGGCTGCATGGGCCCCATCTGGCCCAGCTACTACGGCGAGTGCAGCGCGCTCCTGGTGAGCGGCGGCACCGGGACCCCCACCGGCGGCCGAGCGGGGACCCCGTCCCGAGCCACGGCCCCGAGGGGCGGCCCCGGCCGGGGGGGGGGGGGACGCGGGCGCAGGGAGAGGGGGCTACCCCGCGGCTGGGGGTCGGCGCCGGCCCCCGCTGCACTGCGAGGGGTCGGGCCCCTCGGCTTTGCCCTGGCTGTGAGGTTTCCCTCCTCCGGGCCCTGATCCGGCCCGGCCCGGGGCTGCCCTCGGGCACACCCGCACCGCCGCTTTCCCTTCTCCTCCTCCAGTTCGTGGTCGACGCCGCCAACCCCACCCAGGTCTCCTCGTCCTGCGTCCAGCTGCTGTCCGTCCTCTCCGCAGAGCCGCTCGCCTCCGTGCCCGTGCTGGTCCTCTTCAATAAGATGTGAGGAGGGGGGTCAGCCCAGGGGGCGGGGGCACGCCGGGGGTCTGCGATGGCTCCTGCGTCCCTTCCGTCAGGTGACGCCCAAGGGAGCCTGATGCAGCCGCGCTGTGCCGCGCTCTGGGCCGGCTAGGCCTGTGGAGAACCCCAAGCCGGGGGCTGGGCCAGGCAGGAGAGCCATCGCGGTGGGCTAACGCAGCCCCCTCCCCCCCCGGCTGCAGTGACCTGCCCTGCTACATGTCGCTGGTGGAGGTGAAGTCGCTGTTCCGCATGCAGGACATCGTCTCCTGCGCCACGCAGCCCATCACCGTGATGGAGACCAGCGCCCGTGACGGCACCGGACTGGCCGACGTCCTGCAGTGGCTTCGGGCCGCCCTTGGAGACCCCCGCTGACCCCGACCCTGCCCGGGTGCCTGCGGCAGCCCAGGCGAGCCTTGTCACCGAAGGAGGCGGCCAGCGAGCAGCTGCCCTGCGTGGGGCTGGGAGCGGGGCCCAGCACAGCGTCACGGGCTGGTGGCGGAAGGAGCCCTGTGGGACTTTACAGTAAAACCTCCACCTTACTGTCCAGGCTGGCGGCTGTCCTGTGCTCGGGTGGAAACCCCGGCCTTTTGGGGAGGGGAGAAGCAGGAGCCTCAGAGGCCAGACCGTGCTGGCACGGGGCCGTGCTGTCACCTGCGGCTGCAGGAGAGGTGGCTGTGGCGCTCACAGGCAGCGGGGCTGGGGAGTGCAGCAGTGCCTGGGCCAGGCTAAGCAGGGCAGGGGCTGGTAATGCCTCCCGGTCGGAGGCTGAGTGTACGTGGGGCTCCTGCCAGCAGCTTTGGCCCTGCGGGCCTCGTGGGGTGACCTGGGAGGACATGTGGAAAGACTGCAGGGGACCTGGGTGGGTGTTGGGAGCCGGGGCAGGCTGAGCCGCAGGGATGCCTCGGTCTGGGACGTCTCATGAGCTACAGCAAGTGCCAGCCCCTGGCTGCTCTCCAGCACTTGCTCAGGCTCAGAGAATGGCTGGGTCTGTGCGGAGAACCCGTCCCATGCCCACACAGATAACCCATCCCGCGCCTGTGCCGACAGCTCAGCCCAGCGGGGCAGGCAGCTGCGTCAGCCGGCAGCACGAGTGCCAAGTCACGGGGGTACTTGTGGCCGCCCGGGCCTGGCACACACCACAGCACAACCCTCCCTGGGTCTGTCGGTGCCGTGCCACGGGGGCAACCGGCTTGCCGGGCCAGGGGCTGCTGACAGCGTGCTGCGGTGGAAAGTGGCTCTCGGGGCTGGGGCCGCAGGCACAGCGCTGCGATGGCGAGAGGCTCCCGGGGCTGGGGACACCACACCGCTCCCAGGGCCATATGCAATGAGGCAGCAGCGGCCCTTGCTCCCACGGTGCAGGCTGAGCTGGGCTCTTCCCGGCGCAGCCAGGCAGTGCCCAGGAGCCTGAGCACACCCTGCCACGGCTGCTGAGTCACCACCCCTAACGAAGGCTGACGCCAACGCGCCAAACCCACTTGCCTGCTTCCAGCCCGACGGGTCCAGACACAGGCTGGGAGCCTTCCTGCTCAGCTGCGCTTTAATGGGCCGGGTCAGCCTGCGGCTGGGGAGCCAGAGCCTTCAGGTTCCTCTGCCCAGCCCAGCACTCAGCACCGTGCTGGTTTTCCTGAGCCCGTCCTGCTGGGGTGCGGCGTGCCCGCAGAGCTGCCTGGCCTGGGGGGGGACCTGGGTGGCCTCGTTGGTGGGGACGGCGTCAGCCAGCTGCTCCCCTCCTGGCGAGCCGGACACAGGGCTGGAGCTGAGCCGGTGCCCGGCAGCTGCCGGCTGCAGCCTCGCTGCTCCTGGGCAGTGCAAAGGGGCTGCAGGTTCTCTCCCGCCGGAAAGCTTCACTGTCCCGGAAGGTTTCTGAAAACAGCCCCAAGTTGTTTTCTGGGCTGGCTGGGGTGTTTACAGGAGGGAGCGTTGTTCTCTGCTCACAGTAAAGGCCACGGAGAAGGGCTCTACTGGCGAGCCAGCCCTGTGTGGAGCTGTGCCCTGGGACACGACGGCAGTCCTGGCCCTGGTCCTGCTGCGCCTGCCGCGTCCCCGGCAGCTCCGGGCAGTGGGAGCACCCACGTCCCTGTGCTGCAGCATCCCCGCGGAGCTGCCAGACGATGTGCCCCAGTGGGTCCTTGGCCACTGCAACCCAGAGGAGAGGATCTTCCCCAGCACCCCGTGGCTCTGCTGCTTCCAGCACCACACTGCGATGGCTCAGAAAGAGGGCTGGATCCAGTCCCTGGCTGAGAGCAGAGTCCTGTCCTGTCCCGCTCCTTCCTGGGGAGTGTGACGCTAAGAGGAGAGGTTCAGTCCCTGAGACGCCGAGGGTCTGCTGCCAGGGGCAGACACCGCTGCCCCACGCTGAAAGCAGAGAGGAGGCTCTCTAAATGTCCCCATCCCCCTCCTGTTCCCTGTCCCAGTCCTGTCCCCATCCCCTTCCCTGTCCCTGTGCTGGCAGCTGGTGCCGTCCCCGGGCCGCAGCAGCACCAGGGATCCAGCACCCCCCGGCACAGGCTGGGTACCGGGGCAGCCAGCACCCAGGGCGTCTCCGCAGCGTGCTCAGCCCTGCATCCCCAGCCACCGGCTGAGCTGGCCACACTGCTGCCCGTGCCAGCAGAGCGAGGGGAAATGCCTCTGGGAAAGGCTGGCTCGCCCCATCATCTCCTGCACCTTCCCGCATCCCAGCAAGCAGCGCTCTGCCGCAGCTGGGTTGGCCCTGGCAGCGCCGTGCTGTCGTGCCCCGGCACGGAGCAGGGGAACGTCTGCGTGCCCGGCCGAGCTCCGAGCGCCCTGGCAGCCGCCCCTCCCCTTCATGCAGCCCTCACCTGGGACTCAGGCACGTCTCTCTCTCTGCTCGTAAACTGAGTGAAGCTTCTGAATGAGAAACATTTTATCTTCCCCTTCCTGCAACAGCAGAGACATTGCAGTGAGCAGCCGCGGGATGGGCCCTTCCACGTCCGAGGTGGGACGCTGTCAGAGCTAGAGCCCAAATCTGGCAGTCCCGGGGCTGGGCCAGGGCATGGAGCAGCCGGGACTGGCCGGGGGCAGCGTGCGGAGCTCACGCACGTTGGCAATCTGCTCCTTCAGCAGGCAGATGATCCTCCGCTGGCCTCTCACCACCTGGATGTTGAAGTAGATCACGGCTCTGCAATGACAAGCAGGATGGGACGGTGGCAGCCGGGGCGAGAAGCTGGGGCACGCTGCGCTCCTGGCACCGGGCTGGGGCGCAGGGGTCTGGAGTGACACCCCAGCCTCCTGCTCAGGGCTGTGACAGCAGGACCCTCAAACTGTGGGCCCAGGGTTCAGCCTCGGGCTCGGGTCCCTACTCACAGCAGGATCCCGGACATGAAGAACAGGAGGAAGGTGTTCTCCACCAGGTGCTGGTGGACCCAGGCGAACCAGGTGATGTTGGGGTTGGACTTCTCCAGCACTTGCACCCAGGTCTTCCCTGATTTGTAGATGGTTTCCAGCCCCTGGAAGGGACCACAGGTTTCTGACGGCCGCACCCTGAGCAGACAGAGCGATAGGGACAGTAAGAGCGATGGGGCTGGTGAGAGCAGCGGGCAGCCCAGGGCACTGCCCAGCCTCAGATGTCCAGCCCTCCAGGGACCAAGCCTCGCCTGCCCCAGCCATCCCCAGTGGCTGGACGAGGGGGTCCTCATCCCCTTGTCCTGCATCAGGAACAGCTGGGAACAGCTGGCAGAAGTGGGCACAGGCCAACCGCTGCTACGCTCCGTGCAACAGCCAGCGGCTGGGCAGCATCTCCCTGCCTGGGGCAGCACTGCACAGCCCCGTGCTGGGCGCCACGCGCGCCGTGCGCTGTCAGGGCTGGGGAGGCATGGTCTCCCCAAGTCCCTCTCCTTCACCAGGCAGCCGGCGGTTCTGCGCCCCGAGCCATGGTCCAGCAGGTACTCACGACCAGATGGTGTAGCAGAGGAAGATGGCTGCGCCCAGGAAGGACGGGAAGCACAGCAGGGTGATGAAGACGGTGCTCATGCGAGATGCTTGCCAGGGCTTGCTGGGGGACTGGCAGTTCTGCATCAGGCTGGTCTGCAGACACGGAGCAGAGTCCTGCGTGCTGCCGTCTCCTGGGAAGCGGCCCCAGGAGCGCAAGCAGGACAGCTGCCCCCACCCCGCTGTCCCGTCCTTCCCATCCGCCAGGAGCTGAGGGGGCTCGGGGACACCCTGTCCCCAGCAACACCTCCTCCCTCCCACGAGGACAGCGCTGCTCACTGTGCAGCGCAGCACCTCTGCTGCGTGCTACTGTGGCAGGGTGCAGCGTCGCCGCAGGGCTGCCCATCGTGAGGACGCATGGGGCGGGGGGCAGCTCACACCTTTTTGATATAGAACAGCAGCAGCAGCTTCAGCATCTGCACGGCCGGCAGGAGTGGTGCAAAGAGAACGCCCAGCCTGGGAGAGAGGGGAGAAGATGAGCTTGTCCCACGTCTGGGCCCCATGGGAGCCAGTGGTGGGCAGAGCTGGGGGCAGCGGCAGGGCACCGTCACCAGCTGCGGTCAGGCTTTCGTAAAGCAAAGAGCAAGCACACGACGCCCCATGCCAGGTTTGCTGCGCAGCCTGTGCTGGGGCTGGCATCTCACCGGCCCCCGGGGCAGTTGCAGCCTTTGTGGCTCCCAGGAGCGTCGCAAGTGGGAACACAGCAGCACACGTGTGGATCCCCTCCTTGGGCAGGGGGGCACGAGGCCGGGGGCTGCAGAAAGGCGGGGGGTGGCAAAGCAAGGGCCTGAGCAGCCGAGTTGACAGGCTGGAGGGGAGCAGGTCCCCTGGCGCAGCAGGTGCCATTACGGTCTGGACAAACGAGAGGGGCTGTGCGTGCACCGGAGCCTGCCCCTTCCCCCGAGCTCCGGAGGGGACCAGCCGGGCAGGGGACGCTGGATCGGTGCCGGGATGCTCTGCTGCTGATGCCCCCGTGGCTCTCACCCCCTCGCCAAAGCCTGACCTCCCGGGTGAGCGTGTGGGTTGTAGCTGTAAGGTGCTGGCATCGGGCTGTGAGTGCCAGGCCGCCCGTCTCCCTTGTCCCACCCGTGGGGGGCTGGGGGGGTCTCCCAGCGAAACGTGCAGCTCCCCGTGCCTGGTCCCTGCCAGCTGCGGGGCTCACAGGGGACCGCGAGGTGTTTGCCAGCAGAGCTGCGCCAGGCAAGACGGCATCTCACCAGGTCAGGGTCTGCCCGTAGATCAGCTCCAGCACATTTCGGGCGATGTCGAACTCGGGCCTCTGCTTCCTCTTCAGCCTCTTTTCCAAGATCAGCCTGGGAAGGAGCAGAGCTCTGCTCCCACCGTGCCGCCGGGGGGGATGCTCGGCAACCCATCTTCCCCCTCAGACGGCAGCAGAGCCTGGGTGCACCAGGGCAGTGCCACCCGGGCAGCGGAGAGCCGGGGTGGCACTGCCCTGGTGGGGGGCCATGCCGGGGCCATGCCGGGGCCGCCATGCTGGCAGGGGGACCCCTCCCAGGGCACGTTACCTCCAGACCAGCTCCCCGAAGAGCGTGTCCAGCAGGGTGAATATGAAGTCCATCACCACGAAGCGATACAGGTCCTGCCCCACGCATGTCTCCCAGCACTGGGGAGACAAGCAAAGGTGGCATCAAGCGTGCAACGAGGCCTCTCCTCCCCCATGGCTTTTCCATGGCCCCCATGGGGTGTGAGGGGCTGTGGGACCTTTTCCTCCCCTGCACCCATGTCTGGGGTGCCTCTGTCTGGCCGTCACCCCCCTCTCCCTGGCAAAGGAGCCGATGGTGCCTGCGGTGCCGTCCAGCAGACCCTGTGCTGCCAGACCCCTGTCCCTGCTGCCTGCTGGTCCCGGGACCACAGCCTTGGCTTTGCTCCATGCGCCCTGAGCAAGGGACAGTCCGGATGGCGTGGCCCTGCCGCCTCACATGGGTACCACATGTTCCTCGCACGGATCCGTGCAGAGCCCAGCCCTGCACGGCCCCAGGGCAGCAGCACTGACCTTCTCTGTCGAGCAGACAACTCTCCGGCTGAGCCACTGGTAGCAGAGCAGGCCAAGGACCACCGTCTTCAGAATGAGGTTCCTGGGGAGCAGGAGCGGGGCCGGAAGCCTCTGAGCCCTGGGGACGGAGGGGGAGCCCCGCAGACGGGGTGCTCGGCCCCAAAGCCTCCCCCCACACTGCAGGTGGGGGTGCAGGACACTCCCCCCGCCCCGGCCTGGCCAGCTACCTGCAGATCGCCACATAGACCTCTGCCACGGGGGAGTCCTGCTTCTCCCACATCGCCAGCAAGTTGTAGAGGTGGGGCATCAGTGCGTTGAAGAGGGACACCACGAGGGGCAGGACCAGCAGGATGGCTTCCTGCTGCCACTTGCTGCTGCCCCGGGCTTGGTGGTCCTGCTGAACCTGGCGAGTGGGTCCCAGGGTAAGCGTGCGGCTGCCGGCAGCCCGGCGCCCGCGGGGAGGGCAGCAAACGCCGATGGCAGGAGGGGAGCTGCAACGGGGCCGCCCCTGCCTCCCAGGGCTGCTCCTGCCTCCCTCCCCGGTACCCCAGCCCCGGCCCCCCGACACCAAGGCAGGAGATCCCACGGCGAGGGGCGGCACTCACCGCGTGCATGTGCTCCGAGAAGTAGTGCACAGCCACCACGCAGCCCAGCACCGTGCTCAGCGCGAGGGCCCAGGCCAGGAGAAGCACAGCGGTGTGCCCCAGGCGCTGGCAGAGCCTCAGGGAGCGGGAGCGGGACCGCTGCTCTGCGAGCAGCTCCTGGAAGAGAGCAGTGCCAGTGCTGCTGAACGTGCTCCGGGTCCGGGCCTGCAGCGAGGGTTTGTCCTGCTGCACTGAGGCGGGACCCAGAGGGCCGATGGACAAAGTGCTGGTGCAGCGCTGGGGTCAGGGGGTATTTGCAGCTGCAGGGCTCCCCTGTGCAGCGGGTAGGAGAGGGGTGCTGAGCCCCGGGTCCGGACTGGCTCCTGTGAACGCCTTTGCCTGCCCGCTGCAGGGCGCAGGGCACGCAGGGGCCAACTCCAGCCCAGCTCCTCACCTTCAGCTGGGTGCAGATGTTCTCACGCTGCAGCTTCACTGAGCGCCTCTGGATCACCTTGAAGTCCCAGGCACAGAAGACCTTGATGGCCAGGTCCCCTGCAGAGCTGCCCACGCGGTAGCTCTCCCCAAAGGAGTGGGACATGCTGCAGCAAGGAGGAGGGCGTCAGGGCATCAGGGCTGGGCAGCGAGGGGAAGGCTGGCAGTGCTGGAGGCGCTGCCGACCCACCTGTACACCAGCAGGACGCAGGTGACGAGGAAGGAGACCCCCACGCTGAACACGTAGGCCAGCGGCATGTTGTATGGGAGCGGGGGGGCTGCGAGGGGGCACGTGCTGCTGTTGGGGCTGGAGGCGCAGGGGTCGTTGAGGGTGATGTTGCTGTAGTAGCCGTAGTACAGCAGCGAGTGAGTGAAGTAGCCCTGTGGGAAAGTGCACGATGGGGCCCACGGTGATCGTGCTGGTGCCCGCGGCTCCCTGCCCAGCCTGGCACAACTGTGCCAGCCCGCGGGGGCACAGAGCCCTGGGCCAGGGCAGCACCAGGCACTCCCTTCTGCACCCACAGTACTGGTGGTCCCAGGGGCCCTGGCTGTGTGAGGGCAGGGACCAGGGCATCATCGTGGCAGGGGACGCAGGGCAGGGACCGGGGCATCGTCACGGCAGGGGATGCAGGGCTGTAGGGCTGGGCCCCGGGCTCGGAGCAGCTCCTGGCCTGGGGATGCGCCGGCACTGATGTGCTGGCAGTGCTTACCGCTCCTGTGAGGAGCTCGAGGCCGGTGAAGGGCGGGGGGCTGGCCGAGGCAGGGGGGTACGCAGCCTGCAGGGCCACCACGAAGACGAGGAGGATGAGGAATGAGACGATGTTGAACATGAGGAGCGTCTTGAGGAAAAGGAAGTAGGAGAGGACACTGGAGCCGAAGCGGCCGCCGATCTGCTTCAGGGCATAGTGCCAGGGCTGCGCGGCGGCGAGCAGGGAGAGGAGCCTGTACCAGAGGTCCCGGCAGCCCTGGGGAGAGAGAGCCTGGGGAGAGCACCGGGGCCGAAGCCTGTACCAGAGCCCCCGACGGCTGCTGTGCAGACCCGCGCCCCAGACTTACGAGGACAACGTAGTCCTTGGACCATCCGCAGGGAGTCGGGGGGGCCTGGTGCTGGGTGTGCTGCCTCGGGGAGCCCCTCTGCCCGCTCAGCTCCTCCCTGCCCAGCAGAGAGGGATGTCAGAGGGTGGCGTGGGCCCTGGGACGGCTCCGGCTGTGGGAACCCTGCCTGGCTGGGGCCAGCGGGAGAGGACCTACCGGAGGGTGCGCTTCTCTGCCAGGCTGAGGGGCACAGTGAGCAGCATGCGCCTGCGCTGGCTGGGCGAGAGGCTCAGCAGCTCCTTCACCAGCAGGCTCCGCTTGTCTGGGGGCACAAGGGGCTCAGCGGGATGTGGCCGGCCAGGACACAACGTGCCCATCCTGAAAACAGCATGGGGACAGTGCCCAGCACCGCCTGCCCCTGCTCCCGGAGGACCCTCACCTTCCAGTGTGGCCCTGGCGGGGTCGGTCTCCAGGTCGTACTGCCGCAGGCTGGGCCGTGCCGCGCGGCAGAGCTGCTGCAGGGGTGGGCGGCTGCTCTGGCGCCGCAGCCGGGCTGTGCGGTTGTAGTACTGGGAGATGATGGCCCCGCGGCTGCGCCCTGCGGGTGAGAGCAGGGCAGGGGGGTGGGCGTCCATGGGAGAGCAGGGCAGACGGGAGGGCTCTGCCGAGGGGCTCCTGGGCCTGGGGAAGGGTGGGAGGGCGGGTGGCACCTACCGATGGTGCGGCTGGGCATGCTGGCAAGGATCCGCAGGGAGGCAGAGGAGTAGCCAGGGTGCTGCTCGCCCTGCCTGGGCTCCGGCCAGGCCGCGGCACAGGCGTCCGGGGGGGCCAGGCGGTCCGGGTGCTCTGGGAGAGGGAGGGCAGGACTCAGAGCGGTGAGAGCTGGAGTGCCCAGCCCACGGCTCCAGCCCCTGTGGCCCCGCTGCCCTGCTCCTGCACGGAGGCCAGGCGCCTGCCTCGGTGTGTGCTCCCCCCGGAGCACCCCCTTCTGCAGGGACGCTCTCTGTGTCCCCAGGGGCAGGTCTGCCCCGCTGCCTGCACTGGTGAAAGCATCAGCGGGCTCCTACAAGTGCCTCGGCCACAGCCTCGGCACGAGCCCTGGCTGGCCCAGGCAGCGCCTGGGACGGTAGATGGCCCTGGGCACACACGCTGTCCCCGTCCCACCCCGGCTGCGGCCGCAGCGCTCTACCTCTGCCCCTCGCCTGCATCTCCAGCTCCAGATCCGCCTCTACCAAGCTGCTCTGCTCCTGGATGAGCTGGTGGAAGGAGGTGTGCAGGGCTCCTTCGTTGTCGGGGCTCGGCTCCTGCCTGCAGGGACGCAGCCGTGCTGACTGGGGCTGGGCCGGGCGCTGGGGCCCGGGGGCCGCTGGCTCCCGCAGCGGGGTCGCCAGCCCCGCGCCGCCGGGGCTGCGGGACGCCGGGGGCCGAGCGTGCGGGGCACGGCTCGGGCAGGCCCGCACTCACCCATCGCTCTCGGTGTCCTCGGAGACGCGGAGGGTGAAGGCGGGCGGCTGGGACATCCTGCCGGGACCGAGCGCTCCCTCCGTCCCGCCGCCCTGCCGCAGCGAGGGGACGGGCAGCAGCCGGCGCCGCGCCGCCGGCACCCACGGCCACGCCGACCCCCACGGCCGCCCCGAGCCACGCGGGGACCCGCCTGCCCTCGGACGGGGACGGAGCCGGAGCCGCCGCGTGCGGGGGCCCGGGGCCGGCGGGAGCGCGAGGGGCCGCGGGGCTAAGCCCGGGACCTACAGCGGGGCCAACTCGCCCCGGCGGCCCAGCAGGCCGGGAGCAGGAAGGAAGGGCGGGCGGATGAGGGAGGCGGCGCAGGCTCCGCCGAGCAGATCCTGCCCGCCCCGGGGGGCTGGCACCGTCCCCGGCCCGGGGCTGCGCCGGAGGAGCCCGCCCGCCGTTCCGGGGCAGGCAGGCTCCGGGGCCGGGCTCTGCCGGGGAAGGGACGGAGCCAGCCCGCACCGCGCGTGGGAACCTCCGAGCGGCCCCCGCGCCGCGACACCGGCGCCCGGCTCGGGAAGGGCACGGCAGGACCCGCAGCCCCGGGGCGGGCGAGGACGGCCCTTCCCGCCCCTACGGCAGCGCCGGGCCCGCGGGGCCCAAGCCCGCCCCGGGGGAGGGGGGGGACGACACGGACGACGACGACACCGGGGCAGAGACCTCCGTGCCCCCCCGCCAGCGTCGTCCCGGGGCCGGAGAGCGGCTCCGCCGGGGCCGTGCCGCCCGCGCCCCGCTCCCCCCCCCCGCCGGTGCCCCAGCGCCTTCCTCTTCCTCCTCTCCCTCTTCCCCCTCCACCGCCCTCCGGCCCCGCAGCCCTCCCCGGGCGGACTAAGGCTGCTCCGGGCAGGCGGCGGCCCCGGCGGGGCTCCCGGCCCCCCCGCCCGCGCCCCCGGGCGCTGGGACCCGCCGCGCCCCGCTCCTGGCCCGGCCCGGCGCCTGCCCCGGCACCAGGAACCGACCGAGACGCGTCCCCGGGCTCCCGCCGCCTCCGCCCGCGCCAGGCACCGGGCAAGCGCCGCGGCTCGGCGTGGGTGCGAAGCCGGCCCCGTGCACCCGCGGGGAGGGCGGGGGAGCACCGGCCGCCCGGCCTGGCCCGGCCCTCCTGCCACCTCCCGGTGCCGGGCGAGGGGGCGGCGGGAGCACCCCCGCAGAGCCTCCCCTTTCCCTCCGGCCGCGCTCGCTGGGACCCGCCGCCGGCCGGGCCGTGGGGCTGCGACCCGCGGGAGCCGGGCTCGGGGCTCGGGGCGTGGGGCTGGGCCCGACCCGCGGCACAAAGCTCGTCGGGAGGCGCCGGGCCTTCACCCGCCGGCGAACGGCGTGGGGCTGCCGCGGGGCTGGCGTGGGGCCGGCCGGCGCTCCCCCGTCCCACGCAGCCGCGGCACCGGGAGGGAGGGCGGCAGCGGCGGGGGGGCGCGGGACCCTCCGCCGCGGGCGGGGGGCGGCTGCCGGTCCCCCCGCTGTGCAGGGCCGAGCGGCCGCGGGGCACGGGGAGAGCCGGGCCCGCCGGCCTGAGCACGGCCCGCTCCGCCCCGGCCCGCTCCGCCCCGGCGGCAGCGGGGACCGCCCGGCCCGGCCCTCCCCGGGGCGGTGCCGCGCAGAAGCGGCGGGGAGCGCGGCGGGGAGCGCGGCGGCGGCGGCTGCGGCGCGATGGAGGGCGGCGGCGCGTACGGGGCGGCCAAGGCCGGCGGCACCTTCGACCTGGGCCGCTTCGTGCAGCAGCCGCAGGTCCTGGCGCGCATCGCCAGCGCGGTGAGTCGGGGCGGGACGGGGCCGGCGCCGGGACGGCCCCCCCGGGAGAGCCCCGCCGGGCCGCGCCCCGGAGCCCGCGCGGCCTAGCCCGGCCTTCCCCCCCCTCGCCCTCCCTCCCTCCCGGCCCGGCCTTCTGCTCCTGCTCGGCCCGGCCCGGCCCGGCCTTCCCTTCCCCTCCTCGCTCTCCCTCCCGGCCCGGCCTTCCCCCGCTCCTGCCCCAGCCCAGCGCCGTGGCGGGCCCTCAGCTGAGCCCTGCCCGGGCCGGTGCCCCCAGCTCGGCCGGGTGCTGGCAGCCCTGGGAAGGGGCCCCACGGCCCCGGTGCCGCCCGCCGGACACCGCCTCCCGCCTCTGCAGGTCTTCGCCCTGATCGTCTTCGCCTGCCTGCTTGGGGAGGGCTACACCAACGTGCCCAGCTCCTCCCAGCTCTTCTGCATCTTCAACCACAACGAGGACGCCTGCCGCTACGGCATTGGCATCGGCGTCCTCGCCTTCCTCGCCTGCATCTTCTTCTTCATGGTGGACATCTACTTCCCCCAGATCAGCAACACCACCGACCGCAAGTACCTGGTCCTAGCAGACCTCAGCTTTTCAGGTACCGGCGGCTGCGGAGCCGGGCTGCGCCTTCTGCGGCTGCTACAATGGCTGCCCTTGTCCCGTGACGTGGCTGCCAGTGCCTGGCGAAGGGAGTCGCTCCCGCCTGGCATGCTGCCCACGGGCCACGCGCTGCCTGCTGCAAGCGCTCCAAGGAGCAGCGGGGTGGCTGCACCGGGCCGGGCGCCTGCGCTGGCCTCCAGCCGCCCCGATGGCAGCAGCAGTCCGGTGGGAGCGGGGTCTGGCCTGGGGACCTGCCTGGGAGCAGCAGGACGCAGCCCCAGCCCCTCACGCCACCTTCCTCCCGCAGGCCTCTGGACGTTCCTGTGGTTCATTGGCTTTTGTTTCCTGACCAACCAGTGGGCCTGGACACAGGCTGAGGACGTGCACATCGGGGCTGACTCGGCCCGTGCCGCCATCACCTTCAGCTTCTTCTCCATCTTCTCCTGGGTGAGTGAAGCCGCAGTGGAGCCCGTCCCTGCCCCGCTCGGGAGGGAGCGTGGAGGGGCTCCCCGGGCTGCGCAGCCCAGGGCAGCCCTGATGCCGCCGGCCCCCTCGTCTCTCTAGGGCCTCCTGATCGCCTTCGCTTACAAGAGGTACAAAATGGGGGTGGAGGACTTTTCTCACAGCTACGTCGACCCCACCCCAGAGGTTCCCACTCCGTACTCCACCTACCCCAACATCAGCCACGACAGCTACCAGCAGCCGCCTTTCACCCACACGGCAGAAGCCCCGGGGGGTTACCAGCCCCCGCCGGTGTACTGAGCCCCTGCCCGGTGGCCCGGCAGGGACGGCTGTGCCAGTGCAATTCTCTTCTGTGGGGTGGGAGGGGAGGGACCTGCAACTTGAAGTGGGAAGGTGGGACAGGAGGGTGGCGGCTGCTTTGTGTGAAGCTACCGGGCCTGGGTGCTAGGGCGCAGGAGGGGCCTGGTCCCGGTGGTGGAGCTGAGCTCCCCGCCGCTGGGATCCATAGCCCGGTGCGTAGCGGGTGATTCGGCACATAGTGGGTGATCCGCAACTGCTGAGCGCAGCCCCGTGGCTCTGGGAAGGCTGGGGGCATGGGGCTGGCCCCGGCGAGGCCGAGCGCCTGCCCTCGCTGTTGTGCCCTTGGGGAAGCAGCCGCGGGAGGAAGCAGCGGGGTGGGTGCGCGGTTTGCGCCCCCCGCTCCGGCCTGGCCGTGCCCTTGCGACCGCTGCCCTGGCCCGTCCTGGCACCGGTGCCTTTCCAGCCCTGCCGGCCACAACCCCTCAAATGCCGGCTCTTGTGGCCATAGCGCAGCCAGGCGGTGTGGTCCAGCTCCCGCCTGCCGCCGCTTCCCGTGCCTTCCCCCTCGGCTGCTGCTGGGTGAGCTTGATGCCAAAGCCCTGTCTTCTTTTGACTATAAACTCCCGTGCTGTGCCTTCTCACAGCCTGCACTAGAGCTATCGGTGCTCGGATGATGCGGTTCGGGATCCGTGGGAGCGGCGAGTGCTGGGCTCTCAGCGGGGCTATGGCCGCTCCAGACGTCCGAGGAAGGAGCTGGAATGCTTTCCCTGCTGACTTGGTACTTGGTGCCCCTCGCTTGCCTCCCGCATCCTGCCCGCTGCTCCCCCGGCAGCGCCCCGCTCGCAGCCCGCGCTGCCGGCTGGCGCCGGGGTGCCGCTGCGGCACCCGTGCAGGCTGGCTGTCTCAGGTTTTCTGCTGCACCTGTTGTGAAGCTGATCCCAGCAGCAGTGTGCGGCTTGCGAGCTGTCGCTGCTGGGGCTGGCGGTCAAGTAGTTCTTTGTTTGTCACTGTAGAGATGGAATAAACTTTTTCACCTAGCCACCGCGTGCCTTTCTTCTCTAGGGAAGCAAAACAGGGTTCCTCCTCTCTCCCTGAGAGCTGGGGGGGTTCCAGGCAGGGAAGCGGGAGAGCAGCCCCAGCCAAGTGCTGCACTGCAAACAGCACACTCATGCTAGTGCTATTTTTAGGCAAGCCCTCCTGCTCCTCGGATTCTGTTTGGTAGCAAGTTTGAGCAGACGGCTCCAACACCACCCTGCCACCAGCCCCCCCGCCCAGGCTGCTGCTGTGAGCCATCAGCCTGCAGTGTTTGCACACCGTTCACTGCAGGGAAGCCTTTTCAGAGCAGTCTGGTATAAACCACACAGAGACAATTTCATTAAGTTATTTATTAACCTAAACCAGTAGCAGTGCCACCTTCCCCCTCCCTAAGGGGAAAGCCCAGGCCTGGCAACCAAGTGCTTGTGAGTACTACAACTGTCATCGCTTCAAGTAAGGCAGAGGGAGCAGGGGTTTTCTGACAGCTCTTGTAACCTTCTAGGGAGATGCCTCCTCCTAGCTGGAGGGTGGAGGCAAACAGAGAGCACTGCATCTGCACGTGGAGATTTGACCTGGCCAGAACCAAGGGCTACTGCTTGGAGCTTGTGGACGCTGGCTTACAGGGAAAAGCACTTTTGGAAGGAGTAAGGGAAAAAAAAAACAAAACCAAACCCTTCCAGAAGCCAAGTCAAGCAAAGGAGGAAGAGGATCCTTCAGCCAACTTACAGCAGAGGAAGAATCAGCCTTGAGAATTTTTGGAAGGCTCAGGAGGGAGCGAGATACATGACTAGAGTTGAGAACCATCCACTCAAAGCAGAGACCCTTTTCCTAGGAGCTGGATCTTCACAGAAACGGCAGCCCAAACCTTTACAGGTTAAGTCCTGAGCCTCCAAACCCTTCGCAGGTAACTAAGCACTGAAGTGGCAGCACCAGGCTTGGACCTGAGAAAAAACACCCTGATTTTGGAGAGGAGACTCTTCCTGAAGTGAAGTCTCATTCTTCCAAAAGGACTCTGTCTTACTACACAGACTACTGCTAGCCCTTTTAAAGTTCAAAAACTAAGAGGATCCTACCGTCAGGCCATCAAGTCAAGCCTTTCTTTCCCCCCCTCTTCTGTTTCAACAAAAATTTACAAGACAGTTACAGCAAGTGAGTGTAACAGCAAACAGGCCGCACACAATCGTTCGAAGGGAATGCTGAGGGCCAGGCTGCTGCCGCGTGTGTCAGTTGAAAAGTTGTGCCACAGCTCTGTGACAAGGAACGGGTTATCTCCTCCGACTACGTTAAAAAAGGAAGTGGGTTTAAAATACTGAGTTACTGTACATTGTCTTAAGAAACCTGGAATTTAGCAACAGGGCACAAGAGATAAAGAAATGGTTGCATTCACAGGCAAGTGAACCAGCCACCAGTGCCAGCCTGAACATACACAGACCAGGGGAGCAGGCCAGAACTATGGCGAGCGATGGAAGCCCTGCAGCCTGGCTCGCTGTGACAGTTTTCCAGGACCTGTTTGTGTGGCAGCATCAGTAACTACACCTGTCTCTTTTCCATGTTCGGAGAAAGGAACTCACTTTTAGTCAGGCTCCCGCTTCAGCTCCCCCCCAGCATCAGGTCCAGTTGATCCTCCTCTTTCCTGGCGCTCGGTGCAGAGGAACAGCGGCTTGGTTTGGCAGGTAGAGCTAAGACACTTAACAGTTTTGCTAAAAGCAGGGGAAGCCAGATCTGGCGTCTGGAAGCCACAGCATTTAGCTTCCTTCCTCTCACGTTTCCCCATGCGGGAGCCCAGCAGTCAAGAAGCAAAGATCTTCCGGGAGGGAGCCACGTCCAGCTGCTTCACCCCCACGGGCACGTTCTCCTTGTTTTCCAACCCAGGCTGCTGAGGCCGCTTGCGGAAGTAGCAGGCTCGGCAGACGGAGTGGTACTTGTCTGCTCCTCCAATCACTTCAACCTGGCAAGAAAATTGGGAGGGTGACTCTGCAGAGCCCAGTTCCCCTGAGGAGATCCCTCCGGACTAGCAGGACCGGCAGGATGAAGCTAATGAAGTGCTTTCTGTTCCCAGGGAACTCACCTCCCTCTCTGCTCCCAGCCTCTTTGTATAGGAGGCTTCTCGGTAGCACTCCATGCACACGGCGTTCAGCTTCACCACGCTCTCTGCCAGCGGCACCAGGTTCAGGATGCTCCCAAAGGCCTGTGCCAAGACAGCAGGGGCGCTTTGGTTGGATGGGTTCTACAAGAATACCAAAGCAGCTGCTGTACTAAAAAAAAGAATGGTTTACCTTTCTCTGGAAAGTCCCATCAAGAGCAGCAACAATGATGGTTTTCCCAGTGTTGGCCATCGTCTCACAGAACTCCACGATATCTGGGAACTAGAGGAGGTACAGGAACAGCGTCAGGAGGAATAAGGGGCAGCACTTCGCTCCGGATCCAGCAGCACGTGCCCAGACAGCAGCACAGGGCACAAAGAAAATTAGAGCCACGTTGCCTATCTGTGAAATGGACTCCAGGCCCGCTGCCTCAGCCTGCAGGGACTACGGGAAGGGAAGGGTTTGACTATACAAGCATAGTCCAGCAGGGTCAACCTGCCCCAGGGTATTTCTTCCCACCCGCTCCTGCAGAGGATTCAGACCTTCTTCTGCACAGGGTGCTCTGAAGATTGCATCCTGCAGAGCTCCCCAGGACCCGCCCTGGCCATGCACTTACAAACTGGCCCTCGTCAATGCCGATGACCGCAGAGCCCAGCGCCTCCTGGTACACGTCCTTGAGGAGGCAGGCTGGCAGGGCCTCCATGGTGCTCCTGAGGAGAAGGGCGAGACGGTGAGCCAGGCGGCCCAGCTGCTGGGCCCGCAGGGGTGGGTCCTCCTGCCCCAGGGACTCACTTGTCATGTGTGGAGACGCCAGAGGTGCAGTAGCGCGTGTCCTTGGCGTACTTCACCAGCAGGCACCGGTACTGAGCGAGCTGGAACCGCCGCACCCGGCGCATGAGCTCCGTGCTGCAAGAGACGGCTGTCAGCGGGCCCCGGCCCACTCCCTGCCCCCCCATCTGCCCCGGGCCTACCTCTTGCCGGAGAACATGGGGCCGAAGATCACCTGGGGGCAGAACCACGAGGGTCAGCGGGCGAGAGCACGGCTTGGCAGGGACACCGGCCGTTGCCCTGCCCAGCCCCGGCATGCGGCGGGGCCCCGGCCAGGCCCCTGCGGCTCTGGGAGCCCCGGCACATCCCCCGCCGCCGGTGCTGGTTCGGCCCACCGCAGCCCCGCACCAGCCCGGCCACGCCATCACCCCGCACAGCCCGAGCGTCACCCCCGGTACGGGCCCAGCCCCTGCAGCCCCGCTGCCGCCTCCCGGTACCGGCCCAGCCCCTGCAGCCCCGTCGCCGCCTCCCGGTACCGGCCCAGCCCCTGCAGCCCCGCTGCCGCCTCCCGGTACCGGCCCAGCCCCTGCAGCCCCGCCCGGTACCGGCCCAGCCCCTGCATCCACGCTGCCCCGCCCGGTACCGGCCCAGCCCCTGCAGCCCCGCTGCCGCCTCCCGGTACCGGCCCAGCCCCGCTGCCCCCTCAGGGCGGCCCCAGACGGGCGCTGAGCGCCCGCCCGCTGCCGGCGTCGGCCCGGCCCCGTACCTGGATCTGCCCGCGCGGGCGGCTGGGCGAGCCGGGGTGGACGCCGGGCACCGTCAGGCAGTTCATGGCTGCGCCGGCCGGACGGACTGAGCGCCCGCGCGCGCCTCTCCGCTGTGGCGCCGCGCCGGCCAATCCGGGGAGGCCTCACGCCCACGCGCCGCCGCGCTGGCCAATCGAAGGAGGGCTCGTGCCGCCACGCCGCCGCGCCGGCCAATGGGGGCACAGGCGCGAAAATTCTTATTTCCCTCCGCTCCCAGGCCCGTGCCGCCTTCCCGGCGTGCACCGCGCGCCCGCCTGCGCGCTGGGACGCCCCTGCGTCATCGCCCTGTCAGCCCGCCCGGTGTCCCCGGCCCGGCCCCGCCCCCCGGGCGGCCAATGGGAGCGGGGCGGCCCCGCCCGGTGCCCCGCCCCCGTCCCGTGCCCCGTCCCCGCCCCCCGGGCGGCCAATGGGAGCAGGCCGGCCCCGCCCCCGGGCTCCGGCCCCGCCCCCGGACGGGCAGGGGGCGCGGGATCGGGATCGGGACCGGGACCGGGCCCGGCCGCAGCATGGGGGGCTGGCGGGACATGCCCGCGGAGGTAGGGCCCGGGGGCGGGTGGTGCGCGGTTCTCGCCCGGGCCGCGGGGCGGGGGCGGGGGGCCTCGCCCGGCACCCACCGCCCTGGGCCGCCTCGGGGCCGCCGCCCGGGCGGAGCTGCCCCGCGCCGCAGCCCCCGCCGCAGCCCCCGCGCCTCCTCCGCAGGCGCTGGAGGAGCAGTACTCCCCCAGCCGCTGGTCCCCCCGCCTGGGCCGGGACACCATCATCCAGGCCCACCTCGCGGCGACGGCGGCAGGTGAGGAGCGGCCGGCCCCGGCCCCGGCCCCGGGCCGGTGAGCAGCAGGGCGCCGGGGAGCAGGGCTGCGGCTCGGGTACCGCGGCCCCGGCCCCACGGGCGGTGCTCCAGGCGCCGTGTCCGTCCTCCCGCAGGGACCCGGCGGGCCCGGGCCAGCGCGCAGACCTCGCTGCACGTCCCCTACGGCGACGGGGAGGGCGAGAAGCTGGACATCTATTTTCCCGCAGACCCTTCTGGAAGTAGGTGGCGGGCAGGCGAGGGCGGCGGGGGCGGGCAGGGGCCGTGCCCCCCGCTCACCCCGGGCTGTGCTGCGCAGCCTTCCCGGTCCTGGTCTACATCCATGGCGGATACTGGCAGTGCCTGAGGTGAGGTGGGCTGCGGTGGGGGGATCCCTTGGGAAGGGAGCCCCCCGGCCCGCTCCTACCACCTCCCTTCTCGCGACGCCCGCACTTGTTCTGGGTGCTCTGGGTCTGATCGGACCTCCGGGAGACCCCGGCCCCCGCAGCCTGCCTAGCTTCTGTTTCCCCCCCCAGTAAAGACGAGTCGGGATTCGCAGCCCCCCCGCTGGTGTCGCGGGGCGTGGCGGTGGTGGCGGTGGGATACGACACAGCCCCCAAAGGTAGGTGCTGCCCAGCGGACGCGGCGGCTGCCCGCGCTGGCCCCGCGCCCTCCCGACTCCGCTCTCTGCCCAGGCCACATGGACGCCATGGTGCGGCAGGTGCGGCGCAGCCTCGCCTTCCTGGTGGAGCGGTACCCCGGGATCAGGTGGGCCGCACGCAGCTCCCGGGGTCCCCTCCGCACCAGCGCTACGGCCGCTGTCGGGCCTTCAAGGCAAACTCTGCCCGCGCCGCGCCCTGGGTGGTTTGGTGCGTGGGGGTGGCCGTGGCAGTGACAGGAGGGGGCGAACGAGCCCTGCGCTGTGACAAAGGCTTCGATGCCTCGGTCCGAGCGCTGGCCAACGCCTGTGGCCCTGCTCCCTTGTCACTGCGCGGGGTGTCAGTTGATGGACCGGGAAACGGGCCCGAGCTGCCGCGTTTGGGCTGTGGCACTTGTGGCTGTGCCGCCTCCTCCGCACGGAGCAGGGTGTCCCGAGGCAGCAGACGCCACGCCGTCGCTCCCTGCACTGGCTCATGGCCCCCTCTCTCCAGAGGCGTTTACCTGTGTGGACACTCGGCAGGGGCCCACTTGGCAGCCATGGTGTTGTCCACGGACTGGACGGAATACGGAGTGGCGCTGGATATCAAAGGTAGCGCCACCGTGTCCAGGCACGGGGGCTGAAGGAGAATTGGTGTCTGCACCTGGGACGACGCCGTCTCTGCTCCCCGTACGGGGCTGCGGGGGCTGCAGAGCCGAGGGAGATGAGCTGCCCCAGCTGACGGCAGCCCACAGGCGCTGGGAGTGCAGGACTCGGCTCCTGGACAAGCTGCCCCGGGGGTGCGCGTGTCCTGCGCCCACCAGCCACGCACTGGGGCCTGGGGATGTGGGCGCAAGGAGAGTTCCCACACACCGGGCCGTGAGAGTGGCCCGAGCTGCAGGGCCCCTCACCTGCCGGCACCTCTGCCTCCAGGAGCCGTGCTGGTGAGCGGCGTGTACGACCTCGAGCCCATCCTGCACACCTACGTGAACGATGCGCTGAACATGAGCCGGTGAGCCCGCACGCTGCGGGGACAGCGAACGGGAGAGGGCACAGGCAGGCCGCGCACACGCGTGGCTTTGGCCAGCGCAGCCTGGGGGTGAACGCCGGCGGCTCTGCAGCCCGCTCTGCCCCTGCCCGCGCAGCCCGCCCACGCGGCGGGGCACCGGCTGCCTCCGCGCCTGGCCCGGGCACAGACCCTCTGCCCTCCACCTGGCTGGTGCACACGGCCGAGGACGCGGGTGCTCTGCAGGCAAAGACGCCCTCTCCGAGCGAGGGGCTACGTCAGCTGCCACCGCGGTGTCTCCGCCAGGGAGGTCGCCCAGAGGAACAGCCCCATGCTGTGCATCACCCCAGCAGCGCCTGCGGCCGCGGCCTGCGAGGTGCTCGTGGCTGTGGCCCAGCACGACTCCCCGGAGTTTCGCAGGCAGTCGCAGGAGTACGGCCAGGTGAGCCCCGGGCAGTGCCCTGCCCGGCTCTGGGGATGCTGCTCCAGCCGGCCCGCTCGGACCTGCTAAGCTGGGATGAAGAGCTCATGTGCCGCATTGGAGCAGTATTTCTGCTGCTGTGGCCGTGGCTGCTGTTGAAGACGACAGCAGCTCAGGGGAGGACGCTAGTACTTGCCGAGCCATCATTCCTGCTGCCCTGTCTGGGGCTGATGGGGGCTGGGGTCCCTCCCGCCAGTGCCGCTCTCTCCACAGGCCCTGCGCGCAGCCGGCTGGTCCGTCTCCCTGCTGGATCTCTCCGGCGTGGATCACTTTGACATCATTGAGAAGCTGTCAGAGGAGAGCTATGTCCTCACTCAGGTGGGGGGAGAGCGCCCGTCCTCCCTTCACTCTCTGAGCACAGCTAAGATCAGCAGCCCAGGAGGGCTGTGCCTAGGCGAGCGGGGCTCACCTAGGGCAGGTGCGGGGCTGCGGCTTCGGGGCTGGCTGTCGTCTCCAGGGGTGGAGGAGCGGGGCCAGGCGCTGCTCACAGGGCTCGGTTCCTCATCCCAGGTGATTCTGAACATGATTTCAAGAGCTTGACGGCATGTCGGGAGCAAACCGAGATGGGAACCACAGCCCTGCATGGCAGCGACAGGCAGCCTGCGGGTACCCTGCCCCGCTGCCCTCGCTCCAGCCCGCTGGGTCTCCTCCTGCAGCACGGGGCGGCTGCTGCCTCCGGACACCCTCTGTGCCCCCTCTGCTCCTTCCAGCCTGCAGCCGGGTGGGGGGGCTCAGAGCAGGGGAGCATCAGTTATCACCGATTATCGCCTGGGCTGGGGTTCCTTTGCAGGGGTATTTCCACCCGTCCGGAGCGCATGGGGCTGGCAGGCCTGCAGGGCTCTGTCTGGACGACCGGGTGATGAAGTTTGTTCCCTCGATTTCCTTTAAACTGCTTATTGCCAACACAAAATGAACTAGGAATAACTGCTGCCTGTGTAACTGCTTCCTGGGGAGCTGGGGCTGTGCTGAGCCGGCAAGTACACACTAGACATGGCTGCTGCAGAGAGAATCTCCTCTCCCAGCGCGGAGCTCCCATCCTGCGGCTGGGCTCTTCCGTGCCAGCAGTGGGGAGTGCACGCTGAGCCTGGCCCAGCTCTTTGCACAGGCAAAGTCCAACCCAGAAAGCGACAGGCTCGGCAGGCAGGGAAGCCCAGAGAGCCTGCCCGCGGCTGTGGGGGGGCTGCGGGACTGGGTTAAAGCAAACCTTTGGGGAGGGGGGTGATGGAGGCGCACGCTGGGGAGCTGTCTGGGCCAGTGCTGGCCAGATACCGATGCGTGAGATGCTTCCACGTCCTCAGAAGCACTTGTCCCGCAGTGGGGACCTCTGGGCTGCGACGCTGTCCCTGCTGCATGGTCAGGGCAGGAGCACGCTTGGGAGAAAACATCCTGCGGAGCCACAGTGCTGCCAGAACACGTTTATTTTGTGCCCTGACCATCCCTCGGAATCTGTCTCCCTGCTGCAGCATGCTTGCACACACGTGTGGTGCACGTGGGCCAGGCGCAGCATGCGGCCTTTGGGGTGGGGGGTGTCCGGCTCTGCTTTTGGGTGCTGTCTGCGGGACCCGAGTTACAGAGCTTCTGTAGAGGGCTAGAGGGTGCTCTGAGGATGTTTGCTGGGTGACCAGTGAGACGGGGATGCTGCCTCGGAGGGGTCTGGGTGGCGGTGCGAGACGTGTGCTCCCCTCTGTCCCTCTGGGCAGGTCTGCGAAGGCGCTCCCTCCCGGGAGGGGCCGTGCTCCCGCGGCGGGGGGGCCGGGGTCTCCGCGGGGCTGGGCTCGCGCTGGTTTGCAGGGCTGTGTGCCAGGGTGGATGTTGCGCTGCAGCCGGCTGGGAACGCGCCCGGAGCGTGCTGTGGCTGCTCCCAGCCCCTTTGCCGCTGGCTGCCAGGACAGGGCTGGGACAGCCGCCCCGGCCAGCTTGGCTGCAGCGGCCAGGGGGAGGCAGCTGCCCCCGGGCTGGGGCTGGGAGGGTGCTCAGGCTCCCCCTCCGCCCGGGGGGCTTGGGCGCAGCCCCAGGGCCAGCTTCTCCTGGCACTTCCTGGCCACAAACTCCAGCTTGTTCTTTGCAAGCTCGGTGTCGCGGGCCGAGATGTCGCGGTGCCAGACGGCACGCACGGCGTGTGCCGACCAGGGGAACAGCAGGACGCTGACAGCCGGGCCGGTCTCGGCCACCTCCTCCTCGCTCACTGCCCGCAGGTGCTCGCAGAGCTTGGCGGGGGACGGCCGGTCCCCCCGATGCTCGCCATCACGATGTTTGTCTCCACTGCCGCAAGGCTGACGGAGCAGAGGGGCGAGTTCAGCTCCTGGATGCCTGGCGGAGGCAGGGGCGGTAGGCTGCGAGCCCGGTGCCCAGCTTCCCAGGAGAGGAGGCTGCAGCGCTGCCCACCCCACGCCCTGCCCCAGGTCCCAGCTCAAGGAGGGGGCCTTTGCCCTCCCTGCTGTGCAGCACCAGGGTCACTGTGGGCACCGCGGGGACAGGCACGGCATCGTCCCAGCACTCCAGCCAGGCAGGGACCCCAGCAGCATCCTTGCCTGTCTGGAGATCCAGCACAGCTGCCTGGGGAAGGTGCCTGCGCCGCTGTCACCCCCGGCAGCGTCGGGTGGTGCTGGGTGCAGTGAGCCCAGCCGGCAGGGGAGGGGACAAGGCTGGGCCCACACCGAGCTGTCGGGCAGGGCACGACCCGGCTGCGCGGCAGCGCGTGGAAGCCTGCACGGCCGGGCAGGGAGAGCGGTGTCAGGCTGCAGGCGCCCGTACCTCCTGGCGTGCCGAGGGGCCCCGAGATACCTTCAGCAAAGCGTTGGGCGTTGTCGTGGTCTCTACGCAGCGTCGCCTCCGCGTGCTCCAGCCCGAGGCGGGCAGCGGCTGCCAGCACGCCTGCCTGCCGCATCCCCCCGCCCAGCAGCTTCCGCACAAGCTGGGCCTCAGCGACAAACTCCCTGCGTCCAGCCAGCGCCGCGCCGGCCAGGGTGCCCAGGCCCTGTGGAGCCACCAGAGGGGTGACCCAAGCCGCCCCGGGGGGCTGCCCGTACCCCTGCCGGGGATGCGCCCAGGGATGCCCCAGCCCACAAGCTGGGCACTCAGCCCCGTCCCCCCCGAACAAGGGCGAGGCCCCAGCTTGTGCTGGTCCCATCTGGCCCCGGGGACCCCCTCCCCGCACGAGCACACCTTGGAGAAGCAACAGGGACACGGAGTCGCAGTGCTGGGTGGTCCGAGCCGGCTCCACGTCCTGGGCCACCGCCGCGTTCGTCAGCCGCGCTCCGTCCACGTGCACCCGCAGCCCGTAGCGGTCAGCGAGCCTGCGGACCTGGGGGGAGGCAGAGGAAGAGCTGGGCCAGGAGGGACCCCTGGAGGCACCGAGCCCGGCGGGGCAGCCGGTGCCGACACGAGCTGTGCTCCAAGCTCCTCGGCAAAGGCCCTGGCGTCCCTGCGGTGCCGTCCTGCCGGGTCCGGCTGCCTGTGCCCAGGCAGGGCTGCTGCCCGCCGCCGGCTCCTACCTGCTGGAGGTAGGCGAGGGCTGTGCGCGTTCTCCAGGCAGATGAGCTCAGGGCGCGGGCGGTACCGGCTGCCGCGGGGCCCGCGGACGGTCAGCTCCAGCCGGTCCAGGTCCGGCAGCGCCTGGGGGCGGACGCCAGCGCCCTGTGCCCGGGGCGGGGCAGGGAGCGGCGCCGATGGGGGGGGGGGAGCGGTGGCGGTGCGGGGGGGGGGTCCCGGCCCTCCGCCCCTCCGGCCCGGCGGCGGGCGGGCTCAGCCCCGACTCGTGACCCCGGGCCGTGGCTCGGGGCGATCGGGGGACGCTGCCGCGGCCCAGCGAGGGATCCTCCGCCCGGCCCGGCCCCGGCAGCCACCGGAGGGCAGCAGCGAGCCGCCCCCCCCGCCCCCGCCGGTGCCGCCGGAGCCCGGCCGCCCGCAGCAGCCCCTGCGCGGCCCCGCCGGGCTCGTGGGGGCGCAGGGGGGCGACCCGGCCCCGGAGCGGCCGAGCCCCCGCGGGCTGGGGGAGGGGCGGTCGGGGAGGCGCCACGGGCAGGCGCAGAGGGCAGCGCGTGCGGGAGGGCGGGCAGGCTCGGCCGGGCTCCCTGTGCTCTGCCTGCGCTCTGCCTGTGGGTTCCCTGCGCTCTGCCTGCGGGCTGCCTGCGCTCTGCCTGCGGGTTCCCTGCGCTCTGCCTGCGGGCTGCCTGTGCTCTGCCTGCGGGCTGCCTGTGCTCTGCCTGCGGGCTCTGCCTGCGCGCTGCCTGCGTTCTGCCTGCACTCTGCCTGTGGGTTCCCTGCACTCTGCCTGCAGGCTGCCTGCGCTCTGCCTGTGGGTTCCCTGCGCTCTGCCTGCGGGCTCTGCCTGCGCGCTGCCTGCGTTCTGCCTGCACTCTGTCTGCGTTCTGCCTGCGTTCTGCCTGCACTCTGCCTGCACTCTGCCTGCGGGCTCTGCCTGCGGGCTGCCTGCGCTCTGCCAGTTTCTGGGGCTGCAGCACGGCCTCCTGCGGGCTCGGGGTGCCCGCTCCGTCCCTCCAGGTGCAGGGGCTGTCGGACCAGGGCTTCCCGCAGCGGCTGGGGGGGGCACATGGGGCACATGGCCGGGGCGGGAGCGGGGCCCACGCTCCCACGCAGCGCACAGCAGACCCCCGCTCACAGGAGGGCAGGAAAGCGAACCGGGTAAAGGTTAACGGAGCAGAGCGGAGGCCGAGTGCGGGGCGCGGACGAGCAGGCCCAAGTGGGGGGGTTTGCTCAGGAGGAGCACGAAGCAGGGAGCAGCCCCAGGGCCCGAGCGGGGTCATGCTGCTACAGGTTTGAGGTAGAGGGGGCTGAGGAAGGGGCGAGGAGATGCACCTGGGTCAGAAAGGACCTGCTGCCCACAGCTCTCCCCTGCGGCCACCCGGGCAGCTTCCGGAGCAGAAGTGGGGCTCTCCTCAGGACCCCGGCAAGGACCGGGGCTGTTCTTGCCCTCTGCACCCTCCATGGGAAGGGGCAAAAACCTGCCCCTCGGTTCGTAACCTGGCTGCCCCGGGGCACGGGGGAAGGAGGGCCGGGGCGCTGCCCCGGGCACTCACCGGCGACGAGGTTCGGCCATGGTGGCCGTGGGCACAAAAAGAGCCTCCTCCATCCCCAGGACCCCTGCCGCCCTCCGGCCGGCTCTGCAGGGGGGAGGAGCACAGGGCTCCTGGGGCGGGCGTCTGCCGGCCCTGGGCGGGCACGGCGGGGTGGTCGGGAGCCCCACAGCTCCAGGCTGCCGCCCCCAGCCCCCCAAGCACCCCCGCCCCCGGAGAAGCCCCGCTCTGGGCTCCCCGTCCCGGCTGCGCTGGGGCTGGGGGGGGGCCGCAGGCAGGGACCCCACGGGGGCGGCGGCCCCCCGGTCTCTGCCGGGCCCGGGGCCGCGGGGGGCCCGTCCCCGCCGCCCACCGCTGACTGCCGGGTCCTCCCCGTAGTCGTCGTCGCCCACGGCGGCCCGGGCCATGGCGCGGCGCGTTCCCGCGCAGGGCCGCGTCACCGTGTCGCTCCGCAGGCCCGCGGCGGGCGCCCGGCGAGGCGGGGGGGGACGGGGACGGGGGACGGGGGACGGGGACCCGCGGCCGCACCGGCCCCGGCCCCGGCCCCGCCGCAGCTCCGCCCCGCCGGGACCGCCCCGCCGCGAGGGCTCCCGGGCGCGGGGGCGGGCGGGGGCGGGATCGCCCGGCCGGCCCCGTCCCCCCGCACGGGCGGGGCTGGGGCCGGCACCCGAGGCCGCGGGCCTCGCCACCCGCGGGGCCGGCCGGCCGCGGGGCGACGGCTCCCGCGCGGGCACCGAGGGCGTCCCGGGGCTGCCCCTGCGGCGCGGGCCCCTGCGGAGCCGCCCCGCCCCGCCCCGCCCCGCCGCGCCGTCCCCGGCCGCTGCCCCGCGCCAGCTCTGCCCCCCGGGCCGCGGTGCGGGGGCAGGCGGCAGCGCTGGGGGACACGGGTGGGCGCTGCCGCGGGGATCTGCGAGTCTTCCCGCAGGCCCATGGCGCCCGCGCCGAGCAGTGCGGGCTCCCCCCGCCGCGCTGCTGCCGGGGCCGGCGGGGCCGGCGCGGCCGGCGCGGGGTGACCTCGCTGCTGGGAATCGGCTCCGGCCTCTGGCTGCGCCTGCCCTGGGAACAGCGGACGCCCCGTCCTGGGGCACGGCGGCAGGCACGTCCTGCACGCTCTGCCCGCGCCGCGGAGCGGGCCCACCCGCGCCCGGCTCCCGGCAGAGATCCCCGCTGCCCCCGGAGCAGGGGAGCCCGTGCCCGGTGCAGCGGCGAGACCCCCCCGGCCTTCCCCCGTTGGGCTGGACCGGCCGGAGGCTGGCGATGCTCCGCGGGGCAGACCCGGCCCACGGCCGTGGGGCTCCGCTGGGAGAGCCTGGGCTGTGCCCCCCTGGTGCTGCCGGCGGGGCGGGGGGCACAGCTCTGCAGCACGCGGCACCTCTCCTGGCGCTTGCCGGGGGAGCAGTGGGGCATTCGGGTGCTCCCTTCCCCTGGGGGCCACGTGCCTGGCCCCCGCCTGCCTCTCCCCTCGCACGTGCCGTGCCGCTGTCTCCCCGTGCACGCAGCCTCCCTGGCATCGCCAGTCCAGCCGCCTGCGCCATGGCCCCTGCTATGCTGCTGCCTTCCTCCTCCCTCCGCCGTGTGCCGCCACGCAGCTCTGGCCCCCCCCAGCCCTCCCCCCATCCGAGAGCCCCCCGCAGCTGCCCCGGCTGGCTGCCTGCACGCCTGCCACCCTGCCTACACCCCTGCACGCGGGGCCTCATCACCACCTCCCGCTGCAGCCCGCGCTGTCAGCCCCGCAGATGAGTGAGCCATAAACAGTCCTTCATGGAGACGTTTTTCACACGCAGGGCCACATGTTAGCAGTTTTTCTTTATTTACTGCCTCCATTTCCTCTCTGTTCCAGGAACTTGTCCTCCAACTTCAAGCTGCTCATGATTAGGCAAAAAGGCCTCTAATCTCCCCGATCTGATTTACCGTCACTGAGAGCAGACGCTTCCCGTTACTGGCCCTGGACCTGGGAGCATGGACAGCCGAGCTCTGCCGGCTGCTGAGCCGAGCCTCTCCTCCCCAAAGCTGCCCCGCTGCACGCGCTGCCTTCCCAGCAGCTTCCTCTTCCAGTAAGCGCTGGGCAGCCCGGCCGGTCACGCCGCAGGTGAAGGGCTGGAGGGGAAGTGCAGACGTGGGGCCCTGGGCCAGGGGACCCCACCGTGGCCGGGGCAGCTGCCCTGCGGCAGGGCAGGCCCCGGGGCTGCTCTCTGCTCCCTCAGGAGGGGCTGGCTGGCTGGAGCATCCCTGGGCCGTGGCCTCCTCAGCGGCTCGCCTGTCCGCTCCTGCTGCTCCTGGCGGGGGGGGGGGGGGCCGGGGGGCCCTGGGGTGCCCCGCGGGGCCGGCTGCAGCGCTGTGCCCAGCGTGGGGAGAGCACCCGTCCTGGCCGTGCCTCTCGTCTCAGCGCCTGCACGTGCCAGTTTCGGAGACCTGAGGGGGCTGGCTCGGGGCTCTGCGCTGCGCAGCCCCCCCCTCCGCCCCCCTCCCCAGCCCAGGCAGGGCCTGGGGTCCGCAGCCATGGAGGGGCTTCCTTTGCTGGGAGGCGGCCCCATCCTTCGCAGGCCCTTGCAGCGTGGCAGGGCCTCCTCCACGGCCCCCCGCGTCCCGCCAGCCCCCCCGGGGCCTTTTCCCCGGGGCTGTGGGCTGGGACCTGCCTCAGGGGTCTCCGCCGGCCCCCAGCGAGCCCCTCCGACCACACGGGGCCTCGGTGGGGGGCTTGGTGGCTCCAGCGCTGGGGCCCGCGGGAGGGCTCGTGGCCACACGTGGGGCTGGCCGAGCCAAGGCCGCAGGCGTGCGGGCAGCGGGAGGGCAGTGCCGGCGCCTGGCGGTCGGCTCGGCGGGGGCTCGCCCCGCAGCCGGGGGGCGGGCTCGCCCGGGGGCTCGCCCGGGGCCGGGCCGCGCCGCGGCTCCCGCGGCCGCCACCTGCCAGCGCCGGCCGGCGGCTCCGGGCCCCGCGGCCCGTGCAGCCGCGGCGGGCTGAGCTCATGCTCCAGCGGTGCCTCCCCGGGGCTAAAATTAGCAGCCGAGCTCAGGCCGGGGAGCGGGGCCCAGGTCCCGCCGGGGAGGATCGGGTTTCCCCCCCCCGCCCTCCCTGCCACAGGCCTGGCAGCCTCCGGGGCGATTCCCGGAGCCGGCCGGGCTCCCCCTGCCCCCGGCCCCACAGGCAGCCGCTGCCAGGCCCTGCCCACTCACCCGGCTGCGTGTCCCGGCCCCCCAGCCATGGGGCTGGGCTCCCACACGCATCGCCGCTGCGGGTGCCTCAGGAGGGGCTGCGGGAGGCCGGCACGGCTGTGCCTCCTCGGCCGTCGCCAGGCTGGGCCCGAGCCGCCTGCCCCGGCACACGTGGCTGCCCCGGGCACGGGGCCGGTGGCCGGCGCTCTGCAGCCGGCCGCCCAGCAGAGCCGGCGGGCCGCGGGCCGGGCTGGGCAGGGGCTGCGGGCGCAGGACTACCGGTGGCGGAGGCTTTGCCGTGGGTGTCTCGTGTCGGGTGACCAGGGCTGGCCGCAGGGCCCGGTGGCAACCCCGAAGCGCTTGCCATGAGCTCGGGGGTATTTTCCTCCTGGGCTGCCTGGGCCCCGCGGCCGCGCTGCCTGCGCTGCGGGCCGCCATAGCCCGTGCCGCTGGCCAGGGCTGGCTGGCCTGGAGGGCCCCGCTCCCACCCGGGCGGGGGGAGCCACCATCAATCATCCCTGGAGGGGCAGGAGCCACGGAGCCAAGTGATTTCCTACTGTCGGGAACCGTGGAGCGATGCCTGGAAGCGCTGGGACGTGCTGGGCTCCTGGCTCAGCCTGCCAGGGGCACAAGCCAGGCCTCCAGCACGCCGTGCCACGCTGCGGCCAGCGCCAGGCCGCGCTGGGGACGGCGGCGGCGCTGAGGGACGGGCGCTGCCCTCTCTGCCAGCCCCAGCCCGCTGCTGTCGCGGTGCATCGGCGGGGTCCGGGCCCCGTGGGCTCTGTGCGGTGCGTGCCGGCGGCCGCTCGCAGATGTGGCGTCCAGACGAGCCCGAGCCCAGAGCTAAACCCCCGGCAGCCCCGTCGGGACGCAGCCGGCGGGCACCGCTGCCCCGACCCGGTGGGGTGGGACTGCCCGGAGCGGGGCCGGCGGGGCGGTGCAAGGTTTGGCTGCGATTGCCGCCGCCGCCGCGGTCCGGGGCTGGTTGTTCCCCACGGGGCACCGGCACGGACACGGTGGGCAGAGCCCCCGGCCGGGCAGGGCTGGCGGCGAGCCCCGCGCGGAGCGGCCGCAGCCCGGAGCCGGAGCCGGAGCCGGAGCCGAGGCCCGCGGATGCTGCCGGCGCCCGGGTCCGCGGGCAGCCCGGCCCGCGGGAGCGGAGCGGAGCGGAGCGGAGCGGGGCTGGCGGGAGGCGCGGGGCCGGCCGGTCCCCCCCCCCCCCCAACCTGCCGGGGCTGCTCGGGTGACCCCTCCCTCCGCCGGCAACAACTTTTCCAGTAAAACCACCGCAGAAATCCCGGCTTCCCGACAGGCCCGCCCCTCGGCCGCCGGGGGGGCGCGGGCCGCCCTTAACCCTTCCCGGCCCGGCCCCGCGGCCGCCGGGGCCCCCGCGCCGCCCCGGCCGGAGGCTCCGAGCCCGGGGCCGGGCGCCCCGCGGAGCCGTGCCGGGGCCTCCGGCCACCCGCCCCGGGTCGGCGATGCCCCCGCTCCCCGGGGCGGCCGCGGGGGGTCCCGCAGGGTGGCCGTGCCGGAGCGGCCTGACCCGCCGTGCGCGGGGGAGGTGGGCGGGAGGGAGCTGACGCGGACCCCGGCCCCGGGAGGCCTCCGCGGCCGCAGCCTGCCCGGGTGAGGCCCGGCCAGGCCGCGGGAAGGGACCCCCGAGCTCGCAGTGCCGGCGGTGCAGCGGGTTTTCCTTCTCGAGGTGCAGCTGAGGCGGAGGGAGCAGGGACTCAACCCCACCGTGGGGCAGGAGGAGCATCCCAAGTGCCGAGGAGATGGAGAACGGTCGGGGAAAAAAGCCCCTCTCCACGGGGGACCCGAGCACGGCCTGGCCCCTGGCACTGCGGGGCAGAGGGGCAGCCGGGGGGTTAGGTCCCCTGGCAGTGTGGGATCCTGCCTGTCCGTGCTGCACGGGGCTGGGCCGGTGCTGGGAGCCGGCTCGCGGGGCACCCGGCCTGAGCCCCTGCTCACTGTGGGTGCCCGCGGCTGAGTCTGGCCACGGCTTGAAGGTGTGGGTCCCTGGGTGGAGGTGTGGAGGGCGGCTGGGCTGCTCAACGAGAACAGGGCGAGCAGCCCGCTGCAGGTGGGTGGTGAGGGGGGAGCAAACCACTGCCGTGTTCTCGCTGGACGGGATGCAGCGGCTTCGGCTGCGTGTGGGCAGATGGGGGTTAGACCCATGGGATGTGCCCTGCGGTGAGGAGCAGGGGGCCGGGTGGGTCCCCTCACTCCTGAGCCCTGGTGCTGGGAGCAGCCCTCGGGGGCACCCTGGGAGAGCACCGCTGCCAGTGATGGCTCTGGGCTAGGTGGCTGTGCCAGGTCAGCAGCCCTTCCCCAGAGCCCCGCGGGGCCGCTCCCGCTGGGTGGGCAGAGCTGGGGCTGGCCAGGAACCAGGAGCCAGGGCTCCGTGCCGGGAGCTTTGCCGGGCCATCCCCAGCTGTGCCCTGCCTGCCGCCAGCCCTGGCCCCGCGCTGGCTGCTGCACTGGCCGAGCCAGGGCTGAGGTAAGTGCTGTAATTGTTTCTCTGTGGCCCGAGATGAATAATTGAGAGGTCTTTGAGGAGAATTAATTAGCCCGTTTATTGGCAGTAAATGCTTTTCTCCAGATGATGAAATAGATCCTGAGCCACACGTGGGGCAGGCGGATGCAGGTCGCTGAGGCTGCTGTGGAGCTTGCCAGTGCCAGGTCCGCGGGCCAGCCATGCTGATGCCCCATGCCCGCCGTGGGGCAGGCATGCCCACGCCGGCTCCCATGGCCTCCTGGCAGCCCCGTGTGCCCGGAGCTCGCTGCGCCCACGGCCAGCGCTTTGTGCGGGGAACCTGGCGTGAGTGGGAGCAGGGGGCACCGAGGGCTGGCAGGATCCCGCCCCAGCCCTGCGCAGAAGCTCCTTCCAGGCTGCTCTGCACAGGGTGGACTGGCGAATCCCTCTGGGACAGCCCCGGCCGGCCCTGGCAGGGCTCTGCCCCACGGCATGGCATGGCAGTGCACGGGGGGGCCGGCCAGTGGCCCCGGGCAGAGGGGCAGGAGCGAGCCACGAAGCCCCTCGGCTGCCTGCAGCTGTCAGCTGAGCAGTGCTGCCCTTCTGAGCCTGCCCTCGGTCACCCGTTGCTGGCACTCCAGCGTCCCTCTTCCCCATCAGTTCCTAGGGCCGCTGTGGTGGTGCAAGGGGGGCAGACTCTGGTGCTGCAGCGTGGGACCCCTCTGCCCCCCACCGTGCCCCTGTGGCTTCCCGCTCCCTCCCGGCTCACCGCCCATCCTGGAGGCTCCCTCCCTGTGCAGACCCCGCTATGTCCCCTTGCGTCTCCTTCCTCGTGGCTGCCAAGGTGGTGCCAGCCTGGGGCTTGTGGCCTGCACCTCCTCCTCCTCCCCTGGGCGTGAGGGGAAGGGCCCTGCATGGCCAGAAATGCTTAAACAAGGATTTCCTTGTTGCTGCACGAGCTGTTTGCCTTGCTCCCAGGCCAGCCGTTAATGAGGTTTGGCAGGAGGCACTGGCAGCCCCAGCCATTGGATTTCTATAAATCAACCTGGTGCTAATGCGTGGGGCTTGCTGGGATGGAGCTGCTCAGCCTTGGTGCACGGGGACCGCAGCCCGCAGGCGGCTCGGGGCTGGGATGGAGCTGCTCAGCCTCCGTGCGTGGGACCGCAGCCTGCGGGCTCACGAGCACTGCGCGCAGCAGAAGGGGGGCTGACCACAGCCGTCCCAGCCTGCGGGGCTGGGGTTGCTCTGCGACACTGAGGCATGAACGTCCCCCCGGTTTCGGGGTGGCTGGATGAGCTGCTCCTGGGTTTGGGGGCAGGCTGGGCTCGGCAGCCGCAGCCCCATGGGGGCCATGGGAGCCCCTCTGGGTGAGGAGCGGCTCCTCGGGGAGTCGCAGGCAGCCCCTGGGTGCGGAGCATCCTGGCAGGGCGGAGAGGGGCGGGGGCCGAGGGGGCCAAGGGGGCCGCGGCTGCTTCCCGGCAGGCAGGTCGGAGCGGCCTCTCCAGCTGTTTGTTTCCAGGAATGGCAGAAAGTATAAAGCAGCTTCCCACAGCCGAGGTCGTGCCGTGTCCTGATCCATCCCCGCATCCCCCACCTCCCTTCCCCCGGACCCAGAGAGGCTGCTGGGTGCTCAGCGCGCTGGGGCGGGGGCGGCTTTGCCCCCCTGCCTGCCCTGCCTCGGGGTGAGGGCCGCGGCTGTGCCCCCCGCCCCGGGCATGCCGCACGCCCTGCGTCTCCCTGCCCCCGGGGCAGCCTCAGGCATGCAAAGCAGGGCAGGCAAATTACCCAGCCCTCTGGGAAGCATCGCTGCAGCTGTGGCTGGTGGCTACCGCACGCACGGCAGCTGGCCCCTGCCGGGAAGCAGTGCCGTGGTGGCAGGGCCTGCACGTGGGCCCTTTGCACCAAAGCCGCCTGCAGCAGATGTGCCCGACGGCCGCTGGCGCAGGGAGGCCGCAAACCTGCGAGTCCTGTGACCCCCCCATGTAGCGCTGGGCTGTCCCTTCCCCGCCGGGGACGCTGGCCGTGCGGGGCCGTGCCTGGCCGGGAGCCTTGCTGGGACGCCCGGAGCGGGGCACGGAGGAGAGTCGCATCGAGAAGGGCCTCCTGGGAACGAGCTCTCATGCATTTTGCTCCTGGCAGCCTTACGTCCAGGAAAGGAGGCGCCGGGAAGCAGGACCTGTTATCTCTGGTTTCCCACAGCGATGTGCTCGCCTTGCCAGAGAGCAGCCGGCTGTGTGCTCTCCTCACCTGCGGGACGGTCTGCTTGGGGAACCAGCCCCACGCCGCGCTCGCCACGGTGCAGCTGCTGCGGCCGCAGCCTGGGCTGGGGCTCACTTTCACTCGCAGGGGCTCCTGCCAGCTCTGTCTGCCCAGTGGGTTTGTCTGAGCCCCCTCACCCCTCCCGCGTGCCGGCCACTGAGCCCCCTGCTCTGGCCCGCAGGGCCGGCCCCAGCGTGCCGGCAGAGCCCAAGGCAGAGCCCCCCCGGGGGAGTGGGCCGGTTGGGCAGCGGGGGCTTTGAGCCGAGGAGGGGGCTGCGGGGCTGGGCTCAGCTCTGCCCTGGCTGCGGGGATCAGTGGGGCTGAGGCTCTGGGGAGACCATCACAGGGGGACGTGGGACAAGCCCATGCAGGCGGGGGCCGCAGCGGGATGCTGGAGAGCGCGGGGCCACGCTGTGCGCAAGGCCGGAGGAGACGCTGGGTCCTGGTGGGCTGGGCTGGGTGCAAAAGCTTTGCAGCTTTACTGCAAAGCTGCCGGGAGAGCGGTGAGGCTGTGCCGGGCGGCTGGCCTGGGGAAGAGCCGCCAGTCTCAAAGGTGACGTTTCAGTTCCTGCTCTGAGCGTGCTTTCCCCCTTATCAAGAAACCCCTCTGCTCTCGCTCTGAAAGAGAGTTTCTGCAGCGTGTGGAAACCGAGAGAAACCCCAGCCCCGGCACAGCCCCGCCGACCAGCCGGGCTCCTGTGGGGTCACCGCTGGCTGCCGGGAAAGCCCCAGCCCTCGGCCCCCTCCCTGCCTCCCCTCCAGCCGCAGCCTGGCCCTGGGGCTGGAGCAGCTCGTGACAGGGCAGCCCGCGGGCCACTGGTGTCCCCCCGGGTCAGCAGCGTCCCCCTGCAGTGACCCTGCCGCAGGACGGCACCGGGGTGGGGCAGGGGCAGCGGGCGGGTGTCTGCCAGGAGCTGCCCCTCCATCCGACGCCACATGCCTCCACCCCGCTGGCGTCCCCCGCTCCGCTCCTGGCAGTCTGGGGTGCCGCCAGCGCTGGTGGGGGTGGGATGTGCCGGTCAAGGCAGAGGGAAGATGCCGCCGCTGAGACGGTGCGCCCGCGGCGGCTGGGACCCGCCACTTCCCCTCTGTTGGAACCTGCTTGTGGGTGCGAGCGCAGCTGGGGGCTCTGAACCGCAGACAACCGCCGTGGCGACCGTCTGCCAGCAGCCGCGGCCACGCGGTGCTGAGCACAGGCGGCACCGGCGAGCCCACGGCCCCGTGGGGACCCGCTTCTGGCTGGGGCAGCCGTGCAGGGCACCGGGGTGCGCGGCTCTGTGGGCGGAGGCGCCCGTGCCACGCTGGGAACCCGGGCTCGACCTGGCCCCTCGCCGGCTCTGGTGGCTCCCAGGGCCCCGCTCCTCGCCGCGGGCAGGGACCCTCCCCGCCAGGGAGCCGGTGCCTGCGCCTCTTGGCAGCTGCTGCGGCTGCGAGGCCGGGAACAGGAACCCCGGCGGGAGGTTGTGCAAGGAGGAGAGACCCGCACGGCCGGGAGGGCACGGTGGCCACGGCCCTCGGCCCTGTCGAAATTCCATGCTCTTACAGAAAAGCCCCCGGGCAGAATTCCTGACAGGGGTGATTCATCCCCCACTGGAAGCGATGACTTTGCCTCTCCAGTAAACCCTCTTCAGCCCAGCGGATGAAAGGGGCAGCGGGTGCCGCTGCGCCCTCGCCGCCATCGGCACCCGCCGTGGGGTGCCGGGGCCGCCCTGAGCCCCGCGGGCAGCGCCGGGGGTGCCGGGTGAGCCGAGGAGGGCCGGGGGCAGCGGGGGCTGAGAGCTGCCGGGCAGCAGCGGAGCGGTGGGTGCCCAGCACAGAGCTGACGCCCCGGGCTCCCGTCCCCGCGGGGGCTTCCCCTGCCCTGGCTGCTGCCCGAACCCGGCGCGGGCCAGTACCTCGTCCAGGTGCTTTGGGGGGACCATGCCCTGCCGACGAGGGCACGCGGGACGGCCCTTTCCAGGAAGCGTGTGCGAGGGCAGCCAGGCTGCAGAGTTCCCGACAGCAGCTCTGGTTTTAATAACAGCAAATCAATGGATGCCCGATTCCGGCCAGAGCAAAATCCTGCGCTTCCTTCCCCGGCCTCCCTGGCCGGTGGCTTCCCTGCAGGGCAGAAGCGACCAGGATGGGAGCCCCGACCCTGGCGACTGCGTCTGTGTTTCTGAGTGCCAACGGCCCCTGCCTGCCTGCCTTGCCTGCCTCACCCCGCCCCGGTGCGCTGCCTGCACCCCAGCCCCGCTTGGCCCGGCTGCACGGTGCGGGGAGGGGGTGGGAGGGGAGCTCGGGGGTCCTCGCCGCCCCTGCCCAGCCCCGGCTGTGCCCAGTGCCCGCGCCCGGCGCAGGTGCTGCCGGCGGGGCTGCTCCCTGGCCTGGCATTCCCAGCTGCTCCTGGCTGCTCGCCCCCCCAGCCCCACGCCGTGATTCACCCCCCTTCCCGCGGGGTTTGCACAAACCTCCCTGCTCTCTTTGTGCTTGTTTTGAGAACAGATTAGTCATGGCTCTTAGCTGGCTTCCAGCAAACTGCACAACAGCACCATGGAAAAACGAGAACAGCGAAGTGATGACTCAGCAGGGCTCACACTCCCGTCCCTTGGGTGCCAACTGTCCCTTGCTCCCGCACGGCCCCGGGCACCGGCGGGCACCACCCGGTGGATGCGGCAGCCGGGCCAGGGCGGGCAGGCGATGCAGGGAAGCAGAGCCCGGGGACAGCGCCGGCCTGGAAGCAGCAATGGGCAAGCAGGGGCTGGGGAGATGCTGGCTGGGCTGGACGCCGGGTCCCCGGGGTCCCCAGGGGTGACGGGCCCTCGAGCAGAACCTCTGCTCCGTCCCCGAGCCCCCTCCTGCACCTGGCGAGCGGGGGCTGCCCTCCGCCCTGCTGGCACCTCACTGCCCCAACCCCCCCCGCTGCTCATCGGCTGGAGCATCCTGCTGCTGGCAGCTCCAGCTCAGCGCCCCGGCAGATCTGCGTGGGTGCAGGGGCTGCCGCGGTGCGGGGAGGCTGCCCAGGCCCCTGCCGGGCGGCAGCTCGACTCCCCGGAGCCGCAGGGCTGGGGATCCCCAGTCCCGCTGGGCTTGGCAGGCACTCCTGGGCACCTGGGCCCTCCTGGCCACCACCTGCGCACCGGGGCTGTGCCAGTGACAGGAACTCCTGGGGCGGGCCCTTACCGTACCTCGCACCTCACTCTGCAGCCCTTTATTGCCCTGCCTTGGCTGGCTGCCCGGCGGCACGGCGCGCTGCCAAGTCTCCGTGCCAGGTGGCTTATCGTGATCCCATGGCGCTGGACACCAACTGGTGTCGGCTGCCAAGCATGAACAATGTAATTGCTGGAATTACAGTAAAGTGCTCCCATTCCCACTCGTTAAATGCTGAGACGGGGCCCTTGGGTCCTTCTAGGGAACATCTGCTCCAGCTGTGCCCTCTGCCAGCCGCACGTCCCGTCCTCGCCCAGCGTGGTGCTGCCTCCGCCCGTGGCCCCCAGCCGGGCCAGGCTGGAGCTGCTCTCTGCCGACGGGCCCCAGGAGCTGTGGGGCAGGCACAGCCCACCGGGCTCGGGGGGACGTCTGGGGCCCCCGCATCGTGCACCGGTGGGGAGGGGGCAGACGGGCAGGGCCGGACTGGGAGCAGCAGCACCCGCCCTGCGGACGCAGGGTCCTGTGTCCGGGAGCCTCGTCCCCAGCCGGGTGCGCGGCATCGCCGCTGCCTGCTCCTGCGCCGGGGCCGAGGCCAGGGCTGATGCGAGGCCAAGGGATGCTCCAGGGCTGGGGTTTGGCACCTGCCCATGGCTGCTCTGCCAGGGTCATCCGAGGACTCTGCGCTGCGCTGGGCAAACACACCCAAGGCAGCTGGCAGCCTGCTGCCCGGAGCACCCACGGGGACCTCCCATGACGTGCCGTTGGCGTGCCCGTGCCCAGCAGTGACCGCAGCCGGTGGCAGGCACCTCGCCGCTCCCTGCGAATGCAGGTGCAAGAGCAGCGCGGGCCCGGGCGCGGTCACTGGCTGGGGAGCGGGAGAGGGCTGACCGTGGGGAGGGCGCGGAAGGGGGTCTGCCCGCGTGCTGGCACCCTCAGCCCGCCCCAGGCACGGCCCTCCTGGGGATGGCGCAGGCGGCGCTTGGCAGCGGGACCCTCCGGCCCCGGCGCAGGGGCAGGGCTGGGACTGCGGGACGCGGCACCCACCACCGTCCGCCTGCCCGGCAGCCCCGGCACTGCCGGTGCTGGGCTGCTGCTCCCTCCGCCTTGGCCATGTCCCCAGCCGCGGGACGGGGTGGGGGGGGCGCCTGCGGCTGCCATTGCCACAGCAACGCGGCTTTGTTTGAAACCTTCCTCTGAAATGTCAAGACTTTCTTTGGGCTCCAGCTGCCACTGCCGGGATGAAAACTTCCTCCCAGGCTGTGGAAATGCGCTGGGGGGGTTTCCACTCTGAACATCCGCCTCTGCGTGGGCAGAGGGAGCTCTGCCCCGTGCCACGGCTGGTGGTCGTAAGGTGCAGGACCGAGCCCCGGGCGGGCGCTGGAGCGGGCAGGGGCAGGCAGGGGCTGCGGGGCGGTGGGAGAGGCTGCTCCCGCACAAAGTCCCATGGAGCGGGCGAAGGGTCTGCGTCTCTCAAAGCTCAGGGCGGTGCTGGCTGGCAGGGCAGTGGGACCCCCGGCCCAGCTGGCGGGCGAGGGGGAGCAGCGTGCGGGTGGACACGGCTGCAGGGCCGGGAGGGCCGGGGCAGCGCAGCCCCGCGTGGAGCTGCTGATGGAAGGAGTGAGGAATCCGCAGCTGCCGGCTCCCTCCGAGCTGGCTGCGCACTGACTGCGGGTCTGGCTGGAGAAGCAGCAACAGAGAGGGGTTTCCATGGGGACGTACGCAGGGCGCTGGGCTCAGCTGCATCCCGAAATACACCCTGGCCTGGGCACGGGGGTCCCACTGCCGCCCCACGCTCCCCGCCTGCTCGCAGCCCTGCCCAGGCCGGGAAGAGCCAGGGGCCAAGCCAGGCACGCGATGAAGGGGCTCGGGGCAGCCCCTGCGGCTCCCCCGGCTGCCAAGGCTCTGCCTCCTCTGCTCCAGCCATGGATGGGTTACCGCCGGCCGAGCCCCTGCTGGGGCCAGGGATCTCTTGCCACACCACAGGGCCGTGCCGAGTGTGCCTGCCTGGGGCAGAGGGGCAAGACGAGGGGATGTTGTGGGGCCAGGGGGCTCCCGCGGGCCCCGGGGACATCGAGCGGGAGGGGTGTGCAGCCCCTCTCCTCGAGCACAGGGACCCTTCACCCATCCCGAGCCCGCAGCCAGGGCAGCTGGTGCCAGCCCCGGGCTGTGCCACAGAGCCTGAGCTCGTGCTTCCCGGCAGCGTGCCGGGGAGCAGATGTCTCAGCCCCTGTTCCCAACCGTCCCCGTGGCCCTGGCCTGCAGAGGAATTGCCATGTAAGGAGCAGGTGGTGCCATTTACAGTAAGTCCCCGGCTGCTGCACAGCCCTTTCCTGCGTCCTACTGGGAAACGCGGCAGTGGATGTGGGAACGTCCTGGCGCTGCGGAGCCGAGGCAGGAGGAAGTGCAGGAGGGGTGTGCCGCGAGGTCAGGGTGTTCGCGGCGAGCTCCCTGCCTGGCTCTGCCACCCCGGCAGCCGTCGGCGCTGCCACTCACTGCCACCTTCCTTGGGGTGACCACCGAGTCCCGGGTACAAGCACAAGAGAGGCTGGCGGGTGACTGGCCCCTTGGGTGACGGCCTGGCCAGCCCAGGGGGACGCTGCGGGCTGTGGGTTATGCCTGTCCCCACGGCTGGCCTGTCCCGTGCGCTCTCTTGGACGGGACGGCAGGGGGCTGGTGCCTGCACCGCAGCCTGCCCTGCCTGCGCAGCCCGCCTGGAGGGAGCCGGCATGGCCCAGGTGGGACAAGAATGCTCCAAGCAGGAAGGTCCCCTCCTGGCATGGCAACTGCTCCCACGAGGGGACAGGACGGCTCTCTCTGTCCGCTGGTGGCTGGGGACAGGCTGCTGGTCCCGGTGTGGGGCTGGGGTGCCCTCGTGGGTCTGTCCTGCTCCCCAGGGATGGCCTCTGGCTGTGCCCGGATGGGCTTCGCCGTGCGGCTGGGGTACCCGCAGCAGAGCCGCAGAGCCCGGCCGAGCCCCCCCGGCTGCTGCGCTGCCTGCCCTGCCGGGGACTGTCTGCCTGCGGCAATCGCAGGCTGCAGTTGTTTCCTGTTTTTGGGTCTGCAGATGCTGGTACGCACCAGAGCAGGGCTCCTGCACCCCCTGACCCCGCAGGGTTCGGGTTCACCATCCCAGCGGACACTTCCTTCTCGTGCCAGTAACGAGCCGGCGGCGTGGTGGGAAGCGTCGGCGGCTGCCCCGCACCCCTCTGGGGAGGCCAGGCTGGGGCAGGGCGGGGGCTTCCAGGGGCAGCGGGGCAGCTGCCTGTCCCTGCCCAGCCACCTCCCGCACCCCAGCACCTCGGCGGGCTGCCGCGTGGCCCTGTGCGCTCTCGCCCTGCTCCGCACGGACACTGTCACGGCGTGGAGGAGGTGGTGGCACTGGGGACAGGCCGTGCTTACAGCTGCAGTGAGTTCGGCTGGGTTTCAGCCCGCGGCTCCCACGGAGAGGTGCACGAGCCAGCAGTCTCAGCACCCAGGAGGCAGCTGGGAACAGGCGGGACGGCCAGTCGGCGCAGGGGGCTGCAGTCGCCTAAAAGTGCCCTGGGCAGGGCAGGGCCAGCGCTGGTTTGCCCAGCCGCGCCAGGTTTGGGCCGTTCGTGCTCAGAGCAGGTGGAGCGGAGCTGCTGGCCGACCCGTCCCGTCCCTGCCGGTGCCAGCTCAGCCCCGGCACAGAGGAAAGCCCGTGGGCGGCTTCAGCCTCCAGCTGTGTGCTGCCCATCCAGCGCGGGGAGGACGGGGCCTGGGGCCACTGCCTGGCAGGGTGCTGTGCCAGTGCTGGCGCCGGTGCCCGTGCCGGTGCCCGGTCCATCCCAGGGCTGGTGCGGCACAGCGAGGAGACCAGGTGCCCTGCTTGGCTGCTGGGTTGCCCGGCTTGGCTTACCGTGGCCACTTCCGCGCTCGCTGCCCCGAGCGAGTCCCTCTCTGGGAATGCCAGCTGATCGCCCGGGTGCTCCTGGCCAGCCAGATGGGAGCCGGGGCCTCAGGGTGAGCGGGGCTGCGGCATCCCCTGCTTGGCCTCGGCTTGGTGAGCGGCCTCGCTGCACCCGCCTGGTGACGGCCCTGGGGGACATGGGGTGGGGGCAGCCGCAGGACAGTGGTGTCCCAGCCCCGCTCCTGGCCCGCTGCGCACGTGCCGTGTTTCCCGTCCAGCTCCCGGCGTCTAATCACCGCTGAGAATGCATTCCCCGTCCAGGAAGCCTCCATGGGGGTGAGCTCAGCCGGCCCTGGCCCTGGCCGCAGGGCAGAGGGGAACTGGCTGCCTGCGACACACTCAATCGGCCGCTTACGAAACGCAGGGCCAAGTCCCCTCGGCTTTTCTGGGGAAGGCGAGAGGTTTGTGAAACCTTCGGCAGGGATTTGCCCGCTGGCCGCCCCGTCTCCGCTGCCGCGAGGTTGGGTTTATTCCAAGAAACCCACGGGGCTGGCAGGGCTTCCCGGACTCTCAACTCAGCAGCGGGTTGCAGCACCGCTGTGGCCTGAGCAGGAGGGAAGAGGCCCCCCAACAGCAGCGCGGGCGCCCGGGGACCTTCTGGGAAGTGGCGAAGCCGGGGCCGTTCCCGCGGGGACGGGAGGGACGGGGTCCGGCTGGGGGTGTTGGGCAGGGCTGCTGCAGGCAGCCCGGCCGCCCTCCCCGAGGGCAGCTTCCCCGCTCTGTCCCGCCGTGGGGTGCTGCGAAGCCCCTCGCTCTGTCGGGGGGGCTGGGGGTGCTCAGCCCCCCCAGGGCCCCGGTTCCCCGTCCCCTGCTGTGCCTTGTTCCGCCCGGGAGCTGTGATGCTCCGGGGCCCTGCCCAGGTGCTGCGAGCGCCCCAGGGGCGATGCTCCGCGCCGGCTGGGGGCTGCTCCCCCGTTCCCCGGCGCGGGCCGGGAGTCACCGGTGCTGCCGGGAGCCCTGACGTCGGGGATGTGCCTCGGCAGGGCCTGGCGGGCGGCCACCCGCGCACATGGACATTCCTCGCATAGCTCCGGCGGGTGCCCGGGCAGGCCGCACGGTGCTTCCTGGCAGCCCGCGAGCCACGGCCCCGGAGAGCAGCACCAAAATAGTCGCTGGGACCATGCCGTGCCTGCGGCCCGAGCGGGCACATTCGCCATCCCTCTGCTCCGGGGCGATTCCTAAGGGAAGCCTTTTCCCAGCGGCTGGGGTTCCCCGGGCGGGAGCGCGGTGTGCGGTGCCTGGCGCGATGCCCGCAGCGCGGGGCTGGGGGTGCTGCGGGCGCTGGAGGGGCCGTGAAGCACAGGGTGCCTGGCCACAGCCTGCTCCGCACTGCCGGGGCTCCGCGGGGCTGCGGGGGGCCCACCCCCTCCCAGGAGTTTCCCCCACGTCCCCCCCCGGCCGCAGCTCTCCAGCCAGGCATCGCGCTCCCCTCCGGCCGGCCAGAGCTGCGGGTTTATTCCCGCGTCTGCTTCACGTCCTCGCGGCCGGTGCCTCTGCGGGAGGCGAGAGTAGGGAGCCAGGCACTCCTGGGGGCTGGGGGATCCCCGGGGGAGATCCTCTCCCTCCTCCTCCTCTCATACCCTTCCTCGGGCGTCTGCTCTGGGCCAGGCTGGGGTCTGGCGGGTGGGGGTCTGCGCAGGACAGCCCCGGAGCTTTTAACTCTGTGCCGTGGGGGTAAGCAGGACCTTGGCCTCCCTGCTTAACCCTCTCTGCCTTCCTGCTTAACCCCCCCTCCCCGAGCCCGCTGCGCTCACAGCAGAAGCACCACAAATCCTTTTCTAACCCCGCACCTCTCGGTGCCCTGTTCCCACAGCTCTTCACCCATCACGCGCCGCCTCCACCTTCCCCTCCCCAGGGTGGGCTCGCTGCAGAGCGCAGCGTGAGCACGGCTGCACTTGGGGCTGTGCCACGGGCCAGCCTTGGCCACCGACTCGTCTCCTCCGTGCCCAGGGCGATGGGCCATGTCCCGCGGTCCAGGGACAGTTCACGGCTGCACCACGTGCCTGGAGCTGGGAACGGGTTCTTTCCCCGCAGTGCCTCGTGGCTTGGCCCGGCCGGCCGAGCGACGTCGCGGGGCTCAGACATACCTGAGCGCTGGGGCAGCGCTTACGCACACCAGGCTGTGAGTCACCACGGCGGGATCACCCCGGCATGGAAAGCGGTTCCAGGAAGCCAGCGTTTGTGTGGTGTAAACACCATCCCAGCGTCGCAGCGAGGGCAGCGGCCGGGGAGGGACGTGCGTCATGCCGGGGGACCTGAGCGGCCTCGGGGGTGCAGGGGAGGAAACAAACCAGATCTGGGGTTTTTCATTAAAAAATAGTGCTCTTTATTATAAATTATGAAAACATTTCCTTTCTGAATATAAATATAAATATGTGCAAAGTTTCATCTGAGTTTTGTTTTGGTTGAATTTTCAAGCATAGTTTTGCTCAGCCCTCGAGGCTGGAGGTGAAGATGGAATCTTTATAAAAGACAGTGATTCACGTTGGCCTGTAAACATCCCTTCGGTTAAAAAAAAAAAAAAAAAAAAAAAAAAAAAAGCCAGAAAAACACAACCGCTTCTCCGGGCGGATGCAGAAAAGCGCTTGCGAGACAATGTGCTCCAGGGGATCCTCCTGCCACGTCCCCGCGGGAATCGGTGCCCCCGCGGAGCCGCGTGGCCAGGGTCTGCAGGGAGCGGCCGGGCAGAGGTGGGGTGCGATGCGACACTTGGGAGTAACGGTCCAGCGGCAGCACTGGGTCCCCGGGGTGCTCCTTGCAGACGCCGTCGTGCGGGACCCTCAGCAGTGTCAGGACATGCTGTTTCCCCTCTTGCTTCGCCGCACGTCACCGGGACCGTTATCGTGCAGTGTCACCAAACGATGTGCAGTAACCCAGACCACGGGGCAGGGAGAATATTAAGGCTTAGTCCCCTGGAAAATGGCAACGAGGGGAAAAAGGCAGCGACCTCCAAGTCTGGGGCCTGGTGTGAAAGGAGCTTCCACCCACAAGGAGGCAGCAAGAGGTAAAGTACAGTATGGGCAAAAAACACTTTTCCCCTTAAAACCGAGGAAAAGTGACCAGGCACTAGCTGGACTCCAGTGCTTTCCGTTCTCTGGTGGCAGAAGGGGGCTCTCGCCAGGACACCCCCAGGTGTGGTCCCGCCACGGCAGCGGGGATGCGGCTGCCGGGGCGCATTTCCCCCCGTGCCGTGGGTGCCGTCCCGGCTGCCCGAGCCCCCAGAGGCTTTGCGGACGGGCTCTCCCCGGCCGTGACGGGGAGGCCTCCGCGCTGGGCGCACTGTAACATCCACAGTCCGACCAGAGCAGTCTCCTTCCCTGCGGAGAGGGGGTGTCGCGCTTCCTCGGGGGGTCCCCCCAGCACCAAGGGCGCCTGGCTGTGCTGGCCACAGCCCCGGGCCCACCGCGGCTCGCCCCAGTCCCCCTCCTCTCCTTTCCCAGAGGGAGAGGCTTGGCATGCCCTGCGAGTCCCCGCGCCGGTGGGGCGTTGTGCCTGTGCCCTGCTCTTGTGCTTGTAGCGTGTAACCTCGCTCCGCTGGCCCCTTAGAGGGGGGCATCGTACTGGTCCAGGAACTCCTTGATGGGAGCTGGCAGCTGAGTCATCTTCTCGTAGGAGTCCAGGTGCCCATTGACGGTCTTGCGGCAGAGGTGCTGCAGGGTGGAGACGCTGGAGGAGAGCGGGCGGCTCAGCACCAGGGGGATCTTCTCGCCACCCGAGTAGATGTAGTAGGTGCGCTTGGGGTGCAGGGCCCCCCCCGGCTGCTCGGGGACAGCGCAGGGCGCGGGCGGCATGTAGTGATGTACCAGCTTGAGCACGCAGTCGAAGCGGGGCACGGGCTGGCTGCTGCGAGGGTCGCTCTGCAGGGAGAAGCTGCCGCCCTCGCACTGGATGCGCAGGTTCTTGGTGCCCGACTCCGTCTTGACGCTGAGGGTGAAGAAGTGCCGCTGGTCGGAACTGTCCCTGATGAGGAAGGTGCCGGCTGGCTCGGCGCTCAGCAGCAGGTTGGCCTCGCCGCCCGTCACTGTGCTCCAGTAGAAGCCGCTCTCCTGCAGCTTGCGCACGGTGTTCACCACCAGCTGGTACTCGCTCTTGGAGCTGAACGTCTTGAGGCGCAGGCTGGTGTCGAGGGGGCGGCTCATCCCGGCGGCGGGGAACTTGCTGTGGGTGACCATGGCGCAGGGAGCCAGCTTTGCGCGCTCGGGGTGCTGCTGCCGGCAGCAGCGGCTGCTACACCATCACCTGCGGCAGAGACGGCAGTGAGCCACGGCACCCCCGGTCCCCGGCTCTCCCTTCCCGGGGCACCGGCATCCCCGGCGCTCGGCTATTGCCCTCCTGGGGCACCGGCATCCCCGCTCCCGGGCTATCGCCCTCCCCCGCGGGGCACCGGCATCCCCGCTCCCGGGCTATCGCCCTCCCCCGCGGGGCACCGGCATCCCCCGACCCCGGCTGTCCTCTCGCCGCGGGGCACCGGCTCCGCTGGCCCCCGGCTATCTCCCTCCCGGGGGGCACCGGCAACAGCGGTGCCGGGCTATCCCTCCCCGCGGGACGCACCGGTCCCGGTCCCCGCCTCCGCCTCCCCCTCCCGTCCCCGTCCCCGTCCCCGTCCCCGTCCCCGGCAGCGCCGTACCTGGGGCGCGGGTGCCGGGGCCGGTCTCGGCGGCGGCGGCGGCGGGGCCGGTGCGCGGCGGCGGGCGGCGGAGCTGCCGGGGCCGCCCGGGGAGGCCTCTTATAGCGGGCGCAGAGCCCGCCCTCGGGTTCCTGGAACTGCGCGGCTTCTTGTAACGCTCCCCGGCGCCCTCCCGCCGCCCCGCCCGGCCCGGCCCGCCTCGGCGCGCCGCCAGCCACCGCCGGCCCATTCCGGGCAGCGCGGCCGCCCCCTCCCGCTCCCCTTCACGCTCTTTCCTTCTAAGAAGAGGAGAGTCCCGGCCGGCCCGGCCGCGGCCCCCCCGCCCTCCCCTCCCCACCCCGCCGGGAGAGCCGGGTCCGGCCCGGCCGGGTTGCCCCGACCCGGGGCGCGGGGGCGAGGGCAGCCCCGGGGCCGCCGGAGGACCCCCCCCCCCCGGGCAAAGCGGCCGCAGCCGCCCCCCCCCCTCCCCCCCCGGGCCGTGGGGCACCCTCAGCGGGGTGGGAGTCCTGCCCGCGGGCGGCCCCCGGGGAGGGCGGGGGCCGGGGCCCGGGGATGCCGGTGCCCCCGGAGGGCGCTGCGAAGCGCCCCCCCCGCCTCTGCTGGGGGCACCCGGGCCGCGCCCGGGCAGAGCCGCGGGAGGTGCTGCGGGCCGAGGAGGTTTGGGCCCGGCCGGCGGGGGACGCCGGTAGCGGGGCTGCCGCCGTGCAGCGGGGAAGCGGCCCCAGCGGCCCCGCAGGGCTGGCCTTCATGTCAAGCGCAGCGTGCCAGGCCGCTGCCGGCCTCGGCTGCCCTTCCCCGGCGAGCCGAGGGGGAAGAACCCCCGCCCCCCCCGCCCCACGCATCTGGGGACAGTACGGGACAGTTCTCCCCCGGGAGCCGCCCCGCCTGCAGCCCCGCTCCCGGGCGGCCGTGCCCCGCGAGGGCGGCGGGGGCCGGCGGCGGCTCCGGCGGTGCCTGTGGCTGGCGGCCGGGCACGGCGCTGGCTCCGGGAGCCCCGGGATGCTCCGTGCGGCCGGTGCTGCGGCACCCGGCGCGGCAGAGGGCAGGGGCCCAGGCGCCCGTCTGCGGAGCCGTCGCGGGCTGGTGGCGAGGCCGAGGAGCCGGGCCCCTCCTTCCCCTGGCCGGGTGCCCCCCGTGCGGGGCTCTGTCCCGGAGGGGTTTCCTCATCCCTCTGCCCTGGCTCGGGTCCGGCAGCCGGAGCCGGCAGCGGCGGTGCCGGTGCCAGCGCCCGGGGAGAGGAGCGCGCCCGGCCCGGCGGAGCGGGCGGCGAGCGGAGCCGAGGGGGGGCCGGGGCCCCCCTTCCCCGCCCGGTTTCTCTGCGTTTTCGTTTGGCAATTGTCAGTTTCGACCCCGAAAACAAACCAGACTTTGTCAGTGGATTTTATTTTAAATAGTTTAATTTGCCCTGGAGGAGCTGCCGCCGCCGCCGCTGCCTCTGCCAGTCAGGAATAAACACAAGAAGAGCAGTTCTGGGAAGTGAGGCTGCGGTGAACCAGCTGGTCTGAAATGCAAACGAGCTCTGGAGCTCTGCCTGAGGCAGGAGTGGTGAAACTCGGGGGAAGGGCCGGGGAGGGGAGCGGGGCGGGAGGCTCCGGCCGGGGGGCCGGGGCCGGGCGGCGCCTCCGTGCCCCCCCCGGAGCGGGACGGGCTTCCCGCAGCCGGGGCTGGGCGGCAGAAACGCGGCTCTGCCGGGCACGGCGGTGGGACCCGCGCCCCCCCCCCGGGGCTCCGCCTCGCCCTGCCCGGTGCGGGAAGCCACGGGGACCCCGGCGGCGGGGGACAGGCCCTCCCCCCCCCCCGGCCGTAGACCAAGCCCCTCCCCGTCCCGGGGGGGGGGGGGCTGCCAGGGCGGGCAGCCGGGGGCGGCAAACGCCGGTTCCGCCGCGGGAAGGAGCCGTTCGCCCGGGGCCGGGTTCGCCAAGAAAGAAGGGGGGGGAAGGGCTCGGGGAGGCCGGGGGGGGCTGGAACTGCCGGGACGGCGGTGAAATTCCCGGGGCTCGGGCTGCAGCTTCCCCAGCGTGCCCCGAGGTGCGTGTAAAGCCGTCCTGCGTGTGCGTGGGCCGGGGGGAGCCGCCGGCCCGGCGCCGCCGGACAGCGGGCCCTTCCCGAGCTCCCCCGAGCCCTTCCCCGCCAGCAGCGGCGTTCGCATTTGGAGCGGCCTCTCCACGCCGCCACCGCGGGCTCTGCGCTCGGCGGGGGCCGGCAGCCGCTCGCAGGGCGCGCTGACCCGCGGTGAATCACTGCAGGCGCCGAGTCTGCCCGCCGGCCGGGGGCCGGGGCCTCCCGGCAGCAGCGGGCTCGGGCAGGGCCGGCGCCGCGGCGGGGCTGCTGGGCCGGGCCGGGCCGCCCAGGCCGGGGGTCTCCGGCGCCGCCCGCCGCACCGCGCTCGGCCGAGGCCGGGGGGGGGGGGACGCGGCCGGGGGAAGGACCCGGGCGGCCCGCGGCGGCGGCCCGGAAGCGGAAGCGCGGGGCGGGCGCGTCGCCATGGCAGCGGCCGGAAGCGGAAGGCGCGCGGGGCTGATGGCGGCGGCGGCGGGGGGCGCGGCGCTGTGGCGGCGGCTGTCGGCCTGGCTGCCGCGGGGCCGCCTGGGCCTGGCCGCGCTGCTCGGCCGCCTCTCCGACCGCCTGTCCCGCGGCCGCGACCGCCGCGCCCGCAGGTAAGGAGCCGCGCCGGGCCCAGCCGGGCTCCTCCCGGCGCGGCGGGCGAGCGGCCGCGCTCCCGCTGCCGTGCCTGCGGCCGGGCCGCCTCCCCTGGGCCGCGGCGGGCGGGAGCCCTCGGCCGCCTGCGGTGTCGGCCTTGCGTTATCCGGGAAGGCCCGGCCGCCCGGGCGGGAAGCGCGCTGCCCCCTTGCTCGCCGCTTCTCCTTTCTCGGCGCGGCGCTGCCCGGGGGTTTCTGCGCCGTGTGCGCCCGGCCGAGCCCGCCGGAACCCCGCCGGGGGCGCGGGGAGGGACGGCCCTGCCGGCAAGGGACCCCGCGGCCTCTCCCGGGCGGCGCGGTTCTGCCGTTTTCCTGCTGTTCGCAGTGAATCAGCTGCTGAAAAGGCGGCTTAGCCTTAGGGCTAGTTCTGCTCCGTAAGCTCGCTTTAGGCCATCACTCTGCGCCAGCTGTCTGCCCGTAGGACAAGAGGTGTACTTTATTTCCTTCTCCTTTTTCATTTACTTTACTCCTGCTGTCTTTCAGCTGTGAAACGATAGCACTCTTTTGCTAGTGATAGCTTTCCACCTCGGCTATCACAAGTGCCGGTCAGCCTCCGGAGCGGCACGGGCCGGGGTTTAGGTGTTAGGCACAACCCGCCCGGACTGGCGGTTGTCTGCGGAAGGTGAGATCCCCCCGCTCCCCATCAGAAAAGAGATGAGAACAAGTCTCAGTCCTGTCTGTGCTGGGGCTGCGTCTGGCATGAGAGAGGTGAGCGGGGAAGAGGGACGCTCCTTCCAGCAGCAGTCACCGTTGTGCTGGAGCAGGTGAATTACCAAACCGCACGCAGAGAGTGTTTTCACCGTCATTTTAAACGGATCTGAGTGGGCTGCCATGGGAAGGAGCGGGCCTTCATTCCTCTGCCCACAGCTCGTTCCTGACATCTCCCTTGGGCAGCCGCGCAGTGAGTGGGATCCAGGAGCTGGTGGATGAAAATTGCCCAAACTCTCCCTTTCCTCTCTCCCCTTCCCCAGGGCACGAAAGGGTTGGCGAAGGCACAGCTGCGGGGAGGTAGATCTGCCCTTCCCGGCGCCAGACTGGCCGTGTGCCCTGCTAAAGGGAACGCACAGCCTGCAGCCTCAGACTGTGGTTCCTCCTGTCAGTCTTTCTGCAACCACGCTCCCCTGAACAGCTTCTCCTCTCCTTATTTTTGCTACTGCACTGCTACCTTAGTTTTTCTGATGCCTTTTGTGGGGCTGTGCGATCAGGAGCGCAATTCATGCTAAAAACAAAACATTAAAAAAACGGAGATGGTTGTCTTTCTGTAGAACCATGTCCTGGGCTCAGAAGTGATCAAACAAAATGCTTTGAAGAAGTCTTTAAAAAAAGGTCTTTTCCCCCCGTCTTTTGGCATCACTCTGCACTGTTCTTGGTAAGAGAGTGCTGGAAGGATTCTGTGTTTTGTTTTAGTTACTACGGTGCCTGATACAATCTTCTGGGTGAGTTAAACTCGTTTTTGTAAGGGTGGCATCTCTCGTATCATGGCATGTCTTCACTCCCCTTTTCCCCCTGGCCAGCAGATGTGCTGCAGTTGTCCTTGCTGTTGTCTCAGAGCCCTGTGTTAGCCCGTGTTCTGCTGTATGGTTAAGCCAAGGAAATTCTTTTCAAACTTCTCTTTTGGTTTAATCAGTGTTTTTTAGTGTAGATAAATTACTAGACTGAGCCCTGGAAAGAGACAACTGAACTGAAAGACAAGCCATTTGTAGATCCCCCGTGTGGTGACGTATGCGTGGGTGAAAGGATGGTGCCGTATCCTGCAGTTTCACTTCACCTCTGGTTCTGCAGATGAGGTTTTACAGTGAATAAGAGTGTTTCAGCTCCTTCATGAGTTGTGCACCAAACCCACAACTTTTAAAAATAGAACACACAAAAAAAATCCCTCGTTTATATTTAGGGTCAACTCTTTATGCAGAAAAGATTTGAGGTGGTTCCTTTTAGTTCTGTTTTCTCTTTCTGGTTAACTCGATGATGTGGAATACATGGGAAGGGCTCCCCCCCCCCCCCCCCCCCGCCCCATTTTCTGTTTCTCTGAAAGCTGGTTTGTCAAAGTATGGAATTTTGATGATTTCTTCATAATGTTAATGGTTTCTGACTGTTGTGTGCATACAGTTGAAAGGATTGTGTCATGCCTGGGGAGTCGCTTGAGCTATTTTCAGTTACCGGTGGGTAGAAGCTGCCACTTCGGTAGACGGTTGCTGTGCCATTGTTACTGTCGGCTGGAGCAAAATGCTGATTTATTTGATAATTATAAAAGCCTCAGGCTCTCAACACTAAAAAGTTCTAAAATTTCAGTATTGGATTAAAAGATCAAACAGTGTAGATATACTCTAAATTGCGTAGGCAGTAAAAGATCCAGAGTATAGAATTAGTGGATATCAATACATGCATAGAATTAACCTGAAGGCTCAAACCAAATAGTGCTGGTGACGCAGATCGATTTTACTCCCTCAGCAGTACTGGGAAGGGACTGCCTGAAGAGCACCTCATCAATCCATAAACCGAACGTTTGGCTACGTAGAGTGAGGATGCAGTTTAACTTGCAGTTTTCATACTCTTTGCCAGAAAATGGCTTCTTGGAATCATGTTTCTGGAAAGTAGTTTCTCTGCCACTGTACTGGCTTTTAGAAGTATAATTGGCCAGGATTGACCAATGGAATAATAAGGAAAATATTTATCTCCTCTTGATGATAAATTGTTATCATAAAATGCATAAAATTTGCAGTGGGAATAATTCCAGAGAACGTAATTTGTAATCTGCAGGGCTGGGTTATAGCCCTGACTTCGTTATTGCTCTGCAAGCCATGCATTTTGTTGTTTTTAAAAAAGGTATTTTTGGATGCCAGTCTGAATTCACGTGGCTCGGTCTTCCTCGTTCTGTCTGCCGTGCTCACTTGGCAGTAACGGAGCAGTGGGTCTCTGCTCCCAATGCGTCGCCTGTGCCTTCAGATGTGAGTTGAGCGAAGATGCGCAAAGGCCCTGCTCAGGTTCTGTAAAGACTGACTAGAATATGCTTGAAAAACAGTATTTCTTGTATTTATTTTCTGCTTTGATTTTTTTTTTTTTAATATCTTCTATGGAATATTTCCATTGTTTTTAACAGCCTATGTTGGTAATCTCTATAACTTCTGGGTATCAAGTCTGAGCCTGGTCCACATGATCTGTTGAAAAATGCCATCCTAGGAATTCTTGTACAAATTGACTCAGATTTCTGTTGCGATGAATAGTCAGTGACAAACTAGTGGATTTTCCAGGAAACGCAACTGCAAACTATCTGGCTTCTGCGTAAGGGTATTCGGAAACCTTGTGAAGATCCAGTGTTTTATCATGAAACAAATGAGTGAAATCATCTTCCTGGAATCTGTGGTCATCTGGGCTTTGGATTGTGGTGAAACCTAAAAGTTCCTCATAACAAATTCTGGTAAAGGTCACAATCAAGTTTCTTCTGGGTATGTGGTGGTAGCAGAATGCATCAGGATGGGTCACAAGATAGTGGCTGCCTGTTGGGCCGAGGGACCTGGCCTTCCTCCAGGATGTGACCAGCCGCCTTGGTTCTGTTCTGACAGCAAGTCTGACTCCCATGAGTAGGATTTGCAGACCAGAATGTTTTCTGTCAGGTTTGGGGATGTAGTTCAGTCCCTTGCTCGTCGATTCCTGGATCTCATGGGAGTTGCTGCTGCTAGTTGTGCTGAAATGTGGTTTTGTCATGTGGACAAGCTCCTACCAGGGGTTATTGTATGACTTGATGGATTTGCATGCTAAGTCTCCAGAGAAGAAAAGATGCCATTTACTTCTTGTCACCCCCTGAAGCATGACTGTTAGCAGTAAGTTGGTTTCCTCCCTAAGCAACTTCAAAGGAATTAAATTTGTTCTGAAATTTCTTTTTAAAGAATGAACTTCCTGCTCCTTCCCTTACAGTTACTTTGAAGTTTGTAAGAGAAGTCTTGACCTTCTTTTAGTGTTTGTGCAGAAAGCAAGTGGCATCGTTGTAGAGGGCTACCTAACGTTTCGCTGTTGTGGTTCTTGGCTCATACCTGTTGAAACACACTCGGCTCTTTGGTATGTCGTTCTGGTGCTATGACTTCATTGCTTTTGCTAGGACTTGCACTCAGGCACTTTGCATGTTGTAGATCTTTTTTTGGATAAGTTTGAGGGGTTGAGGCATTTTTCTGTTTTGTTAAGGAATTTTTAGAGTAGTGTGATTTTTAAAGCGTCTTTACCTGAAATAGAAACAATTAATCTTCAGCCCAGCTGAGAACTCAGCTAGACATGAAAGTGACAGTTGGCCACGGCAAAGCTGACGCGTGTGTGATAAAGACAATCCAGAAGTGACTGATTACAGGGATAGCTGGTACCACAGCAGCACCACCAGCTGTCTAATTTCGGGGTGTTCGGGAGAGTTCACATCTCCAGTTTCTTCAGCTTCCAGCCTGTTTCCTCACTTGTGTTCCTGTTCTGATGAAAGACTTGTTTTCCCTCATCTCCACTGTCAGTTAGGGGAAGGAGCTGATGACGTCGAGATCTGTTCTTCCACCTTTTTGTTGCATTCTTCTGTTTCTAGATTTGGCTTTGGTGATTTCAGCTGGGATTATGGAAAGGCATTCTTGCCATTGCGGATCCTTTCAATGTATTGGCCCTTGTTGCGGCTCTTTCTTTACCTGCTTGGAGGTTGTTTGTGGGAAGCAAAGGCTCCATCATACAGAATTTTTCCATCTTTCTTTTCACAGATCATCATGGCTTCTTCTAGCCCCGTTGCTCACCCCTCCTGTTCCTGTGATCACAGCCCCGCCTTCCTCCCTTTGTCCAGAAGGAGCACACAGGTTCCAGTGGATCAGGAATCTGGTTCCAGAGTTTGGGATCTCCAGCTCGCATGTCAAGGTGCTTTCATCCCCAGCTGAATTCTATGAACTCTTGAAGGTGAGTTGTGGGTTCCAAGTTGTGGGAATGGTTTTTGGGGGCTGGGAGCTGCAGTGGTTATGGAGAATCACAGAGAAGTTGTTAGGAAGGAGCACCTGCAGGTTACTAGTCCAACCTTCTACTTGAAACAGGATTGTTGTCACTGCTAGATCAGGTCAGGCAGGCTTTGTCTAGCTGAGTCTCGAAAATGGCTGAGGATGGAGGTTCTGCCTCTGGGTAAGCAGTTCCAGTGCTGTGCCATCTTAGTAGTTTACAGGTTTTTTTTCTGGTGTCAGACCTGAACTTTCCAAAGCTGTTTGTGGCTGCTGCTCAGCTGTAACTACCAAGAAGAGTTTGGCTCCGTCATCTTTGTAACTACTCTAAAAGTAGTTGCAAGCTGCTGTTAGATCACCTCCCAGCCTCCTCTTTGCAATATGAAACAAGCACAGCTCCCTCAATCCCTCCCAAAGGCCTCTTGGGTCGTTGCAGTGTAAATCCTGTAATACTGCATCTCTTAGGTAAGTAGTAGGGCTGAGGTGAGAATTTCTTTGTTTAGCTCAGTTGCTCGAGTCTTTTCACAATGCGTGTTTAAAGCAAGTTCCAGTACTTCTGAAACGTGATCTTGGATCGCCATGGTAAGCTGTTGGAGAAGAAGGGCCATGAAGGCAGCAGCTACCACCCCCTGCCGCGCTGGTGGTGAGCACAGGGGAAAGGAGGAGAGCTCTGTAAGCAAAGGTCTCTAGGTTCTAGCTAGTTCACAGCGTGGGATACAAAGGATTAAAGCAGCTGCAGAATGAAGGCTGGGATTGCCAGTACTGATACAATCCCAATGCTGCAGCTATGGTGTGGTAGCTGCTCTTGTATGTAATAGTTTTAGCTGCAGGGAATGTGTTCCTCAGTTTTCCAGAAAGCATTGATTTCTTCCTCGATTTTTGGATACAGCAATGGTGCTGGTGTTGCCCTGTAAAGACCTGTGTGTTTTACATCTTTGCTATCAGTGTGTTATCCTTGTGCCTTTCCTTCTACAAGGCAAGGGAGACAATGCTATGATTTGGCTGAAGTGATTCTCCTTGGGGGAACCACAGCTCCTAGTGATCACAGAGGCCGAGGATGAAACTGAACTTATTTTCTGCTACTCCTAGGTGCAGATAAAAACAGCCAAGCAGCGAGTGGTGATGGCTTCACTATACCTGGGAACGGGGCTCCTTGAACAGGACCTGGTGAGTGTGGAAAGGGTTTGGGAAGGGGAGAAAGTGAATGCAGAAAGAAAATGCCTGCCTTTGCAAAAAGCATCCTGTTCCTGCAGGTGCAAGAGGTGTATGCGAGGTGCAATTTCTGAGCTTGTAATGTCCTTAAAACTTTCATATAGGGATTCACTTTACATGTGTTTTCTCCTCTCCTTGAGCGTTTTCTCAGGGTTCCTGTCTGCATTTGTGTACTTGTACGTGGCGTGAGGGAGGGAGGAAATCGGAAGGGAGGCATATGGAGTTTCTGTTTTAGGTCTAGTACAGAGCCATGGAACTACTGACCTTTTTCACGGGATAATGAGCCTGGATCTTTCAGACTGTCAGGTTACTGGCGTAATGTTCAAAAGGTTTTGACAGAACTGTGGGATCATGGATAATTTTTTTTTCTGGCATTTTTCTTGAACATGATTAATGTTGTACGTATGTAGTGCTATGTTTTGTCCTCCAAGTACAGTATGCAGATGCAGTGTTAGCTCTCTGCATTTAAGACAGAGGTCAGTTTTGCTTCACGTTGTTTACCTTTTCTGTTTCCTGTCCTTCCCTCTAGAAACAAAAGCATTACCTAAGACCTTTAGGGAGAAGCCTGACCGCGGCCAGTTTCTTACGTTAGAATGCAAATTCCACAGCAGGGTAAAGGTGGACAGAGTCCTGCACAGGGTTTTGTGCCTGGCTTTGTCTGGGCTTGTACACAAGATTGGAATTTGCATGTGACAAACAGCCTTGTAGTTAAGGAATAAAACTGCCTCTGCATCATTTGTGAACTGCTACCAAGGTTTCTCTTTGGTAATGCAGCTCTGTGATTTGGGAATGATGTTGGGACTTTTTCTGCTGATATTAATTGCTATTCAGAGGCTTGAAGAATGTATGCATGTAAAATCGATGCCCTTTCATGTATTGCTTTAGGTTGATGGAGTAGGATGCCAGTCTGACAGATGCCAGTCTAACCTAGCAGTGTTTTGCATGAGTAGGAAAGACTCATACTAGGGTGTGGAAGCTTTCATGGCCACTGGCCTCCCGGTTGCTGAACTCTTTCCTTATAAAGCTTTATTTGCTTTTGGTAATGAGTAGAGAAATCTCTCTCTGCAGGTGGATTGCTTAGAAGAAACACTGGAGAAATCACTGCAAGCAAAAGGATCGCCTAACCTCAGAGTTTCCATTCTTCTTGACTACACCAGGGGATCTCGGGGTAGATATTATGATGCTTTGCTTTCTTCAAAGGCTTATTTTACAGTTAGGCTGGATACAGTTAGTTTTTTCAGAGAGAGGCTGTCTTGACTAATTGGACCTACTTGCTTAAATCATATACCTTTCAAAACTGGCCTTTTGTATACCAGTGGCTACTTATTGCCAGAAAACCTTCAAGCTGAGCAGCTTTTCTTCCAAAAACAGGTGGTAGGAGCGAGAGGGGCCAAACTCTGCTCTGTGCAACGTGTGCTTTCTTGCTTAGTTCACTTGTTAGTGCATTTGCCCTTATCCATCATGCTCTCTTAGATTTTAATTTTTAAAGGAAAGTGGGAATTGTTGGAAGTAGCGGTACACTTAACCAGAAACCTTTGTGGTGACTCTTTGTAACATGTGATAACTAATGCTAGGTGTGGCTTGATTAAGAAGCTTGAATGGTGTCAGACCTGTTCAATGACCGTTTCCAAGGCCCATTCATCAATGAACTTACAGTTCTGGATGTCGATTTCAATATTGACATAGTGCAAATGAAAGTGATTTTAAAAAAAAAAAAAAAAGAAAAAAGGAAAACATGTTAAGTACCAGCAGATGAGATGGGTGCTCAATTTGTAACCAGCTTCTAGCTGAGAAGCTGTGGTGCCATGCCATGATGTATCCCCTGTCTGGTGTGATCCTGTGTGTGAAACTCCCCTTGTCTCCCAGGTAGGAAGAATTCTCGAACAATGCTAATTCCATTGCTGCAGCGATTTCCTGAGCAAGTCCGTGTGTCCCTCTTCCACACCCCAAACCTGCGTGGACTTCTCAGGCTCCTGATTCCAGCACGTTTTAATGAGACCATTGGACTGCAGCACATCAAGGTCTATCTCTTTGATGATAATGTGATCCTGAGCGGGTGAGTCCTGCCTCTTCAGGCCCTCATACGGTTCATTTAGCTGAGGTTTTGAGGCAAGGTATGCATGCTACCATTGTTGTCTGAACTTCATTATTTGCATCTGGTCTTTCCCTAGTGATCATATCAATGCTCTTCTGAGATGGAAGAGCAATGACAGCTCTTCTACATGAGATTCTCATATGAAAGAGAGAGTCTTTCTCAAAAGGAAAAAAAAGGTTTTTCGCAATTCAAAAAGAAATGGCCAATTTGTACTTTAGTCCAGTTATATGCAGAGTGAGATCTGTGACCTAGGCTGGGGTGTTCAGGATCATATGTCTATGCTCTGTTCTGGACCTCAACTCTTCTCTTTCTCTCCTAGTGCAAACCTGAGTGATTTGTACTTCACCAATCGTCAGGACCGCTATGTTCTCCTGCAGGACTCTCCTGAGATTGCAGACTTCTTCACGGAGCTAGTGGATGCGATTGGAGATGTGTCTCTGCAATTACAGCGAGACGATACAGTCCAGATGATGGAGGGGATGGTACACCCATACCAAGGTAGGAGGGAATTGTCTTACTGGGTTGGATGATACGATCCAGAGGAGGGGAGTGACAGCCAGGGTTTGAGGATGACTTGAACTTCATCCATTTGTGAATTGCTGAGTGTCTGACCGTTGTTTACAGGCTGCGAGGTGTCCCATTTCTGTGCGATCCATTATTAAAATCAAGATTGGTAGAGTTTTGAGACTGGGTCTATCTAGTACAGTGGCTATCACCAGCTAATGTGGCAGAGTCTGCAAAGGCTAGAAGTTCCTCTAACTGTCTCAGTGCTTCTTCATAATTCTGCTGCTTATGACCTTAAACAAGAACTTAAATTCCTTGAGAGGTTCTTTCTATTTTTGATATTAATGTCTATAATTCTAGATGTTCAGTGTGCACATATTCTGAATGTTTCATGAATGTAGTGCTATTTTTGGTAATTAATACTTTGTAGTCAAGTCTATTCTGGGAATCAAATGAATATTGGATTAGGAAGACCAAGAACAAGCGTTGAAGTGGGCAGAGAAGGGCATCTATGTCAGGCTGATTGCATCATAAGTTTTTGTCCTGGCCTTGTGCACTGCTGTGTGATGTAAGCTTAGACTGTGGGCAGTAGTTTATTTTGTATGTTCCAGTTCATTCTTGGTGGTTACCATTTTAGCTGTGCCCTGGTCTTTTAATTTCTCAGTGGATTTTTCAAGCTGCCACTACTCAAGTTTCTTACCCCTCTTAAAGCTGAATATTTTTCTTCTTTAATGTAGCTTTGCTAACCTTAAAATATCTGTTTTTGAGACTTAGGGAAGAAAGTTGTGTGGTCTTTGTGTTAGCTCCTTTTTGTTCTCATATTTGTGTCTTGTCAGTAGTTTTTCCTGCTACATAATAGGTGATGCGTAGCTCTGTATCTTTAGGTCTCAAACACAATCTTGTGTGGTTTTCCTGCAGGAGACAAGATGGCTTACTGTGAGCTGGCAAATCAAAGAGTCATGGAGGTGATCAACTCTGCCAGGACACGACAACAACTCCTTCAAGCAAAGACTTTGCACAGCAGCCAGCAAGGCAGCTCCTTGTTATCCCAGCAAAGCTCTCAAGCATCTGGGGGTCTGAAACCAAAACCCGACACCTGGATCTATCCCTTAATCCAAATGAAACCTTTTGGGATTCAAATAGATGAGATGGTCACAGAGACGCTGCTGACAGAGGCTGAACGGGATGCCAGGATATACCTTACCACTGGCTACTTCAACCTGACACAAGCTTACATGGACCTCATTCTGGGCACTAGGGCTGAGTATCGGATTCTTCTGGCCTCACCGGAGGTGAATGGTTTTTTTGGTGCCAAAGGGGTGGCAGGTGCCATCCCGGCTGCCTATGTTTACATTGAGCACCAATTTTACAGTGAGGTCTGCTACCTTCACCAACAGGAGAGGGTCCAGCTGCAGGAGTACTCTAGGGCTGGGTGGACTTTCCATGCCAAAGGTAAGATGTTCGTTTCCCAAGAGGACTTGTTCAGAAGGCGTTTGAGACTTGAGCATATTTGGATTGCGCAACTAGTGAGGGGATGGCTGGGTGCCGAGTCTAGACTTAACCTCCAAAGTACTCAAACATCTTGCTTACATAAACCTGGAAGATTAGGATCACTCGGGACAACCATGCAAAGTCATGTCTTGCCTGATTTGAATATAGTCCCAGAGATTATACAAGGATTGTCCCTGTGGTGACGGTAAGGCACTGTCTTGTGAATCTGGATGTGAAAGAAAAGGAAACATCTGGATGCGTTTATCATCGCAGTAACAGTTGTGATTCAGTTTCTTGTATCCCTCTTGCCAGTTTCAGCAACAAGAAGCGATGACTGTGTCAGGGACCCCAGGGCGGGACCTGCGGCAGAAGCAGGAAGGGAGCTCGCAGTGCTGACTCCCCAGTGGTCCCGGACGCTGCGTTCTCTTGGCAGCCGGTCTTTGTGGGGATGATCGAGGTGTTGAGGAATTTGTACCAGCTTCTGTTTACGGCATACAGGAAAGTGCAGCACAGTGAATGAATGCACCCATGTGCCTTCTGGGAGCTGGAGGCAGCTGGAGGGGAAGTTGCTGAGAAATGAATATTGCTTAAGAAATGTAGTTAATAATAAACAAAAATAACTAATACTGTCATCATGGTCTTCTGTAGAAGACCCCAGATTCTCTCTTGCTTGATAGATTGTGTACAACTTCCACAAGCCCAATGCCACCTTGAGCAAAGCATGAATATTTTCCCCTGACTGGTTGTTGCTGGTTGTGTCTCTAAATTTTCCTTCCAGAAAGTGCAGTCCTTGACTCTTACGTTCTCCTACTTTATACACCGTAGTAAGTATTTGATTGCTCAGTAGTAGATTTTAATAATGCAAATAGCTTAGGAAGTCTACTTAATTGAGGATTTTTTTTTTTGAGAAGTCTGATGCATGTGACACTTCTATCTAGATTCTTACAGTCTTCCCATGTGGAGGTGCACCAGTGGAACACCTCACAGAATGACATGATCTCCTGGTCAGGCCTGGCCCTCGGCCGAGCTGAGACATCTTTGCCGTGTTCCACAGCGTCTTCTGTTACTCTGATTTTCTGCAAGCAGAGCTCTGCACCATGTCACTGTGTCACTTCCTGTGATGGCTCACTGGTCCCCTAGGACAAATCTGTTACTGTAAGCAGTACCCAATCTGGCAGTAATTAACATGCAAGTTTCCCCAGCCGGCTTTGCAGTGTGCTGAGGGGCATTTCCATTGTTTGCAGCACGTGTCTGATTTGAACTGGAAGGATGCAGCCCCTGGGGCTCTGGCCTGTTCCTGTTCCGGAGTTGTTCTCCCATTGTTTGTTTAAGGAGACTAGCTGTTAATGATTGTGGGAATGCCTCTATCTGCCCTGCTTCCTGCCGGGCTGTTCAGAAGGTTCAGAGGTGGCAGGGAGAGAAAGCTGCTGAGTAGGCCTTCTCTTGACTAAAGAAAATACAGAGGCTGCCTCTGTGTCGAAACTACAAGCCTTTCTAACGAGTGTTGTGCCTCTCCTGCGGTAAGACCAGTAACTCTAGTGCAGTAAAACCCTTATCTCAGTCCAGGGCAGCCTGAAGGAGGTGCCTGCCTGGCAGGGAAGTCCTGTGTGGTCTGTCTTCCAGGAAGCACGTGCTCAAGCGATCTGTGGTCCGCAGGTTCCTCCTCTTGCTGGGCACTGCTGACTCCGAGTGGGATTTTGTGGTTTGGCATGGATTGAGCTCAGAAGGCACGGGCTGCTCTTCCAAGCTACCGAAGTGCATGTGGCAGTCAGTCCCTTTTTGGGCCAGCTGTGCCTTCTTGTGGAAGCGCTTTGCGCTGTATCTGCTGTATGGTAGTCTCTTTGAGAGAGAGGTACAAGACTCGGAGTTCAGCAGTTCCCGTGCTTGGCAGGGGGGGACAGCTGGCGATGTTTGCTGCCTTCTTTCCATTTCCTCTTCGGAGTGCTGGAAGGATCAGCTTGTAGCTCCCTTCTCTGGCACGCTCTGCCCTTTGGCACGTATTTGATTCACCCCGTTTCCTTCTGCAGGAGTCACGCAGTGTGTGTAAAAGAGAGGACAGGGCAGAAGAGGGAAAAGGAGGAAACCCTGGAGACAGATGAAGGGCAGTTGCACGTAGAGTCTGGCTCCTGGAATAGGATGTGAGATCCCTAGCAGCAAATAGTGTCTGTTAATACTTCCTTTTTGGGCTAAGATGAAAGACATCCTTTAGTCTCCTATAGGATCTAGCTGATTTACACCAAACGCTGTGGCTGCTGTTTTGTAAACCCTTCCAGCTCCTCTTAAAACATTTTGCATCCTCACGCACAGCTTCCCGTAGTGTGTATTCCCACCAGGGTTACGACTGTCCTTAGGTGCGTTTGGTGCAAGTGCAGTTGTAGCAGTCCAGTTCAGAGCGCTGCACAGCCATCATGCACGTGTGAGTAGGAAATGCAAACCTTTGCAATGAGAGCGGCTTTCCTGGGTGTAACGTGATGGAGCCTACCTGCAGCAGTGCACATCTACCCGTCTTCTGCTGCATTTCTGGGTGTGGTGTTGTGAGTGACGCAGGAACATCCTTTAGGATTGGGGTCCCTTCCGTGCAAGTGTCGGGTGACAGAGTGCGGGGCAGGTGGCTGTTTGCTCCGAGATAAACCTGCATTACTGCTATTGAATGGCAGTTGGGAAACTGCGCTTCCCCTTTCTGGAAAGGTGAGTCACTGTTTGGGCAGATCCTGCCAGGTGGCCATAAAGCCAGAGACACCGTAAAGGCTTTAGGGCTGCCGCGTGACTGCTTAGAAAGAGCGAGGAAGCGTGTTCCTCGTAGCTGCTGCCCAGGCAGAGCTCTGGCCCGCTGTTGGGAGCCTTGTGCTGCGGCTGGGCCGGGGCATCGCGCAGCCCCTGGCAGCTGTCCTGTTGGGTGGCAGAACGTGCCGAATCTCTGCACCGCTCGGGTGCTTTTTGCGGCTCCCGGAGCCCCCCCCCACCGTGTCGGCACTCCTGCCCTTCTGCGGGCGGGGGCGAGCCCGTGGAGGAGTGGGTCGTGTCACTGAGTTATGGGCAGTGCCAGCTCTGAGCCAGGAGGCGTAGCTGAAAGTGGCAGAAGCTGCTGAGTGTGTGTGATGTGGGGGCGGGGAGGAGGTTACAGGAACCAGTGGTGAATCGGCAGCTTCTTACTCAAGGCATTCTTGGAACTGCTCTGGGGTTGAGTTAGGAAACCTGCTTCTATTTTAAGGACTAGGTGGTTTTTATGCTACGGTTTCTTTGTTGTAGTCTTTCTGTGACTTGCAGTAGGGATAAGCCATCTATCAGGGACCGGCCCAGGGCTGTTCTAAGCGCTTGTGCCTTGCTAAGTGAAGAGCAAACACTTCTTGGGGCTGTTTATACACAGAGAATGGCTGTATAGACTCTCCTTGGCAACAGTCCCTGCTCTCCTGTGGCATCCCTCGCTGTTCTTTCCTGCCGTGCTACAGTGGTGCACTTGAGAATAGTATGGTGTTTCCATCTTGCACTTGAAAAAACAGTCCTGGGTTGTATCACGCTTGCTCTTGTTGTTGCACTGGCAAAGTTGTGTGTGAACTGCAGTGGTGAGTGGACTTGGGAGTCTTGCATCCTGGCAAGAGTTTGATTTCACCTTTGGGTGGCTCCTCAGGAAGTGAGTGGGTATTTGCCGTTCTCTTACGAGTCTTTCTTTCATGTGAATTCACCTGTCAGAGCAGGGAGATGCCTCTTCATGTCATTGTCTTGTGTAGTCTCGGGAAAGGGGTTAGTCACTGCAACTGCGCTGCTTCCAGTTCGGGAACTGACTGGTCGAGGCCTAGCTTGACTGCCTGGCGCACTGTTGCTTGGTGTAGGTTTTCCTTTACTGAAAAACTGTTTGTCTTATTCCAGTGTTTCTGAGATACGCTGTGGTGCAAAATGACCTCTAACTTAATGATAGTGCCTTATTCTGGACCATTTCGGGGGCCCTCCATGCAGTGTATTTACATTCTTAAGAACGTGTCCCTGAGGCGGCACAGAGCGTGCTGCAGCCCCCCTGTTAAGAGCACGCAGGTTTGGACAATGCAAGCCGTGGAAGGGTACCCCGGGATTCATATGAAGCTTTACAAGACATGCTTGACAATCTGCAAGGAAGCTTGCTTTGTGTCATGATCTTTTATAGTTACTGTAATCTAACATGTTTAATGCATTTCTTCTAAGTGAAGCGATTGTTTGAGGCTACCCCAGTCATTTCCTTTGTCTGCCACGCTTCCTTTCTTCTCCTGTTTTTCCTGTAGGCCTCTGGCTGTACCTGGCAGGAAGCGACCTTCCCTGCCTAACTCTGATTGGCTCTCCTAATTTTGGATATCGATCAGTTCATCGTGACTTGGAAGCTCAGGTTGTGATAGTGACAGAAAATAAAGCTTTGCAGCAGCAACTCCATCAGGTAAGGAGAGATAACACGGATGTTGTGCTTCTTGGTCACATAGGGAATGCTGATGACGCAGTTGCAATAAAAACCTACAGCTACAATAATTCAAAACCTTCTTGAGCATAGGATGTCTCGAGGAGCTGTCAGTTAAGTGACTATTGATGAGATGCCTGCTGCAAGTGCCTGTTTCTGGGAAATGGAGGCCATAACGGGAAAGAACATGTGTCCCCAGTGAACTCGAGTATCGGGAGTGCTCAGGCAGTGGATGCTGAGAGAGACAGCATTCAGAGAGGATCTGCTGGCTCTCTTCTGCTCGCTGATCACACAGCACGTTCCTGGGCCTTATCCCCAATATTTGGGCATTGCCAAGGTCGCACCATGCTCTAGGATAATGAGGTCAGGCCCTTTGAATTGCTGATCTTGGACTTCTGGAGGATTTTGCTTCTCAGGCATTTGGGAAATCCTTTGTAGGAATATAAATGCCAATCAGTTAGCTTTTGGGTGGCTGCCCACAGGCTGTGGAGGTGAACAGAGGCAGGGGATCTTAGTGTAGTTTCTATAAGAAGAGGATTTCTGGGCTGGTTGGATTGCCCATGAGGTTATATGACATAATATAATCTTGAATATGACATTATATAATCTTGACACAAACATTTTTCAGTGGTTTGTTCGGTGTCCCAGGGTTTTTTCTTTCTTTGTTTTTGTTTTTTAATTAGGCAGCTTGGACTGCTCAGCAGTTTTGCTGCTTCTCTAAATCTTGTCTGGTTCTCCAGCTGTCTTGACTCTGAATTTACTGCTGGAACTGACAGTGTCCCAAGTAATTTCTCATGTAGTGCTCTGATACAAAGCAAATTGGTTTGGTGCCTCTGTGTGTGACTTAGGGATCTCAAAAATGTATTCTGTTAAGGCAAGTCCTGGCATAAGAAGGCACAGTTGTCCTCGAGATCAATGGGAATTGCCCTATTGCATCAGGGCTCTTCCACAGGATGAGTCAGAGTATATCTAATCAAAAACAATTCTATTACTGGAAGAGTTGCTTGAATATTTCAATTCATATCTTGCCTCTACTTGTTTCTAATGGAAGGGGAGAATCAATGGAAATATGACAAAGGAATTTTCAGAAACAGTGCTGCAGTGATCTAATTTAAAGGGCTTTAAACCATTCCCATTTGCTGGAAGCTGATTTTGAGATTGGCTGTTTGTTTACTGTTCTGTGATCTTTGTTTAGAAGACTTAATACATTACTGGTACGCTGCCATGAAATCACTTTGCCTATGTAACGTTCGGTTCCGTTTTAAAAATGTGTGATGAGATATGGGAAGAAATTTGAGTGGTCTGGATATCTTTGGATGCTCCACTGAATGAACTGAACTTCAATTCAGATAACTGGTCTTGCTTCCAGTGATGAGACGACCTCACTGTATCAGATGACTACGGTGCAGAATCTTCATAGCAGGGCTGACTCTAGCTCTTGGAGCATTTTGGGCTTCTAAAATTAGATGGATTTGGCACACAAATGTCTTCCTTCTGTTGCTGGTTCATCTTTTTGGTGTTACTTTCCAGCGCTTGGTTCCTGCTTCCCTGTTCCACCCCGAATTTAAACAGTGCAGAGTATTTTCTGTTGTTTGTGACAGCTTAGCTAATGAAAAACAGACTTACAGTAGATGGTCTGCTCCTTGTTTGCCTGCAAATCTAGAGACCTGACTGGCTTTGATAAGAAAACCACTTCTACCTTTGATCAAACAGCTGCTTTCACGTGGAATGTGAGCATATATTACCATCATGATGGTTCATTTCCTCCTTCGGCAGTATTGTGTACACACTGGAGAAGCCTAAGTGTTTCTGGTAATTTAGTTGAAATCATGACTGCATATTCATTTGAAAACACAGCGCTTGAGCTGTGTCTAGAAAGAGCTGCGTAAGCCAGTCTCTTGAGATTATGGTAAGGTTTCCTTTTCTGGCAATTACGGCGAGGGATTTAGGATTTTTTTTGAAACTGAAGTTTGGCTCTCTTGCAACTGCGGGGCACAAAAAGGCAAAACCTTCTACCTTTGCTCTTTGTAGAGTTTAAATTGCTAATTCTTGAGGTTCGGTTACTGAGTGCACTGATAGTCATCAAAAGGTGGAGTGGTGTGGCAGGCGGGTGTGAAGGACAGATCCTGTGCTAGCTCCTCGGTGGTTCAGGTGCTCTGAGTTGTGCTGCATGGAATGAGACTCTTATGTTCAGGCTTGTGGGAGAAATGATGCAAATGATCCTTTTGGCAAGGATCCATGGCCAGTTTTATCTGAGAATTCGCTTTTCTTAAAGGCCATTATATATTTAACACTTAGGATTTACTGGGATGGTGTTTCTTTCCCTGCACAGGAACAGGAGCAGCTTTACCTCTGCTCAGGTGTAGTCTCATCAGCAACATTTGAGCAGCCAAATCGTTACGTGAAACTGTGGGTGAAGCTGGTAACACCTCTGATCAAGAACTTCTTTTGAAAGAAGAAAAGTTGCTGCTTTGGGTGAGTTTTCTGCCATTCTTATGGGGTATTTATATTGCACTGGCTGCAATTAGTAAGTGCAGCACTCTATCATGTGGAAGAAATAGGTGATGGAAACAGATGATGTGGGGAAAAAACAGGCGCATCTCTTTTCTTCTGGGGTACTTGCCACTGACTGGAATCATTGCTCAAGGTCTATATTGGGTTTCATCTACTAGAATTTCTGGAAGGGGCAATGAAAGAGAACCCATACAAGGGTATTTCCCATGCATAGAAATACAACTTCCATTTCTGAAATGTTCCTTTCAGGGTTTTGTGGAGAGGGACTGTGTTTATTTTATCTTGACCAGCTAATAGAAAACATTGTTGGAATATTTAAAATGTTTTGTCTTCTTTTTATCTGATCAGCGCTTTGCTTTAACCTTGTAGATGTTGATTAAGAAGGGCAGTTGTTTTTGCTTTTCTGCTTCGTACAGCATCCTGGATTTGCCTGGCTGTTCAGCTGCCCAGTAACTAGAGCCCCTCTGAGCTTCATGCAATCGCTCTTAGATTTTTTTTTTTCTGTCCTGTGCACATAGTCCATGCAGTTGGCACCTAAGTGTGTGCCCTTGATGCCAAGCGCTCACACATCTATTTTATTTACGTAAATATGGCCTCCGTCTCTGGGGTTGTGTATCTGGCTCCTTCATGTTAAGATGTGATACGAGTGTCTTTCATGAATTGTGGAGAGGGCATGAGAGGATGCTACTACCATATAAAGAAACTATAAATATAAAAATTAAAACTATAAACTATATAAATGCTACTACTTTATAAAGAAACAAGCAGCTCTATTTGCCTCCCCATGTGGCTTCTCTTACCACTAGCTGTGAGGGAAGTTTTATGCAACTGTATTTTAGAACTAATTGTTCAGATATTTCACGGGGTGGGATTTTGATGAATTATTTTATGATAAAGCAACAAGCATTGGCTTCCGTGTGGTGGCCAGAGCAGATCTAATCACCCTAATAAGTGTTACTGCTGATACAAATTATTTGTTGTGAAAGAAAGGGTAGAGTAGATCCTATAACCTAGAAATAGAAAGGGACATACTTCAGAGATTGGTCTGTTTGCAGCTGCACTTTCTCTGGGTTGTACAGGGTGATGTGTTGGTGAACTGGGCCAAATCTGCGCCTTTCTTCTTCCATCTGGTCTAAACAGATACGTGCTGCCATGCAGGAATATGTCGTGCACACGGCTTGATGAATTTCTGCTCACAGTTAGCACTGAGCAATCAAACAAATATCTGTGGAAAGACAGAGAGCTATGAGAAGGAAACGAATCCGGATAGTTGCATGCAATTGTTCCATTTGGCTTCCTTTGGTGGTCTGGCTCTCAACCAGCACTTTATCAGAAACCACCAATTGAAAACTGATATCCGTCATGAGAAACTCCATGTATTTTAAGAGCAGCCTCCACACGACAGCAGTTCCAGCAATGTTTTTATTGATACTTTGCTAAAATAGTTCTGGTACCATCAAACTTAGACTAAGTTACACAACTTTGAGATTTTTGCAAGTAATAGCATTTGCGGTTTTCCACAGTTATTAAAGTTTAGACCTGTAAGAGCAGAGCAACAGCGGCAAGGATCCACTTAGCGGCTTTTTCTTTTGTCTTTAGGTTAAAGGTCCAGACATAGGTGGGACCTCGCATCCGTGTCTTATAGACAGGACATTCATAGACGTTTTTGGTGTCCATGCGGTCCACAGGGATGGCTCTGATGAAGATGACTGGCATCATGGGCGTCAACTCCTTCAGTCGAGCGTCTACGATCACACCAGAAGGGATGTCCCATCGAGCGCCTGCAATATTACGAAATTGTCAGGGTACCAGCTACCCAGTGGCTTTTTCACTTAGAGGGGGCTGTTTTCATAACTACTAATGGGTGGGAAGGAGTTGCTCTAGCAGCACAGTTGAGGATGGAGAGTGAAGGTTGGGTAGCCATGGCTTAGTAGTCGTTAGGGCTAACGTTATCATCTCGCTGTGACTCATGAATGCATTTTGCCTTACTGTGTGTGGGATGTCTCAATAAATTCTGTCCCCACTCATCCCTTCAGCATGGGTTTGCATGAAAGTTGCACAGCTGAAGGTAGAACTTGGCCGTGGTGGGAACTATGATAGCTGTCCTGTGTGGTCTGTGCTCTTGTTGAAGTGGACCCCTTTGGTGCTCTGCTGATACTGCCATCTCATTCCCCCTTGTTGTTTAGCAGTAATTATTTTGTGTTCTGAGTTTCCTGATCTGTCTTGCTCACACATCAAATAAGAGTGTAATATATTTATTCACTAGAACCATGTAGCGTCAGGCAGCTCAGTCCTCGGGTTCATGATATGCAGTCTGAATCTCCAAAACCCAGTTTCTGGTTTGTGAAACTGCTTGTAAACTGGGCGGGTGCTGCCCTCAGCTGGCGCCTCTCTGACATTAGCGTGGAATAAAGGCTCTGCTTTTGCAAAAGCCGTACAAATTCAAAGGAGCCGGTGAGTACTGACACCTGCTCTGTTTGCAAGAATTTTTAAGGCTGAACTGGGCTTTCTCAGTGTCTGAAACATCTCATAAAAGATGCAATCTTTCACCTTCCATGAATAATCCATGCACGTAGGAGCCTTCTCTGGGTGGAGCTGTTACATCCTCGCGGTTTTTCTTGGTCACTTCCACTGAAAGACACATCTTGTCCAGTGGCCATTCATTTTTTCTTGCCATGGACTGCATGATAGCGGTGAGGAAGGACTGGGGATTGAAGAATCCTGCAAGCCACACTGTTGCAGGCAGCACAAAGTCCGTTGTCCAGACTTCCAGTTCCTGGAAAATAAAACCAGCAAAGTACTTCAGAGTGAAGCATGGCCTCTGAGCAGCAGGACACTGCTTTTGAGATACGATGTGACAAAGAGCTGATGCTTCACTGTGCCCAACACAAGCTTCAGGTAATCTTCCAGATGGGGAGACGAGGATGGAGGTGGTCTGTGATGAATAAATAGCAGATTCCACTGCAGCAATGAAACTTAAACCGTGAATTTGGATTGCAGTAAATACTGCTGCTATTTTTTTTTTTAACAAAGCTACACTTTAAATAGATGGTTTTATTAAATATTTTTTTCTTCTGAGACATATAAAGTTATGAGGGGGTTAGCTAGTGTTCTTTTGAAACAGTGATATACTCTAATGGTGAACCCATTTCAAACTTCTGCTCTCGTTCTTGGGGTAACAGGCCATTTCAGGTACTTCAAACTGCTTAAATTAATACTGAAAAATAAACCAGTTCACCTCTGTCAGTGTACAGTGGTTGTTCCTGGTCTTCTGTGGTATCCACTTGCTCCCTAAGCTTTAACTTTCACAAGAAATCTGCTCACCCTAATCCGAAGGAGCAGGTCTGCATACCAGGCTCCTAAGCTCAGAAGAGAGGGGTAGGCATAACGCGTCCAGGATTCAGGAACGTTGTTGTAGAAGAGAGCGTTTGCCAGCTCTTCCATATCTGATGTAATCGTTAGCTCTCCCTTTAAAAAAGAGAAAAGTCGGGGCAGTTTTATCTGAAGCAAGCAAGACTGATGGAAGTATTTGGTCTCGGACCCATCACAAAGCAGGAGGCTGGTACCGTCTGGCCGTGCCCAGCACAGCGGGAGGTGTCAGAGCACGAGCAAGGGTAGCCAAGCGCTTTGTACAAGACAAGGTTCCAAACGAGCAACCGCCGTTCGCAAATCATGGGACATTATTTGGTAGGGAGAGGCGCTTTCTAGGCAGCTACCTAATGCATACCTTTAGTCCCAAGTCTAACTCTTTCAAAGAGCGCCTGATTTCATGGGTCAAGATGTTCATTCTTTCGCATTCCTGGAAGGCAACTACAACATACGGGGTCTTGTCCGCCGCTTTTGCCATGATCTCCACCATATTGAATGGCTCTGGCAGCCTCTCAATAATCTCGTCTAGGACTGACTTCACCTGGAAAGAATATGCCATAGAACTGCTCTTATCTAAGGAAAAATGCTGTGGGTTAACAGTTAATTAACTTAGTAAGATTTTTCTTTTTCTGCCTTCGTGTCTTCCTGCGCTTCCTCCTCTGTTACTAATACTCTCTTGTTTTACTAACTGCTCTTGGATCTTGAAAAGCTGCAGCTCTTTTTTGATAGCCAAGAAGGTAAGAAGTGAAGCCCATGGAGGCTGTGAAATTCAAGTGTAAACTCCAGGGAGTCAGGAGGAAGACTTTTTAAAAAAAAAAAAAATAAAAATCTGTATTTTTAGTAGTTGCCATCATGAGTGGATTTTACTAAGCCTGCTCCATCTGCTGAGGATGTGGCATGTGAGCCACATTTTGCCACTGGCGCATCTCGACCCTGTCAAAGAGTAACTTCTCTGAACACTGCTGACTTTTGTAACTGCACCATGTGTTCAGATGGAGTGAACGCAAAAGAAACTGCCGGGGCAGCATTTTGGCCCCTTCTCTTTACCCTTTGGGTTTCTCGGAGATGCTGGAGGAGAGCAGCTAATGGTCTTATGATCTGCGTGAGTAGCTGCCTGCCTGCCTGGGATCTAGGCTGATGCAAGAGCAGGGAAGAGGGGAGAGAGCTGCAGATGGGACAGGGGCAAATAGGCAGCGGCAGCCAGTACTTTGTCTGCCCTGGGCTGCGGTATCAGTGCTGCCTTCTTGGCAGCTGTAGAGCGGTGAAGCGTTTGCTCGTCTTCAATTACATTACCAATGCCAAAGACCGGCAAAGTTACTGAGATGGAAAGGGGGGCCTGGTCACAGAGAAACCAAGTGCAAATGTACTTAAATAAAAGCTTGACAGGAGTGTCCAGCTGAGCAGAGACTGCAGAGTTCCTTGTGAGCTCTGTGCTAGCAGCTCCCCTTTCTCCAGGCTGACGGCTTGTAGCATTAGGTACTGGGCTAGAATCACACCTCCGGACTGTCTTGCACTGGTAAGAAACCAGTTAGTATTACAGGTCGTATTCTCCTGTCCATGAGTGTGGGCCCATATCTGTCCTCCCCATCTGGCCTCTGAATTGTCATTGTTTACTGTAAAGAGGCAGAAACTTTACTTGCCTTTTCCTCGCGGGAGACGCCTGAGCCTCCTCCAGCATCTGATTCTTTGGGCTGCATTTCCAAAACTGTCCGAAAAAGCCGGTCCGAAGTGACAGCCAGGAAGCCCATTTCTGCGTTGGGGTGAAGGCCGTACAAGTAAGGGCTCTCCGGTGGCAGGTTGTCATCGATGTACTCGTGGTAACCCTAAGCGCAGGGCAGGCGCTGACATTAGTTTAGCAGATACGTACGAAAGAGCGTGAGCTTCGCTTCAGCCTTGAAAATACGTCATCGCTTTTTGGTGGTGGTGCTGCACAGCTAGCTGGCGTTGCTTATTCAAGATGGTTTTTTTTACTCACGTCTTACCTAAGTTTTTCCCTTACCGCCCCAGCCACAGGAATTATTTTTGCAGCAATTCTGCGTGTTTCCACAGGATTGAAACTTTTTTTTTTCCCCCTACGTTCCCCCTTGGTTAGCATGAGGGAACTCTGACTAGTGCGCATTTATCCAGAGCAGTGGTTTTCCACAGCAAATTGCAACGTTAGTCTTTCTTACCTTGTAATCCAAGCTGGGAGGGATCAAAAACCCTGGAGCTAAGTACACTTCCCCTTCCAGCATCTCTGCTCGGATGTATTCGCTCAGGTAAGTCTGGCACAGCCGGCGGTCCCAGTCGTCTGTGATATGCCCCCCGTACATGATTTCACCAAAGAGGTACCGGAGGTCATCCCATGGTACCTACAAGGAGAGGCTCACTGTGGGGTTGCTGTAGCCTGGGTGGCTCCCCAGAAGTCCCCTGCAGCCCGGGGAAGCTGCACACGACCAGAGCTGCGGGGCCACAGAGCAACGGCTCCTGGGTTGGCCTGTCCAGCGTCCAGGGAAGTGACAGACCCTGGACCCGCCGAGGCCTGGTGACAGTGAAGGGGAGCAAGGCAGGGAACCTTGTCTCCGGTGTCTCTTGCGTTCACCCACAGATTTCACCTTGTCCCGGTATGGGCACAGCCATCCATACTTTGAACCCCCATCATCCCGTCTTTATTCAGATCAACGTTGATCATGTCTGTAAGGCCAGGTGAAAGCAGGACTCTCCTAAGGGTAGGACCTCAATCCTACTCGTTGCACCTTCATTCTCGGGACAGGCTTTGCCTTTTAGGTGGAAAGTAATTTAAAAAAACAACCCAACAAAGCACCGAGACGTGAGCCAGAGCAGGCACTCGTCCCAGCCTGGTGCTAAATGCCCGCTTTCCACCCAGCTCAGTCGCGCTGAGGACTCTGCACCTTCACCTGCCAAGAGCGTGCAGGCAGCTCCCTGGGGCGGAGGGGAAAAACTACTGGCAGCGCTGTGTTTCCTCAGGAGAAGGCAAACTGATTTGTGCAGCAAACTGATTAATTTTTTTAAAAAAGCTCGATTGTCATAGTGTGTATTGTGCTGAGGTATGGTCGCTTTGTGAGTCCCTTACCTTGGGGTTAGCCTCCAAGTAGTTGTACAGGACATTAATCGATATGGTCAGGTCACCGTTGTTGAAGGGGTAAGGTCTGTTCCAGCCCTGAGCACCAAACTTGCGCCGCTCGGCCACCACCGCGTGGAAGTAACAGAGTGCAAACAAGATGCATTTGAACTCGATTTCTTTGCTGCACATCTCTAATGTGTCCTGCAGTGGAATAAAAATGAGAGTGGGTTTGCAAGTGAATACTATCAGCCATCCCTCTATTGAAGAAAATTAACAGATGATGGCAAAGGAGAACTGAAGGTTGTTTATTAAAAAAAAGCATAAAATCTTTAAAAAATTTGCTTCTTGGTTAATTTTTGCACTCATTTGTTTATAAAAAAATTAGGAATCCACACACACATACACCCGCTGACAGTTGAGGGGGCTTGTTCGTGGCACCAAGCTGCAGCAGCTCGACATCCAGTAATTGAGCACCCTCCCGGCTTCGGGAACCCTCGGGCAGCTCTGGGTACCCCTAGGTCACGTCCTGGCACATGGGGGCTCGGGGCCGCCCCGGAGGACATGCCTGTGGGTGGGCTGGCTCCTGGCACAGCGTCTGTGTCTGCAGTGATGCCCCCAAAGATGTTCAGCCTGTGAAAGCCCAGGGACAGGGTGAGCCGGACGCGCTGACCCCAAACGGTTGAAAGGAACCAGCCGTGCACAGCGTGACCGCGGTGGGGCGAGGGTACCTGGGTGAAGAGGTCGAGGGCTTTGTGCAGGTTGGCATACATGCCCGTTGGCGGCTCGTTGGTGATTTTGATGGAGTTTTCCAGCAGTCCCTGTGGGATGATGTGTGCCTCGGGGCTGGGCGCTGGCTCGGCACTCATGAACACCCGGTAGTCGGCGTGGCTGCCCAGGCTGTACAGCTCCACCATCTTCTCCAGCGTGCCCAGCCACCGGGCCACCAGGTGGATGTTCTGCAACAGGAACCCCAACAGGAACCCTGAAGTACAACATCGGGAATCACTTGTGCCCCCCAAATTCCTGCTGTGGCTCCACAGAGAGCAGGTACAGGACAACACGGCACCGCTTGGGCTGGGGACACCCAACTGCCATCACGTGGGGTACACCATGAAAAACCCTGCGCCCCCATTGCAGGGCCGCCGTCCTCTTTGGACAGCTTCCCACGCTTTTGGCCTCCACTCTCTGTTGCTGGTCTCCTGCTCTGTGGCCCCTCTCTGGTTCCCTTGGCGCAGGCTGGCCGTGTTTGGTGCACACCGAAGGTCTGTCCGTCCTGGACGTCCCCTTGCCTCCTGCCTCGCCCATGGCGGTGCAGTGAGGGTAAGGGGCCATCGTGCCCACTGGTACTGCGTCCCCCGCCCCACTGCAGGGAGCGAGGGGCACCGTGCTCCCCCCGTCCGGCCTCCCTTGCTTCCCTGAGACCCCCATGTCCCCTCCCTACCCCCTTCCCACTGCCCCTGCTCAAGGCAGTGCGGCACCTTCCCGCTGCTGGCAGCGCTGCTGCTCCCGGGCCCCTCCCTGCTCCCCCCTCTGCCCCCGCCGAGGACAAGCCTGGATCTGGCCGCTGCGCGGGCTGAGCACCGAGGCTGTGCGTGACTGCTTGTGCACCGGGACGGGGGGAGCGGAGCAGCTGCCAGCGCTCCCCGAGCTTCAGCCATCCCAGACACCTTAGTGTCAACGGGGACACAGGCTGGGGAGCCTGGGGACACCCTGAGCCGTGCCTGGCAGGGCTGAGCGCTCCATGGTGCACCCGGTGAGCCCAGTGGCCGTCAGGGCCGAGCGCCTCGTGGTGCACCCCGGTGTGCCTGGTTGCCGGCAGGGCCGTGTGCCCCGTGGCGTGCCCCGGTGTGCCCGGTTGCCGGCAGGGCCGCGTGCCCTGCGGTGCGCCCCGGTGCCCCCCACCCACCTGCAGGATGACCCAGTGGCCCTGCGCGGCCGCCACCTCCAGGGCCCGTTCTGCCACGGCCTCCTGGCCCTGCCCCAGCGACACGTTGTGGATCCTCCCGTTGTCGATGGTGAAGTTCAGCTTTCTGCCTGGGGAGGGGAGGAAACGGCCACGGCGTGAGACGCCTTCTGCGTTAGTGTTAGTACGGAGACGGGTCTGCGCAGCTCCGGCCATTCGCTGCTCAAACCAGCAGCAGCACGCAGCTGTTGTGGGCTGGTGCCAGCCGAGGAGAGGGCAGTGGCTCACCCAGGGCCTCCACATCTTTCAGCGGGTCGACGCCAGGGGAGAGAATGAAGAACAAGGGTGTGGAGGGGCTGCTCTCCTTGTACGCCTTGGAGAGCTCAACGCTCCTTCCTTCCACAAACTTGCTCCCCATCTTCTCTTCCACAAAGTTCCTACAGAAAAATAAAACCATACTGTGAGTTAGGAACAAGCGCGGTCACTGGGCGCAGCTGGCGCGGTGATGCCGCAGGGCTCTTGCCAGGAGAGCACCGTGCCGCGTGCCCCGGACGGGTGCCAGCGCACCTGATGGCGTAGGTCATCCTGTCCGGGCGCATGCACCGCAGCATGCACAGCTTCTGCAGGGCCGACTTGTTCTTCCACTCCTTGGGGAACACCTCCTTCTCTGGCACTTCGGACTCCACAAACTTTTTCCATCGCTTTGCCGAGCCCTCGATGTCGCTATCCAAGTTCTTGAACTCTTCCATTTCCGAGAGCACCTTAAGGTCCCCCAGAGAAGGGCTAAATCACTCCTGGGCTCTGCTCACCCTCGGGGACCCGCAGGCTGGGGGGGGGTCCCTGCGGAGCCGTGCACACGCAGGGACGGCGCTGTGCCGCAGCCAGGCCCCGGGGGGTCCCGCAGCCCTGCTCCACCGGCCCAGGCAGGCTGCCAGACCTGCCCTCCGCCAGGCACGGCCGTGCTGGGGGTGCCAGAGGCATCCCCGGGGTGCCAAGGATGCCCGGTGAAATGGGGATGCTGCGCGCGGGCCCGCGGGGCATCGCTCAGACACCCCTGAGCTCACGGGCGAGTAGTCGGGGACATGGGGACACGGGCAGTCCAAAATGCTGCTGAGACACAACCTCGCCAGCTGCCTCCTCCTGCCGGCGCGAGCAGCCCGTCCCTGCTTTCCCTCGGCCCCCGGGGTGAGCGGGACGTGCGGAGGTGGGACAGGCTGTCTCTGGCGCTTGGTCAGCTGAACGGCCGGGCCCACCGCCTGCCGCAGGCTGAGTGAGGACCCCGGCGGCGCTGGCATGCTGCTGTGCCACAGCCCCTGCCAGGGGCCGGGACGTGCCGGGTCTCACCAGCTGCAGGGGACGGGGGGGGCTTTGCTGGGGGCTGTGCTGGCATCGCCTCGGCACAGTGGGCGACTGCACAGACCGACCTTGATGCCACCCCAGCCCTGGGGCTGCAGGAAGTCCACGGGGGACGTGACGCCAGCCTTGGAAGGGAAGCGCAGAAGAAAGTCCAGCTCCACTGGGTTCACTTCTTTCTTGATTGCGAGGACCTGGTGAGTCGAGAGCGCGGTGTCACGACCACGCTGGCACATACGGCCTCGGCGTGAGGGGCTGTGCTCCGGGCGAGAAGCTACTGAGCATCCAGCAGCATCACAGCAGTAAGAGAACAACTTGCCCCAACCAACACGACCTCACGTACAGTATTATACAACAGAAGCCCCACACATTTGCACGCATTACCTGGAAGGCAACCTGGGCCAGGAAAATGAGTTTGTCTCTCTCAAAGAGTCCCCGCGCGGTGTACGTATAGACTGAGTAGGTGATCTCATCCGTCAGGTTGATCACCCTTTGCTTGATGTCGTCGTCGGGGGCTGTGTGCTGAATGGCTTTCTCGAAGACCCCGTTGAATGCCTGAGGAAGAGGCGGGTGGGCAGCTCAGCTCTCGGGCTCCTGGGTGTTTTGTTAGCAGCGTAAATGCTGAAACTCTGAATCTCCGCGATCCCCCAAACCCTGTCCTGCCCATACAAACCAAGTCCCTCCTGGGTCCGCGTCTACCTTGAGAGAGAACTGGTAGATGGGGTTGATCTTGTTGAGGTCGCTCAGGATGAAGTACAGCAGGGATGCTCGCTCAGCTGCTGGCCTGTAGTTTTCTCTAGCGACATTTATTTCGACTTCGGTGACTTTAGCTTCTTTCACCTTGACACACACGAAGGCGGGCGTTATCCAGCATCCCGGCATGCGCTGAAGCAGCACCCAACCTCCCGCTGAGTGCCGGGTGCCTGGTGTGGGCTGGGAGAGCTCTCCTGCTGCCCGTGGCACCGCAGCACCAGCTCCAGGGCAGCTCGCTTACCTTTTCCTCGATTTCCATGGCTGTGCACTTTGTTGTTTCCAGGTTCTCCACCAGCGCCGTGTCCCCCAGGAACTCCCCTGCAGCAGCAGACAGCCGGGCGAGCAGGGAGTCCTCCAGCTCCTTCAGCTTGATCTTGAACTCATTCTGGGTCTTTGTGAGGTTTGCCTACAACGCCAGTGCCCCGGAGAGACGCGCGTCATTCAAGAGACTGTGGCGAAACTCTGGCATCAGTCGCCATGACTTACACGGGGTGCTCGCTAGCGAACTGCATGCAGCAGGCTGGGGACCATCAGCAGTTCTGCTGGCTTTATCTTCTACTCATTATAAGTTCTGCCTTTACAAATGCAGCCCAGGCAACATACTGAGGTACCCGTCAGCTGAGCTACGGGTCTCTGAGAAACCAGCCAAGTTTTTCATGCTGTCACCGAAGCGCCAATGCAAGAGGAGGGTGGACGTGGCCCCTCCTGGGATGTGCTGTCACCCGCAGGGTGAAGTGTCGAGCGTGCCCGTGGCAGCGCCAGGCTCCGCGGGGCAACGGTGGACCCACGGCCGCCCACGCAGATGGTGGGCGCTGATCAGGACTCGCTCGTCTCAATGAGCAACAGCAAGCTCACGGAGGTGAGATCTCACTGCTCCCTGCCAGCAAAGCCACCGCAGCCCCCCCGGGCCGCCCTCCGCTACCGTCTCACCGGCAGCCGGGTTCATACCTTCAGGGTCTCCAGGTCCGGCCGCTCTTTGGCCACCACAGCAGCCAGGAGCTGGTCCTCCAGTCCATCCCGGGTCACCAAGAAGTTGATCAGGGTGCACTGAGCCTGTACCTCTGGCTTGTAGTGAGGGTTGGAATATTTGGTGTGCAGAATCAGGCGGAAGCGTGGGTGATATTCCACTTCTTTATCTCCTATCCTAATGTATCTGTTCAGTTAATTAAACAAATTAATTTCTGTACACTTGGTAGTAACTTGTGACAGACAGAAACCCTCAACCCGCCTGCTCTTCCCGGCCACTCGAGATGTATTTCTCTGGTCGAGAAAAGGTGTAGCAAGGGCAGAAGTGCCAAAAGAGCCCCGGCAGGGCAAGGGCTGGAGGAGCAGAAGGAGCTGGCGGCTGCCCTGCCTGCAGCTCTCGGGCGGCTTCTGGGCTCGTGCTGCTTGCAGGCACCATGCCACGAAACAAGGGGAGGCTGGCGCAGCTCCCTCCCCAGCAGCCCCAGAGCCCTGTCCCTGCAGTCCCGGGGGACGAGCCCTCGCCAGACCCCGGGGAACGTGGCCAGGAAGGTCGGTGGTGTCTGGGGAAGCCAGCGCTGCCTGCAGCGGGGCTGGCAGCGCCGAGTGGGGCGGGGGAGATGGGGCGAGGGATTCTCAGCAAAACCCCCATCATGGAATAGCTTCTGTGTCTGCCAAGAGAACCCTCCCAGCTTATCGCACCTTATTGCTGGTGCACCAGGGAACATGCTCTTCTTAAACCACTAAATGAACCAGACTCTGCAGACCAGAATGGCCCAAAACGTCACATCAGCTACAAGTGTCCCCACTGGGAAATACCCGGAGAAAACTAGCGGATGTGGCCAGAGGCTCTCACGTGCATGGGGAAGGATCAGGCCCCAGCTGCTGTCGTGCCAAGGGGCATAAATCGGCATTTCAGGGCAGCAGTGGTTGCTCAGAGCAGGTGAAAGCCCTCGGCACCAGAGAACAGGGTGTGCTGACCTGCCCTTCTTGGTGGTGTTCCTGCCCAGCAGGTGGTCCAGCACTGGCTCCAGCGTCTCGCCGACATCCTCGATCAGCAGCGTCTGTCCTTCGGAAACCGCCTGCTCGATGGTGTCCAGATAGCTGCGGCCGAGAGGGGAGGGAGGCACAGCGTGGGGCGAGCGCGCGCGCGCTGCGGGGAGCTCGGGCGAACGCCCTCCAGCCGCTGCGCCCTGCTGGGCCCCCCGCAGTGGTCTGCCAGCCCCGGCCCCCGCAGAGCCCATGGCGGTGTCGGGTGCCCCGTCAGCGCTGCTGCCCTCGGGTGTCCCGAGTCTGATGGGGGACGTGGGTGCCCTGGCCTGCAGAGCCCCGCGCCCCTCCGGTGGCAGGGGAAGGGGGGCTGTTCCAGCCCGAGCCCGCGGCTGCCCCGCAGCACCCAACCCACCTCCTCTGGCCCAGGCGGATGGCCCGCAGCTCCTCCCCGTATTTGTTCTTGATCCACTTGATGCCCTGGAGCTGGGCGTCCACGAGCAGGGGCCACCGCTGGGTGTTGCAGAGGATGGTGGCGTTCTCGGTGGACGTGCGGTCGCTGGGCAGCCCCTGGTTGCTCCAGGCAGCCACGTTGGCAGCGTCGGTGAGGAGGCTGAGGGGGTCCAGCCCTGGGGTGATGCGGATGGGCGCCTGCCGGGGAGGGGCCGTTGGGCGCCTGGCCGCGGAGGAGTGGGAGCCCCTCGGTGCTGGCGGGCATGGGGGGAAGGAGCCCCAGGCACCCTGGGATGGGAGCCGTGGCCGCTCACCGCCAGCCCACTGAGGAAGGGGATCCAGCGCTTCTCCAGCAGCTCGTCCCTGTACTTCTTGGTGAAGTAGCCGACATAGGACACGAAGGCGGAGACCAGCAGCACGTCTCCGCACAGCGTCTTCTCCTGCTCTCTGAGCATCTCCACCGACTCAGCCCAGCGGACGTTTTCCGATGCCAGGCCCCCGATGAGCCTGGGGGGGTGAGAGGAGACGGCGGCTGCTACGGTGCCGCTGCTCCCGGCGCTGTGCCGGGGGGGGGACACACGACATGACCGCGACGACGCGGCTGTGATGCCCCAGGGCGGCTGTCACCAAACGCTGTTGGGATTAACCTACCTCTGCTCGGGCGGTGGGCTGCCCTCACCCGGGGCACACAGCTCCGCGGCTGCATCCCCCCACCGAATTTCTGGCCCAATTCATACTCAGGATTTTTTAATTTTGGAGGGAGGGAGGGGCTCTGATGCTTCCACAACCCCTGTGTCATTGTCAGCAGGCAATGCCAGGGAGCACCAGATGGTCCCAGCACTTCTGGAGCCAGCATTTGCACGGTACCTGTTTGCCAGCGTGATGACTCTGTTGGTTGCATCGGCCTCCTGCTGACATTTGATTTTTTCAGCTGTAGCTTTCTCAAATTGTGCAGTGAGAGCGGCCAAGTTGGCATTCAGGTCCTTCAAAAGACAACACATCTACAGTTACCTTCCGCACACGCGGTGCAGCTGCAGTAAGCTGCCAGGCCAGGAGAGAGCTCCGCAGACCCGAAGGAGCTTTGCAGCAGCCCCTGTCGTGGCGGCGCAGCTCTTGCACCTGGGCTCCAGGTTATGTGGATTGTAAGAATCTTTCTCGCTCATTTTTGGCTTCCGGCCGTGACCCACAGCCGAATTGCTGGTGGCTGATGGGGGCTGTGGCGGGGGCCGGCCAAGGCAAACAGCGGCTGGCTCCGGCAGCCGGCCCTGGCCAGGGGCTGCAGGAGGGGGCACGCACTTACGGCAATTTTGTTCTTAATGCGACTGAGTTTCTCTTGTGCCTCCGCCAGCTCAGCGTTGGCCTCCTCCAGCGCCCGCCTCTTGGGCTCCACCTCGCAGAACACCTCGTAGAAGCGAACAATGTTTAGGCACCAGGAGCACAGACCTGCCGCAGCTGTTGACTTCGACATTATGAACTCCGGATCAAAACTGGGGTCCAACTGGTAGGGCCTGGAATGGGAAAACACGCCGCGCTATGCCGCCGTGCCACGGTTGCCGGTGGCCCCGTCCTGCTCCTGCCAGGTCTCGGGCTGCCGATGGGCGGCAGGGTGGGAGAGCAGAGCAAACGCCTGGACCCCACTCCTGCCCCTTGAACCCCGCTGTGCTCACTGGGTGAGGGTCTCTCCGGGACGCCCTGCCCAGGGCAGCCCTGCAGCAGGGGGCTGGGAAGGGGGCAGGAACCGGCCATGGACTCACTGAAACGCCTTGAGACAAGCCTCGGGGATGTGCTCCTTGTCAAAGTTCTTTAAGGCGTCAAGGAAAGTGTCTACTTTTCCCATCATCACTTTGGCTGCCTTCCAGCTCTTATCCTTCGGGATCTTGCCCCTGGGGGCCGTCAGGACCATCACAGCTGCCATCACGTTCACCACCGCTTGGGGTGGGGACCCGAAGGACTTCAGCTCCGTCAGGTTGTTCTGGGGAGGGACCGTGGGGCCGCTGAGCATCGCTGCGGCACAAGGATGCCAGCACCAGCCGGGGACCCGCTTCCCACCGAGGGGTTGCCCACCTTGTTGAGCGTATTGAGGGCCTCCTGGGCAGCTACAAGCGCCGGCTCCGCTTTCGCCAGGTCGGTCTCACAGGCTTGCTGCTTCTCGGCCACGTTCTGGAGAGGCAAGAGGACGGGATGGGGTGAGCGGCCGGGGCCGACAGAGCTCGTGCTGCCCGTCCCGTGTTGGATCCCGGCACGGTGGGCACCAGCTCAGCGCCACGCACCGTGTTGATGGCCTGGACCTTCAGCTCCTCCTCATCAGCAAAGGCTTTCTCCCTGCTGACCTTCTCCGTCTCAGTGCCCACCATGTGGATCAGTTTATCTGTGTCCTCGTTCTTCTGCTTCAGCTCTGCCTTCTGGACCGCCAGCTTGGCTTTCAGGTCGTCCACCTTGACGGGGGGGAGAAACAGAGAGGGTTGGAGGGCTGGTCCTGCTGAGCCCTGCCCGGCCTCGCAGCGGTGGCTCGGTACGGCTCAGGGACCTCGCGGCCACCGTGCCCGTCCTGCGGGGATGTGCCTCCTCTCGCCCCCCACGCTGGACCCGCAGCGGGCACGATGCTGTGGGCGGGCACCTGTGACGCTGTGCTCTGCAGCTTTGTCAGCCCCTTCTCCAGCCTCTCGATCTTGGCGGTGAGCTCGCTCCTTTTTTTTGACAGCAGGTTTTTGTAGAGCTTTATCTGCTCTAGGAAGGTCTTTGGCGTGGTGTAATTATAGCGTCTCTCCATGGCCAGGTAGGTCTTGGACATCTCCTTAACGCTCATGTGGACATAGGACATGAACTGGCTGATGGAGACCTTGACCTCGGCCTGCACCAGGAGCACAGACAGTGAGCCGCTGCGCCGTGCGGACGTGGTGCCAATGCTGGGGTACAACCGAGCCTTCCCGCAGCGTTGGTTCCACATCCAGCCGCAGAGGCCGGGAGGGAAAGCGCCGCTTTTCGTTAAACAGCGCAACGCGTGGCTGGGAAATGTAAGTGAGCACGGCACTAGCGATGCTGCTTCTTAAGCCCCGCTCTGGTTTTCCTGGCTCTAAGCCCCCACGTTAACCTGAGCTGCACTGCGGAAAAGCTGCTGTTTCCGGGCTGTTATTTGTGGCGGTGTTTTAAGGACAAATGGGAAACAAGGAAAGGTTCGTCCCCACCTGCATGGCGTGGGGCTGCAGGCTCTGACCCCGGCACCGGCTGCGAGCTTACCCCAGACCCATCCCCAGCTCGCTGCCCCAGCACCCCCGGCTCATGCCAGACCCCATCCCCGGGCATGTTGCAACAAGGAGAGCAGCAGAGGTGCAGGTCATTCCCCAGCGCAGCCTGGTTTCCCCAGCCCCCCGGGACAGAGGGCTGTGCACCGGCACGGCCCCGGCGTGCACCAGCCCGGGGTTCCAGCTCACCTCGATGTTCCCTGTTTCCTCCAGGAACCGGCTGCTGACGGACACGAGCGCGTCCTCTGGCCACTCGTGGAACCAGTCGATGGCCATACGGTTGACCACGGCGGGGAACCTTCTCGCCCGCACCCGCAGGGTTGAGCCCACGGGGGAGAAGCAGAGGATGACCTGGGGCAGAGCACCGCGGGTGAGCGGGGTGTCCCCGCTGCCGGGGGCCGAGCTCGCATGCGGGGCGGCAGGAGCATCGCTGCGGGCTCCGCATCGCTGCAAACTCTTCTGCTGGAGATCAGGACTTGGCCTCCCACCCATTAACTCCCCTTCCCCATACATGGGAAATGGTCTGCGATCGTGCACCCTGTGCCTCTCAGCGGGGCTGGGGCCGGCACCGGACCCCCTTTGGTGGCTGCGGCCAGCGGCCGAGCATGGTGCCCACACCGGTGTCCCTGTGAGCGCCCAGCACAGCCCGTGGGGGCTGCTCACCCCCCTCTGCCCCACGGGAGGTAAACACGTGGGGGTGAAGCTGTGCCCCTGGGGCTGGGGGTGCACCACTGGCTAGGGAGCCTTTGAAAACATCTCTCACCCCAACCCATCACCGTGTAATGAAACCACGGTTTTCTGTGTCCTGTCTGCAAACAGGTTTTGGATTAGGCAAGTCAGGAGCTCCAGAGCGAACACCCACCTTTAACTGACGTCTGACTTTTTCTATAAATAATTTCCAGCAGTTTTCCCTTGTATCCTGCAATCCAAGGAGCTTCACTTGGGGCCTCATGGCACTGGTAATGTTTTCCAGGTCATCATCCTGAAAGAGCCCTGGCACCTCCCCAGACACCAAGAAGTCATTGATTAGGACCAGGAACGATTCTTCGGCGACCTGGGAGTCCGTCATCAGGAACACGGTGGGGATGTTCTTCACGGCTGCCTTGATGTACTGGGAGGCGAGGTCCAGCTGGGGCAGGAGAGAGAAACCGTCACCCCCCTCTTTTCAAACCCCCGAGCTGTTCTCCAAAGGGACTGGTTGGGTGCAGGCCGGTGCCCCTGGGCTGCCCTGGGAAGCCAGGAGGGTGCCTTGGGGAAGGCGCTGGGTGCCAGCTGCTCCGCTCGGGGACGCGGCCGGGGCTGCCTGCACCGCACCTCCCTCATGGGCCCGTCCCTGGCTGGGGAAACGCTGCAGCCCCTCGGGGCAGGACTCACGGGTGTTCAGAAAGCACCTCTGAGCAGATCGCACGGGGTACGGACGCAGTGACGAGAGCAGAGCGGAGCCCCCCGTGCCCGCCCCGGGCCCCGGAGCCACCCTGGGGCTTGGCACCGCTCCGCGTCTGCAGGATCCGTCCTGCAAGCAGGCGGTGCTGCCCCAGGGGGCCGGGAGGAAAGCTGCTCTCACCTTCAGGTCTGGGATGCCGTAGCCTTTCTTCGGCGTAATCTGAAACACGTTCAGATTGCTGATGTAGGCTGCTAGCCGCGCCAGACTCTGCTTCCCACTGCCTCCTACCCCCACCAGCAGCGCGTTGCCCCAGGGAGACTCTAAGATCCGACTAATTCTGCAAATATGAGACACTGCATCTTCAAAGAGCACCTGAAGAAAACAGGAGGGGAAGGTTTGATATTCTGAATCACAGCAGGAAAAGCAGCGAACGCCCCATAGCGTACAAACCCGAGTGAGAGCGATGCTGCAGCCGCGTCTCTGTGGTGCAAGCGCTGCCTCGGCACGGAGCTGCCCGCAGCAGGGCACTCACCAGGCTCATCGCCGCGTTCACCTCGTTGTAGTTGTCCAAGGCTTCTCCCAGCAGCTTGTTCAGAGCCGGCCAGCTCGGCACCGGCAGGTACTTGGGCTCCCTCATGCCCTGGACGAAGTGGTAGTAGACGTTGGGCTTGGCGAACACCAGGTCTTCACCGAGCTCCTGGGAGAGGCGAGGCCAGACGTGGGGCTCAGCCGTGGGGCTCAGCCGTGGGGCTCCGGGGGGGTACCTCTGCCCCTGCCACTGCCGAGCCCGTGCTGGGGAGCTCAGCCTGGCAGTGCGGCCCCGCCAGGGCGGGGCACGCCCTCATTTTCCAGCACAGCTTACATCAAAGTACTTTCTGCAGGTGTCCGCCAGCATCTTCCCGAAGCCTTTTTGATCCCTTTCATCAACGAGCTTGTCTCCATACACCCTCTCGGCTTCGTGGAGCCAGAGACGCACCAAGTCCACGGGACTTTTCAGGCATTCGGGGGTGGAGAACAGCAGGCCCTGACAAACACAGGAATCCCTCAGACCCCAGGGGTTTATTTTACTGCTGCTCAGAGCCGAGTTTAAAGGTTGGCTCTGGGGAGAGCTCATGGTGCTTTTCGAGAACGCGGTGCACTGCAAGGATGCATGATGAAGGAGAGAAAGGAACGAGGATGTTTTAGAGGAAACAGCCCTCCCACTACCTGGAATATGTTGGAGAGGTCGCGGAGGTTGAAGAGGTAGTGGAACTTGATGGCTGTCGGCAAGAAGGTGGAGGCGACCTTCTGGTGGAGAGCTGTTGGCAGGAAAGAGGGGGTGAGCGGGCGGGCAGGCCCCCAGAGACCACTGCAGCCTCCGGTGCGATCCCTGAGCCCGGCTCGCTCTCCCCTCCGTGACCTTCGGCAGGTAGGACAAACCTGGGGGTTTAGGTGGACCATTTCTAGGGACGCGACGCTGCATTTTGAACATGCATAGGAGACAAGGAGGAGCGAAGGTTTCATTTGCATGGTGCCATAACGCAGAGGTGCTGCGTGGGGCTCCTGGGGTGCTGGCCGGCTGCGGTGTGGTTGGGTTTCCCGGTGCTGGTGGGTGCGGGGGCGTTCCCTGGGGCCAACGCTGGCGCGCGCCGCCCTCCCACCCCCCCGGCGCGGCAGGGGCTCACCCAGCGCTGCTGCGACCAGCTGGGGCTGCAGCTTCTGGACGGCGGGCGGCATCCTCTGCAGGGCCAGGTGCTGCGCCAGGATGGTGCTGTACATGGTGCGCAGAGCCTCCTGGCCGGGAAAGCTGACGGCGAAGACGCAGAAGTGGCGCTGCAGAAAGGAGCAAAAATTCAGGCGGGAGCTTTGCCTCAGGGGCTGATGCGGGCGGCCGGCACCGCGAGGTCCCCCACCACGTCCCAACCCTGTCCCAGCCCGTCCCGCTCCGTCCCACACCAGCCCACCCGCTCTGGGCTCCGGTCCCGGGAGAGCGAACCCGCTGGGGCACAGCCCCGGCCCCACAGGCCCTGCGTACCTGCAGCCTGGGGTCGATGGTGAAGGACCCGGCGGTCGGGTTCATGCAGGCCACGTACTGACAGTTGTGAACGTCCTTCTGGGTCAGTTTGGTCCTGTCGTACCTGCGCGGGGACCAGCGCCGTGACGCTTCCCCCGGGGATGGGTTCCTCCGGTCGGGCCGTGCCCCGCCGACCCAGGGGGACACGGGAGCGGGGATCCCCGTTCCCCCGGTGCTTGGCGCAGCCCGGCACCACTCTTGGCGATGCCGCGGGGGGCCCTTCCCGTGCCCCGCAGCCAGACCTGGCCCCAGACCTCCCCACGGCAGACGGCACTTGTCACCTCTCCCTCCCTTCCCAAGCGAGCCCCCCCGCCTGCGCCACATGCTGCGCTGCCAGGCATGGGGGTCCCTCGCCGGGCCTTCCCCGCCGGCGCTGGCAGTGGGGCTGTTTGCCTTGGACGGGGTTTGGAGTTGCCAGCAGAGAGTTTTCCCATGCCTCTGCCAAAGCCTCCCCAGCAGCTCTGGGAATGGGCGGGCTGGGGGGACAGGCGGCTTGGCTCTGCCGGCAGCGCGGCGCAGGAGGCAGCACGGGCAGGGCACGGCTCCACCGGGATGGGAGAGGCCCCAGTGCGGCGCGGGTTTGCTGGGCAGAGGGTCACCGAGCCCCCCGCAGTGGGGGCCGCCGGCTGGGCACCTACCAGTGCCCGCGGTCCACGTGCTGCCGGATGAGCGTGTGCGGTGCCACGGTGCCGTACTTGTCCACCTCCGGCATGTTCATGTCATCGATGAAGTAGATAAGCCTCCTGGTCCCGGGCGGGCCATAGCTCCTCCCCGATTTCTTCTCCAGGGGCTTCTCAAGGACGGCTGCAGCGAGAGGAGCGGGTGGGCGGTGGGGCAGTGCCGGGGGGCCGCGCAGCGCGGGCCGGCTGCCAGCCTCGGCCGGCCTTACCCTGCAGCATGGCCGAGGTGGTGTAGAAGTTGAAGGGCACAGACTGCACGAGGTATTCATCTGCGCTGAGCACTTTGAGCTTGTCCCACATCAGGACCGATTTTCCCGTCCCCGCGTTCCCCACCAGCATCACCGGCCTCTGCTTTTCCATCAGCAGGTCCATGAAGTAGCGCACGCGAATGGTCTCCGTCGTGTGCACCACGGAGGCCTGGGGAAACGGCGCCGTCAATCCCCAGAGCTCGCCTCTCGCTGCTGGAGTCGACGTTGGCAGGCAGAGGTGGGATCTTCCCTTAGAGCAGCGGCAGCGTGCAGGCAGCCTCGCCTGGTGGTCCTGGCAGAGCCAGCTGGTCTAATGGAAGATGCTCTCTCTCCGTACAAACCTGGTCCCTCTCTAAAGCAAAAGGTCTCAGGTGCTTGGTTATTCTAAAGACTTTCTGACCAAAAATAGGAGCCGTCAGAAAAATGAGTTATTAAAACAGAACAACACAGCGCAGTTCCTGAAACTGTCCCCAGTGTCTTTGCTCAGCCGACGCACGGGCCCAGTTCAGCCGCGGCAGCTCTCCCTTTCCCTGACATCTCGGACACAAGCCCCCTCCCTCAGGACAGCATTTCAAAAGACGTGAAAATAAAGTTTTAAAGTACACTTTTGCATTCAGGCGATACTTATAATTATTTCATGAGAATCTACAAAGCCATGGCTTAATCTGAAATTTAAAAAGTGGAGTTGCAAATCGCAGCTCTCGCTGAGGTTTCCGCGGGGTAAAGCAGAACCACAGAAAGCCACGGGGTTTGCCGGGGTTTGCCTGTGCGGCGGCGTGGCAGCGCCAGCCCGAATCCCTGCGCCGCTCCAGGCGCGGGGCCTTGCCCAGCGTTGCTCAGGGGAAGACCATGGAGTAAGAAACAGATAAAACACGTAAACACAAAGAGCTCGTGGGAAATACCTGTAAAGGGACTTCAGGATCGAGTTCGAATTTTGGCACTTTTTCAGTCCAGAGCATGAATTTCTTCGTTTCCGGATCAATGTAATAGTCAAAAATTGTTCCCTGAGAAGGAAACTTGACGGTTCTAAACTCGTTCACCCACCACTTGCTGAACTCCAGGCGGTAATCCACGAGCTGGGAGGAACCAAACAGAGGAAAACTCAGAAACCGGCCAATGTTGTTGCTTTAGTATTTTCGGCAGGGATGCAGCCGAGGGACGAAGCTGGGCAGGAGGCTCTGGCAAGCAGGCGGGTGCGGGCAGGCGTCGGGCGGTTGGACCCACAGCCGTACCTGGTCCTGGAACATGGCCCCCCCGAAGGCCCAGGCACAGGCAAAGACGAAGTAGAGCTCATAGAGCTCCCGGGGCGAGTCCGGCGGGGCGGTCTGCGGCGTCAGGAGGCACTCCAGCAGGTACAGCACTGTCTGTATCACCGTGATCTCGGGGACAGGTGTGACCTTCTTGAATCCAGACTTGAGCTTCTCTAGGCACACCGGCAGGTACTTGTCAAAGAGGATCATCAAATTGGCCTTCTCGGACTGCACCGTCCTCCTCTCGATCCAGCTGGTCACAACGCTGTGGGAGGGACGGGCAGGGCTGCAGGGGAGCGTGTGGGGGGCCAGTGCCCATCCCATCCCATCCCATCCCATCCCATCCTGTCCCATCCTATCCCGTCCCATCCTGTCCCATCCCATCCCATCCCATCTCATCCCATCCCATGCCATCTCATCCCACCCCGTCCCATCCCATCCCGTCCCATCCTATCCCGTCCCGTCCTGTCCCATCCCGTCCTGTCCCATCCCATCCCATCTCATCCCATCCCATCCCATCCCATCCCATCCCATCCCATCCCATCCCATCCCATCCTACCCCGTCCCATCCCATCCCGTCCCGTCCCATCCTGTCCCATCTTGTCTTGTCCCATCCCAATCACATCCCACCCCGTTCCATCCCATCCCACCCCATCCATCTCCCCCCCAGGCTCACGGGTTCCAGCCCAGGTCTGTGGGGTTGATGTAGAGGATTCCCGCCCGGGACACGGTCGCCGGCGTGGCGGTCCGCAGGTGGCTGATCTCGAAGAGGAGCCGCATGGTGGGGTTGAGGGGGATGCGCTCGTTGCTGGCCAAGGTGAGAACCTGGGGGAAGCAGCCTGTCATGGGGCGATGCCCTGATCTTGGGGCCCAGGCACGAACACAAGCTGATCAGCCCGAGTTAATGAGCGAGCAAAGCTCCTGGGGTGTGACAGCACCGACCTTGTTGTCATCCATGACCGTGTTCAGGGACTCAATCCACATGGGGTCAATATCTCCATCGAGGATGATCCACTTGGGCCCCTTATGTGTGATGTTGGCCAGGTCACGCATCGCTGAAGAAAGCAGACCTGCCCCATAGAGAGACATGTGGGTTGGTCCTTTTCATGCATGGCATGTTTGCTGGGGGCACACGTGGGACTGGGTGCTTCCCTGAAACACATTCCTCCTCCCTCGTACTCCGGTAAAAAGCCACCAAAGACCTATGGTGAAAGGTCTTCCCCCTCCATCACCACATCACATGTGTCTACAGAGACACATTTTATGAAGGTATTTGCCTATGGGCCAGCCGCTGCTGAAGGACGGTTTGGGCCAGTTCCCACCTGGGGTAAGTGACCGCTCACAAGCATTGGTGTCTCACCGTCCTTCCACTCTCGTGTGGACGGATGAATAACCCCGAACAGCTCATTGCAGGTCACGGCCTTTGGGTCGAGGTCCACAGTGACCGGCTTCCGCTTCATGCTTTGGTATGTCTTGTTGAGCGACCTCAGCACCTGCGGAGAGGGGAACCGTGCGGCCGCAGCCGCTGCTCCTGTGATGGTGTCTGCAGCCTTCGGCAGCCCTTGCCTGCAGCGGGGGGCACAGAGCCTTGCTCCCACCCGCCGCAGAGCACCCAGGCTCGGACAGCCGCTGGGAAGGCTCCGGACCTCCCTCTGCGGAGCCGGCTCCTGGCCGGGGTGTTGTGGGAGCCCAGAGCCCATCCTGCCGGCACCGCAGCACGCAGGGCATGGCGAGAGCGTGCCCCTGCCTGCTCCCTGCCTCATCCCCGCTCTGCTCTCGGGTGTCCGGGGCAGCCCCTGAGCTCTGCATCCCAAACCTGCTCAGCTCCATGGGCTGAGCCCGGCACACATGGTGCTGGAGGGCCCGGCGTGGCCGTGGACGCTGGCCGTGCTGCCATCCCCTACCCAGACGCTGCTGCTGGTGCAGCCGGGGTTCTGTGCAGCCGGCCGAGGCTGGCAGCAACACCCTCGCCGAGAGGACAGGGGAGGCCATGGGATGTGCTTGGCCGGGGGCAGGAAGAGACCCGTGTCCTCGGGGATGGTTTGGCCGCTACCTGGGACTTGCCGCAGCCGGCGTTGCCGACGACAAAGACGGAGTGTCTCACTTGCAGCAGCTCCTCCAGCTGCACCACCTTCAGCACAAAGCTCTCCTCCGCCTGCAGCTTCAGCTCCAGCACGGACTGCCTAATGATCTGGGAGGGAGAGCGGGCGCTGACCACGGGCAGCCGTCACGGCCTTGGCAAGACCCCAGAGACGAGCCGGCTGCCCCCAGAAGTGCCGAATGGACCTTCAGCCTCTGGACACCGTCAGGGCTGGGATGTCTCCGGCACCGGTGCCGCGCCTGGGCTTGCACCTTCTCAAAGTTGATGTCCCTCTTCCTGGGGACGTCCAGGGCTGGGAAGAGGTCTCCAATCAGCCCCATGAAGACGGGCAAGTCGTCTGTCACGATCTTGGGGATGTTGAAGTCTCGTAAAGCTCTCATCAGAACTTGGTCCTCAGCACGGCCAGGGTCCCCTCTCTTCAAGGAGCCAGCTACCACCAGCACAGACTTGATAGCCCGCAGACCCCAGTCATAGTGGTCCTGCCAACCGGCAGCGAAGTATTACAATTCCGCTTTGGTGAGGGAGAACTGCTTTAAGCAAGACTGCAGAGGAACACCCTGCCCAGTGCCCCACACCCGGGTTATCCACGCAGTGCCCAGCAGACTGGACTGAAACTGAGCTTATTTACAAGACAAACCCCAGTCAGTCACGAGGTGAACGGCAGTCTGGCTTGCTTCCTGGAAGCACATTTTTATTGTAAATCACTTCTGCTGGGATGAATAATATCTGGATGCTCTCATCTTAAATGGCTGTATTCTATTCTATTCTATTTTTGGACTTCTTGATTTCTTCCAGAAGGCAGAAATATGGCATATGATGCACCAGCGTGGAAGTGGAATTTGTCCAGCCATAGACCTGAACTATGCAGAACGTCAGCCAGCACATTACTACCAGCAACCCTACTACAATCTGTCAGGCCTGAAATTCAAATGGACTCTTTCATCTTAAAGAACCTTGCAATATTGTTAAATTACCTGTTTAGATAGTAGCTCTTTGCAGAGTGTGTACAAAGTAATGAACTTTCTTGCTAGAATCTTAGCATCAATAAAACCTTCTGCAACAAGCATGATTTCACAGATCAGTTCAAAATCGGGGACCACCATGGCGCAGGGTCTGGAGAAGAGGAGCGGCAGGTTAGCAGGGCTGCGCACGGACGTCCACACGCCCCTCGTCCTCCCACAGCCAGCAAGAATTTGCACCCAAGTTTCCAATATAAATCGTTCCCTGCTGCTGGTAGCATCAGAGACGCGGGCAGTAATTTACGCCGGCTGGAGTCTCTGGAGGTCTCCTGTCCGGCCTCCTGCTCCAAGCAGGGCTCAGGTCACCCTGGGCCTTCTCTAGGCACAGTGTGAGTTCCTCCAAGGGCAGAGATCCGACAGCATCCCTGGGCCACCCTTTCTGGTCTTGACCATCTTTTTTTCTTATTCTCAGTCGGATTTTTAGCTGAAGGTGGCAATTAGACACCCCGACCATCCTCTTCTGCAGGCTGAGCAGCCCAGCTCTCCCAGCCTCTGACCTGAGCAGGGGCTTTGTGCAGGGCTGTCCTGGGGTGCCAAGGTCTCCCTGGCACAAGGGCTGCCAGTACACACAAATATCCTTGTTTGCACTAGCAAAGGCTTAGCTCACGTTATGGATGTAGCAGGTGAGTGTTACCACAGAGGTAAATGGTGTAACGACTCCCAGTTACGCACTGACCCGTCTGCCTACAGGTACCTGAACAGAGCTTTTAAGTTTTCAGGCAGTTCTGTCCGTCCTGCGTAGCCAGGGTTCATGGTAATGAACAGCCCAACCGACGGGATCAGAGCGATCGTCTCTCCAAGGAAATGGAATGTTTTCTTCTTGGCGCGAATTGCATCTTGAACACATTTCACCTGGCAGGCGAGTGGAGCGTCAGTGCCGGCAGCCCCTGTGCCCCTGGTTCACCCTCACCGACTGCCTGCGGAAAACAAGCCTGGAGGCTCAGTCGTGCCATTGGCAACGCTAGAAATAATATTGACGGCTTGCCGAAGGCACGGCAGCGTAGCAATCCCCGGGCTCAGGAGACCTGGCCTTAAATCAGCTTCTTCCCAGGCACCGCGACGCCCCGTCCCCGGGCGATGGCAGAGCCGGCGGGGGGGTGGCAGGTCACTGGGCTGGGACACGGCTGGGCTGCGTGATCCTAACCATGCCCAAAGCCTCCGTACTGCTGCGCTTCCCCTCCATTTGCCTCCCAGCATGACACAGTGGAAATAACAGCAGCAAACCGTCCCTTTGAAAGTCAGGTTTAACTAAGACAACATTCAGTACGCGAACTGGAAACGCTGAGAGGCTCACCCGGTCCCTGTGGCGTGCCACGCTGCTGCTGGTTTTGTACATACCTGCATGGCGATCACGGACAAAACCTCCACTGAAATGCGATTGAATTCGTCGAAACAGCCCCAGGTGCCGGTCTGAGCAAGCCCCTTGTAGATGTTGCCGCAGGACTGGAGAGAAAGCACCGGAGATGGGCTTCAGACACCGAACTCTTACATGGAGGCTGCAACGCGGGGTTTGTTAAGGAAGCTCAAGTGTGGGGAGCTGCTCGTGCTTTTATGGTTTGTGCTCTTCCCTAGGGAGATGCCCTGCAGCGTTGCAGCCCCCCAGGCTCCCACGGGCTTCCAGGGACACGACCTGGCTGGAGCCGTGGTGGGAGTGAGTGGGTGGGACGGCACAAGGAGCTGCTGCCGGACCCACGTGTTTCTCGCCGGCTGCCGAGCCAGGGAGAGGAGAGCAGCTTCAGGGCACTGGTGATGGACGCTGCAGCTGGACACGGGGGGTGCACGCTGCAGTGCTGCCTCCCGAAAGAGGGTCCCCCCTTGTCTTGGCGGACAACCCATGGCTCTCGCCTCGGTGCCGCTGTCCCGCTGCCCTGCGCCCTACCTTGTAATCCATCTGCTCGGAGCAGTTGAAGACGTAGACCATCATGCCCACCGCCCGGCCCAGGTCCTTGGTGGTCTCCGTCTTCCCGGTGCCCGCGGGGCCAGCGGGGGCCCCCCCCATGAAGAGGTGGAGGGACTGCGTCAGGGTGATGTAGCACCTGCAGAGGGAGGACGGGCAGGGCTGAGCGGTGCCGGCAGCGTGGCGCGGGCGGCGGGAGGCACGGGGAGCCGAGCCCCTACCGATCCGTCAGGGGGGTGATGACCAGCCGGGGGGTGTTCCCCAGGTACTCGTAGGAGTACCGGAGCTGAGCGTCGCAGATGTTGGCGTAGCAGTGCCTCCTCCCTTCGTCCCAGCGGTGCCGGAGCTGGGACTGCCAGGTGAACGCCTGGGCGCTCTCCACCTGCGGAGCAGCCGGCTGCGGAGGGCAGGCAGGCACCGGCGCTGCCCGCCCTGCCCCGCCAGCACAGCGAGCTCCCAAACACGTGTTGGGGCCGTTTGTCACCTCCGTACACGAGGAGAGCATGCAAACGGGTCCCAGAGCAATGCTGGGGTGGGGGAGGACCGTCCCGCCATGTGGCCCAGCCCACCCCACGCCCGCCGACTGCGGTGCACAGCCCCGCGCCGAGGCTCCCGGCTCCCACCAAGCGCGGCAGGAACCAGCAAAACTGGTCCTCGATCTGGCTTCGCACGAAACCCAGCCCAGTCTTGTCCGAGCCCGGCCGTGCTGTCACCTCCCCGGCTCCCGTGCACCCCTAACACCCCACGTGTGGTTTCCTCATGCACTCAGGATACTTTGAAAATATTGGAAAGTAATAAAATAACAGGAAATCTTTGCTCAGAAGTGCCAAGAAACAAAGCAGTAAAAATATCCTCTTGTAACGAATACCTTCGCAAGGATCATTTTGGCCACAACATCCCTGGCGTGGACATCAATGGTACAGATTGTCATGATCTTCATCCTGTCTCCTGCAGTTAGGTTTCCAATGAGCAGTGAAATCAGGGCATTTAGCTGAGTAACCTGAGGAAGGAAAGAAATGAAGAACAGAAAAATGGCATCGCACTTTGCCCATCTCCCAGTGACCCCCCGGACCGGACCTTGCCCCTTCCAAGCAGAGAGGGGCTGCAGGACAGCCTCCGGTCAGGTCCGAGGAATGCCAACCTGTTTTCTGTTGTAATCCCTCATTGCATTCTCATAGCCTTCCTCCAGCCTTGAAAAGGCAATGCCGACTTCTGTAGTCCACCAGATCTGGGTGCACGTCAGAGCAACCTGCAGCAAACCGCAGCGACAAAATGTGGCCATAAAGGGAAAATACGCCGTCCCCGCGACGGCTCGGGGCAGGCGCCTGCACCTCCCCAGTTCTGTGCTTGCTCCTCCTCTCGGACCGCGGCTCACGGAGCCGCCAGCCACCAGCCCCACGCAGCAGCTCCCACCTGTGCCGGGTAGTCGAACACCCACTGCTCCCGTGGCTTCTCCTCGTAGGCCACCACCGCCTCGGGGATCAGGCGCCGCAGCGTGGAGCGCATGCTCGCCAGCACTCGGTTCAGCCAAACCTCGACCTAGAGGGTCACATCCAGCAGACCCTGAGAGAGCGGTTCCCAGCCCGCGTCGGGTCTGCCCGCGCGACCCGGCGGCAGCGTGCAAGCGGCTCCCTGCTGCTCTGCGCGGCAAGCTTCTCCCTGCGCGTTGCAGCAAGCTGCATGAAAGACGCTGGCACGCAGCCCTGCAGGGCACTTCCCCTGGCAGGTTATGGGGCATGGTCTGCGGGTGAACAGCAGCGAGGGGAAAAACACACTGTGACCACCTGAGGGGCTGCAAGGCTGGAGTGGGTTTGTATGTCTGATGCTGCTGCAGCCGTGCAGCAAAGTGTTCTGCACCTGTAATGCAGATCCCGTTTCTGGGGGGTTTTTTGGCTGAAAGGCTTCACAATTGCATTTTAAAACTGCTGCCAGGCTGTTAGTGCACCACAAGCAAAAGGCTCGTCCCCGTCCTGAACCTGCCCACCTCTGCCCCCGCAAGCGGAGGCTCCACGGAGCTCGGCTGACCTGGCCAGACAAGTCACAGTCTGCGTCGAGGGGCACGTACTCCTCGTCCCTGCTGAACATCCCCAGGCCAACCTTCAGGGGCTTTTTGTCCGGACTCATCTTGAACTTCAGTTTAGCCAGACTGTCGAACAGCTTTGGCAGATGACGGGACACCTGAGCACAGAGGCATGGCAGAGGGTCAGGGACCCCCGGTCCCACGCAGAGGTGTAATTGCCGCTTGGATTAACTCCCGCACGTCTCTCAGGGCGCTGCATCCCTGAGAAGGGGGGTACTAGGGATGGTGTTCTGCCCGTTAGGATGAAAAATATTTTGAAACTGCTATAACAAGTTAGCAGGCAAGAGACACAGGACTTGCCTCCATGCTTTACACCCAACCCATACCTCAACTGGCTCATTCCCATTAGATAAAATATCAAGCAGGTCTGCAGAGGAAATAAAGTAGAATCTGGGAAAAGCCAGTCTTTTGGTCTCGAGGTATTCGGCCAAAGCCTTCTCACAGAGCACCAATCTAACAGAAAACAAGGAAGAAAAAATGCGGTTAAACCCTCCACATATTAATTTTTACTCTTTGCAAAGTCATTGCCGTGTCGAGGAAGACGCCACTTGGGAGAAATCAAACTCTTCCTTTGGCCCTAGACCAGCCTCTCCATAACGCTTCACCGGGACGGCTCAAACCTCACCTTCTCTGCAACGCTTCCAGCTTGTCATAGAGACCGGGCTTGTTTGTAGCTTCAATCACATTGGGAGTTTTCACCGCATCGGCCATTAATTCCTGCAAGAGGAAAAATGCTTCAGCTCTACCTGAACTGGCGGCGAGCTCTCGGAGGCCCGGGGGGTGATGGGCTTCGCACTTTGAAATCTTGATCAATAGCATCAAAATGCTTTGAGTCCTCCGGCAGTTGACTGCGGATGTCTTCGGAGCCGATGAAGATGCTTTCCAGGTGACTCCACGTCCTCTGCACCTCAAACCAGATGCTGATAACGGAGTCGGTGGTCGACAGCTTCTGCTGCCAGCCCGACACCTCCTGAAGGAAGAAGGCTAGGTACTTGGAGGTCATCAGGTTCTGCAGCTGCACTTGGTTGTCCTCCAGCATCTCGATGAGCACCTCATCCGACTTGAGCAGCACGATGCCAGTCCTGGTGTGGGGCTCATGCTCGAACCGCATCGTTGCCCAGGTAGTGTCCAGGGCGTTCAGCACCTGCAGACGGAGCATGAGAAATGAGCTGGACCCTGCTGTGCCAAGTCCCAGACCCTGCGGAAAGGCAAGGCAGCAACAGGAACGTCTCCTCTGGAGCACGAGCTCCACGGGTGCCGCGCTGCGTGTGGACTCCAGCCCCCAGGAGCAGGACCACGAGCGCTAACAGCCACGGAGCGGCATCAGAGCAGGGCTCTCAGCAAAGCAGGACAGGAACCGAGCCCCATTTACCTTCTCCATCCCCGACTCTTTCACGGCTTTGTCCACGATGCCACGAACCTCATCCTCGAACTTGTGCAGGTTCAGCTGCAGCAGATCCGCGAGGGTTGTGTCCTCGGACATGGTGAAGTTCACCTGGAGCAGAACCGGCACCGTCGGGGCATGGACTCCCCTCCACGGAGAGGCAGCCCAGCAGCTTGCCCAAATGAGCTCATTAACACCCATGTTTAAAGACCCTACACAAATATTTGTGTATGGCCAGCTTTTAAAAGGGATTGCATGCTTCCCCTGATGGATGCAAGTCTTGGGAGCCTCGCGGGTCAGGGGTTGGAGCCAGGGAAGGGCGGGAGGGCTGAGAGCACCTTGGTTGCCTGCATGAGCTCATGCCAGTGCCGGTCCCTGATGGCCGGGTTCTGCAGCTCGTTCACGGCACGCAGGGATGTTATCATGTTCTTCACGCTGTTGTCCAGCCCTGTGAACGCATCCCAGCTTCTCATCTCCTTATCCAAGCTCCGAATGTCTTTAGCAAATTTCTTACAATCGATATCCATCTGCTCAACATCGATATCCTTCCACCTGGTGGTCTTCCAGTCGTCAATGCTCGTGTTAACCTGAATTCGGGAATACATCTTCACAGGACGTGCAATTAGCAGAAGCATTCCTGCCCAGGATGAAGAGCAGTATACCCAGCGCCTGCACACCCCATGCACCCGCCATGCCTCCCACACGTGCACACCCAGCACCCGCACACCCGTTGCACCCATGCTGGGGTGCGCAGCCTCTGCACCAGCAGACCTGCTCTAACGCTGTGACAACCTGCCCCGTGCCTCATCCCACCTCTCACGGCAACGAGGCTCTCGGAGCAGCTACAACAACTTTGCACCTTTGGCTGGCGGTGCCCAGCTGGCGCAGGGTGCCCACGCCGGGTGCCCATGCCGGGTGCCCACGCCGGGTGCCCACGCCTGCCGACAGCAGTCTGCTGCCAAGCCCTTGCCTGGAGGCGGTGTTGGGCATCGTGCCCTGGCACAGGGGCCAGCACCGAGCCCAGGGCTCCCCATCACCGCACTCAACCACAGACAGCTACTGGCAGCCACCGTCTGCAGCCACCGGGCAGCTTGTCACGGGCTCAGGAGCTTCTGGAGGACCAGCCCAGCACACCCCAGAAGCCTGTTCTGCACATCCCCGTGCCCCTGCCTCCTCCTGCCCTCCCCATCGTGCCGGCTCGCAGCCCACGGCACATACCAGGACGATCATGTCCCAGAGCTCCTTCAGCAAGCGCACTTCCCTGCGGCATGCCTTGAGCTGTTTATATTCTGGGACCGACACTTCGAACAGCCCGGCTGACTTGGACAGGGCGGCCATGTTGCTCTCCATGGCGGCGATGCTCTTCTGTTGCTGGCCGGAGAAAAAGAAAAGGTCTCAGCCAGGCACCATGTGCCAGGGACATGTCTCCTACCCCAGCGATGGCTCCGTCCCCGCTGCAGCGTGGTGGGGACAGGAGAGTCGCTGCCGCAGGGCCAGACCCTCCCCGTTGGGCTGGCACCCGGAGCCAGAGCCAGAGCTGGAGCCGGAGCAGCCCCCAGCCCCCTCAGCCCCCTGTGTAGCAGCACCCAGTGCCCGGGGCTGTGGGCAGCCGGGCAGTGCCGGCGAGGACAGCGGCAGCCCTGACATCCTCCCCTTCCTTACCTTGTTCAAGGACTTGTAGGGGTCTGGGTCAGTGTATGAAAAAGGGGCTTTTTCCCTGAACCTCTCCCGGAAGGCGTGCTGCCGGACCTGCGCGGGGAGGACGGGGCTCAGGGCGGGCAGCTGGGAGTTGGCAGCTGGGGAGAGCAACGGCATCTTCCCGAAACCACCGGGAAGCTGCTCGCTTGTCCCCCTCCCGTCCCCAAGCCCCGGGGCGGGCACCTCGAACTGCTGGCACTTCCTGCGGATGATGTTGACCTCGTTGGCTTGCAGGGGAGCCGCGCTCTGCTTGACGCGCAGGGAGAGCTTCTTGATGCCGTCCCAGTGCTCGGGGAGGTCCTGCAGCGAGCACCGCACGGTGTCGGCAGCCTGGCCCCGGGGGAGCCCGCGCCCAGCCCCCTGCACCCTGCGCAGCTCACGTGGAGCTGCAGGTGGATCTCCTCCGGCATCTCCTCTCCATAAGCGCTGAGCAGGGCAACCGTCTCCTTCAGGGGCTCAAACGTGCTGTCGGTCGCCGCCTGCCGCTCCTTGACCCTCATCAGGTGCCCCATCACCGCCACCAGCCCGTCGTAGTCTCCCTCCTCCAGAGGTTTACTCAAGCCGGCGTTCGCCTCTTGGATGAAATCCTGCAGCTCCCGGAGGCTGGGAGGAAGGCAGCGGCGCTCACCAGGCGTCCCCGCTGGGGCTCACGGCCGTGCTCATGCTCGCCTGGGGCTCGCTCTGCCGGGCACGGCCCCCGGGGATGCGCGCCCGCGGGCTGCCTGGCAGCTTCACCCGCGCCCCCACGGCTCCGTCCCTCGGGGGCCAGCCCTGCCCCGGCACACTGTGGTGCCTTCACCAAAGCCCAGCCGGGCTCCGGTCACCGGGAGCACCCTGTCCCCGGCGGGGGGCTCACCAGGCTGCTACCTGGTGGTGACGTGGCTGGCGAGGTGCTGCCGAAGCGCCAGGCCCCGGCGCCTGACGGCGGCCAGCAGCGCCTGCTTGAAGGGGCGGCAGTCGCTCTGCAGCCACCCCCCAAACACCTCGGTGTTCGCGAACCCCGACACCTCCTCGCACAGCGCCTCGCACGCGTCGATCTGGGGACGAGAGCTGGTCACGGCCCGTGGCCGGCCCCCCCCCGGGCACCCAGCACCTCCATGGGCACCCGGTGTCCTCCAGGGCACCCGGCGCATCCCACGCACCCACCCCATACCTCCTGCTGAAAGAGCTGGAGGGACGGGGTCCCGGGGGCTGGGGGCTCCTCTGGACGCAGCTCCGGCTCCTCAGGGCCGGGGCCACTGCCCAGGGCGAGGAAGTGCTGCAGGAACTCCCCGGGGTCCTCCAGCCACAGGTGGGCTTGCTCCTCGAAGCCGGCACCGTACTCCTCGCCTTCCGTCATGGCGCTGACCACCAGTGACACCACCTCCTCCCGCATCCTGCTGAGATCCGCCTGCTCCTCCAGGGTGGTCTGAAGGGACGGGCAGAGCTCTTGGGGACCGGCTCAGGGGACCGGGCATCCTTGCCCACCTCCAGCGGAGCCGGGAGGTGCTGCCCGCCATGAACCGACCTTGTAGCTCAGTTTCCCCTCCAGCAGCCGAGGCACGCACGCCGCGGACGCGTAGGTATCGCTGAGCAGGCTTTCGACCAGCTCCAAGAAACTGTTGTCGTCTCCCGCCTCCAGCGAGGGACGGTACCGCACTCTGCCGTCGCACAGCTCCATGCGCACCTCGAACAACGGGGCCACGTCGGCCTGAAAGAGGTCAGTGCCCTGCACGGTGCGTCGTGTCCCGCGTCCCCCCGGCCCCCAGCCCCGCAGTCCCCCCGTGGCGGGGATGAGGGGGGACACCAGCACCTCCAGCGCTCACTGCCCAGGTGTGCCGGCGAGCACCGGGATGGGCACGTTTGGCCACCAAACACCTGAAGAAGCTAACAGCGAGCGGTGGGACATCCTGGGCACAGGGCAAACCGGGACCTACGTCAGGGGCCATGTTGGTGAGCAGGAGCTGCAGAGATTTGTGGACGAGTCTGAAGAGTCCATCCAGCACGATTCCATCTATGTATCCCACGTAGTCCAGCCATATCTGCGACGACTTGTCAGCCTTAAATAGATCTGCATTCTCCTGCAAGCAGAAAAACCCAACTAACACTTGTCGATGAACCCAGCAAACGCACCAGCTCCCAACACTGCGAGCGAGTCCTCTCTGTTGGCCCCTGCGGGTTTGTCCTGCCGGGCTGTCGCACAGATCCCGCGTCCTTCCCTTCTCCCAGCTGTACGACACCAGGAGCTGCAGCCAAGACCTCACCCCGAGAGGGCAGAGGATTTCTGGAGTCCGTGTGCGGTGTTTCACGGTCCGTCGCTGGAGCCTCGTCTCAGCAGAGACCGGAGGATCGCACCCCAGGTTTGAGTCCAATGCCCACAGTTACAAAAGCGGGGACACCACTGGGTTCAGAGCATCGCAGCATGCGAGCACCGGACACAACCCTTCTTAAACCAACTCCGACCGAAGAGCCCTGGGACGTGCCTCACCTCCACCATCTCCTGGATCTTTACACCTGCATCCCTAATGGCAGCATAGCGCTTGGTTAAGGTGTTTGTTTTTCCGTCCAGGTCCAAGAGCGCTGCCTCCTTGCTGTCCTTCCTTTCAAACAAGGGAGCGGCTGAGCACTCCTGCGGGGAGAAGACGACAGGGCTGCTCCGCCGTGCTGGGGAAGGGTAAATCCCTGCAGGAGGCTTCCCAGGAGGGCGCTTGTAAAGCACCAGTAAAAGCTACCTCCATCAGCTGGGTGATATTTTCCATGTTTAACTTTGCTTTCTGGACCCTGGTCTGCAAGTCGTACAGGATCTCTCTCATCTCTCGGATGTACTCCATGACGCCTGGGAGGAAAAGGCACGTCCAGGCTTGACGGGTTACGCAGATGCCTCCAAGGCAGCAAGCCATGGCCGGGGCACTTCGGGGCTATTCACCACGGGGGGGGCACGCTGTCCAGCCCCCCGCCTCACCCACCCACCCGCGCCAGTGGCGCGGGGGTCCGTGTTTTGGGTGTGATGACTGTGGGGACCCGAGGGCAGCTGCCGGGCAGGAGGTGGGACGGTGCCGGGGGCCAGGGCCCCCCCGAACGCACAAAGAGGATCTCTGGCCTTGGGCGGCCAAGGCTGGGGTTGTACCTTCGTGGTGCCAGAAGAGGCTGTGCTCCGCGCTGGCCAGCTGGCCGTCCACGGCCTCCAGCTCCCCTGCCACCAGCGGCAGCTCCACCGGCAGCAGCCTCCGCTTCACCTGGGGGCAACGCGTCCGCAGGTGAGTGCTGCGGGCGGAGGAGGGACCCTGCTCCCGCTGAGACGTGCTCGCTAGGGCACGGGTTTTACGGAGGAACGGGGTCCCCACCCCACCGACATGGAGCTTGGGGGGCAGAAGGAGGCCGGTGTGCAGCAGCAGCCTGGCCCAGCCACGGGACAGGCAGGGACCCGGGGTGCTGGTGACGTGCCCGGTGTACCCCAACCCCTCCAGGCTTCCAGGGCCTGTTTCACAAGAGCCTCTCCCCCGGGGGCTCCCCAGCCAGTCTCAGCCTGGCCAGAGCTGAGGGCATGGAAAAGCAGCTGGGTTGTCTCCCCTTTGCAACCTGCCTCATTGTACCAGCCAACGATAAGATCCAGGTTGTCCACAAACTTTTGGAAAGTCTCATTTTGAGCAAAGAGGCTCTCGGCACTGCCCGGGATATCCTTCTGCTGCTGGAAGTTCAAGTACTTCACCTCCCGCAGAACGGCGACGAGCTGCGAGACACATTGGCCGGAGAAAAGGTTTGTTAGTAAAACCCGAAATGTCTCACCACAGCCTCTGAGAAAGTCAGATTTACATTCAGGAGGGTGATCGCGGCTGTTCCCCTGCGCCAGGTTGGCTGCCGGCGCCAGCACCGACCTCTTTGCTGAAGTTCACGCTGAGGAAGGAAGAGCCGGGGTCCCTCAGGATCAGGGGCTGCTCCAGGCTGAAGCGGCAGTCCTGGCCGGCTCCGCACACCCACTCCTCGTAGACCTTCTCGCGGTAACCTCGCAGCAGTCCCATCATTTCTTCGTACTTCCTGGACACCAGTCTAGCTTCAGCACTGACCATCACACTGCCAAGGTCATGACAAAGAATCAGCTGCTGCAGTATAGCACGGGAGCACACGCCAGGTCGGATCCTGCCCTGGCTGCTGCCCCGCGTCCCCGTGGGGTGACAGGGTGGCCTGCACGTACGGGTGGTCGATGGCGAACAAGTCCCTGTGTGGCCCCTCCAGCCGCTGCTGCAGTTCCAGAGCCCACTTCAGCTGCCCGGCCACCGGCGGCATGTTTTTGTTGGTGGGCAGCATGATTTTGTTGGTGGGGGGGCCCCCCCAGCACGGCGGCGGGGAAGCGGTCTGGGCGTCGTACAGCGCCTTCACGTTATCCAGCTCGGCGCTGAACATTCCCAGCAGGGCTGAGTAATAGGGGGACACCTCAGCCTTTATCAAAGGTCGCTCCAGTAGGGAGGCAAACATGTGCACCAGCTGCGGGAGGAAGAGGTGTCGGCTTCTGTGCTCCAGAGCATCACCGGAACGGCCCGGTGACACCCCCGCGGTCACTCCCAAGCGCGCGGGTGCAGCGTCCGGGCTGCAGGCAGTGCCCGAGGGCAGGACCCGTCGAGGCGGGGGTGGCACGCGTACCTTCACAGCGGATGCCAGGCAGTTGCAGTCATCAAAGCCTTGGCAGAAGATGGTGGCCAGTCGCCTGTCCACGTCCTGAATCTTCTCCTGGAACTCTGCAAAGTCTTTGTTCAGTTGCTGCCAGTAAGAGCAAAATGATTTAAGCCGGAGCAGTGGAAGCTCTGTGCTTCCTTCCCAAATCCTTCCTGAAGCCCGATGCCCCGGAGCCCCGTGACCTGCCCCAAAGCCAGCACAGCTCTTCCAGCGTGTTCTGGCAAGCCATTTTTTTTTTAATTAGCAAATGCATACACTTCCATACCAGCATTCACTCACCTCTTCTGCAGGATCTAAGGGATCGTATCTGCAATCAGCAAAACCCTTGATGAGTTCAGAGACCTCCTCGTAGATCTGAAACACCTGGCTCCCGAGGATGTTTCCTCTCACTCCTCCCAGCTCTGCCTTCTCCAGCTTCAGAAACTCGATAGCTGTCTGGTACAGCTCCTGGCAAGCACAAACCATCATCTCACCCGGCTCCTCTCAGTGGCAAACCCCAGCTCCCCGGGCCCCGGAGCGGCAGCACCGGCACAGGGCTGCGTCCTGCGAGTTCACCGCTCCGAGGAGCATCCTTCCCGGGCGTGATCTGTGGCCTGGCTGGGGGTGCCCGTCCAGCCCCAGGCGCACGGGTGCTGTGCTGGGAACGATGCCGCTGCGCTCCCGGCAACGCGCCGCTGCTGGGCTCCCACCTCCCCTCTGCTCCTCGCCTGTGCCAGCGGCCCCAGCCCACCCCGGGGCCGGAGGGGAGTTTGCCCCTGTGCCACTCTCAGGGGACCACCCCGGCGTCCCCGGGGCAGGGAGAGCCCACAGGGGCCTGGCGCCGAGCCCCAAAATGCTGTGCTGTCACCTCAATGGTCTTGAGCCTGTGCAAGAAGGAGTCCGTTCTCCTGAAGACGAGGGAGGGGGGGAACTCCCAGAGCTGCGGCTCCTCCTGGAAGTGGAGAGGGGCTGTCAGGGAGCGGAGCTGGCATGGACGGGGCCAGCGGACCCACGCCGTCCCCCGCACCCACCGGGAACAACGTGGGCATCAGGTCAGAGCAGTAAGTGCTGTAGGACTGGAAGAGCTTCTCTATGGTGGAGATGCTCAGTCTGATTCCCCTTAAGGCCTCCTCGGTTTCTCCTTGCAGCCCCTTCATCACGTCCTCGGGGCTCAGGAAGTTACGGGTCTAGGACAGGCAGATGCAGGCAGGGGCCGTCGGCAGAGGGGAGCAAGGGGGCTTCTCCTGCCCGCGTCCACCCTCTGACCCACGGGCTCTGGTGGTTGCCCGCAGCCCACACCTGCCCCAAACCTCCTCCCGCCCCACGTGGGGGCTTTGCCGGCCCCTTGTTGGGGTGTCTGCGTGACCCCAGCTGGCTGCCCACGCCTGCCCTGTCACCCCTCCTGCTGAGGGTCCCGCAGCGGGGCGGCTGGAGGAGGCAGTGGGGGCTCAGTGCTGCCCTGCCCCGTCCCGCTGGAGCTGCCGCCAGGCCCGGGGCTCTACCATCTCCACGAGGAGGTTGCAGATCTCCTGGAGGATGACGATGACGCGGGCGGGCGAGCTGTAGTGCTGGCAGTGAGCACGGAGGAGGCGGACGGTGCACAGCGCCCTGTCCACACAGGGCTGCAGCTGCAGGAGCAGAGCCTCGTTAGGGCAGGGCCGCGGCCACGCCAACGAGGGTCGGGCAGAGCCGGGGTGGATCTGCGCCCGCCTGCAGCCTCTGGGGCTCAGCGCTGCTGCCTCTCCCCAGACAAGGAAGCCAGGCGGTGCCTGGTTGTTTTGCCGCATATAACTTACCTGGGAGTAATCCGCTTGCTCCATCTCTTCCAGCAGGATCCGAAGCGGTTGCAGGTGGAGGCTGACATCTTTGGCTTCCTCCAGGCCTGGGCCGGGGGAGAAATTCTGTGTCGGGGATGGGGAAGCCTCGCCGGAGGGGCGAGAGGCAGCTGCCCGCCACATCGCCTGCGGGCTTACCAGCGCTGACGTCCCTGAACAAGCTCTGGAGCGCCGGCCAGTAGCAGCTGTTGGCCTTCTCCAGCATCTCGGCCAGCGCCGTCACTCGGGGCGAGAGCAGCTGGGGGGGGAGAGGTGGCATGCTCGGCACCGGGGACACGTGGCTGCCAGCCCCCGTGGGCGAGGCGGTACCTGGTTGTTGATGCACTGCAGGTTGACCGTCCTCGTGTGCCAGAACTCGAACTCTGTCCCGGGCAGGGGGTGCAGCCCCTCCAGCAGCGGCTGCGCCGAGTCCTTGCTCAGGATGTCTCTGATCTGGTGGGACCACTCGATGACAATGGTCTCGATGGAGTGCAGCGCCGAAATGTCCACAGGCCCCGCCAGGCTGAAGGCAGACGGGCTATGCTCCAGTACCGGGACCGGCCCTGAACCGCCCGGGGGAGCCCCGCTGCCCCAGGAGCCCCGCGCACCCGCCTGCAGCCACCTCCGTCAGCACGGCCGCCCGGCACGAGCCGCTCAAAGGGGCTCTGCTGCTGAGACGTGGCTGTGCCCAGGGATGCTCGGGGCCCGAGCTGGCATTCTGGCTCCCATCCCTCCCAGAAGGACTTGTGCTGCCGCGGGTCCCTGCCAGGCTTGGCCGGCACCGAGCGGTGCTGGCAGCACCTACCAGTCCAGGGCAGTGCTGGAGTCGTGCCGGCCGTCCAGGTGCTCCGGCAGCGGCAGCAGCGGCTTCCCCTGGATCTTCCCACCCATCACGAACATCTCATTCTTCAGCCGCTGGGCTTGTCGCACAATGTCCTCCACCACCACCCCAGGCCAGCCCGCCACGTTCTCCTCATTCAGGAGCAGGGGGGACACAACCTGGAGGAGAGGGCTTGCTTGGGTGCTCGGTCAGGAGCACCAGCTCTCCCGTTGCAGAGGGCAGCGTGCAGCCGCGCTGGTTTGCACAGCGTCCCCTCTTGCTGCCTGTCCGAGACCAGTCTCAGCCCAGCTGCAGCTCTGGCAGCCACAGATGGGTTTTGCTGATGCTCTTCTCGTCCGCACAACCAGGGGTCCCCTCAGCCTGCAGCGGGTTTCCAACCCACGGTTTGGGAAGTGCTGGGAGCGGCACAGTGAGTGCACGTAGCGGGGTCAGGGGCTGGTGCACCAACAAAAGCCCCCGGCATTGAAGAGGGGGAATTGCGGGGGCTCCTGGGGCCTGACTCAGCTTTTGGGTGCTCTGGGCTGGCAGTCCTCTGAGCAGGAATATTTATGGGAAGTTTGGGAGAAATCCACTCAGACATTTCCCAGCTGTGGAGCACGGGTAAAGGGGAATTACGCTGAGTTTTTAAAACCGCAGGGTGGAAGTGATCCAGCTGGGCCCCAGGAGAAAACCGGGCTTGTGACCTTCACCCAGCTCTGTGTCCTGGTGGGGCTCGGTCAGCCCACCGGCACAGTGGGGCGGGCGGCCGGGAGCCACCACGAGGCCGGGGCCAGCGCCTGGGGCAATTTTTCTTCTATTAATTTATTTTAATTGCTTTTTGAGCCCACCTAAAGTTTTGGCTACAGCAGCCTGCAGCGGGTGTCCAGGCGGCAGCGGCGTGCATGGGGAGCTCAGCTCGTCCCGCCTGCCCCGAGCCTGAGCCCGGCGCCCACGCACGTGGGCAACCCACCTCCTCCACCACGGTGATGAGCTGCTCCACCGGCGAGGGGCCAACGTCTCCCACCAGCAGCCTGCTCTGACAGTTCTCCTGGGTGATGTTCTCCCTCTTCTTCTTCACGAAGTAGACGCCCTTGCCCCTGAGGGCAGGCGGGAAGCAGGCGGTTGGCAGGAGCTGCCCGGCGGGGTTCAGCCCCAGCACCAGCTCCAGCACGTCCTGCTGCTTGAAGAACTCGTCCAGCATGGCCATGGCCTCCTCGCTGCCCGCAAACTTGCTCCACTTGTCCGGCCGGACCCGCAGCAGCAGCGTGGTGAAGCTCTCCAGGAAGCCATGCCGCTTGTCCAGCGCGGCCGACATCCCACTGGCACCGGGCCTGGCCTGCTGGGGGGGCAGGTGAAGCCCCGCTCAGCCAGGGGCTGTGCAGACCCCACACCCCAACCCCTCCACGGTCCCCTCGCCGCTGCCCTCAGCCTTCTCTCTGCACGCTGCAGCCTCGCAGGGAGCTGCCGGCCCCATCTCTGCCTGGCCCCATCGCCCGCCCGGCTCCATCACCCCATCGCCCGCCCGGCTCCATTGCCCCATAGCCCGCCCAGCTCCATCGCCCCATCGCCCGCCCAGCTCCATCGCCCCATCGCCCGCCTGGCTCCATTGCGCCCCCCCCAGCCTGCCCCATCCTTGGCCCCGTCACCCCCCAGCCTGCTCCACTGCCTCCAGCCTGCCCCATCCCTGCCTGGCCCTGCTGCTCCCCTGCCCTGCCGCACCCCTCAGCCCTCCAACAGCCTCCAGCCGCTGTCCGCAGCCCAACCGACACCGGCTGCAGCCCCAACTGACACCGGCTGCAGCCCAACCGACACCGGCTGCAGCCCAACCGACACCGTCCCCAGCCCAACCGCCTCGGAACTGCAGGGCTGCCCCCCCGCCCCCGCAGCGCCCCTGCCTGGCGTCCCTGCCTGGCGTCCCTTGGCGAGGGCTGTTTGCCCACGCACCCACCACCCTAGCCAGACTCACGACACGGTGCCAAGGGCTGCCCTGTCCAGGGTGGGCAGGGCCCGTGGCGGGGGCTGCCCCCGGCTCTGCCAGGCTCCCCACCACGGCCCGGGTCTCTGCAGGAGCGTGCGGGCGGCCAGGCCAGCCTCCCCCAGCCCCAGCATGTCCAGCATGGGCTCTGTGGGTTCCGGCTCACCCTTGGCCCTGACTTAGCTTTCGGTCACGTTCCCATTGACAGCTGGAACAGCCGGGGGAGGTTTGCTACCACGGGGCGGGTGGCACGCAGGATGCAGGACCAGGAGCCCTCCCGACCCGGCACAGCCCCTCCGCACCCGGCGGCGAGGTCCCCGGGGAACCCTCCTGGTGGCCGGGGGAAGCTGAGGGAGCTGGCGAGAGCAGCGGGCACACAAACACCTCCCAGCGCACCACGAAAAGAGAGGCCTTGAAGAGGAACAAGCTGAGACTCAAACCAGGACCCTGTTGGCCACAGCACTGCCAGCTGCATCCAACGTGGCATCGCTGCGGGGCTGGGCACCAAAATCTGGGGGCTGGGAGAAGCACGAACCCGGTCACAAAGCCAGGGCACGGGGCAGGGGCTGGTGGTGGGGGGCTGGGGGCTCCTGCCCGTCCCGAGCCGCGCACAGACCACAGGAGGCCGAGGCTGAGTGCGGTTCGGCGTTTATTTGCTGCAGATCCTCAGCACTAGTTTACAAGGCCGTGGCAAAAAAAAAAAAAAAGGTTAGAATAAAAAATCCTGCCATCCCCCGCCCTCTGGAGAGGCCTCTGCACAGAACGACCTGACATACAAAATAATCTAAAAGGAGAAAACTATACAGGAGTATTTACACCTCTGATAAATAGACTAATACTGATCCAGGTGCCTCTCTCCAGATGGTGAGCAGCGGCCGGGGGAGCAGGACAAGACACGGGTGTTTGCAAGGCGAGGCAGGGGGGGCTGCAGCCCCCGGCCCGGCCAGACCCCCTCGGCAGCAGCCGTCCTTGGCGCAGGCTCTGGGCACGTCCCACCACCGGCTCAGGAGCGAGAGCTCACGCTCGAGGGGATGATGGCCACCCCCGGCACAGCCTCCCCTGCCCCTCGCCAAGGGGATCGCGCCACAAGGACGTGCCGGGGGCGATGCCACCCGGTGCTGCCGGACCAGGGTCCTCACCCGAGCTCCGGCACCCCACGGCTGGGCGAGGACACGTCTGTGCCCCATGTGGCACCACTGCACACCATGACGATGACAACTTCCTGCCCCACAGCTCTCCCTGCGCCTGCAGGGACCGTCCCCGGCGCAGGGGACAGCCGGGAGGGTCCGAGGCAGCAGCGTGGGGAAGCCCAGGACAGACCCAGGCCCGCTACAACGAGGGCCAGGAGTCGTGCCTCCGCGGGGACACCCCCTAGCCGCCCTGGGGCTGCCGCCCTTCACCCTGGCGCCTGCAGCACCCCGAAACCACCAGCTGCTAACCGCCAGCTGTTCACCTTCCCGACGGGACACCCCCAGTGCTTCAGGACACGGGGGCCGGGGGGATCCAGCAGCGTGCGCAGCCGCGCGCTTGCTGGGGGGATCGGGAGCAGGGAGGGCGCCCGCGGTGCCCCGAGGCAGGAGGGGAGGACGGCACACGCACGCGGCACTCCCCATCCTGCAGCCCAGCCCGGGACAGGACGGGGCTCCCTGCACACAGCGGTGTCGCTGTCCCAGCTCCAGCCCGTGAAGATGCTGTCCTGGAGATGAGGCAGTGATGGGGGGGCCAGAGCCACCGAGACGCCTGTGCCCCCTTCTTCCCACGGTAAAGAAACTGCGAAGCTGAAGCTGGGCCCTGGGCCCCGGGGGCCAGGCTGCAGTGCGGCGCCAGCCCCGCAGCCCTCCGGGGAGGGAAGACGCTCGGGCTGCCGGGGGCATGCCGGCCTCGCAGGGCCAGCGGGGGCTGCTAGTGTCTCTTGGTGGAGGACACCTTCTTCTTCCTGGCGGCCAGCATCTCGTAGAAAGGGTCCCGGCTGATCGCTGCCCTGGCAGGGGGAACGAGGTGTGGGTTAGCTGTGCGGCCAGGTGAAAGCTGCTGTAGCGTTGACTCTGCCCTGCCTGGCAGGGCCTCGGGCAGGTCCCTTTGTGCCCCTGGGAAAGCCCGTCACCCCCGTTCTTGCAGGGTGCCCCAGGAAGCGCTGCCCCCCTCAAGCGCGGCAGACAGGTCCCCGCTGTGCCCCTGCCCAGCGCCGTGCCCCTGCCCGGCCGCTCGCTCCTCCGAGCACTCACTTGATGCACTTGATCCACTCCTCCTTCTCCTCAGGCGTGGGGGCGGAGATGCGGTACACGGTGTGGTTCCCCTCCACCACCCGCCCGTCCGCCTCCGTCTTGCAGGCCTTGATCACCTGGTCCTTGTTGTCGGGGATGTAGAGCTCAAAGCAGTTCTGGGAGGGAGGAGACCGTTCAGAGGCAGCCCCCGCTTCCAAAGGGGACCCCAGGCTGGGAGGGACGAGGCAGAGCACCAAGGCTGCAGGCGCTCCCCTGGCACAGCCGCCCCCAGCGCAGCAGAGAGGGACGGACGTGCTGTGACCGTCGCCCCAGGGCCCCCAGGCGTGCCCTGCCCCGCCGCCAGCCCTGGACACCGCAGTGACCGGCCCCAGGTCTGCACCCGGGCACTGCGATGGGTGCAGGCAGTGACTGCTGTGGGGGGATCCCTCGGGGGCCGCAGCACCTCCCAGCTTTCCCTGCCCTGCTCCTGCCCCAACCAAAGCACCAGGGCTGCCCCCCCCCCGCCCCGGGGGACCCCGCCGCAGCACTCACAGGCTTCTTCGAGTCGTCCACCTCACGGATGCTCAGGTTCTCCAGGGGGATGATGCCTCGGGGCTCTTTATCCTGGTGGGGCCAAGCAGAGGCTTGAGCTGCGGGCTGGACACCACCAAACCCCGCCCGCGCGCCCCGGGCAGGGCCGGACGCTGCAAACACCCCTATCCCCGGCACCCCTCCGCACAGGCGTCCGGTGCTGCCCGGCCCGAGGGCCGCGTCCTGACCCCTACGGCCCCCGGCACCTCAGCGTGGCAGGAGGCAGCTGCCAGCCCCGCGCCGGGATGCTGCGCCCAGTCCGTGCCACGCAGGCAGATGAGCGCCGGCCCGGATCCGGCGCCCTTCCCTGCCCTGGCTCAGCACACCGCGAGCGAAGGACACTGACCGTCGTGTACTCGAAGTAGTAAAGGCAGTTGTCGGTCAGGATGAACCAACGTCGCTTCCACGTCTTCACCCTGCCTCCTGGGAGCAGAGAGGGGCAGGTTGGGCACGGCCCCGGCAGAGCGCGGCCGGGGCACGCGCCCGGAGGCTCGCGGCACATGGAGGCTACGGCAGAGCTGGAGCCCACGCAGACACACACAGACAAGCACCGGGCACCGGGGCGCAAGCAGAGCCAGGCAGCCCGGCGGGCGCCGGGCGCAGCAGCAGCAGGCAGCACACACCACGCCGGGCAGGGCATGAGCAGGAGCGGAAAGCAGATGGGATGAAGATGGAGGCGGGGGGCGGGGGGGGCGGGGGGGGCCCGGCCGGGAGTGCTGCACCCATCCCCACCCAAAACACCGATTCAGTGTAGCCAGAGGACACTGCAGCCAGGCAGCTCTCGGGGGGATGCAGGGGCTTTCCGTTCGCACTGACCGCGGTCCCGCCGTGCCCCAGCCAGCACAGCCCGGCGCTGGGGCAAGGCACGCGCCCAGGGCCACGGCTCGCAGGCTTTTGGCCAGAGGGAGTTTCACAACCGCCGCTGCAGAGGGAGAAGCCGCTCCCTGGGCTCGGGGACCGCTCGCCTCCGGGCCCGGCTCCCCCTCCACCGCACCGGCGCGCTCCGGCCATCGCAGCGGTGCCGGACGTGCCGCCACCGTGGGATGAGCAGCCGGCACCACGGGGCCGGCGCGGGTGCGAGGAGGCACCGTGTGTGCTGGGGGCCGTGCTCATCTCCCCCTCCCCACCGGCAAGGCCCCGCGCTTCCCTGCTCCCCCGTGCCAGCTGGCCGCCCACCCCAGTGTCTGCCCAGAGCCGGGCTGGGGCCAGCACCTCCTGGAAGAAAAACCCTCTCTGCCTCCCTCCAGCCAAGCCCACCCCAAAACCCGGGGCCTGACCCTCTCCAGCCCCCAGCCACCCCCAGAGCTGCCTCCTCTCCCGGGGCTGCGGGCGGGAAGAGGCCGCGTGCCAGGGCAGGGTCCCGCAGCACAGGGAGCGCAGGGGGGGCCCGGGGCTTAGGGCCCGCAGGGGCGCAGGGCTGCGCGGCGTCGGGCAGGGCCTGCAGAGCCGTACGGGGCCGAGGGTAGCACGGCCCCAGGGGGGAGCACCGACGCGCCCCGGCACCCCGGGGCTGCAGGTGGCGGAGCCAGGGCAGCGCCAGCACCCAGCACGGGCGCTGCCACGAGCCCCCGGCGCAGCACAGGGCACAGCGCGGGTGGCTCCTGCCTGCTCCCCGCACCCGTCCAGCTCCAGGCACTCGGCACCCCCTGACCCCCACGCGCAGGCTGGGGCCCTTGCCCAGGACACCCCCAACCCATCCACGTCCCTCGTGGTGCCGGAGGCAAAGACCCACCGCGGCCGGGCCGAGCTGCCCGTGGACGCGGCCGAGCGTGGACGGGCAGGCAGCCCCTGCCAGGGGCTGGGCAAGGAGCAGCTGCGGCCGTGTCCGTCCCCGGGCCGGGGTTGCGCCGGGGCGGCGAAGGGGGCCGGCAGGCCCTGGGGAGCGTTCGGCATCGGTGGGGCTGGTACCTCGCATCCCCGCCCTGGTGGGGTCGGGAGCGGGGCTATCCCCTCGGCGGGCGAGGTCCCCGGGGCAGTGCAGGTGGTTAGCAGCAGCAGCAATGAGACTAATCACCAGCAATTAAAAACGAAAAGGAAACGAAGCCCCAGCGGCGTGAGCAGAGCGGGGAGAGGGGTACGTACCTCCTGGAGTTGGGGGCAAGGAAAGGAAGAGCCAAAATCATGGAAACATACAAATGAGGGAGAAAAGAAAATTAAAAAAAAAGGAAAAAAAAATAAAAAGAGGAAACCCCAAAGAACCCCCCTTGCCCCGCGCGGGTCAGTGGCGCAGGGCTGCAGCAGGGAAGCCGTGAGGGGCCGGGCCGGCAGCACCGCCGCGGGGCCAGCCTGCCCTGGCTCGCTGTGGCTCTGTGGGACCGATCTCCTTGGCGGGGGGGCACAGGGCCTGGCTCCCCCCGCCCCGAGGCCTCCCTCCCCGCCCCACGAGCAGGCTGAGCCGCGGCAGCCGGGCTGGGGCCCACGGCTGCTCTGCCGCCTCTCCGCCCCCCGCCAACGGCCCCGGCGGCAGCAGGTGCCAGCCTCGCCATGCACGGGGCCCTCCCGCCAGCGGGGCGCTGGGCTCGCTCAGGGGCAGGAGAGGCAGGTCTGGGGCTCTCCCCTGTGTCCCCCTGCCCCACAGCTGGGGGTCCTTGCTCAGCCCCAGGGCCAGGCTCTGCACCGGTCAGGGCACGGTGTGGGGATAAGGCCCCCTCTCCCATCCCGAGGGGGTGGCGATACGGCAGAAACACCCCCCGGTGCGAGGACAGAGCCCCGACCCCAGCGAGAGCCCCAGGGAAAGGCCCCCACCAGACCCCGCTCCTGCCAGCACCCTGTCGTCCCCCCTCGCTTAACCCGGGCAGAGGATTCCCCAGAGCTGCCGAGAGGAGAAGCCACAGGAGCCAGGGCGTGGAGCGGGCTCGCCGGCCTCGAGAGCCGGGCTGTGCAGCAGGGCCGCGGGGATGCCATGCACGCTGCCTGCATGTGGAGCCGGGATGCGGAGGTGATAATGCTGTGGGAAGGTGAGGCAGGGACCGGTCTGTGGCATGGAGGGGGGAACGCACGCAGCCTGGGGCAGCTCGCCGCTCGCTCCCGGGGGCCTGCTCCGACAGGACCCTGCTGTGGCTCGGTGATGAGAAAGGCCTCGTGGTCTCTGTGCTCCGACACCGGACTCCAGTACCAGCTCTGCACCCCGGGGCTTGCCCAACCTAGAGGCAGAATCCCCCGGGACGCCCACCCAGCCGCACCGCAGGGCCTCATCAGCTGTGAGTCTGCTCCTGCTGACCACCCCACGGAAGACGGAGCGCTGCTGGACCTACGGACGCCTTCCCCATGGGGGCTGTGCCCCCATCTCCAGCCTCTCACCCCTCCACAGGGCCGCGCTCCGAGGAGCCAGGCCAGCAGGCGAGGTGCACACAGCCCAAGGGCATTGCACCCCGGCCCAGCTCCTCCCCAGGCCACGTCTGCCCCGCTGCCAGCACTCACCTAGCTTCAGGAGCCAGCCCTCCCGGTCGGGGTTGAAGAAGGTGTGGGTGAGGTCGTTGCCATCATCTTCAGGGATTTTGAAGGGTTCGTTCTTGATGCTCTCATAGAGATTCTGGTACAACGACACATGGCGTCAGCTCTGCTCCGCCCGGGAGCCCTGCGGCAGCCCAGCTCCGCAGCCCAGCCCTGGCCCCTCCGCATCCCGTCCCTCACCCGGAGCAGCTCCTCAGGTAGGTCCCCCCCATCGTTGATGCCACGGTTCATGGCGATGAAGCGCTCCGCCGTGGGTTTGTCCTTGACGTTGGGGTTGTGCAGGCTGGTGTTCAGCATGATGATAGCGAAGGAGAGCACGTAGCAGGTGTCTACAGGGGCAGAGGGGACAGTCAGCTGCGAGGCAGAACGGCCGGGGAGAGGGGCCGGGGCAGGCGCTCACCCGTGGACTGGAAGACGCCGGGGTTGCACTGGCAGTACCGCTGGGCAAAGGCCTCCATCATCCGGTCGATCTTCTGCGCCTCTCCAGGCAGCCGGAAGCTCCACAGGAACTGCCTGCAAAGAACAAGGCGTTGCGCTGCTTTGGGGGCTCCATGCGCCCTCTGGCCATGCTCCCGTCGCTATGGCCCCCCACCAGCCCACTGCCCGTCTCCCTGATGGGACGCGGGTCAGCTCCCGGCCCGCTTCGCTCACCGCAGGGCCTGCACGAGGTTGAGGTCAGTGAACTCGTGCAGCTCCACGAAGGCATGCAGGACTTGGATGTTGAACTCGTCCCTGTGGGAACAAAGCCAGAGCACGAGGGATGCATGATCAGCAAGTCCTGTGACTGCTGAGCAGCCCCACGTCTCCCCGCCCCGCTCCAGACCCTGCTCATTTGTGGAGGGAAACCTGCAGCTACCCCCCAACTCGAGTCCTGGGCCGGTTTGCACACACCGGCCTCTGGCGAGTGCCAGCCATGGATCGAACAGCCCCGCTGCTGGCCCTCGCACCCAGGGTGCCCAGCCCCCCAGGTACCCCCACTCAGCTGCCCTGTAAGCTCAAAGAGCTGCAGCGTCCCGTCTCTCGGGCGGTGAGAGCCCAGGGCACCCTCAGGAGACCCGAGCCGCCCCAGGCCAGCGTACCTCTCGCCGAGGTAGTCACCAATGGCTGTCTTGTTGAGGCCCTCTCCCTTGTAAAGGAACTGAGCGATGTCCTCGCACGTGTTCTTCAGCAGGTCATTTTCGATCAGGAACTGGATGCCCTGGAGCGGTGCAAGAGGCACTGCTCTGGGGCTTGCTGCTGACCCCGCCAGCCTGCCTGCTGCCTGCCCGGCCCCTGCCCTGGCTGCTGGCTCTGCCCCGCACCCAGCGGGCGGCCGGGCACCTGGACCGCGAGGTGGCAGAGCCCAGCACGGCCCCGGACGGGCTGGTGAACTGCCCCGCTCCCCACCCAGCCTGGTCCGCAGTACCTTCTTGGGATCCATGTTGAACTTCTTCCTGCCCATGGCCACCTGCTTGTTCCTCTGCATGTTTTTCCTGCAAGGCACAAAGCAGCTCTGAGCGCCCAGGAGGGGCCTGGCTGCCTCCTGCCCACCCCCTCGCCCCTCGGGCAGAGCACTGCGGGCAGCCTGGGCCGAACAGGAGCCGAGCAGCTTTGACCGGGCCAGGCCCCCTGCGTCGAACCTGCACGGGGCGACGCTGGCACGCTGCTCCGCGCCTCTGCCCCACTCCGCGGCAGAGTGGCATGGGGCTGCTCTCGGCCTGCTGGGCCCCAGAGCAAAGAGGAGCTGCCGTGCCCCGTCCACGGGTCACCCCGTGCAGAAGGGGTGCCGGGTACAGCATCCCGGCAGGTCACCTCTGCGTGGGGGGAGCCTAGGGCACGCTGGGTGCGGCGGGGCTCTGGGGAGAGCAGCCTTCAGCCCCCAGTGGGGCCGGCGCGAGGGTGACAGCTCTCATGCCCCAGTGGGTGATTGGAAACAACGCTGGGAGTCAGCTGCCGTCGGCTGTCGGGACCCCCTAATCCCAGGCTGGCACCGCTTGCGCCAGCTCAGAATAACAAAGTCCGACAGTCGCCGTGGCCAGACAGAGGGGCTGAGGCCTGGAAAAACAGACCTTTGGAGCAGCCCGGTACCCTGCTACCGCTCCGAGCGATTCGGAGTGCCTGGGAAAGCCACCCGCACCAGCACCCACAGGATGGGGCTGCACCGCCCAGCCGCCCGCGGCTCCCACACGGCGCGAGTGAGCCGGCGTTCAGGGCCGGCCTCGCCGCAGGGGAGGGGGCTCAGCGGGGGCCCTGGACTCAGCGGAGTCCTGGGCAGAGGACTCACCGCTCCTCCGTGGACCCCAGGTTCTCGATCTCATTCGTCACCTCTGCTATCTCATCTTTCAGCCGCTGAGGGGAGAGAGCGCACTGAGACAGGAGGTGCCTCCCTCCCTCCCAAGCCCTCAAGCCCCCCAGCCCTGATGGTAGCCCCAGGGCCATTCCCCAGGAGGCCCTGGCAGCCCCTCCTCCCGTCCCACCCCGAGTGCTTCCCTGGGGCTGAACCAGCTCGGGGGGGGGGGGGCACTCGCAGGGGGGCTGGCTGCACCCCACTGCTAATCCCCCTGCAGCATCGCCATGCTCCGCGCGCGCAGGAAGGAAGAGATTCAGAGGTTAACAAAATTACCCCCTAATCCCTTTAGATCATGCCCAGCATATGGCAGTAATTAGCCTCTGCTGCGTTAATCAGGGACATGACTGACGAGCGTCCCAGATGAGCACTGACCTCGCAGGCGCTTGCCAGGGCAGCGGCCTGGCCCAGAGACACGGTCCCTGCCCGTGCCAGGGAGGGGCTGGCACGGAGACGCCACTGGGCCTGGGCCACTGGGCTGGCACGGAGGGACTGCCCCGGCCCGCGGGGATCGGCACAAGCGTGGCCCGGAGCTCTGCGGGGCGCGAGGAAAAGCCGCGACCGCCTCGGCCTGGCAGGGCAGGCCGGCTGCCAGCCCAGGCCCACGTCCCCTGCTGGGACCCTGCCCCGGCCCCGGGGCCCCGCAGAGGCAGTGCTATCAGGCAGTGGGGCAGCAGATCACGGGCCCTGGGCAGCAGCCGCTGGCGTCCGCCCCACGGGCCCAGCTCGCCCTGCCCCGTGGCTCCAGCAGCTCCAATCCTCTGCCCCAGCGGGTCCACGAGAGTCCCCACGGGCCACGAGGGGAGGGGGGCTGGCGAGGAAAGGGGACAGGAGCACAAACCTGACCCATGGCCCTCCCTGGGCCTGCTCCTGCACGGGCTCTGTGGGTCCGGGGCACTGCACCCCGATCCCCCGGCCATTACAGACAGCCCTGGCCAGGGCAGCCTCTCCTTCCCGTCTCACTTGGGCCACCCTCCCCTTTCCCAGCAGCGGGGCGAGGGACCCTGGACGGGGCTGCAGGGACCCTGCCCAGTGACACGGCCCGGAGATTGTCCCCTGCCTCCCAGGGGACAGCCCCGAGCAAGGAGCTGCCACGTCCAGGACAGGGGGATCGTGCATGCGGGCGGTGGCCCTCAGCATCACACCTGTATGTCAGCCAGCAGCTCCTGCTTGCGGCGGCGGATGTTCTCCAGCTCCTGGCACTCCTCCGGGGTCAGGTCACTGGGCACTGAGCGGAGACACAGTCAGGTCAGCACGCGTGGCCGTGGGAACCATCCCCGCCAGGCTCCAGCGCAGCCTCTGCTCCCGGCCGGCAGCCCGGGACCTGTCAGGAGCTGGGACGCGGAACTGCCGGGTGCCCGGAGGAGCCGGGTGGCGAGCCACCCTGCCCTCGGCCCCGCACAGCAGCCAACTGCCACCGATGGCACGCAAGGAATGTGAGGGCTAGGGCATCGCCCCGCTGGGCTGCGGCAGCGGCTGCAGCGGGGGAGCCGGGCACTGCTGGTTCCTGCTGATTCAGCCCGCGGCGGCCCGGCAGCGAGGGCGGCAAGGACCAGCACGGCCCCTGGACCAGCTCCAGCGCTCCTCCCCCCGGCCCCGGCCCCGGTCCTGCCACCCTGCCAAGTCCGGTTTAACTCCACTCTACCCTAGCTGGGCCGGTGTCGGTGCCTGTCCCGGTCCCTGCCGTGGCTGGGCGGCTCTGCTGTGTCCCATGGTACCGGGCTCCACACGGACCTGGAGCCCTACAGGTTGCTCCGCCGCACCGGGCCAGCCCCAGGGAAAACCAGCTCCTGGCCGTCCTGGCGGCCCCCTCTGTGCTGGATCTGTCCTTCCGAGCCAGGGCCCAGAGCCAGCAGACCCTCCGGACAAAGCTTGCCCACACACCATGCCACCTACACCTCCCTGGCACCCCCTCCCCAACACCATCCCCGAGGCTCAAGCCTGGGGCCGCCGCACGCTCCCCCTCGCTCCCGAGCCCTGCAGCTCCCGGGACATTCCTGGAGCTCCCCGCTGCGTGACCTGCTCTGCACCGACACGGCATCCTGCTTCTGTTCCCTCCTGTCCCCAAGGTCACCCGCTCCTCCCACGGCACTCCTGGCCCTCGCCTACCACCCCTGCCTCCCACCTCTGCCAGCAGGTTCCAGCAGCTCCCTCGCACGCCACACCAAGGCCGCCCGTGAAAACACCAAAGCACCGTCCCTCCAGTGCCGTCCCCGAGGGAGGCGGCGGCAGCACCCCCCCGGCTCGGCCCTCACGCTGCTTCCTGCCCAGGGGTGCTGGGGACAGGCGCGTGGCAGGGCTGCCACTGCCCTCTCCATCCCCAAACATTACCGCTCCGTTCTGCCGAGGCCCTGCGTGCCACCATGGCCATGGTCTCCGGGCCACCGCTGCCACCACCCCAGACTCACCTGGAGCATCCCCAGCGCGGCCGCCTGCCCTGTCCCGGCGCCCAGTGACGCCACGTGCCTTTGGACCGGCACCGTCCTCAACTGCGCATCGTTCCTCCCCGAGCCGCCACCTCCTCCATGGGAGCCGCACACGCCCCCGGGGCGATCACGACCACGCAAACCGAATCTCTGAACTCAGCAGTTCCCTGGCTGCGCTCGGGCTTTCCGACGAGCTTCCTCCTTTGCAAAAATCCCCCACTGCCAAGGTCAGTGGCAGCCTCGGCTTGCAACACCATTCCTCCAGACCCGACGGCAACACTTCCCAATATTTACAGTCTCCAACGCTAGGAAGCACGAACCAGACAACCCGGCTCATGGCACCAGGTTAAAAGTTATTTAAACTTAAAATACCGGAGGCCTTGCCTTATACATCCAAGCACCTTTCGCGCACCCCAGTGCCGTTCCCGCAGGCACTCGGCCCCTCCTGCCCGGTGCCCAGGGCACCCGGCAAGCCCAGGCTTGCCGCGGGAGGGCCGAGCTGCATCGCACACCCGTTGCCAGCCACTAAACCCCCTAAATCCCTGGGCTGCAGCGCACGCCGCAGGACCCTCCCGCCCGGCCGCGGCCGCAGCCGCAGGGGAGGTGAAGTTTGGTGCCAGGGCTGGACCTGCCCCAGGGCGAGCCAGCGAGGGCGGGAGGCTGGAGCCAGCAAAGGGACCCGCTGGCACTCGGCCGATGAGCAGCAAGGGAGCCCTGGCAGGAGCAGCTCTGCCTCCCCTGCCCACCTGCGACCGGGCAGGGGTCTCGGCAGGCCCCGGGGCAGGCGCAGCAGAGAATGAGAGGCTGCAGGGCAGAGGGGGCCAGCGGGTCTGTACCAGGGCCCGGGAAGGTCCCTCCCCATCCGCGCTGCTGCGGTGGAGGGTGAGCACTCGTGACACCCGCCCAGCCATGTCAGCAGCAGCCAGAGGAAGAGAAACCCCAGACGCAAGAGCTTTTCTGGGGAAGGAAGAGGGCGTTAACCCTTCCCCGGCACTCTGCACAGCACCCACCCCGCAGCGCCGAGCAGAGCCCGAACGGCTCCCGAGAGGCTGGCGAGCCTCGCCACGGGACGCAGGGAAGGGGAGGCCGGAGCACGCGCTTGCTGCCCCAGCTTCACCCCAGCACAGGAGTTGGGGCACAGCGACCCACGGGACTGCGGGAGTCCCAGTGCTGACGCCTGATCCCCGCCAGCACGAGGCCCCAGCGCAGGGCCCCGGGGGCTCCCACAGCTCCTGCTGCCGAGAGCTGAGCCTGAGGACCCTGCAGACGGCGGCAACAGGAGGGCAGCAAGGGGCACCGGCAGGATTTGTCCATCTGTCCCGGGCTCCGAGGTCGCTGGGGGCTGCGGCAGCTGGGAGCAGGAGGAGGAGCAGGAGCAGGTCACCCGCTCCCGCCGTGCCCAGCACAGAGCCAAGCCGCCCATGGCGTGCGGGGGCCACGCTCGTCCCCTGTGCTCCTTCCTACGCCGCTGCCCTGAGAGAAGCGGGCAGGGCCAGTGGCACGGGAGCGGGGCAGACACGGAGCCACCTGCCCACCTCCCCCTCGCCCGGCCCCACCAGCCTCCCCGCGTCCCTGGGCCAGGCTCACCGCTGTCCTCCGCCCTGAGCACCATCCTGGCAGGCCGTCTCCACCGGCTCGGTCGGCTGTGCCCGTGCTGCCCGCAGCTTTGGAGAGGTGCTGCTGTTTTGGGGCGCGGGCACCTGCCCGCCCCGGTGCTTCCTGGGGTGAGTCAGGGCCGCGACGGGCCAATGAGCTCCGGGGCCGCCCGGGCGTCATCCCGGCCTCGCCAGGAGCTGACACCAGCAACACCCTGTTCCTGCCGCAACGAGCCCGGAGCCTCCAGAGCCTTAACTCCTCTGCTCCCGGCCGGGCGGGGAACGGGGCAGCCAGGGCCCTGCTCCGCATCCTCGGCCCCGGGGTGGGGGACGTGATGCGTTGGGGTCCCTGCCAGGCCGGCGCTGGGGGCTGGCCCAGCCCCTCCCTCCTTGGGGGCTGCCTCCGAGCACACCCTGAGCTCGCTGTGGCAACGCTGGGGTCCCCTCCCCTGCACCGGCTGGGGCCCCCCACCCCAGCAGACTCCCAGCCCTGCCCCACAGCTCCCCATCCGGCTCCGCCAGACTCCCCACTGCAGGTCCAGGTCCTGTGCAGGCTGTAAGGACCGAGCCCCGGGCAGGACCGGCAGCGCTGCGGGGACCACCGGTGCCCGCTGCCCTCTGCAGACTCCACGGCAGCGCACGCGGCCGGACGGGACCAGGACGGGACCTGAGCGAACCCCCAGCATGTCCCTGTCCCACTATCAGCTGCCTGGAGAGGCCATGTGAGCCTCGGCCACCTTGACTCAGCTAAATCCTGCTCGGCAGCGTGAGATGGAGAAACAGCACCCAGAATGCCGGCTACGGAGCAAGGGGAGGAAGGGCTGTGGAAGCCTTGCGTCGGTCCTTCGGCCCACAGCCGTGCTGCGCCGCTACTCAGCCCTCGCGCCGGCCCACGCCATGCCTGTGCCGGGCCGTGCCGCGCTGCAGGGGCAAAGGCACTGGGTTTAGGCAGACTGTGGGGACGAAACCACAGTGCCGGCAGTGGCTGTTGCTGGGCTCTTCTGCGGGGCACTGCTGCCCGCCGCCACCGTGCCCCATGGCTGGGGGGCCCGCGGGGCCCCAAGAAACTTCCTGCCCGTCTCAGCACACCACATCCTGTTTTCACTGCGCTGTGCGCGCATCCTGGGTTGCGTCAGCCCCGTCCTTCCCCATCGACAGCTGAGGTGTGTCAGGAGAAGGGTTCAGGGACTGGGAACTCCAGGAAAGACCCTCCCAGGCGGCCGGGCCCCGTGCCCAGAGCCAGCCAGGGCCCTCGTGCTGCTTTGGCACAGCCCTGCCCGTCACCCCCGCTCCCTGTGCCCAGAGCCTGGCAGGGAACCCGCAGCCACAGCCGCTGCCTTGCTCCCCGCCAGCTCCGGCCTCCTGCACCCCCCACGCACAGAGCCCCGGCCCGCGGCATGGCCGGGTGAGCACCGGCTTGGCCACGTCCACAGGCACCGAGCACCGCGCAGGTGCCGGAAGCGCCGCCCGGCAGGCACCTTGCTTGCTTTCCGCACCGTTCACCGTGCTGGGCCTCAGGTGGAACAGAGCCCGCTGCTGCTTGGCCTCAGCTGCCAGCAGGGTGCAGGGCTGGCCGGAGGAGGTCTTACAGCCCCGCGCCCCACGGCACAGCCACCCCCGGTCCCACGCTCGGGCAGGAACCCACAGGCAGCAGCAGCTCACACGGGCAGCCAGCCCACAACAGCAGCCCCAACGCAGCAGGCGCTGGGCCGCCCTGCAGAGATTTCAGTTTGGAGAGCACCGCCCCAAGCTGCCCTTGCAGCCACACGCACTTGCAGCGGCGAGGGCGGCCGAGGGCTCGTGCGTTGCCCAGGGCAGGAGGGCGAGGGGCTGGGACGGGACCTCCCACAGCCGCACCGGGCTGCGTGAACCCTCCCGGCCACCGCCACCGGCTCCCGAGCACCCCCCCATCCCAGCACGGCACCCGGCGCTGGTGCAGGGCAATGGCATGCAAGGCAGCCCAGTGCCTGGCCGTCCTGCCGGGGCTCAGCGCTTCCAGAGGCCCGAGCCTGGGGAGGCCGGCGGCGTGCGGGGGAAGGAGACGGCAAGACAGCAAGGACTCTCTGTGCCGCTGTCAGCAGGAGCCATATGGAGCCGGAGCTGCAGGCACCACCACATCTACTGGGGGGACGGGAAGCCCGCGGTGAGCAGAGGGGAGGGCACGAAGCGCCTACCTGCCTTGGCGGCCACTGAGGGGCAGAGGAAGGCCTGGAAACTGGAGGCACAGAGCTCACTGACCGTCCCCATGCTGCGGAGGTCCCACGCAGGACGCTGCCCGCTCCGACGGGGCAGGCGGGAGCAGGCAGAGGCCTGGCAGGTGCCGTGCGGCTGAGCGGCTGGCTCCCCGGCGCCGGGGCCTGCGGGCAGGGTGCAGGCAGGGGAGCCGGAGGACTCCCCGCTCTGGCTGGAGCCGGGGAAGGCGGCTCTGGCAGGGGAGCTCCAGCTGCAGGAGCCCACGCGCCAGCCCCAGCCAATCCTCGCCGCTCCCTGCCTGCACACCGGCCCGCTCCGCTCCCGAGGCACCGGCCGGCGGCTCAAAGCCACTTAGAGGATGAGGAGTTTGGGAGCTCCCCGGCAGCCCCCCCGCCCCGGGCTGCCTGCCCCCCGGCAGCCCCGTTGCCCCCGCGGGGGGCCGTCAGTGGGGTATTTTTAGAGCGGTTTTATCCCTCCGTATTGGAGCGTTAAGCATCAGGAGCCGGCGGTCGCGTAGCAACCGGCACTGCATAAAGGAAGGTGCACCAAGAGACACGATGCAGCTCTGGCGAGGCGTGGGGAGCGGGGGGTGCCGCCACGGCCCCCGCTCGTGGGGCGCAGGGCCTGGGCGCCGATCCCGGCACAGCCCCGACAGGCTGAGCCTGCCCTGCGCGCCGTGCACGGGCAGGCCCGCTGCACCTTCTGCCAGCCCCCTGGCAATGCGGGTCAGACAGCTGAGCTCCGGGCATGCCCCAGCGGCAGCGGAGGTGCCTCCGGCTCTGCCGCGGACCCGGGGTGCTGGGGGGATCCTGCAGCAGGAACCGGGGGGCATCCTGCCCCGGGATCCCGGCCTCGGGGCCAGCTGTGGAGCTGGGGGGAAGGTGCAGCCCTCCCACCCCCCGGCCCCTCTACACCCGCATCCCTCCAGCCCCATGGGTGCCAAGCGAACCCAAACCGGACAGACGGCTCCTTCCCTCAAAGCAGGAGTGATCCCCAAGCACAGGGCACGGCCGTGAGTAACGAACCCCAGAGCCTGTTGGGGCACGAGGCAGCGTCCTGTGGACAGCCCGGCTGCCGGCTCTCGGCTACCAGGAGCCAGCAAGCTCCGCTCGCCTGCGCCAGCAAGCGCTGGGACGTGCTGAGCTAGGAGAAACCCGAGCCCGACAGGCAGGAGCCCTGACTGGGCAGGCAGTGGGGAAGGGCACCCTGGGAGGAAGACGCTCTCGCAGGCAGGAGGGTGCGGGGCAGGAGGGGACCCCAGCTCCCAGGAGCAGCGCGGCTGCAGACGGGAGGAGAGGCGGAGGAGAAGGGCAGCTCGTGGGGCTGCGAGGGCAGCCAGGCGCTCGCCACAGACACGACCGACCTTCTGGTTTCGGCACCACTTCCCCTTTCCCAGGTGCCGAAGCAGCGGTTGCCACATCGCTGGGGGCTTTCGGCAGCTAGGAGGTACAAGAGCAGGCAAGAGGGGCTGGGGGGACGCGGGGCTGAGCTGGGCATGTGGCGTGGCAAGTGCCTGCCCAGGGCCTGGACCGGCAGCCAGAGAAACCCCCAGGCGGCAAGGGCACCTGCGGGTGCTCCAGCCGGCTTGGAGCAGGGCCAGGAGGCACCTCCCGGCTTGAGCAACCCAGACACCCGCCTCGATCCTCGCACCCTGCCTGGGCGAGGTGGGGTGTTCACAAACACCCCGGGGTTATGCTAACCACAGCTCCGGGCCCCGATCCTCCGCCTGCCGGAAAGCGGGGCTCCGGAGAGCCGCCTCTCCCCACCAGCCTCCCTCCTCCCTCAGGCCCAGAGCAGAAACTTCCGACCCCGACCCTGCCGCGATGGCCCAGCACGCAGAAGGGCTGAAACGGCCGCTCAGGGACATGTGGGCCCCGCTGCGTCCCTGACGTGTAATTGCTGAACGTCAGCAACGCGGCTTATTGTCCTCCGCTCCCGAACACCTCAGGAGAGGAACCGGCTAATTGCCTCTGCCCAACGCCGTGCTGCCCGAGCCCCGCCAGCCCCGGCTCCTGGCTCTGCTCTCCGAGCCCGGTCCCATCCCTGCACCGTCCCCGCGTCTTCGACCTGGGAAGCCCAGAGCTCTGCGGCGCAGCTGCTCCCGCAGCCGGGCCCAGCGACTCGCCCTGGCTCACCCCTGCGCCACGCCAGGGAAGGGGCTGCTGCGTCCCCCCAGCCCCGGTCCCCTCGGTGCAGAGGTGCACGCCGCGGTCCTGGGCTACCTCTGAAACTGCTGAGCCCGCGCCAAGGGGCCTGCCAGGGCCTGCCTGCAAACCAGGGCTGCGTGGGCTGGCAGCGGGGAGAGGGCAGGGATCCCCCCCAGCCTGCCGGGGGACCTGAGAGCTCACCCCCCTTTGGGGATCTCCCACACCCCGCACGGCCCACCCCGCCCCCTGGCACCGGCCATCCTGCCCCAGACAGCGAGGCCCCCCAGGCACAAGCCGCTTTGCAGGAGGCTGCATCAGCCCCGCTTAGAGAAATCCCTTAATCCCCCAGAGCGAGCAGTAATCCCCCGGGTGCAGCAGGATTACCAGCACTGCCCAATCCCCCTCACCCTGGGGCCGGGCCAAGACGGGGCCCAGCTCAGGACACGGTGCCGGGCCGGGATCGTGCTCCCTGCGGCAGGCTGCTCACCGGTGCTGCAGCTCGGCGGGGCAGGAGCAGCCGGGCCGGTTCGCTACCGTGACGCTGCCACCCCACCGACCAGAGGCGTTTGCACCCGCACCGTTGCGCTCGGTCAGCTCCAGTCTAGGGACGGGTTCGGTCTCACCGCCGTCCCCGCAGAGAGGTGCCGGGAAGGGGGTGGGAGCGCAGCCCCGCGCCCTGGCAGGAGCGGGGGGAGCCCACATCTGTGCTGCCAGCTGCTCACCCCGGGATTTGCTCTCTGCTGAGGCAGACGGCTGGAGAGGGGCCGCATATCGCAGGGCAGACACTGCCGTCAGCACAATCCCACCAGCAAGAGCCTCCCTGTTGGGCTCCCACCACGCCGAGGCCTTGGCAGAGCGTCCTCTGCCAAACAAACAGAGCTCAAGGGCTTCGGAAGAGCTGCAGGTCACGACGCCCCCGCAACAGGGACAGCGGTGGGGATTTGGAGGTGGCTGTGCTGCCCACCCTGCCTGCTGCCCTGCGGCCCCCATGGCGTGGTGAGCGGGCAATTTCTGATGCTGACAGATGAGCCAGGACATCTTCCAGGCGATTCCGGGAAGCAGCAAGAGGCCGCTCGCAGAATCGCTCCCTGCAGTGCTCTCCCACTAATAGGCTGCATCCAACAACTCCTGTGCTGGGCCGTGCACCAGCGGGGATGGGTGCTTCCACCTTATCTCACACACTTATCTCGTAAACTCCCCGCTGCCGAGTGCAGTCACTTCTGGGGTAGAAGAGCACTCCTAATCAGCTGTGTTACACAACTGTGGCAGGCAGGAAGCCGGCCCATGAGCCAGCGCTGCCGGCAGCAGCACCTTCACTGGCACCGGCAGCTCCCGGGAAGAACGGTCACCAGCATGGCTCGCAGCATCAGGACCTCGGCTTCAGATCTCACCCAGATGGACTCCAGCCTCCCCCTCAGCAAAGTCCTCGCTCAAGGAAAACTCGCCTGCCAACCCACAGGAACCTGCCTCAGAGGGCCGAGGCACAGGCAGCGCCTTCCCGCCCGGTCCTGCTCCTTGGCAGTGGGAGGGAATGCTCTGAGGACATGGAGGACGGAGGAAGGCGGGGAAGCAATCTGCACACACATGAGATAGAGGACCTGCAGCCCCTGAGCCGCCTCGCCCCGCTCGGCCCACCCTGGGAGCAGACCCTGGGTGCACACCAGGTGCTCCCGAGCTGGAGTGGTTTGCGAGACATTTAATGGATGCCACTGACACGAGCCTGCCCTGCGGATCTGTGCAGCCTGAACTCAGACAGTGCTCAGAGGCAGCAGCTGAATACGAGGTGCAAGCAGAGGGAAGGCGTGCAGGCAGCGGGTCCGAGAGCCTGGCAGCACGGACACTGCAGGCAGCAGGTTCATGGCCCAGCAGCACGGACACTGCAGGCAGCAGGTCCCAGAGCCTGGCAGCATGGACACCGCAGGCAGCAGGTTCGTGGCCTGGCAGCGCTGACATCACAGGCAGCGGGTCCCAGGGCCCGGCAGCACGGACACTGCAGGCAGCGGGTCCCACGCCGCAGGCAGCTCGCGAGCCCCGGCAGCCCGGCGCCGGCTGCGCGGGGCCGCTGGGGCCGAGCCCCGCGGGAGGACGAGGCCGCGCCGGCAGCCGAGCGGGAGCGCCTGGGGCTCCGGGGGGTGCAGCGGGGACCGGCCCCCGGCAGCTCGCCCGGCGGGCCCCGCTCCTCGCGCTGTCTGCGGGCACCGGGTGCCGGTTTCCTCCCGGCGCTTCCTCCACCGCCCCCTGGGCCCCACCCGGGCGATGCCGCGAAGGCCGCGGCCGCGCGTGGGCGAGCAGCCGCTCTGTCACCTGCGGCCGCGGGTCCCGCCGCCCCCGAGCCCCGGCCCGACTCGGAGCCGCCGAGCCCGGTTTTGCACCTGGGAGCGGCCCGGCCCAAACACTCCCGCCCTCCCGGGACAGCTTCCCCCCCCGCGGATCACGGACCACCCCGGCCCCTCGCCCCGGCCCCTCGCCGGCTGCGTGCCCGGGGCCGCGGGACCCGCCCCGGCCCCTCGCCCCGCCGCGGCCCGGCCCAGGTGGGGATCCCAGAGCCCGCCAGACGCCCCCCCCGGGACTCGCCCCGGCCCCGCACTGACCGTAGCCGCCCTCCTCCTCCATCCCGCCGCCGCCGCCGCCGCTCCGGCCCCGCCCGCGTGACGAGGGCGCCGAGGCCGCCACGGGCGGCGGCACGTGACGCGAGCGTGGGCGGTGCCCGACAGGCCCCTCCCCCCGGCGCCCCGCCCCCGGCGCGGCCAGCCCGTTCACAAACACCACGAGTTTATTGCCCGCGGTCCCGGCGGCAGCGCCCCGTCCCCGCGGGGACCCCGCCGCCGCCTCCCGCGCCCAGCGCGGGGCCGGAGGGGAGCGGGGCCCTGCCCGGGGTGGGGCCAACGGTTCCACTGCGACTCGCACAGGGGGTGGCGGGGGTGGGGGTGCGCAGCCCGGTGCGGGCAGGGGGTTTAGGAGAAGGGCAAGAGGGGCTGGGGCATCCCCGGGCCTCGCCCAGGAGACGAACAGCAGCCCCAGTGCTCCCAGCGCTGCAGCGCGGGGCGGCGTGTCCGTCCCCCGTCCCCCCGCCACGGGGCTGGTGGGCGGCCCGTGAACTCAGAGCAGCAGGGATGAGCTGCAGGCACTTTCCAGGAGTCCCCCCCCGAGCCTTAACGCCAGGCTGGGGGGGGAGAAGGGGCTGCTCCAGCCCCAGGCAGAGGCACAGAGGAGCTGGCAGAAGAGCCCGGACAAGGCGGGGGAGCAGGCATCCCCCCACCCCAGAGCAGGTCAGAGCTCAAGAGGCTCCACCTCAGCTGGAGAGCAGAGGGAAGCACCCCCAGCCCACAGGGACCCCAGGGCTTGCAGGGACAGCAGCTCCCAGAAGGGGACAGCAGGGGACACCAAGCACGGCCTGACCCCCAGGGCTGGGGCCCTGGAGACACACAGGGCCAGCGTCCCCTGCCCTTTGCAGCAGGGTCCACCAGCAGCTCCCAGGACAACGCTCCCCTGCCGGTCCTTGACCCAAGACTGCTCCATTTGCCGGCTGGGGGACGCGGATCTCCACCTGGGAGGAAAGGAGCGGCGTTAGCACCGCGCCAGGCAGCCGCCCCCTCCCCTGCCCCCGGGCTCACTCACCTCAGAGCCGATAGCTCAGGCTGGCCACCTTGGCAGGGTGCGTCACTGACCAGAAGTTGCGCTTGCTCTGCAGCTGCTGGAAAGGATTGAAGTGTCTCCTCCGCTCCCGCTTCAGTTTTTTAATCTTCTTTACCTGTGCAGAGGCAGGAAGGCTCTTGGAGTCAGCGTGCGGTGTCCCCTGCCACCCCCCACCCGCCCCAGCCCAGGATGGGGCCAGCACCCACCTTCCCTCTGTCAAACTCCTCGTCCCACTCATCGATGACAGTCTCGCTCCGGGCCCACGCAGCGTCGCGAATGGCATCCTGGCTGACGGCCGAGATCTCGCCCTCCCAGGTCAAGACTGCGGAGCAGCACGGTCAGCAGGGAGCACCGCGCCGTGCTCCGCTGCACCCGCCTGCGCAGGGCCCCCACCCCAGGCCAACAGCTGGAGCCCCTCACTCCAGCACAACAGCCCCTCAGCCAGGTGCCTCTGCCCAGCTCCCGGAGCCCCTGCAGCCACCTGCGCTGGTGCTGGGGGGAGCCCAGGCCCCGGCAGAGCACAGAGGGCTCTGTCCACGCCCAGGGCTCGAGGCAGGGAAGCCGCGTAGCTGTTCACCCACCCAGGTGAGCAGGGAGTACCTTGTTTGCCATAAGCCTTGTCCAAGGAGTTCCTGAGCAGCTCCTCCACCACGCTGGACTCCTCCTGGCTCCCAGGTGCTGTGCCAGCCCCATGGCCGGGCTGGGGGCTCAGGGCAGCTGGGCAGCGCCTGTATCCGTCGCCAGCCTGGCTGTCCCAGGCACACGCTGCCGCTGCGGAAACAGGAGGGCTGAGGACAAGCCGGAGGGAGCAGAGGGAGCTCCTGTGCCGCTCCATCTCAGGCAGATCTCGCCCCAGGAGACACTGGTCGGGACAAACAAGGTCCCGATAGTGCAGGGTGTTTGGGCACACTAGGGCATGTCCTGGGCAGGGAGGAATTGGGGGTAAATCTTCACCCCTCGAGGGGCCCGTCCCCACGAGTCTGGAGAGGAGCACACCCTCATCCAGAGTACAGCTGGGCAGCTCTCCTGCGTGAGCGGCACAGGCCTGCGGGCAGGTCAGCCGAGGACGGGGCGACAGGCACCCCCAGGCAGCTGGGGGGACCAGCAAGCCCCGGGGATGGACACCAGTGCTCTGAGGGGCTGTGTGGGCAGACAAGCAGCCAGCTCTCCCCCTGCCAGGCCCCAGGCAGGGTGGAGGCATGCGGTCATACCTGGGGCACCATCTGCGGTATCAATGCCATTGGCAGCTGGCCGCTCCACGGCTGGGCTGCTGAGGCTTTCCCTCCGCTTACGCTTGCGGTGCTCGCTCTCTCCAGCCCCAGCCTCCGCACTCCGCCGCTGCTTTGTCCTCCAGGGCTCGGTCTCAGCCCTCCTAGAGCTGGGGAAGGCAGCAGGGGTCAGCTCACACTGGCCAGACCAGAGGGGGGAGAGTTTGAGCTCCCCTGCACACCCGCACCCCAGCGCTGCACTCGGGGAAGGGTGAACCACCCGCAGCAAGCCAGCGCTTCGGCAAGGCTCATCCCACCCACAGAAAGATGAGACACCCCTGCCCACAGCCCAGGGAGCCTGACTTCAGGCAGAGCAGAGGTGCACAGGGCTCTCGTGTGCTCGCCAGCCCCTCACCTGCCCGAGGACAGCATCCCAGAGCAGTGCTCTTCTGTCTCCTCCATTCTCCTCTTTTTCTTCTTCTTCTTGATGGGGGAGATGGGCTCCGTGTCCAGGTAAATACTGGGGTCTGACGCTTGCTGCTTAGGCCTGCTCTCCAGGTCCTGACAGCCTGCCGCCTCCCTGCCGCTGCTGGGACCCTTGCCTGCCGCCTCCTTCCCTGCGAGGGGCACCGAGCCCTCCTGAGCAAGATTCTTCTTCTTCCGGGGGGGGCTGGAGACTTCATCCTTGCCCTTCACGGCCACAGCACGAGGGCTGCTGTCTGCTCCGTGATGTTGCTTCCGCTGCTTCTTTTTGGAGGAACCAGGGGGGACCTGGCTGGGCCTCTTCTCCCTGCTGCAGGGAGGAAGGTGGTGCGAAGGGTGGGCAGTGGAACCGTTGGTCAGAGGGGAGGCTGGGAGCTGAGGGGCTGAGTTGAGGATGAAGCTGAAGGCAGGCTTTTCAGGATTTGGCAGTTTGAGAGCAGATGAGGACAGCCTGAAGGACAGGAAAAGAGGCTGACGTGATCTGAAAGGCAGGTCAGGAGCAGGAGCCCCTCTCTTCCTACCCACCCTGAGGTGCACGAGCACAGCACCCAACCGCTGCCATCTCAGCCACAAAATCCGAATCGGACCCTGCTCTCAGAGCAGCAGCTGCAAGCGCACACAGTGGCTCCGCAACTGCCCAGTGCCAGCCACGCGCAGGGCACGTGCCGTCCCACGGGGGATTAGGAAAGAGTGAGTGTTGCTGCAGCACGTGTCGATGGCAAAGGTTACAAGGGAGACCTGCAGCAAGCCCTGCTAGCCCAGAACAGGAGAGCCGGCTGACAAAATCGCCCCCCCCAAGCCAGCTGCCATGCCAGACAGTTGCCTCGTGGAGTACCCCAAGGCTGCTACTGGCCTTGCTGCCGTGCAGGAGCCTGGGAGCGACTGGCATGGCTTACCTCGACTTGCCAAAAGGCCAGGGAGTGGACTCGGGGTGGGTGGTGTTCGTGGGGTAGGTGTGGTCAGCAAATTGTGGGTGAAGTTGTGCGTGGCGGTCACTTCCGCTCGCCTTCCGCGGGGTGCTGCCCTGCAGTTATTGACATAAATAAAAACTTGGTGGTCTAAAGAAAAGAGGTTTCCGTGAGCCAAGAGGAGAAAATAAAAAGGGGAGCCCAGAGAAAGGGGAGGGGAACAGACACAGACGGGGGGAGGGAAGTGGGGGGTGGTAGAAGAAGAATCAGAAGTGTTTTCAGTTAGAAGCACAAAGGAAAAAAGGAAGGAAGGAAATTTAAAGAACAGAAACCCCAGCGCTCCATCCTGAGCCCTGGCTGCACAGCGGCACCCAGAGGGCCGGTCCCACGCCACCGCCCGGGGAGGAGGCAACTCCGCAGCCCTCCAGCTGCGGTGTCACCTGCTCCCACCCACCCCAGGGGACACGCTGCCCCGAGAAGGCTGGCAAGGCCACTGCGGGGACTGGCACAGCCACCCCTCCATCCTGAGCAAGAAGGCAGGAGCCGTTTCTCCTGCATCACTCAGGGATGCGAACAACAGTGGGGGCCTGGCCCCACACCCCGACCCAGAGGGAGAGCAACCGCTACAGCCCTGGGGCTGAGGGGCTCTCCCTGCCCGCCTCCAGCTTAGCAGATAGCCAGCATTAGCTCTACGCTTGCCCCCAACACAAGCCCCAGTTCCGAAGGCGCAAGGCACCTACTGAAGTCTGCGGGCAGAAGCTCAGACTCACCTTTTTGGCGGAGAGTGCCAGCTTCTTGGCCGGTGGCGGTGACATGGTACTGCTCAGCTCCAGAGCAGCGCTGGCCAACAGGGAGGACTTCAATTTTGCCGGCTTGGAGTCTTCGGGGGCAGCCGGCTCGGCGCCGGGGCCAGCAGGGAGGTCTGTGCCACAGTCCGTTTCCTGAGAGGTGCAGAAGCTGCTGGTTCCGCTCTTGGCCTTCTGGGACACTTTGGTCAGCTTCCCTGCTGCGCCGTGCGCCGGGCTGGCAGCGCTGCTGCCGCAGGAGTCCCTCTCCAGGGTCCCGGCGTTCTCCCCACTGCCCCCGGGCTCCTGGCTGGGGCTGGGCTCCAGCAGCAGCTTGGGTGAGGTAGGTGGCTGCTTGCTCTCCCAGGAGCTCTGCCGGGGCAGCTCCGCTTTGGCCCCGCTTGCATTGCTGGTGTCGCAGAAGCCCTGAACTGCTCTGGATGCGGGAGGCGGTTGCGGGAAGGAGAGCGGCTTCTTGGGCCTCTGGGCTGTATCATCAGGCAGCGCTGTGGCCGTGTGGGTGGCTTTGAGGGGCAGTTTGGGTGATGGGGACCCAGCGGGCAGCTTTGGCGGAGCAGTTCCGTTCGGCAGCTTCGGCCCCGTCCCGAACGTGCTGCGGGCCACAGGGACTCCAACCTCCTCCGGCCCCGGCAGCTTCTTCCCCAGCAGCACGTCTGGTCTCTAGACGAGAGAGAGAGACGTTCAGCAAGGAGAGAATTCAAGGAGCCAAGGACACAGAGCGATACTGCCCTCCCCGTCCCTCTCCAGGCCCACACAAGAAGCCTTGGCCCAGCAAGATCCCTCCTGCAAACCGTCCTCCCCCACGCCTGCCCACTCGGAGCACTGCGCCTGCCTCCCTGCGAAGCCGCAGCCCACCCGCCCTCGCAGAGCAGGCAGAGGGGCAGCAGCTCCCAGAAGCACTGGCCAAGAGCAGCCTTCAGGACTCACCCGGCCCATCAGCGGTGAAGACAAGGGCCCATTGGTCACGGTTTTCTTGACCGGATCGGAGATGCCGCCGGTGCGGCCAGGCAGGCTGGAGGCAGCTTTGACAACGGGCCCCTCCGAGCTCTTCCTGGGGCTGGGGATTCTGGTGAAGACAGAAGCGCAAGTGTTAACTGCGAGAGTTTGAGCGACTGGAACACTCTCGTCAGAGATGCACACAAGAAACAGGAGCCAGAAGCTCCGGGGAGGTGAGGTGCTCTTGATCTACAGCACAACCATGACAAGGGGCTGGACCTCTCCCTGCCACCCTCCTCCGAGCCAGTACGTGCACGCAGCATTGGGGCTACTGGGGCCAAGCTCCTTCCCACCCCAGTGCTATCAGCCCTGTCCCCAGTGCTGAGAGCAGGGGGCAGAGGGGCCGGAGGCACAGGGTGCTCTCACCTCAGGTAGAACAGCACGTAGGCCTGCTGGTTGAGGACCACTTTGATGTTGCTGGAGCGGACCAGGTCGTCGTTCATTTGATACCACTGCCCATTGCTGGCCTGCGGAAGGAGAAGAGAACAGGGTCGGGCTGTGTCCGGCGACCCTTCTGGCCTGAAGAGCAGCAGGAACAGCGTCCATTGGCAGAGCTCCTCTCCCCAAACCCCACAGGCAGCCCAGGGCAGACAAGGGGACTCCGTGAGAGCTGACCTCCACGCTTCCTGCCACAGAACACAGCCTGTACCCCCCATCCAGTGCTCCACACCACACACATCTGCTGAGCACCCTCCTTTCTGTGCACTACAGGGACCCACGAGCACCCGCCAGCCCCCAGCCCAGAGGGCGCGCCAAAGCGCGCCCCGGGCTCACCTTCACGTAGCAGTAGTAGTGCCCTGCGTGGCAGCTGTACCCAGAGTGCACCAGCACTGCGTAGAGTCCGTACATGACAGGATCCCCGTTGTTCTGAGACATGTAAGGGCGGATGTTCAAGAACTCAGGGTACCCCACGTCCTGCGGAGAGAGGATGTCTCAGGAGCCTGCACAGCAGACGGCTTTCTTGCTAGAGCGAGAGCAGCTCAGCTGTCCTACGAGTCCCATCCCTCGAGGGAGGGGGACCCGCTCTCCCCAGGCTGAGGTCACGGTGAGAAAGATGCCAGGATGAGCCAAACTCCCACCGCACCGCACAGCTGGGGAAGGGCTGCAGGACTGCGGCAGAGCTCACACCGCGCACGGGAGCACCTCCCACCCTGCTCTGGGCAGCAGGGCCTCGCGCCGGGAGACAGCCCCAGCTCTGGATTGCCGAGCACTCACCTTTGTGATTTTGCCTCCACCGAAGTTGGCAAAGCGCTTCAGTGAGAGCGTGAGAACATTGGAGGCTCGGTGGATGGTGAAACGTTTGGTGGCCGGCACTTTCTTCTTGCATCTGCACAGGAAGAGCTCGAGCTATTCAAGCTGTTCCACCACCCAGATGGTTGCCAGCCCTGACCAAGCCGCAAACCCCACAGAAATGACCTGGCCGACACCAGGCACCGCTCCAGGGCACCTGCTCACGGCCACATCGGCTGGCCCAGGTCTTCCTCACGAGAGGAGGGAGCTGAGGCTTGGTGGCAGGCTTCATCGCAGGCTTCCATGGCCACACACCTTACGGTTTAGCCGTGGAGCAGGTAGAGAAGCCCTCCCGTATTGCGGCAGGCTTTCCACCTGCTTCCCACCAGCACACCCGTGAGCCCCTTCCCACCCGCAGCCCCACACACTCACTTGGCACACATGTAGGCATTCTCCCCGCCCAGCACGTCTGACTTCACAAACAGCTCCAGCGCCCGCACTATGTTTGCGGCTTGCTGCAAGGACAGAGGAGAAGTCAGGCCACGAGTGCCCTGTCCACGCAACAGCCCGGCTCCCTGCCGAGACGCTGGCCCCGAGAAATAACACAGAGCATGAGCACAGGGCCACAGACTACACCAAACCCGTGAGCCTGCCACCAGGTAGGCACTGGCCAGCATGCCGCGAAGGATGGCTGCACTGTCCCCCAACACCACGGACCCTCAACAGAGGAGCTGTGGCTCACACTCCGGCAACGGGCACTGCTCTGCCAGGCAGAGAAGGCAGCGCAACAACAGAAGCTGCTTCCCCCTTGCCTGCGCCATGCCTTGACGCTGGCAGGTTAAGGAGCCTTGAGAGCAGTAATGGTGCAGTTGCAGGAACATCCCTTGCGAGAGCAGAGCTCCTCCGCATCCCCGACCCTGCCGCAGTACCCTGATCTCCAGCGCCAGGTCCAGGTAAGGGTCATAGGTGTCCGAGACGCTCTTGCACACCGAGCACTTCACTGCAAAAGAAAGCAATGAGAAAGAAATGAGAAAGCAATAAGAAAGCACCCTGGCACAACACCAGCCCCTGCCACCCCCCCAGCACAGCGCAGGCAGCTGCAGTATTCCTCCTCTCCGGGTTTGGGCTCTGGGATGTCAGCACCGGCATTCACAGCCTGGCAAGGAAGAAGGCTGGCAATTCCCCTATGTGCGGGGACAGCAAGTGTTGCTGGGTAGCTGGCAACACGGGTTCCTTTGCTGGTGGCAATGAGCTGAGGACCCACAGCCAACAGCTTTTTCCATCGCCACAGCAGGGGTCACGACCCACAGATGCCGCAAGACTGACCAACTGCAGCTCTGGGTAATTTACACATGCTTAGCAATTTTCCCAAAAGATTTTTACTGCAGGGCTCTCAGGGAAACGGCAGCCCTGAGAGTCACAGGCCGAGGACCTGGCAGCCAGCACTCACCACGGGACCGCAGGTAACCGCCAAAGATCTGGTGAACCAGCGTCGTGGCCTGGGTCTGGCGATCCAACCTAGAGACAGCAGCACCGGATCTCACACCACCCCTCCGCAACGGCCACCCCCGCGGCCACCGCTGTGTCCTCAGGACAGCTCCCCTGTGCGCTCTGGCCAGCGGACGGGCTGCAGCGCTCCGGGAGCAGAGGGAAGGCGCAGCCTCTGCCAGTCTGCTGTCCCCGTGCTGCAGCTCGAGGGGTGGCACCAGGCTCCGACACGCACCTTCCTCTAGAAGGAGCAGAAACTCCTGGCTGGAGCTCAGAGCTGGGCACTGCAGACAGAGGCAACGCAGGCTGCCTGGGATGGAGGGCCCAGGGGAAAGCTGCTCACCCACAGCCACAGAGCTGGGGCTGAACTAGCAAGCATGCCTGGATTCCTTGGCAAGTGGGACAGGATCCAAACCCATAGCAGCCTCAGGATTTGGGGACAGGACCAAATCCCCAGGACTATGCTGGGGCGGAGGTGTCAGGAGAAGGGAGAAGGCAGACAACAGCCCAGAGCTGTGTCACAGAGAGGCGGAGAGTTGGGCCATCCACCCAAGGCCCTAGAGCCAGTACCTCCCTCTACAAGTCTGGCCCATGGGACATGTTCACCCCACAGCCCCCTCCCGTGGGCGCAGGGGAGCAGCGAGGGGACAGCAGAGAAGAGCAGCGAGGGGACAGCAGAGAAGAGCAGCGAGGGGACAGCAGAGAAGAGCAGCGAGGGGACAGCAGAGAAGAGCAGCGAGGGGACAGCAGAGAAGAGCAGCGAGGGGACAGCAGAGAAGAGCAGCGAGGGGACAGCAGAGAAGAGCAGCGAGGGGACAGCAGAGAAGAGCAGCGAGGGGACAGCAGAGGCCCCACATACTTGGTACAGCCATTCAGGCAGGCCTTCTGCATGGCATCAATGGTGTAACGCAGGAACTCGTGCGCATCCTCCTGGTTGCCGAAGCGGATGTGCTGGGCGATCTCTGCAGGAGAGGGAGGAATCAGGCCCAGAACATGCTGCATCAGACGTAGGCTCTCCCTCCCTCGGGGCAGGGACTCCGGGGTTTGAGCCCCCTCAACCCAAACCAGACGTCAGACGCATGCCGGCCAAGGGGGAAGCCCTACGCAGCCCATAAAGTCACCAGCCCCCGGCAGGCTCAGTGATTCATCTCAGAAGAGCCGTCTGCCAAGACCTGCCCCGATCTCAAAGGTTCTGCTCCCGCATTAGTCACCGCTCTCCTACACGGCTACGGGAGGGGAGGGCAGCCATCCTTACTCTTGAGGTCTCGGATGAAGGACACTGGCTTTATTGCGTTGCCGCTGTTGGCAAAAGCCTGGATCATGTGGTTCTGCATAATGCACATCATGCAAAAGCCTCCTCGGTGACCTGGAGCAGAAGAGGAGAAGACAGGACGTTGGGGACAAACCCAGGAGAGATGGAGGCAGTACAGGGGACGGGGGATCTCTGGTCCAGCACAGCTCAGCCACGCTCAGTTTTTCCTACAAGCTCTGTGCTACGGTACAGCTCTGGGGCATCCCAGGTACACAGGGACCAGCACACACCACCCCGGCTGGCGCAGTCACAGCACCAGCCACTGCAACCCCCCCAGAAGAGACAGCATCCGCGTGGATGGAAAACAGGTCACAGGTACTCGCTGGAGGAGCCCACAGGTCAGCCCCGAGAGGCAGATCCCACCGGAGTCCTATGGACGGGGCTGTGAGCCCCGCGTGCTCCCCTTGGTCGCAGCTCGGAGCAGTGCCCACCGGACTCTCTTTCAAAGCCACCCGTAAACAGCACCTGCACGCAGGCTGCCTGCACGCAGCCTTCTGCCCTGCCCTCACGCAGTCCCCGCAGGCAGGGGCTGTTTGGGACCCCAGCTCAGCCCCCAGGAAGTCGGCAGACCCCGTTGGGCCCATCTTAGTCCTGGCTACGCCCAGCGGAGACAAAACCTCCCCAGACACAAGGATACAGAGCTCGGGAACGCTGCTGTGACCAGGAAGAGCGAGCCGTACGCAGGAATGACCCCTCGACGGAGAAACGGGCAGGAGGGAGCAGAGAAGGCACATCCCGACACCCGCACACCCCTCGCCAGAGCCACGTGCAGAGGTGCTGAGCGCAGCACTGGGAGCAGGACAGGCAGGCGCTCCCCGCTGCCGGCGCGGCCACCCCGGCCCTGCCGCCCACCGAGCCGGGCCTCCCCACTCACAGGTGCGGCCGTGCTCCTTGGAGAGCAGGTAGTTGGCGAGCGGCGGCGTGTAGGTCAGGCACTGCACCGTGGAGTTGAGGAAGCAAGTGTTCCCCAGGTTGTGCAGCCCGGCGCCGATCCGGTAGATCCGCTCCCACTTCATGGAGAGGCGCTCCTCGGGGAAAAGCACCTTCTGGGGCACGGGGACCCCGTCCCCCAGGCCCCCCGGGCCACGGCCGCTGCCTGCGGGGAGAGGGGCGGTGAGCCGCGGGGGCGCGGAGCGCGGGGAGGGCCCCCCTCGCCCTCTCCACCTACCCTGCTTGCCGGGCGGCCCCTCCTCGGGGCCGCGGTGGCGGCCGGCGGCCTCGGCCCGGGGGTTGAGCAGCACGTACTTGCCCCGCAGCAGCTCCAGCTGGCCGGAGAAGCCGCGGCTGGCGGGCTCGAACTCGATCTTCTGCAGCAGCACCTTCTTGGCCGAGGCGGCCAGCAGCCGGCCCAGCTCCCCATCCTCGCCCGCCTCCCGCCGGCCCGGCTTCAGCGCCTCCTTCAGCTTCTCCACGATCGGCATGGCGGGGCCCGGCGGCCCCGGCTGCGGGGCGGGGGCGGCCGCTTCAGCGGGGGCGCCGGCCCGGCCCGCTCCGCTCCCGCTGCGGGGCCGCGCGTTGCCGGGGCAACAGGCCGCGGCCTAGGCCCGCCGCCGGCCCGGCCCCGCCGCCGCCGCTCGCACCCCGGAGGCCCCAGCGGGTCCCCGCCCGCCGCCGCTACGGGCCACCGCGCCCTCCCGCCCCCGACCTTGAGCGCCGCCGCCGCCGCGCTGCCCCGGTCCGCCCGCCGCCACGTGCGGCCCGCCCGGTACCGGCGCTCCGCCGCGCCCGCCCCGCGGCCCGCCCCGCGGCCAGGGCAGGGGAGGGCAGGGAGGCGCGGAGCGGAGCGGCGCGGAGCGGCGCGCAGGCCCCGGCCCGGCCCGGCCCGGCCCGGCCGCACTCACCATCCGGGTCTCCGCCGCCGCGCGCACGTGTCGCCGCCTCAAAGCAGGGGCCGCCCGCCGCCGGCACGAGCTCCTTCCGCGCTGGCCCTGACGGGGCGGGGACAGCCCCGGCCCCGCCCGCTGCTGCGGACGCGCTCTCGCGGCCCGGCCCACTGCCGCCCGCCGCGCTCCGCGTCCCGAGGCGGGCTGGGGGCGGAGCCGCGCTTGCGCGCCGGCTGCAACGGCGAGGGGGCGGGCCCTGCCGGCGCGTGGCCGGTTGGGGCTGTGACGCGTTCATTGTGCGCAGGCGCGCGGCGGGGCGGGGCAGGGCGGCCCCGCTCCGGGCCCCGGCCCCGGCCCCGGCCCCGGCCCCCGCGGCGGCCAGCGCTGCCGGGAGGGCTCTGACAGCGGCCCCGCGGCAGCTCCTCCCCTCGCCGCCTCGTTCGTTCCCCTCCGGCTCCCTCCGGCCGGGAGCGCGGCGGCCCCGCGGGCCCGAGCTCACGCCAGCGGGATCCCTCCTCTCCTCGGCTGAGCCGCCGCAGGGCCGAGCCGGAGGAGCGGCCCCCGCCGCCGCTCTGCCCTGCCCGGGAGCTCCCGGTGCAGGGACCCCGCACGAAACCGGGGCGACTGCAGCGCCTGACGAGGAGAGAGAAATTACAGCACAGGGACCATACAGCCGGTGGCAAAACAGTGGCAGTATTACACTCAAAGACAGACTACCAGCAGAGACAGGAGTAAATGGCACATATGATATAACCATACAGTAAGCGAACGGGAGTCGTATATGGGATTGATTAGAGGTTGGGGGTTTTTTTTTCTTTTTCTTTCTTTTTAATTTTTCTCTTTAATATGTTGAAATTGCCCAGACTGGTCCAGTACGACATCTTAAACCTTACAGGGACGCACAGCATGAAAACGCCCCCGGAGCAGGCCTGCGGGGATTATTCCCGGCACGCTCCCAAAGCTGCGGTAAGGGGCGGCCGGCGCACGTGTCGGTGCTGCCCACGTCACGGACGGGCAGCTCCGCGGCACACGCCAGCGCCGCTGCAACGTGGGAATGGCTCAGAGAAAGCGGGGCCCGAGGTGCGCGGGAGGGTTCACCGGAGGGGACGGGTTTTCCTGCGGCCGCGCTCGACCGGCCGCAATGCCGCAGCGCTGCCGAAGGCCGCGGCGCGGCTCGGCAAACAGCTGCGCGAGGCGATGATGGACGCCCTGCACCCACGCCGCTGGAGCTCCTGCCTCTGGTGCCCTGCCGAGGGGGAGCTCCCTGCCGAGCCCTGCTGCCTGCCTGCCGAGGCTGGCGGGGCTGAGCCCGTCCAGTGCAGAAGGGCCTGGCAGCAGCTTTCCGCTCGTGCAGGAGGTTGCAGTGGGAACGGACCCCCCCCCCCGCGATGCTGGGGAAGGCGGTGAACCCCACGCCCACCTCCGTATCCCCGTGGGGTGAGGAGGATGTGGAGAGAGGGGCAGCAGCGCCCGGGTGCGTGCGGGGGGGGTCACACCAGCCATGCTAACGTGCCCCTCCAGGTTTTTGGGACAAGGCACCTGCGCGGGAGCCGTCCGGCCCCGCAAAAGGCCCGTAGCCCCTCGCACACAGCCGGGGGCTCTGCCGCACGGTAAAGCCCCCCCGGAGCCTCTGCCTGGAGGGCTGTACCCTTCCTGCACCCTTGAAGGGAGGGACGGGTGGTGGGTGGAGAGGGGGACAGCGGGGTCCCTGGTGCTGGAGGGGGGGAGGGCTGCCTGGCGAGAGCTGCTGGGGCTGCTCCCCCGTGGCAGGGGCACTGGTAGACCTGCTACACAGACGGGCAGCTCCCGCCACTCGCGAGGGTTCGATTCCTTCACAGCTGCCGGGGCGCCAGGGCTGAGCGTGGCCGCGCAGGGACGTGGCCCTGGCAGGGGGGTGCCCCCGCACCCCGCTCAGCCCCGCTGCAAGCGTGGGAGTGCCCAGCGCAGCCACGGGCTGCCAGATGCCTGCGACAGAGCGGGTCCCCGTCCCTGCCCCCTGCACGCGCGTGGCAGCCGCCGCAGCCCGGGGACGCCCACGGCCGAGCAGATTTTCATGCTGTCTCCAGGAATTGATATCAGCGTGGACCAGTCTAACATCTCGCAGGTTTTTTCTACTGGCTACTGGAATGCGCTCGTTTGGCTTAGGGGTCCTCGATGTCGAGAAACTCTTGCTTGGGGGGGGCCATGCCGCGGTACCAGGCGCACGAGCCGTCGCTCCTCTTGATGCAAGCATAGTGCTTCGCCTGCCGCCCATCCACGTTGTTCTTCTCCATCGCCCAGTCTGTCCAGAGACACTCGTCCGAGGAGGAGACGAAGCAGGGGATGGAGAGGCAGCGCAAGATCTGCGCACAACAGAGACCGTCACCAACCACCCCGAGGGGGGAACGCCGGGGCGGGAGGGGGGTGGGAAGAAGCAGCACGGGGCGGCTGGGGCTGGTGGTCCAGCTCCGGACCAGGGGTGCCAGGCTGCCCCGTCCCTGGGGGGGCACGGCGGGGATGCGGCCCCGATGCGGGGGGACTGAGGGAACCCCTGGGTGCGGGTCCCAGGGCCGGCCTCGGTTCCCAGCTGGAGCACCGGAGGCTCGGCCGCCCTTCCCCATCCCCAGCCGCGTGCTGTGCCCCCTGCACAGCGTCACCCTTCAAGGACGGGGAAGAGCATCTCACCGCAGCGCCCACGCCTGCCTCGGGGCTGCAGACCCCGCTGCCACGGGGAGCGGGGCGCAGCCCGTGCTCGGGGCCAGCCCGGCCGCTCACCTTGCACTCGCAGCCCATCTGGTACCGCTGGTTTAGGCTCTTCTTCTGGGTTGGGCTCAGCGAGTCCCAGGTGGAGACCAAGTCGCAGAGCGTGATGTGCATCTTGCCGTTGCCCTCTGACTTGCCTGGGGAGAGGCCGGACGGGCTGCTCAGAGGGTCCCCCCAGGCACCCGACATCGACTGGGGGTGCCGGGGGCTCAGCCCGGCCTGGGGGGCTGGGGACCGCTGCAGTCTGTCCCCTCCCACCGTGCACGGCCCCCGGTGAACCCCAGGAAGCAGAGGCTCGTCCCCCAGCTGCCCCTGCCACAGCCCGGGGCTGCCGAGCACGGCCAGGACGCAGCCGGGGGGGTGCACCGAGGGCTGCTGGTGGGAGCAGGAGGAGGAGGTGAGGGCCCCGTGCCCGGGGAGCGGGCACATGTGTCACGGGCGTCTCGGGTGGCACACAACGTCCCCCGAGAGCCCTCCCTCGCGGCCACCCACCTGCGATGAGATACTCCTTCTTCCCGCCGGTGTCCAGCAGCCGGCCGCACACGGCGGTGGATGGAGCCGTGTAGATGAACTCTATGTCCTTGTCAGGGCCCTTAAACATCTGGGGAGAAGGGGCGGGAGTGAGCCGCCGGCACGGAGGCTGCCCCGGTCCCCCCACTCTCCTGCCCCCGTGTGCCCCGTTACCTTGATCTGCTTGATTTCATACTGGATTCGTTTGATCGGATTCCCGTATATATCATTCCCCGAATCCACCTCTTTCGCAGAGACGGCCTTTGCTCGGATCACTGCAATGGAGAGGTGTTGAGGTCAGCAGGGGTGGCTGGGGACCGGCGGTGCCGCCAGCGCCACGCGGTGCTGCCCCGGCAGGACGGTCCCGCTCAGCCCCCCCATCCCACAGGGGCTCCCACCCTCGCACGGGGCCGCTGCCCGTGCTGCCCACAGCGAACCCCACTGCCCTCCCCGCAGACACCCCGCTGCCCGCAGAGCTGGCTGTCACGCGCTGCCCCAAAGGGATGGGGCTCTGGCACGCGTGGGACGGCGACGGGCAGCGTTGCAGCAGCACCCTCACGGGGGGTGACAAGGAAAGGTCGCCCCAGGATTGCCTGGCCCCACCGCCACCAGCCGTGCCGGACTGGTCGCCCTTGGCCACCGCTGGCTCCGTCTCTGCCCAGCCCCTGCCGGATTCGTGGGCGCAGGCTGGCCCTGCCCGGGCTCCTGCCCATCACCCAGATGGCACCGGGACAGCTAAAACCTGCCCAGCAGCGTCCTGGGAGCACCGCGGTATTTGTCCCACTGTCATTAATTAAACCAGTCTCTGACGAGGGCCCCAGCCAAGTGCCCGCGTGGCCTGGCACGGCTGGAGGAGAAAAGGGCAGAGGGAGCTATTTGGAGGGTCACCTCTGGGCGCAGAGGGAGGCGGGAGCCGCGTCCTCGCAGCACCGTCCCGGCTGCTCACCGCGGCCAGCACAGGCGCCAGTGTTGCCCACCAAGTGCCCGCACAGGCAGCTCGTGCTGGGGTCCCCAGCCCCACCAGGCCCCCGCTGGCCCCTTCGCACCCCCACACCGGAGGAGCGGGGGGGTCCTGGGGCCAGGCTGCCTTCGTGCCCCGCAGCCAGAGCGTGGGGTCCCCTTCCCACCATGGAGGGGTCCCAGCTGCCACGGGGCAATGCTCCGGCTGCCGGCTCCCTGCCAGACCTCAGCTACTGCGCGCGGAGCCTCACGCCGTGCAGGCACAGAAACCGCATCCTCCCGGGGCCGGGGGCCGCAGGGTGTCACTTCCTGCCCTCGCTGCCTGCAAAAATAACCTGGGGACGCCGAGGGCCAGGGCAGTGGAAAAACACGACCCAGTGAGGGGAGGCAGCAAGCTCCCCAGCCGGCAGCCCCGAGCAGCCCGGCCAAAGGCAAGAGCCCTCCCAGCTCTGCGCAGCCCCGGGGCGTTCCCAGCACCCGGTGCCAAGGGACAAGGTTGGGTGCCCCAGGGCTGGCGAGGCCACAGCGCCCCGGAGCCCAGGGACAGCGATGCGGGGACGGCTCTGCCATGGAAGGGTCCCTGCGGTCACGCTGCCAGCACAGCCCGGGGACACACAAACCGGCATGTGAGCGCTCGGCACGTGGCAGTGACCTGCAGGGCGGGCAGGGCAGGCAGGCAGGCAGCAGGCAGCCAGCTCACCCTTACTCACCGGCTTGGGACACGGCACCTAGTTCGGTGCCGCGCTGCGCAGGTCACAGCTGCGTGCGGTGGATGCAGCCACTCAGGCGTGCGGGGCCTGGGTCCCTGCGCCGAGACCTGCGTCTCCCTGCCCTGCCTGGTCCCCTCCGCCGGTGTGGGGACGGGAGCTCCTGGCCAGCCCTAGGCAGCACCAGGGACGCCGGGGACGCTGACGGCACAGGGGGCAGCGGCAGCCCCAAAGCCGCAGCTCCTGCTCAGCACCCTCACAGCCAGAGAGGGGGCCCGGCTGCAGGGCAGTGGCTTGTCAGGCTCCCGGCTCTGCTAGGGGACCGCCATCGCGGGGGATGCCAGCTCCCTCTTCCTCGGGGGCACCCCGGTGCCCTGCCAGCCCCGCTCCGCGTGCGTGCTGCAGGGTAGGGAATGGGGAGCCGCGCTTCGGCCGGGGTGGCGGGAGGGCAAGCGCCAGCCAAGCTGGGGACACGACTCGTGTCCTCCACCAAAGGGTGCTGGGGTGGGAGCAGCCGGGGGTGCCTGCCAGCCTGGCAGAGTCGCGCTTGCCTTCTTTCGCCTGGCACGGCAAGGAGAGGGAATCTGACCGTGCTCTATAAATACCGCGGGGCGCGGGGCATGCGGATGGGCTATTTAAGCTGAAGGTCAGGGGGGCACGGCCCCACGTGGGTACCGGTAAGTGCCAGCTGAGTTTACTCTGGAAAGGAGAGAGTGGCCATCAGCACCGGGGTGGCCAGAGCAGGGGTCGGGGAAGAGACTCCCCAAAACAGCCGCCCCCCGTCAATGCGGGCAGTCGCTCGGTGCGGGGCAGGCGGATGCAACGCCCGCCAGTACCGAGGCTGCACCGAGGGCTTTCCCGGCTGTGCTCCCCTCCCCGGCAAAGGGCCGGGCTGCCTGGGCACACTGGCAGCACAGGCAGCATCTCAACCCCCCGCTTCTTGCCTGCGGCAGGGCGAGCCCCTCGGCGCAGGCCCCCGCCCCGGTCCTGACCCAGGCTGGAGGAGCTCTGCTTGGCAAGCACCGGCTCGGTCCCTGCCCGCTGCCAGCGCCTGCGCCCGCTCCTCTGCCAGCGGCGCGCCTGGGTCACTGCAGGCGTGGGCCGCCCCTCGCCCCCCGACCCAGCGGCTGCCGCGTCCTCCCGCGTGCCAGGCCCTTCGCTGCTGCACACGCGTCTGCGGCGTAACTTGGGTGCAACCGAGCTGGAGAGCCGCGCGCCGACTCCGGCCCTGTGGCTCCAGGCGTGGGGAACGGTTACTGGTTCAGTGGGCTCCAGCCTTTTCCATTCACGTGCTGATGAATCACTTGACAAAAATGCAGCCCAATTCTAGGCGGATTTGTTCTGAACAGTGCGGCTTTGTGGAGGGGACGGCTGTGCTGCGCTTTCCCCGCCAAGACCCCAGCAGCGCAGCCAAGCTGCTCTGCGCCAGCCAGGAACCGGAGCGGTGAGGAGGGTGAGCCGCAGGCATCGTGGAGGGGAGCCCCGGAGGAGACCCCGGCTGAGATCCCCGGGACAAGGAGGCAGGGCTGAGGGACGGAGGAAACCCCCGGGTCCTCAGAGACCGGCAGTCGGACCTCCCCAAATGCCAATGTCCCCGTCAGCCGCGTCACCCACCACTCCTGCCGCCGGCCTGGACAGCCACCAGCCACGGGAGCCCAGACCCTCCGTGGGGCTGAGCTGAGGCTCTCCCGGCTCCCTGGGCGCACGGCAGGCGCAGCACACCGCTGGCACTGGATGACTGAGTCCGACCAGGGCAATGCTGGAAACGCTCCTTCCCCAGGCAGGACAAGCCGCGGCCAGAAGATGCACCGTGGGGCCACCCCCTCCCGGCGGGGCAGGAGCCCCACCGGTGACAACCCTGTGCTGGCTCCCAGGGCTACAAACTGTGGCCACCCCGTAATGAGGACCCTGGACCCCTCCAGGGGCAGACCCCTGCGAGGCAGCAGGTCCCCTCGCTGCCCTCTGCCACCGGGGTCGGTCCCACCGCCCTGGCAGGGCAGGGGGCTTCACCCCCGTGCCGAGGCTGCCGGCTGCCCATTTCCTGCCTCTGCACTGGGAGAAACGCCAGCGTTTGCTTTAACTCTGCACAGAAGCTGCTGCATGAGCAGGGCCGCGCTTGCAGCCGGGACCTCCGGAGCCCCCCGGACCATGCCTGCTGAGTGGGGCTGCCCCCCTGCGCCCGCTGCCTCGGGGGACTCAGGCCTGGTGCCAGTTCCAGGGGCTTTCGACAACCCCCCCACACCTCGCTGCAGCTGCCTCGGCACAGCCCACGGCCGCCTGCTGCCTCCCAGCGCTGCCCCTCACTGCCCCGTCCTCCTGTCCACGGTGGGATGCGGGAACAGGCACAAGGGCAGGCAGGGAGAGGGGCATCTCCCCCCGGCTGCAGAGCGGTGGGGGTCCGTGGGAGCTGGCAGGAGGTGGTGACTCCCCACCCTGACCGGCCGCGGCTGCCTGGGGCCGAGGCGTCCGGGGCGTCCCGCAGCGGAGCATCCCCACGCCACAGCGGACAGCGGTGCCACAAGGAAGGGCCCCACGCCAGGGCCCAGCCGACCCTGCACCGCTCCTCCCGGCTGTGCCATGAGCACGCGACCAACTGGGACACGCTGGGGCTGCGGTGCAGCTCCAGGAGCAAAGCTGGGGGCAAACAGAGTCGCCCAGCGCCACAAACCCACCGGGAGGTCTCCCTGGGCTTGCCAGCCGGTGGGATGCTGTCCTCCCTGGACCCCGCCGCGCAGCTGCCCCAGCTCAGGGGCTGCGCCCCGTGTTTCTGACCGCTGAGCCGGGGGTTCCTGCTGTGGACGGTTGCCATCGCAGCAGGAGCCGCTGTGGGCAGCCAGCGGGGAGGTGCTGCGAGACCCTGTGGGGAGATGCGGAAGCCCCAGGCTCTCCCTGGGGAAGGAGGAAAGGGGGCTTGGAAGTGGTGACCTGCGCTGGTGAGGCCCACCAAGAGGAGAAGCTGTGTGGGTGCTGCCCTGCAGCCAGGGTGGATCCTGCCGTGGCCCGCCCCAGCTCGGGGGAGCTGCGGAAAAGCGCCTGCCTGCCTGTGCCCCACGGGCAGAGGGGGGAGCCTCGGCCCCGGGCCCCCCTCCTGGCCAGAGCCGTGCCAAATTGCCACCCCTTCCTCCGCCATCCCATCCCAGACCCCACTGTGCGGCCCCGCCAGCACCCGCCCGCGGCTGCCCGGGAAGCGCCGGTGCCCACAGACCGCGGGGGCCGCTGCCGGGCTGAGCGGCCAGGGAACAAAGCTCCCTTCTCCGGGGCTGCTGGGAGCCGGCTGCGCGAAGGGGCCGGCTGCCAGTGCCGGCACTGCCCGCCCGGCCCCGCCAGCCCGGGCACCCGTCCCCGCAGCGGGGGCAGCCCCGGGGTCACTCCAGCCCCGCTTGAGGCCGGCGGAGATGGAGAGCCGGCAAACCGCCCCTGGGAGGGACTCGGCCCCAGCCCTGCCTGGCACGAAGGCAGCAGCCAGCCCCCAATGCCTGCCCGCACCCCGGCAGCTGCGGGGGCAGCGGGGCAGGACACCCCCACCCCGGCACAGCGGCAGGGCGGTTTTGGGGATGCGGAGACTGGAGGGACGCGGAGCCGAGCACGGCAGCCCCGCGGGGAGAAGCGGCGGAGGCCATGGGGGCTCCCCGGGCGCGTGGCAGCACCCACGGGGAGGGGGGAGGCAGCCCCTGGGCGCCAGGCCCCGCTCGCCCACCGGCCTGCGCGGGAGCCGCGGGTTACGCGCTGCCATGGCCGCGTGCGTCATCCCGGCCCTCTGACGGGAGCGGGATGGGGCCCAATCAGCGGCAGCCCCAGCAGTCAGCCCACGGCCCCTCCGCGCCAGCCGCACGGGAAAGGCTCCGACTGCCGGAGCTTGGCGGGGCGGCACCAGGGACCAGCAGCTCCCCTACCCCGCCGGGGCTCGGCAGGGCCTGCCGGGCAGCCGCGGTCCCCCCGGCAGCCCTCAGCAGGGCCTGCTCCCACCCCTCTCCCCAAACCCTCTCCTCGGCCTCGTCTCTGCCGGCTGCTGGCAGCCCCCGCCGTTCCTCCCCTGCCTCCGTGCTCCCTGCACCCCGTCCCGAGGAGCCGAGCGCTGGGACAACTGGGATCGGTGCGATGCTGCCGGGGGCCGCGTCCAAGGTGGCTCCCGTCCCAGGCGGCACACCGAGCCCCCGCTCTCCGCTGCCCCATCGACCCCTCCTGGAGCCGGCACAGCCACACAAGGCCAAAGCCACGGCCATGCCCAGAAGGGCTCAGCATCACTTCCCTCCCCCCCCACATCCCCACGCTGCTCCAGAAGAGGTGAAGCAGAAGCCGGGTCTGCGGCCCCCGGCCCGGCCACGTCCCCACCTGGCCGCCGAGCATCTCCCGCAGCTGAGCGGCCCCAGCAGAGCAAACCCCCAGCAGGCAGAGAGCAGCCATCGGCCTCCACTGCCTGGGCACGGCCCGGGGAGGAATGGGGCAGCCCTGAGGCCCTGGGCCCTGCAGAAAACTGCTGCCCGTCTCATGGGCCAGGACGTGCAAGTGCAGGCCGGCCAGGTCACTTGTTCCAAGTCACCAGCTCCAGCGACATGACTGCCAGCCCCTCTGTGACCCCCACCCCCTCCGGCACCCCATGCCCGAGGCAGAGTCGCATCCGCCTCCCCCTGTGCCACCTGGAAACAGAGCCCCGGGCTCCAGCTGCTGTGGCCCCGCTCCAGGAGAGAGCCGGCTGCAGGGGCACGAGAGAGAGCAGAGGGGCCGTGGGGAGGCACAGACGGACATGGCAGGCACTCCCCATGCTACGGAGCAGGGATCCCAGCCCCACAGGGGCCAGGATCTTACACCGCACTCACCCAGCTCCCCCCTACCTAGGGCTGAGCACGAGCCTTGGGGCTCATCGGCCACCCCAGGTGCACCCAGCACCGCAGGGCATCAGCCGCCACCACCACATCTCCATCGAGGGCCCAGCCTGGACACGGGCCGCTCCATCCGCAGCAGCCAGGGAAGGTCCCGGCAGCACCCAGCGCCCCAAGCTCTCCCCAGGCTCCGCGCGCCTGCAGGGACGGAGCGGGCTGAGGAGCCTCCCAGCTCCAGAGAGCATCCAAGGGGAAGACGAGAAGCAGCAAGAAGGCCAGAGATCACAGGCTGCAGGAGACGGATCCGTGTTGTGTGGGAAGAGAAGGCTGGGGAGCTCATCCCAGGATGAACCCTGCTCCCCCGAGCGCAGCACTGTCCCCACCCGGGCTCAGACAAGACGAGACCCATCCAGACGAGCCGCGCAGGGCACTCGGGCTGGGAGCCAGGCGGAGCCGGGGCTGCAGGCAGCACAGCCCGGGAGGAGGCTGCCTCAGCAGGACGGGCTCTGGGCGCCCGCAGGACAGGCACCTGCCGAGGGCAGCGGGGCAGCCCGAGCCGCAGGCGACCACTGCCCGGCCACGCTGCAGCCTCCCAGGGGACGGCTGAGACGGCCGGGGCCGCTGAGACAGACGGTGACTCAGCAGCTGAGTCACGGCTGAGCCAGCACCCCGGGACGGCAGTGAGTCACGAGTGCCCCGGAAAGCTGAGCCCGATGAGAGTGTGACGGGAAGCCGCAGCCCCACTGCCAGAGCGGGCACGGGGGATTCCGCGGTCCAGAGGCACCGGCTCGAGCAGCAGCTCCAAAAATTCAGTGCTCCATTTTGTCTAGAAACCTCCCTGTCCCCAACATGCTTCGCGGCACGCTGTGCCGAGCAGCAAGGCCAGGCAGAGCCGGGGCACGCGGGGCAGCAGCCCGATGCTGCGGGAGTTGCCCCCGTGGAGGAGAACCGCTGGGAGCGGGGTCTGGACGGGGTGAGGGGAGCCTGGGAATCCGTCAGGAGCATCCCGGCTCAGGAGCAGGGGACAGGGCAGGGCCGTCCAGAGGTTGGGGCTGCCTAAGTGTTTGGGAATGTCACCTCTCCAGCTGAGCCGGGGAATGGCCCTGCAAAGGGGAGCGTCAGGAACTGGGGCTGGTCTGTTTGTTTAATATGTTAAAATTTAATAAGGGCATTATTCATAGAAAGAGGAATCCAGATCCCGGCGCTGCCAAGCCCTCCCTTTCAGCAGCATCCAAGCCGAACAAAGTGGGACGGGGGAGAGGAAATGCCTGGAAATAAGGAACAGACGGGAGGTGACCGAGCCCGGCGCGGCTGGCTCTGCCGGGCCGGGTGCTGGCTCCGCGCTCCAGGCCGGTGCCGGCCGCGCTCGGAGGGCCCTGGCCTCCCCCGGGGCCGTCAGCTCCCCGCGCTGCCACGTACCACCGCGGTTTAACCGAAGCTGGGAGCGGCCGGGCTCACCCGTGTCACCGGGGCTGCGCGGCGGGGAGCCCGGCCTGCCCCGGCCCCGGCCCCGGCCCCGGCCCCGGCCCCGCGGCGGGGGCAGAGCCGCGCTCCGGCGGCTCCTCGCATCGTGCGGGGACGCCCCGGGGGGCGATGCCGGGCGCGGCCGCGAGGGTCCCCCCGCGCCGGCGAGACGCGCGGGGAGGGACGGACGCTCCCCGGCCGGCCGGACAGACGGACCGCGCCCGGCCGCGCATCTGCTCCCGCCGACACACCCCCGGGCCGGCCGGGGCGCGGAGCCCGCACCCGCGCGGGGCTGCGGGCAGGTGCCGGGGCCCGCGGCGGCTCTGCCCGCTCCCCGCCCGCTCCCCGCCCGCCCGCCGAGCCCGGCCGCTCCGCGCCAACTTTCCGCCCCTTCCCCCGCCGGGAAGTTCGCCCAGGCCGGGCCGGGGCTCCGGGGCTGCCGGGGCTCCTGCCGGGGCTCCGGGGCCCCGCGGGGACAAAGCGCGGGGGCGGCGCTCACCTACGTCCGCGTTGCAGAAGGCCTGTTGCGGGTGGATGGGCGAGCAGCTGCAGGCGTCGGCCGGGCGGGCCCTGCCGAGCAGCAGCACCGCCAGCCAGGCCAGCAGGCTGGGCAGCGCGGCGGGCATCTTGCGGCGGGGCTGCAGGCTCAGCGACCCGGCCGAGAAAGCCGCATCCACCGCCGGGCCCGGCCGAGCCGCCGCCGGAAAGTTTGGGTCCGGCAGCCGCGGCCCCTGCGCGGCGTTGCGGGCGCTGCTGCGGCCGCTGCTCCGCTCCTTCTAGGGAGGTGTTTTCTTCCTTCCCCGGCTGCCGCTCAGCCTCGCTTTTTAACGTGCTCCGGGGATTTGCTGCTCCTCCTCTGCATGGCGCGGGGCCAGCCCGGCTGCTCCCGCCCCTCCGCAGGATGCGGCTCCGCGCCGCGCTCGCCGCCCCCGGCCCGGCCCGGCCCGGCCCGGCCCCCGCCGCGGGCACCGGCCGCCCCCGCCCCCGGCCGAGCCCCGCGCATCCCGCCCGCCCCCGCCCGCCGCCCGCGGCCCCGGGACCCGCCGCCCCTCCGCCCGGGCGGGGCCTGGCGGCGGCGGGCAGGGCCGGGCAGCGGGGCGGCGGGCGGCGGGGCAGGGCCGGCGGGCGGCGGGGCAGGGCCGGCGGGCGGGGAAGGCGCCGAGGGCCGGCACGGGAGCGCGGCCCCGGCTCGCAGACCTGGCGCCCGGCCCGCGCCGAGCGGAGCCGTAAATTGCAGGGGAGGGCTGCGATTATGTCTGTGCCCAAGCATTTCCTCTCCTTCCGGCTCCCCCGGCCCAGCCCGGCCCGCCGCCCGTGCCCCCTCGCCTGCTCCCCCCGCCGCGCCCGCGGCACGCTGGCCCACGGCTGCGCCCACCCGCGGGTCCTGCGCCGCTGGGCCGTGCCCGCGGACCTCGGGCCTCTCCCCCTCGGCCAGCAGCCGTCTACCCCTGGAGCGCGTCTCCAAAACCCTCACCCCGGCCCCGTCCTGGCCGCATCGCCGCGGAGGGGGTCAGGATGCTGCCGGTCTCACCGTGCCTGGACGCCCGCACCCAGCCGACTGCACGAGCGCGCTCCATCTCTCCAGCGGTGCCTTCGTCCCGGCGAGGCGGGCAGGGAGCCCAGCTCTGCCCCTGGGCAGGGACGCGGCTTCTGAGCACAGCTGAGCCGGGTGCTGCGGGCACACGTTGGCGGGGACAGCCAGCACCGCGGCCACACGACCCGCTCCTGAGCCAGCCTCTCGCCACAGAGCTGCCCCGCCACGGCCACTCATGTTTGAGGGAGGTGTCAGAGCTCCTTGCCCTTTAGGATGAGAAGAAACAGCGGAAATGTGGGCAGGCAAACTCAGTCCAAGCCCTGCTCGAGCCCGGAGGGAACCTGTGGGAGGTGACCGTGTTCACGCTGCTGGGATGTTGGATGGAACCTGGAGATGGGGCTCCAGGTCCCCGGCTCCATTGCAGGGCACACAGTTCGCAGATGCTTCGGCAGCAGTCGCCAGGAGTCGCGCCGGCCCGGCTGCCCAAGGTGCCGGGTGCTGCCGCACGCCCTGGTGCTGCTGGGCACTCGCACTGCTCCGAGGGCACCCCGGGGCTGAGGGTCTGGGGGCCCGGGGATGCTGCAGCCCGGTCCTGTTTGTGGCGAGGCAGGGGCTGACGGTCCCGCTGCCCACACGGCACCGCCGCTCCAGGCCCCGGCAGCCTCCCAGGCCTCTGGTATCCTGCCTGCACGAGGAGGGGCGAGATGGGGTCCAGCCAGATCGCTAGGAAAAGGGCCAGGGCAAGGGCAGGCAGGCAGGGCAGCTGGCGGGATAGTCTGGGGGCGCAGGGGGACACGGTGTGGGGAGGCCCCACTTCCCAGCAGGGTGCAGAGCTCCCCACCTGGCTGAGCCCAGGGGACAAGGAGGAGCCACATGGCAGGGACAGCCACGGGGACACCCACTGGTACAGCCCTGGGAGCAGGACAGGTGCTGCGGAGCCGCCGGCCCCAGGCCAGGAGGGCGAGCGACGCTGGGAGAGATTGTGCAAGCGAAGCACAGCCGAAGGCACAGTGGCCAACGTGGCCCACGGCCAGCTGGCGCCCAGCGCGGCCTGGGGACGTGCCCCGGGTGCTGCACGGCCCGAGGCCACGTGCATGGGCTGAGGCCAGCTCTGCCCGCGGTGCTGGGGACAGGTCCGTGCCCAGGGCAGAGCTGCCCCGCAGAGGAGATGAGTGCGTCTGCTTGCAGCCCAGCGCCGGCGTGAGTCATTGTCTGGGCTAAACGAAAACACGTGTCCAGCCCCGTACGGGCTCCTCACTCGGCTCGCAGAGGTGCTGGACACTGTAAACAGGGGCGGGGCGGGGGGGGACGACGGGGCCAGCATGGCTGGGCTCTTGGGAGGGCCCCTGTCCCCCCCAGCTCTCTGCACCGGGGGTCCTCCTACCCAACCGCAGCCCAGCCGCTGCAGGAACAGGCCCCCTCCCTCCCCTGCGCACGGCCAGTCCACGGAGCGAGGCAGCACCGGGGCAGGCAGGGGAGGCATAGGGAGCCCAAGGCCAAAGGACCCCCCTGAACCACAGCCAGTCCCAGCTCCCTGAAGCCCTGCCCGCTGGCAGAGCTGCCCGAGGGGCCGGGTGGTAACAGGGACCCCCGGCTGCAGGGAGACACCCGAACAGCCCAAACGCACGTTGCTGTCAGCTGGGGGCTTGTCCCCAGAGCTATGAGGCAGCTGCTTATCACGCTGCGCCCCTGCCTGCTCCCACCCGCACCGGGCACAGGGTCCCTCCGACAGCAGCTCCGCTGGCAGCATCCCCGCAGGCATCCCGGGCTGCCGGGAGGTCACCCCAGCATCGCATTGGACCCGTCCCCACGGGGCCTGGACGGCAGCCCGGCTCCGGGGGGTAGAGGGGAGGAGGTCCCACTCCCACAGCCAGCGCTGGCGGAGGGTCCTGGCACTATGGCCGCCCTGTCCCCCTGCCACCTGGCTGCAGGGTCCGTGCCTGCAGCTCTCCCCCGCCAAACCGGAGGAGCACTGCACAGCCAAACCCCGGCCCCAGCCCCTCGCTCGTGGCTGGTGTGAAGCTGTGCTGCCCTGTGAACTGGGGCAGGGGCTGGGCTGAGTTGGGGGAGCAGAGGCCAGGCCAGGAGCTGCAGTCCTTGCGGTTAGTGGGGTGGGAAGGAGGCCCCGGGGGCCCGCAGATGTCCACGTTTCACACTTTTGGCTCCCGAGACCTGTGCAAGTTCCTCCCAGGGGGCCACAGGCTGCTGCTGCGATTTCACAATACTGCTGGCGAGCTCGGGGAGGTCTCCCCAGCCAGCAAAGCCCCAGGGCTGCTGCGAATGCTTCCCAGCTGCTGCCGGCCCTGGGAAGCCAAGCTGGTGCTTCTGGCTCTCTGTCCTGCGCTGAGCACAGCAGCCCTTGGAGCAGGCACAGCCGCGCCGCCCACCGGCTCCCGGCAGCTTTGGTCCGGGTCCCAGCTCTGGGTCTAGAGGAACCTCCGGGGCCTGAGCTGTGCGCAGCCAGGGCTGGGAGAAGACACGTGGCCAGCAAACCGCGTACCTCCTCGGGGTGCGGGCTGGGAATGGCACGGGGCCAGGCGCAGGGATGTGCCCACGTTACACCCGGCCCCGGCTCTTGGCCAGTTGCTTGGGGCCACCCTTGCTTCCCCCAGCCCCGGAGGCAGAGCCGCTGTGCTGGTACAGCAGCACCAGGAGCAGCCCCGGCCCCGGCTGCCGGCGCTGGCGGCTGCTAAAAGCCTCTTCCCCGGTGCCACTGGCGGTGCGGGAACTGCTGCATCCCCCTCGGAGACAGGGGCAGAGGGACACTGCCACAATCCCCTCCCACGTAAGACTCTCCTCAGAAAACAGCGCCCAGGACCACACGTCAGCCTGGCCGTCACCTCACCCAGCTTACGGAAAAAGGGAAAGAAAACCCGCTTAAGGGGAAAAAGCCTGATGAAATCCCCGGCAGCTATGGCATCATAGATGGCCTGCCCTGGCTGTGACACCCTGCCGTGGCCCCGCGCCCCCTGCCCGGGTCACCCTGACCCCGAGATGGTCAGGAACGGGGTGGGATCTGGCCAGCCGCGCCAACGGGGACGCTTGTGCCCACGTCTCCGGTGCGTTCCCAAGTCAGGTGCTGGGGACAGGGAGAGGAGGGAGGGTGGCCCCAGGACAGGCTGCCAGCATGGCTGGGCTCCGGGGCCTGGGTCAGACCCGCTCCCCCAGGCACTGGGACGGGCGCCGTGCTCCAGCTGGACCCCCCCTCCTCCAGCTGGGGAGCACTGCGGGGCAGAGCAGCAGAGCTGGGGCTCAGGCTCCTCCTCGGCTGCAAACCCAGAGCCCGGATGTCACCAGAGCCCCCAACTCGCTGCAGAAGGTTTCTGTCGCAATTAGGGGCTGGGAGCTAACGGCTGCAGCGCGGGGCCTGCCTGGGGAACCGGCGCACGGGAACTTAGCTGTCTGCCTCCTGAGCTGGGGCTCGCAGCACCCTGTGGTGGCAGTCCCTTGCCACCAGGTGCCACTGCCGAAACACTCGCACCACGCCTGCTGCAGCAGAGCCAACGCTTTACAGGAGACGCCAAGGCCAACTACAGAGCTGGGAGCATTGCCCGGCGCCCCTCGGCCAAGCCCGGGGCACGCACCCGGCTAGGGGCACGCTGGCAGGGCCTGCCCCAGCGCGCCTCGGCCTCCCTCGCCCCTCCAGTCCAGTGCAAAAGTCGGTTAAATAAACTCAATGCCCTCATATTTCACGCTCCCGATCCTGGTCTCGGGCAGGAGGAAGCGCCCGTCCAGTGTGAAGGCCATGATGTAGCTGGCGATCTTGCCGTTGTCCTCTTCCGATTTCAACGCCACGATGATCTGGTCGTCCGTGTCCGGGATGAACTTGAAGGAGGAGAAGCCGTGGGTGGGGACCACTTCGCCCACGCGTCCCACCGTCACGTCCCCGAAGTCCTGGGTGGAGCTCAGCAGCAGGTTGGTGCCTCGCCGCTCGTCCGCCTTCTCACTGTATCGCTCGTGGCTGGCACGGCGCGGCAGGAAGAACCAGCGCTGCAGGGTGTCGCTCCAGGAGGCCGACTCGTGGATCAGGTAACCTGCGGCAGGGAGCGGCGTCTGACGGCACGGGGCAAACGGGGCACCCGCCAGGCTGGGGCGGGACCCTTCCCCGCTCCAAAAGACACCACAGCCAGGGAGGTCACAGCTCCGTGCAGGCGAGCGCTGCGAACGTTTCCGCCTCCTCCTGCCCCACTGCCCGTGCAGCAGCCCCCCCAGTCCCTCCCAGAGCCGGGTGGGGGCACCCCGGCACGGCCTCCTCTGCCCGGGCGCCTGGCTGCCAGGCACAGCACCGGCTGAGCCACCCTCCAGCTGCTGGTGGCACAGACAGGAGAGAAAACTGGCCAGGGCAGGCTCTGGCCTCTCCAGCAGGATATGGGGAGGTCTCTGGCCTCCAGCATCCTTTAAACCTCACACCAGTCCCAGTATCTATGGGGAGGGAGACCCCAACCCCGGAGGGAGCCCACAGAGGGTGTGGGACACGGGGCAGCAGGAGGGAGCCTCGCTCAGTACCTGGGGGTCGGATCCCTGCCGCGGCCCTCAGCGCGTTGTAGTTTGCCACCCAGTTCTCATGGCCCACGTCGCCCTTGTAGCCGATGACCTTCACCCACTCGGGGTTCTCGTTCACCACCTCCCCCGTTGTCGTGGTCCACTCCTTGCCCAGTCCCCCCACATAGAGGTGCTCGTCCTTCACCGCCAGCCACTCCGCCTTGAAGCCTGCAGCGGAGAGAATGGCACGAGCCGGGGCTCGGCCAGCACACAGACATCAGACTGGCCCCTGCTTCCCCGAACGCCACACCAGATGGCCCGGTGCTGGGCACAGCCTTCCCCCACGCAGCCAACTGGTCCCCGGGCAGGAATTGTCCCCGTCCTGGCCGGGTTTACAGAAAAGGAGCACCCACCCCGGCAAGCCGCAAAGAGCCAAGGGCTTCACCGCTCCGCGCCCGCAGGGCAGGACGGGAGAGCTCACCTTTCCCCACTGTGCCGTCCCCGTCCGGGAGGATCACCCAGGGCACCACCTTGTTGCCCTCAATCTGGTAGACCACTCCTGTCCGGTCGTCCACGGCGTACAGCTTCCCATTGAAGACGACCAGCTCGGAGAGCTCCATGCCCCTGCCCTTCTCAGCCAGGTGGGACTGCAGCACACTCTCATCTTTGTCCCATTCCACGGTCACGCTGTCCCCGCTGTCCGACAGCACCAGGTAGCCCTTCTTCAGGTAACTGAACCAGGTGTGCTCCTCAGAGCCCCGGGACTGCGTGTCCAGGTCTGCAATGACTCCGATGCGGTAGCGCACGCCCTCGGGGTTTCTCTGGGGTGGGGAGAGTGGGTAGGTGTCATTGTAGCGGTCCCCTGCCTGCAGGCTGAGCTGCCAGTTGTGAGGATTGGGTGGGCCGTGCCGTGCCGGGGAGGACCGGTGCAGGCAGAAGAGCAGCAGCACAAACCCCACGCAGGCCGACGACAGCACGATGGCCTTCCAGCGCAGTCGGAAGCGGGGGTCAGCACCCTTGGTCATGGACGCAAGGACAGGCAGACCACCCACGCTGATCCGGAGGGGGCTCATAGACTCATGGCAGGGCGGGATGGGCATCAGACTGGGGGCGAGGAGAACCTGGTGGCAAAGAGGGGAGGAAGCAGGTCAGAGAACTGGAGCCTGGTGCTGCACTGAGCTTGGCGGGCGGCAGGGCACAGCCACGAGGGAGAGGCGAGGGGCCCCATCCCCTCCCCTGCAGCAGGAGAAGGTGCTGCCGCCTTGCGCAGGGAAGAGGGGCATGCCAAGGGGGCTGCTTTGCTGCCGGAGCCACTCTCGGCCCCTTCTCACCCCGCCTCTGCACTCCCCGACCAGAACGAGCCCCAGTGCGTCGGCAGGCACGCACGACCGGCTCAGCACCTCTACCTGCCCCAGGGTCCGCAGCAGCCCAGGCAGGGAGCCGCGGCACCCCAGCCCGGGGCGAGCCCCTGGGCCCCACGTCGGGGTGTCCTGCTGAGCAGCGTCCCCGCACAGCCCTGGGGAAGGAGGAGGTTCCCCTCCAGTGGCGAGGATGACCCTTGCTGCCTCTGGAGCGGCTGGCTGGGAACTGGAGCTCCTGCGGCCCCTGGGAACCGGCCCCGCTGGTGAGTGGTGACTGTGTCCCCAGGTCCCCACGGGAGACACGTGGCAGCTCCGCCCGAGCAGGATGCCAACGCCTGAGCAGGAAGCGCAGCGCCCGGGTCCAAGGGACGAACACCCCGACCCGCCCAGCCTTACGGTCACAGCAGCCCCCCCCACCCCGCCAGGCCTGCCCACGGTCGCAGCGTCTCCTCCGGGCAGGACTCGCACGTGGGTACCCTCAGCCCCCCGTGGGCTGTGCCCACCCGCAGGGCCGGGGCGCCAGCAGCGCCTCTCCCTGCCACCTCCCTCCATGCAGCACGAGGGACGCGGCAGCTCCCCGGGCTCCCGCAGACGGGTGCTCCAGGCAGTGCAGGGTGCGGGGAGCAAGCGGCCCCCCGCGACTGGGAGCTGCTCCAGCGCCACCGCTCTCACCCTGTGCCACGCAGCACCGGGCAAGGACACCCCGCTGGGCAGCGTCCCCCCAGCCCGGGGCGGGGCAGAGGGGTCCCCAGCCGCCGGCCCAGGACTGTCCCCAAAGGGCCGGCCACTGGCCGCGGTGGGGCCCGGGGCCTGGCGCTGGGACGGGCCGGGCTCCCCGCAGGCGGCCGCGCCGCGGGGCCCTCAATGTCCCTTTCAGCAGCCCGAGGTGCGAACAGAGGCTGCATTGAGCGTGGGGGGCCGAGCCCCGCGCAGGCGGCTGCGCTCCCAGCCGCGGCCGGGACACGGGGGAGCCCGTGAGGGCCGGCTGCTCGCCCCGGGGCCCCGCTGCAGCGGGGGACGGGCCCCGCGGGGAGGGCAGAGCCCCTCCGTCCTGCCGGGACCGCAGAGCATCGCCCTCGGCAGGGCCCCGCGGACCCCACTCAGTGCACTGGCCCCCACCGCGGCGATAGGGACCCCAGCACCGCCCCGAGCACGGTCACGGGGACCCCCGGCCCCCCCGGGCACGGACACGGGGACCCCCGGCCCCCCTGGGCACCGACAACGGGGACACCCCGGCCCCCGAGCACGGTCACGGGGACCCCCGGCCCCCCCGGGCACCGACAACGGGGACAACCCGGCCCCCCCGGGCACCGACAACGGGGACAGCCCGGCCCCCCCCGGGCGCGTCCCTGGGGACCCCCGAGCCCCTTCCCCGAGCGCGCTGCCGGGAAGGCGGCGCACCGCCCGGCCTGAGCGGGGCCTCGAGGACCCCCGCGCCCCCGGGACCCCCCGCACCCCCGCCCCGGGGCACAGCCCCGAGGACCCCGACGCTCCCGCCCCAGCAGGGCGCTTGGGGCCCGCGGTGCTCCCGCCCCAGCCCGGCGGGGACTCCCGTGCTGCAGGCGCGGCCCAGCCCGGCCTTAGGGCCCGAGCGCCGCCCGGGCCCCGCGCCCGCCCCGGCCCCCCGCTGTCCCGGCGCCCCGGCCCCCCGCTGTCCCGGTGCCCCGCTGTCCCCGCTCACCGCGGCGCCGCCCGAGCGCAGCCGCCCGCCTCCCCCGCCGCCGCGCGCAGCCGCCGCCGCCGCCGCCTACAGCTCCCGGCAGGCCCCGCGCGCCGCCACGGCAGCCGGCAGCGGCCAAACCGCCGCGGCCGAGAGCGAACTACAACTCCCGGCGCGCCGCCGCCCGCACCGCACCGCGCCGCGGGGGCTGCTGGGGGCTGCAGTCCGCCCCGCGGCCCGCTCCGCTCCGCGCCCGAACCGGGCCGGGCCCGGCGGGAAGGGGGGAAGGGCCCGGCCAGCCCCGACCGCAGCCGGCCCCCTCCCCCCCGCGCACGGGAGGTTGGAGCCCAGCGACGGCGGGCCGCGGTGCGGGGGCCGAGCCGGTCGTGCGGCCCAGTCCCCAGTGGGCACGACCCCGGTGCAGCCCCCGGTGCCGGCAGGCCCCCCCGGCAAGCCCGCGGCTCCTCCTGCCACGCCTGCGCTGTCCCGGCCGTGCCCCGTGGCCCCCCGCCACTCGGGGCGCGGGGACAGATCCCGCCCAGCGCTGCGGGACGCGTGTGCGTGCCTGGCTGCCAGCGGCCACCCGCGAACGGCCCGTCGCTGGTCGGGGCCGGGCAGGCTCCGGTGCCCCCGGCGCTGGGGAACGGCTGGCGGCCGTCGCGGCGTGGGGCAGGGCCCTGCCCCGGCGCGGAGCTGCGGCCGCCGCGGTCCCGGGCTCCGGAGACGCTTCCCAGCAGTGCCGCCCCCGTTCCCGACCTCGGGCCAGCACCGGCCACGGCCGCGGGCCGGGAGCACACACGGTTAACTTCGTCTCTGGCGGGGGGAGGGCTGCGCGCCCCGTCCCGCTCCTCCGCTGCCTCCTTCGCTTTCTAGAAAGTGCGCTTCCGCCCGGGCCGACGGAGGGGAGGGGAGGGGAGGCGAGGCCGGCGGAGCGGGAGGCAGCCGGGCCGCCGCGGGCAGGCTCTGCCCCGCGCCCGGGGGCCGGCTCCGGGGCGATGCTGTAGGGAAGGACGGGCAGCGCCAGGAGGGAGCAGCCCTGCCCCGAGGTAGGCGGGGGGCGGGTTTGGGGGGGGGCCCGCAGGCCCGGGGACCGGCGCCCCGGAGCTGCGCCCTGTCGCGTACCCGGCTGCGGGTGCGGGCGGCGGCGGGTGCTGCGGCTCCGGTGCGGAGTCACCCCGGAGGCGGCTCCGCCTCGGCAGGCACACGGGTCCCCTGGGGCACCTCCCGGGCGGGAGACCGCTCCCTCCCCCTGCTCCGGCTGAGGACCCTGCCCTGCCTGCGGCGGGGACCGCAGGGCCGAGCCTCTGGGTGCTCTGAGGGCACAGCCCGACCCGCAGCAGCTCCGGGGGCACAGAGGGGCTTGGTGCTGCAGGCTCGGCCCCGCGCAGAGCCACCGCGGCCCCCCAGCCCCGCCTCAGCCGTGTGCCCGAAAAGCCGGTCCCCACGAGCGCGCCACAGCCGGGGCTGGGCCACCCCTCGGCGCGTCTGCGGGGGACGCGGTGGCTGCTGGGGTCCCCAGCGCGACGCCTGCCCGGCGCTGCCGGTGCCGCAGGAGCTGGCGGGCTGCGACCTCCCTGCCGGTCCGTGGCCGCGGCTGCCCCGGGCGGCTCCCACCCTGCTGCCCGCCGGGTCTGCACGGCTCCGGGGGTGCAAACGGCTCTGCGGCCGTCCCGGCCGCTGCAGCAGCAGGCGGGGGGAGCCGGCCCACCAGCGCGTCCCTGGACGCCCGAAGCGTCCCAGCTCCGGCCGCTGCGGCTCGGGGAGGTCCGCGTCCACCACACTGAGCGGGGAGGGCACGGTGGGCGTGCGGGTCCTGCTGCCTCCGTGCTGCCCCGCTGCTCTGAGCCCCCTCATCCCTCCCCTGCGGTTTGCTCTTGTTTCATCCTGGTCTTTATCGCTGCCTGGAATGTAGTTCAGGATGTTTTGACTTGCAGTCCCAAGGCTTTAGCAGCTGCTGAATTTAAATCTCCAAACCGCTCCTGGAGAGCATCCAACCCTGATAGGAAAAACAGCGTCCCCTCAGCAGGGCTGTATATGCCCATGTGTACGCGGGCACCCCCTGCCCCACGCGCCTGCAGCGTGCAGGAGGAGACGCACTCGGAGGCGCGCTTGTCTCCATTTCCAGCCCTACGACAGCCTGGGAAGCGCACTGCCTTTCTCGGTGGGAATATCCTGGTGAAGGATTTCTTCTCCCTGTGGAGCAGTTGCCTGCAAAGCTGCATTTTCCCCAGGGCTGAGCCTGCTGCGGGTCCCAGGGGAATATCTGGTTTGACGGTCCCAGAGCTGAGGGAAAGCCCCAGGCTTCCCAAAACCCCGGCGGGCTGCGTGCCACGCTCACTGGCATGTGGCTGGCACAGCTGGAGGCCAAGCAGGGTGAAGAGAGCCAGGGCCAAGGCTCCCCTGGATGATATCTGCTCACAAGCCTCTGGCCAGGCAGCTCCATTGCCTCCACCCCTGTGTCCGCTTCTCCCCTGCCCGTGGAGCAGAGTGTGAGTGCGGGCAGGCACCGGGCCAGGGCGCGGGCAGGGAGGATGCAGTGCCAGGCTGCCCACAGCCCTGCCTCTCCCCATACCCAGCACTGGCAGTGGGACGTGGGCTGAGACACAGGGCAAGGGGGAGGGGGGACAGAGGCAGGGGGGACACAGGCACCCAGGAAGTGCATGAGGGGACGGGCCCTTTGCAGAGGGTGTGAGCAGCGGGAAAGCCCTTCGGAGTCTTTCCCCATCCCTCCGCCCCTTCCCGGCCCCAGCGAACGTGACTCATAAGCCAGGCATCCATCCTGGCCTCGAACACCCTCGGCGCCCGCTGCCGGAGCACGCCTGCCCGGTCCCCGGACCCTGCCAGCCCCCGCGCTTGGGGGCCAACAGGAACGGCCTGCCTGGGGGCTGGCCCAGCCTGGCGATCACTGACGGGGGACCCCAGTGCTCAGAGAGCAGGCTTTCACCAAAACAGCAGGATTCCGCTCCAAACTCCTTCCCCGTGGCCTGGCCCACCCCCAGGACACGGGGCTGTGCTGCGTGGGGCCCTTTGCCCCGTGGGGCAGGCGCTCCAGGATCCCGGCAGAACCCGGCCAGACAGCACGGGGGGAGGCTGTTTGGGGAGGGGAGAAAGGCAAAGGCTGTACCCCTTTGGGGAGGCACCTGACCGAGGCAGGAGCCGGGTGAGCAGCCTTGCCCACCCCGGTGCTGCAGGGTGTGGGACCAGGCAGCCCACGCCCACAGCCCTGTGCCCATCTGATCATGCCCCGGCACCGCCTCAGACCCTGCTGCCGCAGGATGCCGAGCAGCCGGGCAGTGCCACACGCATGTTTGGCCATGGCTGTCCTGGCGCCTTTGGGGCTGCAGGGCACGGTGCTGTGTGCCCGGCCCCACACGGCTGTGATAAGGCAGAGAAGGGCAGCGGAGCTGCGTGGGTTGGGCCATGGTGCCACCGGCTACTGCAAATATTAGCTTTGGCCCCACGCAGGATGTGGGCTCCCAGGAAGGTTTCTCCCCATGGTGGCTGGCTCCTAGCTCGCATCCACGTCTCCAGAGAAGCAGGTCTTGTCTCCTTGCAAACCCTCAGACCAAGGGCCCAGGCACAGGGGTGGGGGCCGAGGGCCGGCAGCTCCTGGGGCACAGGAGTCCCTTTCAGGGGGTCTGCACAGCGGGCATCCTTGCAGGCCCTGTGGAGGGAGGAGGGATGGAGATCCTCTCCCAGGCAGGTCTGGGTTCTCCCACAACAGGCAGAGCCGTACCCCGACATTTGCCCCATGGCATCTGGAGCTGCCTGCAATTTTCCCAGGTGCTGACACCCTGAGTTGCAGCTCTTGGGCATCCGTGGGAGGCAGCTGGAGAGGGGCTGAGTAGGAGCAGCAGTGCTTGGCCCAGGGTTTGGACAGGGCCGCTCCATTCCACCCTCGGCTCCCCAGGTAGTCCCCTCTTCCACGCGTGCCAGGTGTCTGGGGGCTGCCCGGCCCCAGCTCCCAGCTTGTTGGTGAGCCCAGAGCCCCTGCGCTGCCCCAAACGTGGGTGTCCCCAGGTGCTCGCTGCAGCATCACCGAGGCACACGGCCCAGCTAAAAGCCGCTGTTTAGGTACGGATGGTCCTTGCAGCTGCAAGAGATGTGTGTGCCCACGGTGCGGGCTCTGCCGGGCAAGGGCTGTTGCAAGAGCAGCCTTTTGGGGCTGGAAGCACAGCTGTGCCCTGCCCGGGGCTGCATGGCGCACCAGGTCCTGTCCGGGGACAGCGTGGGGCACAGCCAGGCTGGCATGGCATCTCTGCAGCTCCTGGCTCTGCCAGGCCTTGACATCCCCCTCAGCCATTCCTGGCATCTCGCAGGGCACCGCCGCAGCATGGAGGGGCTTTGGGCGCTCGGTGTCCTGCTGCTCTCCTGCCTGCTGCTGCTCTGCCCCGTGGGGAGCCAGACCAGCTCCAGCCCCAACCAGCATTTGCAGACGGACCCCGAGGAGGCACCGTCCCAGCACCACGCTGCCAGGTGAGGGGACCCTGGGGCCGGGGCGTTTCACAGTGGGGGCCGGGGCAGCCCTGGCACCGCAAAGGGCCCCAGCTCCCACCCGTAGCTCCCTGTTGCGCTTTGCTTTCTGCCCTCCCCAGGGCCACACGGGAGCAGAAGGCCAGCAGTGCCCAGGAGGGGCTGCCCCCGCGGCCCCGCTGCGTCCGCTGCTGTGAGCCGCCCGACCAGCGCTTCTCCTACCCCCAGTACCAGCCCCTGCCTCAGATCAACATGACCATCCTGAAAGGTGAGGGCTGGCGGGGCCCCGTGCGGTGGCACTGCCCGTGGCCACCGTGGCCAAACCTGCAGCCCGGGCACCCCATGCTGCCAGGCACCACGAGCCTGCCTGGTCTGCCAGCATCACTCCAGGGCCAGCGCAAAGCTGGGCTCCCAGTGCCGGCTCGCTGGGGTGCCAGTCTCGCACAAACCGGGAGCAAGAAGCTGGGGCTGGTGCCTGTGGTCCAGCGCCCTGCACGGGCAGAGGAGCCGTGGGCCTGGGACACCCCAGGGCATGAGCTGCTCCTGCTCCCGTGGCCTCTGGGCAGCAGCTCTGGGGGCAGCAGCAGAGCCCAGGGAGGGGGCAGGGGCTGGGGGGAGTCCCTGCTGTCCCCATCCCCTCCTGTCAGGCAAAGGGACTTCCACGGCACTGGGTTTAGAGATGGCACCAGCTCTGACAGCACAACTGTCCCTCCTGCTTCACCCAGGTGAGAAGGGGGACCGTGGCGAGCGAGGCATGCAGGGCAAGTTCGGCAAGACAGGGGTGGCCGGCAGCAGGGGCCACACGGGGCCCAAGGGACAGAAGGGCAGCGTGGGTGCCCCGGGGGAGCGCTGCAAGAGCCACTACGCTGCCTTCTCGGTGGGCCGCAAGAAACCCCTGCACAGCAACGACTACTACCAGACCCTCATCTTCGACACGGAGTTTGTCAACCTCTACGACCACTTCAACATGTTCACGGGCAAGTTTTACTGCTACGTCCCCGGGATCTACTACTTCAGCCTCAATGTGCACACCTGGAACCAGAAGGAGACATACCTGCACATCATGCGCAACGGGGTGGAGGTGGTGATCCTCTACGCCCAGGTGAGCGACCGCAGCATCATGCAGAGCCAGAGCGTCATGCTGGAGCTGCAGGAGCAGGACGAGGTCTGGGTGCGGCTCTACAAGGGCGAGCGCGAGAACGCCGTCTTCAGCGATGAGTACGACACTTACATCACCTTCAGTGGCCACCTCATCAAGTACAGCGGGGATCCCTGAGCGCCTGCTCCCCCCTGCTCCCCCTCGCTGGGGCAGGTGTCTGAGGAGCCCCTGCGGCCCCCTCGTCCCGGACGTGCTACCCGCCATTAAGCTGTTAGCCCTTCTATGTGCCGCTACCCCCAGCAGCTGCCCGAGTGTGTGAATACCCCACCCCCAGCTCCTCAAGGCCGATCGCTGCACCTGGAGGAGTGGGAGCCATGTCCAGCCTCTGCTGCAGTTGTGACCTGGGAAGGAGCTGCTCACCCGGGGCAGGCAGGGAGCTCACCCCCGCCTGTGCCTGCTTCAGAGCTGGGTTTGCTGGGGCACAGGGGTTCATGGCTGTGAGCTGGCACCAGCCGAACGGGTTTGACGGCCGGTGCCCTGGTGCGAGACAGCATAAACGCATGCACCGTGTTCCTCCCTTGCCCCGCTCGCACTGTGCTGTGCTCTGCAGGCTCCTCCTGGAAAAGGGCAGAGGGTGCTCAGCATCCAGCAGGGAAGGCAATAAAACCACTAAGGGCCCCGCTTCCCTTCTGCAGAGCTGGGTCCCAACAGTGCGGATGTTGCAGCACGGCGCTGGGTACCCTCTGGGCTGACGCTTCCCCCAAGCGCTCCCGCGGAGCAGCGGATTGCATCAGTTCCCTGCTGCAAGTCCCTGTCACAGTTCCCCGCACCGCAGCCTCTGCTCGGTGCCAACGCTGCCGAGGAGGGGCTGGCTCCCCACTGGCAGCCCTGGGTGTGGGGCCTTTGGCCTCAGCTGCTTCCTCTTCAGTTAGGTTATCTGCTGGCCAGGCTTTGTATTTTTGTAGATGCAATAGCAGAGCGGGGCCTGGGGCAGCGTGCCGCCCGCACCCTCTGTACAGCTTCTGACCACATTAAACACCCCACGATTTCATGTCCTACTCACTCTTTCAGTGCGTCCTCTTGCTTTGTGCGTGCGGGGGCTCCAAGAGGCTCAGGGCAGGTTCCTGGGGTGCAGGGGCTCCCCAGGAGCCATGAGCTGGCACGGTGCTGCTGAGCTGGTGGTGGGAAGGGAAAGGAAGGGAAGGGCAGACCGTCCCCGGAGAGCCAGGGAGACACAAGCTGGGCTCCATGAGCGCCGACGGCTCCCTAAGGGCCGGGGAGCTGGGAGTTGAGTGCAGTAACAGACCCGCCAGCCTGCGAGCAGGGCAGGCGGGGGGTGGTGGCCGGGTTTACCAAGAGTCCGGATCATCTGGCAAGTCTGCGGTGATGAGGCAGGTCTGAGGTCAAGCTGGGAAGCCAGTGGGTCAGGGTCCAATTTCGGTGGGTCCATGGCTGGGCAGGGCTGCAGCTGGAGACCAGCATCCCCCAGCACAGCAGGGAAAGGAGGGAGGGCTCATGGCTGAGCTTACACACAGCCCCAGCCCCACGGGTGGGGGCCCAGGTGAGGCCGGGCTAGGGCTGGCGGCACCCTCAGGGCCCTGGCACTGCTGTCCCCATGGGCTGGCCCCAGGGACCCTGCAGGAGGGACACCGCTCATGGCCAGCCCAGGGCCCCGTCCCAGCCCTGCGGTGGGGGCAAAGCCCCGCGGCAGCACCCAGCCCCTCTGGCGGCAGCAGGGCGGGGGCTGCGGGTGCTGCTGGCACATGGCACGAGGGGAGGGCTGCCTGCTGCGGGGCGGCCGCCACCCAGGTACCGGCTCTGTCCCAATCTGCACAGCAGGGCCTGCAGGTGCAACATGACACGTTGCATCCCAGCACACACGTCCCATCCCAGGACACACAGTCTGTCCCGGGACATGTGGCCCTGTCCCAGGACACACAGTCTATCCTGGGACACACAGTCTATCCTGGGACACGTGCCCCTGTGCCAGGACACAGGTCCCATCCCAGGACACACGTCCCATCCCAGGACACACATCCCATCCTGGGACACACGTCCCATCCCAGGACACGCGTCCCATCCCAGGACACACAGTCTATCCTGGGACACGTGGCCCTGTGCCAGGACACAGAGCCAATCCCAGGACACACGTCCCATCCCAGCACACACGTCCCATGCCAGGACACACAGTCTGTCCCGGGACATGTGGCCCCATCCCAGGACACACAGCCTATCCTGGGACACACAGTCTATCCTGGTACATGTGGCCCTGTGCCAGGACATACAGCCCGTCCCAGGACACACAGCCCATGCCAGGACGCACATCCCATCCCAGGACACACGTCCCATCCTGGGACACACAGGTCCCATCCCAGGACACAGGTCCCATCCCAGGACATGCATCCCATCCCAGGACACACAGTCTATCCTGGGACACGTGGCCCTGTGCCAGGACACAGGTCCCATCCCAGGACACACAGCCCATCCCAGGACACACGTCCCATCCCGGGACACACATCCCATCCTGGGACACACGTCCCATCCCAGGACACGCGTCCCATCCCAGGACACACAGTCTATCCTGGGACACGTGGCCCTGTGCCAGGACACAGAGCCCATCCCAGGACACACGTCCCATCCCGGGACACACGGTCTATCCCGGGCCATGTGGCCCCGTCCCAGGACACGCGGGTCCAGCGGCGCCGAGCGCGGCCGGGGCGGGCCGGGCGCTGGGGGCGGTGCGGGGCCGGGGCCGGGGCCGGGGCGGGCGGAGCTCCGCGGGCCGCGCCTCCGGGAGAGCTGGGCCAGGCCGGGGCCGGGGCCGGCGCCGCCGTCAGTGCGGGCAGCGGCGGCGGCAGCGCCATGGCGGAGGCGCAGGAGGGGCCCGGGCGGCGCGGCAAGAGGGCCGGGGCCGAGGCGGAAGAGCCGGCGGAGGCGGAGGAGGCGGAGCGGCCCGGCCGGCGGCGGCGGAGGTGGGCGGCGGGCCGGGCCGGGCCGGGCCGGGCTCGGGCTCGGGCTCGGGCTCGGGCTCGGGCTCGGGGCCGGGGCCGGGATCGGGGCCGGGCCGGGGCTCAGCTGGACTCGGCGGGCGCTGGCCGCGGTGCTGGGCCGGCCCGGCCCGGCGGCGGGTGCCAGGCCAGCAGCGAGGCCTGGCCCGGCCCTCACCCCCTCCCCGGCAGCTTCGAGCCGGCGCCGGAGCCCCTGGGAACCACCGTCCTGCACGACACCGTCAGCACCCGCCCGCAGCCCCTGCCAGGTGAGGCACCGCGGGGAGGGCGCCCGCTGCCCCCCTGGGTCCCCACCGGGCCGGTGCCGGGGCCGGTGCCGGTGCCGATGCCGGTGCCGATGCCGATGCCGAGCCGCATGGGCAGCGCTCCCCGCTGACCCCGTCCCCCATCTCTCCACCTGCCCCAAGCGAGGCACTTTGACACCAGGACGACGGAGCCCATCAGCTTCTTCTTGTCCAGCCTGGAGGAGCTGCTGGCCTGGCAGCCCGACAGCAACGACGACTTCAACGTCTCCGCCGTGCCGCTGGCAAAGCGCCAGCCCCCGCTCCGCAGCAAGAGGCCCCGGACGCTGGTTTGCCATGACATGCGCGGCGGGTACCTGGAGGACAGGTACGTGCTGGGCGGAGGGGAGATGTGGCAGCAGCGCTCAACATCTCAAACTCCAAACCTCTTCTACTTCTGCTTGATTTGTTTCCTGCCGGCTTGGCCGCAGGTGGGCAGGGATGGAGGCGTTTGGCTCTTGGCACCGGAGCAGGGTGACCTTGCTCGGGCCAGCCCTAGCCGGGGTCCGTAGGGGTGGCTCAGTGCCACAGCTCTGCCCAGCTCCCGGGGTGTGAGTCAGGTTCCTGCCCAGCCACGCAGCCGTCTGCCGGCGTCCTTCCCGCATTGCCCAACCCTATTCCTTCTCTGCTGCTGCAGGTTCATCCAGGGCTCAGCCACACACAACCCCTACGTCTTCTACCACTGGCGGTACATCGACATCTTCGTCTACTTCAGCCACCACGCCGTCACCATCCCGCCCGTGTGCTGGACCAACGCGGCGCACAGGAATGGTGTCCCCGTGCTGGGTGAGGGCAGGGCCGGCTGCAGGGCTGGCGGCTGCAGGACGGGGCCTGGGGGAGCCCCAGGCGCACAGTGGGTTTGTCGGGGTGCACAGCCAACGCTGCTCTCACCGCCTCCCCAGGCACGTTCATCACGGAGTGGACGGATGGGGAGAAGCTGTGCGAGGCGTTCCTGGCTGGTGGGGAGGAGGCGTACCGCGCCGTGAGCGAGCAGCTGGCCCGCATCGCCCAGCACTACCGCTTCGACGGCTGGCTGGTCAACATGGAGAACACGCTGAGCGTGAGCTGCGGTCGCGCCCTGCCCGCCTCCCTGCCTCCTGCCCTGCCCTCACGCTGCTCCCGCGTGGGGCCCCTCGCCCGCCCTGTGCCGACCTGGCCCTGCTCTCTCCTGCCAGGCGGCGGCGGTGGGGAACCTGCCCCCCTTCCTGCGGCACTTGACGGCACAGGTGCACAGTGCCGTGCCGGAGGGACTGGTGATCTGGTACGACAGCGTCCTGCAGAACAGCACGCTGAAATGGCAGAATGAGCTGAACGAGGAGAACAGGTGAGGCCGGGTCCTGCCTGTCCCCCCCCACCTTACCCAGTCAAAACCAGCCCTGGGTGGGGGGCATGAACCCACCCCAAACCCAGCGCTCAGGTGCGGTCAGGGCATGGCCTGCACAGCCCTCGGTGGGGTGGTCTGCGGGGACAGCTGCAGTGTCCGCCCTGCCACCCTGACCCTCATCCCCAGGGTGTTCTTCGACGCCTGTGATGGGCTGTTCACCAACTACAACTGGAAGGAGGAGCACCTGGAGCGCACGCGTGGGCTGGCCGGGCCGCGCCACACCGATGTCTATGTCGGCATCGACGTCTTTGCCCGCGGGGACGTGATCGGTGGTGGCTTCGACACTGACAAGGTGGGTGTGCCGGGGCTGGGCCAGAGCGGGACCCTGGGCCTCCCCCTGGCGCAGGGCTCCGAGCTCCCACCGATGGCTGTGCCGTGCCGTGCCGGGCTGCTAACCCAGGGACGCAGTGGTGAGGAGTGGCAGAACCCGGAGTCGCTGGGCATGGAGAGGGAGCTTGGGGATCCCAGTGCTGCAGTCCCTGGAGAGGGAGATGCCGCAGCACATCCCCATGGTGTTGTCCTGCCCCGCCACGGGGCCAGCGGGACCTGGGGGGAGTGGAGATGGGGCAGGTGACAAGGTGACCACCCGGCCCGGCCCGTGCTGCTCACCGCTCATCTCCGCAGTCCCTGCGCCTGATCCGCCAGTACGGCCTCTCTGCAGCCATCTTCGCTCCCGGCTGGGTCTATGAGCACCTGGGGGCGGAAAACTTCCTGCACAACGAGAACAAGTGAGGGCGGCTTGGCAGGGCGAGGGCTGTGGCGGGGAGACGGGCCCGGGAGCACCCTGGGCCGGGAGGGCTGCTGGCCGGTGGGACAGGGCTGCCAGGAGACCATGGCTGCCTGCCGGGACCGAGCCGGCCCTGCTCTGCCCTGGCTGGGGCAGCGCCCAATGCCACGCCAGGGCAGCGGCTGTAGCAGGGGTCTCTGCTCGGACGTCCGCCTTTTCCTCCAGGTTCTGGGGCTTGCTGGCCGAGTACCTGCCCACACACAGCATCTGCACGCTGCCCCTCGCCACCTCCTTCAGCCTGGGCATGGGCACCAGCAGGTTCCTGGCTGGGAAGGTGGGTGTGGGTGATGGCTCGGCTCCGGCTGGGCAGGGGTGGGCTGGGCAGGAGGGTCCCTGCTGCCAGCCCCCTGCCCGGCCCAGCTCTCCCCGTCCTGCAGGAGGAACAGGTCGGTCCCTGGTATGACCTGAGCACGCAGGAGATCCAGCCCCTCTACGCGGAGCGCGAGGGCAGGCTGAGCACCAGCTGCTGCCTGCAGGACGCCTGGAGCGGGGGCAGCTCCCTGAGGGTGCAGGGGACCATCCCCGCTGGCGAGGAGCACGTGGCCATCCGGTGAGTTGTGGGGTGAAGCCCTCTCGCCACCTCCTCGGCGCTGGGCTGGCGCCGTGCCGGCATGGCATGGCCCACGTGGCCTGGGCAGAGCTGCGCGGCCCCAGGGCCTCGTGGTGAGCGTGCCGCGGGGCTCTCTGCCCAGCAGACCTAACCCAATGCATTTTCTCTTTCTCTCCTTTCTCTCTCTCTCTCTCTCTGTATCTCTCTGGGTGGATTTGGGGTCATCAGCCTTTTCTCTTTGCAGATGCCGGCGCCCCCCAAGCTCTTCCTGACCCTGCTCTACAAGCTGGAGGGGCCGCACCCCGACGAGTTCACGGTTGCGCTGGAGCTCACCACCTGGGACTCGAGTTCCTGCCACGAGGGCGACGTCACCTCCCTGCCCGGTGAGGACCCTGTCCCCCGTCCCCGTCCCCCGTCCCCCCCCCGTGTTCTCTGCAGTGAGCAGCCGCTGCAGGGCGCGGGACCAGCTCAGCCCCTCGCCCCCCGCGGCCCCGCTACCTCCGGCAGAGCCCAACGGCCGGCACCAGCCCTGGTTCCTCCCGGCACCGCCGCCCGGCCTGGCCGGGCTGCTCGCCGCCTGCGACCGTGACTCCCACGGCTGGACCAGCCGGTGAGCGCGCCGCCGGCCCCCTGCATCCGCGGGCGGGTGGGGGCACCGCGGGGCCCCCCAGCACCGTGCCCGCTCTGCCCCTGCGCTCCCAGGTGCTACGAGCTGGACCTGCGGGACTGCAGCCTGCGAGACCTCTCCCTGCTCGTGTCCCGCCAGCAGCCCGGCCCGGCGGAGACGCCCTTCTCCTGCCTCCTCGGCGAGCTCCGGGTGAGTGCCCGCCGCTGCCGGCCCCGCGCTGCCCCGCGCCGGGAGAGCGGGCGGGCGCCCGCCGCGCCCGGCCCGGCCCGGCCCGGCCCCGACGGTCCCGCCGTTCCTCCGCAGGTGCTGGACGCGGCCAGCGCGGCGGCCGCCCCGCCGCAGGTGCGGAGCCTGGCGGCCTCGCAGCTCTGGTGGCAGGAGGGCCCCGGCCCGGAGCAGCTCTCGCTCAGCCTCACGCTCCGCTGGGCCTTCCCGCCCGGCCGCGCCCGCTGCTTCCGCCTGCGCAGCCGGGGCGCGGGCTGCGGCCGGGGCCGGGCGCCGGCGGAGCTGCTGGGGCTGGCGCCGGCCTGCCTGTACCGCGCCGTGGGGCTGCCGCTGCCGCGGCCGCCGGCCGGGCAGCCCTGCCGGCTGGAGCTGCTGGTGGAGCCGGTGCTGCGCGACGAGCTGCCCGTGGAGCCCGGCCGCTGGGGGCGGCTGGTGCTGCTCTACTCCGCGCCGGCCGGCGGCACCGGCGGGGACGGGCGTTAACGGGCGGCGCGGGGCGGCCCGGCGGGCGCCCCCTCCTCCGTGCCGGGGCCGGGCTGCGGGCGGGGGCGGCGCGGCAGAGCCGGGGCCGGGGCCGGGGGCCGAGCGGGCGGAGGCTGCGTCTCGTCCCGCTGGTTCGGCGGGTCCCTGCTCTCCCGCAGCCGCGGCCGGGCTCAGCCCTCGCCGCGGGCGCCCGCCGGGAGCTGGCCGGGGCCCGGCGAGGGGCCGCCCGGGGACCCCGGCCCCGCTCCTGCGGCCCCTGCTGCCCGCAGGCTGCGTGCTCCCGGGCCGGGGACGCCTGCCCTGAGACCCCCGCGCTGCAGCCCCGCGCCCGCTCGCCCCGGGACCCGGCCCGGCGCGCCCGGCTGCGCTCTCCGCGGGGCCGGCAGGCAGCGGCTGCGCCCGCGCTGCCTCCCTGGATGGCTTACGCGGAGAAGGAGAGAAAATTTATAGCAGCAATTATTTTCTCACAGTCTGGTGAGCAAGCAATTAGCAGGCAGGGAGGCAGGCGAGCGCGCTGCGCAGCGGGGTCGCCCAGCCCCAGCTCCCTGCGAGCGCCGGCCCCGGTCCCACAAACAATGCTGGCTCCCGCTCAGGAAAATTAATATGTCAGCAGTTAAGCTGCCGCTCCTCCGGTGGGTGACTTGCTCTGAAATGAATTATCTGACGGTTTGAAAAATGGAAGGCTTGGCACAGCCAGGGCAGGGCTCCTGCCGTGCCGGCACCCCGCTCCCTTGCTACGGGGAGGCCAGGGGCCCCAGCGGGTTCCCCCCTCGCCTGCCGCAGGCTGCGGCCCCCTGCCCGGCGGCGTGCCGGGGCGGCCAGACCCGCCGTGCCAGCCACGGCCCCGTGCCCTCACGCCAGCGCCCCAGTCAAAACCTGAGTTGCCCTGGTTGAAGAAAGAAATCTTTATTAATAATTTCAATAATAATAATAATAATCCTTGTAATAATAATAATAATAATAATAATAATAATACTGTTTATTAGAATGGTCACACCTTTGAAGCATACAGGATGGGCCGGCGCCAGCCTGCGCGCCGGCGGCCAGCGCAGGGGTTTTGCTGTAAGGAAGAAGCCAGTACAGCGATGGAAGGAGCTTTGTACAGGGGGGGGGCGTGGGGCCGGGGCAGCCGGGGCTATGTACACCGGGAATAGAAAAGGGGGAGCTCGTTGCTGGAGCGTTGGGGGCATCTGCAGACTATAAAGTGAGGTTTGAGGAGTGGCGGAGCCACGCGGGGCGGGGGGGCTGAGCACGAGGCCATCCTGTGGGATGGGGCTGCACCCCGGGGTGGGCTCCACGGCACCCTGTGCCGCCAGGCACTGGACCCAGCACGCCGGCTGCTGCAGACCGACCCCAGGGCTCGGGCTGGTCCCCGCAGGCGATGCCAGCCCCCAGTCCTGGGCAATGCAATGGCCGAGACCCCACGCCGAGGCCTGGCGGTATCCCGCTGTCTCGGGCAGGGACGGGTGGCCGTGAGCATGTCCTGCGCTGCGGAACAGGCAGGAGGGGGATCGGGGCAGTCCTCATCCTGGCTCAGCACAGGGGGCCGCGAGCGGCGTCGGTCAGGGTTGCTCCCTGCAGGGTGGGAGCCCCGGGTGCGTCAGGGGACGGAGGGGAGGGGAAAGGGATCGCAAGCGATTTGCAAGCTCCTCTTAACAAAAATTCCCTTTAAAAGGCAGAGGCTCGTCCCCCTGCAACGCCCAGCGCCTCAGCAAAGCGGCTGCGCCGCCGCCCCAGCTCCGCATGGGAGCCGAGGCCTCGCACACTCGACACGCTGATGACCGGCAAGCGCCGGAGCTCGGGAAACACGAAGCCGGGTTCCCGCCCTGGTGCCCAGTCCCCAGAGCCGGGGAAGGGGCGGCCGTGCCACAGCGCTCCGCCAGCACCCCCAGCACCGCCACGCCGGGGCGGAAAGGAAGACATGGTGCCCAGGCCCTGCGCCTGGGCGGGCGGAGGCCCCTCCGGATGCCCCCGCGCTCAGCGACGCACTGGCTCTCCCTCCCTGCCGCGGGCTGCGGGGCCGGGGCGGAGAGGGGCCCCTCTGGTGCGTCCAGCCGGTCCGTGCTCGCCACGGCGCTCCTCCGGGACTCGCTCGCTCGGTGCGTGTGTGGACAGTATGGGACTTTCACTTGGCTGTTGCCGCTTTGCTTTTTTTTTTTTTTGTTGCTTTGCTTTTAATTTTTTTATTTTTGATTTTTTTTTGTGTGTGTGTGTGTATTTTTTTGCCCTTCCTGGTCCCAGAAGGATACGGCCGCGGTTTCACTACAACAGAAACAGAGAGGCAGGTCTTTTGCTGGAGCAGCGTGCGGGGCAGCCTGGCCGAGCCGCTGGCCGGGAGGGACGCGGGCGCCAGCCCGGCCCCCCAAGGCCCGCACCGCGCCCCAGGCCTGCGCAGCCAGCCCGCCGCACCGGAGCCCGCCGCACCGGAGCCCCTCCGCAGAGCCGTGCAGGCGGCCCTGGAGAAGCGCTGCGGCCCGGGGGGGCCGTCCCCGGGGTCCCGCACCCACCCCCGCCCGGCTCCGTCCCCGAGGAGCGCGCAGCAGCCCCCGCCGGCTCCTGTCTCTCCTATGGGGCAGAGGGACTGCTCCGGGGCTGCCGTCGGTGCCGCGGCCCCCGCGCCCGCGGGCAGAGCATCCCCTCCCGCCTCGCGGGCTACCAGCCCTCGGCACCCCCGGCAGGGGCAGCGCCCCCCGGGGGCTCGGGCCGGGGCGGAGCTGCCCGGGGACCCCGCGACCCGGCTCTGGGAGCAGGGCGCCGTCGGGGCCCAGGGCCGGCCCCGCTCCCCGCGGTCCCAGGGGCGCCGGGGGCAGGAGCCACCCGGGGTCCCGCGGCGCTGGGCAGCACCGGGGCGCAGGGCTGCACCGGGGCCGGCGGACGGTGCAGGAGACGCGGGCGGGCGGCGGGACGGAGCGGCTTGAGGTAACCCTACGGGCGTGGGCTGCCGAGGCTCAGCGGAGCCCGGCCCCAGCCCCAGCCCCAGCCCGCCCGGGCGGGGCCCGCGGTTCCTCCAGAGGCTCGGCCTCGGCTCTGTCTGCCTGGTTTGGTTTGGTGCTAGTGAGCAGTCAGTGTTAGTGGTGGGAGGGGCTGTGTCTGTCTTGCTAGTAGGGAGTGAAGCGGCTGTACCCTCCTCGGTATAGACTAGCCTGCAACATCAAAGATGAAAAAAAAGCCAATCAGTATTCGAGAGAGAGGCAAAGCCCGTTCTTCCCTTTTTTTTTTTCCTTGGTTGTTTTTTTTTTCCTCTTTAAAATGACACCAAATCGCTTCTGTCCTTGGGACGTGAGGGGCGTGCAGGGCCGAGGGTGCCCAGCGCCGCCCGGCCTCTGGGACGGCCGCGGGTGCTGCCTCGGGGTGGTGCGTGGGCTGGGGGCTGCGGGGTGCCCCAAGCCCCGGTGCCCCCAGCACTGCACCACCGTGGCTGGGCCTCCTCCCGCCTGCGGTGACCGCGGAGGAGCCCGTCCCCGTCCCCGCTGCGGCGCATCCCCGCGGGACGGAGTGGCCGTGGCCCCTCGCTAGCGGCTGCCCGGGGCCGGGGGTGCCGAGGGGCGCTCGGCAGCCTGGCCCCAGCCGGGGGTGGGGAATTAAAAAAGGAAGAAAAAGACCGGTTGGCTTTGAGATCCCGCCCATGAGTGGGATTTTTCATCTTTGATGCTGGTTGTGAAGCTAGCTAAGAGCTGCGGCGAGCGGGTGGGCTGCAGGCACTGGTGCGCACGCGTGCTGCCTGAGCGTGGCTACGTGCCGGGGCCTGGGGACACAGCCCCGTGCCGCGGAGGAGAGAGGGGGTCCCTGGGGTGCTGCCCAGGCAGCCGGCGCAGGGGGCAGCCGGGCCCCCGGGAAGCGGCGTGCGTGGGCGACTGCGTGGGGCCGCCTCTTGCCGGGTGTAACAGGGCACATAGGGCGGAGGCACGGGGGGGGCCTCCTCTCTTGCCTGCCCGTGGACAGAGCCAGGCAGGGGCTGCGCTGCTCCTGCTGCTGCGGCCAGCTCCCGGCTCCCCCTCCCACGGCCCCTGCGTGCGGGGCTGCCCTGTGCCCCTCGCTTGTCCCCACACCCCGCAGGCGCCCTGTGCTGCCGTGCTGGGCCCCCCTCCCCGGGCTGGCTGCGGCTCGCGCCGGGAAGCAAAGAAAGGCCGCGGGGGCTGCTCTTACCATGGTGCCGATGCTGTACGTGGCGGCGGGGCCGATGGTGTGGTGGTACGGGTCTGCCGCTGCGTACACTCTGCCGTAACTAGGAGCAAACACAGCGGCGGGCGTTAGCGACCGGGGTCGGGGTCCCGTCTCCCCTCAGCAGCCCCCCTGCCCAGCTGCTGCTTCCCCCTGCTGCACCCGGGAGCCCCCCGGGACCTCCCTGCTTCTCCCTGCCTGGGCACCAGGCCCTGCCAGAACAAGCCCAAAGGGGAGCACAGGGGCCCCTCTTTGCAGGACGCTCGCATCGTGCCTGGCTCTGTCCTCGTCCCATGGGGCACGAAAGCTGGGCCGTGTCGGACTGGGCGGTGCAGGGTGTGAAACGGGGCTTCTCCCCCCGAGGAGCAATGCCCGCGGTGCAGCGGTGCTTACCTGTCGCTGTACGCTGCTGCTGCTGCCGCGGGCTGGGCATATCTGTAGGCGGCGTAGCCCCCCTGCAGCGAAGGGAGAGACTGCCATCAGGGAGGGGGGCAGCACCCGCTGGGGGAGGCTCGGGGGGCCGGGGCAGCTGGGCATTGCCCCTGGGCATTGCCACGGAGCAGTGGTGGGACCCTGCAGGGAGCCGGTGCCCGTGCCACCAGGCGCACACCAGCCTCATTGCCGTTCCCCAGGGGCTTTCACAAACATTAACCTTAAAAAATTAAATTTCCAGAGGAGAGAATGTCACCTCCCTGATCGCTTTAATGAGGTGTCACGTTAGATAAATCCTTCAGCTGCCCGCCTGAAATATCGCCAATGGCTTCTTAAATACGGAGGTTAAATGCCAGTGTTAAGACAGCGCACCGGCGCTCGCCAAGGCTGTAAATCCCGCGCGGTGCTGGCCCCACGAGGGCCCTGGCCGGGGGCACGGGACCCCGCGCGGTGCCACCGCGCTCGCTCTGGAGGAGCCGAGCTCACGTCCGCGCTCCGCCTGGGCGCCGGCTGCCCTCCCCAGGGGAAGGGGCTGGCAGGGGGCAGAGCCCGACACGGAGCTGCCCAGCGCTGCTCATCCCCCGCCCCGGCACAGGGTCCCTGGCATGGCCCAGACCTGGGCCCGGCGTCACTTACGTAGATCTCAGCTCCGTAGAACCCGTCCTGGTAGACGACCCTGCAAACGAGGCGGAGGCGTCAGAACCTGGCCTGTGTCACCGGCCGAGAGGGATCGGGGTGAAGCTGGTGAACTGGGGGAGCTGCTTCCAGCAGTGCAGCCAACGGGTGAGGAGCGGCCGTCCTCGGGCCCGGCCCGGCCTGGGACTCCTGGCAGGGAGGGCAGGGACGCGGGGATGGGTGGAGGGCACGACAGGGATGGAACAGCCCGGGGCACGATCGCTGCTGGCAGCACCAAGCAGCCGCAGATAGCCGTGGCCGTGCCCGACACCAGAGCGGCCGTGCGTGCCAGGAGAGAGAGTATTTATATTAAACGAACTGACACGGCTGGAATAACGGTCTGTGCTTCGGGGCCCAGGAGGCACGTGGGTCACCCCGAGGGGCAGCAAACCCCCCCACTCTGGGGGGTTTCACAGAGCCCGAGGCCAGGCAGGTGCTGGGGGAGCTGCAGCCCGTTCCCGAAACGCAAGACCCTGGCAATGCCGACACTGGTGGCAGCAGAACCGGAGCAACGCGGCAGCAAATGGACCCCCCGCCCTGAGGCAGGCAGTGCCCCCCCCGCCGCCCGGGTACTCACGCGCCGTAGGTGGGGATGGGTGGCGGCGGCGGCGCAGCCCGGAAGGTGTTGTAGACGGCGCGTCCTCGTCCCCGTAAATGTGCCCCTCGGTAGGCCACAGCCGTCCCCGTGGCAGGGTACGGGAACCCCGTTACTGCAGGAGGGAGGGGACAAACGTGGGCTTTCCGCAGCAGCTTTCCACAGCGCACGGCTGGGACCCCTGCGGCCACCGCGGGGCATCCTGTGCCAGAGCCTGCCTCTGTCCCCGGGCCTGCCGGGGACACGGTCCCGCGGGGACGCTGGGGCAAGGGGACGGGGCGGGGGGAGCTGTGCACGCAGGGGTGCAGGATGGGGAGAGGGGCCCGGGGCTGCTCGCTGCTCAGAGCAGCAGCGGCGTCGGACACGGCGCGGAGCTGACGTTCGGGGGGACCCGCGGTGGGGCTGGCCCCAACGCAACTTTACCTGCGTAGAACTCGGGGCCGTAGACCGCTCCCACCACCGGGTTCAGCTTCCAGCCTGCGGGCAGGGAGAGCCGGTGAGGCCGGGGCCGTTCCCCCCCCCCCCCAGCAGGGCTTTGAGGGGCCACAGCTCCCATCCCCGGGCAGCTGCAGGGCGTGGGGTGCCCTGGGGGCAACGAGGTGCCCCGGGGGGGCTGTACCCCCGCACTGGGCAGGGAGCGGTCGCTCTCCTGTCTGCCCAGGGGTGCAGAGCCCATTTGCTGTCGGAGCTCAGCGGCAGCCCGGCAGTCAGGGAGTGCGGGTGCCCAGGGACGCCTGCCTGCGGCAGCTCCGTCTCTCCGCGTGCTGGCCCTTACCGTTGGTGTAAGGGTTGGCAGCCTTCTTGTTCGTCATGACCCGGGCCGTGGCGTTGTTCACCTGCGGAGAGAGGGGACGGGAGCTCAGCACCTGCGGGCGGTGGGGCTGGTGAGGCCGCGGTCCAAGGTGCGCTCGGCCGCGCTCGGCACGCGTTGCTGCTGCTTCACATGCCGGAGCGAAGGACGCCAGCCCCGCGAGGAAACGCGGGAGGAGTCTCTGCCTGCAGCCGCCCTGCAATGACGCAGTCCTGCCCGCACCCCCGGCCAGCCCAGGCCTCCCGGCTCCTGCCCCGGCTCCAGCGACAAGCGTCGGTCGGGCCGGCAGCCGATGCCCCGGCCGCCGCACTGCCGCGCTCAGGCTGAGGCCCAGCTCGCTGCCGCCAGGCTCAGCCGCCTCCCGTCCACCCCACGCCCGACCCAGCCTGCAGGAAGGACGCACTTGCGGCAGGAGCCGGGGTCACTCCTGCAAGCGCCCGCGAGCTCCTGCCCGGCTTTGTTGGACCACGTTCTCTGATAGGCAGGGCCTTGTCCCCAGGGCATCGCTGTGCCCTTCCCTGGGCTCGGCACCGCTGGGGACGTCTGTGTCCCGCTCCCTCCACCGCGTGCTGCCCCGCTTCCCGCCCCTCGCCGGCAATCAGCAAGGTGCTGCCAACGAACGGGCAGAACCTGATCCCTCTGCCTGGCTTGAAGAAATAAAAGCCTCGGGGGGTGCCGGGCAGCGCGGCACCCGCCTGCACAGTGGGTGCGGGAGCCCTGCGCAGCATCCTTCCCTCCCGCGGGGCAGGGGGGGTGGGGACGGCGCGCGGAGCAGAGAGCCCCTCTCCTCCCTGCAGAGCTCGGGGCGGCTGGGAGGCGGGCGCGGGGGCTGCGGGCAGCTGGGGTCCGCCAGACCCCTCTGTAACTGGGTAGAACGCAGCCAGAGCCCGAGCCGGTGCCCAGCTCTCCCGGCACGCAGGAGGTTCGTTTGCGCCAAGTGACGACCTTCCTGGCAGCTGGCACACATGCTCCCATGCCGCATTCACCGACGTATGCACGCGCCGGGCAAGCCTCCCCCGGGGCGTGCGGGACCGGGGCGGGACCCGGGGCTGCCCCAAAGTGCCCCCCGCCCTGGCTCTCCCCTGCCTGCAGCCCCCAGGCAGTTCTGCCCTGCCTGCAGCCCCTGGCAGGAGAGGGCCCCCGGGCAGGGCGGAGGGGACGCACGCACACGCAGGCATGGCACTAGCACACTTATCTGAGCACCTCAATCTTCCGGCCCTCTACGATGGTGCCATTCAGCTTCTCCCGTGCCCGGTCGGCATCTGTGCTAGTTTCAAAAGTTACAAACCCAAAACCCTGTGAGCAGAGGAGAAAAGGAGAAAGAAAGAGACAGAGAGAGACAGAGAGAGGGTGCGGGGACAGAGAGAGAGAGGGGGTGAATCAGGAGAGCTGACGCAGGAGGTGAGGCTGCCGCAGTGCAGAGATGGAGAACCCGGGCCGGGGCCCCCGCTGGGTCCGGCGGTCCCGGCTGAGGCCCCAGCATCGCCCGCGAGCTGGGAGAAGAGTCTGGGAGAGGGGCACAGAAAGCGGGGAAGATACAACAGAGACATCCACACACAGAGGGACACGAGCTGCCTGTGCAGGGGGGCAGAGCGAGCCTTCCCCTCCCTCCGGCGCTCGGGGTGCAGGGACCCGCGTGGGTCCCCAGCTGGCGCAGGGCAGCGGGACGGGGCTGCCCCGAGATGGGGTACCCCATGCCTGGGTCCCGCGGGGCAGGAGAGGAGGGAGAGCGGGTAGAGGAGCCCCCAGGCCTCCCGGCTCCACCTGGCCCCCTCCCTGGGGCTCACCATAACAGCGCTGGCCGCAGGCAGCACCCACCTTGGAGCCCCGCTCATTGAAAATGATCTCCACGTCCAGGATCTTCCCGAATTGCTGCAAGCAGAGAGAGCAGAGGGGTGAGTGCCCGCAGAGCCCCCGGCCCCGCACCCAGGGCCGCTGGCACAGGGCTCTGCGCCCGGCCGGGCCAGGGACCGGCAGGGGGCTGCCTCGGGGGCCAGACCGGGGGACCCTCGGTGCCATGCAGGGCAGAGCCCCTCTCCCTCCCACGGCACCCACTCTTCCAGGACTGGAGGCGTATCACCCAAAATCTCATTAGCCTGCACTGCTCTGAATCCTAATGAGGGCTGGGAAGGGGACAAGGGGAGGAGACAAGGGCTCCGTGTCACTCCCCCCCTCCAGCGTGGGCCCTGGTCCGACAGCCCGGCTGTTAACCAGGGTGCAAGGCCTGCAGACCACCGCTCCCGGCCAGCAGCCGCACGGAGGCACCCGTGCACAGCGCGGGCTGGGCAGGACGGGCCCTTGGGATGGGACAGTGCCAGGGTCCCTGCGGTGCCACGGGGCAGCGCTCACGCGGAGAGCAGCAGGACACGGGTGGCTGGAGGGGGCCGGACTCACCCCGAACATTTGCCGCAGGTCAGGGTCCCGGAATCGGAAGGGGATGTTGGAGACGTGTAACCTCTTGGGCTGCTGCTTGTCTGTGTTGTCTGAGGAGTGTAGCTGCTGGCTGTCTGTCTGTGCCGCCTCGTCTGTCTGCTGTGGGAAGCACCGCCGGCCGTCAGCCCCCGGCCTTGCCAGCCCCGTGTCCCCTGGCGGGGTCTGGGCACGGGGACTGTCCCCTTCCCTGTGCTTGGCCCTGCCTGCCCCCAGGGACACCCTGGACCCTGCGGTCCCCAAGCTCCGGTCAGCACCCCGTGGGTCTCCCTGCCGCCCGGCACGTCGGGGGGATGCCGAAGGGGATCTCTGCCTGAGGGGAGTCGGGGAACGCCCAGCCTGGGGAACCAGCACTGGCCCTGCCGGCACCTCCCCGCCTCGGCCGGTGCTGCCAGCGGGGTCGGGGCATCACCCGCCCCACGAGTGGTGCTGGCGACTTGGAGGGCTGAGCGCTGGGGGGGGCACAGGGAGCACACGCTGGGGAGGGGGAGGCCTGGGCGAGGGGTGATCCGCTGCAGGGAGCCAGCCAGCATCAGGCGGCCCCACACTGGCCTCCCTCCCCCCCCATCAGCCCAGTGGCTCGGTGCCTGGGGGCTGTGACCGCGGCACACGGGTGTTTTCGGGGCGGGGGGTGGCAGAGCCCACACGCGGGGCTGCTGTGGCCAGGCTGGGAAGTGCTCGGCTCAGCGCTTTCCCCGGCGCTGCATTACAACCCCGTAATTGAGGCTATCTGGTGGGAAGGCAGCCAAGCAGGTAGATTACAAGTGATTAGAAATGACCGGGGGGCCGTGAGGGAGAGAGCCGGCGGCTGCAGCGGGGGCACCCAGCCCGGTGCCCCGAGGGACCGCGGCCGGGCGAGCGCTGCTGCCCCGGCACCCCTCCCAGCAGCTCGGGCGCTGCCCTCAGACCCCCACCCGCTCCCCCGGCCGCCGCTCCCTTACCGGTACCGTCTGCGTCCCTGCTATGGACTGTGTGCTGGCGTCGGTGCCCGGCTGCTCGGCGTGGCTCTGTGCTGGTGTGTAGAGGGTCATGGCGTGCTCCGGTACTGTGCTTTGCCCCGAGTAGTCCTGCGTGGGGTGGGGGTGCGGCGGTGCGTACTCTGCGGGGATCCCGTTCTGGGGGGGCGGGGGGTACTGGGCCGGGGGGTAGGGCTGAGCCATTGCGTCCGGTGGAGCCGTGGCGTCCTGGTTACCCTGCCGAGACAGAGGCACCATCCCCCTTACCCGCCGGTGTCCCCGGGGTGCCTGGGCTGCGACCTGCCCCGGGGAGGGGTCCTGGTCCCTGCAGCCAGACCGAGGCCCCCCCAGCCCCACCACGCCCCAGCCTTTGGTGTGTCCTCCCCCCGACACCCTGGGCCGTCTCTGTGCCGCGGCAGTCCCTGGGTTGCATTGCCCACAACCGAGCCCCCATCCGCTCCCGCTCTGGGGCCCTGCCTGCCGGTGTGCCGGGGCTCGGGCAGCGGGAGGGCAGAACACCCCCGCAGGGCTTAACTAGGGGAGCCTGCACATCGCCCTCTCCTCGGGGAAGGAAACCAGGGCGGCTCTTGGTTTGGAGCACGACGTGGGGCAAAGCAAAGCCAGGCCGGCAGCATCGCTCCGAGGGAGCTGCACAGCATCGGTGCCCGCTGGCAGCAAACCCGGCGTCCCGGTGACGGTGGTGGCAGTGAAGAGGAGCGGGGCTGGGGAGGCAGGGAGGGGCGGCCAGGGAGGGACGTCGATGGCCCCTTGGCAAGCACCAGACAGGGATCAATTAACTGCTAAATATTTGATTAGGCCCTTTGCTCTAACGCAGCCGGCCTGGCTGCCCCAGTCAAACAGGGTGAGCTGCGCCCACGCCACGGGCCGAGGGCCGCCCATTGCCTGCTGGGGGGCAGCGTGGGGCTGGGGGGGCGGCGTGGGGCTGGGGGGCGGCGTGGGGCTGCCAGCCTGCGCCTCTCCTGCACACCCACCCACCATCCATCCTCACAGCCCGGCGTGCACCCGTGGGCTCTCCCCCATTGCACGCACGTGTGCTGCACCCGCCGCCGCACACAGACACCCACCGTGGCACACGGCCGCAGCCCCCGCCGGCAGCCGAGAGGCCGCGAGTGCCTGAGTCAGTGTGCAGGGCAGTGCCGGCAGCCCCTCGGATACTTTACAACCCGCCGTGGCAGCCTCTCGCCCATGAAATACATCTGCGGCTCAGCCCGTGGAGACAAGCTCCTTAATTGTATGTGTGGCCGATTTATGGTGCGGAGGGACGGAGGGGGGCAGGCGGGGGGGCCGCGCTGCCGGCCGCTGTCCCCCAGCTGGCAGGGCCGTCGCACCTGCGAGGGAGACAGCGGAGCCCGCGCCGGGGGCACGGCGGGGACCACATGCAAACCCAGCGTGAATAATCCTGCTACGGATCTGCAAGTCATTGGCAGGCTCGCCAGCGCCTTCCTGTGCTGACTCAGCTGCTCGGGGACGCGCCAGCCAGATGCACCTGCCAGCGCGGCCCGGGGCTGCCGATGCTGCAGGACAGCGGAGCCCCTTCCCCGGCACTGCCCCCGCGCCAGGCAGCCGGGGCACCGCTCCTGCCTGCGCCGCAGGGGCAAACCCCACCTCGCAGGCTGGAAGGTTTCCACCCTGAGCTCAGCCTGGCCCCAGCGCCTGAGCCTGCTCTGGGGAGCGGGCAGACACCGAACGGTCACAGCAGTCGTGCTCCCAGCGCCCGACCCTCCCTGCCTGCATCCCCGGTGCCCGGTGCCCATCCCTCCCTGCCTGCATCCCTGGTGCCGGTGCCCATCCCTCCCTGCCTGCGTGCTCAGAGCCAGCAGCAGGAGCAGCCTGCAGCACTCCCACATGCTCCACGCTGGACGCTCATCCTTGCTGTCACCGTAGCCAGGATCAGCCACCGTCACAGTGGGGACGGGCACTGCTGCCCAGGCAGGAAGAGGCAGCGGGCAGGGGGACGCAGATGGGCGCCGGGGCAGGGACCATCCCCACCTGCCCGGGTCTCGGGCCCCGCTGGCTCCTCGCCAGCCCATCCCGACAGCCACGTTCATATCCGTTATTAATTAGGGCTGTCGCAGTGCTTGTCAGCCCAAGTATTATTTCATTCAGGGACCATTAGGTTCCCCTGTTTTGCTGCTCGCTGTCGCCGGGGCTGCTGGTGCTGCAGAGGCGCAGATCTACGGCTCCCAGCGCCTCCCTCCCGCCAGCGCTGCCCGTCCATCCCCGGGCGGGGACGGGGCCGCTCGGCTCGGTGGCGGGGGGCTGGCGGGGGCGAGGGCCCCGCGGGGAGGGGGATGGCGACAGGTTTGGCTGCGCGATGCTCGTTGACGTCACAGGGAAACGGCTGCTGCTCGGCTCCGCGGCCCGCGCTGCCTGCGTCCTCCCCTGCCGGCTGCTCTGGGCTGCCTGCAGCGTGGGAAAAGCCCCGTGCCCGGGCAGCGCCGGGGCCCCTCTGCTCCTCCCCGGAGGGTTCCTGGGCTCCGGCCCCACAGCAGCCCCTGAGCCTGCACGGGGAGCAGCCCTTTCCCTGGGTCCCTCCCTGTGCCGAGTGCCCGGGGGGCCCTGGGGACCCATACCTGCACCCCAGGGGAGGCAGCCAGACGGCACCGACCTGCAGCCGGGTGCTCCCAGCTCGGGGTGCCCGGCCGCGCGGGGAGCCTGTGGTGCGGTGCCAACCCGTGGGTGCCAGGGACGGGGGGCTCCGACAGGCGTCCCTCGCTCGCGCACCGCGCGTCCCTCCTGGGGGCGTGGGAGATGCTCCCGCACGGCGCTTTGTGGGGCGGCTTTCCGCATTTGCATTAAAAGAAATTCTGATTATTAATGGCCCGTGGCCCTCATTTAGTAAACGAGACGGGAGATTAGTGCGGTACGCGAGACCGAGCGCGGAGCAAAGCCGGCGGTATTTAACACGGTATGGGGGGCAAAAGCAGCACCCTGCCACCTGTGCTGCCTGTCTGCCTGGGCAGGACGCCGGCAGGGCTGTGGCACGGCCCTGTGCCAAAACACCATGGCCCCGAGGACGGCAGCAGAGGGGCTGGGAGGGGGAGCTAAGGCCTTTGCCGTCAAGGGAAGAAGTGGCTCTGGGAAGCGCGGCACATGCTGCTGCATCCCGCAGGCTGGTCGGCGTCCCACTGCCTCCCGGCTCCTTGGCAGAGCACCGCGCCGAGGAGCCCGGGGCCAGGAGAGCCCCCCAAGAGCGGCTCCGTCCAGCTGGCTGCGGGAGGCCGCTCCCCGAGCCCGGCCCTGGAGGGCAGAGCTGGAGGGACCCCGAGGTCCCCTGCGTGGCGTCCCCAGCGCAGCGTCCCCTCCGTGTGGCTCAGCCTTGTGCCACCAGCCCTGCACAGCAGCTGCCGCAGCAGACAGAGGGTGGATATCATCTTTAGCTGATTAAATGTCCCTCATTAACGAGTTTCTTTAATTAATGAAGTTTTTTTGTTTGCTCCACTTGCTTTCTCCCCACCGCACTCTGCCTCCTCAGCACAATCCAGGCCATTTCCTTTCAAGTCATTTAGCGCGTGGGGCCAGTTCCTGCCGACGCCGCACTTTGGTGATTGTGCCTGTCAGCTCGGGGCTGACGACGCCATTTTTAACATTTGCTCCTTTTTAAGAAAATAACACACCGGGAGCCCCCAAATGCAGAGGACGCGTCTGAGCAGTCAGCTGAGTGCAGAGCGCCTGTGCTAACCAGAGGGCACCCGCTGGCCCTGGGCACCCTGCAACGTGCCACCGCACCTCGCCCGCGACGGGCGTCCTGCCGGCACGGCGCAAAGGTGCAGCATGTGAACTCCCCTGAGTTATTGACCGCTCATGAGCAACTGTCACCCGCTGCCACCCACGGACGGGCAGTGCGGTGGCCCCATGGTGGCCCCACAAGGCTGGCCAGCGAGCCACGCCCACGCTCAGCCAGAGCCTCTGCTCGCACACACGGTCACGATTCACAACCAGGCGGCAGCCTGTCCTGGGGCTGCTCCCCTCCCCTGCGACCCCCCGGCCACCACAAACGTGCCCAGAGTTTCCTCCAAAAGCCTCCCAGCCATCCCGCTGCCTTGGCCCGTTCCTGCTCTCGTTTCCAGCCCAGGGCAACCCCCACCCGGCCAGCTCTGCCTCTGGATGTCCCCTTCCCGCGCGCTGCGCTCGGAAGCACTGCACCGCAGTGCTGCTGGTGCAGGCTGCAGGGGCGGCACGGCACCGCCTGGTCCCGGCACACGTGCAGCCTGGCTGGACAGCAGCGTGCCAAGCCCCGGAGCAGCTGGGGAGGGGGCATAGTCCCCTCGCTGCGCACCTCCCCACCGCCAGCGAGAAGGGAGCCCCGAGAGCAGTGCGCACCCAGGACCTGCAGCCGCGGGCAGGACGGATCCGCAGGCAGCCGCGGGCAGCCAGCCCGGCTCCGGTCCCCGATGCCTGCGGCTGTCCCGCTCCCTCTCCCGGGAACCAGCCACCCACCAAGGGGTGCAGCGAGAGGCTGGGGTCCTGATCGCACCACAGCATCCAAGGAGGCCACCAAGATGTTCCTCCAAGCTGCAAAGCCTCAGTGGGCAGCACACCCCGCAGGCAGCGCAGGCAGGCAGGCAGGCAGGCAGCGAGCGCGTTACCCTGACCCAGACTGACTCCTGCTTGCTCGCTCGCTGTCAGGGCGTCCCCTGGCCGCGCGGCGAGACAGCCCGAGGTCAGAGCTGAGCACGGAGAAGGGTGTCGAGCAATTCTCCGAGGGCACCCGAGCCCGCCTGCGCCAGGGCAGCTGCTCGCTGCTGCAACAGGTCTGCAGCGCGTCGCTGTGGCGGGACCGCCGCGCCTGCCAGCAGGACACAGAGCTGGGGACGGACTGGGGCAGCGCACAGGGAGGCTGACGGGAGCATCGGCCCTCGCGCCCGCTGCCTCGGAGCAGGGTGGTGCAGCGGCACCGTGCTGTGCCGGGCGGCAGAGACGGGCTCAGCAAATGCCCCGGTGGCGGCAGGAGGGTCCTCGCACGGCCCCACGTGCCCCCCAGGCGCCACGTAGCTGTGCCGTCACCGCGGGCTACCACGAGGCCGTGCCCGGCACGGCTCATCTGCGTGACAGCCACGATGTCCCCCCTTCGATCCAGCCGCTCGCTCATGCTAATGACTGTCAACATGAAACAGAGGCCGTGAAGGGGAAGAAAATTACTCCCTGAAAAGGAATTGACTGATCCCCGTCATTTCTCAAGGAATCACTGACCTGTGAATATTTCATTACCTAAAACGCTGCGCCATCCATACAAAGCAGCGCGCCGGGCCCCGAGCAGGCACCGGCCACAGAGCCCCGGGCTGCAGCAGGGGAGCAGCGTCGGGGTGCTCGCCGCAGGGACATCCCTGGCCCCGGGAGGGAGAAGCCCTGCCCGCCGTGGGGGCCAGCGGGAGATGATGGCAGGTCGCTTCTCCTCTCCTCCCCAGAACGGAGGTCATCGCGGCCCCGCAGAGAGCCGGGGGGGGACAACGGGGGAATCACCCCCCCGGGAAGGAGCCGTGAAAGGAGGTGAGGAGCTGCGGAGGCCGGAGGTAGCAGCTGCCATGCTTAATGTCTTCATTAAGGAGGAGGCAGGGGAGGGGTGAGAGCTGCTAATGGCATCTGCCAGGGATGCTCAAGCGGGAAGCTCTGCGAAGAGCAGCGGGGCTGGAGAGAACAGGCAGGACCCGAGGGGCAGGAGCGACGGCGCGAGAGGAGGAGGAGGAGGAGGAGCCGGGGGAAGGCAGGGCAGGCTGCCGGCACGGGAAAAAGACCATTTTTCCGGGCTGCTACACACCGTCCCGGCCCCCTCTGCCCCGCTCCCCTGCGCCAGGACCCTGCCAGAGGGGAGCTGGCCCTGGCCGGCCCAGGGCCACGGGGCTGGCTCCTGCCCTCGCCCGTGAGCCCCGACAGCAGAGCCCGGCTGCGTGGCTGCCCACGGAGGAAGGCCGGGCCGGCTGGCAGCTCCCAGCAGCACCCAACGGCACCCAACAGCACCCAGCGGCACCCAACAGCACCCAGCAGCACCCAGCAGCACCCAACAGCACCCAACAGCACCCAACAGCACCCAGCAGCACCCAGCGGCACCCAGCGGCACCCAGCGGCAGCGGGGACGAGGCGCCAGCCCGGGCAGTGGGCGCAGACCCGCCCACGCGTCCCCGTCCCCTCCCGCGCGGGGCAGGGGGGGAGCAGGGTCCGGCCCCAGCTCCTGGCTCCACCAGCCGGAAACTTTGGAGCTGAGGCTGCATGAAATATTCATGAAGTAAATGGTGCAATTTCATCTGCATTCAGCCAACTTCATGTATATTTCAGGGTATTATGAAATGATAATGTTGTGTAACCGAGGCGAGACGGGGGTGCTTGGGGGGGCTCCCGGCCACCCCCTGCCTGCATGCGGCTGACATCTCCCAGGCTCATGTACCTGTGCCGCTGCACCGGGGAGGGACCGGGCCGCGTCACCGCCAGAGACGTGACAGGATCAGGCCCGCAGCAAGCGGGAGGACCACAGCTCTGGGATGCGTGACACTCTCCTCTCTCCTGAGCAGGGCCCAGCATCGCCAGCGGTGCCAGGGCTCATCCGCAGCAGCTCCCAGCTGCTCCCGGCCAGGCCGGCCCCTCCGGCACAGCTCTTCTCACAGGCACACCGGAGCAACACAGATCTGGCGTACGCAGTGTTGGCCGGGACTCCCAGCAACGCTTGGTCCCCAACAGCCACCAAAGGGTTTGGGACGCAGGCACAAGGGACAGGCAGGCACGCGAGGCACAAGCCTGGCTGCAGGGTGGGGAGGACCCGAGTCCTCAGCAGCATCCGCCTGAGCTGCCTGCTCCTCCTGAGCCCTGCAGGCACCGGAGCGTCGGACGCGGGTGCCCATGCACCGCACGGCTCTGCGCACCAGAGTGGCCAAGCCATGCCAGGGCTGGCCTGGCTGCTGCTGCCGGTCGTCCTGGGGGACAGCCGCCGTCTCCCACCGCCGGCAGGGACCGGGGGCTCTGGAGAGCAGCTGCTGCTCTGGGAAGGGCTGCAGGGTGCCTCGTCCCCAGTGCACCCAGAGAGAGACACGCAGAGGGGCTCCGGAGGGGACAGGGCACCTTCGGGTGTCCCAGCCCACGCTGCTGAGCTAAGGCGCGTGGGTGGCCGTCACAGCACAGGCAGAGGCGGGCAGGGCCCAGAGAGGAGCAGGCATCTCCCTCTGGAGGAGCCACGCACTGGCAGGGCTACGGTCCCTCCCAGGCCCTTGAGCGGGTCCCGGTGCGGGGACGTGAGCGGGGGCCAGGGTGCCTGGGGCATCGCTAGTGCCTGAGAACGGGGCTGCTGCTGCCGGGGCTGCCGGCTCCCAGCCCTGCCCCGGGTTTCATAAGACAAGCGCAGGCGCAGCGCTGGGCTCACGTCCCCGGCCGCTCCCAGCACCTGCCGAGAGGCTGCTCCTGCCCGTGGACCGGCGTTCCCCCCGCCGGCTGCCCCCGGCAGCTCCCCGGCAGCCGCGGCCCTTGTGCGGTGCTACCGGAGCTACCGGCAGCCGAGTCCAGCCCGGCTGGATCCAGACAGCTCAAGACACAGTGAGCAGCAGGATGAATGGCCACATCTGCCGGCCTCGCGCCTGCCCCACGAGCACCACGCCGGCTCCAGCCGCCATCCCTGCGCCTTGCCCCAGGGCTCGCAGGTCCCCAAGGAGCCCAGCCAGCACTGCCCGGACCCTGCCCCACTCCTGCAAAGCCCTTCGCACCCAGGAACCCACCCGTTGCCCCCTGTCACTGTCACACGGCTGCCACGCTGGGGCTCTGGCACAGCCACACGTGGCGCTTGCTTGCGCGCAGCCTCGCAAGCGCACGCATGCTCGCACCGGCCAGCGTGGGCGCTCAGGGAACCGCGGACCTGCGTGTACGCCCGGACAAGCTCTCTCACGCAGCCCTCTCTAATAGGCAGTCAGAAGCATAATTTTTCCTCTAATTACATATTCAGCACTTCTGAGAAAATGAGATTTTGGTAATTCAATTGGACTGAGAAGCAGGGGTATAATAAAATGAAATTTGTAACAATCGCGCAGTTAAATTAGTTAAATGGAGAGGAAGGAGCTGTGGAAAATTGACCTCTCGATCTCCTAAAGACTAATCAGACATTTGAACTGAGTTGTGCTAACAAAGCCCCTGGGGTGTTGCGGCAGCAGAGCGAGGGGGAAACCAGAGACGCCATGAGGGAAGAGCTGGAAACCAGCCGGGACCCTGTGGTGCCGTGGAGGCCCCCCCCCCCAGCTCCGGTCCCCCAGGGTAGGATGGGATGAGTTCGGTGCGGAGGGTGCCGGGGCACGATGCTGGTGCCATGCCCTCTGAGGCACCGGCCATCACCAGGACCTGGCGGCCAAGGCTGAGCGCCAGAACGGAGGCCACTGCCCCCACCGGCTCCTGGACACGCACCACGTCCTTGCCGGGCACCGGGGCACGAGGGTGCGTAGAGGATGGTGGGTGGTCCTGCTCCGCCAGCGGGGACCGCAGGGACGTGGGCAGCTGTGCCCTGCCGTGGGACCAGCCATGAGTGGGGACAGCCAACGCAAGGACACCAGGACAGGGACAGGCATGGCACGCCACGGCACACCGTTTCGGGCAGGTATGCTGGTCGGGAGAGGGGCATCCTGCGAGCTGGAAGGGCTCTGCAGCAGGTACAAAGTAATTAGCCTCAATATTTATCTTGTTGTTCGTCTTTTTTATTTTTTCTTGTGAAAGGAGAAAAAGACGAGTTTCTCATTTGCAAGTTAATTAGTCTAATTAGCTCTAATTAAGAGCTCCCCACACAATGCAGATCACAAATAAGCTGCCACTGTCGCCTGCTCCCGCTCTTCTCTCCCCATTTTTGGTTTTATACAAGAGCCGTTTGAAGGCTGCGGCTGGCGCCGTGGCGGGGAGACGCCGAGCGGGCGCAGGCCGGGGGGGACGCGGGATCCCCCCAGCCTGGGGGCTGCTCCCCTCCACAGCCGGTGCCAGGGCTCCCCTGGGCACGCTCAGGGACAGCCCTGCTGCTGCTCCCCTGCGGGACCCCGTCCCAGAGCCAGACCTCAGCTCAGCCCGGGCTCTCCGACCCCTGCACCGAAGCAGGACCTGCACGTCCTTCGCCCGCTTCCCTCCCCGGGCAGCTCCTGCGCACGCAAGGGGCTTTGCACGCACGCCCCGACCGGCCCCGCTGCCAGGGTACGAGCTGGCCGCACACCCGGTACCCGCGCGTCCGGCCGGGCAGCCGGAGCAGGGGTGCAGCCAGCACAGCCCCGGCTTGCAGCCCGGACCCCGAGGCTCGAGCTCCAGCCCCGCCAGCGCAGCGCATCCCCGGCCACGTCCCCGGCCAGCCTGGGCGAAAAGACAGGGACAGGAATCTGCCGGTAGACACCGGCCTCAGCTGGGCCCGAAAGCCGCTGAAGGGGTGCCGACAGACGGGACGCCGACAGACGGGGCGGGCACGCGCTGCTGGGGGCTCCCCGGCACCGCAGAGAGCTGCAGGAGGCCGTGGGGACGCAGAGGAGCAGCGTGGGCCCTGGCACGGTGCCGGGCACGGAGCAGAGGGGGAGGCGAGCGGCCAGGGCAGGACGGGGCCCACGGGCAGCCGGGCACGGCGCTCTGCCGCTCGGCTTCACTGCCGTGCCGCCTCGACACCGCCGCTCCCCTCCTCTCCCCGGCTCTGCTGCAGCTCGGCTGGAGAGGGACGTGACGGCAGGCGGGAGCACAGGGTGAGGAGCCGGGGGCCGGGCAGCGTGCCACCCGCCCCGCTCAGCCCCCCGCGCCGCCAGGGAAGAGCTGCCGTGGGGCGCTGGGAGCCACGGCAATCATGCCAGCTTATGTGTCATTTTCTACTCGGGTGATGCAGGCGGTGAGGGATCGCTGCTCGGAGACGGGGGGAAAATCATGACAAAGTGCTGCAAGCCCGGCGCTCCAGTGAGGGGGAGCGGGAGCAGCCAGACCTGCCTCAACCCCTGCCACGGGGCCACCGTGGGGCCACCGCCGGGCACGCTGGCTGCCACCACCCCTACGTCTCGCAGCGAGCCCCACCGCCAGCATGGCCCTGCCGGCACGCACCAGCCACCACGCCTGGGTGCCGGCCACAGGGACCCGGTGGGCACGCGGCCACCCTGGCTCCGCGGACACGCTCCAGCCCCAGCACCCACCTCATGCTGGTGGGAGCCCTCCCGGGACCGGGGCGCAGCAGCCCCCGGCTCTCTGACGGAGGGGGAACGGCTGAGATCCCCGAGGGTGGGAGCAGGACCTGGCTCCGCAGGCGCTGACCCCTACAAGTCCCCAAACCGCCTGCCTTCCCTGGCAGCACTGGCCTGTGCCACGCACCGAAACCCTGGCAGCACCAGCCCAGAGGGGAGGGCTGCCCAAGTGCCGCTCCCAGCACCATCCCCGCAAACCGCCTGCTCCAACTGGGTCTCCTTCCAGCGCTCGTCTCACTCTGTTTAATAGGTTATTGCTGCCAGGGATCACATCTCAGCAGTGCTGCTCACACAGGGGCTGGAGCGAATCCTGCTGATGCTGTGCAAACCCCGCCTGTGAGATCCGTGCAGCGCAGCTGGGACGCCAAGGCCGCTGGGGTGGGGGCTCTGCCCCGGGGGATGCCGTGGCTGCCGACCGCTGGAGCCGGCCGGACGCTCGGGAAGGTGCCAGGGGGGCAAAGCGAGAATCTGGGCGGGGGGACACCAGCTGGGGACAGCGGGGCTTGTAGGGGATTTAGGAACCACACCTGACCCCCTGCAGGCAATGCCTGCGGCCCCGGCGGATGCCTGTCCTGCGGCGGCCACCACAAACCCTGTCACCCGCTGGGACGTGGCCTTTCGTCCCTCCCTAGCCAGACTCTGTGCCCAGGCCAGCGCCTCCCCCAGCCTGCAGCCCACCAAGCTCGGGTCAGGGGGGCTGCTCCCCGAGCTGCCAGCTGGGCTGCAGCGCCAGCGGTGCCACCGCCGCCGTGGCCCTCGCCCCAGGGAGCAAGGGAGGACGTCTGCTCCTGCCTGGCCGGCTGAACGCCGAGGAAGGTGGCGCAGATTAAAGCCCTGCTAGGGCTGCCCGCGGTACGGCCACGCTTGCCTGCGGGCAGCGGAGGTGTGAAGCCCTGCGGGCGGCCTGGCGCTCCGAGCCTGCTCGACGGCAGTGGCGTTTCACCGAGCCAGTAGTCACGGCACGGCCAGGACTGCAGAGCCCCCTGGTCACACGCTGCCGGGCTCACGCTGGGGCTCGCACCGGCACAGCGGGGCTCACCGGGCGATAGCCGCTGCCGCAGGGAGCAGCCTCAGTGCTGGGGCCCTGGCACAGGCAGGGATGTGCAGGCGCTGCCTCGCAGCCCGGCCGAGCACACGGGCGCCTGTGTGTCCCCCGCACCAGGGGGCCTGCGCCCACGCTCGACCTGCACCCCTGGGCTCTCGCTGGGGGCTGCCGTTCACCCGCAGCGCTCCCTGCTCAGCCCAGCTCCCGTCCCCCCGCCCGCGGCCCGGCTGGATGGGGCTGGGCTGGCCTGGCTGCCGTGGCCCCAGCAGGAACGCCAAAGCCACGGCTTTCCACCGGCTTGGAGCCTCCTCTGCCCCAGCCTGGGCGTCCCAGCACTGGGAAGACCCAGCTCCTTCCTCGGACGCTTGGTTCCCTCCTGTGCCAAGGCATCCTTCCCAGCGTTCCCCGATGCCAGCGCTTTCCCAAGCCTCCCCCCTCCCTTCCCTGGAGCCCAGCCCCATGCACGCCCAGCATGCCCGCTTGCCGATACCAGCTGCACCTAAGGGAGTAATGCCCTTTCTGGAGAGGCCACCGAGCGCCTCGGTGCCCCCGCTGCTCGCCGGCTCCACCACTGAATCCTGTCAATTCACAGACGCAAGCCCTGGGAACGTGGCAGCATCGCTCCTGCTGCCCGCAGAGCCACCGCGCTCAGGCCAGGGTCGGTGCCAGCAGGGCCCCGCTGCCAAGGTCCCTCCGGCGCGACAGATGCAACGCACCCACGTGCAGGAGTCCCGTCCGGGGCCAGCAGCAGGACCCAGGCAGGAGCTGGCAGCAGCGCTCGCCCCGTGGGGAGAGCAGCCGGGGAGCCAAGTCTCCGCCGTGACTCTGCAGATCCCCGGAGGAGCGAGGAGCCCGGGGTGCTCGGCCCCAGCACCCGTCACTCAGCATCCCGCCCGGCCCCGGCTGCAAAGCCCGGAGCCATTCCGGCCCTGGGGCAGCGCAGGAAAATCTCGTTCAAATGCGCTTTCCTATTTGGACTCTGGGCCCTGAGCAAGGGCGGCTGCGGCCGGGGGCAGCCGGGCCGGAGGCGGTGGGAGCTGGCGTGGGCAGCAGTGCCTGCTCTCCTAATTAGTCTTTCTTCTTTGTTAAACCATACCCCTCCACCGGCTGCCTGTAATGCTTTAAAGAATGATAGATACTAAATCTAATTTAATCTACTCATTCACCCATCACTATAGTACTAAAATAGGAATACACCTATAAAAAGAGCATCGCCAGGCAGTGTAGGCCTAAATTACAGCTATTGTGGGAAAACCAGCTTTGCAAAGCTAAAATTAATGTCAGTGTTTTCAATATATTAAAAAAAAGGAAAACATGTTTTTTGCAGCTTTAAAGCCTGTCCTCCACCGTGCAAGCAAGGCGGCCGCTGCAGTGCGGGCGTTCGGCCGGAGCCAGGAGCCGCCGCGCTGGGTCTCGCATCCGAGCGATGCACGAGCAGGGGGAGAAACCAGGTTTGAAACAAACCCGCTGCTGCAACACGCTACGATATTGCTCAGAATAGACTTGCTCCCTAAAAATATAATATGCTAAACTTGGCAGCAGCCCTTTTGGAAAGGAATTTTCCAAGCAGCCTTTTGCAGAGTCTGTTTCCCAGCGGGCCGGGCGCTGCTCAGCTGAGCCTCCTGCGCTGCAGGCTGGGCAGCGTGGTGCGACCGCGGGCACGGGGATGCCCCCGGCGAGCGGCACCTCAGGGGCAGCTCTGCGGTGGGTTTCAGCCCAGCTGTACGCCAACCTGCACTCGCGTCCAGCCCCGCACGCGCATCGCTGCCTGTGCCTGGGTCTGCGCCGTGCTCCAACGCCAATGCTGAGCCTCAGAGCCCGGGACCGTTCCAGGTCAGCACCGTGCCTCGTCCTGGAGCCATTAGCTGCTCGCTTGTAAGTACAGCGGTGACACTTTTTAAGCAGCGACCGATGCCTCTGTTAACGAAACGCAGCCACCAAAGTCTCCCTCTGCACCCAGGTCCCTGCTGAGCAAGAGCTGAACGTTACCGCCGAGCCCCACCGAAGGACGTGGTGCTCCCGCCTGCCCCACCAGCGTGGGCTGCTCCACCATGGGCGTGCACCCACCCTCCTGCCGCTTGCCCTGCAGCCCCTTCCCCTCCCGGCCCCTCGGGAGCCCCGCTCCTGCCCTGGCGCTGCAGCGTGGCAGGGCAGGGGGCGATTCCTGCGTGCAGCGTGGCTGCACCATGTGGAGTGCCACGAACCACAGCTCCTGCGGCTAGGGCTGGAGCGGCCGCGCAGCTGCGCGGAGGGAGCTGAGCTGAGCGAGCTGCAAGGCGCCCGCAGCCGCTTGGATGAGCCATTTGCACCGCCAGAGCCTGTGGGCAGCTGGATTTTCCCTGGTGCTGGGCTAATCAAAGTTTTGTAGGCAACTTCATTTCTTGGTCGTTCCTTCAAATACCAGCACTGTCGAAAATGCCGGAGCCGGGGAGCTACGAAACACGAGCGGCCTCCTTGGGAACCAATACAGCAAACGCCAACAAGCTCCCTGCGGGGAGAGCACGTGATGGAAGGGGGTAAGGCCGGCTACTGTGCGCAGACCCCGCGGCCCCGCAGGTCTTGGCCCCCCTGGCCAGCCCAGTCCAGCCCAGCCAGACACGTGCCCTGGCACAGGAGGAGCTGGTGGCCAGCACGGGACCCTGCAGCCGTGGGGCTCAGGCACCATCTGCCTGCATGTGCCCACCCCAGGACTGACGCACGGACATCTGCCTCCCTACGTACACGCACGCTCCGGACAGGGAACCGTAACCCAGGGAGTCTCAACTGAGCCCCCACAGACCCCGTGCCACAACACCTTCAGGGACAGTCGGTTAAACCCCTCCAGGCGTCTCTGGCCACGCACAGGCGAGTCGAGCCAGCTGGCCAGAGGCAAGCTCCGTGGCGGGCAGGTGCCCACGGGCAGAGGCAGCATCGCTCCCTGCGCACTCCTCTAGCGCAGGCGTGCCGAAGGTGTGCGCGTCCAAAATCCAGAGCGAATTCAAGGCTAAAATACCAGGTGCCAGGCAGGCCCATTGCTCAGCCGGGCAGGATGAGGAGCCCGGCGGCAGTGCGTGCCCCCTGTCCCTTCCCCACATGATGGCTGCCAGTGATGTCCCTCTGCCTGACGCCTCGTTGTGACACACACCAGGAACACCCCGTCCCAAGGACTGGGTGCAGAACCTCAGCGAGGGACAAGCCCTGGGAAGAGGACAGAGATTTTGGCCTCCATCGCGCTCATTAGCTGGGTGAAAATCCAACTCCAAATCTCTTAATAAAGCCCTCCTTCCTGGCTCGTGAGTCCAGACCTGCTGCCAAGGAGCAGGAGGCTTCTGGGAGAGCGGGGAGGAAGAGACGCTAAACACGACGGCCAAATTGAAACAAACAGGGCGATGGGGGAACCAGGAGCTGCTGGGTGCAGAGAGCCGTGCATCGGGGAAGAGCTGCTCCTTCCCAGGGACCCCAAACTCCATTTGTGCGCAGCCCAGCTGGGTGCCGGCAGCAGGCAGCCCACACCTGCCCGCAACGCTGCCGGTCCCTGCTGCCTCCAGCCGCAGCCCCGGAAGCCGGCAGGCAGGGCAGCCGGTCCGTGCCGGAGCGCTCCACAGGGCGAGCGGCACAGCCGAGCCCCTCGTGGCAGCCGGGGGACGAGGGGATCCCAGCCGGAGAGGGAAATCGCCCACGCTGCCGGCCGCTCCCAACAAAGGCTCTGGGCCCTGCGCTGGCTGCCGGTTCAAAGCATCCATGTGCTCCCTTCAGAGGGACAGAAAACCTCCCCGGGGCCGGGCGGGGGCTCAGGGTCAGTTTCTGCTCGGTGCCAGACATGCCTGGGCAGCCGAGCAGCAGCCGCGGGGACCTCGCTGCAGCCTGGGGAAGCCGAGACCGAAATCCAGCCCAGCCCCAGCTCTCCCCAGCCTCGGCTTGCAGGAGGGTGCAATAAATCACGCACCCGTCTTGGCCGGCCTCTGCAGCAGCCCCCGCATGAGCCCCGGCCCCGTGCGCACCCCGTGGCCACCGCTGCACTTGTATAACCAGCGGCAGCGCCAGGTTTGCCAGCCCCATCCCCAGCATGCCAGATGGAGCAACCCTGGGCCCTGCCGTCCCCACCACCAGCGCGGCCACGCTCCGGCCGCAAGCCCGCTCGGACGCAGGCTACAGACATCCCGAGGAACCGGAACGCTGCCCAGCCCTTCCCTGCTGGGGTGGGAGGGTTTGCGCCCGCGCCCGCGCTGCCTGTCCTCGGCTGCCGGGTGAGCCGCGCAGGCCACGCCGAGTGCGGTGAGGATGCTATGAATTTTTAAACTCCTGAAAGCACAAATAGAGCAGTTCGCCTGGCTGGGAGACGGGATTTCCGATGCAGCAAAGAGGCTTTTGAAGAAAACGCTGCCTCTCCCAAGCTGCGCTTCCCCGGGGACGACAAGCCCGGAAACCTGGCGCGCTGGGTCCAGCGTGGGACCCGAAGGGCAGCCCCGCGGGACAGCGTGTCCTGGCCAGAAGTTGACCAAACCGACAGCCTGGGCCCCCTCTGGACCCACCGCCCCCCTGGGTCCCTCCGCAGCACCTTCCTGCCGACAGCAAGACAAACCCACGCACGCTCAACCCCGCGGCCCGGCTGCAGACAGGCAAGACGTGACGGCACACGCGCACACACACATAGGCGCACACGCGTGTGCGTGCACAAGCTCATCACCTTCGCTTCTCCCCGGAGGCTGCTCAGGCCACGCAGGAGCCTCATTCCTTTATCCGAGCATCCATCATCGCCCCTCGCCTCTGCCGAACGGCAGCGGCGCCGAGGCAGGGAAAGCGCTGGACCCGCGCTGGCGGCTCTGCCTGCCGCACTGCCCGCGTCTCAGCCCGCTCTCCAGCCCCGGTCGCGCTCCCAGCCGCCTCGGCAGAGAAACCCCCAAGGAATCGCGGCCGAGGACCCCGAGCCACCGCTGCAACGCAACTGGCCAGTGCCGCGGGGCTAGTGCCGGAGAGGCCCCGCGGCCAGGGAGGAAGCAGTTAAGCTCCGACCCTCTGCCGAGAGGGAACCGGCCAGAAACACGTGTGAACCGGAAAGCAAAAAAATCCCCCGGAGAGGGTGACTTACCTGTTGGAGGTAGAGGAAGGCTGGAGGACAGGGGAGAGAGTGAGGAAGCATGCCTGAGTTGGAGACAAGGAGGCAGCCCGAGTTAGCCATGGAGCACAGCATGTGTCGACAGGTAGCCGTGAAGCTGCTCGCGGGTCCGTCCTCTTCCGCACACCGCTATCCTCGTCTTCCCGGCTCGCCCCTCGGGCTCTCCCCTCCTCGGCCGTCCCTCCCGACCCCTCGGCGCTAGTTAGCAGGGGGTCATCCGCGGGGGCCGGCTGCGGGCGCGCCCCGGGAGCAGCGCTCGCCGGTTCACTTCGGTGCCATTAGAGAGTGGCACTGAGCGCACGGTCTGCAAAGGGTGTGTGTGAGCCAGAGCGGGAGCGGGGAGAGAGAAAGGAAGGGGAGGAGGAAGGGAGAGAGGGCGAGGGAGCGAAATAAAAGGGGTGGGAGTTGGAGGAGGAGGGGGAGTCCCCTGTGCATTCAGACATCAAACAGAGCTCTGTATAAAATGAAGAGAATCCGTAATGACATGAGAACAGCTGATCCCGCACTTAACCCCTCCGCCGCCGCCGCCGCCGCCGCCGCTCGCCGATGGCTTCCCCGCCGCCCGGGCAGCCCCGGGGCAGCCCCGGCCGGGCGCCGCCGCGCTCGGGGCCGCGGGCAGCCGGGACGGGGCCGCGGGGGGCAGAGCCGCCTCCCTTCCCGGCGCCGGCTCCCAAGGGAAGAAGGGTCTTACCGGGAGCTTCGGTGATGCAACGCGGGCAGCCCGGGGAAGCCGCGCCGAGCAGCCGCGGCGCTTCCAGCCGCGCAGCCCCCGCGATGGCAGCGCCTCGCCCGGCAGCCGCGGGACTCCCCCACGCACACACAGCCGGACACGTGCACACGCACCACGCTCTCCTCGGAGACACACACGCAGACAGGGACGGGCAGGGATCCGTGCGGCAGACCCAGCCCCGCCTCCCCGGAGAGCCACGCACCCGCTCACGCCTGCAGCCCCGCGGCACGCGCGGCCCCGGCAGCACGCGCCGCGCCGCCATGGGCTCGCGCCGCGGCGGGCAGGGCCGGCAGCCGCCGCCGGTCCCGTCGGAGGGGCCGCGGCCGCGCCCCGGCCCTGCCCGCGCTCCCCGGGCGCCGCCGGCTCGGCCCCGCCGGGCGCGAAGGCCCGTGGGCCCCGGGCAGGGCCCGCTCCCGCGGCCCGCCGGGCCCCGCCTGCCGCCGGCCCCTCTCGGCAGGGCGCCGGGCACGCGGGGTGGCCCGGAGGGTCCCAGCACCCAGAGTGACCCAGAGGGGTCCCAGCACCCCGGGTGGCCCGGAGGGTCCCAGCACCCGAAGTGACCCAGAGGGTCCCAGCACCCAGAGTGACCCAGAGGGGTCCCAGCACCCCGGGTGGCCTGGAGGGTCCCAGCACCCGAAGTGACCCGGAGGGTCCCAGCACCCGAAGTGACCCAGAGGGTCCCAGCACCCAGAGTGACCCCGAGGGGCCCCAGCACCCAAAGTGACCCCGAGGGTCCCAGCACTCCAGGGTGACCCAGAGGGGCCCCAGCACCCCGGGTGGCCCGGAGGGTCCCAGCACCCAGAGGGGCCCCAGCACCCAGAGTGACCCAGAGGGGTCCCAGCACCCAGAGTGACCCAGAGGGGCCCCAGCACCCAAAGTGACCCAGAGGGTCCCAGCACTCCAGGGTGACCCAGAGGGGCCCCAGCACTCAAAGTGACCCAGAGGGTCCCAGCACCCAGAGTGACCCAGAGGGTCCCAGCACCCGAAGTGACCCAGAGGGGTCCCAGCACCCAGAGTGACCCAGAGGGGCCCCAGCACCCAAAGTGACCCCGAGGGTCCCAGCACGCCAGGGTGACCCAGAGGGGCCCCAGCACCCCGGGTGGCCCGGAGGGTCCTAGCACCCAGAGGGGCCTCAGCACCCAGAGTGACCCAGAGGGGTCCCAGCACCCAGAGTGACCCAGAGGGGTCCCAGCACCCCGGGTGGCCCGGAGGGTCCCAGCACCCGAAGTGACCCAGAGGGTCCCAGCACCCAGAGTGACCCAGAGGGGTCCCAGCACCCCGGGTGGCCTGGAGGGTCCCAGCACCCGAAGTGACCCAGAGGGTCCCAGCACCCAGAGTGACCCCGAGGGGCCCCAGCACCCAAAGTGACCCCGAGGGTCCCAGCACTCCAGGGTGACCCAGAGGGGCCCCAGCACCCAAAGTGACCCAGAGGGTCCCAGCACCCACAGTGACCCAGAGGGGCCCCAGCACCCACAGTGACCCCGAGGGTCCCAGCACTCCAGGGTGACCCAGAGGGGCCCCAGCACCCACAGTGACCCCGAGGGTCCCAGCACTCCAGGGTGACCCAGAGGGGCCCCAGCACCCAAAGTGACCCCGAGGGTCCCAGCACTCCAGGGTGACCCAGAGGGGCCCCAGCACCCACAGTGACCCCGAGGGTCCCAGCACTCCAGGGTGACCCAGAGGGGCCCCAGCACCCACAGTGACCCCGAGGGTCCCAGCACTCCAGGGTGACCCAGAGGGTCCCAGCACCCGAAGTGACCCCGAGGGGCCCCAGCACCCAAAGTGACCCCGAGGGTCCCAGCACTCCAGGGTGACCCAGAGGGGCCCCAGCACCCAAAGTGACCCCGAGGGTCCCAGCACCCAGAGTGACCCAGAGGGTCCCAGCACTCCAGGGTGACCCAGAGGGGCCCCAGCACCCGGGGGTGACCCGGAGGGGCCCCAGCACCCAGAGTGACCCGGAGGGTCCCAGCACCCCAGGGTGACCCAGAGGGGCCCCAGCACCCGAGGGTGACCCAGAGGGGGCGGCCCTGCCTGCCAGCACCGGCTTCCCCGCACTCCCTGGAGCCGTGGGCACCCCCTGCCCCGAACACCTCCCGCCAGCAGTGGGCTGGGGGCCAGCCCCGGCAGAGCTCGAGGGGCTTTTTGGCATTTGGGCCTGCCCTGCCAGCAGCCCTGACGCATCAACAGCGCGCACGCCTCTGGCACAGCTGCCATAGCGATAGCCGGTGCGCCGGTGCCCACGAGGGACAGCCCGTATGGACACACACGTGTGTTCGTTTGGGTCCCCGGTCCCACCTCGCGCCTCCATGGCAGCCCCGGCACCCTCGCGTGCCGCAGAGCTCGGCGCTGGCACAGGGGTCCCTGCCCCGGCGCCCCGCACCACCGGCGCTGCATCGCGCCCGACTTCAGAGCCACAGCCAGCGACAAGGCAGCCGGGACGGCGTTGTGCTTGGGTATGTGGGAAATGAAACCTGGGCTCAGTTCAGTTTCCATCTTGGCCAAATGTGATGCACAAAGGCAGGTCTGTGCCAGCAGCTGCTGATGCTCCGTCTCCGCCGGAGCCTCCAGCACGCGAACAGCCCTATTCAAAGGCTGGGATTTTCCACAGTATCCCCAGACATAGCGACATGCTGCAGTGTCCTGGTACACTCGCAGCGGTTCCCGTTTCTGCTGCAGATACTCAAAAGCAGCGGCGTGTGGCATAGCCGGCCCGGAGCCACCGGGCAAACCTGGTGGAACCGAACAGCTCTGGGAAAAGCCATCCTGAAGAAGTGGTGGCCAGGGTTAAGGGGGTGCCAGCCCCCCGACAGGGTCCTGCTGCTGGGGTGACCACGCTCCAAAGGGACCGCAAGGTGCCAAATCGGGGAGGGGCACCGGGCCAGGGGAGGGTTTTCTCACCACCACCGCCCCACGGTACTGAGAGCCGAAAGGAGTTTGGCAGCGATATCCGCTACCAACAGCATCCTCCGGCCACCGCTCTCTGCAAGGAGCGTGGGCTGCAGCGAGCTCCTATGCCCCACCACAACCGCCCTCCCTCCAACTCCCAAGGGACCACGAGGAACCCGATGCACCCGCCCGTCCTGCACACCTCGGTGCTCAGACCCTGCGCTCCCCACTCGCCTCCAGCTCCCCTTCCCCAGGGACTCCCGTGGCCCTGGTGCTGTGCTCTCCCGTGCGCCCCAGTGCCCGGGGCAGGACATGGGGCAGCTTTGCAAGGGCTGGGGGACGAGCACATCCTCCCAGAGCCCCTCGGGCAGTTGTGGGAGAGGGGCCCCACCAGGCACCCACACGCACCCGAGCACCGCACACCACCCTGGCACGGGGCGAGGGACACCCTGGGCAAGGTGACGGGCAACTCCAAAGGCGCTGGGATGATCCAGGCTCCACCACGGCTCCTGCACTGCTCTCAGGCGGAGGTGAAAAGGGAAGGGCATGGCCCAACGCTCTGGGCTTGCGGTGCCCAACCAAGCAAACCACGTGAGCCGGGAGCTGGCTCCAGGATGAGGTAATCTGCCCGTCCTCCCCCGCGTTGGAGCCTGGCTCCAGGCAGGGTGACTCAAAGGCGCTCCTGGCCGGTGGCAGCGCCACGAGCCCTGGCACTAGCCTGAGCCAGCAGCCCGCGTCACGGGAAGGTCCGGGCTGGCTCCAGCCGCGGGGCAAGGAGAGACGCTGCTCTCCCACGGGGAGACCGCACGGAGCGACGTGCTGGGCAGATACCCCGGCCCCGACCCTGCCAGTGCAGACCCTCTGCACCGCTGTCAGCGGCAGGAACTGGCCGTGCTTCCCCAGGATAAATACCTCGGCAGTGGGGGCACTGGGCACGCCTCTGGGAGCCGAGGAGCATTCGAGTCTCCTCTCTCCCTCCTCCAGCCATCACCAAAATCTGCCCGGCTGCAGAGATGCCCCCAGGGCAGCGGGGAGCCCCTGTGGGACACCGGCATGGCTGGGCATTTCCCTCGCCCTGCTGCTCCCAGCCACCCCGGCGGTGACGCTGTGCTGCAGCCCTGGCCGATGGCACCGGCAGTGGCACCAGGGCTGCGCTGGGGCAGCCCCACAGCGCTTGGGCCCAAAGAGCCCCAGCCAGGGCTGCCCAGCCCCACGGAGCCGCAGCCCCAGAGGAACCCCTCCAAAACCGAAGTCTCCTGGAATGAAAGTTTATTTATCTGTTTAATTAAGATGTGTTCACCAGGCGCACAGACCCCGTTCCATCTGTCTCACTTACAGCCGTGTCCCAGTAAAATTAAACCTAATAAATATCAGACGAGGGAAAGCAAAGGGCACATGTAAGATATATGATCAAAGGCAGAAGTTGCACAGGGCTGCAGTTCTAAGCACATCTTTCTCTCTGCCCTTCGGGGATGGGTTGGCGATGCGCTCCCATGCACAGGATGGGGCTGGCTTTCCTTCAAATCAGCACTATTTTCATTTTTTATTTATTTTAAATGAACCCTTGAGGGCTCCTCGGTTTTGTTTTCTGGAAGAGGGAGAACAACATGGCACCGGGACAGGAGTGGCCTCGGCCGCTGGTCCGGAGCCCAGCTAGGCACCAGAGCCGAGGGGCAGAGCCTGTGCTGGGAGAGCTGACAGGCGTGTGCCCCCCGAACCGCCGACGGAACCCGCTGGGGAAAGCGCGACCCTTCGGGCTGCTCCCAGGCAGCCGGGATGTACCGGCCGCGCGTGGTCGGGAGCCGGCCCGGCAGCAGAGACCCGCCAGGAGGTGCCCGAGGCGGCCAGTGCGGCACTGCCGGCTCCCGCTCCCGGGGAGATGCCAGAACCGTGGGCGCTCAGCTCCCTCCGAGGCACGCTCGCCTCCACCATTTGGAAACTATCCGACAGAAACGAGGGCTCCGAGGTCTGCCTGGAGCCCAGGCCAGGGCTCTGCCCCGGAGCCTGCCTGAGCGTGCGGTGCAGTACAGACCGGTGGCACGGCATGGCTGCAGCACATCCCACGCATCCAGGTGCTGAGTGGGCCCCGCGCATGTTGCACCAAGCCCTTGAGCACACGTCAGACCTGCTGCCCGCCAAGGGCTGCCCCAAATGCCACGTCCAGCCCCCCAGCCCAGCCCTGCATGGGATGCAACGGGAAATCCCAGACCCCAGTGCTGCAGTCCTCCCCGGGACGCCATCCCGCACCTTCTCCCGGCAGAGAGGCATGATGGGTGGCCCACAGACCTGCCAGAGATGCACCAAGGGGACGCAATGCACAACCAGAGGTGGGCTGCGAGTGTCTGGTGTTTAACGGGGGACCCCTGTGGCACCCTCCAGCCGTGCAAAGCTGGGGCACAAGCCCGGACGCTGCCGCTTGGGAGAGCTGCCAAGAGGGGCCATGGGTCAGGCCGAGGTGCAGCCGCCACCGCGAGGACCGGCAAGGTCGTGTGCTCCCAGCCTCCACGGGGTCAGCGCGTGGAGGGAGCACGCGCACCCAGGGAGCACGGCACCCGTCTAGTCCTCTCCTCCCACCCGCTCCAGAATGCCCCCAAGCCACGGCATTCATTAATTAAAAGCTCATTAGTAGTTAGTCATAGACATAAAGCGATTAGATGAAGGCGCTGACGGATGTGAGCTGCTGTGAAGCGAGGGGAAGGTCCCACGTGCCCCGTTGGGTCGGCTGCAGAGAGTAACCCAACTCTGGGCGCAGACCAGGGCAGCGAGAAGGGACCGGCAGAGGTGACGGGCGAGAGCACCGCGTGCCAGCGGGCTCTGCCCCGCTGCAGAGAGGTCCCTGCCCCCTGCCCCAGCACCTCCGTGCCATCACTGTGCTGCTGCTCCCTCTGCCCGAGCTCCCCCAGGCTCTCCCGGCCCCTCGGCGCAGGGGCAGCATCAGGATTTACTGGGACGGGACTGGGACGGTGACACCTCTCCCAGAGCGTGGTGGGCACTAAGAAGCGCGGGAGGAGTGGGGGGGCCACAGGGGCTGCACGGGCTCCCAGGCAGGGGTCCCCCGACCGCGGGACCTGCCAGCACAGAGCACCCAGCACCGGCAACAGCACAAACCAAAGCGCTCCCTCCCGCCGCCAGCATCACCAGCCCCGGCTGCGCCACAGCTCCCAGCCCGGCCGGCTCAGCTCTCACCGTCCCAGCGCCACGTGCTGCCCCGAATCCCCGCACGCTCCCCCATCTCTGGAGACAGCTGTGCAGCCGCCTATAGATTCCTGGTTTCTTGCTCCATGTCTAAAAGACAGATGTGGTTTAAACTAACTGCGGGCCTATTGGAACCCTATATGGCTGTTACGGACCAGCCCTGCCAGGGCACAGGGACCCCCGGGGAGCGCAGGTGGGATGTTGGGGAGGATGCCCCAGCTCCCTGGGGATGCCTGGCCGAGCCTCCTCTGCACCCAGTTAAACTTCCTCCCGCTCTTCCCCCTGCTCCTTCCTCCTCCTCCTCCTCCGATGGCTCTCCGGGGGTCGCTGGAGCCCGCCCTGCTCTGAATCGCCAAAGAAGCCGGAGATTGTACTGAAAACCTGCGCTCTGCGCCTTCCCAGCACCCCCGCTGCTGCTGACCCAGATCCCGCCTCTGCCCCAGGCTGCTGCCTCCCTGCCTGCCACAGCAGCCATGAGGTCACAGATCCCGGGCAGGGGCAGTGATGTCACCAGCACCCGGGTATGACCTCACCGGCTGAGGAGGGGACCATGACCGACACACGGCAAGTATCTGGGACAGCAGCTGTGGCAGCTGGGAGGGGAGCAGAAATACAGAGAAAGCACATGAAAATTTAATGGGATCTAGGGAAAAACACCACCTCACTGAAACTTTCCTTGCCCGCTGCGGGGGGGATGGGACGGGGGCCTGGAGACGGGGGGCCTCGACCTCCGGCCGGAGCTGCCAGCGCTGTGCGGAGCAGCAGAGCGGCTGGGCCAGCACCCAGGGACGTCCTGCTGCCCCTCGTGCCGTCCCTCCTCTGCCCTTCAGCCATCACGGGAGGAGTCGGGACCCTCGGCGCTCTCCACAAAACGGAGCCTGGGTTGCAGCCGTCCCATGGGATGCGCGAGCAGGGAAGCTGGTGTCTCTGTCATCCGGCACGAGCAAACGGTGCACAGGCACCTCCCGGCAGCCGGCCACGGCCGAGCTCTGGGCTCACTGCGGGACACGCAGCAGCTCCAGCGGGGACACGGTTTACAGCTGTGGTTGGGCAGGACAAGCAGGACCGCAGCGGTGAGAGAGCCTGGCGGCTTGCCTTCAGTCAGCACGGCCCTTCCTAGAGCCCTTTCACTTGACAAAATATTTACATGAAATGGCAATTAGGCTCCCTAGATTTAATGAGAATTAACGTGCAGGCAGCAGAACCGTGGCAGAACAGATGCTGCCGAGCACCTCAAGCTGGTGGGCCGGGTGGGCAGCACCGGCGGGGCCGTGGCAGGTAAAATGGCTGCACCGCACTCAGCAGGGTGCCCCGCACCGGTGCTGCCAGGGCCAGAGCCACAGCCACCACGGGAGGAGGGCAACGCAAGAATGATGGAGGGTGACGCAAGGAACGAGCAACTGCCGACCCAGAGACCTGAAACGCCGCGTTCCCACAGCCCCCCCTTCCCCGGGATCAGAGCTGCTGCCTGACGAGGGGGTCCCAAGAAACCCCCCCCCAAGCTGGTGCAGCGCTGCACACTGGGCTTGCAGGCTGCAGCGGGGGGGCTTCAGCAACAGCCCGTGGGGCACCGGGGCAAGGGCAGGATGGGGCGGTCGAGGCCACCCGGGGGCGTTGGCACGTCCCCGAGCAGGGGCGTGCATGGCACTGCTGGTGCTGGACACGGGGCAACCCGGGCTGGGACGCCACGGGGAGCAGCAGAGAGGTGACATGGGCAGAGGGGGAGTGCCAGGCAGGAGGTGCCCTGGAAGCAGGCACTCAGTCCTCATTATAAGGCTTTTTAAATGCACCGACAGGATATTAGCGTTTAAACAGGCTCTAGGACTCCAGGGCAAACTTTAAAAATCATAATATTTATAGAACCCTCCTTCCACTCGCCCCACATGCTCTTTATTTCGCCTGCAATTACTGCTAATTTGAAGACATTTTGCTTTGGCATCCCAGCCTGTTGCGGTGTCGATTACCGAGCCACCCGCTGCCGCCTGCCACCGCAGCGCTCCCCGCAGCGCTCCTGACGGCGGCCACGCTCCCGCCACGCAGGGAAACCAAACCCCTCCGCTTCCTCCCACGCTTGCGACAGAGAGCTGCCCGCGATGCCAAGAAATGACGCTCAGCCGCTCTGCCGGGAGCAAAGCCCTCGCCTGGCCTCTCTCCTGGCAGGGCTGGGGATGCCACTGTGCCCCGCACGATGCCGAGACCCGGCCGTCCCGGGCTGGCTGGCTACATGCACTGCGTGGGACGAGGAAGGGAGACCTCCGAGCACCGCTGCGCTGCCCGCTGCCCCAGGCAGCAAACGCATTGCGGGGAGCTGTGCTTGGAACTCCCTCGGGGACAGGCACCCCGGTGCTGCTGCCCCGCGCCCTGCCCCAGCTGGAGCTCCGCGAAGCCACACGGCACCTTTGGAGCCGCAAGCGGAAACTCCAGAGCGGTTTGCTTTCACAGCCGTGGCGGCTCATTAAGTCCCTGGGCAGAATTAACGCCCTGGCAGGAGAAGGCTCTGCGAGCCCCGACAGGCTCCTGACTGGCGGGGATCGGCGGCGGCACCGGGATCTCTCATGACAAAGCACCTTACGCCTGAAAGCCGCTTCCCTGAGAAACAATGAATTCGCATTATCCTCCTCTACCCCATAAGCTCCTTTCCCCACATCCCCCTTCGCCCAGCTCTGTCTGCTCTGCTCCTTGCTCCGAAACCCAGGGGAGCGCGGCTCCCCGGGGTGCGTAATCCCTCAAGGGCTGCCGCGGCCCCCGGCCAGCTCAGCCAGCGCCGGGGGAGCGGGAGCAGCAGGGAGGGGGTGGAAGGAGCTGGTGCCACTGGCTTAAGCCCCAATTCCTGAGCTGGGACGTCCAGGGAGCCCCCCAGGAGGACGCAGAGCCTGACGCAGCCCAGCTCTGCACCTCTGGGGATGACGTGCAGCCCCGCGGGAGGATGCTGGCCTCCGTCCCCTTCCCCTCTGCTCGCTGTCCCAGCCGAGCCAGGAGAGGAGCTCACGTCCACATTCAGCATCCCATCCCCGGCCACTGCGAAGGGCCTGGGCAGACCCCATCACGTCCCCGCTCAAAGCCCTTGGGATGGCCGGGGGGGGTCTCGGCCCGTCCCCCGCCAGCCACCCCCTGGACGGCTCAACAGCTTCGCTTGTGCACGGAGAGCCCGAGCCCCCGCAGAGCCCGAGCCCCCGCAGAGCCCAGCCCCGTGCCCCGGCTCCAGGCTCAGCAGGGGCCAACCAGACCGAACCGCGCGGCCCCGCGTGCTCCAAACCACTTGAACGGGGACTGCGGTGCCGCAGCCGCAGAGGGACCTCGGGGTCCCCATGGGGATCTCAGCGGCCTCGGCCACCAACTTCAAGCTGGGGATACGAGCGCGGGGGCCACCCTGCGAGCGGTCTCCATACCCTGGGCTGGCACCCGCGGGGGACAGACCCCCAGGCGAGAGGGGCCGGCTGCTGCTCCCCGCAGACCCATCGCCTGAACACCCCGCTGCCACCACAGACCCACGTCCCTCCCAGCACAGCCCCCGGCGCAGGCTCCGGAGCCACCGCTCTACGTCCCGGCGGCAGAGACCTGCCCGAGCGGCTGCTCGCCGACCTGCCGCAGCCGAGAGGGGACGGGGTTGGGGGTGTTTCTGGGCAGCCTCTGGCCACCCTGGGCAGGCGAGGAGGCTGCTGCCTGTGGCCAGCACCGGGGGAGCTCGGAGGGAGCGGAGGGGGCGGCAGGACGGTGGCCTGGGGTTGCCCTCAGGCAGGGAGGAGGCCGCAGTGCCCAGGCAGGGAGCCCTGCCCGCTTCCGCTGCTGCCCCATCCCTCCCCGACGCCAGGCCTGCCGCCAGCATCGCGGCCCGTCCCCTGCCTGCTGGGAGGAAGGCTGTGCCGGGCCGGCGGCTCAGCCGGGGAGCAACAACGGCAGGAAACGACCCCGACCCTGAGCAAAACCCCGGCAGAGAGAGAGGGGAAATGCCCACCCTTGGTGGCGGTACCTACCCAAAAATACATCATCATGTCGGCAGCGGGGTGCTTGAGGAGCTCCACGGGATCGGCGGGAGGGCGGTGGGCTGCTCCCTGACGCTGGCTGCGCTGGGTGCCGCTCCTCCTTGGTGGGCTCTCTCCCCTCGGGCGCTCGCTGTCCGGCTCCAGCGCCAAGGGCCGGCACGGCCCGGTGCCCTGCGTGCTCACCTCCCTCCCCGGCGCGGCGTGGTCGCTCGCCGCCGCACGCTTCAGAGCCGGCTGCCGGCGTCCGACATGCTGCTGCTGGGCAGGTTGGAGAGCAGGGGCCGGAGGACGGACGCGGGGACAGCCCTGGGCGTGCAGTGGAGCAGGGGCTTACTCACCCCAGGGAAAAAAAATGGGAGAGGGAGGGATAAAAATGAAATCCTCTCTCGTGTCTTTAAGAGCAAAGGGAAGGGCGAGCGTGCGAGGGGGAGCCGACCCGCTCCCCAGCCGGAGCGCCCGGGCGGCGGTCCGGGGCCCAGTGGCCGGGCTGGGCGCTGGGGGGTGGCCGGCAGCGGCGGCGTGTGCGCTCGTGGCGCAGCGTGGGCTCCCGCGCTGACACTCGGAGGAGCTGATGTCCTGCCTCAGCATTTTTCAAGCTACCCTGTCAATATGGGAATCGGCTGCTCTCGCGGTTAACCTGCGAGGTGCCAGCCAGCTCCCAGCACCCCTCAGCGGGCAGCAGTTTGCACGGCCGCCCGTGCCCCATCTCTGCTCCCAGTGGGCAGGGATGCTCTGCCGGGGTCCAGCAGGCCCTGCCAGGACGGGCTGTCTTGGGGGGCCCAGCATCGCCTGCTCTGCCAGGCTGCGGCCCGAGGGGGGGCAGAGCCAGCAGCCCCCCGTCCCCGTGTGCAGGAGCAATGGGGACGGTCCCTGCAGAAGCCGTCCTGCAGCCCAGGATGTGGCCGCCACGGTCTGCACGAGAAGGGCACCCAGAAGTCCCTGCTGACGCGGGGCAGCGGCCCCGTCGAGCCCCAGCATCGCACCCAGGCAGAGCCCCGGGACAGAGGTGGACGGAGACCCTGTCCCACAGGGGAGAGCTGCCGGGCCGGCCGAGACCCCGCACGGGAGGCGGGGGGAGAGCTGGCCGCAGGGTGGGCCACGGGGACAAGCCCTGCATGGGCTCTGCCCGCGGCGCGGCTCCTCCGCCCGTGGACAGCGGGGCTCCGGGGGCGAGACGGACCTTCCCCGTGGGAAGCGAGCTCCCAGCCACCTCCGGCGCACGCCGCGGACACGGCGGCTCAGCAGCAGGGCAGCGCGGCTTGTCAGGCACTAAATCTCCCGTCCTCCTGGGACGCTGCTCGGCAGAGGAGAGCGAGGGGACTGTGTGCGCTGAACCACAGGCGGGAGCAAGGGAATAAATAAGGGAAGGCGCAGGAGTGAGAGGGGTGGCAGATCGGTCTCTGGGGCCCAGCTGGCTCTGACATCTCCAGCCCCATAATCATATTCAAAGCAGAGCCGGGCTGAGGCATTTCTCCTCCAGCACAGCAATAAAAGAAAGCAACACTCTCAATAATTCAGCACCAGGAGAGGGTGATAAAGCAGAGGAGCCACCACTGCAGGCAGCCAGGGTGAGGGGCTTCCCACTCCTCCTTATACCTTGGTGATCAAAACCCTCTCCTATTTCCCTGTGCCCTGCAAAGGCAGCCCCAGCCGCCGCCTGGGGCCCCGCAGCCCACTGGACCCCCATGCTGCTGTGCAGGACGCGCTCTTGGCGTGCGCCGGCTGCACGGAGACCCGGCGCAGAGGGGCCCCGTGCAGCAGACTGAAACCCCTCTGCCACCATGCAAACCAAAACCTGGGGTCACTGGGCAGGGGGGCAGAGGCAGGGGAGGGGCTGGCAGCAGGAGGCTTCCCCAGCTCGGCTCCCTGGCCCAGCTCTCTTCCCAGCGCTATTTCACCTCCTCCAGCTTCAGCATCCCCAGCCCCGCGTCAACGCACGCCCCTCGCCCCAAGGCACCTTTGCAAACCGCGCCCAGTCACCCCGCAGCCACGTCCCAACTCTCCCATCCGAACCGGGCTCCGGGGCCGCTCGGCCTCAGGACACCGACCCCGCTGCTGCCTCCCCTCCGCCGCGGGGCACGTCTCCTCTCCAGACACAACCGCGTGGCCATGGCCGGGCGTGCTCTGGGCACCCACAGCCCACCGCAGCCCCAGGGACCGACCCGAGTGCCACCCGTCCCCCGCACGCAGCCGGACACCGGGAGGGAGCGAAGCCCTCGCTTCAGCACGGGGAGTGAGATGCAGAGACATCAGTACAGACACTAATGGCAGAGGTGGGGGCGAGCCCTGGCCCTGCAGGGAGCTCCCTGCCTGTCCTGTTGCCCAGCCCCAGCGATCACCCGTGCCCTGCCTGCTCTGCCCACGCTGCACCAGTGCTGCTGGGTTTTCTGAACGGCCCAGCGTGGAGCCAGCTGAAGCTCGGACTCTCGCTCCCACTTGGAAGCAAACCATGACGCTGCAGCAGCCCCGGCACCCTGCGCCCCGGCCCCGCAGCCCACGCTGCCGCTGCTGACTGGCACGTTTTCCTCCCGGGCTCACACCTTCGTCCCATTAATCCTGGCTCCTGGCTCACGCTGCCTGCGAGCCCAGCTCCCACCCCAGCCTTCCCACTCCTTCCAGCGGCTCCTTTTCCACATTTCTCACGGCGTCTCAGGACCTTCCTGGACCACGACCCCCTCCCGGCTCGTCACCTTTGTCCTCATCCTGACGATGACAGAAACGAGAGCACTCCCCCCAAACACCTCTTTTCTCCATCACTTTTGCACGGTGACAGCTCCCCAGTGCCCAGCGCCACCACCTTGGCCACCGCCACCCCCCGGTCCCGCTGCTGCACAGGCACCTCCGGACCAGTGCCAGGGCACGGAGGGATGGAGGCATCAGCATCCTCACCCCCAGCCCCTTGTCTTAACTCTGCTCCTCTGCTTCACCGGCTTGGACCAGGGGGGAGCATGGGTTTGGGCTGTACTCAGCAGGACGGACCTTCAGGGGGACCTGGTCCCCCCACCCTGCAACGGGACCAGACTCTACTGCCGCAAAGCCAAGCAACACGAGGTTACGATGGGAAGGAGCCACCCCCGTCTGCCCAGCGGGCACCGGGCTGGCAGGGGACACCCCCCTCATGTGCACGAGCCATCGCCTGCCCGAGCTGGGTCTCAGCCTGGGGGACGCCACGAGCTGCAGGGACACCTCACCGGAAGGGCTGCAGGACCCCGGGGCAAACATCCTCCGCAGTGGGCAACTGCCGGTTCAGGGCCAGGACCTGGGGCTGGGGGCTGGTGCCACGCTGGTAAGGACAGGGTCCCCTCAACAGGCTTCCCCAGGGACGGCTCCCGGGAGCCTCACGGAGCACAGACAGACAGACAGCAACATCAGCACACACGGACAGCTCGCAGACACTGCAGCCCTCGGCCCTCCTCACCCAGGACTCACGCCACTCACGTCATGCCTGCGCGGGGTCTCAGCGCCCGGCGGGTGCTGGGGGCTGCTGGCGGAGAGGAGCAGGCGGCCTTCCTCCCCGCCCTCCCTGGTGCACGGCTCTGCGCCTGCCCGCCTGCCCCCGCCAGACCCCAGCGCCGCGGGCAGAGGGTGCTGCCCCGTCCCACCCGGCCCCGCGCAGCTCGGGCAGCAGCACCCATCGCCTGCCCCTAAACATGCAGGTTTTAGCATGCGGTTTTATCATGCTCGGAGGGACCCTGGGCCCCAAGAGCACCGGGTCAGCCTGTGCAGCCGCGGGGCCCCAGGAGCCGCTGCCCGAGCCCCAGAGCAGCCCCTCGCCTCTCTGGCCGTCAGAAACGAACGCCACCGTACCTTTTATTCAGCCCAGCTCCTCCTGCGGTGCTCGTGCTGGGCTCTCTAAGAAAAGACAAGAAAGAGGAGGAAGAATTAAAATCAATGATCATCATCGCTAACCTGCCTACAGTCAATGCTATTTGCTCATTGACTGGCGAAATGTTCGAATACAAGTACGACCGTGAGCATTATCTCCCCGGGCACACTGGGAAACCTGCCCTGGTTAAGAGCCAGCAGCCAGGCTGGGGGTTCAACCCGGGGCGGCCGAGCCCCGACGCTGAGCAGCCACGCTGCCTGCCTGCGCTTTGCACGGGGCGACGGGAGCAGGACCCCCGCCTCCAGCTCGGCCAGCGCACCTCGAACCTGACCCAGCTCCCGCGGACCGCGGGCCCCTTCCTCGGCTTCCCCGGGACTCTGCAAGCGCAGCCCTGGCCCCACGCACAGCCCACGGCTCAGCGGGGTCGGAGAGGACACAGCCGTCGCCGAACCGCCCGGCGCCCAGCCGGTCTGGCACGCCCCAAGCCCTCCGCCCACCCCAGCTCGCTGCACGCACCCAAGGATGCTCCTGCATTTCTGCCCCCCAGCAGTGCCCGTCCCTGCCCCTTGCACCCGGGCAGTGTCACGCTCCTGCAAGGAGCGAGCCCTGCGGCATATGGCTCTGCCGCTGCCGTCCCAGCTCTGGGCACTTCTTGGAGAATATCGCCGAATTTCAAAGAAAACTTCCTGAAAGCTGCACTTCGACTAATTGGCTTTTGCAACATTGCCAACCCAAATGTTCATAAATCATGTCAGACCCTCAAAAATAATGAGAACAGCTTATACATCACGAGAGGTTTTAAAAAGAGTAAGCGAGGGCTGTTTCTGTTTGTGAACTGCTTCTTTGGGGACCTGGAGGTGTCGAGCCTCGCAGCCTCTCCCTGCCTGCCCAGGCAGGCAGCAGCAGCTCCGCTTTTAAACACTGGAGCTGCGATGCTCCTCCGAGCCCCCGGCCCAGAGGGCAGCACCGAAAGACAAGGCAGCCCTGGGTGGGGGTAGGGACCCCGCGCCTGGGGCTGGCCGGGCACAGAACGAGCCCTGTCCCCGGGGCCGGGCAAAAGGACGCAGCCCCAGACCCAGGGCCCGATCCCTGCGAGAGCAGGGCCACGGATGGTCCGGAGGCGCAGCCGCACGTGGCGGTGGCTCGGGAAGAGAGGAGCCGGTTCCCAGGCGCTTCTGTTAGCAAACACCGCTCTTAGCCGCACAGCAGGATAATCAATTATGGTAATTCCTGCCTCAATGAATCAGATTCATGGAGGAGCACAGCTCATTAGGCTGGTGCTGACTTCCATTAGTGTTCTTATGATAAAAACCCTCCAGAAAGCTCTTGCCCAGCCAGACACGTTTTCCAGGCTCGGGGGTCTTCCCTCCCCAGCCCCCCACGCCACCCACGGGGCAGCCTCAGCCGTGGGACGCCGGTGCCCCAAAAAAGTGAGTCGGAGACTCCCCGGTCCCCAGCAGCAAGGGGACATCCCCGCACGGCAGCGGGCCTGGCAGAGCCTCCTGCCCTCCTGCCTTGCAGCAACCGCTCCCGAGGTCTTCCTCGGCTTCGCCAAGGCAGCGCTCACCAGGATCCCTGGCAGGGGAAGGCAGGGGACGGGAAAGCGGGAGCAGAGAACTCCAGCGTGTGCTACAGGCGGTTTGGGTGTGCTGGGAACCCAGACAGCCTGTTTGCCGATGAATAATTGAAGGACGCTCGCTCTCCTCGGGGAGGTACAGTGATGGGTAAAATCTCATTTCCCAAACACATTTCCCAAGGAAGGCACCTTCTGAGAAACTCCCCACAGCAGCTTGGGGCCCCGGCAGCCGGGACGCGCCGCGCTCGCCTGCGCGGCTGGGGAGCTCGCCGAGCCTGGCACCGGCCCAGGCAAAAGTCTCAGGCGGTCGCAGGCACCGCAGGGCCCGGGATGCTCAGCCAAAACCCCCCTGTCCTGCCGCACGCGCCAAAGCCCCGGCAGAGCATTGATGGGAGGTGGGCTAGGAGCAGCTCAGGGCTCTGGGCGACCAGGCTCAGCGTTACCGGCAGGGGTCTTGCCCCTGCCCCTGCTTCTCGGGCGACGCTCCGGGCTGACTGGCTCCAGCCAGGCAGGAGACAGCCCCGGGTACCTGCGCCGGGGCCCCGAGCAGCCCCGAGCTGCTCGGGGTACCGGAGCCCCGAGCAGCCTCACACGGACCCGCATCCACGACAGGAGAGCCCAGCGCAGGCCAGCTTCTAAGCAAGACCCAACCCAGCTAAAACCACTTGGATCTGAAGTGGGGTGTCCGCACGGGGCTCCCTGGAAATGCAACCTGTGTCACCCAGCCCGGCAGCTGCCCGGGGCCCCACGGACGCTGCGCCCCAACAGCCCCCATCCCCACCTTGCAACCACGGGACCAACCCTGCGGCAGGCCTGGGCCAGCCGCCCCACTGCACTTTGCTGGGAAACTTCTCAATAGTTTTTCAAAGTGCGTTTTGACCCCCCCTTCCTTCCACCAAAAATCCTAAATTAATTTTGCTTTTAATTAAATTCATTAGCAAAGATTATCTGGCTGAGGAAAAATAATATCCTGCCCCTCCCCCAGCAGCCCTCTCTATTTATATCCCCTATATACATAAGCAGCAGCGAATATTTCTTTATGGGCCATTAAAGGTTTAATGTTTAATTTATAACCACGTTCTCTGGCGGGCGGGATGGCCAGGCACAATGTCAACACTTTTAATTAAATGAGAAGGAATTTTTTTTAACTAAGATAAGACGCCCCGTTCCCAGCAGCTCCTGGAGGTGGGTGGCAGGCGCGGGCAGGGGGCTGGGGCTGGGGCCGTCCCGCACGCAGGCAGCGCTGGCTCCCGCTCTCGGGCCGTGTTTCACCATCGTCCGGCTCTGCCTGGCCGCCTGCCGCGGAGCCGGGGCCGTGCCGTGCTGCTGGCCAAGGGCTGCGGGCAGGAGGTGCTCGGGCAGCGCCCAGAGGAGCCCCGGCTCGTGGCGGGGCCGGGTGAGGGGCCAGCACCAGGACAGCTTTCGGGCTGAGTAACCCTTTGGGAGAATCCCCGAAATGGCGGCCTCAGTCCAGAAAGTGCAGTCACTTCTTGGGGACAGTGACAACACATGGCACTGCCCCCTCTTTGGCAACCCCCTTCCCAATACCGCAACCGGCCGGCTCCTGCCTTCCCGGGGGACCTGCCCTGCCTCGCCGAGCCCAGCCGTAGGCAGGGTGCGCAGGTGGAGCGGCACGGGGACGGGCAGGACGGGCAAGGGCCCCAGCACAGGGCCGACCGCCAGCTCCAGCTGCCGGTTCCTCGGGGGCAGAGGCGAGAGTGCCGCGCCGCGGGGCGAGGGCTGCCGTGGGCGCGGGCGATGCTGAGCGACCTGCAGGTCCCCCACTCAGGGAGAACCGTCTCCTTTGGCAAGGGACAACTGGGGCCTTCAGCCCGCAGGGAGGGGATGGCGTGACCCAGGGAGCGTGCCCGCTCGGCACGGCCCCTGCCAGCATCGCCAGTCCTAACTGCGGTCACCAAAACACCAGCATGAGTAATCGCTGTGAATCTTTCAACCGAAATTCTTGCTGCAACTTCTGCTCATTCCCCGGCGCTTCCTCCCGCCCGCCCGATGACAGCGGCTCTTGCAGCATCGCTACCTCTTCCCTCCCAGCGCGCCGCACTCCCGAGGAGGATGAAGCGCTTCTGACACACGCGTCGCCCGTGACACCCGCCAGCAGAGCCGCGTGGCACCCGCTCGCACGGCAGGCACCACCGGAGGAGTCCGGCATTCCCGGCTCATCCCACCGGCATCCTTCCCGCAGCCCCTTGTCCCACCCCACATCAGACGTGGGGGCACAGGAGCGAAGGGGCAAGGTGTCCGGCCGCACGGCCGGCCTGTGCGGGGTCGGGCACCTCCCGGGCCCGTCCTCGGCGCTCTCCCAGCAGCGGCAGCCTCCGCTCTTGGCGGCAGAAGAGCACAGCCCTTCCTGCCTGGAACCCAGAGAGGGGCGGCTCTGAGTAGACAGGTTCCCATTAATGGAGTGTTTTATCTTACGGGAGAGATTAAATCTCTGTACAGAGAAGCGCAAAAGAGCTGAGTCAGCAGCTGGCTGGGGGGGCGGCAGGTTCAGCCATAAGCATTTGGCTCCAGCACAGCACTTCAGCACTTCACCCTCCTGCGGCCACGCTCTGGCAGGCAGCGCCCAGCCCCAGCGCCCAGCGCGCACCCCTCTCCCTGCCCCGGCGAGCGCCGGGCCGGCCGGAGGAGCCGCAGGCGGCGTGGGTGGTGGACGGGACCAGCGCCAGCCCCCCTGTACCGCCTGGCAGCCCCACGCCAGTCCTCTGCCGTGTTGCCGGGCACCGAGCGAGCCGAGCGCCCCGTGGCACTGGTGGGCTGCCTTCCTCCCTCCCTCGTCATCCTTGGCACAGCAAGGACGGGTTGGCAGGAGGTATCGCGGCACAGCCACTGTGCCCGCAAGAGCGTGCCAGGGCACTGGGGTCTGGACCTCGTCCGGGGCACAGCCCTCGGCAGGCAGCGGCGGTCCCCAGCCTGTCCCTCCCCGGAGGGCTCTGCTGCCCGACGCCTGCCCGCACCGTGACGGGTGCCCCTTGCAAAGCCGTGCCGGTGCTCCCAGGGACACGACTCTCACGTCCGGCATGGGTCTGCGTCGGCTACGAAGCCAAGTAAGAGGCAGAGCGGCCACTCGCTGCTCACGCACCCACGTGCACGCGAGGAGCAGGCGTGCAAGGGCCGGCCACCACCGTTGTGAGCCAGGGAACAGAGTGGTGATGGCACTGTGCCGCTCACTAAAAGCATGAGTGTCACTAAATCAATAATTCATTTACTTTAATGAGATAAGTACTTCGAAAACTAATTGCAAACCTGCTCCATTTACTCCAACCCGTTATAGCCTTTAATGTAAATGGCAGAAACACTGCTGGAGGAAGGGGAAGGGCTTTTGGTGGGAGATCACGAGCCGTCCTTCCCCCTTCTTCTAAGAAAGAGAGATATCAGTCATAAACAAGGACAGCGGAAACCGAAGTAACCGGCCGAATCACCGCGTGGAAGCGCCGATGGCAGAGCACGGGGAGCACCCGGCCCGCCCTCCCGGGACCACCGCTGCACGTGCTGCCACCACAGAGGGGTCTGCCAAGAAACTGCCCCCAAAGGACTGTCACCAGCACCAGGCAGACAACGGAGAGGCGGAAAATACACCCGGCACGCGGGAGGTGCCGAGCTCCGGCGAGCTGCCGAGGGCACGCACCGCGGCTGGAAGCCGCTCCGCCCGGGGCTGCGGCCCGTGTGGAATTAGCAGAGCTGACGGGCCGCCAGGCAAAGAGAGAAATCCCGTTTGGAGCCCTGACTCGGCGGCGGCAAGGAGTGCATCCCCAGCCTGCTGCCATCGCCGCCGCCCTGGCAGCGCCAGGGCTCACAGCTCTGCCTTCGGCAAGACCCACTGGTGCCCTCCTGGCGCCCGTGCTGGCATCGGGGCGGCAGAGGGGATGGAGCACCGCGCTCCCCCCGTGCAGGAGACCCCCCCAGCCGGACCACAAGCTGGCTACCGCACGCACTGCAGGTGGTCGCTATAACGATTCACAGCTCATTATAAAAATCACCGCCGTATCGCTGGCACAGCATCCTCCAGCGCCAGCCGGCAGCTGCCAGCTCCTCCTGCCTCAGCAGGAGCTGCCCCTTCCCACCTTTCCAGCACCCCCCAGCCAGGGCGGGCAGCACAGGCAGAGCCCCGGCTGCGCAGGCAGGGGGGAGCGGCTCAGTCCCCGCCTGCCCGGCTCGGGCGCAGCCGGGGAGCAGGGGTGGGCAGGGGTGTCCTGCCAGGCCCCGGCACCATTCCTGAAAAGGAGCGAGCGGCTCCCAGCAGCGATGCCGACGTGTTCCTGAACGGCAGCCGGAGCGGGAGCTGGACGCCAAGGGCTCTCTTCTCGCTTGCTGGAGCAAATGGCAGGTCATAAAAAGGAACCATGACAGAAGAGAAAATGTTCCAGAGTCCACAAGGACCAGTCCAGGGTAAATCCATCTGCTCAGCAATTTAGCTAGAAAATCCTTTCCAATCATCCGTGCCGTAGGTCCTTCACCCCCAACACGCAGCTCTGGGCAGAGCGTTTTCCACTCTGGCAGCCGCCAGCAGCTCACGCGGGGCCCCGGCCCTTAGTGATCCCACGCCACCTCCGATGGGGACGCTCGGGGAGGGAGGGGGGTCACGCTGCCCCTCGCAGCACGCCCTGGCCAAGCCCACGCTCCAGGGACCCTCTCACTGGCGCTGCTGCAGCCGGTGGCAAGGGAGGACCCAACCGTGCGCCCGCGGGCAGGTCTGGACGGAGGGACCGACAGCGGCACCAGCTGCGCGGGCTCTTCCCTGAGCTGCCCGCTCACTCGGGAGGGAGAGTGCCCCATCCCTCCCCGGGGCCCGGATCCGCTGCGCCATTTGCGGGATGCGGGAGGGCTCCCGGGAAGCCCAAACCCCACCGAGACCTCCGTGACCGGCCCTGCAGCGCCCAGCCCTTGCCCCCGCCGGCAGGCAGAGGCAGGGAGGCAGCCCGGCAGCAGCCTCCAGCAGCCGGCCCCAGGAGCCGCGGCTGAGGAGAGCCGGGATAATCCCTGCCTGGCAGAGGACTCGGCACGGCTCAGCCGCTCGCTGCCACCGCGACGCAACCAGCCCTGGATATCTCCCTGCAGGCATCCCTGTGAATCCCGCCTCAGCCGCTCCTGTCTCACGAAAAATCAATGGCAAGCATCTCAATTAATCACACCGGGGGCAAATTGATTAGGAGCCTAAATAAGGTCAACATGGTTGTCTGCTTATAGGGTAGGACCCCTTAATCATCATTTTATCTGCAATAGGCTGCGGAACCTGCAATCGCACCGTCTTTGGGAGCATGGAGGGATTTTTCACTTATCTCCTGCAATTGCTAGGGCCAGCAGAATAGGAGCCATGGCTCTGCCATAAAGGAGCTCAATTCGAGCATGCAGCAACCACCCAGCCACACGCAGCTGCGAGACCGGAGCAGGAGACCCCGTGGCCCACCAAGCCCAGCTGTCTCCTCTGATTCAGGGAAAGACAAAAGCAATTAAGCACTGCTGCTCTAGGTGCAGTACGTTCCCTCCTGACCCCAAAACCAACAGCTTATGCTGGAGATTTGATTAGCCCTGTCATTATCTTAGATTGCATACCTGAAAATATTGTTAGAGGTCACAGCGGCATTGAACCTTCGCAGAAACCCAGCCACAGGTCTCCTCTCAGTTGCGCTCGGCAGCTGGAAATCCCCCCGGCTGCTTCTCCGCTCCTCCAAGTGCCATGCTCTTGTCTCTGCAAAACCTGCCGCGCTCGGTGCAGAGAGCAGCCCACTGCTCAGGAGCCGAGGGGTTTTACAGCATGACTCTGTCCTCTCCGCTGCGGCGCAGGGCAGGGTAATTTATATGGTCCCATGTCCCTGACAGGCGCTCTGCACAGCGAGCAGCGCTGCGGGCTGGGGTTGGGACCCCCTGGTTGCCCCAGGGAGAAGGACCCCGGGAGCTCCCCGGGGCAGCGCAGCGGGTGCAGCGGGCGCAGCGGTCTGCCGGGCATGGCCAGCACCCACAGCCCGGGGGTCCCACTGCTGCCACGGCTCGCACCCTGCCCGGACCCCACTCAGCCCGAGGGGGGAAACCAGCCCCAGCGGGGGGTTACGGGGTTCTCCGGCCCTGGTACCGGGGCTGCTGGCACAGTTTGACGGCAAGACATGGGACAGAAAGCAACCCAGGGCAGGCAGAGCTTGTCCTCCCTGCAGGTCACCGGGTGGCCAGATACCGCACCCCCAAATGCAGCGGATGATTCCTTCGCACTCTCGATTTGAGAACAAAAAGCCCCCAAGGCAGCGCAGGCATGGCGGGGCAGCGCAGGCAGGGCCCCCACGGCAGCACAGCCCCCCAGCGCGCTCTTCGGAGGAGCACACGCTCAGCTCATTGCGGGCTGATAACACCGTTTGCTTTGAGAATAGAGTTTCCGATTGCAAGCGAAATCAATTCAATCGGGTGTTTTACTCCGTCGGGACTCTGCTCGCAGCAGCCCATTTCCCTGCCCGTCTCCCTCGGCGGCTGCCGAGAGCCGCAGTCGATCGCGCTCCGCCGGCCCTGCCAGGGCAAACGGGGCTTTTCCCTCTTCCCCCGCGGGACGCGCGCAGGGCGGTGGGAGAGCAGCTGCTCTCCTCGCCTTGATGCTGGGACCATCCCTCGCCGGGATGCAAGGGCTGGCCACGGGGAAGGCAGGGCCAGCAGAAGGCAAACGGCTTGTGCCCCGCCACTGCCGCTGGATGGGAGCCCCGCGGGGGGCTGCGCTTCCCGGGAGGGGGCTGCCGGCACCGCTCGGCCCCAGGAGCCCCACGGCACCCGCAGACAGAGGGATGAGCAGAGGTCGTGCCCAGCAGCATCCCCCCCGGCTCAGTGCCGGCCGCTGGCAGGGACCCCTCACCCTCCTGCTGGGGCAGGGGGGGCTCCCCGGCTCCGTGGGGATGGTCCGGACAAACCATTTGCAAGCCATGGGCCGGAGACAGAGCTGAGACTGTTTCTCTGGTCCCCGCAAGCCACCGTGCGCTGCCCACAGCCCCTCCGGTGCCGGTACGCACCTCACCTTGGCCGCACACCGCAGCCCCGGCAACATGCCGCTCCCTTTTGTTGTAAATACAGTTATAAATATTATAATTCGGTTTAATATTTAATATAGTCAGGTTAAATAAGCATTCCCAGCCCCATAAATAATCATTAACAGAGGGTTCTAATTGTGCTGTTGGGATCCTGCTTCATGACTTATTTAGAGGGCAGACGCTATTCCCATCCTTGGCTCCCCCGTACACCATAAATTAACCTGTGGCTCAACCTCTTTAGTGAGAACCTGATGGGACATAACAAGAGGACACAGCTCCGCTCCGGGGGGTGACCACCACCAAGATCGCTTGATGCGGACCAAGGGAGGGACACGGTGGCCAGCGGGACGGCCAGGACTGAGCAGGTGGGGACAGACGGGCCGGAGCCACCGGAGGAGCCCACGGGAACGCCGAGCAGCCGGCAGCAGCTGCAGCACCTGCGAGTGGGGTTAGACCATGGAAGAAGAGCCGTGCTATCGGCGCAGCCTTGGCTGCGGACACCCGGGCGCAGGCACGGGCGAGCCCCGGAGCAGAGGTAGGGGACCCCTGGGCGAGGGGCAGCCGCCCAGCGCGGGGTCTCCGCTCGGCCCCCGCTGCTCCCGGGCTGCGTCAGCAGAGGCGCGGGGGAACAAAACGCGGCAGGGCGAGCAGAGGACGGGGGAGGCTTTTGTCCTAAATACAAACCTACTGTAAAATTGATTGGAAACAATAGCAAAAAAAGGAACAAAAAACCAAACCACCAAAAACCCAGAGCGCACGGGGAATTGGCCAGGGGCGAGCATTTTGAAAGCGCAGGAGAACTGAGACACAGAGGACAACTAAAGTGCAGGAAAACCTCCGTGTAAGAGTGTTTTCCCCTTAAGGGATGCACTGATGCATTGCTTTAAAAAAAGGTTTGTTTTTTGCTCTCTGTAGCTTAATTTCATCTTGAAATGAAAAACTACAAAAGCAAATGGAAAGAGCCCTCTCCGCCGAGCCTGGATGGCCGCCTCACCACCGCTGGGCTGATTTTGCTGGAAACGCAGGCACCCTCTGCTCTGTGCCTGGGCAGGGACGTCCCCCCGCGCCAGGGAGGAGACCACCGGGGAAGCAGCTCTGCTTCCCAGCTCCGGACGGACGCGCTGCTGGAACCCGGAGGAGCGGGGGTGCCAGCCCGAGGGAAACCCGGACACTGTCCTGCTCCCCAGATGCCTCGGGCTGCTCCTGCTCCTGCTCGCCTGCCCAGGGCTCCCCACTGATGCGGTCAGGACGGCCGCGTTCAGGGGTCCGTCCCCAAAGGGCGTCCCATGCCCTCCGGCCACACGGGGGGTGGCCCAGGGCAGCCCCGCACGGAGGCGCAGCCCCCCAGGGTGGGCACGCCAGCAGCACTCCTCCCGTCCCCCCAAAGAGCAATGCCTCCCGCGGGCCCCGGGACCAGCGCAGCACGGGCGGTGAGCGGGTTAGCATCGATCCCTCTGGCCAGGACTGAGCTTCCATCGAGTGAGCGGGCTGGGGCAGGGACCAAGCTGGGAGGAAGCCCGGGGTTTCCATTTCATCTCCGCACTAGCTTCTCGTGCTCAAGTCAGTGCATTAATCAAAGAGATTGGCCAAGTATTAATGCTAATGAAGCAGCAGCAGCACGGCTCTCGCAGGGTGGGGGAGCCCCCCTGCAGCACCGGGCGCCAGTGCCAAGGGCAGAGGCGAGGGGGAACCCAGCCCCTCCGAGGGGCTTCTGCCTGACTGGGGAGGGGGCATGGAGGCTGGGACAGCGTCGTAGCACAGCGTCACTGCTGGCCGTGCACGAAAGCCCGAGTCCCTCCCGCAGGCAGCCAGCCGGAGACCTCCAGCCCGTGGTGAGCATCGCCCAGTGCAGCCCGAGAGGGGCTCGGGACCCCGCAGCAGCCTCTCCAGTGGGTCACACGGACCCTGCACACCGTGCAGTAACACGGGTGTCAGACAGACAGGATGCCTGCAGGTGTCAGACTGACGCACGGGGCACTTTTTCCAACCCCGTCCCCTGTTTGTTATCGTCAGCAGCTCAGAGCACCTCATGGACCCTCACAAAGGTGGCTGGGAGGAGAGGAGCGTCCTGGGCTGTGAAGCATGGAGAGATCCCCAGGAGGTTTCCCAGCCCCAGGGAGGGATGCAGCAGAGGGGACATGCAGGACCCTGAGGTGACAGCCCCTCCGGAGCCGTTTTCAGCATCTCTGGCACGTTTGCTCCAGGTCCTGGTCAGCCCAGCACACTCCTCCCGGCAGAGCCAGGGGACCCTCCCCAAGACACGTGTGCGCAGGGCTGGTCCCAGCCAGTGCCAGCCCTGACTCTGGGCTGCAGCTCTGTGGAAAATGGTGTATTTTATCTTTATGTGTCAGGATTTATATAAAAAGGGGATAGTTCAGCTCTAAATGTAATGAGTTGGAAGAACAGCCCTCCAGTGGCTTCCTCCAGCTAGCACGGCATCAATAACATCGATTGCTAAAAATAACTAATAACCCTGGCCTGGTGTGGCCGGGGAGCGCTCACCGCACAGGGTTCTGAAACCACCCCCTGCGCACGGTGAGCCCGGGTCCGGCCGGCGGGAGCCCCGGCAGGGCAAGGGCGAGGATGAAGACGGGCACGGCCTCCCCAGCACAGGAGGGGGACGGGTCCCAGCACCACTGGAGGGACAGGAAGGGCAGAGGGGACGGCGGTGCACAAGCCTTGGGCTCACGGCTGGCAGGAGGGAAGAGCCAGGCAAGGAGTCGGAGGAGACGCCGCTGGGAGAGGACTGAGGCAGACGGATGGGGAGGGAGGGCAGAAACTTCCCTTTCAGGTTCCAAAAACCCCTTCTGCACCTGCAGCCACCGGCTCAGGGCCTCACCGGGGCTGGTCCGGTCCCAGCGCTGCTGGGTCACCCCCACCCTGCCGCAGCCACCCAAAATGAAGCCACGGGAGACGGTGACCGACGGGAGTGGAGAACCAGCACGTTTGTGTCCACCATCCCTCTCCGCACACGCAGACCTGCCAGACCAGGGACTGTCCCCATGCAGAGCCATCACTTGGGACTTTAAATCCTGGGAAGCCACCACAAGACGCGATCCCTCCGCTCTCTGAAAATGGATGAGAGGAGACTGGTAAAGTCCCCGTGTCCAATTTCCCCGATCCATGTCTTTTCTATCGTTGCACATTTCCAAAAAAGCACAGGGACGCACCCCCGCCTCCTCCAGAGGAGAGAAGGCGAGAGCCGCCCGTCCGCTGGGCTACCCCGGCATCGCCCGGATGGGTAACGCTGGCACGGCTCGGTGCTCTCCTCCTTCCATCTTGCTGAGCTTCCCAGAAAGGGAACAAAAACCAAAGAGGGAAGGAGACGATAAAACACCAGCCCGCAGTTAGGAAGAGAGAGTTATTTAGTCTGTTGGAAATGAGTCTAACTTAATAGAGAAGAAATAAAGTGTTTTAAAATTAACGACATAAATGTCAGCCCTGATCGCGGGGATATTAAACTATACGGTTATTTGACTGCCTTCTGCAAAGTTACCTCTCTTGCACATGCCTGGAGTCAGAGCGAGCATGAACACCGCTGTGCGTCAGGGTGCCACCAAAAAGCGCTGCCCCTACCCAAAGGCAGCACCAGCACGTCTCGAGCTGCTCCCCAGGCCGGTGCCAGCCCGCCCGGCACAAGCCTCCCCGCCGCGCTGCTCGACTGCTCCGTGAACCGGCCACCCAAGGGCGCACGGGGCCAGGCAGCTGCTTCGTGGGGCAGAGACCACCCGGCCACCCCCCCCACCAGCCGGTGCTCCCCGGGGAAGCCGCCCGCTGCCAAGAACATGAAACCCCTCCTTGCAACCTGCCAGGTAGAGGTACAGCTGCAGGGTTGCGTCCTCCCCAGGCACGCGTGCCCCTCGGCCGGGCGAGCAAAGGGCACCAGGCGAGCAAAGGGCACGGTGTGCAAGCCTGGCTGGTTCCCGTGGCACCCAGCCCCTCCTGCACCGAAAAAGCCCGTAAACCCATCTAGGAGTGGAGAAACGCACGCTGGTCCTGTAAAAGTTATCTGAAACCCCCACACACTCTTGTCCTGACGTTGGCAGGGACTCTGCCAGAAACTGCCATTGAAAACAAATTAGTCCGTGGAGCACGGTCCTCCGCAAGCGAGGTGACTGCGGCGAGCGAGCGGGTTGCTCTGCTGCCACGGCGAGCATCCCAGTGAGCATCCCTGCTTGCTCGCGCAGCTCCTGCAACCCTCTGCCCCAGCAAAACCACTTCCCGAGGCCCCGCGGGAGCTGGAGCAATGCGCGGGTGCCCGGGGAGCGCGTGTGCACACGCGTGTGGCGGGAGGGGCGGGTGGCGAGAGGGAGCACACGCATGGACACGGCCGCGTGTGCGGCACTGCGAGAGCACCATTATTTGTAAATAATCCTTAATTAATGAGATTCTCAGTAATAGATGCCTCAGTGTTATTCCAGGCAGGGACGATGGCAATCTCCATTCTTCCACTTTTCAATTATGTCTTCAGGGAGGGAAGCAGAAACTGGCCAGGGTGAATTAGAGAGACTTTTGTCGCGTTTAATATCAATTCATTTTGCAGACTGCTGACGCAGCAGGATTTCACAGCTCGGAATTTATGGTTCTTTTGAGAGACATGCGCAAAAAAGGGGGAAAAAATACCCTGCCATCAGCACAAACACAAACTCTACTGGGAAGGAGCAGGGGTCCAGGGGGAGCCCCTGGGGATCCCCGGGGGAGCAGAGCTTGGCACGGCCAGGCCCGCAGCGCCCAGCTCCTCGCCTTCAGGAGGAGCACACCGAAGGCTCCCAGGAGACCCGGAGCCCCCCGTGGCCAGGGCGCCCGCGTCCCACAGCTGCCGCTCCCGGGCCCCTGCCCGCAGCACTCCTGCCTGCGCCGCCAGCAGCTCTCGGGCAGAGGCGCTGGCAGTAACGGAGCCGTTATTACGCAGTGTTATTCGGCCCCAAGGGGGTTTTATGCAAAATGACACACAATATAAATGACTGTTGTAAACAGAGAGTTTAATAAAGGGCTGTGTGCGAATTTACAGCCTCCCCAAGGATAATTAAAATTATTTATCTACTTACCTAGCTAGCCGCTGGAGCAGTCTATTAATTATTATCTATTATACACGGCCTGCTTTGCATGCCGCCAGCGCATTGCCTACCACCGCCATCCAACATGGACGCACCGCAGCACGGGGAGAGCTGCGGGCAGTGCTGCCGGCCGGCGGGGCCGTGCTCCCGGGGCTGGGGCGCTGCCCCGGCTCGGCTGGGCTGCCCGGGCCCCTTGCAAACCCCCTGGGAACACGGGGTGTTTGTGCCTCGGGATCGGGTGTTTCCTCGCCAGCCTGCAGCCGGGGAGACCCTGGCTCCATAAAGCAACAGCTCCGTGCCGCCGGCACAGCCCAGCCGCGGCGCTGGGAGCGGAGGCAAAGCACCAGGTATGCACAAGACGATGGTCCCCAGTTCCGGCACCGCAGCCGCACGCACCAGCGGCCGGGTGAAAGGAGATGCCACCAGCATCTCCTGAGCCGCACAGCCCCTGGGGGCCCGGCAGCCCCTGCTGCTCCGCTCCCTGCCTGTCGAGAGCGCAGAGGGGACGAGCGAGGGCAGCGGGTGCTTCGTGGGGTGCCCAAGCATGGCATAGCGGGCACGTCGGGAGAGGCGAAGGCATGTCCCCCCATGCCTGGTGCTGGCGGGAGAAGCGGTGGCCGCCCCGCAGCCTGGCGCAGTGCTACCTGCTCCTCTCTATTTATTAGCGTGACAGAGCAATCATCAGTGCGGAGGCACTGGGATCCCACGGCTCCTCTCTGCACATAAAGAGACCTCAGGGGGCTCCAGTGTGCGGATACTTAACATTGTTTTATTAGCTTAATAAACCCAACCGATGCTGCCAGAATCTGCAAACCGGCCGCGAGCCCTCCTCGCCGCAGGAGCGGGCAGGAGCAGGGAGAGCCGCCGCGGCGCGGCTCCCGTAGTCTGGCTGGCACCGAGAGCCCGCGCGGGGCTGCCCTCGGCGGGGCACGGCCCCGCCGGCCCGGAACAGCTTGTCGGAGCAGAGGATCCAGCTGCTCATCACCACCGCGGGCACCGCAAGCTGTCAGCTCCCGCCAGCGCACCATTAATCACCGCTGCAATTGCTCTCCCTGCCCATCCTGCCCAGCTCCCAGCGCCGCCCTCGGCAGCCCCAGCATGGACGTGCGCGGGGCTGCAGCGGCACCCGGTGCTGCTGGGGTCCCCCACAGTCCCCGCCAGCCCCCCGGGCCACGCTGGGACAGGCTGCGTCCACAGGCACCGCGCAGCCAGCAGGACCTTTCGCCCTCGGCTGAGCTCCAGCGGGTCCAACCCCCGGTACAGAGGTGCCGGCTGGTGGCACGGGGCAGGACGGCCCCGGGGGTTGGTGGCAGCTGGGCAGAGGAGCACGTCGCCTTCCAGCAGGCAGCGAGGCAGTGGGGCTGTGCTGCCTGCACGTGCCCGCCGGAGCAGCTCCGTCATTAGGAGCTCGAACGCTTTAGCAGGCCGCTGGGCTGTTTTAATCTGCCGGGGTGGCTGGCAGCAAGGGCCCCTCTCCCTCAACCCTGTGGTTCCCAGCTCACGGCGGTGCCTGCTTCGCTTTGATCCCGTACAGTTACATTTCCAGTCTCACAATCTAATAAAAGCCGCGTGATCAAATTCCAGGTCATTACGCAAGGAAAGAGACCCCTCCACGGCTGGCAGCAAGAGCTTCAAACCAATTAAAGCGAGCCTAGCGCTCCTGCCTGCTGCCTGCCACGCGCGGGTCTCGGCGGGCCCGGGCTTGCAATAAGCAAGATGCAAAAATGTTAATGGAAGCGCTTAAAGGCCATGCCAGGGGGATTCTTGTAAATAAGGGCACTCGGCGAGGGGGGGCCGCTTCTCAAGCTCGGCCGCAAGGCAGCACTGATAAAAGGCAGCTCTGAGCTCTGAATCAGTCTAGGACAGGCTTCTGGGAGAAAAGCTCGAGTGTTTCCTCCTAAAACCCTTGGTGAGCACCCCTGCCTGCGATGGCTGCCCGCAACGGCTGCCTGCCCGCAGCCCAAGGTGGAGGAGGAGAGGAGTGAGGGGCCAGGCTGCCAGGGTCCTTCGCCCCGGGTCTGCTCTCCTGCCCACTCCCGGGACCGCTGGCGTGGGGACAAATCTCCCCGTGGGAGAGGGCTTGGTGACCGCCACCAAGCAAGGGGCAAGGTCCTCGGCACCGGCACAGGGAATCCCAGCCCAGCTCCAAGCGAGCGCACCGCAGTCCCCCTGCCACCCGCATCCCCCGGCACTCGCAGGTGTAGACACACGCATTTCAGATGTTAAATACCAAATAAAATCACCGTAACCAAGCCGGAATCGACTCTGGTGGGAGGGTCGATAGAGACATTTAGCACCACAGCTGGGTATCGCTGGCTGCCCGTGCCGCGGCTGTCGGTGTCGATACGTCGATGCAGGTCTCCCTCGGGGAGGGGGCCGAACCCGGACGGCGCGGCAAGGATGGGGACGGCATCGCCAGGCAGGGGCTGGAGTCGGCAAGGAGCCCCAGGGACCCGGGGACAGAGAGCTCAGGGGCCGGGCAAGGCCGCCTGTGCTCATGGGCAGCAGTGGGGTGAAGGGAAGACAGTCCCCAGGGAGGTGCTGAGGACCTGCTCCGACGTGGGCACAGCAGGCGGGTCCCCGACGGCCGCTGAGGATCCCACCAGCACAGCGGGCAGCGGCCAGGGCTGCCGGAGCAACAACAGCCCACCGGGCTCCTGCCTGGATGGCACCGCTGCCGAGGCCCTGCCCCGGCAGGCAGCGAAGGCAGCGAACAGCCGGCAGAGAGGGCAGGGGCACCCGGGGGGGGTCAGGCCAAGCCTCAAGCACAGCGTCGCCAGATCAAGTTTTGTGAGCGCACGCTAACGGGGCTCTGCCAGCCCGCGGCTCGGGAGGGGCCAACTCCTGCACCCCGGGGCAGAGACCATTGCCACGGCACAGCCCCGAGCCCCCGGGCTGCGGACGGCTGGGCAGGAGCTGGAGCCGCGCGTTGCTGAGCCCCGAGCACGCAGGTGCCCGCCGGCGCGTGGCGGGGTCAGGGCTCAGACAAGGCAGCACCGACGGCCCATGGAACCACACGGGACGGGACATCACCAGAGACACCCGTGACGGCCGCAGGCTCTGCTACGCGTGGAGGAGGGAGGGTCTCTGCCTGCCCTGCCTGCTCTGCCCAGCCCATGCACAGGCTCTCGGTTGCCTGTTTGGAAGCAGCAGCAGCTTTTTGCTCAGGCCAGCTCGTCCCAGGCAGAGAGGGAACGCCAGCGCCCCAGGGCTGGCACCGCTGCGGGGAAGAGCACAGCACAGCACACTGCACCTCGCAGCAGCCAAGCGCGCAGACCGGCAAAGGCAGGAGCAGGGACGATGTGCAGAAAGGCCGTTCCCTGTCGTGCTGCCCAGACTCCTGCCTGCAGCAGGGCTGTGCCAGCACATCGGTCCCCTCCTGCCTGCCAGGCCCTGGGAGTGCCCGGATGGCTGCTGCCGGCTGCCGGGAGCTGGCGTTATTCCCAGGCGGAGTCACAAAGCACCCAGGGCCACCGGCACCACGCAGCTGGGATTTCAACTGATGCTCCTGCCCCTCGCACCGGTGCAGAGAGCAGAGCGGGGCAGCAGCCTTTGGAAAGCCCCCCCGAGCCCCCACCTCACCGGGGGTCACGCCACGCTTGCCGGAGCCAGAGCAAACAGGGCTGTGCGTAAGCAGACCCCTGGCCCTGCCGCCTTCCCCTCCAGTGGCTGCTCGCAGCCCCAACCTCCGGGATATTTATTGTTCATTCCCTCCTAAATCACGGCTGACGGCGGGGCTGCTCGCACTCCATTACGGAGAGAGCTCGCACCGCGTCGCAGTTCCGTTTAGCTTGCAGAAAAAGCAGCCTCAGAGGAGAAACCCACCCCGGCGCTGCCCGGCGCTCGGCTCGGGATGATGGACGATTATGGACCATCTGCACTTTCAGGAGGGGATAGATTTATGAGCGGCACAGACAGCTAGAAGAGTGTCCATTACTATAACTCACTGGCCTCTTCAGAGATATTGTAATCAGGGCCCTCTGCCGCTGCAGCGGGAAAGTCCAGGTTAAGCACTGGCAGGAAGGAAAATCAATTATGTTTTTTTAATACAGTGCTGGCAGCGGGCAGGGGAGGGCAGCCCGGGGACCCCCGTGCAGCGTGGGGCGGGGGGCTCTGCCGGCAGAGCGGGGCTGCGCTGCCAGAGCACGGCCCCGAGGACCAGGGGCCCCAGGTGCCCCGGCCCCGCTACCACGGGCTCGAGCGGCCGTGGGCGAAGCGCCGGGGCTCCTCGTGGCCCCACTCGCCCACGCCTGACGGGGAGAGCGGCGTCGGCTTCGCCTTGCTGGAAAAGGGCTGTGCCGAGCCCTCCAGGCTGCAAGCGCTGGCGAGGCTGATCGTCCCGCGGCTGTGCCGATTAGCGGGAGCCAGCAGCGCACGGAGCATGGCAGCGGCGGCTCGGCCGTCCTGTGTGCACCGCCCGCCAGAGCTGGGACCCGCACCGGGAGCGTGAGCAGGACCAGGCTTCGGGAGCCGAGTGGAGACACGGGTACAGTGCGATATCCCCGGCAGCCCCCTCGTCTCGAGGGGTCCCAGCTGCGGCTTACAGAGGCCCTGGGGCCACCCCCCCCCAGCAGCAATGTCCATGGTCACCTTCTGCTTTAACTGGGGACAGCACAAGGAAGGGGGCTGGGGAACAAGCCCCCGTACGAGAATGCAGAGGAGCCCCAGGGAAACAAAGCAGTAATTTTGGGTACCCACGGTCACGCAGTCCGCAGGGGCCTTGCGGCTCACCCTCCCGGGGCTGCTCCCCCCACGACGGGTCTGTCAGGGGGCTCCTGCCGTGGCTGGGGGGGCACAGGAGCCGCGCTTCCCCCATGTCCCCTTGGCAGCCAAGAGCTCCCCGATCAATGCACCCTGCGCGGCAGCCAACACCATTATTGTTTTACACAACAGAAGTCGAAAAAAAGAGAAATCATTACTTAGGAGAACGTGAGCAAGAACCGCTCAGAGAAGCGGCTGAGCCCACCCCTCCTGCCCAGCCCCCTCCACCGCTAGCAGGGAGCGGCTGGGAAGGCGGCGAGGTCCCACGGAGGGAGGGATGCTCTGCTCCCGCTCCTGGTGACGGCGAGGTCTGGGCACGCGGTCAGGTCCTGCACCCCTCTGGAGGATCCAGCCCCAGCGAGGAGAAAGATGCAGATGGGATACGTGAGCACGGCAGCACGTGCCTCCTCCGCGCCCCAGTGCCTACCCGGGCACGCAGCCCGGCAGAGAGCTGCAGCTTGGAAGAAAAAAGCTTTGCAAAAGCCATATCCAACATGAAAAGCAATTTCCCAAACTGGTTTTTGCATCTGCAGAGCAGCTCTCCACCAGGAGCTGCGGGCAGCCGCGGACGGGGCGGGGGGGATGGCTTACCACCATTCGGGTTGCTTTCAGCTCCCGTTCCAAGGCCCAGCAAGACAGGCCCAGCCTCTCATTCTGGAGGAGCTGGTGAGCACCGAGTCAGCGCCATCCCGGGACCGCCGAGGAAAGGCGCCCACAGCCCCGCTCGGCAGAAAACCGGGATCTGAAAGCACCCGCCCTGCGGCTCGCAGAGGATGCCCACGGCACGGGGGAGGCTGGCGCGCTCCTCCCGCGGACAGGACGCCAACTCGCGTGCGTGCGTTCACCCCCAGGGACAGAGACGGGTCCCGACTCCGGCAGTCCCAGGGGAGGAAGCCCCCCCGTGCCCCGCAGCCGGCTCCAGCCGGGACCGGCGTTTCCGTGCACACGCTCCATCACACACGCGCCCCGGAACGGCGAGCACCAGCCCCGCAGCCCCGCGGGCCAGGGAGGAGGCTCGCTGGCAAGCTCCCGCAGGTGTTTCCGTACCAGTTTCGCTGCCCGTAAGCGCCGCGGTTCCCGGACACCCGCACAGCTTCACTTCCACAGCCCCAGCCCTCTCTCCCTGCTGCCCAGGGACCCACGGCAGCGGCAGAGGACGGCACTGCAGCCCGCTCCGTGTTCTCCCTTACTGGCACCCACCGCTTCCCCCAAGAAGAGGTCTTCACCAGCGCGCGTCCCGGAGCGAGCGGGGTGGAAGGAGGCAGCAGATGGGATCTCTGAGCGGCAGAGGCGAGGAGGAGAGAGATACACGTTGAATAACAATGGTGAATTCCCCTGAGCTTTGGTGTTTTTAATGGTGGATTAGACTGTCAGGCAGCAATTAAATGGTGTAATAAAAAGCTAAGTGCTCGTATTTCAAGGTTCCTGCCTCCTGCTTGGCGGGGAGGTGTGGGGCAGGGGGCTGCTCCCGCTCCCCACGGGGTCCAGCCTTGGAAACCCAAGGAAGAGCGGAGGAACTTTTCAAAGGAGGTTTGCACACAGTTTACGCAGAACCTGCCAAATGTGGGATTACGGCGCGTAAATCTGTGCAAGCTTCCCCTCCTGCAGCCTTTGAACGTGTGGCTTTTGAATGAAACGCTGCTGGTGTTGTCTGTGGCTTGCTGTTCAGAGACACGGAGGGACCTCCGCAAAGCCGCAGCCCTGCAGTCGCTTCCTGAGGAGCCTCGCTTTTGTTTTTCTTAAATTGGGTGGAGAGAAGGAAAGGCAAACATTCCCAAAAGTTAAAGGCAGACGAGCCGGCAGGAACCTGGCACTGCGCAGCGAGCTCTGCACGAGCCTCGCCACCGCCGCACGCCCTCCAGCAAAGCAAACCGGGGCGGCCAGCTGCTCCGGCCGCCCACCTGCGCCGAGGGGGCCTGATCCTGCGCCGTCACCTGGAGCCGAGCACGTGGTGCCCCAGCACACACCTCCCAGGGCCCGGGCCGGGGCAGCCAGCACTGACCCTGACCTGCTGGCGCCCACGGCTCCAAGGACCATTGACGCCGTTTCCTTTCCTCTGCCCGCTCCGCCGGCTGCTGCCGCACCCACGGAGCCCCCTTCCTCCTCCTCCCCCCAGGCTTGCGCCCACAGCGGAAGCAGCGTTCTCCCCAGGGGAACACCGCCTTTCACCGCGGGCTCCTGGCAGCGGCTGGGCAGGAGAATTGCAGAGAATTTCAGGGAGATTGCGGGGAGATGGAATAACAACTCTGCGATGGCATTTCCAAACGGCATTGATACCCAGCACAACGCCTCTTCTGACGCCCCCCCGCATCCGGCAGGAGCTTTGTTTATTAAACATTTACTCTGTTTGCACCGCGTTTCTGCAGCCTCCCGCAGCCCACGCCAGTTTAAGGGGGGGCACGTGGGGCGACCACCCCGCCCCAGGGCACCGCAGGCCCCACCACTGCCTGTCCCCGTGCCGGGGCAGGGACGGAGCAGCTCTTCCACCGGGGACGCGCCAGTGCTCCGGCAACCCTCGGCACCAGGAGCCGGGCTCCCCGGTGGGGAAGGTGCCGCAGCCCCCGCCGGGCTCTGACTCACCGCGTGTGACCCAGAGAAAGGGTTTCCCCCTGAAGCGCTGCCGCCCCGACCCCCAGATGTGCTGGGGCACGGAGAAGACCACGGCACACGGAGATGGGGACTGTCCTCCGCGCCGGCGGGGCCGGGGCACCCCGACAGGCGTCACTGGAGGCATTGCACCACGGCCTGACCTCCTGAAGGAACGCTGCGATAACCCGGAGCGTGACCGGCAGCCACGCGCGTCTGCGGAACGCAAGGAAGAGGCTGCAGAAGGGAAGACACCTTTAAATAACACCCCAAAACATGGAAACGTCATCTTTAAAGACACTCTTTATGATCACAGCCTTCATAATTCACTCCTTGTTCTCAAAACCAGTATATTTGAGAGGTATTTCGTGCCGAGAAATGCAATAGCAGGAGATGTCCCTCCGATACCAGCGGCACCCCAAGCTCCTCTCTTCATGCCCAGCCGCCTTCAGCAAGGCCAGGGCTGCGGGGCTGAGCCCACCTCCGCTGCCCGGGCAGGTCGGTGCGGGGCCATGGCTGCGGGGACAGCCCGGTGGCTCTGCCGCTGGCACTGGCGGTGAAGCCCTGGCAAACCCACGGGCAGAGAAGTGGTGGTGAGGAAAGACGGTGCACGAGAGGGGCTTGGCCACAGCTACACCCAGCTCAGCCCTGAGCCTCAGCATCCTGGCACGGCCCCGCGGGAACCGCAAAAGACGGGGCTTTTAGGGCCAGAGAGGCTGTAGGAAACCCCGCAGGGGCGATCCCAAAGACCCACAGGCATCTCACAGCCAGGAGAAGCGCTCCAGGTTACAGACCACGTCTGCCTCCCCGCTCCCCCCAGCGCCACGGGACCCTGCAGCCGGGACCCTGCTCTGAAGGCGTCCCAGGCAGGGCTGGGAGCGTCTCTGCAGCCCCTCGGCCCCCTCCCTCTGCCCCAGGCCAGGGCTGCAGAGCTGCTCCCAGCCCTGCCCGTGCCGCCTCTCCCCGTGGAGGCGAGCGCCAGGAGCGGGGCCGGCTCAGCCTGCCCCACGTCCCCAGGGCCCAGAAGCATCCCTGCGGGCGGCTTCCCCTTCCCGCCCTGCCGCTCACCTCCCCAGCCCCTCACGCAGGATTAGGTGTAATGAAAACCATGTGCTTTTCTAACCTCATTGTGCATCTCGTGTTTAGGGCCTTTGCTTTATCAGTTTTTATCCTGTGTAATATTCATCACACTGGTTTATTTATGGGCCCCCTCTTCGGGAAGGTATTTTTCAGGCCTGGTGAATAAAACATAAGCCTTTGCTGCTTGTCAGAGTGAATGCGGCTCCTCTGATGTCAGCCTGACTAACGGCCTTTAGTTTTCTCCAATGACTGCACTTTGAGAGAAATTTATTTGTATTTGGGTTCGCATTGGTCGGGGAGATGTGAATTCTTTTCCCTTCAGAATAAATGAAACTTCAGCTCTTCGGCAAGGAGTGGGAGCGGGACGGGCAGGCGCGGCCCCTCGGCCCGGAGGGACAGCGCAGGAGCGGGACCCCAGCGCCCGCGGCCCTGCCTGGACCCCCCCCAGCAGCCGGCCCGTGGGCGGGAGGGACGCAGGACAGGCTGGGCAGGGCTGAAGCAGCGAGCCCAGCTCTCAGCACTGCCCCGCCACTGGAAAAGCTCCCATCTGGAGCCCAGACCACGCCGGTCAGCTTCCCCCACGCTGCTGCGGAGCCCAGAGCCCTCCCAATGGCACCTCCGGACACAAAACTCCCTCCCCTCCTCTGGGACCCCCCCCAGGAGCTCTGCACCCAGTGCTGGGTGCTCCCCTGGCTCAAAGCAAAAACCAAAAGGTGCAATGAGCTCCTTTCCTGTGACAGCATCTCCACCCTGGAGGCCAGAAACACAGGTTGCCTCGGCCACGCTCTCAGAAACACGTGTTCGGCATTAGAAAAGACGATTCCCTGGATTGGAGCTGCCCTGCCTGCTCCTGGCTGCAGGCAGGGATGACGGGCACACGCTTGCGAGTGGAGCAATTAAACCCACCCAAGCTGGCTGCTGCAATTTCCCTGCGCTTGGGCAATGCCTCGAGTTCACAACTGACTCCGTTTACTGGCAGGCAGGCGGCGGGGTTTGGTCCCCCTCGCCACATGCCTGTGGAAGCTGAACACCACCACACGCACTCTGCGCCGGCAGCATTTTATACCCACTCTGCAGATAACGAGACAAATTATGCCCAAGAAGCCGGCATCTCACGCCGGCAGCACGAGCTGCTGGGTAGTTCAGCAGCATTAAGCGAAAGGAGGCAGAATCCTCCTCTGCAGCAAAGACCATCCCAAACAGTCGCAGCGAACACCAGCAACAGGCTATGGCCTCTGCGACCTGCTGAGCATCCATCCCCGTTGCGGCAGGACCTCCTGCCCACGGCACAGCTGAGCCTCTCCCTGCGCTCCCGTAGGGAAAGCGCTTCCCAAGCGTCCCACCAAGGCTGCCGCGCTGCACGGAGAAGCGATCACCGGTGTACCCTCAAAGCCCAGGTGCCTTTACACCCTCCCACCCGCTCAGCGCCGCATACCCGCGCACAGCTCTCCCCTCGCAGGGGTGCAGCAGCGGGCAGACACGCACGCCCGCACGCTGCCGGCACCGACGCGTCTCTGCACCCACGCACGGCCGAAGGCCAGCGCTGGCCCGTGCGGACGCACAGCCCTGCACGGCACGCGGTGCAGCGCGGCAGAGCCAGGCCGTCCCCGCCGCACAGTGGGGCAAACCCTTCCCTTCGCCGGTTAAGGAATTCCTGGCTGTGACCCAAAACTCCTATTAACAAATCAAACTATAAAAACCAACAGAAGCAGCCAGGAGATTTCCCTCCATCATCTGCTAATTTATAGGGTTACTGGTGTCAGCAGTTTAAAAGAAGCAAAATTCTATCAAAGAGCCACTAAAACCTGGCGCTGTGCGCTTTAAAACACTCACAAACGTTCATCTGAAAAGAGTGCTTGGGATATAATTCCTTGATGTTTAATTATTAATATTCCAGGCAAACTAGTTAAATTCTACTGAAGAGAAGGAGAAGCAATCAGAGTTAAAAATTAGCTGAAGGAGTATCATAAATCATTCTGGGGAGTATTTTGCAGAAGTCCCGCTGGAGCTGCTTGTGCCGAAAAGGAAGAGAGGGTCTGCCGTGCTCTGGGAAACTCGGAAGGGAGGAGAGGGAACCGGCTGCACACAGAAAGGCTACAGAGCACTTTCCAAAGCAACGTGGATCCCTGCTCCCCGGACAGCCGGGGAGCGGGCACAGGGACTAGCGCAGCGGCTCCATCCATCACAGGAGGTGGCTGCCGCTCTGACCTCCTCGGTTGGTCTCGGCAGCAGCTCTCCCGCACCGTCGCGCTCCGCCATCAGCGGCCCGGCGTGTGCCGCGGCTTTGCTCAGTCTATACGCTGACTCGTTTGTCAATACACCTCTCCGACGCTGATGGATGTGCCTCATCACCCTCGGTACCAGATAAGCTCCTCTTAACACAGGCGCTTCTGTAGCCCGTAATATTTGGAGACACCCCGCTGGCCTCCCAGACCCCGCCTGCCCCCTTCTCCCTGCCTGCTCAGCACCCCCAAACCCAGGACACGGGATCCTGGGGCTCGCCGCAACGCAAACCCAAAGCCGGCGCCTGGTGTCCCAATGCAGATCTCGGGGTGATGCCCAAAACTCCCGCCCGTGCTCTGAACAAAGCCCCCCACCCTCCCTCCGTGGGGTCAGCCCCAGCCCTGACACCACCGCACCCCACCTCCACGCCCCGCATCCCGGTGCAGCCGCCCTGCCCGGCACGGCGGCTGCCTGCCTGCTCCTCCCCTCCACCAGCACCGTCCCTGCCCCAGGCTCCTCAGACAGGGCTCTGCACCGCCTGTGTTACCGGGGGGTCCAACAGCCCCCTTACCGGTGGTCACCCCACCCGCCGTCTCCTAACCGGCCGCCCCAGCTCCACCGCAGCCTCTGCCGGGCAGCCCCCTCCCCTCTCTGGAGCAGACCAAGCCCCCAGCCCTGCAGGCAGCGCAGCACCTGCTGCCTGTACAGATTCTGGGTTCAAATCCACGCTTTTCTACTCTTTTTCAGCTTCCAATTTCTTTTCCAATATGCTTTCAGAAATCCCTCCAAATCCCCTCGGCACAGCTCGGGGGGGAAGACAACAGACAGCTCTGCTGAGCCAACCTCCTGCATCTTACTGGGTTCACAGGAACCACATACTGGGGCCTCCCGGTTCCCGGATCACGCACTACGGTTTTCTTGCCCCTCTCCTCTCCCTTCTTTGCAGTTTTGTTTTACTTATCTAGCAGAAAATGAGGGAAGCCAAGGCTTCTTGCTGCTTCATCTTGATTCAGTCAGTTTTATATCCCACAAATGCATATGCAGATTTCTCCTCTTCTTTATTTGTTCATTAAGACTTCAATAAAAATGTTATAAAAATGCCCTTTTTTGTTGTTAATTGCAATTTCTGTTTTAATATGCAAGTTGTGCCGGCTCTCCTCAGAGACTCCCCAAGCCTCTCTGTAAATAATACAGCCGCCCCAGCCTAACGTGCCCTGCCTACCGCGTATTTACATGGCTGTGGAAGCCCAGCTGGGGCAGCGGCCGCGGCACCTCCTCTAGACCAGCTTCTCCTCCGCTGCCCCCCGCACGGGGCGTTCGGCACAGAGCTCCCACCGCCGCCCTCGGAGGCATCGCTGGCCCTGCGCTGCATCCCCCGTGGGGCACCCCCAGCCCCGAGCAGCAGGGCAGGACCGGGCAGCTCAGAGAGACTCCCCCCCCCAAGCCCACGGCATCCCGGTCCAGCCCCGCGGGTCCCTGGCATTGCGGGCAGCAGCGCGGCCTCGGCCAGGAGAGCAAGGAAAGCACCGCCGGAAGGTGCCGCGGGCGCCGGATCAGGCCAGGAGCAAGCTCTGCTGAGGCTGCGAATGCTCCGCCGCACACAAGGTCACCCAGCAAGGGGCAAGGAAGATTTCCAGCCTGCGCGGGTGTCACCCGGGAGGTGGGTGCTGTGCTTCCAAGGGCCAAACCCACCCGCAGGGACTCTGCGGAAGCCTGGGCAGACGCCAGGGACGCAGGCACCTTGTTCATCTCCGGGTTGCTATAAGGCTTTATAGATTGCAGTGCCACCATTCAGCAATTCCCCAACACTTTAAAAGGCCCTATTATCACTTGCCTGTGCCTTTGTGCAACACAAGTCATTTCGCTCTGATGTTTCCCATATTGAGTGTCTGCCTCAGGCTGAAATTTTGAGGGAAGTTTTAGCGAGAACGGTTCAAACATTTCCGAGAACAAGGCTGTGGAAAAATGCTGTTTTGACACATTAAAAAAAAAAAATGTTCTACAACTCTAGTGCTCAGAAACCTCTCCACCTTCCTGCAGCCCGGTAAGGGCAGGAGGCAGCGGGTGCCCCCGGTTCCCACACCCCACCGAGCCCCTGCCCACCCGAAGCTCCAGCGCTACGCACCACCACGCACGCAGCAGCCATTGCTTCTCCTGCGCCTCTCCCCCTCCCCATAAAGTTAGAGAATAAGTCAAGAAAACAGCAAAGCTGCAAGGCACCAGGGCACAGCCCAGCTCAGCCCCTGCGCTCCCCCCTCCCCAGCCTCTCTGTGCGAGAGGGTCCGACCCTGCAGCAGGACAGCCGCTACATGTCGCATCCCTTCTGGTACGTATAAAGCACGCAGCGCAACAGCACTCCCCACCCCGTTTTTACCAAAAGCTGGGCTGCGCGGCACACGGCCGGCTTGCCCCGAGCTAGACCTGCCACAGAGGTGACAGAGCCGGGGCTGGGCAGCCTCCATGGCTGGGACATCCCCGGGGAGCAGAGATCAGCTCCCCAGCTGCCCGGCACCAGGGAGTCATTCACACCCGACCCAGGGCGGCAGAGCCCGGCCCAGGGGCTGGGAACACACCGCTTGGGCTCAGGTAACCCAAGTGCCCCTCAACAGCAACCTATGAGAATCGAATTAAATAAGAAGGGGTATGGCCATCAAACACAAGAAAACGAAGCTGTTAGAGACTCAAACTCATTAAATGGCTGTGATAACACTTTATTTTAATGGTACATTTAATTCATACTTAATTCCAGGGGAGCTCCGACAGAAGCCCCTGTGGCATCCACACAAAGAGCAGATAAATGGCTTGTACTTAGTGCCGAGACAACGAGCACCCGACTGACAACTCCAGCGTGGCCACGCACGAGGAATGTGTTAACAGAAGATACATCCTGTGACGTGTATCACTGGCGTATTTGATAACGCATCCTCAAGAAACAGGTTCAAAGGGACGGATAGCTCTTCGGTGCCCTGACAATAGGGATTAGCAGGTAAGCACAGGGTCTACGCCGGCAATTTCTACCTGCTCTCACGCCTGCAAAATTCACAAGTGCGAGGGGGAGCAGGAAAGCAGGGGGGCACGAAGGGACCACGGGCTGGAACAGCAGCAGCAACACGGCAGCAGAGCGGGTGCTCGCTTGCAAAAGAATTTGGTAACCGGCAGCCAGAAACTCCAACTTCTGGAGTGAAAACAGCTCCTGCCAGTGCTGCTGCAGCAGCAAAACACAGCAAAATAAACCCAGGAATTAGCTTGGCATAACTACCTCTAACAGCCTACCAGTCAGCAGCAAAATCAACTTTCTGGTTGCTAATTCTGGATGATTGAACTGCACAAAGCTTAAGATTTCTTTATGCCATCATTTTTCACTCTAAAAAAATTCAAGAAAACGTTGGGCTCTCGTGGCAAATGCCTGTTTTGGAAGCAAGCTGCTCTTGTGTATCATATTGTTCTGGTACCGCATCACAATCTATCAAAGTCGGAGTCCCCAGAGCAAGAGAAATCAAAACATCATGAATAAAGTGCAACTTTAAAACTCCAGTAGTCTGACAGTGTTAGACTAAGCCTTCTAACATGCAGCGTTGTATTGATGCTTTCCCCTAATAAAGTCAATGCTGGCCTAGCCTCACTGCCTACAGCGCATTTGCTCAATTAGAGGAGAACAAATAAGGCAACAAGCCAAGATGGAAGTGGTAAACACTGCGCCGAGCTCACAGGGGCTGCTGCAGCCAAACCGCGGGCACCTGCAGGTGCCCGCTCTGAACCTGCTCTCTGCCTGCACGCTGCCGGCCCCGGGGCGGGGATGAGGGATGTCTGCGCCTCTCCCCTCGACCCTGCCGGGTCTGTGGGGCCGAGCACCCACCCGAGCGGGTGCAGCACCCGCCGTGGGACCGGGCAGCTCAGGGCACAGAAGATGCTGTGGTACGTTATCCAGACGTGGCATCGGCTCTGCAGCTGCTCCAGGACCTCCCTCTCCCTGAATCGGGGTCACCGCTCCTCGGGACGGGGACGCAAACCCATGCAGGGTTTTCACTGCTGTCCCTCCCAGCCTTGCAGAAACACCCGACTCCTGCTTGCACACAAGCCGCTAGCAGTGCTTTTAAGCACGGCGCGTACGCGCTCAGCTCCCTTGTGCCACTGGAGCCCGTGCGCCGGAGCCTGCTGGGGGCCTGCCGGCGCTCCCGGCACCCCGTGCAGCAGCACGCTCCGGGTCTCCTTGGGGCCGTCCCGCTGCACGGGCTCACCGTGTCCCCCCAGAGCGGGCGGATCGCTCTGATCCTCCCCGACATCTCCAGCAGGCAGAGGCACCCTGGCTGCTGCGGGCAGCGGTGTTTTCTTGCCCTCGCACAGTGCCTCTGGCTCTTGGTTAGCATTTTAAAGGCAATTAGAACAGCCTGAGCCATGAGATTTGTCAGCTCTGGCTCGAGCGGCCAGGCAGCGCAGAAGGGTCATGCTGTCACACCTCTGCCACTGCTTAAGTCGTCCACCTCGGTGCAGGGGCCGGAGGAGAGCTCCAGTGAACCGAGCGAGAGGCAGATCAATACCCGATTCACCCGCGCAGCCCTGGGGAGATGGGCAGGGCACCCATTTCACAGGTGGAAACACATGCTGCGTCATCACGAGCAGCCAAGGATGCACAGGCTGCAGCGACGCAAGCCGGCCGAGCGCCTGGCCCACTGGGAAGGCACCGAGGGTTCCCCTCAGACCCCCCACCTCCCGCTCTGCCCGGTGCACCCCGGAGCTGTCAGAGCGGGGCTCAGCCTTGCCACCTCCCACAGCCGAAACCAAGCGTCCCCCAGCGGGTCCCTGTCCTCCTGCCGCCATCTGCGCCAGCATCGAGCGCTGCCATTTGGAGCACAGGGCGGAGGTAAGCAAAGGAAAACCCCCCCTGCCACGAAGAGCGAGCGGGAGAGCCGGGCAGCCGCAGGGCAGGAGAACCGGGCGCGCAGTTAACTGGACGGAGCCGGGCCGGTCGGTGCAGAGAACAGGAAACACGGGCAGGAGCTGCAGCAGGGCTGGGGGAAGCCAGGCAGGTGGCAACGCAGGAGGGGGAACAGAGACAAAGACCAAGGCAAAAGGGATGACAAGGGCAGAGAGGAGAGGGGCTGCGGGCAGGACTGGCCACCTCGCGCTCCGGACCAGGAAACGCGATTTACGCCGGCCCCGTTGCTCACTCCCCGGCCCGTCTCCACGAGGGAAGGGCGAGGGCTGCAAGGCTCTGCCAGCCCTCCTGGGCAAGGAGACCTTCACTGCCCAGGAGCAGCCGGCAAAGGCCCTGCCGCCGCCCCGCCAGCCCGGGGCACCAGCGCAGGCTCACGCCAAGCGCCACGAATGGCCCATCGGCACGGAGAGCACAGGAATTAAAAAGCCTCCTGCGTGGCCAAGTCCATCACCTCTCAGAGCGGCTCTTCTGGGCTGGCAAATGGAAGAGCGAGGCTGTAATAGAAAATCTCCCTGCAGCTCCATCCAGCCTAAGAAGAATTAGATCAGAGCAGCCGAAATCCCCCCGGTGCCAAGCGCTCCCAGCCTCGCCGCCGGTGCTGAGCCCGGGGAGATGTGCAGGCAGGGCATGCAGGCAGGGTGTGTGGGCAGCTCACGGCACCGCGGGCTTCGCCAACGCCAAGACCTCGGAGACCTCGCCCCCCGCCGAGGGCAGCATCGAGCGCTGCGGGAGCTGGCATGCTCCCAGCGAGGTTGACGTGAACCCAGGTAGGGAAAGGACGGGGCTCGGCTCAGCGGGTGCCCCGCATCGAACCAGCGCGCGACTCGGAGCAGAGTCGGGACCCAGCCCTGCCGGCAGCACCGCCTGCCGCACCACAACGGCAGAAGGGCCCCGGCCAGAGCCCAGCCCCGGCGAGCTGCAGCATCGGCCGAGTCCCAGGCTCCTCACCCACGCCGCCTCCCTCCGCCGGGCTCCCGCTGCCAGGGCTGAAGGGCACACAACGCCGTGGCTGCAGCACGCAGACCTCCCGCGATTCCCCCTCAGCCCCTTCTCACTGCGAGGGCCTTTCTCTGCTCCCATCTGAGGAGGCACGCAGGCATTTTTTTGCACGTTTTAAAGCTCTGCCACATCCCACTGAGCCCCTTCTCTCACCACCAGCTCTAAATCCACAACCCCGCTGTGGGATTTCCACCTGGCCACCGCCCCCGCCAGCGCAGCGGGGAGGGATTGCAGCACCTCAGCTCGGCGGCAGCGATAATCCTCTGCCTCGTCAGCGTGGGGAGCAGCCGGCAAGAAGGACGGCTGGAGCTCGCGGGGACCCCGATGCCAGCGCCGCCTGCCCCGGCTCCCAGCAGCAGGAGGGAGCTCCTGCCCAGCCGGAGGGTGCCGATCCTGCGGCAAACCCGCTCCGGCCGCTGCACCAAACCCAGCCGCCAGAAAAGGCTCTTTTCAAACAATCACAGCCCCATAGGTCGGGGCTTTACCCCCAGGAGATCCGGGCTGGGGGGGCAAGGGGACGGAGCAGGTACAGAGCTGCCTTCTGCTTTGATGCAATTAGTTAAAGCACAACTCAAAGTCAGTGCTGGATGAGCGGCGTTTGCTATGACAGACCCTCCTCGCCTCTGTGCTCCTGTCACGCCTGTCAGGCACTCGCGCTCCCCTTACTCCTCTGCCCCTGTCCCCCCAGCACGCCCCATCTCCCCGCTGTCCTGTAAAGCCCCCCGCCTACCCTGCCCTATTGCTGGGAACGCACAGGGCACCAGTACAGCAGAAGGATTTAATTGCATGTCAAAATTAAATCTCTTTTGATGAAGAACAATTCAACTATGGCTCTGCCTAATCAAATTAACAAAGTCTTTTTTGATTTTCAATTATCTTCTTCACTGGAACACTTTATCCGGTGCTCCTGCGATACAGCTGACAAGCCCCGACTAACAATTGAGGTGTTTTGCTGCGTTTCAGCAAGGCAGGGCGACCACGGCAGCGCTCCTCCGCCTGCCCCCCTCACCGAGCCAGGAAACAACCGGAGCAAATGCACAAGGTTAAGTAACACCCGCAGCCCCTCGCTGCGGCGCGGCCGGACCCCCGCCTCCACGGCTGGGGATGGACCAGCTCCTCTCCTCGCCGGGATGCCGCCACAACAGGCCCGGTGGAAGGGCTGCACTGGGACCATCCCACCACAGCACCCACGCTAGCGCTGCTGTAACACCCTCCCGGAGACTGGAAGGGCCGACAGCCTGAAACACCCTCACCGTCACCCCAACCCAGGAGCCTGCAGACCTGGGGACAGCCAGCAGCCACACCATGCCCTGCGGGGGGAGCAGGGAGAGGGGACCCGAGGGAGCCCACCCACGAGCTGGGGGCAGCGGCAGCACCCTCCTCGGGAGGAAACTGTGCAGACGCAAGCACCCAGTGCCTCTTCAGCAGCACCCACGGCTGCCCGCCTCCCCAGGGCACCCGGGCCTGCGGCGCCCGTGTGCTCCCCAGCCCGCTGGAGCGTGCCAGCCCCCGAGCTGCAGCGGCAGGGCTGGAGCCCACCAAAGGGGAGCCCAGCAAGACGGAGAGTCGAGTCGTCCTGCCGGGGCCCGGCATTCACCGCGCGCAGGCCAATTATCACTCAGGCATCACACTCAAAGGTCACTTAAGGAAGAGAACCGACTCGTGTGAAAATGTTAATAGAGAGGTTGGTGCATCCATTACAGGGCGCAGAGCGCCTGCCTGACCCTGGCAGAGGACGCAGCAGTGCCCGCAGTGCGGACCACTGGTGCTGACCGCCCTGCCTGCGCCCAGAAGGAGCCTGGACCCCGTCTCCGAGGGGAGCAGCCAGGCGGGCAGCGAGGAGGGGCAGGAGATGTGCTAGCCTGCCAGACCGCAGCGGTGGGCAGCACGCCTGGCAGAGGACAGGCAGACCCTGACAATCTGCAGGCAGCAAACAAGCACTGAGGCTGCCCCGAGCTGCCCAGCCCTGGAGCGTGCAGGCCCTGGTGCCCTGAGGAACAGCTCCATCCCCTCCCCTCCTACCAGGAGCATCAACTCCCCGGTGAGGATGGAGCTCCCTGCGCTCCCCCTCCTGACAGACCCCAGGGACCTGCGGGAGAGAACAGACGGCACCCGGCCCCAGCGCCCCGGAAAGGGGCCCATCCCGCACCCTGGCCAGTGCCCGCTCACCTGAGCACCCCCGCCAGCGGGGCTGTGCACACCCACCTCGGGCCCTGGAGGAGCTCCCAGCTCCCTGCAGCTGGAGAGGGACATTAAGCTCCGATGGGAGGACAAAATGTATTAAAAGATGCTAATTTAATTAAAAGAACACGACAATGGCTAAATTAGCAAGTGAAGGAGAACTCCTCTCTGTAATAAGGGCACAAATACAAGGGCGCGGGGATGCAGCAAGGCAGAGGCCCAGGCTGAGCTTCCCCACTGCTCGAGGACAGGGTCTGAAGGACCAGCGCACCTCCCCGTCCGGCTGCAGATGCTCAGCGCACGCAGGCGAGCGCGCAAGACTCTTCCCCCAGATCATCCTCCACCTTGCAGCCTTCTCCCTGCCACCGCGGGCGTGCTGGGGAGCCTCCAGCAATTCCTCCTCCTCCTCCCTAGCACGGTTTCTGCTCCCAAACACAGGCTACAGCATCTAATCCTACCGCAAGGTCTCTGGGGCAGGGAATGGGTTTTTATCGGTAACTTCCACTGCATTTAAACAGCGACTGAGCGGAGATCTGCCTTCTCCCCGCGATGCCGGGGGAGCACGGCCCACGCCGCTGCGAGCGGGGGGAAGGAGGGAGCCCCTTCCGCTGCTCCTGCTCCCATCCCCGTGAGCTTCCCCGGCAAGCCCGGAGCAAGCTCCGTCCTGCAGCGCCTGCGGAGCTCTGAGCGCAGCTTTATTCCCTTTTTCGCTTTATTAGGCTGTTTTCAAGGGAAACCATCTCAATTCGTATCGACCGGCTGAGCAGTGCCCCTGCCTGCGGGCTGGCAGCCGCCCCAGCGCGTGTCCCCCCCCTCCCCGGCCCCGCGCGCTGCCCAGCCGCGGGGCAGCCCCTCTGCCACGGGGCTCCCTGCCGCGCTCCGGCCCACGGGGGGCTCGGCCACGCGTGTGTTCCCACAGCGGCCGGGCCGGGCTGCAGCACCGCTCGGGCGGCGGCAGGACGCAAAGCCCGGGCAGGCGGGCAGGCAGCGGGCGGGCAGGGCAGGCAGCGGGCAGGGCAGGCAGCGGGCAGGGCAGGCAGGGCTCGGCTCCCCGGCGGCCGCCCCGCCCCGCCCCGGCCCGGCCCAGCCCGGGGCCGCCCGCCCGCTCCCCGCAGCGGCCCCGGCCCGGCGCGCAGCCGCCGCCCCCTGCCGGCAGCCCGGCCCCGCCGCCGCCGCCGCCGCCCCCGCTCCCCGCCCGGCCGGAGCTGCCGCCAACGCCTGCCCGGGGGAAGCCGCCCGCCCCCTCCGGTGGCAATCCGTCCCCTCGTGTCCCGCAGACACGGCCCCCCCGCTCCCACCGCCACACGCTGCCCATCGTCTCAGGCCCCAGCACCGAAGCCCGTTGACGGCGCGTTCCCCCTCCAAGGCCCCGCAGTCCCGCGGGTACGGGATCTGGGGACGGGACACCCCGGTGCGTACACGGCTCCCCGTGTCCCGCACCCTTCATACCGGGATCACAACGCGCAGGGACGCGCACACGGCTGCGTGTCAGACAATCACGCGCCTGCCAGCCGCCTTCCGCAACGCAGAGCGGAGCGGGAGCACAGGAGGCCCGCGGGATTCGCAGGCCTGGAGGCCGGACTGGTTTAGCGCGAAGAGCTGGAGGATCCCCCAGCCCAGCCAGCGCCGGCAGCGCTCCCCGGCTGTCCCGGCACAGGGGAGCTGCTCCGAGTGCCCGGGCAGAGGAGGGGGGGGCTCGGTAGCGGGGGCAGGCGCCCTGGGAGCCCACCCAGTTCTGCAGCACCAGCCCGGTGGCACCAGGGCACAGCGCAGCCTCGGATGGGACAACGTGCCCCAGTGTTAAGGCTCTGCTTACCCTTGGGGTGACCTGGACCGGTGGGCCAGGAACGGCAGCCCCATCCCTCCTCCTCCTGCCATCGCTGGGTACGGCAGCGAGCGCGCGGAGGGACTGGAGGGACACATGGACGCTGCTCATCCACAACATCGGTTGCTTCCAAAGAGAATATTTGATTCCCTCTTCATGGATGAAGGGATGGGCTCCCATTCCCAGGTCTCTCCACTTCTGCTCCCTTTTGTGCATTTTCCAAAGAGGGGTTGATCACATCCTGGCAGATGCTGGGAGCAGACGCCTAATGGAGGCCATCTGCCACATTTCACAGGGAAAATTATTCAAACTCACTAGGACTTTAATTTAATCAGCTGGCACTGAAGTGGGCACTGGGCTTTCGCATGAGCAGGTGTGGGCACAAATCGGCAAAGGCAAGGCAAGTGTTTCATCTCCGTTCACCAAGCCCACGGAACAGGAGCTAACGGCACTGCCCGGCCAGCGCCTCCACTGGCACTTCTCACCAGCGTAAAGGCTCAACTCGCACCGCGCCTCGGGCGCTCTGCTACCGAGGAGCATTTCCATTAGGAAAGCTCCTCGAGTAACCCCAGCATTCGGGAACCACAGCGCGTAGGGAAGATTCATTGCTGATGACACGAGACCAGATGGGGCATCGGTTACAAGTGGAAGGAGTCTGCTGGCCCCGCTCGCAGGCGCATTCATCCCCACCAGCGTCCCTGCAGACCCGCAGTGCTGCTAACCCAAGGCCGAGCTGTTCAGAGGGAAAGAGCAGGAGGGACCCACCCCTGGGGACTCCGCAGCTTCGTTCAGAGCAGCCGCGGGTGCTGCACGGAGCTCACCCACCTTCCTAGCCCCTTCCCATCCTGGATGAAACCACCCCACCCTCGTTCCCCCAAATGCTTCCCATATGCGAAGCGACAGATCGATTTACTGCAAAGAGGGGGAAGCACCAGCCTGGCACTTGGAAAAGGGGACAGGAAGAAAGGTGCCGTCTGTGCCGCGTCCTCCGAAACCTCTGCCTTACCCAAACGCGAGGCAACTTCCCTGAGCCCAGCGGCTCTCAGCTCAGACGCGCCTGGTGCACACCGTTACCCTCAAGAAGAGATAAAAACGTGTCTGTCGAAGACAGGAGGCTAACCCAACACGGCCTCTGCTTGAGGCATCTGCACAGAGAGCTGGGATCTCTCTAAGCGTGTGGTGTCTCCTCGCTGCCTCCGTCACAGGCCACAGGGGACGTGCAGGAGCAGCCCACCACAGCCGCCCCGCACACCGCGGGCCCACAAGCGTGCAGTGAGCTCCTGCCGTGGAGTAAAAGGGGAAAAGATACAAGTGCAACGCAGCACAGGGAGGGAGACGGGGACACAGGTCCTGGAAATGGTTCACTGAAGTCCTCATTTGATCACCGTAAGCAGAACCCACCTGCACTGCAGAGAAGGACAAAGCCTCCAGCAAGCCCCTGCCAATCTGATCTAGAGCAAAATTCCTTCCTGACCCCAAATCTGGGGGCACATTCACACCCAAGCCAGTAATTATGTCATATCATGCAAATACAAGGCATTTACCATCTTCTCTCCCATCAATCGTATCACTTTCTCCCCAGCATTACAGCATGTCCAGACTCAACTAAAACACATTTTATCAAGCGTAAGCTCACCAGCGATGGCCCCACGCAGACATCGCACAGAGCTGGGGGTGCCCGTGGCCCCGGGGCTCTGCCGTGCTGTTGGTTACTGTGCAGCTGAACCCCCCACGGGCACCAGCCCCTGCCGCCTCGCCCCCCTTCCCTTCTACCAGCTTCCACGGCCACTCCAACCGGCATGTTCCTATTGACACAGGACATGAACGGCATTATCTGCCTTTTGCAGCAGTCACCCAGAAGCCTGGTACCTCAGCTCCCGCCGGCAGGCCCGCTGTTCCCCCGCAGCGTGCCACCGCATGCCCCTCGCCAGCGGATCGCTTGTCTGAGCGGTGCAAGCTCCAAGCCTGGGCTGAGCTCTCCCTCCCCGGCAGGACGCTGCCGCAGGTGGGATGCGGCGTGAGCGGCCCGAGCCCGTCCCTTCGGCACCACGCGCATCCCCAGGGCAAACCCAGGTTCTCTCATCCCTGGGGCTACTGGGAAACTTCACTCGCCTGCCTGCTCAGGAGCTTTCCAAAAGGCCATGGTCCAGCTTAGCTGGAAAATCCATGGAGCTAGAATGAAATTGGGCAGAGAGGGAACGGGGATAACTCGGCAGCTGCTCACATTTAGTTTGCACCTTCTTTGCCAGTGTGGAAGGAAACAAACAACCTGTGAAGGGAATGGAGTGCAGTGATTCATTACCCCTGATGTGTGATGATGGCTTAATTATTTTTCTAACTGGGGAGAGACGCTTTCTGACAGCAGGTGCAAATTAATTCTCCACTGTTTTAAGGAGTGATCGGCCCAGGACAAGCAGAAAACTGGAAAACCTAATTAAATCGGGAGCTGGGTGGAATAAATGGAGCGGGGAGTTTGTTTGCATGGTGCTGATGGATATTAACGATTGCTGGTGAAGGCACCAGGGCTCCCAGCAGGAAAGTGGAGCTGTCTTAGTGGCTTCATGTGCCCAGGCTTTGACAGTTTGGGGCAGGAGGTGTCATGGTAGTCACAGCACGTGCTACTACTGTGCACAGACGGGGAAAACCAGGGCTCTCCCTAGGGAGAGGCATCGACCGCTCTGCATGGTGAATGGAGGAGGATGCGTCAGCAGGCTGCCGGCCAGATGTGCAGCACCAGGGACCCGCCAGTCCCTCCAGGCTCCGCATCCCTCGAGGGCAACAGGGCCCAGCACCCAGTTACTGAGCCACCAGCACCCGCCTGGGCAGGGGGGCCGGGCAAGACGTCTGTCCCATTTCTGTGCAACCAGAGCAGGGGCGGGTTAAACATCTCCGGAGGTGCCAGTGCCTGGCCTCCAAATCTCCGGCCCAGGCTTCCAGAAGCGCGCAAGGAGCTAACGCAGCTCTTCCCACCCCAGCTCCGGCAGCGCCGCATTTCACCGCCGCAGAACGGTGCCTGCACACGGAGCCAACACTGTCCGCTGCTGCAAAGGAGCATAAAAAATAACCAACACCTGAAGGGTTTTGCCACGCGGGGGAGCAGCCCGGGACTGATCGGAATATTGTTAGCTCCGTAATCAGGGACGAAAGAGTTTCTGTTGAACAGTTGCCATGGAAACACTATTTATACTTTCCTGCAGCTCCAGATCCCGGCTCCCTGACCCCAGCCTGGCCACCGCTCTGTCCCGCTGCCCAGGCAGCGTGGCCCTCGCAGAGGCCGGGGGTCCCCATCGCACCCTCCCTCCGCTCACGCTTCAGCCCCCGGGGGCTCGAGCCCCTCTGCAATTGCCAGCAAGATCCCACGGCCTCGGGGGGCTGAGCCAGCAGCTGCACGGCGGGGCTGTTCCCCAGCCGCGTCCCAGAGCGTCCCCAGGGATTTCCAAGGGAAGCGGTGCCTGGAGCCCGCCCTGTCCCACGCACGTGCCACGGCCCAAGGCCGCCCACGGCTGCCCATCGCCTCCGTCGGGTTGCCCCGTGCCCAGCAGACCCGCAGCCAGGAGAGCACCCCGAGCTCGGCGTTTGCAGAGTTGCTCGAGAAGAGCCAGCAAGCCCACAGCGGAGGAGCTCGCTGCTCCCCAGCACACGCGCCTGCCTCTGCGGCATCCGAGCCCCAGCTCAGATGATGCAAAGCTGGAAGTGGGAGAGATCATCAGCATCAGGAGGTTACACGGGTGCCCTGTTCTCCCTGCTCATCCTCCCACCCGGGGATTTTGTGCCTGCCTGTGGCTCTCGGCCCCACTCGCGCCCCCCCAGCACCCCGGGGGGCCCCTCCAGACTCCTGAGCCTGCCTGCTGGGCTGCTCTGCCAGTCACCCCCCCGCTCCACCACACCAGCAACGCTGGGAAAAAGAGCCCTAATTGCTTTTTGTTTTTCTGCTTCTCCCATCATTAAATCCCTTCTTCATCCCTAATAGTTTGGGATTATATGAAGGTTAATATGTTTCAGGTTCCACACAAGTACAGCTAATTAACAAACAGTCCCCTCAATTCCCTTTAATGCCTACACATGTAATGCGATCTCTGCAATTACCTGCTTCCCAAAGCCATTACAAACCACAGAAAATTAGCTGGAACAGGTGATAAAAACCTTCTTTTATTGGTTCATAAAAGGAGCTGATCTCCGGGCAGCAGCTCTCCACCATGTAGCTGGAAGGGGCCAACACCCTTCCCCAGGCAGCCTGGCCAGGATCCCTCCCTGCTCCCAAAGAGCCCTCAAACACCATCTACTCCAGCCCCGAGCTTCGCCTTCCCTTCGGTGGTTAAGCCCAGACTCGCTGCTTCAGACCACAGCACTCAGTAAGAGCCAACCCTGCTTTCTACCGATGAAAATGAGTCTGTACTTAAAACCCACAGAGATGCTGGGGGTACCCCAGGCGAGGGAGCAGAGCTCTGCTCCCAAGGAACACCCTCGCAGGCTTGGTCGCACAGGGTGAGAGCAGAGCCAAAGCTCGTCCTGGCCCAGGGTGCCCAGGGCTGGCACGTTTGTCACTGTCCTGAAGCACAGCTGAGCCACCATCCCTAGGGAGGCACAGCTAAAGCACCCAGGGACAGGGAGAGAGCTGCTCACCCTCCAACCCCCGAGGGAAAAGGGGAGAGAACCTAAAAAGCAGGAGAGCCCTCATCCACCTCCCCATCCTCCCAGAGAAAGAGCATCCTCCGCAGACTTCATGAGGGACGATGGATAAACCTCCTTCGCCCTCACTTAGCCCCGGCCAGCGCTCTCTGCCTGGGGAGCTGCACTATTCCTGCAGCAATTGAAACACTCGCAGTTAAACTACTTCATGTCTGCTTTTGGGAGCCACAGAGGGAGAGACCTAGTGCCAAGGAACACAATGAGCTCCCAGCAAATTGCTCCATTGGTCTATTAGCCCTCGTTAAAAACCTGTACCTATCAGGCAAGTTTCAATTTCCAGCTACAGGATCTTGTTGTGCCTGTGCCTGCCAGATGAAAGAGCTCTCTAATAATCAGCATCTCCTCTGCTCCGTGATTTACGCTGCAGCAGCGATGCGTGGGCTCTCTCCAGAGCCTGCGGGCCCGGGGAAGCACCAGCTGCGGACCCCAGCCCAGCACAGGGCTTCTCTATCGCCTGCACCCAGGGCGAGCTGCAAGCCGGCCAGGCGGGCAACGGCAGCAGCGGGCACCGTCCTCCCCTCCCCAGCACCCTGCAGCTACGGGGATGCCCCAGCACCCAGATCCCACATAGAGCGGGGAAGCCAACCCCCAGGGTTGTTCAGAGCAAAGGGACCAGCTCAGCAGACAGGAGGGACCCCCCCCAGCGGGGTGGCACAGCGGGGTGGCAGGGCACAGCCCTCCCGGGCACAGCCCAGGCACCCCCCCAGCAGCCAGCGTCCCCCCATTTCTGCAGGGGCTCAGCTCCCAGCTCCTCCAGCACCGGCACGGCCGCAGCCTTCCCAAGGGAACCGCGCTGCGGCTCCTGCCGGGCAGAAGCAGGCAGGGTCCCTGCGCCAGCAGGGTCACCGTTCAGCTCCTGAAGGCAGCGGTACATCTGAAAGTCTCGGGCTGGTCTTTAGCAGAGGTTTCTCCGTATCACGCAGCCAGCAGAGCCGTGCACAGCCCAGCGGGGATGCCACGGGCCCGGGCGCGACGCCAGGCAGGTGCCCGGCTCTCGGGGGTGCTGCTCATCACGCCCCATCCCACGAGCGCTGGCCGGCCTCTCCACAACGGCATCTTATCTTCTCAGCATCCTCCCCGAGTGCCCAGAGCACCCTCCAGTGATGGACCTCCTGTGCGAGAGCTTCTTATACATGTAAATTGGGAACAGCCTCGCAGCACAGGAGGAGAATCACTGTAAACAAAATCTCTGTTGCTGTGGAAACCATTAAAAATAGATTCCCCACGCTCCCCCTTTTGTGCTGGGTATTATACAGCTGGGTTCCTTCATTCCACATTATTATTACTTTTTAATTATGAATAATTTCCTCCCTTCTATAGGAAGATGGAGTAAAAAACGGAACTTTCAAAACAAGGGGCCTTTAGGATATGTTTCAATATGCAAATGAAGGCAAACATGCATTCTGTACTGTTTACGCCACAGGGTAAAAATCTTTATGCATTAACCCTTCCCGTGCCACGTTCCCTATTTTCTCCCCTTTCCTTCAGCCAGGAAGGCCAGGGCGCCCTCAGTCCCGCAGAAGCTGGCTCAAGGATGAAGGCAAAGAGCAGCAGCACGGATGCCCGGGGTAACAACGCTCCGTCCTGGGGGGACTGCGACAAGCCGGGTGCGGTGCTCTCCTGCCAGCCCTGCCGCGCTGGGGCAGACCGGCCACTGCCGCGCTTGTCTGCCCGCAGCCCTTGGACACCCCGTGGCAGGGACGCTCTCATGGCAGGGACCAGGACAGGAGCGGTCCCCGATGGTCAGAAACATCAAGACCAGCACAACTTCTGCAGCCTCAGCCCCTGGCGTGGAGCAACCCGCAAGCGTCAGGCGAGCATCGCAAGCAGGGAGGGAGGGGGCACACTGCCCCACAGGGACGGGGCGCAACGAGTCCCCGTCTCACTGACAAGTGACAGAAATCCCACTTAACGCCGCCGTCCTGTGGCACTCCCCTCTCATACGGGATTCAGTCTCTGAGCAGAGGAAAGATTTAAAATTATTTGGAAAAATATGGGACCTGGGAAGATGGTCCCATTCCAGAATCTGACTCAGTCGCTATTTGCAGCCCTAGTCAGCGGGAGAGGATGCTCCTCCATCGGGAACGCGGTCAGCCACCAGCATCATGCTGGGTGCCAGCCGAGGACCTGGCAGCAACGCACCGCGGGCAGCTCCTGCCGGCCCTGCCAGCAAGCGGACGCCTATGTCCCCCAGCACGCGCGGGCCAGGCGGAAGGTTCCCAAGCAGGCTGGCCCCGGCCCATGGCCATTGGTTCGCTGCCTCTGCACAAATTTCACGCTGCCATGGAGGAGCAGATGGACGGCCCTGGGAACCCTCCCAACGCCCGCTGAGCGAACGTCCTGCCTGCTCTGACAACGCGCTGCCCGGCTCCGCACGAGCCGATGGCAGAGGTCAGACCCCCGCGCCTGCCCCGGGATGCTGCTGAGCACAGAGCGCACAGGGCTGCGGGACAGACATCTGTCCATTTGTCCACAGTGACCCAGCTCAAGATAAGGAGCCGCACAAGCAACAGCCAGCGCTGATGGGTCAAGGACACCCCGATCTAATTCCGTTCCCCAGAAGGCTACCAGGTCTCTCGATACAGGCGGGAACGTGACTTTGGGAAAGCTCCTGATACCCCATTACACAGCACTCGGAAATAAAGCAGAGCAGCATGGTCCAGCCAGAAGCATTGCAGCATGGGCACAAAATGGGCTGGAAAACCATGAACAGGCCTGTCTTGGGAGCATCTGATTTTCATAATAAAGCACAGGAACTTTCCTCCGGTTTCCTGCAGATACCAAACCGGGACAGGGCTAGACCGGGAGAGGAGAGGGCAGAGGCTGCTCCGCAGCAGGCAGGAACCAAAGCGGCACGTGATGAGGAGGGGGCACCCAGGCAAGGAGCAGCCTTTTCAGGAGAGGGGGAGTATTTATTGTGGATACCAAGACAAAAATGAGCACGCCCTGATACGCTACATGGAAAAAAGGCCAACAACATGCTGAGATGCCTGAAGAGAGCATCACCTGCAAGACACGCAGAGCAACTCTGCCCATCGCCGGTTGCACGCTGGCTGCAGAGTCGAGGCCGGCTGCAGCTCCGTGTCCCCTGCAGTGGCACCGACCCATGGCCACGCACCACACAGAGGCCCCAGAGCCAACGGAAACCAACCCTTCCCAGCCCCTTCCCCAGCCCTCCCGGGGGTTATTCACAGGCACGCCCGGAGCACGAGGGGCCCGAGCCCGAACCCTCCCGGGGAGCAGCCCTCCACCAGAGCCCGTCTCCAGCAGAGGCTCCCAGGGTGCTCCAGCAGCAGAGCTCTCATGCCAGCCCCTGGTGTCCTTCGCTTTCTTTTTACCCGACTTCTGAGGGCCATTTTAGCATGCTGCTTCTAGAAATCCCCAGAGAAAACAAGATTCCTTCTCTACAGCGACAAGCTCTCTCAATTCCCATTTTCAAGTGCTTTAGCGCTCCGTCTCTCCTCCTGTAACCTAAATTTTAACCTAGCCCCAAGTATCAACACTGAACATTATTACTTCTTACAGCTTAGGGCTAGAAGGGCCATTAGACCTGGCGAGCGCAGCGGCCAAGGAACACGGGCCGAAGACGGCCATGCTCTGATCCCGTGTTCATTCAAGCTACCGCATCCCTGCCAGACAGATATCCGGGTTTGATCCAGAGATGTCAAGTGATGGAGAATCCCCCACAGGCTTAAGCTGTTCCAGTGGTTAATTACCTTCCCCGATAAAAATACGCACTTCGTTTCTAGTCAAAATTTGTCTAGCTGGAGCTTTCAGTGCCTGGATCTTGTTATGTCTTTTCCCTGCTAAATTAGAGCGCTCTGTACCCGCAGAAATCTCTTGATCACAGCCTAAAACGACCTACGTTGCAAAGCCACCTCTTAAACTTCTCTTGGATGAAAAGTTCAACCTACTTAGGCTACATCTCCCACAGCAGAGCAGATTTTCCAAACTGGGAACCATTTCTGCAGCGCTTCTCTGCGCATTTCCCGTTTCACCAGTGTTTTTCCAGCACAAACACCAAGAGTGGTCCCAGCACCCCGACGACGCTGCCAGCACTCCCGTCACACACATGCACCTTTCCTCACCCCCCGGCTCGCCACGCGGCTACGGGAAGCCTTTCCATCGAGCCATTAGCAGATCGCAGCCACAACCACCCTCATGCAGGGAAGGGATGTTCAGCGTCCCGCCCCAGCGCCGGGGGGCTGACGGCCGCGGAGAGCAGCTGCCTGCCCCCCCCCGCTCCTGCCAGCTCGGCTTCCGAGCAGGACAGTCCCCGAGCCCCTTTGCCCAGCGAGCTGCGCCCGGGCCAAGGGGACAGATGAAGCCGTTGCCACCCCAGTGCCACTTCCTCCAGGCTCAGCAGGCCCAAGTCACAGGTTTGTCACTGCCGATCCGGGCAGAGGAAACAGCCCCTCGGGGAGCAAAGCGAGGGCAGCTCCAAGTGCCTTAAAAACACCTTGGGAGCTGGCCTTGGGGGCGGGGGGGCAGCAACCAGAACAGAGGAGACCCAGCGCAGGTCTCCTGTCCAGCGCCCAGAGCCCGTGGGGCACCTGGCTTTCCACCAGCCCGCCTGGTGCCCCCCGCACCGGTGCCCACCCGAAAGGCCACCGAGCAGCACCCAGCCTCTGCTCCCCACCCTGCCAGGGAGCTCTGCGGTGCCCGAGCCGCCGGCCGACCTGGGACGCACCCCACGCAACGAGGCTGCCAGCGCGGACGCGCTGCGGAAAGCGGCACGGGGCTGCAGCTGCAGGGAGGGCAGGAGCCAGGAGCAGCTCCTCCCGCTGCAGGAGCGATGCCGGAGGGAAGGCAGGCTACCGAGGCAAAAACTTCAGCACACCGACCTGCACCTGAGGAACGGCCCGGCAAACTGGCTGCATGCAGGGACAGGCTTCTGGGAACACGCTCATCAAGTAAAATAAACCCAGGGCAGTCCCTGGCCCCGAGACCAAAGCTGAGGGAGGAGATAAACCAGCGGATCACAGGGAATACTCACAGGTTGCCTGGCTCCCATCAGCACATCCACTCCAGTCAGACCAGTCACGAGAGAGGAAGGGAAGGTCTGCGCTGGGGATGCAGCGATGCACAGAAACCCCCCAAATCCTCCCCAGCTCCAGGCCAGCAGCAGCCTCCCTCCCACCAGCACAGGGTGCTGGGGAACAGCCCGGGGAGACACAACTTTCTGTGCTCTCCGTCAGGCAAGGTCCTGCTCCAGCCACAACTGCATCCTTATTTAATTCACAGCAATTATATTCGCATTCTGCTAGACAAATAGATTTTACAAGCCCTCAGTTAAATGTAGATAATTACGGCTGCCTGCACCAGGGGACAGCCCTGCCCGGGCACAGGAGGAAGAATCACATCCCGATTCCACTAATGCTGTAAATTAGCAAGGAGCATCCCAATGGCAGCAGAGTAATTACCAGCCTTTGCATCCCCCCCTTCCTGTGGGCTGCTGCTCCCGCGCTCCCCCCACCCCGCATCTTCCTCCCTCGCAGTATGTGTGTGTTTTCAGGCATATGCTGCTGTTAATGGGGCTTCTGTCACTTCAGCTGCTGGCAGAGACTATTTTATCTCGGGAACCCTCTCCCAGTGCCAGAGCACAGGCTTTCAGCTCTAAATCATCCCCGGGGAACACACAGGTGCAGGGGAACAGACGATGACAAGCATCAACTTTTTGGTCGCACCGGTTGTGCTGGGCAGCGCCTGCCACAAAGGCTCCGACAGCGACAGGCAGGAGGGGGACCCAGCAGGACAAGCCCGCGGCAGACCCTGGGAACGCACCCAAGCCAGCAGGCACAGAGGGGACGCAACCACCCAGGTGGGAGCAGAGAAGAACATTTGGTCCCCAGTTATCACAGAGGGGCCGATACAGAAGGAGCCCCAGGGCAGGAGAGGGGGCAGGGGACAGGCTCCGGCCTCGCCAGGGCACCCAACAGCAACACCAACTACACCGCACGGTCCGCAGAAGGACATTAAATCTGACCTCTGTTTAACAGCCAGGTAAATCGAGGCACAAGGCAGGAAAGAAGAAAAAAAAAGCCATGGAGAGACTAGAACAAGCACAAAACTCCCTCCACGACCCCACCAACCTTTTCCATCTCCTCGCCACGCTGCTGCACTTGCAGGCTGTGAGCAGAGCTCCAAGCAGCCCTCCTGCAGCCAACACCTCCCCCCCTCCCTGGGCTCCTACAGGGCAGCAGCCGTGCTCCCCGGCCCCAGCCCTCGTTGCCCCAGCCGCCTGCAGATGTGCCCGACGAAGGAGAAAGCCTTCAGCAGAAAATGAGGGAAGCCCACTTCAGGCAGCTGCCAGCTCTCCCCGCCGGCACTGCCAGGGACTCTCCTGCGGTCCCAAACCCCCCTGAAGCCGGCAAGTAACAGAGTGCAGCAGGGGATGCCCCGGGGAGCCGTGAGCTCCCAAGCCTGGCCCCGGGCAGGGCCGTGCTGGGGACCCGGCTGGGGACAATCCTCACCGGCCGGCGTGACTGCAAGCGGGCCGCGCCACGTGGAGTCCCTGCTCCTCTCTCCCTGCCTGCAGCCGCCACAGCGGAATAAAGATAAATAAGAAAACCAGAATGAAGTGGTCACATTTTTCAAATCGATCTGTCAAAGCGAACCCGTGCAATCCAGCCCCGTGCGGCCCCGCACTGATGCTGCCGTCCGACGCCGGGCAGAGCCATCTCTCGCCAGCCCCCCCGCGCACCCAGCTCAGCTGCACCAGACACCTCCAGCCAGCACCCGAGCTGCCGCCAGCGCCGCGCACGCCGCCCGCAGTGATGCACGGGGCCTCGGGCCGCTTGCAGTGATTTATTGCGGTATCGCCCGGATGAAGTGAGGAGGACGTGGAGCGGCGTCTCTCCCCTCCCGGCGCGAGCAGCACACAGGAGGACAGGGCGCACGGCCGTCCTGCAGCGGAGATGCTGAGGGAAGCAGGGCCACCTCCGCACCCCCGATCCGCCTGCGGGGAACCAGCTCAACCCCTCCAAACCTCAAAAGGTCCCAGCTCAAGCTCTTCTTCTGGTGCCTGAAGACAGACACCAGAAGCAGCAGCTCTGCGACCCCTCGGAGAGCTCCAAAACCAGGACTCCGGGGGACAGATTCAGTGTTTCCCCACTGCTCCCCAACTTGTCAGACCTCCTCAGGACTTGGGCACTTGCTAAGGTACTTCAGAGCCCCTGTGTGAGCAGGGCTTAGGCCGGGGGTGCCTGGGGGAACGCAGCGCACGTGTTCCACAGTGCACGGTCCTCAGGCGAGGAGAGCAGCGAGGCGAAGCTGAGCGGCACTCCCCGTGTTCAGAGCTGGCTGCTGGAGCCCCACATGGGAGATCCGACCTGACGGCCACAGCAATGGACAAGTGTGCAAATGCAGATTTACCCAGCACAGCAAGCGTGCACCCTGAGCTCACTCTGCGTTCCTCGTCGCAGCCTCCGCTGTGGATCCACGTGACGAAGCTGGGAATACTCCTGCCCTGGGCAAGAAGGCCAAGCACCAGGCAGGCAGCACCGACGGCAGTGCTGCAATGCTGCGGAGCACGGGGCACCACGAGCGGCTCACGGCACCCCCGAACCCCAGACGCACACGAGCTCTGCCCGGCACTGCCATCGTGTGCCGGGGTACCACTGACGCTCCCGCTGCCCAGGCACTGCGCTTGCACCCTCGAGGAGAGGGGGGCACCGCTCCACGGCTGGCACGGCGGTCGCTAGCATACGGAGGCTCTGCAAGGCTCCTGCCAGGGAAAGCTCGTGCACTTTACCACTGCTGAGAAGCTTCTGTGTTCCTGAAATATCATCTTCCCCCAGGGCAACTTCATATGCAAGTCTTGGGACTTGCCAGAGCATTAAACTGACATCTAGGTCAGAGTAAGGAATAGCCCAACGCCTCCAGGAAAAAGGGTTTTCCTTTCACATCCCAGTGCCTCCTCCACCCGCTCGATACCCAGACCAGGAGCGAGCGCTTAACATGGGTGACCACTTCAAGCCTCGCGTGAAGCAGGCTGTGGGCGTGGAAAAGGGATTAAAAAAATTTCTGAGACCTGGTCTAGAGATAAGCTGCCATTTCTGGAGTCCTTTCGGCTCTTTACGGTCCCCGGAGCAGCACCTCTGCAGGAAAAGGCACTTGCAGAATTTAAAGCCCCAGGAAAGCCTGGCTGGACACAGACAGACCGCCTGGACCTGGGCCAGGGCCAGCAAACAGATTCTCACCATATTTTGCATGGCAGATGCCATGTCTAAGAACCAACGCTGTGCACAGAAGATACGTCCCAGCTGGCGATACCTGTGACCTTGGTGGTAAACAGCATCCCCTGCCTCGCGGCGCAAGCTCCAGCCCCGCCTGCAGCTCCCTGGATGCTGTGTTTAGTTATGGGGGTCGCGGGGAGGGGTACGGAGGCGGGATGCATCATGCTCCGGCAGCACGGACCACACGGCACACGGCACAGCCGAGGGTGCCTGGAGCGGCCACGGCCCCTCTGCATCTCAGGAGGGAGCACCCAGCCACCGGCAGCCTCACGGTGTGGTCCGACCCCCCGGGGCTGCCCCAGCCCTCACGGAGCCCCGCAGCCTCCACGGTGCCCACCCCGCATCGGGCACCGCCGCCGGCAGGTCTCGGGGGCTCCGGTGCTCGGCTGGCAGCTGCCTGCCCGCGTATCCGTCACACAGCGGCTTGCGTGCCCTGGCCCTGCTCCTCCAGAAATACAAAAAGCCGATTAAACAAATAGCACTTGCTAGGAAGGACGGCTGAGGGACCGGAGAGCTCTGGGCTTCCGCAGGCAGCAGTTGCGTGGTCGCTGCCACCCTCAGCCTCCGTGGCACTGGGGAAGGGTCAGGCCAGTGCAGTGGGTGGGGAAGGAGACCCTGCCCCGTTATTTTAACACCATCGTGCACGCTTCCCTCTACAGGGGGACGCGAGGCTCGACTTTGCCTGAAGAAGTGTTGCGGTGGCTGCGCAGCAGGAGCGGGGCATGATAGATCATAGGACTAAAACCAGGAGAAGGGCGAGACAAGCAATTGGCAGAGACCGGCTGTAAATCTTGGTGCTGATGGGGCTGGAGATGAGCTGGCTGGCTTTCGGGGGGGGCGAGCAGCAGCGAGAAGAGGGTGATAACAAGAGCCGTGAGCGGTACTGGATCCTGTGTCCCGGCTGATGCAGAGGCCTTGCTGTCAGGGAGACAAAGTGGAACCGCTCAAGTGCATCATTGATTTTTAATAAAAGCAGGTAACACTCTGGAAATCCAGCACTCGGCCCCGCTTTCTCTTCCCTGGTCGCCCCGTCTCCCCCAGCCCCAGCTCACTTCACCCAACAGCACTGCCTTGGGGCGCGGGGATTCAGCGCAGACCCTGCTCCCGCCGGATCGCCCGATGCGGGGCTGCTGCCTGCCCAGTTCTCCTCTGCCCATCCCTGACAGATGGGTGCAGGGATTCGCACCAGCCCTGCAGGACCCGGAGCAGGCGCTGCCCGCAGCGATGCTAGCTGTCGGACGTTGCCTCCACACCGTCGCTTTGCCAGACATGGGTGCCCTGCTCTGCCCTGGCGACTGAACCCCGCTGGCAGGGCTCTCATTAAACACCGGCAGCTCACCAGCGAGGAGAGACGGGCGGATGCGGGGAAGCCCAGGCTGCGGGACGGGCTGAGGGGACGGGTCGGGGCGTGTGTGCACACCCAGGGCCAGGAGCTGCAGGAAGGCAGGGCTGGCCCCGCTCTCCCGCAGGAAAGCTCAGCGTACGGCAGCGCGTGCACCTCTCCCCCGGTGTGTCACGATGATTGAGTGCAGGATGCAGGCACCATAATGGTTTCATCAACTTAGCTACTTTTTATGAGAAATTTGTTCCAATACCTTCCCTTTCCCCGGCTGCTGTCACCTTAACAGATGCCAGACCAGAAAGAATAATAATCCTGGCAGGAAACTTTGAACCGGAGCGAGCGGCTTCCTGGGGAGGGGGGGCAGGAGGTGGGAGAAAATTCATTTTTGCAGGAGCTCAGGACCACTCAGAGCTGCCCCAGCCTGACACCACCGGTGTCGGAAGATTCGCATGTGCCCTCCTCTTCCTCCCCGAGGGAAATCGCCTCCGGCAGACGTGCTGTAGTGCTGGCGAAACACAGCTCTGGACAGGAGCCCTTCAGCCCCAGCCCCGTCCATCCTGCCTCGCTGCCTGCTGGACCGACCCCCCGCCCCAGCAAGCACCTAAAAAGCGCCGCCTCCCTCCCCGACACAATTCCCGCACCTATTTCTGTCCCTGACACCTCTCGCCCTCCCCTGCCGCTCTGTCCGCTCCCCCAGCCCCGGGTGCCCCACAGACGGTGCTGCCGACGGTGCGGCTGGCAAAGCACCCGACCTCCCGCTCCCCCTGCCCGCGCCCTGCCGCACCATGCCCCCGAGCACCCTGCTGCTCGCTCCTTCCACCCACAACCTTCCCCGTTAACTCCAGCGCCTGCCTGCTGCCTCCTGCCTGCTCCGGCCAGGCAACAGCCCGCCGCAGCCGGCACCAGCCGGGGGTCTCGGGAGACGCACACAGGGCCCCGGTGAGGTTTGAGCCGCTGTCTTCAGCAGGAATAAACTGTATTATGGGTTAGGCACAGCCGCGGGATCCCCCATCCAGCTATGCCCGACGCTCTGCCAGGGACCGGGCACCAGGGCTGCTCACCCGGCACCGGCAGCCCCACGGCTGATGGATGGCAGAGCATCGCTGCAGCCGCGGTGCACGGTGCGGTGTGGGAAGCCTCCGCCAGCCAGCTCTCCCCTTCTTCCCCTTCCCCAGACTCGAGAGGGTTTTACACTGACCATGAGCTAAAGCAAACGGTGCCCGAGCAGCCTGCAGGCAACGCTGCCCATCAGCAGGCTACGGCCCCGATCTACCACTCACCTGAGCACCAGGGCTGCAAGGGGCTGCGGGAGGTCCAGGGCTGCATCCTTCTGCCCGCGGCAGGACCATGGCGAGGGCAGGGAGACAGGGCAGCGCGGGCTCCGGCAGCCGGCACGGCCCATGCCCTGGCAGCGAACGGGCTGCAGGCAGGCAATGGCAGGGGCAAAGACCCGCAGGACACGCCGTCCCTTCCCAGAAGATGTAACCCAATGGGCGGTGGGACAGTCCCCACCAAGGTAACGTTTCCATTGCCCGGCCCCTGGTCCTCGCCTGGGCTCCAACCCCCGGGCTGGGGCTGGGCAGGGGGCAGCCCTGGGGTCCCCCACATCTCCCCATCGCTGATTCCTCCCGCTGTCTGCTGCCTTTCATTTTCTTTCCACATCACGGCAGTGGCCTCACCGTGTGCCAAGAGCCACAACACCGGCGCGCTCCCGCTAACAGCACCTGTGAGATCCCCCTCGCCTGCCTGCACCGCTCCTGCCTTCCTGCCTTCCTGCCGAGGCCACGCCAGGCGCAGGGGACCCACACCACCCTTTGGCATCTCTAATAACAACTCATAAATGATGGCTGTGCTTGCAGACACCGACCAGCCACGTCCGGGCACGCTGGCTCGCATGCCCCCGCGTGCTGCCCCAGCTGAGCGGAGCCGTTGCCATGCTGCTATCCTGCATTTCTTCGCCGTGGCATTTAGAGGACTTTTCCTTCCCTTTGGGAAATGAAAAACTAAGCAGCAGCATCAATCTAACCACGGGGGCAGAGATCCTTTCTCCGGCAGGCCAAGCCAAACATTTGGCACTCGGTAACAAACTGCAGCCACGTGCAGACCATGTCCCCATCTCCAGCCCCCGGCCCCTCGCTCCCCGCAAGGACGCGCGGAAGAGCCTGGCCCAGCCCCCACCTGCCCGGGCAGCCGAGCGGAAGCTCCCTCCAGCCCTTCGGCCTCCTTTTGCTCCCCCAGCACTTGCAAGCTGCAGATGGGTACAAGTTGGCTCAGCAAGAGTCGTCCCTTTCGATGCACGTCTGCATCCATCTGTGTAACAAGCAGCCCAGCACCGCGTCTCCTGGACGGACGGGAGCCACATCTGCACGCAAAACAGCTACAGAGGCAGCGCGGCTACGAGGACCAGCACAGGCAAAGAGCCAGCGCCAGGCAGAACAGACAGGGAAGGGAAGGGAAAAAGCCATATTTCATCGTGCCCCACGTCCTGCTGGCAGATCCCCCCGGCCACTACTTGGCAAGGTCGGCCACGGCCACCCTTGGTGATCCATCGCTTCCTCGGTTCACCGTAGCATCCCGCTCCGGGAGCACATCTCACCCCCAGCCTGTAACACCGCGAGCGCCAGGGGACAGCATGGGCAGGGGGCAGTGGCACGGTGGCACCGCGGGCTGTACCGCAGCACAGGCGCAGGGCAGCACGGTCACCTCCTGCCGCTCCGGGCCAGGCGGGGCCGGGCAGGTCTGCAGGCTCCAAGAACGCCCCAGACCGATCCCCGTACCGAGTCCCTGGGCATCAGGGACAGCTGGAGCAGGCGGAGGAAGCGGGAGAGGCAGGAGAGGCAACGAGGGCAGCTTCCCCCGAGCGCAGCAAAGCTCCGGGAGCTAATCTGGGGATTCCCAAGGCTGCGAGTGCCAGACCTGCCCTCGTGCCTGCCTTCTCCTGCGAGGAGCTGCTGCTTTGATATGAGTCATCGCTGGAAGACGAATTCTATTTAAAGGACGTTATTCGTAGAAAATTGAGTTTTAATAACAGGGCATCAAACGAGGAGAAAATACCAAACTTCCAAGCGGAGCTAAGTTTCCGTATGTTAATTTATACAGCACATTCACTGCTTGAAGGAATAAAGATCACACAGAGAGCTCCTCTCTCTGACAAAGCAGTGAAGGGAGCCCTCTCCTGATCCCTGCTCCTGACGCGCCGGAGCATCTCCCGGCCACCGAGAGCAGGAGTCGGGGCCGGCTGCCCTGGCCATGGCTACGGCCCCCGGCACGGCTTGGGGAGCAAAGGCTTTGGGCTCGCGAGCCGCCCCGCGCCGCTGCCGCGCTCCCAAGAGCCTTCGGGCTTAGTTTAGCCTGCTGGTGGGAGGGCGGGAGGAGACAGCGCTGAGCTCGCTTTAAAAATAGATCAAACCCTCTGCTACGGAGCCATTTTATTAGAGCAGCACAAGCTGTCGGGCTGGTGACACCTATGCGAACGCTCGGGCAAGTTTTCCCAGATGAATTTGAAAAGGGAGTGAGGGGAAGAATAACAAAGACAGCAAAGCAGACTTGTTTTCCAACAAAAAAAACAAAGGAGGGGAGAAGCCTGCCCGCACTCGTAGCCCCTCGCCCCGTCCCCAGCCCACATCTCCCATGCAGCACCGGGCGCTCTGGGACCAGCTCTGCAGCGAGGGCTGAACTCGCTCGCACCAGGGTGAGGCTTTGGCTCGTCCCAAAGCTGCCCGCTGCCCGCCAGCTCCTCTGCCCGCTGCCCGCCAGCTCCTCTGCCCAGCGCTGTGGTTCCCATGCCCCCTCCCTCGCCATGCACCGTGCCTGGCTCTGGCCAGGGCCAAGGACATCTCTAAAGGAGAAACAGAAGTGCCTTCAGCTTTCCCTGCGCTGCAGCAGAGCAGCAGCCGGGCCTCACCCCAGCCCGGTCCAGCTGCCCCGGAGCCTTTCCTGGGCCGATCCCAAACCGCGGCAGCACCACGTGGCACCTGCGGCTCAGGGACGCTGCCAGGTCCCAAACCTGGCGAGAACACGGACAATCGAAGCAAATCAAATCCCACGGCTCCGAACTTAGACCAGAGCTCCCCAGTTCGCCGGGCTGCTGGAAGCGGCCGCAGGAACCCTGGGTCCTGGGGTGCACACCCGCTCCGGGGGGCTGCGCCGGTGCAGCCCCCAGCCCCTTCACCGTCACCAGCCCTGCCGGGCTGCTGCAGCCGGAGAAGCTCCTGGCGATGGCCGCTGACAAACCCTTCCAGCCTGGCCCCGAGTCAATCCATCGCCTGATTTATTTGACTGCCCTCAGCCTCTCCCCCCCCTTTCCAGCACACGGCTCTGCCTCCGAGGGGGAAATGACTGGGCCAGGGTCCAGCTCTGCCACAATTTAAAAAGTAATCAGCAACGGGGGTCACCTTTCCCTGGGCGCGGCTCGCTCTGCTCCTGCTGCCATGAACACTGGATACGGATGTGGACAAAAAGCCAGAGACAGAGCACGCTGGCCGCAGGCCAGCACTGCCTGGGGGAGCACACGGGCTAGAGCGGAGGCTCGTCTCTGCCCGGACAGTGGCACGGCGTGGCTGCCGACCAGAGAAAACACCAGCCCGGTGTCGGGGGATGTGGTGGGCTGCGCGGGGAAGGAAAGCGGAAAGGGAGATAGGCGACCAGAGCCTGAACCCCGAGCGGGACGGGCTGCTGCAAAATCGCTGCCGGTTCCCCCCTGCAGGCCCAGCAGCAGCCGGGGTGCAGGGCTGCTGCCTGACCCCTTGGCAGCGCGGGGGCCACGCTCCAGCCAGCGGCAGGGAGATGCCACGGGAGGCCCGGGCAGCCAAGGACACCATGGCTCTCCCAGGGACCCGGGCCTCCGCCGTGCCTCTCGTCGCCACACCAGCAAGAGCGGGCACAGCTCTGCTCCGGCTCCGAGCGATGCCCTCGCCAGCACCGTCCCCCTGGGGCTGCGCAGGAGGGGGGTCCCGGGGCTCAGCAAGGCTGAGGGGTTCAGCCCGTGCCGCAGAGGCTCCTCGCAGCTGGGCACAGCAGAGGGAAACGCCAGACGCCGACCCGGAGGACCGGACTCGCCTGCTGCCCCTGAGCCCAGCGAAGCCTCCCCGCGCTGGAGCAGCCGAGTGCCAAGGACAGGATTTATTTCAGCACGGCTCCGCAGCTCGCGGCGCCCAGCCCAGGCTCCCAGTATTCCCCATTGTGCACACTACAATTGACTCGTGTTTTTAAAAGGAAAACTGGGAGGGGGGGAGGGAAAAAAAAATACAGAAATGCCTCAGAATCAAACCTCAGAGAAAGCGTGGGAGCTCTCCGGAGAGGAGGAAAGCACTTTCTATATAATTCACCTTTTGTCATTTAATCACCACCCCTCTTGCTGCCGGCAGCTGAGCCGTACGGACGGGTAATGGCCGTGTGCTGGGAAATCCACAGCGGGGCCCGGGGAATGCTTGCTCCCGCGGGCAAGCAGGTTCCTGCCCTGGACGACGAGCTGCGTCGGAAAACTTCCATCCCCTGGCCCAGTTTGCCAAGGAGACGAGCTGATTTCCTCTCCTCCGAAGCAGCTTACAAAGCAGCTGGCAGAACGCCAGGGTCTTTTTAGAGAAATGTTAATGATGCCCAGGGAAGAGCTAATCATGTGTCATGGAAACAACTTTGTGCCAGTCAAAGTGCTACACGGCCCCAGCCCCACGCAGGGTGGCCGGGGGACACGGTGGCCGCAGGCGAGGGCAGGACCGGGGCTCTTCTCCGTGGTGGCACCCTGGGGATGCCGTGGGTAAGCCGCTGGTGTCCGGGGATGGCCCCCGTGCACAGGTTTAGCACCTGCAGCTCCCGGGGACTGCTCCTGGTGACGGTGGCAGATCCCTCCTGGCCCCACCGGACCAAGGCGAGAGCATCGTCCCCCGCCGGTACGCCTCGGCCAGCGGGACCTGGCAAGCACCGGGGATGGAGCAGCCAGTCCAGCCCAGCACAGCTGGGGACACAACCGAGTGCTCCCGAGAGCCTCCCCGCTCCCTCCCGCAGGCAGGGGCAGGGAATATCACCCAAATTACGGTATTGCAGCAAACAGAGAGAACAGGGGAGCAGGACGGTCGGCAGGGTAACAGAAATAGCTGGGACACGCTACGGATGGAGGAGCTCTCCCAGGAAGAACAAAACCCAAAGGAACCAGTGGGGAATGTCACACGCTGGGGAGCAGGGAACGGGCAAGAGCGGAGGGAAGCCGTCCCCCACCTGCACCGGTGACCAGCACCTCTGCCCGGCCGCGGCACCCGGCACCTCGAGCCTTGCTGGCTCCCCAAAGCCTCGCATCGCCTCTGGATGCCCCTGCGCCGCACTGGCACACCCGGGGAGCAGAGCACCCGCCTGCCAGATCGCCCCGGGGACAATCTTGTTACTGGGCACAACTCAAGGGAAAAAAGCTCAGATTTCCATTTTCCTCCCAGCACCTTTTCAAGCTGACCTGTCCTCTAGGAAATAACAAACTCCTTCATTTACCTGGGGACCTCCACGGTGTGGTCTCGCCCCTGGCATCTTGCGTCAGCCCCTGTGCGTGTGCCAGCGCGACGCCCCGAGCCCCGCTGGGGATGAGCAAAGGGATTCAGGGGGAATTGCTAATTCCTCCAGCCCGGCCTCGCCTGCCCCTGCAGCTCACTCCTCCTTCTGAGAGGAATCAGCAACGACACAGTAACATTTTGCAAACACGTCTGTGAGTTTTTCAGCATTTTGCATCCATTTGTCTTTTAGCTTCTCCCCTGACGGGTGCACAACTTCCAGCAGGAATCTTTTCATGCCTTTATGGCAGTTTGCAGCTTACGATAAAGGGCATCGTCTGCACCTCTCTGGCAGCCTGACATCTCCAGGCACGGTGTGGGGCTTCCACAGACCGTCCTCTGGCCACGCGAAGGGCCTGCACAGACACAGAACAGGAGGAAGGGCTGCAGAAAACAACCTTGGCTCAGACGGCCATGTGCTGGGTCCGTCTAAATAACAGAATAGCAAACAAAAATATATCTGTATGTTAGGGCTAGCTCCAAGAGTAAAGACAAGAGGACCTAAGAGGCTGCAGCCTTCAGCTGTTAGGGCCAGCAGAGTTTTATTTAATGCAGGAGGAGTAAAGAAAGTCCTCAGCAAGAGGAAGAAAGCTCCCAGAGAACAGACCCAGAACTGAGCAGATAAATAACCCAGCCGGTGGGACCCGAGCCGTGGGAAGGGAGCCTGCGAGGAACGGGGGGCAGGCAGCAGCAGCAGCAGCACAGAAAACCTCGTGTGCGAGGCAGCACGGGGCAGAGCAAGGACTGCCGGGGGGCTGAATGAGATGCTGTGGCAAAACAGTAAAAGGTTCATTAGTTATGTAAATAAAAAGATAATACAGAAAAAAGTGAGGCTGCTACACAGCATGGATGAGCGGAGATAAAACTAACCTAGGTGTTGCCTGAAAACTGATTGAACAATTAGCTCTGGCTTTCAGGAGGGATGGTGATTAACACACTGTCATCTGCAGGCTGCTTTACAGAACGGAGGAACAGAGAGCGAAGCTACAGTCTCCAAAGCAGGAGCAAAACTCAAAACGTCCAATGAGTTCAAATCAGAGGAACGAGGAAATCTCCATCCCAGAAACCCACCAGAACTGGCCCAGCTCACAGCCCGACCGCAGGCGTGCCAGGCCACAGCACTGGAAAAGAGCAGCACGGAGCCAAGAAAGGAGGCAGGGGCAGGGAGAGACCCCCCAGACCCCCAGACCTCCCCAACATGCAGAACAGAAGCTCAATGAAAAACAAGGCGGAAATACAGGACAAACAGGTAAGATGTAACATTGCCTTACCAAAGGCAGCGCATGCCAGAATAAGTTGGTATCTTCCTTCAGACAAGGGGAACGCGAGCGGCTTGGCCAGCAGCAGCACCCCAACGAGACGGGCCGGTGAGGGCCGGGGGAGGCATTTGCTGTGCAGGAGGAGAGGCTTCAGCCCGGGGGGGCTGGCAGACCTGGAGACCGGAGCGACCGAACAGCACAAAGTTCAAAATGCTGAACATAAGGACTACGCGAGAATGTCTGCTCTAACCTGGAAAAACACACAGAGAAACATCTAGGTATATTACTCAGTTACAAGCTGACTATGAGTCACCATCTCCTGCATCTGTGAAAAAAGCAAGTGTGTTTCTAGGCTGCCTGGCAAAGAGATTTCCAGGAGAAAGCAGGCAGCAGCCACGCTGCTGCGCGACGCTGGGCTGGGGCCGGATCCGTGCCGCTGGATGACCACGTGTAAGAGGGGCTGGGATGGAGGAGCAGGGCAGGACTGCCCAGGGGACGGAGAGCTGCTCCGGGGAGCGGACAGAAGGACAGAAGGAGAGAGGAGCTCATCCAAGCCCAGCCAAGGCTTCTTCTCTATAAATCTGCGGGGAGTAAGCACTGGGGAGGGAGAGGAGCTGTTCAAGCTGAAGGACGATGTCGGCCCAAGTGTAAACGGGAGTAAAAGGCTGCAAATAAAGGGAGGCAGGAAGAAAATCGGGAGGTTTCTGTGCACGGGGAGGGACAGGCACCATGCAGGTGCTTGATCGGGTGAGGAAAGGGGCTGCGGCTGGGACCGCCTGGACAGCGGGGACCGGGCTTGGGGGCCTGGGCCTCTTCCTAAAACACGCCTTTAAATTCCTTGTAAACGGTACTCAGATGTTTCACCGTTTCCATTACCGGAGCTGACAAGCCACGGCCCGCAGCTGAGCAGACCTTTCCCCCCACAGAGCAGTGACCGCCCGCTGCGGGGAGCAGGCAGAGCACGGCGCATTTACCCACGGCCGCCGCCGCCACGCCAGAGCCCCTTCCCACCGCGGCCCTGGCAAACCGCGGGCCGGGTGCCCCTGCTCCGTGCGCTGTCCAGATTGCTTCCCTAACTCCGTGCAGAAATCCAGGCTGCTAATCAGATGGAAAGTCTCCATCCCATAATAAACAGAGTGTACTATTTATAAACCTGAAAACGCCTTTATTATTATTATTTTCCCCCAGAAAAAAAAAATAAAAAAACCCTTGCACAATACTGTTAAATACACCCCACCAAGGACTCGCAGGTCTGCGGCGCTGGTATCGCTTCCCCAGGCAGTGCCCAGTGGAACAGATGGCAGCGTGGGCGTTAGGTACCAGCCTCCTGGCAATCTGAACATCTGTTACCGTTAGAAAATGCTAATTGCCATCAATCAGGACAGCACCTACCCACATTTACATGCAAGCACAAAAAAATTACGTCTAAATTTCTCCGAGTACCACACTTGCTGCATGTTAAGTAACTGGAGCTGCTCAGATGCTGCAAGGCAGCCTGGCATCGGTGGCTGCGGGCGATGCACCACATCTGAGCACCCGGCAGCACCCGGCCTTCCCCGGCAGCAACCGCAGCGCGGGGGGCAGGGGACCCAGCGGGGCCCGTCCCCTCCTCCCACCCTGCCCCATCCCCGGGGCAGAGCCCTCCGGCCGCAGCCACCCGTCTCCGCGGGCAGCTCTCCTGCCCGGGGGCGTTGCCACCGGTGCGGGGCACCCCGGGGAGAGCAGTCCCCATCCCCTCCCGCAGACGGTGCAGGGTCCGTGCGTCCTTCTCTTCTGCGCAATGCTCCCACCTCACCCGGACACGCCAGACGCGGCGGGAGCGCGTTGCCCCCAGCTCGCTCCCTCCAGTGACTCTGGAGCAGCTCCGGGCCTCGCACCCCGACCCGCTGTGCTCACAGGCCCGCGAGGCCCCCGCACGCCCTCCGCTGCTCCCCTTCGCCCTGCCGCATCTCCACATCCCAGCTCGGAGAGGCAGCCTGGCAGAAGCTGCCGGCTCCACGCAGCCCCGGGCAGGGGCCAGCCCGGCCAGCAGCGTCTCGCCCCACGGGACACCACAACGGACCGCTTGAATCCGGCTGGGAATTGCCCGGCCCTGGCCGGTCCCTGCGGTCCACCCTAGGGGAAGGTGAGACGCTCTGCATCCCCAGAGAGCACAGGAACAGACGGGAACAGAAACACCCCCGCGGGGGGTCACCAGATTACGTTACAGGGATCGTAGGGAAAGGTTCGGAGAAGCCCACGCTGGTATCGCCGTGGGCAGCCTCCTCCTGACGGCCCCTGTCAGCCCCGGGGACGCACGGCCCGGCTCCCCCCTCGCCCAAAGCCCCGGCAGCCTGCGGGCTCCACGAGAGCATCCCCTCGGAGGCGAGGGGAGGCACCGGGGCACCGGCCGCCGAAGCGAGACAGCAATGCACATTTTGAGGAAGCAGAGGCACAAATCTTGGACGGCAAACTCAGACACAAAGTTGAGCAGAGAAGCATGAAAACAAGAAACCTGGAGCGCGGTGATCCCCAAGACACAGCTCCCTCCACGGCGGTCCCAAGGGATGCTCCGGCAGCCGGAGCCAGTGTGCCGGCCGCGCTCCTCTCCCCGAGGCGCTGCCGGGGCCCCTGCCTCCCTCGCAGCAGGGAGCTGCGCCTGAATGCAAATGATGCTCCGGGCTGGTGCCAAGATCTCCTTGTTCCCTCCTCGATTTAGGACACCTCTTGGTGCTGCAGCCTTCACGTAGCGGGTAGGCAGCTGCAAGGGTGTCAAAGGAGCGAGCTACGGCTCACCCAGGAGTGACTCTTCTTCGACGCAAAGACGACCCTCGCAGTGCTGTTTTACCCACGCTTAGGTCTTTCCTCTTAGGACTGAAGTCCTAGATCGTAGCTGTGAGACAAACTTCATATTGCAAAAGCCTTTCTACCTGCTGCACTCTCAGCCATCTTTGGCTTCTGGCTTGCAGAGGCAGCGCCGACACAGCGGACACAGACCTTCGGACGCCGTCCCTGCCGGTTTTGGGGGTCAGAGGGTCGGGGTGGAGCCTGACCTCCCGCGGGGGGGGACCAGGGCGGGCAGTGGCTGAATGGCCCCAGCCCCGGGCCCGGGCGAGCTCTGCCCGCTGCTGCTCCGCTGTGTCCGGGGCTGCGCCCCGAGCGGCAACGCCAGCCCCAGCCCCCTGCCACGCCGGAGGTGGCCGGGGCTGGCGAACCCCACGCCGCACTCCCAGGGAGCAGAAAGCCCCGCTTCTCACGGGGGTACGTCCCAGCCCACTCTCCACCCTGAGCTGCTGGGCTGGGGCAGGGCAGGGCAGAGCAGAGCGGGGGGCTCGCCTTCCCGCTGCAGACCCTCCCCAGCACCGCCCGTCCCCGCCCTTCGGGCTCAACACCCCCACCGGCACCCAGCGCACCGGCCAAGCGGCTTAGCCCTTGTGGGCATGAACCGGCCTCCCTCCCAGCGTGCCGCCACACACCCTCTTCCCGGGGGGCTCAGCACGGGCGGCAGCACCATCCCGCAGCACCCGCCACGGCGGCGGCGCGGGGGCTTCCCCCCACGCCTGGCCCCAGCCGCGCTGACGGCAGGCGCCGCTGCCTCGGCTCTCGGAGAAAGCTCAGGCTCTTCCCGAAGAAGAGCAAGAGGAGCGAGAAGGAGCGATCTCGCTGCTGAGGCGAAGGAGACGGGGGCACGGATGGAGGAGCTGTCAGGGAGCGTCACCAGAGCCTCACTAGACACACCGCACTCTTCCCACGGCCGAGGGGAGGGGGGGATTGCGGTGCACATTTAATTTCCTTGCAGCCATTACGTCATGGTTGTCGGGCTTTGGCTCCATCCCCTGGTTCACCCCACATCCCTCCCCAGCCCTGGCTCCCTGACAAACTCCCACCGGCGCAAGCAGGTTGCAGCACCGCTGCTCGCTTCCCGCGGCTCCCACCATTACTCAGCAGCCGAGGGAATCGCTCAGAGCTACAAGGTCACTCAAAAACACCATCTGTCCAAGAACCGCTCCTCGCCCTGGAGAGCGCGGGGGAGAAATGACTCCAACACGCCGAAGGCCACCGTCCTCCCCTCTGCCACCCCAGCTGCAGGCCAGCATCTCGCGGAGCTCGCTCAGCCCCAGCTGCAGCGAGGGGGGGACCACAGCATCCCTGCCCGGCGAGACCCCCGCCCCTCGCACTTCCCTGCCCCCCGAGACCCCCGCCCCGGAGGCAGCCCCGGGCAAGCAACAGCCGGGCTGGGGCAGCCTCCGCGCCGGGGAGCGGAGAGCGTCCGCATCACGAGGGCACCCAAAGCCTCCAGCAGCAGACGGCAAAACCTCCCAAAGCGCCCAGCCGCAGGGCGAGGGGTTTGGTGCCGAGGAGTGCGGGGAGGCCACGGCTATAAATGCGACCGCCCCAGGCAGGCAAACACGCCGAGGCTGCCAAGATAAAACACATCCACCCAGCCAGCGCGCTGGCTGCGGGTCACTGCCCGGGCAGCAGGCGAGCGAGGAGGAGCGCGCCCGGCAAGCGGCACGGAAACGGTGCCCAGCCAGCCCCGCTCAGCCGCACGCCACATCGCCTGTGCTGGCCAGGGGCCACCGCCGCCCCCCCGGCCCCTGGCCGGTGGCCCCCCCCGATGCAATGGGGTGGGGTGCAATGGTGGGGTGCAATGGTGGGGGTGCGACCTACCTTGCACGGGGGGGACCAGCCGCAGGAGCGCCACGACAGCCCCCAGGAACTGCCTGCTCCAGGCCCCCTCCCTCCAGCACCGCCCGGGGACTATTTATGGGGAGCTGAAGTCACTTGTGCTCGAGCTCTGAAGTCACATTCGTCTCTGCTTGTGCTACTTCTCCTGCGCTTCAAAGTGTCCCAACACGGGCGCTATCTTTACCGAGGCGGTTGTCCCCCACATGCTGTGTCCCAGATGCACTTTCGTAGCTGCTCGCAGCCAGGCGCTTTCCCAGCCCCGTTTTCTCGCCAGGAAAGGCACGGCGCGGCGCAGGGCTGCCAGCGACGGCTGGGTGCCGAGCGGAGGGACTCTGACTCACACCCAGCCCAGCCAATAAATAAATATTTGACTTGAGTTCATTTGCAACCTTAATAACGGGGAGCATGTCCGAGGCGCTCAAACGGTGCTCGGAGGCGTGTCCCCATGCTTGGGGCAGCATGGCCGCCTCTGCCGAGGGCACAGGAGCACCGCCCGGCTGTTCCCCCCCGGCAGCGAGCATCCCAGTAGCTATTTCCCGCATTCACCCCCAAACCCCTGTGGCTCTACCCCACCTCTGTGAGGTCCCGGCCACGGCGCTGACAGCAGAGGCGGGCATCACCCCTGAGGCTGCACCGCAGCGGGGTCGCCCGCTGGCTGCCTGCTCCTCGGTGGCCCCGGGACCCCGCGCCAGTCCCAGCGCCCGCGGGCCGGTCCTCGTGGTCCCGCAGCGAGCCCCGCTGTGCGTGAGCTCCTTTCCATATGGGAGCAGCCAGCGGAGCTGCCAGCTCCCAGCTCCAGCACTTGCAGCTACATCTGGAAACTCTTCTCACCCTTAATTGTTCTTAATGCTTTAACACGCGGAGTGACTAATAAGACACTAATTGGGCGGCGTTAGCAGCGAGAGACGGAGTGGGGAGCGCGGCTGGCAGTGCCCTCTGCGCTGAGCCGGCGCTCTCCCAGCCACTTAGCTGCCGGTGTGCCGCAAGTATCATAAATCACTACAAACCCAAGCGCTTTTCCCTTCTCGGCCTCTCCCAGAGCGGTGGGAAACCCGCCTCCAGCAGCGGGGAGAGCAAAGAGCTGCAGATTTTAGCTCTGTCTCACGGCCACCTGCGCCCCAGGAGCAAGGGAAGAGAGGACGCAGGGTCCTCCCTGGCAGGGACATCCCGCACACCTCCCCCCGCGTGAGCAGAAAGGCACCCAGGGGCTCCGTGACCCCCATCGCTCCCCTCTGGCACCCAGCCCAGGGGTGCCGAGTCCTCACACCGCCGCTGCCGCTGGCATCACCTGCCCCCGCCTGCTCGCAGCTCATCTGCCGGGCACCACCGGGATGGACTCCTGCTTGACGCTGCTCGCATCGAGCAGACGCGAGAGCAAGCGATGAACGGCCAACGGGGAATGCACCCGCTCCTGGGTGATTTATGGCAGCGTCTGCTGCTGCCGAGGAGCCGGGGCGGAGGACGTCTGCGTTTGGGACCCTCCTGCGCCACGGAGAGCCGTGGGGTGACGGCCCCCCGCTGCCGGGGCTGCCCGGTCCTCGGGGCCAACCCGCCCGGGGAGCTTCCCCAGGGCTGCCAGCCCTGCCTGCACGTCTGCCGGCAGCACCGCGCTCGCTGGAGCTGCTCGACAGCGGGAAATAGGCACAAATCTTGTTACACACTGGCTAAGCCTCCCTGGGCATGTTTTCTATAAATCTCTTGGAATTTATTATATGATAACTAGCCTGGAAAAGCTAAATTAAATCCACAGCCAAGAAACTGACTTTCAAGTGTGACCTAATTTACTTGCTCGGAGGGGAGGGAGGGAGCGGGGATCCCGGTGCCAGTCATTCCCGGGATGACCTCCCCGTGCAGCCGCACACCCCCGTCCTCCTCCTCGCTGTGACTTTGGGGACGGAGCTGCGCAGCCTTTCATGTCTGAGCGGATCTCGCACTCCCACTCGCTGGAACGAAAGCGCCTCGAGGGCTCCCCTGTCAGGTGTTTCTCCATTGCTCATCTTCAAGCCTTCCTTTAAGGAGCGCTCTCCTCCGGGGGGGCTCCGGCAGGTTTGGGGATGGCGGGGAGCGTCGGCGCAGGGGCTCCACATCGGCGCATTCCTCCATGCTCCGGGCTGCTCCCCGCTGTCCCAGCAAGCTCGTGCACGGCACCTGCACCCTCGTTTGAGGTTCACGGCCGGCAACCCAAAGCCTTCGTGCAAGGCCCCAGCGAGGAAGACGGCTCACAGGGAAGGGAGGTTTTAAGGGCAGAGGAGAAAGCAGCAGGGAGAAAATCTGGCTGGGAAAGAGGCCCGGTGGCCAGAGCATGGGCGAGCCCGCCTTTCCCCAGGCACCCAGAGAGGGTCCTGGCGGCAACGGCTGCGCCGGCCCGGCCAGACAAGGCACGTTCCCCCCGGACGGGCACCTCCCTCCCCACGCAGGGGCACGGCACGCGTCACCACCAGGGTAACAACCTGACTCCGGACTTCTGGGAAAAGCAGCACAGCCCCAGCCCCAAGACCCGTACGTGCCCCAGCGCAGCCCAAGGCTCCAGGAGAAACTCCCAGTGCCCCTGCTCTGAGCAGGGCGCACGTAACGGGCCGGCTCTGGTGCATCACGGTGCTGTGGGGCAGCCCTGCACGGCCTCTCTTCCCGCAGTGCTGTGGGGCTCAGCCCCACACTTCCCCCTCCGGCAGAGGCTGGACGGGACTGCGCGTCCCCCTTGCCGCGCCACCCCTGCCCACCCGCTGGGCTCGCGCGTTTGCAGGAGCGGGTTGCAGGAGGCAGGACCGCGGCGCGGGCAGCGCAGGCAGTGCAGGCAGCGCAGGCTGGGCCCGCAGCAAGGGCGACGTGGGCAGAGCGGGACCGCGGTGCTCTGGCAGACCCGGGGGTGGGCTCGGGGCTGGCACGCGGGCGCGTGCTGTTGTTCTGGAACGGAGTGCACTGGCAGAGCGGCATGTGGGAAGCTTGCATAATAGTGCCAGCCCACACTACGCCTGCTCCTTCCCAGCATGATCAGCCCCTCGCTTTCATGAGCAATAACATCCACCCAAAGTTTTCTAAAAGACAAAAAAAAGCTTCAAGGTGATACACAGAGCTCAGCTGCCTTTGCTGCCTTCAAACTGATTAATGCAGCTGGGGAAATCCATCTGCACAGCCGCTTCGCAGAGGCGAGGCTTCTCTAATCCCCCACTCAGGATGACCCCTGCCCCAGCCGAGGGACAAGGATTCTCAAAATCCCGCTCCCTGTTTGATGATTTCCGAGCACGCACCGGGGGCCGAGCAGAGGAGCTGGCATGCAGCAGCAGCAGCACCGCGAGGCGGGGATGCGCGGCTCCCCAGCGCCGGGAGCCCCGCGCTGGCCAAGCCGGCCAGCGATGCACAGCTCCACCGGCACCCGCTCCCGCCCGGGCGCTCCCCTCTGCTCACGGCAGCTGGGGGTCCCGGCTCTGGGGTTCCCCCAGGAGCAGCAGCCAGCGGGGCAGCGCGCCGGGAGCTGCATGCAGCGGCAGACAGCGCCGTACGGCCCGTCCCCAAGCAGCGCCCGTCCCCGGCCATCACGTTGAAAGCGCGGCTGTGACAGCGCTGCCGTGACAGCGCTGCCGCAGCCCCTCCACGAGCCGCCTGCACCCTCGGGTACTCACAACGCTGGGAGGAAACGGGGACGATGGCTCGTCTGGAGGAGAAAGTCACGCTGCCTTCGCTAGGTTTAAATTTTAACTACTTGTTAGGCTGGTGCAAGCTCCCAGTGCAGGCTGGTGTCAGCACGAGGCAGGCTTTTAGTCCGTGTAACGGGAACTGACAGGGACGGGTTCAAACCAGACCAAACGCAAACCACACAAGCCGCAGCGGTGGGTTTCTGCGGCACGGTCGGTGCCAAGAGCTGGGTCTTGGCGGGTCCGGCTGGGCTGCGACGCACGGGGCTGTGCATGCGTCTTGCTCGCACGCTCCCCTGCCCGTGCAGGGGGACCACCGAGGCCACGCGTGCTCCGGGACTCCCTGCTCCTGCAGCGAGCGGGAGGGCGATGGCTGGGACCGATCCCTGCAGAGCAGCGGGGAGCCCAGCCTGCGGGGCCAGACCGGACGCCCCCCACCCCCCGTCCCACGAGGACCGGAGCAGCCGCGGCTTCTCCCTGCGACGCTCCCCTTTGCCAGGTCATCTCACAAAAGCCTGGACCTCGGGCACTTGTGCCACCACGGGTAGGCACGGGATCTGTTCCCAGTGCTGGTGCAAAGCACACGACAGGCTGAATCACAGCCTGCTGCCCCAGGCACGGCCCGTGGGAAGCCGCAGCTTCATCCTCAACCAAAAACCATCTCCACGCCCCCCCCTACCTGGGCCGCACGGTGGGAGCAACGTACCTGGAGGCCAAGAGCAGGCACCTCGTGCTGCAGCTGCAGGTGGGAGCTCACGCTCGCATTCGCCCCTCGGAGCTGTCGGGAAGAGCCGTCGGGGTCTCACAGCAGCAGCTTCTCAGCCTGAAAGAGAGAGGGAGAGGCTCCAGTCCCATCCCTGTGTAGGCATCGCTGCTAATAACGGAGGAGGACACGGCAGAGCTCAGCGCCTCTGAACGCCACGGCTTCCAGGGACTCGCACGCCACTTGTCCCACTCTTTTAACAGCACAATTATCTCACAGCTGGAGAGCAGCTTTGGAGCATGGCCCCGCTGCCCGGCATGCACAGAGGCAGCCCGGCAGGCAGGACCCTGCCCGCCGGCAAAGCCCCCCGGAGAGGGGGAGGCGTGTTCGGCACTGGGGAACGGAGCTTGGCTGCGAGGGGTGCACGGCGGGTCCCCAGCTTGGGGGTCTCCAGCGGGACCACATCCTGGTCTCCACACGGATGCGGGATGCTGAGGCTGGTCCTGCCTCCCCAGGGAGCACAAGCCCTGGCCTCAGCAGAGCGCACAGGATGGAGACAAGGAAAGGCCAAGGCTTCTTCTAAAGGGAAAAAACCACCCCCCCGACCCACCCGTCCCCCCCCAAAGGCTCCTCGGAGGCAGCCCGCAATCCCACGTCACTCTCAGCAGCTCTGGTTTGGTTTTCCCCGACCCAGGTTGAACAGGAGATAATTTAACAGCTTGTCCCCCATTGTAATGGGACTTTTTTCCCTGCTCCCCCCCCAGGCAGCCCATCCATCACGGCACCGAGCGGCGACGTCCACCCCGCGACCTCCGCCAGGCAGCCCCCCCACATGCCGTGAGTTATGACGCCTGCGCCGCGCGGCGGGATGGGCTCGGCGTGCTGGCTCTGCGCCGGGAGCTGAGATTTATCCCCTTGGCGGAATAGGGGGCAGAGGCCGGGAGATAAGTCACAGCAAAGCTGCAGGAGCGTCTCTCAAGGTCCCCCAAGGTTGGCTCATTAAAAAGCAAGGAGAAGAGGAAAGGAAAAAAAAAAATGCCCGCAGTGGTGTGGCTCACCCTCCCGCCTTCAAATCAGCCAAAACCAAGAGGGAAGTGAAAGGGAGCCAGCAGCCCCAGGCCGGCTCTGCAGCAACCCCAGGGGAGGCTGCTGGCCGGGGCCACGCGAAGCCACCAGCATCCCCAAACACCCATCCCAGGAGGATCCCCTTAAACGAAGCGGCGCGGTGCCCGGACAGGGATGCCACTTCCCAGCGGTGCAGGAGCACGGCAGCCCTGAGGAAGGGGTGAGAGAGCCAGTAAGCAGCTGATGGGCAGCCCGTGAGGCTCTCGGATGCTGGCCGGGGAGGATGCGGAGGAAGATGGGCAGAGGGGTCCTAAACATGGCACAAAACTGCCCCTGCAGCTCCCCGGCCTCCCGGGGGAGGAGATGGCCAGGGCTGCCGGGCGGGCACGCTCCCGCGGCCGTCTCCATCGGCGCAGAAAGCAGGCAGGCGTGCAGCCCGCGGCTCAACGGTCAGCAGGTGCCCTCGGCCCCACATCTCGCCCTTCCCGCAGCCCCACCAGTGACACCCGTCTCCTGCTCTCCAGGCTCCAGCAGCCCGGCTGCCGAGCGGGGATGGACGCCTCCGGTGCCACGCGTCCCCCGGCCCCAGGAGCAGGCTGGAGCACACAGACACGCCGGGACCCGCGCCTGCATTCGCCCGGCTCTGGGGTGCAGCCGTCGGGCTCTGCTGCGAAACCCAGGCACACCAAGCACGCTGCCGGGAGCGGACACCATCCCCACAACGGGAACCCATCACCGCTTTTGGGGAGAGACCACAGAAAACCCCCAGAGAAACCGTGAACAGCACAGAAACTCCCCAGCCTCCCCAAACTTGCTGGAATTCCCCTTCTGCCTCATTAGTCCTGCTCATTAGGCTCTGCTCCTGATTAGCACACAGAGCTAGAGCACAGCTCAGCACAACTTCACGCTCCCCAGCCCCTCCATCCCAGTCCCCTTCAACGTCGGTCTGTCGCAGCCCGGTCCCCTAACCCCCGGCGCGGGAGCCCCTTTGCTGTCCTCTCCCGAAGGCAGCTGCTGCCGCAGCCCCTCTTCTCTCTGCCTTGGGTTATTTGTGTGTTACCAGGGGCCGCAGCGGAGCTGGGGGTTCAGAGGGGATTCAGCTGTGCCGGCTCCTGAGGGGCTTTTTAACCACGCACACATCTCCCCTCCGCTCACCCCTGATGCCCCCACCCCGCTCGCCGGCTGCCCCCGGCACGCACTGCCAGCCAGCCAGAGGACAGCGCGGGCAGCCGGGACCGGCACCTCCACGCTGCCCGAGCCAGCATCGGGCACACCGCACCCCCGGGAACGGCAGCCGGGAAGCCTGGCTCCTCTGGGGAACCGGCCCAAAGCAGGTGCTTTGGCACAAGCCGTATTGAAGCCTGCAAGGGAGCTGGGCGCGAGGGCTGGGAAGAACATGAGGATCATCGCCTCCGAGTTCCTGCACCACACAGGGCAAAGAACTTCACCCCGAAATCCCTGAAATGGCAGCTCCTGCCTGGGCCCAGCTTCGCTCTCCAATCAGTTCCCCCAGGATTTCAGCAACCGAGAGCCCTCTCCCCTCAAATCCCAGCCCAGTGCTGGGCGGCGCTGGAGGCAGCACCCCTGGGTTTCCCCCCCAGCACCTTATCTCCAACACGAACTCATTTAGCTACAGCTTCCACGCTCGCATTGCTGGGTTTACCCAAGACCAAAAAAAACCCCCATGCACATGTAGCAAGTGCGGGACATGATAAATACAGGGAAAACCCAACAGCATCCCTAAGACAAGATGAACACCGTAGTATTTTTTCAGCACCTTCTGCTTCCAAAAGCAAACCCAGGTGCGTGCGGGGGGACGGGGCTGGCGCATCCCCACCAGCGGCGTGGGACCGGCGGCAGCCAGCCCCGCTCCCGGGGAAAGCGGTCCAGCCCCAGGAGGGGTGTGGAAGCGGATCGCCAAACCCCACGGGGCATCTCCCCCGGGAGCCACCGGGCTTTTACTACACCATAAAACATTGCGATTAGATCTACAAGCCAACCCCCGGAAGGCTAAGAGGTTTTATCAAAGCCAGCAGCACCCCAGGGAGGAGACGGAAAGAGAAGGGCAGCTGCCCGCAGCACCTGCAACCCCAGGGCCGGCCCGAGGGCTGCGGTGCCGCTGCGGGGGGTGCAGGACCAGGGCTGTGCCCGCTCATTTTCAGGAGACTGAGCCCCTGCCGCTGCCCCACGCTCCCAGGAGGATGCTTGGCCCCGGCCCCAGCCCAGCGTGGTCTGTCGGACTTCACCGTGGCACTGGGGTGACGGAGAAACCCCTCGTGGCGGGGCAGTGCTGGAGGAGACGGCGGGGGGGCTCTGAAGGCGAATACCCGGGCAATTTTTCCCTCGGTTGCAGAGGAGGGGGAGAGCAGAATTTTCTTTCAGCAGAAGACGCACTGAAGCAGCACTCGGAGCCTGTGCAGCCCGAGATACAGCTCCTGCTCCAGCCCAGATCAGGAGCTATTTCCCACTTATCTGCGCCGAGCCTGATATCTGTGCAGCAGAACACGGCACTTGGTAATAGGATTTTGACGCTGAACAGAAGATGTTTTTTCCCCGAGTCTCACTTACGTCACACCTGGAGGTATCCATGGCCATAGAGGTGACACAGAGGAAGGCTAAAGAGTTTCAACTCTTGCACTGAGGGAGCAGCTTCTCCTTTAGCTGCAAAACAGCAGAATTAAAGCAATCTAATATTAGCTGCCCGCTTCGTGTCCCCACTCCAGCAGAGTCCTGGGGAGAGGAGGGAGAAGAGCACGTCCCTGCTGCAGCGTCCCCGCAGCACCCTGACCCACCGGCCGCAGCCCCCAGCCCGCAGGACCCTGCTCCTGCCCACAGACCCCCGTGGGAGCAGGCAGAGCCCTCGGGCCCCTGGGGCTGTGCTGGGGGCCGGAGCCAGCCCGGCCGCCCACCGCTGGGTTGGGGGGAGCCGGCGCCCCACGGGCATCACCCGCTCCCAGCGCTCCCCCACCCCGGGCTCCGCCGTCGCCCGCATCCCGCGCCACGGGGACCACCCCCGCACAGCAGCAGCAGCAGCAGCAGCAGCAGCACGGAGACAGGCTCGGGTGGCGGAGCCACGCTCGCGGCTGCCTCGGGGAAAGGGGAGGAAGGCTTGTCACCTCCCTGCCACCCTCCTCCCCATCTGAGCGAGAGGAAGGTCCCACGCACCCCCGCTGCCGGAGCTGGGAAAGTCTCTGCCTGCCACAGACAAAACCAAAGGGATGGGAACCACCCCCGCCAGGCGCGGGTGACATCTCACCCGGGGGAACGCTGCCGGCGCGGCATCGGGGCTGTCGCCGCCTCCCACGGCGCAAACCGGGCGGACGAAGGGCACTTGCAGAAAAGCACCAGGCTGGTGGCTCCGAGCACCTGCAAGCGATGGCGGGGAGAGGGAAGCCCAGCCAAGGCCAGGCCGTCCGGCAGCGTGCCACGGCTGGGCTCCGGCAGGCTCGAGCGGCCAGGCTGAGGGCACACGCGCGAAGAGGTGCACGCAGGGCGCACGCTGCTCACGGGGCGCACGCTGCTCACGGGGTGCACCGCAGCACTCGAGAAGCCCTGAACAGGCTGCGAGCAGGCACGGGCTGAGCAAGCCGGAAGGAAAGTGCTCATTAGGAGCGAAGCGGGGAGGCAACTCGAGGCGCGCGGGGAGCAGGATGCATCCTGCTCGTAGCATTTGCATTTTCCTAGCCCAGCTCCAGAGAACAGGGAGTTATCACAGCCTTAGTAAAGAGCCTCGCTGTAGTAAAGGTGCATTGCTATTAGATAAAAGAGCCAGGAAAGAAGTGAAAGATGGGAGCGGAAGGAGAAACCATCTTGAACAAAAAGATGGAGAAAACAGTCCTGGGAAGCGTCGCAGGAGCCATCAGCCTGGGTCGGCGGATGGAGGGGATCTCTCAGCAGCCCCCGGCCCCCCTCGCCAGCCAGGAAGGCAGCCTGTGGGGCACGACCCCCCCCAAGCTTCACAGCTCTACAGTCCTCCTGCAATTTTGTTTTCAATTTTGCAGTTAGGACCATCACCCTCTACCTTTTTATTCGTCCCCTGATGCTCCAAGGCAGCGCGGTGGCTGTGAGCAGCCGGGATGCTTCACCACCCACCTCCAGCCGTCGGAGCGGGGGCCCAGGCAGGGCTGCAGGCGCCTGCTCCCCCGGGGCAGCCCTGGGAACCCCAGGGGCTGGGGCACGGCTCCCACCGAGCCCGAGAACTGCTTTGCAGATGCACCCCGGCCCTCTGGCACGGGCAGCGGTGACAGCCCCCAATGTCCCGCACCGCCACGACGAGCAACCCTGGCACCGGCAGCGACGGCCAGGAGCTCGCCCGCACCCAGGGAAGCGGGTGCCCACGCCAGCCCTGGTCCAGCTCACCGGAGGAGCACCCGTGGCACCCGCAGGGAGGGACGCACGGCACAGTGCAGGTGAGGCAGAGCAGCGGTGCCACCGAGCCGCGGCGGACCCTGTCCCGCACGGGCCAGGCTCGGGCAGCACGGGCAGCACGTGCCCGGGAGCCAGGGCGGGCACGAGCGCGGGCAGCACCTGCTGGGGGGGGACAGGGATGCCAAGACGACGGTTGCAGTCTGTTTTTCTGCACAAGTGCATTAAGTATTCTGCACAGCACTTTTGCTGTAAATCACTTCCTATTCAGGCTCACTGCTGAGGGTCTCTGAAGGTCGATTTTCCATGGTTATGACAACAAAAACTAAAATTGGGTCAAACCTGAAAGGTATTATCTTCCTCCAAGCTGCTAAATGCACAATAGTAATGAGGTTGGTTAAGCAATTCACCCACAGACTGCATTATTTGCTCTGAAGATGTATTAACCAGTTAAATGAGCGTGATAAGGCAGCTCTGCTTATTTCTCCCACCAGCCGCACAGAAGATCTGAGGTTCTGGGTCTCCGTATCCCAGCTAATAACCGAGACCACAGACACGCCGACAAAGGCGGCCGGCACCGCGCCGCTCCGGGCCAGGCTCTGCCCAGCCTGACCCGCAGGAACACAAAGGGAACTTTAAAGGCATCCAGCAGCTGAGAGCCATTTGAAAAAATAATTATACTTCCTCCCTCCCCTTTCTCTTTCTTCTTCTTAAATGCTCTCCCCCATCCAACCTCCTGATGAAGGAGCACAAACCTGCTGCCCGCCCCGGCAGAGGCAGGGTTTAGCAGCAGCCCCGCTCTGGGACGGGGGTTTGTCCCCAGCCAATGCGTGGCCGACCCAGGTGCTCGGCGGCCGCTCCTGCCGCTGCCGGGGCGCGGGAGCGAGGGGTCAAAACCCACAAAACCCGCCCGCCATCTCAGGGTGCTGCTCCCCACGCGCGTCGGAGGACGCCTCGCAGACGGTACCCAATGGATGCTGGAAGCCACCCGCGCCCACGCCAGAGCTCTCCGTGCCCACCGCGGTGGATAAGGGGCAGCTGGGCAGGGGCTGCCCAGGGCACCCGCCTCGAGAGCCTCCACCCCAATGGGCAGCAGTGCCGGTTGTGAGACACAAAGAACATTTGTTTTTAAGGGATTTCTGCTGTTTTTCCTAAAACAAACACCCATTAATGTAAATATAACTGATGTAAACAAGCACGACCCTAAAATCCATGTGCAGCTGTATGTAATGGGGGAGAAGGAGGGAGGGAGGAGAAACACTTTAATTAATCCCTAAAATGAATGAGACGGAAAAACTCAAACTGCACGGAAAACATCTGGTAATGCTGCAGACAGGGACTGCCCAGGACACAGGGTCACGCTCTGCCACGTAACACCGCCGGTGCCACCGGCTCCCACGCCAGCCACCCCACGGCACCAGCCCACCGGTGAGAGAGCCGTGCCATGGCCGCGCCACCCAGGGAGGGGAGACCGCGGCGGTGCCCATCCCACGTGCTGCAGCCCCGCAGCCCCGAGCTGGGTGCACCGCAGTCCTGCCTGCCCGGCCGCTGGCTCCCCGACTCGGCTCTGCTCCAGTGGGAGGCGGATGGAGCGATGTCTCGGTTCTCCCGTCCATCTCCAGGCAGGCAGGGCGGCCGCCCAGCTCTCCTGGACGCTGGGCACCTGCAGCCCATGGCCCCCTGGTCCTGCCGGGCGATTGCCCAGTGCAATTTCGAGGCGTTTGTACACAAAGGGGCTCAGCGGAGCTCTGGCCCCCATGGGCCATGGGAGCCAAACCCTCCCACCCCCCGCCAGGCTGGCTGCCACAGCACGGTGCCCAAACAGCCGCTAAGGGCAGCTCTTGGGGTGGGCAGCAGGTAGGAGGGCAGAGAACACAAAAAGCTGGGTGCTCAGGGTGAGGGCTGTGCCCCTCGTAGCTGCCCGCGGGTCCCTGGCCCCATCCCCAGCACAGGGAGGGTTTTCGGGGCTCCGAGGAGGCGCGTCTGCAGGACCTGCGCAGCAGCCTGCCCCATCGGAGGACGGCAGAGGGACCGTCTCCCGTCTTCCACCACCCGCAAGAGGGACCCAGCCACCAGCCGGGGAGCACGCGGAGGAGGCACGGAGAAAGCCTCGGTGTGTCTCTCCCGGTGATCCAGCTGGTGCTTTGCCAGGAGGAAGTAGCTGCATGGAGAAACGCCAGCACTTTCTAGCACAGAAGGATGAAGGTATCCTGAAGTGGGATCTGTGTTGACAGAAGCTCTGGGACCAGCACTACAACCTCCACGAGCCACCTCCCGTGTAACCAAAATACGGCTGCGAAATGGTACCTGCGGAACACGGGGGAGAGAGACCACGGAGCCGACCCGAGGAGCTCCAAGAGGGAGGAAAAGGGCTGTTTCATGAGGCTGGCAGGGATCAAACGGAGAGGCATCAGCAGATCTGCACAGCGTAACGGGACAGCAGTGGTCCACCCGATGAGCTCCTCCAGGCCTCCACCACAAGCCGCTGGTGCACCAGGCGGCTCATCAGGAGCAGCTATTTGAAGCCAAATGCAAAGAAAGGTGGAAACCCTGGAAAGACAACTTTGATGCTCCTGCCCTTTTACGGTCTGCAACTCCAGACCGCACATGGGATCTCCTGCTAAAAACAGAGCAGAGAGATGGGGCCCAGCCTGAAGCATCACCTCCAGAGCTCGGAGCAGGGGCTGCCCCAGGGCTCCGCAGCACGTGGCGAGTGGAGACACGTGGTGCCCAAAGCCACACAAGGAGACCCAGTCTACCGCACCGGGGCCAGGGCCCCTGGCAGAGGGTAGAAGGTACCGCAGGGCCAAAATGCCACTGCACAGAGGATCCAAGATACAAGACAGAGGAGACCTGTCTTGCCTCTGCCGGGCTCTGGGCAGACGTCGCCCCAGGAGAGCTGTGGGCAGCATCAGCCAGCTTCGTTGCCCACGACACCGCCCGCCCGGCGGGACGAGGAGAAGAAAGAGGGAGAGACCACGCCTGAGGCTGGTGAGAAACCGAAAGGGCAGCAAGGACCCGAGCCAGCCCCCCGGTAAACCCACCGCTTCGCCCTCTCCTGCAGAGACCCCCCAGCCCTCGGCCCCCACACCAAGGGCTGGGACTGCACCACGCCGCTGTCCCGGTGGGGAGAGGCAGGAGGACCTGAGCTCTGCCGGCGTTGCCCTCCGCAGCGTCAGCAGAGGCAGGTTAGCATGCAGCCCGGCATCGCTCTCCAGCCCGACCGCGCCAAGCCCCTGCGAGCCGTGCAAGGTCCCCACGATCATTCCCGATTCCAGCAGCCTGCCTGTCTGCAGAGCCGTGCCTGCACCCCTGCCCTGCCCCTGCCTGCACGCACACACCTCGGCTACCCAGGGATGTGTTCATCAGATCCGTCCTGCTCCTCCTCTCCTTAAGGATCTTAAACCCTGTCCCTCGCCACCGGCCACGCTCTGGCCATATTTTAGAGAAGCTGCCTCATGATCAGCTGCTGGAAACCCCATGGGGCCGGGTGCCAGGGAACGGGGGAATCCCTAATTCTGGCTCGAGGTGGACTCCTGACCCCCAGCTGCCCCACGGGAAGGCCGCTGCCCTCAGCCCCGGCACGCTGGCGGCTCTGACCGTGCTCACGCTCCGTCCCACACCCACGGCAGCCTGGGATGGGGCTGCAGTCCTGCTGCTCCAGGCCAGCAAGGTCCCGAGGGACCGTCCTTGATCCCAAACCTGGAGAGCGAATACACAATGCAGCTCCTCCTGGAGCAATGCCGACCACCAGCGCTGCTCCTCCAAAAGCTACAGCAGCTTTCCGGGTTCGCCTGCCAGCTGCGGCCCCAACGCAGCGCGAGTCGGCTGCACCAGCGAAACACAGGCACGTCACCGGCTCCAGTGCCCACCTCTGCCATGGCGGTGGAAGGCCAGCCCGTCCCGGCACAGCACTCTGCTCTGGGAAGCGCCAGCCTCTTTTTCCTTACCTTGGCGCGGCGTTCATGCTGCCGAGGCTCCTCGGCGATGAAGGCTCCGGGACGGGCAGGCGGGACGACGGCACCCCCAGGACTCGCCCGAGCGCCGGTGCCGCGCAGAGCTCCGCACCTTGCCAGCCCTCCCGGCCGCCACACAGGCGTGCGGCTCCCGGCGCTGCCTTTGGAGCCGGCTGCCGCAGCACACGTGTCCTCCCCCCTGCCCTTTCCAACACCGCCGGTGATGGGAGGGAGTTAGAAATGCCAGGAGAAGCATTCCTCATTTTGAGAAGCCAGATCATCTGAAGACTGGCAACAGCCCAGAGCCCGGCGAGACAAGCCCCAGATTTATGACCAGCGTGGAGGAAGAGACAGAAGAGCTTTAGTGAACCTGGTTAAGACCCCATGGGAAAGCGACAGCGAGAGATCCGAGTGACCCGGCAACTCCACCTCTCCGTGGGAAAAACAAAAGCGACACAAGAAAGGAGCCCAACAGCCCCAGAGACCGAGGGGAGGGGGCTGCCATGGGACGGGGCACCTGGGGCCAAGGGGACACACACTGGGACACCGCACCCCGCTCGGGAAGCGGGGACCAGGCAGACGCCGGGACAGCAAAGCATCGCTGCTGGAGCACCCCGTGCTGCCTGCGGCACTGATCCAGCCTCTCCCCCTCCCCGCCTCCTCCTCCTCCTCCAGGGCTTCTTCCTCTCCTTCCCCTCTTTGTCATTCCTCTCAGCTCACGCCTCTTCTCTGCTCTCCTTCAGCTGCTCGCAGCAATAATCCAGGGCACTAACGCCCCGGCAGATTGCTCAGTGCCGCTTCCCGGCTGCTGCTGACCGGGGTTTTAACGACTCCCCCGGCCGCGGCAGGGGCCGATCCCCACCTCCGCCGGCTGCCAGCAAGGCTCCCCCCGTCCTCCTCCGCAAAACGCTCGCACCTCATGAGGCCCGGGCGCGCTGCAGGGATGAGCGAGGAGCATCCGCCACCGCCGGGCTCATCTGCTCTCGCCTCGCGCCCGGGCTCTCAGCCACCCCGGGGACTCATGTAATCCCCCCCGAAGCCCCGGCCCCGCAGGGCTCCCCGGCCCCCCCAGGACAGGCGAGCGCAGCCAAGGGCACCGACGCAGCAGAGCCGGAGGGGCCGCAGGCCAACGGCATGCCACGTATTCCTCGGGGACGGGGAAGGGACAACTGCAGCTCGGCGTCCATCAGACGGATGCTTCTCAAAGCGTCGCGGCACAGGGCTCTGCAGAGGCAGGGACCGGGCAGGGGACCAAGGCTCTGCCTGCCCGGGGGACGGGCAGCACCCTGGGCTTCAGCTGTGCACACGCCGGCATCTGCCAGCTCTCAGCACGGGCGTGAGCGCCCTGCCGAGGGCCAAAGCTACCAGCAAGAGCAGCGCAGGGTTCCAGCGTGGGACGGAGAGCGCGGATCTCCTCCCCAGCAACAAGGCCAGGTTTTGCGGGGAGCGGAGCTGCTGCTCAGGGGGACTTCATGAGGTTCAGCACAAAAAGCGCCGAGCCCTACCCCCAGAGCAGAGCTGGAGTGGCCGGGCAGGAGCGCGCTGCCGGGGGCAGAGGATGAGCCAGCAGCGTGTCCCCCCCAGCCGGCCCTGCCATCGCCCCCGCGAGGCCACGTCTGGATCCCGTGTCCAGCTTTGGGCCCCCCAGTGCAGGGACTGATGTCCCGGAGCGAGCCCGGCAGAAGGCCACGGTGACGGTCGGAGAGTGGAGCACAGGACAGAGACAGAGGGATGCGGAGTGCTCAGCCCGAAGAGGGGGAGGCTCGGCAGCACCGGGGGGGGCTACGGGGAGGACAGAGCCAGGGCAGGCAGCAGGGAGGGCAGTGGACCCCCATTTGCAATATCCTGTTTCCTCACCAAATCTCGCCATCCTCATCAGCAAAGAAATTGCAGAGGCAAGCAGCAGTCCCGGCGCAGAAACCCCAGCGGCCACCGTCCAGGGAACGCAAAGCCAGGCAGTGCTAACCGCCGGCGAGCACGGGCAGCCGGTCCCCTGCCCAGCAGCACCGCGGCTCGGCGCTTGCCCCAGCCGCAGGGAGAAGCAGACGAGCCCGGGGGCGCAGGGGGTGCGGGGGTGACCCCCCCAGCCTCCAGCCCAGCCTGACCCCTCACTGCCAGGCACACCGCTCGCTGCCAGGCTGCAGGTCCCTGCGTCCCGTCCTTTAATTAACATTCCACATGTAAAGCTGGGATTGTAATTACTGCAACTGATTAACAGGCCGAAGGTAGCCCGTCTCCGAGGGAGCAGATTAGCAGAGGCTCTCTCGAGCTCCTGCTCTCACCTCCGCACCGTCAGTGCATTTTAAGCAGGGGCCCGATGCCCCCGCAGGCAGTGATTAATGGGCAGGCTGGGCGAGGAGGACAGGCGGTGGCTCTGTCCCCGCCGCTCTTCCCACGCTCCCGCCAGGGCAGGACCAGGATGGGACGGGGCTCCACCGGCCGGGGGCCATCGGAGGGGAGGATGCTGGGCGGTGATTCCCAGAGCCTCCTCTCCCCGCTGCCAGCATGACCCCTGCCCAGGCACCGGCACCGGGACAAGTAGGACATGATTGCCAGGAAGTCAAGGACCCTGTGCACGGAGAGGAAAGACCCAGCCCAGACCCACAGAGCAGAGAGGAGACCCCCCAAGAGCAGCTCCCCGGCACAAGAGCCAGCGGCACGTGGGCAGGAAGCGATGCTGCCAGATCCCTGCCTGTTCTCACGTGTGCTGGTCGTGGGGCCGTTTCCCCGGGGTCTGGCTCTGACCCGGCCGGGGCAGGATGCTCGAGGCTCAGCCAAGCCAGGAGAGCCCTCGCCGCTGGGGCCGCAGCGCAGGGAGCTCACACCTTCCCCACGAAACGTTCCCCTTAACGAGCTATTCCAAAAAATTAAGCGGACAGAGTAAACTCCCCTCGCCCTGGCTACTTGTCACCCCAGGATGCAAGTCACCGGACTGCTCCCACCCCCAGGTCTGCAGAGCCGTGGGGCCAGGGAGTCCCTCGCCTCCCGTCCCATCGGGGCTGCTTGCAGCACAAGGCAGCGGGAAGGGAGCCCAGCCCTGCCCCACAGCAGCCCCCCAGCACCCAGCCCTGCCCCACAGCAGCCCCGCACTGGGACAGCCCAACTCCTCACCTCCCTCCTGGTTCCTCCTCCGGCTCTGCCCATGCTGGTGGCGTCACCCGGCCGCCGAGTCCTGCCCCAGGGGTGTCACAGCCGCCTCCGCCGCCGGGCAGAGCCGTGCCAGCGCTCGGGACGCGCGCCCCTTCCCCTGCAGGGCCAAGCCCAGCCTGCGCCGCGGGTCCGCTGCCGCCCAGCCGCAGCCCCCCCGAGCCAAGCAGCTGCTTGGCCGGAGCCCCCCCACTTTTTGGATGTGAAGACACATGAGAACATCCCACGAGCGTCCCCAGCTCGCCCCTTCCCGGCTCACCCGTGGCTTCGGACCCCGCGCTGCTCATCCATGATCAACCCGGGGCGTGCAAAGGGGAGCCGCCAGCAGGAGCGCGCCCAACGCGACGCCAGTAATTACAAGCAGATAAGGCTATCAGCTGTAATTAACCACTATCCACAGGCAGACCGCTCGGCTGCAGAGACTTTCTTCCCTTCTTTTCCCCAAGACTGCAAAATAAATTATCCTGCAAAGTTAGCAGAGGCTGAGCTATGGAAACAATTAAACAAAAATTAAATCTAATTCATTTATACTCTGAGCACAAAGTGGATAATGTGGGGGTTTTCTTCTCTCTCCTCTCTTTGCCTTGGTGTTACAGAGGACTATTATGGGAAATTAATCACGGGGAAAAGCAATGAACGTGATCTATCGCTCTTTAAAAGTGCACTGTAGTGATTATATAAAAATCTATTAGAGAGGCCAGGAAATAGAAGAGTGACACCATTTAAAAGGAAAAAGGAGACGGGGCTGGTGGCAAAGGGATCGATTGCTTAACAGACAGGTCTGTGACAGAGGGAGCGGGAGGAGGTCAGGCCTGCGCTGCCACAGACCCCGGGGGCGGCCGTGCAGGCCGCGGCCAGCCCCTGCGCCGGGACAGCTTCGGGGGACACAGCGGGACCCCGGGGCTGCACGCGGCTGAACGGTGCTGCGCTCCGCACCCCGAAAACGCAGCCTAATGCCCCACAGCAGAGCCGGGGCTGCCACCGCAGGACAGGCTGGCCCCGCGGGGCTGGGGCTCGGAGCTCCCACCGAGCACGGTCCCACGGTGCCTGCTGCCAGCACGGGCACGCCGCGGCAGCCTGCACCTCCACGGCTCGCAGGTGCTGCACAGGCTCTTTGCCTTGGCACGTCCTCCCGTCTCCTGGGGGCTCTGGCACTTGCCGGGGGCTACGGGGGAGAGAGCCCAAAGCCTGCGTGATGGCCGGAGCAATATCAAGGAGCCAGCTCTGGGGTGCGAGGATGCCCGTGGGAGGGAACGGCACAGCACCGGCCGAGCACGGCTGTCCGGCCATCGGCCACCAGCAGAAGATGCTGAGGAGAGCGCAGTGCCGGCAACACCGGCAGCGGCCCCAGCAGCGGATAACTGCCCCGCCTGGCACAGCCCCAACACCCACCCCCCCGTGGGGGTCCCGGCCGGAGGCAGCACCAGCAGCTCACAGACCCCGGCAGGCTGGGGCAGGGCTGGGGCAGAGCCGGACCCGCTCGGCCGGCTCTGGCTGCTCCTCCACGGACACGGCCCTGGGTTTCACTGCCCGAACAAGCAGCGCTTCGGCCCCTTCTGCCTGCACAAGGACGGCCGCCCCTGCGCAGCCGCAGCATCGCATCACACCCCCTCCTAGCTCGGGGGGATGCCGGCACTGCCTCCCCATCCCAGGGGTCCCCAGGAGAGCGACCCCCATCATTAACGATGATTGCGAGAGCAGACCCTCGCCGCACCAGCAGTAAACAAGGCCGGACCCTGCCCAGCCGCCCCCAGCACTGCCGGCCCCCCAGCGCACGCTCGGCTGTTTAACGGCTGCGATAAAACCTTCGCCGAGGTAGATTCCACCATAAATCCTGGCCCGCAGCAGGGCCAGCCCCGGGCCAGCCTGATGCTTTAACGACACCGTCAATCCCCAAGGAGCCCGAGGCGGAGCCGGGGGACGCGTGGGCTCCAGCCCCGGCACGCAGCCAGGCAGGGGCTGACCCCCCCGGTGAGGGGGTCAGGGCTGACCCCGAGCCCGCAGGAGCCGTCCTGGGGCCGGAGCCGCCTGGGAGGCGACCGGGCATCGCTCTGAGGGGCCCCAGCGCGGTGCCAGCGGGTGCCGCACCTCGGGGCTGAGGCTGCGGTGAAGCGGCAATCAGCCGCTCATCTCTGGGTGCACGACAGGCAATCCCACGCCGACGGGCAATCCCACGCCAACGGGCAATCCCGCACTGACGGGCAATCCCACGCCGACGGGCAATCCCACGCCAACGGGCAATCCCGCACTGACGGGCAATCCCACGCCGACGGGCAATCCCACACCAACGGGCAATCCCACGCCAACGGGCAATCCCACGCCGACGGGCAATCCCACACCGATGGGCAATCCCACACCGATGGGCTCGCCCACAGCTGCTGCGGCCTCCTGGGACCATCACCCCTGAACCAACAATTACAAACTCTCCACTTCTGTATTAACGCAGGCAAACGCCTTCATGCAGATTTAATGGAAGTTTCTCCTCCCCAGCAGGGGAATGGAAGCCAAACACGCCACTCTCCCTCCAATGCATCTTTTCAATGATTCGGAAAAAAAAAGTGGAAAAAAGCCCCCTTTGATCTCAGCAGCCCATTTGTTTAGCCCATGCCGGGATTTAATTGAGGAGGGATGTCCTTGAATAAATGCGGAGATGTCCTCGCTCCCCGGGAAGTCTGCTGCGAGTTGTGCAATCCACTGTATGAGGTTTTCTGCTCATCCGGGAATACTCTGGGACAACGCAGCCCCAGGGCCGCTGCCGCGTGTTGCCCATCCAGCCCCTGCACCGCTCATCACCGGGCACCCCAGCGGCGAGCAGGCTGCCGCGCCACGGGCGAGGGAGGCACCGAGGCCCGAGGGACGGCTGCTCCCAGGGCCAGGGGACACCGCTCTGCCGCCAAACCCAGCATGGAGGGGAGGTGGGGGCCGGCTCCCCATGGCCACCGGTGCCCCACAGGGACACGTCCAGAGGCTGGAGCAGCCACGCACCCCCGAGCCTGGTGGGACGAGGACCGGGGCTTGCTCGGCGCTGGCAGAGGGGCTGCAGGGGGACACGGAGAAGCCAAGTTATGGCACGACAGAAGGCGAGGGGCAGCCTGTCCCTGAGAGCTGGCCCTCGCGCCTGGGGTGCCGGCACCGTCCCCTGGCAAATGCCTTCCATGCTGCCAGGCTTGGCAAGAGAGGAGGAGCCGCAGCAGAGAGCTCGTCAGCCCCGGCGGGGAAGTCGGCATCGCCGGCCGCAGCAGGCAGCTTCCTGCTCATTTCCTCCCAGCCTGCCTGCAGGCTGCCGGCCCCTGCCAGTGCTGAGCACCCTGGTCCCCGCCATCCCTCTTCTGCCAAGACCCTCCTGGCAAGAGGCAAACGCATCCCTCTGGCCCAGCCCGGCTTTTAGCAGCCACAAAGCCTCGAGCTGAGGAAGGGAACCAGCCCTGGGGATCACCCTGCGCCTGCACACCTCCAGGGAGAACCGGAGAGGGGCAATGAAGGCGGGCAGGGGGTCCCTTGGCGGTAGCACTGCGCCCGCAGATTTGGGTCTTCCCATCTCCTGCCCCTCTGCCCCTGCCCAGTGCAGCCGGTGTCAGGCACTGATGTGCCGGCACCCTCCTCCTCCTCGGCGCAGCCGTGTGGGTGTCTTTCCACCGTGCGGCTCCTGCCGCAAGGCTCCCTAGCTGGGGAAGCGCCGTGCTATTTTAATCCGGCACTCTCCCATCCATCCCAGCGAGCCTGGCTGCGAGCGCGGCCCCGGGAGAGCTCTGCCCCGGTGTCCCCGCAGCCGGCCGAGGACGGAGAAACGCCCCGAGGCTGCGCTCGATGAGGAGGGGGCTGGAGGGCACCAAACCCGGGGACAGGGATGGGTGCAGCTGCCACCTCGGCCCCCGCACCGCCGCCACCAGAGAAGCTGCAAGTGCAAAGCTGCAGCTGCGGGCAGAGGCGTCCCGCTTTTCCCAGGGACTGGCTGCACGCGGCGTGGGACAGGGAGCAGGACCAGGGGGTGTCCTTGGTCCCGCCGGACAGGAGCAGTGATTCTGACCGTGGAAGGGAATTAATGGCGGTAAAGGTGAGCGCAGGGAGCTGCAGGAGATGACCCGGGGCATTCCCAGCTCATTAAAGCATTGGCATCCTTCAGCCCGTGGTCACAGCAGCTCCTTGTCTCCTCATTTGTTAAAGTCCTTGTCCTCCCCTTCCCCAGGAGGCCCGCGCTCAGCTCCACAGCCATCCCGCAGCCATCCCACCAGCCCATCACCCCTGCGGCCGAGCCCCACCGCCGGCACGTGCCGGTGCAGAGCCGCGGGGTGCCGCGACCGGGGGATGCTGGGTCCCCGCGTGGTGCCCGGGCTGCAGCTGTGCCTGGAGAGCGCGGGGTTCTGCGGGCGGAAGGGGAGCAGGAGAGCTCTCAGCCCCTGGACTCCGCTGGCTGAGCTGCGGCTAAAGGCGAGCTGATTAAAGCAATTAGGATTTTAAATAGTAACATCAGAGTGGCTCATCAGCACTGAAGAGGCAGTCAAATGATGAGTCTGAGGATCCTATTTAGGGATCTCAGTTGGCTGAAGATCCTAAGCGAGGCCCCAAGGCTCCCTTGCGATGAGAGGGGTCCAGCCGGCCGCCCAGCACCGGGGGGTCCCGGGGACCCCACGGACCCCGCAGCCTCCCCAGCGCCCGCCCGGGCACGTGGCGCAGCCCGGCCAGGGGTGCCAGCGGGGACAGCCCCGTGCACGCAGCCGGCTCCGTCCCCTGCCCGCGGCCACAGCCAGGGAGGGGACCGCGTGGCAGGGCCACCCTGCGGCACCAGCGCCCCGGGCACCCAGCGCTTCCCACGGCAGCTGTGCCGGGCTGCATGGCACGCCAAGGACCCCCCGGCTGCCCACTCCTCCCTTTCCTTAGGCTCGTTGTTTATTCTCTCTAATAAAGGCTCTGGGAAGGGAACATGGAAGGAATTCAGCAGCGCTGCTCAGGAGGCAGCTCCGCACGCCAGCAACCAAAAAGCACCTTTTGCAACAGATAAAGCACAACACAGACATTTTGTCTGCTTGGACTCAAAGTCCGATATGCCAGAGATTTAAGGCAGTCTGGTGGGAAAGCCGTCTATTTTGGTGTATACGAATCTCCAGTCACAAAGGAATCTGGACACAAATACAGATGCAGGAACAGCATAAACAGCCGTGAAATGCTCCATACCCTTCCCTCTGCTCTCTGATTTCCTACACTTGCGTTTGTTCCCTGCTGTTGCTGGCTGACTCCAGGGTGCAGACGGGTGCAACACCCAGCCCAAGCACCTGCCGGGCCCAGCGCCTGGGGACGTGGCCCCAGGGACGACGGGAGCAGCGGGGACGCCTGCAAGGAGCTTCCTAGCCCCGTCCCAATGGGCACTGCAGCCCGGACTGGGCTGCTGCTCCAGACCCCCGCCCCCGCTCCCCCGCCTGCATCCCAGTGGGACAGCATCGCCGCAGACGGGCTCGACGTCCCCAGGCTCCTGGGCTCACCGGGCCTGGGGACACGCGGCTGCACGTGGCGCTGCGCTGGGCGTCAGAGGGACGGGGCCGATGCCGCACCCGGGGCGGCAGCGACAGCTCACCCGCAGGCAGGGCAAAGAGCCACGGCCTCGCAGAGGGGCAGGCAGGGCCGGCCAGCGCAGGGGAGCACGACACAGGGCTGGACCCGCTCGCTCGCAGATGGGGGAAAAAGGGAAAAAAGAAAAGGGCAGGAGTGGGGAGGGGAGGGCAGGAGCTGCAGCCTGAGTACGAGCCACTTGTCGACTTTCTTGCAAGCTCCAAGATGCTGTAGGAGGGTACTGGCACAGGCATATTACATTTATTTATAGGCATTTCTGTGGCACTCAATTAAATGCTGTGGTGGAGATATTGCAGCGTGAAGAGTATTTAGAGCCGTTTAACACCTCTTAGTCGGCAAAAGCCCATCTGATTCCTGCAGCGAATTGGGAAAGTGCGCATAGCAAGGGCAAAAGCAAGGAAGACTGCCCTTTCCCAACCCCATCTCCACTTGTGAAGAGAGACGGGATCGCTGCACTCATGGCAGAGCATCCATGAGCCTGGCGCAATGCTCCACTGCTTCTAGGTCAGCAGGCGAGGGACCGGTGGCCCGCAGCAGGACGCGCAGCAGGACGTGCACCCCCAGCCCGCCCGGCTCCGGCAGAGCTGCTTCCCTCCAGCCCCCCTGGGCAGGCAGGGTGCTAAGCCCCCCCGGCAGGACGGCCAGCCCCGCTGCCCGCGGGCCCTGCCTGCGGGGGGGTACAGCAGGGCTCCTGCCCGCCGCGCTCCCCAGCATCGCCGGGTGCTTCCCACGCGCTGGGAAAGGACGGGACCTGCCCACAGAAGGGCACGGAAATTCCCGATGCTCAGGAAAGGCTCTTTCACAGCCTTCACTGGGTTTCTATTAACCGCTCTGCAAAACCTCACCGCAACTTATCAGGATGGCGAACGGCTGAGCCAGTAAATCTCCAGATCTCAGGAAAGCCGTTGGGGGAGAGAGTTCAAAGGAAAGGCTGACAAGTGCACGCCAAGGTTAGCTCTAATTGCACCGCTGCAAATTCACCGGTGGCACTTTCACCCTCTGATCTGTTCGCTCCCCGCTCCCGCTCTGCCTGCAGCGCTTGGCCTGCCCGTCCCCCGGCCACGCAGCTCCCACCCACGGGGGAAAGACGTGCGACCGTCCAGCCTCGTGCCCCCACCGCTGCTCGCCAGCAGCAAGCTCAGGCCACGCGACGGAAGCGAGCGAGGGTGAAACGCAGCCGCGGGGAGACAACCCGGCCCCAGGCGATGCCAGCGAAGCACCGCCAGCCCCTGGGGCTGCTGCTGCTGCTGCCGCCGGCCCCGAGGAAGAGCCCGTTCCCGCAGGCTCTCCCACGCCATCCCCCCGGTCGGTGCCAGGAACCCCGAACCCACCGACACCCTGGCAGCGGTGACTTCGCTCCAGCCGAGCGCGTACAGGAGCCCACCGTGACTGCTCCTGGAGCGCCAGCGCTGGGCGGCAACACCACGCGCCTGCACGGGAGATGCCCTTCCTCCCGCTCACTGACGGATCCGCAGAGCCGCAGCCAGCGGAGCAGCGAGCGTCATCCCCCGGCCAGGGGCAGGACGGGGCCGGCGCGCGCAGGGCGGCAAAGGCTCTGGCCAGGGCTCGCCCCACCGGCTGCTCCCGTGCACCCGGGCTCACGTCGCTTGCAAATGGATGCAATTAAGTTGATACTGCAGTGGGACCATAATTGCTGTTTCCTTAGCTTGGCAACACGACCCCGGAAACCCCCGTTATACTAATCACTGTCAAACGAACACAATCGCAGAACACATAAAAACCTGGTGTGCTTCATGGTGAAATATAACACCGCAGAAGGCTGAACCGTGCCGTAAATCTGCTTAGCACTTAACACTGCCTGCTAAATGGCCCCGCTTAATTATAGCTCTATAAACATGACTTTATAGCAATATCAATACAGTCAAAAATCAATCCCGCTGATGGACAAATGGACAGACTCACGTCCTGCTGACCCCAGGGCCGGGCCACCGCCGCTCCCCGGGGCACGGGGCGAGCCGGGCTCCGCGCTCCCATGGCTCAGACACGATGCCCGTGGATGTGCCGCTCCTAGGCGGCTCGGCCCCGCTCCTCGCGCCCGTCCCGGGCACGCCACGACTCCGCTGGACACCGTTTCCAACCTGCCCTCGCCCAGCGCTGCTGCCGGAGCCGCAGACAAGACATTAGCATTACAACCCACACTGATCTTTGTCAATTATGCTACAGTATTTGAGCTCTAACCAGCTTTAAATTGAATCAGGACGAAATCATCAGTATAAAAAGAACCCGCACCAGCCTTTCAATTCCAGCACTGGGAAAAAAAAAGTTATACATCTCATAATGGCCTTCTACCCCATAATGAACAGGAAAAATAAATTAGATTCCCAGCTAAGGGTATATTTATACAATTTCATTATGTGCCCATGAGCAAGTCTGGTTTTCACCAAGATAAAAATGAGCTCTCAGCAATGCTCGTACTAAATAAATGGAGTGATTTAACAGCTTAACAAGGAGCGCGATAGAGGGGTTGAGGAACAATGTCAAAAATGGAAAATAAAAATAATAAAAAAAATTTTAATGCTCGCATTTCTTGAACCACGCTGGCATTGCTGGGCCGGACTCCACCCGCTGCCCACACCCGGCAGCTCCGGGAGCGCTCGCGGGCTGGGGAGATGGGAGACGGTGGCACTGGGACCGCGGGCGCATCCCCGGGCTGCGAGCACGTGGCATCCCGCCCCACTTGGAGCAACACCGGGGAGACGCGTTCCTACCGCTTCATTTTCTGGCTGATCAATGTACAAGTGATCCCCGTGAGCCAAAAACAAAACACCAGGTCCCTCTCCCTGCTGGCTGCCAGCGGGGCAGGAGCAGGTCCCGCTCACTCCCTCGCTGCCACACCATCCCCGTGGGTGCCAGGGCCACGCGCGCTGGCTGCCCACCGGAGCAGCGAGGATTTTTGTGGCAGCTTTGGGGCTGGGAAGGGATATTTGCAGCCTGGAAGTTGCTCCCAGACTCTGAAACATTCAGCTCAAGCAAGGCTCCTCTCCCAGTGTCGCCCAGCGGGGAGAAGGACAGCAGTGGCACTGGCTGCCCATCCCCGCAAGCTGCTCCCACGCCCGGCCGCCAGCACTGCCCTGCTGACGGACCGCGGGGGTGCAACACGCTTGCCACGGGGAAGAGGCACTGAGGGAGCCGGGAGCTCACCGGGAGCTCGCCCGCTGGGCCCCACGGCGGGTTTGCAGGCAGCGCTGCGTGGCTATGGCACGGCGGGTGGCGAGGATGAAGCAGCCCCAGCCCCATCGCCCAGCACGTCCAAGCCCCTCTCCTCCAGCGCTGCTGCGCGCGCAGCCCGTGGTGCCTTCCAGCCAACTTCACCAAACCCGGAGGGAAATTGCCAATCCCTTCCTCCGAGCGCAGCCTGTTTAATCAACCTCCTGTTATCCAATTCGGCTGTGAGCCGAAACCCGGGCTCGCTTTTCCTGCTCCGCTTTCAGCCTTTCCGCTCGTGGAGGCAGCAGCGCGCGTCCCCCCGCGCCCCGGTGAATCTCCCTCGCACGCAGCCAGGAGGGGACCCGGCCAAGCCGCCCGCGCGTGCGAATGGAGGAGTTTGGAGGAGCTTCTTGCCCTTTGCAAGGTTATCTGCTCCTGGTGAAGGCTCCTCCGTCCCACCTTCTGCCACTACTGAAAAGAGCGTGTCAGCTCCCCCCGGGCCCCCATCCCAGACCACACATCCATCTGGGCTCAGCATCGTGTGTCTTCTCCAGCACAGTCAGGCTGATCCTAAATCCATAACCCACACTTGAATAGCTCATCCATTTAATGGCAGATAGCTGCCAGCAGGCAAATCTGTCCTCTCAGCAGCAGCAAAACCAGAGCTAAGCAGTTGCCTTTTTTTTTTTTTCTTCCCCTTTTTAAATCAATTGTGAGGCCACGTGGTGCATCGGAGTGATCTGGAGACCAGGAGCCATCTCCAAGACAGAGCTGGCTGGCTTGGCTGCGTATCACAGCTCTCCTGCCACAAGGTGACATTTCCCCCTCCATCCTCCCTACTCCAGGGAGCCGGGAGGATTAATAGTTCAACAGGGCTTTGGAAATATGTGTGCCGAGAGTTATGAGCCTGATTCATAATAGGAGTTCCCTCCCCTGCTACAGAGATTAATCACCGGTGCAAACGCAAACACCATTTGGGCTCAACCGTCCCAACACGCAGCGCAGCTGGAGCGGAGAGGAGAGGAGAGGAGCACGCTGCCGGCTCGCCCCGTGCCGCTCGCGCCCGCCGACGGGGCTTTGCGACGCGCAGTGCTGTGGGAGCCTTTTGTCTGCGCCTTTACCTTGAGTATTATGGAAAAATAAATTTGGTGTGGAAAGGATCAGTTCAAAGCTACGGAGCGCTGCAGGCAAAGAAGGCGCGAGCCCCGGAGCCCACCCGCGCCGCCTGTCATCGGGAAGAATTACGGGGCAGCCCTGAGGAAAGCTCTGCTCCAGCCCTCCGCACTGGAGACCGGAGGAACTCGGCCCATAGAGGCACAGGCTGGTTAACAGCTGATTTATCCTGAGACGCCTTAATAAATGCAGCGAGAGCCCAAAATCGTCTCCAGAGGAGCCGTCCCCCTCTCGGCCCCTTGGCTGCGGGAGCAGCGGGGCAGCTCCCGGGGGGACGAACGCTGCTCCCGGCCGCACGCTGCCGGGCTGCTCCCCTGCCCGACGGGGAGCTGTGGCTGGAAACCCCACAAACCCAGCCCTGCTAATCCCGCTCATGACCCGACTGCGCCCCAGTCACGTCCTGGCTGCTCTGCCCCCGGCGCAGAACCGGGTGCCCGTGCCCCGGCACAAGCGGGCAGAGCTCTCACCAGTTAAACCAGCCCTCCCGACCAGCCCACCCAGGGAGGGGATGGAGATCTCCTTCCCCAAGAGGGCAGGGACCAGCCCCACAACGCAGTCCTGGCTGCTCTGCAATTAGTTCCTTGTGAACCTCCAATATAAATAATGGCCAGATAATTTTTAACACGGTTTTACCCAGCCCCAACCGGAGCAGTTTCCCAGGTTGCTGGAATCCTTTACAACCCCCTGAAGGATCAGCAAATGATTTTTCACTCTTTCCTTTCGATTCAAGAGAAGGAGAGGGATCTCGGCTCAATAGTAATTAGAGTGAACTGCAGCTTTTAAGCAGTCAAAGCTCCTGTTACCACTGAGACGCAAGAATGATCTAATCAGACACCGGGGTCAGATAACCAAAAAAAAAAATTCCTTAAGGAGATGATAACAATTCGTATCTGCCCGAGCTGAGCTGCCCGCCCTGCCTGCGGCCGCTGGGCCCGGGGAAGATGCGGGGAGGGTGCGATGGAGACCGCAGGGCAGCGTGGGGACCCGCGCGGGGACCCAGACACGGCGGCAGGAACCTGCCCTCACCTCCACACGGTGCTCAGCCTTCTTCCCCAGGAGGAGGAGGAGGAGGAGAAGGACTCCCGCACTCCCTGCCAGTGCCGACAAAGGGCGGCACCCGCCCTGCCACCTCCCCGGCCGCCGGCAGGGCTCCGACGCCAGCTCCCCGAGATGGATGCAAAGGGGCAGCAGTTGGGGGACGCCCCGACTCTTCTCCCAGCTGCTCCCCCCGGGGCGCAGCCCCCCGCCCCGCAGCTCCCCCCGTGGGGCCAGGGCCGCCTTTGCCGGCAGAGGGGTCCCGCCGCAGCACCGGTGCTGGAGGGGAGATCGGATTTGCTTCCGCTGGCTGCCCTCGCTCTGCCCCCCCAGCCCTCCTGCTGCCCCCCTTTGCCCCTCTGCACATTTAATCTGCTCCTCACCCCGAAGCAAGGAGGATGCGAGTTCAGTGGGGCTGGAAGCTACAGATTAGATTGCATCTGTCTGGGTATAAATAATTTACTGCTTGATGGTCAGAGTGAATTTAATTAGTTCTTGTTCTCCTGATAGAATCAGCCCACCGCTGCTAAAGCATTTCACTCCGAATTAGCCTGAAAAGGACTAACAAGGCAGTGCTAATTTTACACACACGACATCCCCCGCAGTCTCTGAAAATACAGCTCCACGGAGCACCGTGCACCGCCGTCCCCGCGCGGGGCTGGGAGAGGGACGGCGCGAGGGAGCAAGCCAGGGGCAAAGCCTGGGAAGGAGGGAAGCCGGGTGGGCAGAGCCGGGCGGGAGGTGGGCACCGACTTCCAAGCACCCGTCCGTTCTCCTTTTGCTCTACCCTTACTTCCAGTTCCTGGGGGATCTGGGGAGGGGACAAGGGGACGGGCACCTTGTGGCTGGCAGAGCTGATGCTGCTGCCCACCAGGTCCCCTCCTGCCCGGGCAGGGGCTCCCCAACAGCCCAGCACCCGCCTCGCCCCCCCTCCAGCGCCCGGGGTCAAGCCAAGCCACTTGGTGCAGGCTCGCCACCGCCTCGGATAAGCACGAACACAGATCAGTGCTCCCCGGAGACACGCACCCCGTCACCTGGAAGGGAGAGGGGAGAGTGGAATGGCGGGGCCGGCCACAGCCACGGCCCCCCGGCACGGGAGACGGGCGCAGAGCCCTCCGGCAGCGCCAGACCCCAGCATCTCCCCAGCCCTTGGCTGCGCCCCCAGCCCCCCCAGACAGCTCTGCCCCCCCGCGCAGCGGGGCCCCGCCACGCTCAGCGTCCCGACCGGGCAGAGGCTGTGCGTCAGCCTTGGCCGAGAGAGAACTGGGCTGTGCCAATGGGGTTAGGTGCAACCCAAGGAACCAAAGGCAGCAGAAATGCCCCCGCTCCAAACACCGGCTGCAGTCGCTCCAGACCCCGAGAGCACGTTGCTCCAGGCTGTGTGCTAACACATCAAAAAGTGGGCACGGCCCCCAAAAGCCTGCCGGAGCAGGGAGAGGGCTGGCAGCGAGGGACGCAGAGCAGCCTTAGCCAATGCGGCAGGCAAGGACGCCGGAGCCCGCAGCGCCGGCCGCATGGGGCGTCCCAGTGGGCGGCCGGGCAGAGGCAGGGCAGCGCTCCCACGGCCGCACCGTCCGCCCGTCCCTGTGAAGCATCGCTGCGTGTTTTCTCTTCGCTCTGTAATTAGACGTCGGGTTCTCCTCTAAGGACAGAGTCTCATTGACCGCAATGCTTTACTGGTCCTGCCTCCCTCCTCTGACCTACCCTGTCTCCACCACGATTTATGCTCCACATTAGCAGTCTACCAGAGCCGCTTCCCGCACCGCCGGGGCGAGGTGGCACTGCAGCCGGCTGAGCCGCACCGAGACCCACCGGTAACCCCGAACCCCACCAAACAGCCCCGGGTGACACCTGCCCCAGGCGCAAACCCCTCTGCAGACACGAGCCTGGGACATTGCTGCCTGAAAGTGAAATTTTGGGGGCACGGGACCAGCGGGGAAAGGCTGAGCGAGCACTTCCAGCGGCAGGGATGCTCCGGGCTGTGCTGGAGGGAACCTGCCCGGGGGGAGCGCACGGGGGACTGGACGCTCCTGCCCATTTCTGCCTGCGGAGGAGGGAGCGGAGGGGCACCTCCACCCCGAAATCACCCCCGGCATCTCGACAGCCACCTGCCCCGCCGGGACGGCCACACTCCTGCACAGTGAGCTAACAGGCTCGTTTTCTCCACTCCGCTCCTAATCGCAGGGCTCTGGCTCTAAGCCTCTAATCCAACATGCAGCATCTCACTCAATAAATCACCCTGCAAAGGCGAAGCGGCCAACAGCTATCGGCAGCTGTCAGGAGCCTGCGGGCAGAACCCACCCGCCAGAGCTCACGACCTCTCCCTTCGCCCCCGCGAACGGCTGCTGGGCCACCGGTGCCGCAGACAGGGACTGCGGCAACGCCGCGCGGCGCAGGCAGGGCCGGGGTACGGAGGTGTCCCCAGGGCCCAGCGGCATGGGGGGAGCAGCACCCCTCCCTCCCTGAGCTCGTCCTCCAGGGCCAGCGCAGCCCCAGAGTCGCTCTCCCCCTGCCAGGAGCATGCCTGTGTGATCCTGCCCTCTCTCCTATTTACATGTAAGCTGGGCTGACAACTCCTCTTCATCACAGTGCCAGAGTCTTCCTCGGAGGCCATGCATCTCAAGCAGGACAGCACCATAAATATTGCATAGGAGGTGTTTCTAATCTAGTTATGGGTTCAGCCTCTCACGCTCTTCCATCAAGGAGCCTTGGATTGAAATTGAAGTGTATTAGTATAATTTTATCAGGTTTTATTAAGCCTAGGGTCTTACGTTTTTGATATATAGTTTTAATTAAGTTTTAAGTCAAAGAATGCAGTCGCTCATATTTTATCTTGCCATGTCACATCAGAGGGAGGCAGTTAATCAGCACGTACAAAAACTTCCCATCGCCAGTGATGAACGTTCCTGAACTTTGCCTGCAGAGACCATCGTCCCTCCGCCGCTCACAGCGGGAGCCCGCAGCCTCGCCGACCCCTCTGCCCAGCCCCAGCTCCCCCTCTCCCCATCCCGCCTTCTCCCGCTTCCCACGCCAGCGCTCCCGCAGGAACGCACGCAGGCGGGGAGGGAAAAGCCTCCGGACAAAGAGGGGAAGAGGGAAGGCGGCCCCGAGGCAGCTGGCACCGGGGGCTGCTCCCGGCCAGGCCCAGCAGCAGCAGCTGCCGGTGCCGGCGGGAGAGCGGGCACTTCACCAAGAGCAGGCGCTGGCAGCGCTGTGAGGGGCACCGCCTGCCCGCGCCGCCGCCCCGCCGGCTCCTGCAAGGGGATGAAGCCAAGGGCGATGCTCCGGTTGGGCCTGTTACCAAAGCCCCCCCAAGGCCCCCTTCCCCACCGACAGCAGATGGGCAAACCCAGCGTGCAGGGCTGCGCGCAGCCGCCCGCCACCCGCAGCGGCGTGGAGAGGGGAGGGGGGCTGAGGGAGGGGGAGCGATGGCCAGGAGCGGCTCTGGGGCCGGGTGCCCATCTCTCAGCCAAACCCCGCCGGACCTACGGCACCGCCGGGGCTCCGACGGCCGAGGGGACCCTGCCCCACAGCGCAGCCGTGGACCGAAGGGCCCCGTCTCAAACCGCGCAGCGTTTTGTGCTCGATTTGCTGCCCATCTGCAGGCTCCCGCCGCAGGCAGGCTGCCTCCTCGGCGTGCGCATGCCAGCCAGCCCTTCCTGGGAAATCAGAAACCGGGAATTTCCCAGCCAGCGGAGCAGCGCCGTGCCAGCCGCCCACAGCAAGCGCAGAGCCGGACCCGTTCCTTCCACGAGCCCCTTCCCAGCAGCAGCCATCTCCGGTTTTACGGCTGGGCCTTCCCCAAGCATCCGTACATCAGCCTGGGGAGATTTCAGCCACGCGCCCATCCCAGCTCCGGGCTGGCTCCCAGCGCCAGGACGAACGGTCACCGCTCCCTCGGGACAAACGCGGGGCTCCGGGCTGAGCCACGTGCTGGAGCCGGGGGCCAAACCTGGATGGTTCCCTCCAATGTGGGAAAAAGGAATCCCAGCCCTCAGCCGTGGGGACTGCCCTGAGCCCGCAGCGGGCACAACAGCTCCCTGGGGACAGCGCAACCCTCGGCAGCTGCCAGCCCCAGCACGTCGGTGCTGCCCGGGCCACTCACTCCCGGGAGCATCGTCAGCCGGGTGCACTTCTCTTCTCTAAAAAGAGCAGTCTGGGGACGCAAGGTCTGTGCCTGTATGCCAGCAAGGGCAGCAGATGGCATCGCAGCTTGCACCGCCACTGCCCTCGCCCTCCATGGCTCCCTGGCCCGGGGAGGGCCGCTTCTCCCCAAGGACTGGCGGCTACGGTGGCGGCAGATCGCTCACGGGTCCTTGGGAAAGGCTGATTCATCCCGGCTGGAAGGAGCTGCAGACGCAAGGCAGAGCAGAGGCATCCCACCCACCGCTCCGCCTGCGCACCGCAACGCGTCCGGCTGCAAGCGCATCCTCCCCACGGGCCGCTGGGGCAACACGGCCCCGAGCGCTCGCTCCGCATCAGTCCCTGCACACCTTGGGAGGGTGGGAGCCAATGCAAACCCTCCGCTGGCAGCCCTGGACGCACGCTCGGCCAAGCTCGGGTCTCCGGAGACCCAACCCAGAGCATCCCCACATCCCTCGGCAGCGCCAGCCCGGACGCACACCCCCCACGCACGTGCCAAGCTGCCCCTTAGCTGGGGGGCAGAGGCCTCATCGGATTTCTGAGGACGGAGGCAGCGGCAGTCCAGAAACATTTTAGGTCTTGGAGCTTCTCTCACACGAGAAGCAGAGGAGCCAAGTGCAGACCTGTCTCTCCAACTTGAGGTGCTTAAAAATTTATCATTGAGCTTGCAGAAATGAACTCAATTAAAAACCATTTTAATGGCATTACATTAAAAAAAATAACTCTCATATTTTCCACGTCAAGATTCCTGTCTGTAAGAGCGGCAGAAACCTCCAAGCGTAGCGTTACAAATGATGGGGTACGCGCTCTACCAGTAAAAGCCCGCGCCACGGGCCAGAGCGGTCCGTTTTTCAGGGAAAGACCGACGGAGCGACACAGCCACGTAACGCAGCGAGCACAACCCACGGAGCTCCAGCGAGCCTCGCGTCCTGCGCGGTTTTGCTCCCAGTTTGCTCCGGGCCCGCCAGCAGCAGGGCCGGAGGAGGGACAGGGCTGCTCTACTCCCGAGCGGCGCTCGCTGAGCCACCAGCAGCAGCAGCGGCGCGGGACGGGGGGAGCCCGCCCTGACCCTCCTGCGGGGCGGCGGCGGAGCGAGGCCCCTTAACGCAGCGGGCAAAGGTACGAGGGTGGGCAGGGGTGCCCGCCAGCTCCGCTCCGTCACGGGACGCCCCAAGAGGTCACGCGAGTGGGGATGGGTCCTGCCTCGCACGCAGACCCCCCCGTCACAGCCCCGGCCCCGCAGCAGGGCGTCCCCTGCTGCAGGCACAGGTAGTCTCTCTCTATTTGAGGCTGCTCGTGGCGAGCTCCGGTTTCCACACAGGAGGGAACCAAGAGAACCCCGGCTGCTGGGCTGCCGCCGCCGCTCGCTGTAATTTCTGTCCCCGCTTCCCAACTACGCAGCCCGCGTCTCTCTGTCCCCGTGCCCACAGCTCTGATCGTCGCTGCTGCCCTTCCCCGACCCGCAGCACTGGCCCGTCTCCCCAAGCCCCGCAGGGTCTGCACCGGCCACGAGGCCCCCGCGGCAGGTCCAGGTGCAGAAGGAATGCGGCAGCCCCGGGAGCTCGCCCGGCCCCCAAGGCAGCCCTGGGGAGGGGGTAAGGGACCGCGGGAGCTCTCGGTCCTCGAGCAGAGCCCGCTCCCCTGCGACCTGCTCCAGCATCCCGCTGCTTCCCTGGATAACCACATCTCGTCCTGGGGAATCGCTGAGCAGTGCTCGCGGCCGGCCCAGCAGCACGCGGCTACGACACCGCCAGCAACGGCAGCGACTTCTTTCCGAAGAGGAGGGAGGGAATCCCAGGAGGAGCAGGAGTGGTTCTGCTCATCAGCTCAAGACTGATAGACTCGAGGGGATGGGGAGCGCATTTTGCATTTCCTTCCTTCTCCTTTGCAAAGAAATAGAGATTTGGGGTTGGATTTTAATTTCATCCGGAAGAAAAGAATTTGCTTTGAAAAGAAAGCAGTTGGATTGCTTAACTCTCTCTGTCCCCATATTCCCATTAAAACAGGATTTGAGGCAACGAGAGAGTTTCAAGCCCAGCAGCCCCGCTCCTGCTGAATCACCAGGAGCGTGGGTTACCCCAGGGCCGCACCGTCCCGGGGCTGCAGCAGCCGCTGGCCCCTCCGCACCCCACCGGCACGGGAACCCCGACCGCAGCGGAGCCTCCGCTCACCGAAGGAGGGGGGCTCAGGGCAAACACGCAGCGGCCGCACCGCGGCGGGGGGAGACCGGCCACATCCCAGAGCAACTGTCCGTGTGCACAAAGCCAGCCCCTGGCGGAGCGAGGCTGGGCCGTGCTCCAGCCCGCAGCTGCTGCGAGGCAGAAGGTGCGGACAACAGAGCTGCATCCGGGCTGCAAAGGACTCCCGGGGAGCCCGGGACGCAGCCCGCTCACGGGCTCCTGACCTCGTAGGGGCTGCAAGCACGTTACCAGCCCTGGGCAGGGCTGCCCGGCATGCCAGGCTCCCCGGGTGCCTTTGTATCAGCTCCCCTTTTTTTAAAAAAAAAGGCAAACCCGGGTGCTTTGCTGGGATGAGGAGCCCTTTCCACTCCAGCACGGTCAGCGCGGTTTCCTCACTGCTGGTGCCCCAGCCCTCAGCCCTCTCCCCTCACCACAGGCACCCCAGCCCCTTGCCTGACAGGCAGGGGCATCCTGCCTGCACCCTGCTGCCTGCACCCGGGCAGCGGGAAGGCCGCTTCAGCCGGTGCTCAGCTCCAAGGCTCCGCACCAGCAAAGGCTTCCCGCGCACACGGGCTGCAGGCGTCGCTGCCCAGGGTCTCCTGCCTCCCGCGCTCGCCGGGGACGCTGCTGCCCGGCTGCACCCCGCTCCCCGCGGTGCACGCAACGCCCAAGCCCTGTGCCCGCTGCAGCAGCGCGCTCTGCAGCACGTCGGCCGCCCGCCCCGCATCCCCTCCGCCTGCACCGGTGCTGGGCGGGCGCAGCGGTGCTGCCGGGAGCGCCGCGGGCACCTCTGCCGAGACCGCAGATAAATTTGAACTGGGCAGCAAGAGAGCAGGGGAGAGCGAGATGGAGAGCAAGCGCGCTGCGTGTCATTTCAATGCGTGTATTTATATCCTTCACCGACGCAGCATCCCTTTGTAAAGCCACGGAGCGTGTATAGTCAGGGCTGTCAGTTCAGCGGCATGTTACAAGTGTTTGATATGGAGATTTTGGCAGTGGGAATGGATGTACCTCGCTGAGAGGTTTATGTAAAATGACAGCTTCTGGAAAATGAAGCACTCAGATATAAAAAAAAAAAAGTACAAACAAAAGGGAAGAGAGGCCTTCCGCCCAGCGCGTCCAAAACGGATTTCTCCTCCCTGCCGGCCCGCGAGCATCTCCCCACCGCAGCCAGAGGCAGCGCGCAGGCAGCGCGCAGGCAGCGCACCAGCTGCACCAGCCCCACCAGCTCAGCTCCGCTGGCTCAGGCTTCACACCCGCACTCCCCCGCCTCAGACCGCTGCCCCATTTCCATTTCATCACTCCTCCTCTCCCCCTTGTTTACGGGGCTGAGCCTTTTATCGCTGGCTGCGCGTGGGCGTGCGCGGGCGGGAAGGAGGAGGATGCTTGGAGAGCGCTGCTGTCAGCAGGCCCAGGGAGATGCTCTGCACCTCCTGCCGTCGCAGGGCTTGGAAGCGGGGGATGCTGCGCAAACAGAGCGAGGCGGCGGCCGGTCCCCCCTCTCGCCGTGGCAGGTCCCCCCGCCGCAGCGCCGTGCCGGGGGACGGGCGCTGAGCTCTGGTCGAAGAGCAACTCCAACACCCATCCGGGAGCCTCCGCCGGCGGACGCGGCTGGAGGAAGCCCAGCCAAGGCCGGAGGCACCGCAGGAGGAGCGGACAGGATCCCACCCCCAGACAGATCCAGACCGGGGCTTCCTGGGGAGCGGGGGGGGGCTTTGCTCCCCCATCGACTCCTGCCAGCCCCGGCGCCCGGCGCCCGCCTTGCCTCAACTGGCTCCAGCACCCTGCAGCCACGGGAGCGCGGGAGGGAGCCAGCCCCCGGCAGGGTCGTCCCAGCCGGGAAGGAAAGCGGCTGCAGCACCCAGCTCTGCGGCGAGGCCAGAGCCCGGCTCACACCTCCAAAGCCACGATTGCCCCGGCCATGCTCTGCTGCAGCTGGCTCGCTCCTCCGGCTTTACACCCTCCTCCACCGCCTCCGGCCTGGCGGGGATACGTGCCCATGGCCAGGGTGGAAGCAATTCCTGCTGCAGCTATAACGATCCATAAAGAAGCTGACTTGTTTCTTACCCCTCCGAAGTGAAGGATGGTGATTACCCTACATCCCAGTCCACAAAGCTTAATCCAAATTGATGGCCTCCCAGAGATTGCTTCTCTTGCCTATCACCCAATCTAATACCCGACGGTCCCCTGCCTACGTCTACTCAGTAGCAAAACGTCAGAGTAACTCACGCAGGCTCTGGACGGAAAGGCCATTTATCCTGAAGTGAAAGGCTCCTAGATGAGACATTAAATTAACGGCATGTTAGGGAGAGGTGGCAGCACCAGCTTGCCTTCCCACAGGCCCCAGGCAGCAGGGCAGGGGTCCGCTTGGACCCCTTCGGGGAGGAACCCCTCTGCAACCCCCCCGCTGCTCCTCAGGGTCTTTGCAGCAGGTCCAGAGGACAGGAAAGGACCAGGAAGCTCCTAAAGCCCCTCTGCCCAAACCCCACCATACACCCCAAATTCTAAGTCCCAACTCAGGATAAATGCAACTCCAGGCACACACGAGACTGTCACCACTTTGCACAAGGGCTAAAGCAGAAGGAAACAGCAGCCCTCAAGTTCTGCCCTGGGTCACGGTCTGAAGCATCCCCCTAACCCTGTGGCTCCCCCGGCGTGGAGCAAGCTCAGGAGCAAACGAGCATCTACGGGCTTCGAAGGCTGCAGCAAGAGTTTTGTCCACCCGTCAAAGCGGATCGCTGCAGGGGAGAGCAAAGCCCTTGCAACAGCACATGGCTCTACAGAGATGCCGGTTATGGCCACAGCCGTGCACCTACACACCAAGCCAAGCAGCGTCCACAAGAAGCTTTCGTTTCCAACAACCATGCCAGAGACCTCAAAACTCAGTGCCCAGCTACCCTGCTCCTCCTGGAGCAGGACAAACCGTCCGGCTGCACCAGCCACGCAGCAGGATACGGCCACACAGGATGGCGGCGTGGGTCTGGAGGGCAGCACCGCTGCATCCACGCACACCTCGGGCTCCAAACCCTGTTCGTCTGCTCAGGCGGCAGCAGAGCAGCGACACAGCACCCCGGGGGGGACCCTGCCCCACGCTCCCCCCACGCAGCACCGATACGTCTCAGGAGACCCAGCTCCACCAGGGCCCAGCTCTCTCCCTGACCGAGAGCATCTCCCCAGTGCCGAGCGATCCACCCTCGCGCAGGAGCCCAGAGCCCCCCTGCCAGGGCTGCGGCGCCCGCTCCCCTCCCCAGGCCGGGGTGCGGAGGCACCGACGCGCAGAGGGAGCAGCGCTGCAAGGCAGGCGCTGGGCTGGGCCAGCTCTGTCAGCTATAAATATCCAGGAGCTGAAGTGACAACGAAGGCTACAGCTGAACTGTGCACCATATATCACGGGAACAGCACAGCCACTGAACTTAACTGCCCTGTATTTCCCCCCGCACTTTTCTCCCAGTGGGACCTGGGAGAAAGCGCGCTCTGATCTCCCATCCGTTGGCAGGACCTGCTGGCACACGAGCATTTGTCCCTCCGGTGCAGCCGGCTCCTCGGCTACTCAAGCAGCAGGGCTTGCCGGTGACTTGGCAGGCGAGGGCGGTGGGGGAGCCTGGGCCACGGGCACCGGGACACAAACCCACGGGAGGTGGCAGCTCTTCCCCTGGCAGCACCATGCACAGACCACCGGGCTCCAAGCCTGTCCCGGCTCTGAAACTCCAAGCATCCTCATTACTAAGAGCCCTCCTGCTGACCTCAGGCATGGCCGAGCAGGAGCCTGAGCACCCCCGGCTGCCAGCAGCCCGCTCCCCTCGGCCGGCCGGCGTCGGGCAGCCCTCCCTCGTGCCGGCCGGGCAGCGTGGGCTCCCACGGCCCTGACCCCAGGCAGGCGAGCTGATGAACACTCATACATCAGCCCTCCCTTTTGATCGCTTAAGATATCCTCATTTCTACCGCACCACAGGTGTGCGCGGCACTTAGAGCCAGAGAAGCAGCCGAGCTCCCTGCCAGGAGAGCTTACTTTCTAATTAGACAGATAACAGCAAATCATGACAACAGACCACCGTGGGGAATGGCAGGGACTGCTGCTCCGCGGACAGCGGGAGCTCTGGGGCCTTTCTGACAGCTCCTCCACTTGCTCCGCACTCGCTTCCCGCGGCCGGCCGTGGGGACGCAGCGGCAGCCCCCGCTGCAGCCACAGCCCCCAAGACAAACAGCAGGAGGAGGAGGAGGAGGGAGAGAGGGGAGCTGCTGGAGGGCAGCGGGGTCACTTCACCGGCTCCCCACCACAGCCCTTCTCCCCAGGCACCGCACCGTGCTTGGCGGCTCCCCGGGCACGGATGAGAAGTCGCAGCCGCGCACCCGAAGAGGCGGGCGGGAGGGAAATGCGCTCCGTGCAGGGTGAGCCCGAAGCCACAGCCGTGCCACGGGCACTGGTCTGCCCTGCGGAGCACCGTGAGCCGCTGCGAGCCCGGCCCGCGTGTGCGGGGAGCACCCCCAGCAGACAGCACCCACCACAAGTGCCGGGGCAGGGGCCCGCAGAGCCGGCACACCTCACCCCAGGGAGGGACACCCCATCCCGGCTCTCCCCGCCAGCTCCGGCACCGACCCAGCGCCCATCGCACCCCGAGGGAAACTTCAGCGGGGAGCGGGCAGGGGAGCCCCGCACCCCTTGGGGCTTGCACAGAGCCCGGGCAGCGCGACTCACCGGCTGCACGCCCGGCGCTGGCTGTCGTCGCTGCCACCACCGCGGTGGGTGGGCGGCCGCGCTGGGAGGGGATGAGCAGGGATGTGGGGGGGCGGGGGGTGCCACGGGGAGGGTGTCCCCAGAGGAACAAGGAAAACAAACCCAAACCCAAGGGATATTCACGGAGCCGCCCCGGCCAAGGAGCGAGCACAGCCACGAACACGCCCGTCCAACGGGAGGATCCCGGGCAAATCCAAGATGACCCGAGCGCCGCTCTGCTCCCTCGTCCTCCCCCAAATTCTCCTCAAAACCAGACGCCCCCTCGCAGTGCAAGGCTTCGGTGCGTGCGTGCGCATGTGTTTTCATCCCAGTCTTCAAATGAGGTCTTTGCTGAGAATTTACAATTCCCTCATGGCCTCAATCTTGCGAAGATTGCTTTTTTAACACTGTTGGGCTTTAATTCTAATAAGCCTCCTCTTTATTACGGAACCAGGTCACATTGCCTTGACACTGCAAGAAAATCTTTCATCAGGAAGGAAAACAGGGAAGGGAAAAGAGAAATAAAGAAAGGGGGGGGAGGAGGAAGAAAGGGGAGACAAACAAATAAAAGCTGCTCACTTCATCTGGGGGACTTTTTGAACCAGGCAAACAGCCGGCGGGCCAGCAGCGGGGCTGCCGGGGAGAGGTGCCTTCCTGCAGCGCCGCTCGCAGCCCCCAACACGCAGAATTATTTCTGGTGCGGCTTCACCTCCCACGCACCCTCCCACCCTCCGCTGCTTAAAAATGCCGAGAGGAGCAGGAGGGGAAGCTTGACAAAACTTTGACAGACATAATGAGGACAGAGCCCTGCCCTGCCCTGGACAGATGGCCGTTATCACCAGCCCGGCACAGGGCTCCTCATTACCTGGCCAGCGCCGCGGGGACGGGAAGCGGCACGGTGGATCGGAGCGGCAGCGCCAAGCACCTGCGAGACCCAAAGTCCCTGCCAGCAGAAATCAAAGCCCTTGGCTGGCAGGAGGCGGCGGCAGCACGGCTTCTCCTTCCATCAAACACAACTGGTCGAATAGTGATTTTCCCTTCTGGAGGCTCCCCACCCTCCAGCATCCCGACCAGCGCCCGGCCCCTCGGCCGGCCGGGGGGGTTGCTGCCTCCTCAGCTCCCCAACTTCTTGGGTTTGCCTGGCTCGAGACGTGTTATCACAAAACATCTCCTGTCGCTGTCTTATGTCATGGTCATCGCCATGGAAACAGGCTGATCTCATACCCCACCTCGACTCCCCGCACCTGCATCCGTGCCCTCCCGGATTTGGGGCTCATTAAACCCCTGCCTCCGTCAGCTCCCGGACAACGAGGCCCTATGAGCCAAAACGCAGAGCGAGCCAGGACTCCGGGGTGCCGGTCCCCGCTCCCAGCGCCTCCCACCACCTTCCCCATCCCGCTCAGGGCTGGGCAGGCAGCCCCGGAGCCCCCCCGTGCCCCGCGGGAGCCTCGTGTCACGCAGCGGGGAACATCCCAGGCTGTGCCGATGCACAGCAGTGCGCGTCCGCGGCACATCACAGGAATCCCGTGTGCTGGCGAGCCAGTTAATCTCTGTCACCGACAGCTTGCGGCTGCCTGTTGGGGGGAAGACTCTTCCCATGCCTGCACCGGAGCAAAACTCTCCCGCGGCACGTGGGGGCTGCACGGTGACGGGGGGGCCACGGTGGCACGTCCCCTGCAAGAGACGTGCCCAACCAGCATGTCCCTGGTCCCCCGTCTGCTCCAGGGGACAGCTGCGAGGGTGCTCCTGTATGTGACAGGCTACAGCCACTGCAGCGTCCCACGGCACCTGCCCGCGGGGCTGCCAGGGCCACCGGGGACGCCAAAGGAGAAGATGGAGGCCACCTGCACTGGCCAGGCCACCACGGCACAGCCGCCCTGGGCCATCCCAGCATCCCTGATCTGGGACGTGGGCTGCAGCGCTGGGTGCCCACAGCCACACCTGCACAAAGCCACCGGTGTCCTCCACACCGTGCCCCCGGCAGCAGCCAAACCCAGCAGCCGATCCCAGTGCAGAAGACTCCAAAGCCAGGGTCCCGGCACTGGTAGGAGGGCAGGGACCAGCAGCTCTGCTCAGCAGAGGCACCGCGGCAGGAGGGAGCAGCTCCACCAGCAGCGAGGTTTGCGCTGTCCTGGACGAGGAGCCGGAGCCCCAGCTCTGGTTTCGGAGGTCAGCGATCCGGACAGGGCTGTTGCGCCATTTAGCATGCAACGGCGTACGCAGAGCAGCGGCCGCACGAGGTGCATCGCTGCAGAGGCTGCTCCAGTCAGGAAGCACGAGTGCCTCTCTCCCACACTGATGGGGACCCAAACCCACCCTCCAAATTCTTCCCGTTGGGGTGTTCGTTTAGCAGAGGAAAGGCAGGGCTTTGCTAAGCCGAACAGCTCGAGCACAGGAGCTGAAAATGCCTTTTCCAGGGTCAGCAAAGGACGAGGCTCCTGAACCGCAGCCTCTCCCCCCACGAGAGCACAGCCAGGATTACAGCGGGGGGGCAGGGCTGCTCCAAATGTAGATGTTTTAATTCTCAACGCTAGCAGCTGCACTTAAGGCAAGAGAGGCAGGGAAGCCATGCACAGGAGTAACCATGGCAACTTCACGGAAGTTAAATAAAAACTTCTTTAAAAAAAGATAACGAGGTCCCTGAATCATGCTTTATCAGCTATGTTGCTATAAAGATCGAGATACAGCCAGCTCAGGATTCCTAATTACTTTGGCAATATACTGTAGATAGCTTTATTTAAAAAAATCTGGCTATGCGTATAATTATTTAGGCCCCGCACCATACCGGGATTTGCATATTCCATGAAGCACCTTCCCAGGCGGATCCGCCTGCGAGAGCCCTCCCGTGCAAAGCCTGCCTGCCCCAGCTCCGGGGGCTCCTGCAGCTGCACCCCGAGCCCTGCGCTCGCGCAGGGGGCAAGGGGAGAGCCCCACCGGCACTGCCGCCCCGCCGGGACGCTGCTGGCAAGTCCTCCTGCCGCGGCGCTGCCGGAGCCTCCGGATCGCAGCAGGAGCATCCCGTGCACCCAGCCCCGGCTGTAACGCAGCTCTGGGCGACTGCAGCGGCAATGCGCTGACATGCAGATTACCTGGGCTGCCTGCAGAGCACCTCGGCGCAGAGTGATGTTCTCCAGCAGCATCCACCATTTGTACGTGCTGAACATCCGTAGCTGCACACAGAGCCCCGCACAGGCGGCGGCGCAGCCCCCACCCCGCGCCCGCCAAAGAGGGGCTCGAGCACCAGGGCTGCGACACCCCAGCCTTGGGGGTCACCTTGCCAGGGCCCAGAAAACACCCAAAAGTAGTGTTTGTCCCCCGTCAGCCAGCAGCTCACCCCAGCTCGATGCCTGCTGCAGTGCTACAGCAGACATTCCTTCACTGCCCAGAAACCAAACCACAATTTTTGAGAGATCCCTAAGCCTTTTTTCCTACAAAACAGACTCTCAGACAACCCCAGGAACTCCTGGAGAGCAAACAGACCTTCCCAGCCTGCAGACAGACAATGCTCCATCGTATCCACGACCCGACAGCGCCGTGCCCGTTGGGCGTATGGACCCAAATGCTGTTTGGGGAAGTTTCATTAATACCCACGGTGTCCATCAGTCACAGCAGCCGCAGCAAAGGCGGCCGATGGAGGATCTGCCAGAGCCCAAAGGTCTGTCAGCACTCCCAGTGACCTGGGGCCTCCCAAACCTGTAGACATGGGACGCCAGTGCCGTCACCACCCGCCTCCCCTCCTGCCACCAGGCAGTTTGAGCCCCTAAGAAAACGGCACCGAAAGCTCCCCAAGCCTAGCCGGGCACGCCAACCAGACCCACCCAGGGAGGGCGAGGACCTGGACGGTGCAGCAGCTCCATCAGTCGACATCGCACCAATTCCCAAGAGCACGCGGCGCCTGCCGAGCCGCCCTGCTTGAGCGTCCACTGAAGGGAAGGGGTTTGCTCTGACCATCGCTGCCTCGGAGCCACTGCTCCCTTCCTCGTCCCCTGCCCGCAGCCTGGCGGGACAGGCAGCGGGGCCGGCAGCGGGGCCCTGGCAGGCAGACCCTCACCCCGGGGCACTGCAGAGAAAGAGGGCGCAGGTGGGACGGGGAGCAGGGAGAGCGCTCCCGCAGCTCCGGGCTCCCCCTGCCCTCGGCTCCCTCCGTCCGCCCCGGGGACGCGGGGCAGGGAGAAGCCAGCCCAGCCGCCCCAGGCTGCCCGCAGCGAGGACCAGTGCCGCTGCCCGCCCCAGCTCCTGCCCCGCGCGCAGGCAGCGCCCGGGGCGCACGGCCGCGCCTTCGCACGGGGACCGATTCCAGCCGGTGCTGCCGGCCGCGAGGCAAATCCCCCAGCACAGCGCCGTTAGCTGATCGCACGTTATCGCGTCTCCATCCAGACTCGGGTTACCAGCTTAAAATTAATTGTCTTTCTTACTGGCCAATTCGCAAAGGCGTCACGTTGAACAAAAGGATGTCGGGTCTTCTGTTAACGAGAAGGATGCACCGCGTGCAGGTTTAAATAGTTATTTGGATTCTTTATTTTCACAGCTTATGGTAAGACTAAGGGAATTCTATGTGTTATTTACTATGTTTTTAAACTCATTTAATTTAAGCTCATTCTGTATGGAAATCAGAATTCTATTAAAATGTGGGGGGAAAGTCAGCATTTCGAAGCAGATTATTAAGTAAAGCTACATTAAACACATTGGAAGGACAAATATCTAGGAACAAGTTCTATATTTAAAAGTGGATTTATGCAGCAAAGGAAGTATCATATGCGGTCCAGGAACTGAGGAACCAGTTATCAAGGTCAAGATTTTATCAGTAGGTCTCAGATTCTCACATCTATGTTTTACCCAGAGCTTGATTAAGAGTTTAGAAACCTGGAAAACTCTCCCTTTTTCTCTGGCTCCCTGCTTTAGAATTAATTGTTTATCGATCCGACAAGAGGAAAATATTCTCTGCCGGCTGTGGAGGAGGTGAGCCTGTTGTCAAAAGTTGTTTTATCACTTCCATAAATTCTAGTTGCAATGACTTCCTCTGGTTCAATAAAGCCGGTTGCTGTAAGCACCGCCCGTGCACACGCCCTGCTCACCGACTCCTTGAGATGGTTTTGGCAGATTACAGGAACTCAGGCCATTGCCTGGATTCCCAGTTGCAAGAAATCCTGAACTCACCACACTTCCCAAAGGGAACGTTGGTGGTTCCACTCAACCCCCAGTAAGTCCAGGTCCTCTTCTTTAAACCCCATTTTCACCCACCTTCCCCCTGGGCAGAGCTGCGGAGCCAGGAGGGCACGGCGGGCACTGCGGCACACCGGGCACTGCGGCACGGCGGCGAGCGGGGGAGAGGAGGGAACCGGCTGGGGCTCAGCCGCCGCCATCCCCGCCCGGGCCCTGGGGGGCTGCAGCAGCATCTCATCTCCCCCACGGCAGCGCCAGCCGAGATCGCAAAAAAGCCTTTTTTTATTTTCCCAGGTAGAAAAGCGTCCCCGCAGCAGGGGCGTAGGCAGCCTGGCAGGGCCCACACAAGCACGCAGTTCCTTGGGAAAGCCACCAGCAAAACCCTGGGAGAAGCCAGCTTTTCCCAGCAACGAAACCCTCCGGGGACCCCCTCCCTGCCGCTGCAGGATCTGTCCTCGCAGCCCGACGCCCGCCAGCGGCGTGGGTGCGGCGCGGCAGGGACCAAGCACTGGAGCTGCTCTCTGCCCAGGAAGCTCACGGGAACAGGAACAGCTTCAGTTTCTGAGCAGTAAAGCCAAAAAATAACTAAGGGAGAAAAAAAATGCAATGGCAACCCCCAGCCCCGTGCCGGGTGGCCGAGCCGCTGGGCTGCCCCGTTCCCCCCGCGCTCCCCGGGCTGGGGTCCCATGCGTACCAGCCAGCACACTGCACAGCCAGCAGCACGGCCGTGGACCGTGGCCGTCAGTAAAGTAACAGCTCTCCTGCCACGGTGGCCCGAGGAACACGGCAAGAGCCACAGAGGGAAAACACAGCCTGAAAGGGAGCTTTGGCCAGCAGAGCTGGTGGCACCGGGACACGGGGGCTTGCGGGGGGGGACGACATGCAGAGGAGTTTAAAATTGCACAGATCCCGCTGTGCCGCCGAGGCACGCCTGCGGTCTGGGGCTGAGGGGGGAGGTCAGGAGATGCCAACGAGGGAAGGGGATGAAGGCAAAGCCTGGGACGGGCAGGAGCTGGTGGCAGGATGGCCCATGCCAGGCAGCGAGGGGGAGGGAGGGAGGGGGACACACACACACACGCTGGATAATGAAACATGAAAAGGGATCCCGCGCTCGTGTGCTCGTTTCTACCCATTAGAAATTCAATCTTGTCTAGTCTGGAAGACACAATGATGCCTGGAGCATCAGCGTGCGAGCTGAGCAAAGGAGAGAGCTAGCTTTAGATTGGTTTATTAAAAATAAGTTTCAGAAAAAAAATTTAATCTCAATAACTAATGAAATAACAGAGAAGAAAATTTTGCTTCCTCGTCTGGTATCTCAGCCTGTCAATTAATTTGCAAGAACGCACATCCCGAAATACCTCAAACGATTCCAGCAGAAAGCCCTGGAACAGCACTGACAACAGCCCTGCCTGGGCTGCGAAAGGCCAGAGAGGGGAAAAGCAGCCGCTGCCAGCGGCCCCGAGCACCCCAGCCCGGCCAGGGAAGCTGGAGCATCCGGGTGGGAGAAGGCGCCGGAGCACCCGGCTCAGGCTGCTGCCCTGCTCGCTGCCGGGGCACGGGCGCTCCCCGAGGGTCCTGGGGCAGCGAATCCCCCCGGGGCGGCCAGGGCCGACCGCCAGCAACAGCCGGGCAGGACAGGGGCTGGGGAGGGCAGGGGAGGGTCACCGCTGGCTCTGAGCTGATGCGTGGGAGGCCTGTCAGCTCACACGCTTGAAAATATGTCTCCTTTCCACTTCATTGTATTCACCGCCGATGAGCAAAAGGTGTTTGAACCCATTTGAAAGAAAGCTGCTCTGCAGGTCATCTTTCAAACCCAGCTGAGACACTGACTCACTCCACAGCCTCAGGAAAGGCACCTCAGTCTCCGGTACGTTCTTACTCCAGATGTGCAAAAGAGAGAGATGCTGCCAACCGATCCACCCCCGGCACCTCTGCAGGCTGCTCTGCAGCGAAGCCCGAGGAGGTCCAGGCTCCGCTTCAGCTGCGCACGTCCACGGCTGCACCACCTCCAGCTCAACCCCTCTCCACCGAGCTCAGTCTCAAACCTCACCACTGGCTCCCCTTCCTCTTCCGCAGTTGTTTGAAAAGAGCAAATCATTCATAAGAACTAATTATTCAGTGTACTCTCACCCCATAAGGCTGTAAATTAAAAGAGAACTCAAATAAATTAAGGAACTTCCCTCATGCCTTTTATTATCTCAATAACCTTCAGAGGCATTTATCTACTGTCAGCTGATCCATTTGAAAAACTGTGATGACAAACTAATTTAGTAAATGCACACACTTAAAAACCTTTATTTATACACTGAATGAGCAAATACGGCCTGTGCTGGATGAGCTGCTTGAGACGCGAGTCTGATGGGGACACTTGTGTCCCCCCCGAATGCCCAAACCCAGCCAACATGCGCTCCAACCCCGCTCCTGCGCTCCCCGCCGGCCAGGGAGACCCCGGGGATCCCTCTCAGGCGTCGCAGCAAACGAGCTAAACCATCCCACCCAGGGCGGGAAAGAAGAAACCTGCTACGCAGGACAGGGAACAGCGGCACAGGGTGCTTTGCCAAGCACCAGCAACCAGCAGCAGCACGGAGAGAAGGCTCCACCACCGGTGAACGCAGCGCGCAGGCAGCCCGGCCATCCCACTGCCTGGGACGTGAACGCAGTAATTAAGGACGACATGTTCTAGTGATGGGAGATGGAGAAATGAGTGCAACTGGGAAAGAGGCCCTTTATTTTGAAAAGGAGAAAAAATGCCAGCCCTTGTCAAAAAGGGACTGCGTAAGGGGGGAACACAGGGAGTACGCATGACGGGCCAGGTTTGGGAAAGGCAAGTTGGAGGAGCCGGTTTTCCAAAGGCAGCATCACACGGAGCAAGCGTTAGCACCCTAAAACATCCTAAAACCTCCCAGCCTGCCCAGGTCCTCTCGTTCAGGAGCGGCACGAAGGGAAGGGACGGGTGCCGCAGCAGCCCTGCGGCCAAGCACAGGGGTGCCCACAAGAGACACCAGCCTCGCGCTCCCGACTGCGCTGCCTCGCGCCGAGCGGGCTCCCGGGGGAGATGTCTGTCGGTGACGGCTCCTTCAGCGCCTCCGGTTCTGCGACGTCTGTCCCCATGCGGTTCCTAAACTGGAGGAAGGAGCGAGAGGCCCGACCGCGGGGCTGGGGGGTTTCCCAGTCCCGTCCCGGTCCCTCTGCGCCCCTTTGGGTACCTGGGGTTGGGCTCACGGCCGCAGTAGTTCACCAGCCAGCTGGCCTGCGGGCTCCAGACCTCTCTTCTTTGGTGCTCCAAAACCACCCCCTCAGCTCGCTACACAAAATTTATGCCCCTGTGAGAAGATCCCACAGCCGTGCCCCAAAAGCAACCGCCTGAACCCTGGCAAAGGTTCACCTAACGCTGCAGCAGAGCCTTTGTGTGCCCTTGTGCCAAGGCTTTCTGTGGTGCTGAACAATCCCACAGATCACTTCAAAGCAGAGGGGGGAAAAAAAAAATCCTGTATTTTCTGTGAAATAACAAGCAGAGCCTCGCCACGGCTCCCCAGAGCCAAGAACAAGTTCCCAACGACTGGCCAGATCTGGGCAGCCCTGCCAGCCCCAACCCGCTGCAATCATCCCTCCACGAAAATGATCAACTCCAGGCTCTTTCTCCATCTATTATCCAGAAAAATAGCCTTCATTTCTTGCTTTGTGAGGCTTTATCACGCCTCAACCATTTTAGCCTGAAACCAGGAAGCTCTTTGGGGAACAGAGTGCCTTCATCTATGTTTGCACAGCACCCGGCACTGCGAGGCCTCCAGCCTGGCTGCAGCCTTCGGGTACCGCTGGAATGCAAACAGCGCCAGGGCAGCAGAACCCACCCTCGAAGCGCCGCGAGAGGAACCACGAGCCCCAGACATCCCGGAGAACACCGGGCAGAACCAGCAGGGAGAAAGAGCGAGGTATCCCCCGACCTCGCAGCCTCCCGCAGCACACGGCGACCCGTGGCCACCCCGGGCTGCGCCCCCCCAGACACCCCCAGCCAGGCTGGCCCCCCGCACAGAAACCCAGGCGGCAGGAGCCACCTTGCCCGAGGCCAGGCTTCCGCGGAGGCAGCGAGCGAGTTCCAAACCTTCATGAAAGGCAACCGAAAATAGTCGGTGTTGGTAATGTCATGCTCACTGGAGTGAGAAGCCGAGAAATCCCTGCTCCCCCCATCCCTCCGCCTGCGCACACACGGGCACTAACGAAGCCTCCCCAGCGCTCTCCAGGCTGCTCCCGCCAGAGGGTCGGGTCCGAGCCCCCGGCCCCTGCCAGCCCGCAGCCCATGCCCACGCGGGGCCTGCCCGGCGCCTCGGCAGCACGGCCGCTCCCGGACCCCCGCACCACGTTTGTTTACTTCAGGCATCAGCCTTGAAACGTTTGAAGGCGATGCTGCGCGTGGTGCAGCCTCCTGGCACGCACACCGACGGGGGACTGCCGGTACACGGGCGGCTGAATAACGGCGCCGTGCATTTACACCCGCGACGCAAATGAAGCGGGTGACTCCAAAAGGCCTTCTCCATCCGTCCCTCCCCACGCAGCGAGCCCTGAACACGCCGGCACAGCGAGCTCGTCTTGCGACGAAATTCCTGGAGGCAGGCAGGAATTCCGGAGAGGAAAAACCCATCGAAAGCCGTGCAAGCTTGCGCTCGCTTGCCTGGCTCTGCCCGTTTGCAGCGGGGCCGAGCTCTGCCCCCACGGCTTCGCCCGCTCCCCGAGGCCGGCCAGCCCGAGCGGGAGCCTCTCCTCTTCTTCCTCCTCCTCCTCCTCCTCCTCCTCCCCCCCATTAATCCAGACTCCTCCTCACCCAACTCTGTCGTACAATTTACCTTCACCTGGAGGGTGCGATTTTAATTAGCGTAATATTCCTGTTAACAACGGCACCTAATTAAGACATCCGTTCAGAACCTACACGCCAACTTAATGAGAAGTTCTGCCAGAATCCTTCCGCAGGCAAACCCGGCGCTGCCGACGCCAGCTCGCGGAGACGGCGTTACCGGGCAGGTCCAGCCACCGGACCCGAGCTCGGGCTCCCGAGCCGGCGCCGCCCGCCGCAGCGAAACTTCGTCCCGGAGCGCACCGGGGCAGCTGCGCGGCGCCGGGGAGGGCGCTGCCGCCGCGGGCCCCCGCGCCCCGCCCGGAGCCTTCCCCCGGGACGCGCCCCAGCAGCGCCGCGCCGGGGCTGCCGGTGGGGCTCCCGTGGACCCCCCCCCCCCCCCGAGCCCACCCCGACGGGACTTGGCCGCTCCCCCCGCCGACTTCCCGGGGCACGATCGGGGCGAGCTCGCCCGCGCCCGCCCGCAGCCTCCCCGCGGCGGCCCCCCGCTCCCCTCCCCGCTGCCGCCGGGGGGGGGGGGGGGGGGGGGACCGCGGCGCCGCCGCCCCCGGTGACTCACGCGCTCAGAGGTCCCCGCCGCGGCGGCGGAGGCGCAGGGCAGCCGCGGGTCCCCGCCCGCCGAGCGGCATCTCCCGAGCAGCGGCGACCGGGGCAGCCCGGCGGCAGGAGGCGGCGCGGCAGCGGGCCGGGCTCGCCGGGCTGGGCTCGCCTCGCCGGGCAGCCTCGCACGCGGCTGCGCCCGCGCCGCCGCCGCCCCCGGAGCCGCCGAGCGAGCGCGCCCGCCCCCGGAGCCGCCGGGCGCCGCCGGGGGGGGCACGTGCGGCCGCCCCCGCCCCGCCCCGCGGCTGCCGCCCCCGCCCATCCCCTCCCCTGCCGCCCCCCGCCCTGGGGCTGCGGGCGCGGAGCGGGGCCCGAGCGGGGCGGGGGGCGCGCCCCGGGCCGGACCCCTCCTCCCGCTCCCAGCGCGGCGCCGCGCTCGGGCCCGCGCGCAGCCCGCGCCCCCCCGGGCCCCACGCTCGGGACGCGCCCCCCACACTCCCACCCGAGCCCCGCCCTCGGGACGCGCTCCCACCCCGCGCCCCCAGCCGGGCTCCGTGCTCAGCCCGCTCAGCCCGCGCCCCCACACTCCCACCCGAGCCCCGCGTTCCCACCCGTGCCCCGCACTCGGGACATGCTCCCACCCCACGCTCCCCCGGGCCCTGCGCTCCCCCGGGCCCCACGCTCGGGACACGCTCCCACCCCGTGCTCCCACCGCAGCGAGGGGCTCACGGCGTGGCCCCACCCTGGCAAGGCAGGCGAGGCATCTCCCAGCCCGGCAGCGTGCTCGGCGGGCGCTCAGCACACGCTCCCACCTCTGATCTGGAAAAAGAGGCCGTTTTTTCCTCCCCGATTCTCTCCCAAAAATGAACGTATTACAGCCGTGACGAACGGGGAGCTTACTCCCCCAGTTCAGCTGGGCTGCTGCTGCTTGTGAGCGGGACGGGAGCTGCCCCAAGGGCCTTCTCCCCGTTTTCCCCTGCCTTCAGCAGCACCAGCCCATGCAGACCCACCGGCGGGCGAAGAGCGGACCCCCCGGCCGCTCTGCGCCCGAGCGCGGTGCTGATCCCACGGCTGCGCAGGATGCCCAAGGGCTGGGTGGGACGCCCGGGCCCACTTCGGCCACCTGGCAGGACGGCAGCGAGGAGGGAGGTCTCCGTTCCTCATTGCAAACGCTGGGAAAACCGAGGCAGTGCGGGAAACCCTCAGGATGTAGGTTTGCAGCGTACCCCGGATTCACTAAAGCTCCGTGCGTGTCTCAGCCCCTCACCCCTCCTTCTCTTTAAATCTAATTGAAGGACCTCTGGGCAGCGATCCGGGCATTCCCACAGCAGCTGGAAGCAGAAGTCCTGCCTTGAGCGTTACACAAGAGCAGACCTCTGGCGTTCCCGGCTCTCCCCCGCTCTCCTCCTGTTTCCCTCCTCCCCCGGGAAGTCGGCTGAACACGGTGCAGACCTGCATTATCGTATTTTGCAAACCGCAGGCTGTCAGAGGTCCCGTTGTTCTGCCCTTTCTCCTCTGGCTCGCTAGCGGGAGATGCCATCTCTCTGAAATAGCCATGAGCGGTGGCCGGTACCAGGTGTGGCCGGGCGGCCCGAGCCCCCCTGAGCCCGGGGGAAGTCACACAGCACAGCGGCAGCAAACTGCTCCTTGCAGACCTGCTGGAGTTACTGGATGCGGCTCAGCACCTTTTTCTGGCTCAAATGATCTATTTGTGGTTCCCAGTAGCTAAGACTGTGGTGAACCTCCGTAAGTTATATTTCCTGAGAACTATCTGGAATGCTTAAGCCTGCTTAAGCCATCATTTACTCCCTATGAACTTAGCACAGGGTCCATCTATGAGATATTATCAATATCCTGCAAAGTCCATGCGCAGCCCCCTGAAAACAGGCACCGCTCCCCCCTTCCCCTCCTAACACGGTTTTACTTTCCTCCCAAGGGCTTTGAGGAACGCTCTGGAGAAAATCATCAGAGTTATATACAGCCGTAAGGGGAATGAGGGCTATAAAATGCACCAAATGCACCTCATACATCTCAACATCCATTTTGTGTGATGAACATGTATATTTTTAGCCCTCCAGGATGCAGCGAGCACCCGAACCCGAGCCTCGCTGCCCTGTCAGAGCGGCAGCAGCCCTTGTTCTCACGACCTGCCAGACAAAGGCAGCGCGCAGCCAGGATGGCTCCTTGCTATGCCCCGCTGTGCTGTTTTCTCACGCTTCATTGAGGCTGAAGATGCTTTAGGCAGCAGATTTGGAGAACGAGGAACCGGGAACGCGGGAGAGAGCAGCTCTGCAAAATTTTCTCTGCATTTCAAGCCTCCGAGCCGGGTCCCTGTTGACATCTGTTCCTGGAAATGCAAACCGGTACCCGCTCGGGAGGTGCAGCCTCGCAAACCGGGAGGTGTGCGTGCACGACACGGCGCAGAGGAGAGGCGGCGATGCTGCGGGATTGCTAGGCAACCCCGCGCTGCCCAGCGGGAAAAGGCCTGAGCCGAGCAGCGTGCCCAGCCGGGCTCCCGGGCAGGGAAACACCGAGAGAGGAACCCACCGGGGGAATCTGCCCGTGGGTCTCCAGGAGGGCGAGCATCGGAACCTGCCGTGGGAGAGGAGGAGGGGGAGCAGACGGGCGATAATGGCAGAGAACGCGCGAGCGCGACAGTGGAGGGAAGAGAAGCAGTTAGAAAAAGCGCAAGTCAACAAACCCCTGCCTTTTGGCAAGGCTGTTATGTGAACCGGAGGGAAAGAGTATTAATCTGGAAAAAATATTTGTTTTTCTTTTTTTCGTAGTTTATCTCACAGTCTATTTGGTATTTAGGGACTTCATTTGGAGGAAGTCATAGTTGTTAAATTACTGCTGCTTTTTTATTTTTATCCGTAAGAATGACGAGGTTTTTCCTTCTCATAACCGTGGCTGGAGTAAAGAGATGACAAGACCTGGTGCGGTTCTGTCTCGGGTTTTTCCTGAGCGCAGATGCTGTAAGCAGGAGGCCCAGCAAAACCCCAGCACCTGGGGATCCCCTCAGTCCCCAGGGCTGAGCGTCTTGTCCCCGTTATTCCCTCTGCGGAGCCCCAGCAAGGACAGTGCCAAGCAGCCAGTCCCGGATCTGCAGAAATCACCTCAGAGAGGCCAGAGATGGCACTCGGTATCAGGAAGAGAGATGAGACAAGGCGGTGGCTGCCCCTCCGAGACCTCCACAACGGCTCAAGCTCTCGGGGACCCTCGACTTCGAGGTGCCCAAACAAGGTCCAGCCCCTCCTCATGACTCTGCCCAAAAAGGGGACGTTTGCGGCGTGTTCGGCTCTGACGCAGCACTGGCAGCTCAAGCCTGGCCCTGCCGGCAGGTTCACCCGCACCCGCCGGCACCGGCACCCGTCCTACCTGCGCGGGTGGTGCGGCAGCGCGGGGCCCTCTGCCGCCGGAGGGCCGGGAGGCACGGTGCCAGCTGGAGCCTTCCCCAGAGAGCCACCAGAACACCGGGTACCTGCACCGTCCTTGGCTGCGATGGAGACGGTGGGATGACATGGCAGGACCCAGATTTGTTTTTTGGCAAGTGTCAGATGCCCTGACCCAAAAAACCCGAAGCGGAACGTGCAATACCCGACGAGGAGCTGAATGCATGCCTAGTCACGAACACGCTCAGCCTGCAAAGCACTCTCCAGCACTGGAGAGCGGAGAAGGGAGAGCCATGCTAATGTGCTCAGAAATAATGCTTTTTTAAATATAATTTACGATAGATTTCATAGCTGAGTTATGCAACATAATGAGCAAATCTAAAATGTAATTGTCACTGCACATTAACAGCAAAATCCTGAACCTCTCTTATACTAACAAACTTATTAAATCAGTGAACATTGCATTGCATCAGTCAATTACTAAAACAATGCCGACATCAGGAGAACAATCTGATATCCATTACAGGGGGAGAAGGAGCGAGGGCATGCAACCAGGGCTGCCCGCAGCGTGGCGTCTTTTAAAACATTAAATGTATTTACGTCTTTGAAGTAATCCTGCACCTGTTGGGTGTTTTGCAGCCGCTTCCCCTGTGCCAAGAGAGGGAGAGGGAAGAGCCTGAGGCCATCTCTGTGCTCCGACCCCGGGTCCCTGCCCGGGAGCAGGAGGCCAAGGAGGGATGCGCCGCTGGCCTCACTGCTGGGATTTCCTCAGTGCCATGCGATCGACTGCAGCATTAGCAGTGCTCAGTGTCAGAAAACAGCGTGCAAAAAGGCAAGTCTTGTAAAAAGCAAGGGACGCACCGCAGCGCGTGCTGCCGAGCTGCTCGGAAGCTCGGCTCCCCCCTCCCGGGCACCGCAGGTCAGGCCCCATCGCTGCCTCTGCCCCCAGCTCTGCTCCCAGCCCGACCAAAAGGCTTATCCCCGGCCACCCACCCCGAGCACCTTCCCAAAGCATCCCTGGAGCAGAGCCATGGTGCACAGCAGGTGGATACGAAATGGCCGGGATTCAGCCATCACGTCGCTGCCGCCCTCCGAGGAGCCGACGTTGGCCAGAGCCTGCAGGTCTGTGCCCAGGGCAGAGCTAGGGCCGAGCTCATTCCCGGCTCCAGGGCTACGGCCACGCACGGCGGCACACCTTGTCAGGGAAGGGCGTTTGCTCCAACGGCAGGACAGGGCACGCAAAGGCTGGCAGGGATTTCGCCCTGCAGCCCCCGGGCTCTCGCCTCCCCTTTCGACTCCGTGAAATCCCGTTGCCACCGATGCTACATCCTTACGAGACTGTTAGACGTGAAATAAGGTTTGCTTGAGTAACCCTGGAAAGATGTCCACGCAAACATCTACAGCAAAGTGTGCCTTGCACCTCAGTGAAGTGATTTGACACAGCGCTAATTATGCAAATTAATCATCAGTAAATCAGGTACTTGTTTATTTATTTATTTTGTGTTTTGCACAGCAACCAGGCAGGAGGAGCGCCGGGAGAGAAGAGCTGCTCTATTTTGGCTGAGAAGAAATGTTTGGTAACATGTTGCATGATCTGACCTCCCCAGGTTCTTTTTCAGATTAAATTCTGAATTGATTTGCTGGTATCGTACCGCTCGTAGCTCTCAATATGTCATGGCAGCTAATGAACCATGCCAGGGACACATTTATAACCCGCTATTAGCCGCTTCCATCAGGAAGGGATTTTTTTTCTCCCCTCTTTCCTCTGAGGTTCTAAAAGTTAAAAAGCCAAACCAAACACCAAAAAAAACCCCAAACAAAATCAGCAGCAGCAAAGACTGCTACTGAAAGTCAAGCACTTGGGTGATTTCCATCCCTCCCCCTTGGGACCTGGCTCTCACGTGGCCACAGAAAAGGCCCTGGACAAGTCACCCAAACCCCGCTGATTTTCCAAGCAGCCCCGGCTCGCCCGGAGCAGGTTCTTCCCTTTCCCCAGACCTTCACTCTCCAGCCAGAGAAGCTCATGCCGTCTTCTGAGCAAAGCTGCACCGACACCATCTACAAAAGCTGCCTCAAACGGCATCCCAGGGCCAAGCGGCCGGGAGCTGGACCGGAGAGGAAGGGGCTTCCGCGCCCCGTCCCCCTCCTCCCCACCACTGCAGCTGGAGCCGGGATCCTGCTCCGAAGGAGCCCCGGTGCGGAGCGGGGAGGCGGCGGTAGGAACAGACCTGCAGCGGCGACCGAGGGCCGCTCGCCTCTGGCAGCAATTGCAGTGTGCACGCTGCAGGAAGGAGGCACTTCAAATGGGAGCTGAGTTCCTCTTCGCTCCAAACACAGCGCTTCAGGAGCGCAGAGACAACTCTATCGGGGGAACAAGAGCTAATTAAATTTACTGGGATCACTGAAGAGGAAATTATTTAATATTCTGCATGGAATTTAATATCTGAAAGCATGAATGGCCTTGTTTCATCAGAGATCTGTTCCTTCCCAACATTCTAGTTTACTTTTCGCAGCCAGCCCTGCCGCCGAGGGACGGGCAGGGACGGGGGAGGACGCTGCCTGCGAGGAACCGCGCTGCCGGAGCGGAGAGAAACAAACAGCAGGAGAGCAGAACGTCGCCGGAGCCGCGGCCGCATCCTCGGGTGCTCCCAACGGAGCAGCAGCTCCGCGATCCAGAGGGGAGCAGCCTCCCGAGGGGCTCTGCTGGCTTTTCTGCGGGAGGATCCTCCCGCTCCCACCCACAGCCGCTTCCATGCGGGGCTGCCGCTCCCCCGGTGAGCACCCGCATCCACGTGGGGCCTCCAGCTGATGACCTTACATGCTGTCATCTGGTCCCCTTTTAACAGCCCAAATGTTGCGACTTCTTCAATCCCCCCCCGGTTTGCTCCTCCATCCAAAGAGGAGCCTGGGCTGGACGCACCAGGATCCGGGGACAGGAGCACTTTGCCACAGGGAACCTTCGCCTTGGTTGTGCATCCCTCTGGTGCTGCTCACCTGGATCAGCCTCTCTCCATCAAGCACCTTTTGCGCTGCAGGAGGATCCCACCGTTGTCGTTTTCACATGCTCCGTGCTGGCGGCTCTTCAGCTTCTCCTGGTTGCAAAGACCCTCTTGGTCCCAAGGGCTGGCAGCCACCTCCGCACCCTCTCCGGGCTGTGTCCCCGCAGCAGCGGAGTGCCAGCCAGGCGGCAGGATGCCACCGGGCCACCTTCTCGCCCGGGCAGGGTGGTGGCTGGGACACCGCAGGAACCGTGCCCTCGACACAGCCAGTTTCCCCGCTGCAGCTGAAGGATGCTGCCTGCAGCCACTCATCTGGAATCGCTCTGTTCTTGTCCCTACCACCCGACTCCTTCCTTGCCTGGTTAATGATTTTCTAGAAGCAAAATATCAGACTCGGCTTGCTACTGTTAAGAAAAACCCAGTGATTGCTTCCCGGAAGGCTCCCCAGACGCTGGCTGCCTGTCCCCTCCAGCCGACTGACGAGGGCCGCGTCTCTGCTGGGATGGGCCCGTTCTGCCTCCCCCAGACCCAGCAGCAGGGGGGACCCCGCCAGCCCCCCAAGCCTCACTTTGGGGTGCGGGACCCCATCTGCCCCAGCTCCCGTCCAGCCGAGCCGTTGCCCGTAATCCACCTTCCCTCGGGGCCAAACCCAGCTACAGGAAAGGTGCCATTCAGCAGCCCCGCTGCTGTGGGTCCCTCCTGTGTCTCTGCTCCCAGAGGTGGGCTCAGACCCTCGGCACCCTCAGCAGAGCCAGCATCTCTTTTCGGTGGAGCAGCAGCCGCCGGGGCTGGCGCGGAGCTGCACCAGCAAATCCCCCGGCCCCGCAGCCGCAGGGTCTCTGGCCTCCAGAGCAGAGCCCAAGGACGTGCCAGCCTTGTACTGGAGACCCCGGAGCTCCTGCCCCTCTGGCTCCCTGTTTCCTTCTCCTCTTTCTGCCCCGATAACGTCTCTTTCTCTCTCACACACATGAAAGTGATTTTAAGTAGCAATGATTTTGCTTCTGTATTTATGTCACCAATACCTTCAGCTAATTCCTGTAACTGCCAGCATGGAAGCACTAATACCTCTGCAAAAGACAAAGCAATTATTTCTAAACATAGCTCCCTTTCCTTGCATTGTCACCATCCAAATCACCAAAACCCTGGTCCGTTGTCAGCATCTTTCTCTAACTAGCAGGGGAAAAAAAATAACCTTTTTTCCCAAAAAAAACCATATCCAGTGGCATCAAGCAAGCAAACCCTCACCTTCCCAGGCCCCGCAGCACCCCGCCCTGCACTTGGGCAGAGTAAGGCACATTTCACTTAGTGCCAATGTATGGAGTGACACAAATCCTGGCCCGCAGCGGGACGGAGGCACAGGCATCGCCCAGGGACAGCCCGGGACGGGGACGTCGCCCTCACAGGGGCCGAGACTCTCCAGAGCCTCGGTCGGGAAAGCTCCGGAGCCGCCCCTCTCCTCGCAGCACCCGTCCCGGCAGCACACGCCGTCCGGGTGACAGGCACCCAGCTGGGCTCAGCGGCCCCTTGAAGAGGTGCCCATTTTCAGGGGAGGGACAAGCAAAACGCCGAGCACAGAGGCCGGGAGCCGGTTCTCCCACGGGCCCCAGCGCCATCAGCTCCCGTTCAGCCGCACAACTCCTCTGCTTCTGCAGAGAAAGCCCCTGCCCTTCCGCAGGTGACGGGAACATGCCACCGCTTGACCCAGACACAGGCACATTAGCGGTGCTCCCAGCGTCTCTGTCTGGATGGAGACACGCTGTCTGCCTCGGGACCCTCTGCAGCACTAGACCTGATTATCCTATGGGTCTGCTCGCAAGAAAATAAAATGAGCCATAAAACGACAAGTAAAGTGAAATAAGGAATGTAAAGAGCGGGGAGAATGTAAATCCTGTCATTAGCATATGTACGGCACTTGCACAGCGCCTGTTCCCCGCCAGGTCAGCGCAGCCCCCGAGGAGGGGGGAGCTCCCAGGCCGCCCCGAGACGGGACAACGGCTCTTCTGCGTGGGGGTCCTGGGGGTCCCCTGCCCCGGCCTGGGGGTGCTCCCAGGCGCCCACCCTATGGAGCCGTAAGGGGTTCAGGGCCCTTGAACATGACATGGTACCCCCAGCCCTGCACATCCCTCAGGTTTGCACAAAGCCCCCGCACCCACGGGGCCAGCCCCCGCTCCGGCCGGGCGCGCCAGCCCCCGCTCCAGAAGGGCACGGGGAGGCAGAAGGAGCCGCAGAGTGAACGAGCGGGCGCAGGCTCCCCACCGAGGGCTGAAATGAGCTGGTGCCTGGAGGCAGCAGCACACCTGGGTGACCTACATATCCATCGCTGATGGAATATTTAACAGGCTCTTTTCCATGGATTGTGCATGAAAAACCTCCGGGCTCCTGCACGCAGCGGAAGGCGCATGAGGAAGCTTCCGTCTCTGGAGACAGGCCCTGCTGCCTGGCCTCGGCTTTCAGAGAGGTTTCAGGGAACAGGCGGAGGCCGAGCAGGGAGATACGGGAACGGTGGCGACGCCACTGCACTTGGCTTTTGGCTGGCTGCTCGTCAGCATCCCAAATCATAGAACCGCAGGAGGGTTTGGGTTGGAAGGGACCTTCGAAGGTCAGCTAGTCCAACCCCCCTGCCATGAGCAGGGACATCTTCACCTAGGTCAGGTTGCTCAGAGCCCCGTCCAACCTGGCCTTGAATGTGTCCAGGGATGGGGCATCTACCACCTCCCTGGGCAACCTGGGCCAGTGCCTCACCACCCTCAGCATAAAAGAATTTCTTCCCGGCTGCTCCGTGGGAAAGCGTCAGGGATGCTCCTGAGACACCCGCACCACGGTCCGGCCCCAGGCGATGGAGCTGACTCCAGAGAGCGGGCAGCGGGCACTGCAGGGTGCGGTGGTGCCGTATGGGTGCGTTGCACCCACAGCCCCGTCCCAATTCCTCAGCTGGGAGAGCAGCATCACAGGGGAGAGGACCCTGACCAAGGGACGCGCCAGAGACGAAGGAGAGAGGCCAACGTCTGATGAACTGCCCTTAAAAATATTTTCATAACATTTCATATCCAACCTACAGTAGCACCTCCAGTAATTAACAGCTAAGTTTTAATTAAACATTGATTAGCAACTAATTAGTCTAATGATTAGTCACCTGAAGGAGACAAAGCAAAATACTGGGGCTGCCAAGATAGGAGCGGGAGAAGGCAAATGATGAAAGATGAGAGGCAGCTTAAATTCCTTCTCTGCTTCCCTCTGGGCCAAACGTTTTCTCTTATTTTGGTCCTTTACAAATGAGGCCTTCGCTGTGAATTTTCCTAATTGTGGCAAGTCTGATCGAGTCTCAAGTGAGTGATGTAGAGGAGACCAATTTTTTTCATCTTTCCCATCAGATCCCAGCCTGTTAATGCAGCTAAAGAGCCTTTCCCCACTAGAGGAGACTCAGTCTCCGTCGCCGTAACGAAGTCAGGGGAGACTTCTGTGCCTTCGCTCCTGCAGCATCCCAACGAGAACGCCGCAGAGCGCACGGGGAGCGCGCGGGCAGCACACGGGCAGCGCACGGGCAGCGCTTCCCCCTGCCTGCGACAGCCTCGCCCCCCTCAGACACAGCTTCACTCTCGGTCTCTCCCAGACAGAGACCTGGTTCCTTACGTCCTGCCCGGTGGAGGGGTCCCCCACCACTCTGCTCCCCCCTCCCAAGGCAGCTGAGCCTGCCCCTGCACCGCGATGAGCAGGGCTCTGCCAGACCGAGCTTATGGGGGGCCGGGATGGACCCTGGGCTCTGGGACGGAGGAAGAAAACGTGCCAGCAGGTGAAGGCAGAGCCCTCGGCGGCGGCTGGCAGGGTATGGCACACCTGGGCCGGGTCCCAACCTCCCCTCAGGGGATCCGGGCTGGAGACCTGCTCCCTTCTGCCGCACAGGGTCACGTCCCGGTGCAAGCCCCTCGCCTGGCCGGGCACGTGCTGCTTCATGGCACTGAGCTCCACGGGTTTGGTACCCGAGCTCGTTACCTCCCCGGTAGCCCCGGTACCTCTGCACAAGTCGCAGTCGTGCCTCCAGGCTGCTGAGCACACACAGCACCGAGCACTTCACGCAGGACATCAAGTTCATGTCACACCGAAAAACAGACTCACGATACTCAGCCCTACACGGCCGCGGCTTTGCACTTACAAGGACGTGTAGAGTCGGGCCAGGTCCTGAAAAGCAGCTTCTCCGTGTGCCGAGGGCTGCTCCGCAGCGGGTGTTTAACCCTGTCGTCCTGAACAGGCTCTCCGGGTGATGGCTCCTCGGCGTGCTCTCACACGGACGCGGGGAGGGCTGCCTGCCCCAGCACCTCCTCGGCTCCAGTCATTTACCGGGGCGTTGCTGTTACAAGCATGTTTATTATTTTGCCGTTCCCTTTTGTGAGATGATCCTGTTTACTTACATTATTTACGCCTCAGAAAAAAAAAAAATCACTTCTGGCTGAGGGTTATGGAAGCACTCAGAGCCGAGCGCTGCCCCGGCACAGCCGCCCCTGAGCTCGCTGCCCCCCGGCTCCCTCCCCCGGGGTGAGACCTCCCGACCCCCCTTGCCGAGCATCCCCAGGTGCCCCCGGCAGCTCTGCAGCCTCACAAGCAGCCCCTTCCCCTCCCTCCTCCTACCCCAAGTTTCTCGACCCTTCTGCAAGTTTGAGCCTTTGAGTCTCTCTTTTTTCCCCCCTTTCGTTTTCCTCCTCCCCACGCTCTGCCCGGGCTCCTCTCTGGAGTTGTACGGGAAGGTGAAACAATACTGCGGGTGTGCGTAAGAGGGCTGCAAATGTCGGGAGGGCCAGAGCAGAGCCTGCGCTGGGCCAGACTCATCCCGGGAAAGGCTGGATGGACGGCGGGTGGGGAGGCCATCGCCCCGCGGCACTGCCCGAGCAGCCCGATGGCATCGGTCCCGCTGCACACGCGCAATAACATCCCCAAGGGAGGTAACTCAAAGGCAGAGGCCGGGCAGGCTGGTGGTGCGCTTCGGGGGGGACAGGCTCCGCAGGGGACATCCCAGGACGTGTGGTCAGAGGGACAAGCGCGACCCAGGAGCCACCCGTCTGTCCCCAGGCAGCGATGTGACACGCAGCCCGGCCTGGACAGCAGGACCTGAGCAGGAGCCCCTGAGCCCCTGGGGAGGGGCGGGACCCGCAGCGGGGAGCAGGAAGGGTTAAACGCCGACCCCTCATCCCCTGCCTCCCTGCATCCACTTGCAGAGCTGCAGGTATATTGATTGCTTCACACATCTCATCAGACTCGGATCGGTACAAATCGATGGGGTTAGGTCAGGGAGAGAGGCAGCTGAGTGGATACCGATACCCTCCTCCTCCTCCTCCTCCTCCTCCTCCTCCTCCTCCTCCTCCTCCTCCTCTCGCTGGGAATGGCACCCGCTGGGAAGCCTCCGCAGCTTTCCCTGCTCCTGCACAGGCATATCCTGAGAGGCTCCTTGGGTCTCTTGGCAAAGAGAGAGGTGGAGAAGAGGCAGAGACCAGCAGCAGCGGGCAAGGGCCTGGCAGCTGCCTTCTCCTGGAGGGCGGGTCAGGGCTGGGCTGCCTGCGGGGACTGCTTCTGCTGGGCCTGGTCATCCTGCAAACCGGGAGACCTGGAACACCAGCCGCAGCCGGGAGATGACCAGCCGTGCCAGGAAAAGCCCCAGCTGCCTGCATGCCCCCCTGGTCTCCCCGTCCTGCCCACGCTCGCCCAGACGATCCCAGATATGCCCAGATCACACGCATGAGCTTCATCCAGCTGAATGCATGAGATCTGTCAGCAGCAGGGAGACAGCGGCTCTGTCTGCGGCTGTTTCATGCTTCCCTACAAAGCAATCTGCTACTTGGGCTCCTCTGTTCTTCCCTCTTATGCAACTGCACAAAATGTAGAGGAAAAAATCCCCTAGATGCTAATTTATCTGAGGAGCTCAAGCAGGTTTGCACAAGGCGGCAGTTTCAGCAGGAAAAAAAAAAGGGAACAGCCATGTCTGAAATGCTGCTTCAGAAACCTGCCCCCCCCCGGGGACTCCTGCCCTCCCCAGCTCCCCACAGGGATGCCTGCCTCCACCCCTGCCTCCATCCCTGCCTCCACCCCTGCCTCCACCCCTGCCTCCTGCCTCCACCCCTGCCTCCACCCCTACCTCCTGCCTCCACCCCTGCCTCCATCCCTACCTCCTGCCTCCATCCCTGCCTCCATCCCTACCTCCTGCCTCCATCCCTGCCTCCACCCCTGCCTCCTGCCTCCACCCCTGCCTCCACCCCTGCCTCCATCCCTACCTCCTGCCTCCATCCCTGCCTCCATCCCTACCTCCTGCCTCCACCCCTGCCTCCACCCCTGCCTCCTGCCTCCACCCCTGCCTCCATCCCTACCTCCTGCCTCCATCCCTGCCTCCTGCCTCCACCCCTGCCTCCACCCCTGCCTCCATCCCTACCTCCTGCCTCCATCCCTGCCTCCACCCCTGCCTCCACCCCTGCCTCTTGCCTCCACCCCTGCCTCCATCCCTGCCTCCTGCCTCCACCCCTGCCTCCACCCCTGCCTCCATCCCTGCCTCCTGCCTCCACCCCTGCCTCCATCCCTGCCTCCACCCCTGCCTCCTGCCTCCACCCCTGCCTCCATCCCTACCTCCTGCCTCCATCCCTGCCTCCACCCCTGCCTCCACCCCTGCCTCTTGCCTCCACCCCTGCCTCCACCCCTGCCTCCTGCCTCCACCCCTGCCTCTTGCCTCCACCCCTGCCTCCATCCCTACCTCCTGCCTCCATCCCTGCCTCCACCCCTGCCTCCTGCCTCCATCCCTACCTCCTGCCTCCATCCCTGCCTCCTGCCTCCACCCCTGCCTCTTGCCTCCACCCCTGCCTCCACCCCTGCCTCCTGCCTCCACCCCGCTCTGCCCCACGGGCTGCCTGCACCCGGGCTCAGCACCCTCTGGGCAGGGCTCTGGCTCTGCTCACCCACTGGGAGAAGCACACGGGGGGGGGGAGGGTGCCGTGGGATCACACATCAAACCAACCCCCTGCGCCGGGGCTTCGGGCGCTTCCGCGGCAGCAGTCCCAGGGCCGCGCAGCGGAGATCCCAGCAGCCGGCCCCGACCTCGGCGCCTCTCCCGGGCTGGGACCGGGCGGCCCACATGAGCCCGGGCACTCGAGGGAGCTCGCCCGGGAATTATCTCGGGCTCCGCTGCTGTGGCAGGGGCAGAAGAGCTCGGGGCAGGCGGGCAGGCAGGCAGGCAGGCAGCCGGTCCGTCCACCCCGGCCACTGCTGCCCGCACCCGTCCTCCGGCCCGGAGAGCACGACCGGAGCCTGCCAGCAGCACCCCAGAGCCGGGCTGCTCTCCTTTCATGGGGACCTTTGGCAATTACAGGTTTAGTGGTGCAAAACATAGCTTAATAGCAGCCGAGGCTGGTGGGATTGATTTCTTGTTTTGTTTTAAGTGCAGCTAATCTAATAGTTAATTTATTTAAATTGATAGGGCAGAGAGAAATTACATTTCTATCTTCTCCGAATAGATTTGACTGTGTCTGGTGACCCAGGTGAGCTGAAGAGCCGGGCTAAGGACCCTAACATGCCTTGGAATAGCTGCCTTGATCAGCTTGTCATATTTTTCAATTCATTACTGCCATTTTAGCAAACAACTAGTATAGATTTTTTGTTACAACAGCTCTTAACGTGTTAGTCGTGTGTAAGCTGGTACCTGCCTTAACCGCTTACAGTAAAGCTTTCCCTCCAGAAAACCGGCCCACCAAAACCGGCCCACCAGGAAGGGGTTGGGGCTCCCCAGCCGCCTCCCGCGGACCCCCAGCCGGCCAGAAAAAGGGGCCGAGGCGTCCCTCGGTGCGGGCAGCCCACCCGGGGCTCGTCCTGCCGCGAGAGCCTGGTCCTGGCCAGAGGCTGTAATTAAAGCGGTTCTGGGGCTGTGCTCTGCCACGCTCGGAGCCCGTCGGCAGCTCACATGCCAGAGCAGCGTTCTGCAGCTGAGCAGCAGGAGGAGGGAGCACGCTTGGGCTGCAAATTTTGCTCGTATGCCTTTGGGAATCGTCTTTAGTGCTCTCTACAAGATCTCTAGCTGTGCTGGAGCACACGGGCTCCCCCACCGCAGGCTCCAGCAAAAACCTCTGAGGGTTTTCCCAGCGCAGGGGAGAAACGCTAAGGAGAAGCAGGGAAGGAAGGGCTCATTTCCAGGCTGCAGCCCTCTCTCAGGAGGGGAATTCGGAGGTGTTGGGGGCACGGGTGGTGGCAGGCACCGGCACAGGTTCCTGCCGTGCCAGGGCTGCTCCCCATCGGGGCATTTGCAGCACCGGGGCGTTTCTCTGCCGGTGCCACCGTGGGAATGCAGGTGGGCAGCGGGCGATGGGCAAGAGGGCAAAGGGACAACGGCTTCCATGGCTCCTCAGAGCGCTTCAGGGTCTGCCCAGGTTTGTCAAGCAGGCAATTAAAAAGGCACCGTCTGAGCCCAGTGCGAAGGGCAGGAGGGAGGAAGCGGCAAGGGCAAAGCCAGCCCCTGCCCGAGTGCCACGCAGGCGAGCCCCGTGCCGCGGGGAGGGAGGCAGCACACCGGGCTGGGCATGGGGATGCAGCCCTCGCTTATCTGTGTGATAACACCCGCTTTTCCTGGCAGAAAGGCAATGCCTGCCCTGCCCACCCCTCCGTACTCTGCCCCCCGGCCCCCCAGGCAGAGCAGAGGCCCCCGGGCGGCACGGCCGGCACCCGTGGGGCCAGGACCCACGGGGCCAGCACCACGCTCCCACCCCTGCCGCGCTCCCGCAGCGCTGCCGCAGCCGCTGCCATAGCCTTTGCCTTTCACGTCCCAGCTCTCCCTCCCCGCGATAACTCCAATAAAGAGTAAATCGCTATTATTCTGTACCCAGCTCTTCTGATCCATCCTGATGAGGACCTTCCCCTCGCTTCCTCAAAGTCAGCAGGCGGAGGGATGCATCCTGCAGGGGCAGAGCCCCGGGGGAAGGGGCCAGGCTCTGGGGAAGGCTGTGGGGGGGACCCATCCCTCTGGATCCCCCAGGAAGCCCTGTGAGCTGTATCTACGACCCCAACAAGAGGTAATAAATAAGAGGGAGGCTGGTGGCAGGCACAGCAGGGAGCGGTGGGGCCAAGGCGGGTGGTGAAGCCCTTGGTGGAGGCTCCTCGGCGGCTCTGCTCCGTGGGAAGAGCGGCGGCAAGTGCGGTGGCTGCCCTGCCCTCGCTGCTGCACCGCCGGCACTCCTGCAGAGACTCCCCGGCCTCGCTCGGCCATCGGCTTCCTGTGAGAGTCAGCACCGTGCCAGATTTATAGGGGATGCTGCTCCGTATTTCATGCCTGCTGCAGGCAATCCCACTGCTGCCACTGCGGCTGCACGGAAAGCACTTTGTAGATTTGATTATGCGATAAGGGGCATCAGAAATGCAACTTGTTGCCTATTTCCCAGAGTAATTAATTTCATCTGTATTGAACAAATGACATAATTTGAGGATTTCTGGGTTATGGATTAAGTAAAGACCAGATGAGAGCATCCTCATTGGCTCGGAGATTAATTAACAGTGCGAGGTGAAGCGAGCTCTCTCCTCTGCAGGATTGCTTTGCTGGTGCATTTTTAATCCACCTGCCCAGCACGGCGGCTGCCCCCGAGGACACCGCACCGCCCTGCCACGGGGCAGCAGCACTGCCCATCGATCAGGGCACGGGAGCCCCGGCCAGGACTCGTTCCCATACCAGGACGTAGGGCGATGCCAGTGAATAAAGCCAAGCTTTAAGGCTTCCCGCTCCCCTGCCCCGGTTAGCGCTGCCTGGTCTAATCACCTGCTCTGGCCAAGGGACAGGCAGGGCAGAGAGAGCCCCTGCTGCCAGGCAAAGCGTGCAAGGGCTCATTCCCAACTCAGCCAAGGGCTCGGAGCGCAGCCCCCACCCTAGGACCCCTTCGCCTTGTGCACCCCGAGCCCGCGAGCCCGCCTGGCGTGGCTGGATCCTCGGTCCTTACATCCCACGAACTGCATTACTCAAAAAATACAAACCCCACATGAATTGCAAGCTCACTTACAAACACTGAGAGACAGACTGCAGCTGTGTACAAAGAACAGACTTAAACGTAAGGGATGGGGATGGCTGTAGGGACCCCGACACATCGCGCCATCCCCAGGCTGCTGCAGGATGGCTCCTCTCCTCAAAGCCTCTCCCAACAGGGCAGGCTCTCCGGGAGCAATGGGGATGGCAGGGACCGCAGCAGAGCCCCGGGGAAGCTGGGTGCTCCTTCATCCCTTCCCGATCCCCAGCACCCTGCCGGGGCATTGCAGCCCCACTTTGCTTTTTGCAACTTTTTGTAAGGGTTGTCACGGCAGCCTACTGCTCCTGCCCCGGGAGATGGCCTGCCCTGCTCCATCTCCTCCTCCCTGCCCTGCTCCACCTCCTCCTCCCTGCCCTGCTCCTGGGGCACAGACTCAGGCCAGGGATCTCCCCACATACACCTCAGCCTCACTGAAAATTTTCTGAGTGGGGTCAGAAAAACAGGGCTCCGTGCAGCATTTATTCATGAGCCAGGCATTTTATTTAATGTGCCTTGCGATGCAGGATCAAAGATCCAGAGCAGCACCTAATTAATTATTTTTCTCTTCTTCTGTACCATCCCCTAGTTGAGCACTGAGTCCCAGAATGTAAAAGCCTCCCTTTCAATGACTCTGCATAATGAGATGGATTTGGACTCCAGCAAATTTGTTCAGTTTTATGGAGTATTATATGAAAATGCTGTGAAATTAAGTTCTGTCTTTGCTATCACGCCATGGCCATCAGAGCGCTTTTATGTATGGCACTGAGACTAAAAGATGGGAAAGTGAGTCCTTGCTGCAGTAATGTGGCGAACGGGGAGAGGGAGGAGCCGTGCAATGAAGATGACATGGTGGAGGGTTAGACTGGGGGAGATAATGAAGGAAACAAGAAAGCGATGCAGATGAAGAGAGTTGCAAGCTAAGAGCCTGGAACTGGAGTGGCAGCAGCCATGAGACTCCAGCGATGGGGAGGATGGGGAGGATGGGGAGGATGGGGAGGATGGGGAGGATGGGGAGGATGGGGAGGATGGGGAGGATGGGGAGGGCTCCCTTCTCCCAGTTTTCCCTCTGCAAAGTGCTCCGGCAGCCCCACTTGCGGCACGAGGGAAGCGAATGCTGCCATCCTGGGGGACAGGGGCAGACCCCCCAGGGGAGGGCGGACAGGTCGACTCCTGCCCCAGCACACCCCTGCATGGCCTCGCACTCGGCCGTCCTCGCTCCTGCCACCCCAGCGCAGGCACTCGCACACTCGGCAGTGTCAGGACACGTCTGGAAACACCACATCAGTAGAACCGTGGTGTTTAAGGCAAACGAGAGCACTGTGGGGAGGAGCTGCCCCAGCCCCAGGGTGTTCCCGGCACAAACCCTTCCCTTCTGGGAAGCATTTCACCCCTCGGTGCCAGCAAAGGTGCCCGACACCATTTCAGCTCGGAGGCAGGGAGAGCCCCCACGTCCCTTCCCGAGCCAGCTCCCTTCGCTGCCTGCCGATCCCTTCCTGTTCTTTCTCCCCCCTCCATCTCTTCCCATCCCCAGCCTTTCTCCCCCTCCTCTTTACATCAGCCCTGCTCCCCTGCATTTACCCCAGAGTGATCTATTTTTCCCCTTGGCAACTTTATAACCCTTTTCCTTGCCTGACAGCAATTAAGTAGATGCTTCACTTCCAATCCCATGGCCCATAAACATTGGAAAAAGAAAATGTTATAAAGAAGAAAACAATCAAATCTGCACACAGATGCACGCACACGTGTACAGACAGAGAGAGGGACAAACGTGGAGGACAGGGTGAAGCTGGGGAAGAAGTCTGAGCGCCTTCCTTTGTGCAGAGGCTGGAGACCTCCTCACACACACACGCCGCAGCCTCCCCACCTCCAAATGGACGGGTGGAAGGGAGAGATTTCTATAACGCATGAAAAGGCGAGTTGCATCCATCAATCCCTGCAGCTCATCAGCCCAAGCCCTCCCATGCCCAGGACTGGCTCCTGCGCTGCTGCCCCTCTCCTGCCCCACCGTTTGCCTCGCAGCACCCCAGCACCCCCAGCAAAATAAAATGGCCAAAAAAACAACCGAACAAAAAGAGGCAGCAGCACCCCCCCCCCGTGATGTATGGGATTTTGTGGTGCCTGACAGGCCCCGAGCCTCTGGGGACCAGCCTTGATAAATCACACCTTTCAGTTTGCCTTGAACATCTTCACTTTCCCAGGCTGGCCGGTGGCCGACACGTCAAATCGTGGCACTGGCCCCGGCACCAGCATGGTGGGGGGGAGCGGCGGCTGCCCACAGAGCCCCGGCCACCTCACAAGAGCTGGTCCCACATCAGCGCAGCAAGAGGCTCTCTGATGTACGAACCGCTGGGAACATGGAGCCCTGTGCTGAGGAAACTCAAGCAGACACACTTTCTAATTTCCATGACAACTGTAATGGGGTGTTTGCCGGTTTGGGAGCGCCGGGGTGTGCAGGAACGCACTCGTTAGGCACAGAGCAAGATCAGCCGCTTCTGCAAGGCCACCCCGAGCAGGCGGCAATGCCCCGTGCGCAGGTCTGCTGGCCCTGCACCCCGAGCCAGCCGGAGGGAGCCCCGCTTCCCGCAGCCCCTGCCCACACAGCCCCAGCACGGGGCTGCCCAGCCAGGGAGGCAGCGGGACTGACCCTGGGGAGCACAGACCAGGGCTGCTTCCCACTCCGTGGTAGCCCAAGGAGCTGCTGCCCGTCACCTCCCACTGCGGGACGTGCTCCGTGCACCAAGGGGAGGGCCCGGGGGAGCCTGGCGTGACAGGAGCCCCTGCCCAGACAAACAGAGGCAGGAACGCTGCCTGCAGTCGGGACAGGCAGGAAAGGGACAGGAACCAGACCTGAGCGATGGCTCCAGGGACACGTGGCTGCTGCAGAGGAGCCGCGCTGGGCGCACCGTCCTGCACCGCTGCCCTAGGAGAGGGACTGAGGAGTTATCGGTGCAGAGACGAGTGCAGCTTGGCTAAAATGAGCTCCTTTCCCATCCCCGGAGGAGCTTAAGCAAAAACTAAGAAGAAACCAGCAACCAGTTAGCAAGAGAGCACGAAATCCAGGCGATTACTGAAAAGCTTGGACATGGCTGTGAATCCCATGGCTGCCAACAGTATCCCCAAGCTATTAAGAGAAAAATCAAGATGTGGACAGAATTAGATTGGCCATAGGTGAAAAATGGCTCAATTATTTCTAGTGCCAGAACCACAGAAGGACATTTCCCTCTGTTCCTGATCCACAACCTCCCACTAATTAGCAGACCTAGCAGAGAGAAAAATGCTCCAAGCTCCAGAAAGAGCAACAGCTAGAGACCCAACGCACCGCACGCATTTGTATGCGCTGCGTAAGCTGGGCGCAGAGCACTGCCCAGGCAACATTACCCTGCTCTGGCAGGGACTGGCCACGGGAGGTGTTTGAGTTGGTTTTTGCCCTCTGGGGAGGGCAGGGTGCCAGCCAGAGCCGGCCCTTCCGACAGCCGGGCTCCTCGGGGACGAGGACTGTCCTGGCTCGGAAGAGGGATGTCCTGCTCCAGCCGCTGTGCCTACGCTGGCTCCTTTCCCTGCTCAGACCACGGCCCAGCATCCTTGCCCGTGTGCATGCCGTGACACGGGGTAATAATAGCCTGCAGGAGCAGAGGGTTCAAAGGAAGCAGCAGGGATCCGGCACGTCAGGATCAAGACGTCCTGAGCCTGCAGAGGCTCTGAGCGGGAGGGCAGAGCGGGGCTGAGCTGTGAGGGGGGACGCAGGCTTGGGCAAAGCTCAGCGGAGAATCCAGCCCAGCCCAGTGCTCTTTGGGGACAGGCTGGAGGGCAGAAATAACTGCAGGCACTAGTTCCCGAGCCTCAACTCTCTCTTTATGCAGGGATCTTTTAAAACAACCGACGCATAAAACAAGAAAAAAAGTTACCAGGAGGCCCTGCCCCCACCCCGACAAACTTCGGAACACGCTGTCATCAAGAAAAATGATGCTGGCAAGAGAGAAATCCGCTGGGGTTGCTGGCAATTTACCAGGCTCCAGCCCCGATGAGTGCTTATCAATAATTTCAGGATCTGCCTGTTGCAGGCAGGCTGGGAGCGCAGGCAGGGAGAGCACGGGCAGGCGGGTGTCAGCACAGCCACGGGCAGGGGGGCACGATGAAACGGGAAATCAATTAACGGCTCCTTAGGAACAGGGATTTGCCGGCATTACAGGGAAAGGTCTGTTCACTTGGCTGTAACAGGGAAACACTTAAACGGTCCTCGGTGACACAGAGGCACGTCCCAAGCCGGGACTAGCTGACACCATGGCCAGCGAGGCAGCGGGCAGGGCCAGGGATGGTCACAGCAGGTTACCGCAGAAGAGGGAATGATAGAGCAGCAATGGCTGCGTGCGCTGAGCTGCTCATAGCCTGGCCCTGGCTACACACCGCAGGCCAGGGCCGCTTCAGGCTGTCTCTGCTCCCCAGCTCCTCCCCACTGCCTGGGGGGCCATACCCAGCCCACGCGCCCGACCCTGTCACCCTGGGAGAGGAAGGGGAGGCCAGGCTGGCAGCCGGTGAAGGGGGTCCCAGCTGGGTGGGGGAGCAGAGCGAAGCACTGAACCAGGCTCGCAGGACCTGCCTGCAGGCTCCGGCATGCCACGAGCTGTGGCCACCTGCCAGGCAGCCTCTTCTCGCAGCCGCTGTACCTGGCCATCAACAGGAGAGCACTCCTTGTGCCGGGCGCTGCATCTGCAGCACCACACTTAATAGCTGCTAATGCATCCGTCTTCCATGAACTTGTCTAATTGCTTTCTGAACCCGGGGCTGTGGGTCCCTGAACCGCCCTGCGGAGCTGAGTTCCACAGCATAATTAAGCACTGCATGAAAAAAAGAAAATCCTTTTCTTCATTTATGTTTTAAACCTGTTGCCCGATTGTTTCATTTGATGCCACCTATTTATGAGAAACGGTGAATATTCATTTCCTATTACTCACCTTTATACCACTCCTGAATTTATAGAACTCTGTCCTATGTCACCTCTATTGTCTCTCTTCTAACCAAGAGAGTTCTAATTTATTAGTCTCTCCTCACGCAGAAGCTGTTCCGTGCCTTTGATCAGCCTTGTCATCCTTTTCTTTACCTTTCTAGTTCAACTACTTCCTTTTTGTGATTGGGCAACCAAAACTGCACACAGCATTTGCACTGCGACACAGCGTATTATACCTTGGCATAAGGCTGCTGCCTGTTTTGTTTTTAGTCTCTTTCCTAATAACGACTAACAGGCCATGTGCCTTATTTGACTGACACTGGGCACTGAGATGACATTTTCATAGAACTACTCACAGCGACTGCGAGGTCTCTTTTACCGAGTAGGAAATATTAAATTAAAGGCCAGCTTCATGTTTTTGTAGTTAAGGATGTGTTCTTGTCTGTATTACTTGGACTCGGACACATTCATCTGCCATTTTGCCACCCAGCCACTCGCACCGTGAGATTCTCCCACAACCCTGCCCCATCAGCTTTAGATTTAAACTACCCCAGCTATTACCTATAGCAGCCGGCAAATGAGATGGGTGCAGGCAGGCAGGATACTAAATGGAGAGATCCCTAGCCCAGCGCCCCTGGGTGGGGGACACAGCTGCAGGTACATCTCCGTGGCCTCCTCTCAATGTATTTTATCTGACTACTTGTTTCTTTCTGGCGGTGAGACCCCGGGGGCTCAGATCACACGTGGACAAGGACGACACACGTATAAGGGAACAGGGTCCTTTTATTTTTTTTTTTCTCCTTACTGCAGTGGTGTTCTCTGTGTGGCTTTTTCAGGCCATTTGCCGGCTTTTGTCCCTCGGAGATGGCTTTATACCAGAGAGAAGAAAAAGCCCAAGCTTTTTCACCCCGTGAACATTTGGCCAGAACCGCAGAGATCCCTTGAGCCTTTCGGGCCGGGACGGCTGTGGGGCGGCCACCCCGCTGTCCCCCCGCGACCTCCTCTCCCGGGGGGCTGCGGGAGGATTGTGCCTCTGGGCACGTATCGACAGAACCGGGAGAATCAACGGGGAGCAGCAGCGGGAGCGCGCAGCGGGAGCGCGCAGCGGCCCCGGGCCCCGCCGCCGCCGTCAGCACCGCGGACAGCGCCCGCCGCCGCGGACCCACGGGCGGGCGGGACGCGCCCCACGCCGCGCCCCCCCCACGGCCGGCAGCCAGACACACCCCCCCCCCCCGTCTGGGCACGGCGCGCCCCACAGCCAGGATCGGCTCCCCACGATGAGGCCCGGCGGGCCCCACGCCCAGGGAGCCGGACCCCCCGTGCCCGGGCACGGTGCACCCCACGCCCGAGGAGCCCCACGCCGGGTGTGGCGCACCCCGCACACGGGAGCTACAGCTCCAAAGGGGGCACAGCACGGCCCACAGGCAGGCTGGGACACGGGTGCCCCCTCTGTGGGAAGAGCCACCCACTGCCCGAGCGCCAGTCCCCGGCAGGGAAAGCTGCGGGTGCGCAGCCGGACGCCTCCACGCGGGGAGAACGTGCTCACCGCCCGACCCACACATCTACTTCTGAGAAAAACACCCGCCCTTTCCAGCTTTCTCAGGCTCCCAAAATACTTTATCCTGTTCCTTAAGAGCTGCCGAGGACTGCCCGTCCCGCTGCCTGCAGCGGGAAGCGTCCCTCAGCATCCTCGGGCCTCGGGCTGGCCGCCCAGGGACCAGCGTTTAGCTGCCGTAGGGAATTTTGTTGGCCCAGCACCGTAGCTGGGACCAGACTGGGAGTGCTCAGTCCTGCACCCCCTCTGCTAGGCCTCGGGTGTCCCTTCTGAAAGGAACATCTCCTAATTAATAGCAATACTCTGCATCATGTCAGATCTTCTCATGTATTTATGCTCCCGCCCTAAGCACCTTCCCTGCCTGCCCCTCTGCCAGCAGCAAGGCGATTGCGCAGGCCGGGCCTGTGCTGCTGGGTGCTCCTGAGCCATGGTCCTGGTGCAGCTGTAATGGATTGGTGACACCGTTATATTTACGGGTATTTCAAGAGAAAGAAAAAGGTTACTGGGTGTTCATATGTTCTTGTTGTATTATTTAAGAGAAGCCATTTGAGAGCACAGGAGAAGCAGTGTCTGCTCCCAAAAGGAGGAAAAATAATGGAGGGGAATATTTGCAAAAAGCTCAGTTAAGTAAATATTTTATGCCCAATAATGTTATAGCTTTTGAATGATGCATGCAAGAGAGTTGAAAGGAGGTGAGGCACAGAGCGAGGCAACATACAGTGCGTGCTGAGCGTGAAGGTGTTTGTGGGGGCAGGCAAGGGAAAACACCGTGCCCTGGCTGGTGCCTCGCACCCTGACTGGGTGCCTGCTGGCAGAGGCAGCAGGGCAGGGCTATTCCAGCTGCTGGATTGACAACGCCCTTTTGCTGCAGAAAAGTGAGAGCTAACCTTACAGGGAGAGTTCTGCCCCAGCTGGGTGACACCTCCTGAGGTGCTGACCCACCTCCTCCCCTTCGCTTGGTACCAGACCCTGCCTGGGCAGCCCTGCCTGTGGTGGGCTCTGGCAAGCTGGAGGGATGCTGCAGTGAGCAGCAGGGAGGGAGGTACCACCAGGTTGGAAAGGAGTTTAGTGCAAGGTCGCTGGCAGCTCAGTGGAGGCCTTAGCAAGAGGCAGTAGGAGCCGTGCAGAGGCAGGGTACAGGACAGGTTGTCCCAGGAGGCTCGCAGCCCTCTTGAAGCATTGGGAACCGCAGCTGCCTTGTTGCTTTGCTTGGGAGAAAAATCAGACATCCAAGGAGGGCATGGGAGCAGGGACCAAGGGGCAAAGAACTGGAAGGCAGAGGGATTGCCCTGGCCCCGGAGGAAGAGGCAGGCAGGGAAAGCAAGAGAAGGAAGGCCAGTTGGGCAGAGGGAGCGGGCAGGGGTGGTGATCGAGGGGAGGAGAGCAGGGCCAGCACAAGGGAGGGACATTTCTCTGACCAGAGGAATTCTCCCCCTGGAAGGCAGAAGCACAGGGTGAGCATCTGGCACAAGGTAAGCACAGAAAGGAGTAAAATACCATTAAGTGTAATAAGAAATGTACTTAATCAATGAGCTCTGCAGCTGAGGATCAATGGGAGGCAGACACAGCCATTAGCTAAGAAAGCTGAGAAAGAGCCCCAGGCTCTGATGGAGCGGTCGATGCCGGGTTTAACCGAGCAGCAGAGGAAGGGTCCCAGGTGGAGAGCAGAGCCAGGCTGCAGCCACGAGACAGGGCTGACGCTGCTCCGCTCCTCGGGCTCAGACCCCCGACGGGGAGCAGAAAGAGGAGCCCAGGCCATGGCCTGCTGAAATGTTAGTGCTGCGCCCCGAGAAGCACCATGGACTCTGGACCAGACATGAGCATCCAGCAACAGCGGTGAGGGCGTGGGAGGGAATGGGACCGCTGCTGGCAGGGAAGAGAAGGGACTGGAGCCCCTCATCATCAGCCGGGGCCATCACTTGGCTGTGGGGAGCAACCGCCAGGGTTTTAGCCGTGGGCCTTTCTCCTGTGGACCAAAGGCTGCAGTGAATTTCAAGTGTTGGTCCTTGCTGTGAGGCCCAGCCCAGGAGGGTGCAGGGGGCTATGGCCATTCTGGGAAGCTCACCCAGAGCAGAGGAGACATGCAAAACCTCACTCACGCCCACGCTGCCTGGCTGACAGAGCTGCCGCCTCGGAGAAGGGCCGGCTGCAGCGCGGTTTTCCTCACTGCTCTTGTCCCTTTGCCCCTCTCCTCACCTTGAGCACTGTGCTGGATTGCTCCCCAAGGGCCACCACACGGAGGAAGTGCAAACTAGATGGCAAAGGGGTCACCCTCCCAAGAAGGTCTTGCCCCAGCCCAGGTAAACAGAGCTGCTGCTGAGTCAGGGCTTGCCCAGGCCCCAACCTTGAGAGATGCCCTGGTGCCCCCCCGACCCAGCGCACTTAGAGCCCGCCCGGGTGGTGCCGGCGCTTGGCTGAGTCACCGCACACGGGGCTTCCTCGGCAGAGTCTTGATTTTCAACCCACGAGCAAATGCAGCGCTCGGGAAGGCAGACGGCCCCAGGCAGCGAGTGGGCACAACCTCCGGGTCTCGCTGGCAGCGCTGCAGCTGACTCAGCCCTGGCGCCGAGACCCTGCCACGCTCCTGCCCCGGGCTCCGTCAAACACCCAGCGCCTCGAGCCGGCCCGACCCCAGCGCTGAACTGCAGCTCCGTGCTCCCCTCACGTTTCCTCCAAGGCTGTCGCCCTCAATCCTGACCCCTGCTACTCCCCTTCCCACACTTGCCGAAACCTGATGGCCAGAGCCAAGCCAGCAGAGAGAAGCAGCACGGATCTCCGTGCAGGGGAGCCTTCAGGGACCCCGCACACAGCTAGCCATGGCTCAGGAGCATTAGAGCCCGGGGCTGTGCTTCAGGCAGAGTTGCTATCCGTGCCTGTGAAGAGGAGAAAAGCGGCCGTCCCCCGAGGTCGCTCCCAGGGGGTGGGCTCCCTTCTCCCACTGGGACTGGAACCATAGCCCTGATCCCAGGAGGCCGCTCCTGGTCCTCCGGGAGCACGGGACACGTGGAGCCCCCCTCCACAGCACCGCGGGCTGCGAGAGACACGCTCCTGCCACTGTCCCCTTCCCAGACCCTGCAGCCCAACGGGGACAGCCGCCCTGTCACCCAGCCATGGGCCGGGGGGCGGGGGGGGTCACAGTGCTGCGTCACCTGCCCCTTCTGCCGCGGGCAGACCGGACGGGCTCAGCCCCCTCCTCACCTCTCCCCGCCCCCCCCCCCCCCCCCGCTCCTCCGGACCCGACGCGGCCGCGCCCCGCGCCGCTCCCAGACGGGGCGGGCGGCACACGGGGGTCCCCACCTCCTCTCCCGCCGCAGGCTCTCCCGAAAGGGACGCCCGGCCACCCACCCCCCGGTTACCGCAGGGCCCCGCCGCCTCCCGGGACCCCCGCCCCCCACCCCTGCCGGCGGCTGAACAGCGCCACCTGGCGGCCGGGCTCGGCGCACGGCCGCGCTGCGGGGGGGTCCCAGGAACGGGCCCCCCCCGACCCGCAGCTCCCCGTGCCCGCTCCGGGCCGGGCCGCACGGCGGGGTGCGAGGCCGAGTGCCGCAGCCCTGCGGGCGAAGCCGGGTCCCGCCCAGCCTTTCGCCGCACGGGCTCGGGGAGCGGCGCAACTGGGGGATCCCCGCAGCCTCCACCGCGCTCTTTCAGCCCCCTGGCAAGGGGGTCCAGCTCTGCCGTCAGACACGGGTGACACCGCAGATCACAGCTCCCGCGCCGGCTCCCCACAGCCCTGGGGCTCTCAGGAGCACCAAGGGAGCAGTTTCACAGGGGTAAGACCCAAACTCCTGCCTGCCAGTACCGGCATCCAGGCCCTGCCTGAGGAGCTCCCCTGCAGCAACCAAAGCCCCTTTTCCAGCCTCCTTGCCCCTTTTCCAGCCTTTACGAGCTGCTTGGCTGGAGCACCTTCCTCCCTCCATCTGCCTCAGGGCTCAGGCCAAGTCCAGGGCTGCTCCTGGCTTTGGATGTCATGCAAGACGCTGTCACTGCTGCTCTGCTCCTGACTCTGAGGCCGTTACCAGCGCTTTCTTCACCTGCATCCCAGTTCCTTGGCCACGCCTGGGATAAGGCAGCTTGAACACCCACAGACGGCAGTGACTCTCCCTGGGTGGAAGTGGGTGTGAGCAAAAGCGGTGTCTGCTCTGCCTGGGAGCAGCCTCCTCTCCAAGAGCTGCCCTCAGCTACATCCTCCAGGGAGCAGAACAGGGTCTGCTCCACACCCGTCAACTCCACCCAGCTGTCCCAGGTGCATCCAGTCCCCAGCAGCTTCCACAGCTCCACCCAACACTCAGCAGCTCCACCTAACTCCCCCCGCAGTCACTCCAGACCCACTCAGCTGCAGAGCTCCTCCTGGTTTTGCTCACCGGGGCAGCATTACAACTTCAACCACAAGGTCCTGGCATTAGATATTTCACCGATGCCAATAAGCTTATCTAGGCCCTTGGTACTCAGGCAATCACGTGCCGGGAGCCAAGAGGAGCACTGCAGACATTTACCCCTTGTCTGAGCTGCACCAAAGGGATGAAGGAGGGAAGCTTAGTGTAAAGAGCAAAGCAGGGCATCTCCAGCTGCTTTGTTCAATCCTCGCCTCACCCTCCTGGCCACCTTCTCTCTCCCCTTTTCCCTTCCTTCGCCCTCTTCCCGATGGGCTGCATATGCAATGCCTTAACCATTGGGACAGTGCAACTGATCTACGGGGCAGAGCTACTCCAGGCAGGACAGCAAGGTGAGCAAAAGAAAAACACCTACTTGCTTTCTATCAACTCATCCTCTACGTTAGTGTCCAAATGCACCCTTTCCAGCCTGCAGCGATCCTGCCCTCCGACGCCCCGGCAAGCACCTGGGAGGGGGCTCTCCCTGGGGAGCGGAGAAGGCTGCAGCTCAGCCTTTCTCCGGGGGAAGCGACCGCCCGCTCATCCAGAGACCCCACACGCATCCTACCTCTCCTGAGGTGGCTCAGCCTCGGGTCTCGGCCATCCTTCCACTTCCCAGCACTTCCTCCCTCTGTGCTCAGGCAGAGCAGCACCAAAAGGGCTCCTGGGGGCGTGGAGGGCTTTTATAAAGTGTCCCCCAGTCCCCCTCCCTCCAGCCAGCCAGTCTCACCTGTGGAGCCCTGCCCAGGCATCGCCCAGCTCATCAGCCCCATCACCAGGGTGGGGTAATGGATCCCCACGGACACATGCCCTGCGGAGCCGAGTGACCGCTCGTGTGGGACAAAGTGTGGCATTCCTGACTGAAATTCAAGTGGCACCCCTGAGAAATTTGATTTTCAATTTAAATTTCAATTTGATTTGCAATTCGATTTTCCATTTAAAAATAAAAAATAAAGAAGGAAAACCGCCCTGCTCCTGCCTGCCTGACCAAACTGCTCCCCAAGCACGGACCCCCGGCAGCTGCCCAGTGCCACCCGTGTGCGTTCGCAAGCTGCAGGGAAGCTGCGGTTTCGCCCAAGGGGTGCCTGGCACGTCACTTTTTGCAAAGGCTGGTAACAGGCTGGGTGCCCGAGTACCGTGTTTCAGACAAACAGGGCTGTTCCACTGGCAGATGACTTCTCTGTACTCATGATTTCTATTTTCTAGCCCCTTCATCTGTCTTCACTGAGTTAATTGGTACACGAGTGTGGGAAGGACAGCCTTGGCCCCAACACGCCTTTGCAGGGACCATCTCCCCCAGCTAGGTGTTGGGACTGATGACTCGTGCCCCCAGAGCATAGCTCGTTGCACGTTCTCATGAGTGCTTCCAAGGGTGCAGGATCAGTGCCGTCAGCAAGGTACTCGTGATCCGGAGGGTGCTGAGCAGGGACACGGGGGCCCCAGGGCAGCCACGGCCCCTCGGGACACCAGCTTGTAGGATAAGTGCCTGGGGTGCTGCTGGTGCAAGATCAACCACATCAGCCTTTTTAGCTGGAGACCGACAGTGTCCCCAGGCAGGGTGGCCAAAGGTGATGTTCTTTATCTGTGCCTCATGCTCCTCAGATACCAAATATCAGAAGACACTCCTGTTATTAAATATTCCTCCAAGATTAGAGCAGTGCTTCCTTCTCTAGCCTCTTCCCTCCCAGCAGAGCCGATGAACACGATAACTTATCAGGACCTTCCCCTGCACTGTTAGCAATGGCATGGGGACTTATTGACCCATCTCAGAACAACAAACTGAATATTTAGGCCTTTTCCTGAACTTGGTAAGCGATAACATCTTTATCATATGAGCCCTTTAAACCCTCAGTGCCTGGCAGGCCCCTCTGCCCTTGCTGAAAGGACAGTATCAGACCCAGGACAGCAAACGCTGGTCACAAAATAGTTCCTTGAGTGAACTGCAGTGCCAGGGCTGGCAGAGCGGGTTGCCCGGCCAGCAGCTCCTCTCCCAGTGCTCTCCGCTCTCTGGACACCCAGCAACCACTGGAACAGACAGACAGACAGGACCCCAGCAGAAGGACCACTCTGCTCCCGCCTGGCCAAACCCAGGGCGCACAGAGGTGCCGGTCACACGAGCAGCCTTCGGCTTCGCAGCGCCCAGCAAAGAGCTCTGGCTCCCAGCAGACCACACGCCTCCTCCCCCAGCAGGCTGTGACCCCTGCTCCTTGCAGAGGGATTTCCCCTTGGGCTGCCTCAGACCCACACCCAGCCCATGCCCTCCGTTAGCAGGAGGAGGGGTTGGCTCGGGGCTCAGGGCGGGCTCCATCCCACCGCAGCTTGGGCTTGTTTCCCCTGTCCGCAAACAAAGCGCCCAAGGCTGCGCTCCTGGCTTGTGTCGGCCGTGGGATCGCTCGAACCTCTCGCAATGTCCTTGCGCGATTATCCCGTGTCGCACCTGGGAAACACAAGCACAGGGGAAGAGGTGACTGAGACGTCGATGCACCCTGAGGAATCGGTCCAGACTGGAATACTCGGGGATGCTCAGGTCTACAAAGAGACTGTCATGGGCCAGGAAGGATGAACCATGGCATGTGCGCCAGACTCATCTGCCCAGCTCACCCCTGGGGCAGAAATGCCAAGGAATGACCCCAGACAGGGCTGGGGAAATCAGTGGAGGCTCTGCTTGGCGAGGGAGGGCGATGGCTGGGCGATTAGGAAGCAAAGCACCAAGGAATAAATCTGGAACCTGAGCAGAGGGAGATCAGCAAAGACACAGAGATTGAGAGTTCAGACCCTGGGGAAGAAGGCAACCTCTGTTACACAAGTCTACAAAAGCCTCAAACTCAGTTTTGCTGAGAAATGAGTCATCAGCAATGATTAAACCCCAGAGAAGTCATAAAAACAGCAGATATTGATAAAATGGGATGCTGATACAGCAAAGCTCAGCAGCGCACGAGCGGATGAGGGTCACCCATGGCGAGCAGCAGAGCCCGAGCAGCAGGAGCTGGGCCGATGGGACACAGGGGCTTCAGAGCTGCGCTCACCCTGGACCATCTCCGGGGGTGGCTGGCACAGCCAGGATCCAGGAAGGAGCCTCCTTCCCCAGCACGTGGCTCCACAAAGCCACGCTCGAGGACCTTGGGTAAATCCTGGCTCCTTTCTGAGCCTCTGAGCACCCCTCTCAAGGTGGGCGAGCAGCCCTGGGAGGGGGGTGAGTTGCCTTTTGAAGCTGAACTGCTGACCAAAGAGCAGGGCACCAAAAGCCAGGAGTGTGGAAAGGACACAGGAACGGGCTGCAGGGAGCCAGCACGGGGGGACGGCCGGCGGCGGGGGCAGGGGGGGTGGGGAGGCAGGTTTCGCAGGGGCTGCCTGCAGAAGGCAGCCTCCTGCCACACGAGCAATTCTTCCCATTCGTGAGTACTAAAATAGCATCCGATGCCACTGATGGAGGAGGCAGATTTGGTGTTTGACCCAGAAGGAAATCTAAGCTAATCTACTTCAGTTAGACAATAAACAGACAGGCTCATTCTGATACAAAGTGCTGGCTGAAGCCATGCACCTGATAAGCAACTGCAAGATTAGATAAAAACTGACCTTAGTTCCATCCCACATGTATTAATGTGAGCTCTCTGGATGTCTGGGCTATTCCAGTTCAAGGGCATGAAGATGTTCGCTTCACTGGGGTTCATATTTGCTGCCCTCTCTTTAGCAAGATGTATCCCCGTGAAGCAGGTACCCAGCCGCAGCAAAGTCCTCCTGGTGTCCTTTGACGGCTTTCGGTGGAACTACGACCAGGATGTGGACACCCCCAACCTCGACGCCATGGCTGCGGAGGGGGTGAAGGCGCGGTACATGACTCCTGCCTTTATCACCATCACCAGCCCGTGCCACTTCACGCTGCTGACCGGTGAGTGCCCACCAGCCCCGAGCCAGACGGAGCAGCACAGGGTGCAGGCTGGGGCAGGGCAAATTTGAAGCTTATATTACATGAAGGAAACTAAGACAAGCAGCCATCCAGCCTCAGCAGCATGCTAAGCTTTAGGATAGCTGTATTTTGGAAATACAGCGAGAGAAAAGGCAATAGCTGCAGAAAGGGGTAGAACTGAACCTGTATTTGTCAAAGGTAAATAGCACCAGACCAACCCGATAGCCTCCTTTGATAAGACAAATTATTTTTTAGACAAGAGAGATGCACTAAATTTAATCTTTCTGGACTTCAGTAATGTATTTGATACAGTGCCACACGGGAAATCATTAGTTAAGATGGAGAAGATGAAGATTAGTACAAAATCTCTAACGTGGGGAAGTAACGGGCTACAGGGAAGAGGACGGCAGGTGATGCTGAGAGGAGGTTGTCAAGCTGGAGGGAGGGCAACAGGGGAATTCCTGAAGAATCGATTTTGGAGCCAATCTTATTTAAGATTTTCATTAATAACCTTGGTATAAAAGAGTGGAACATGCTAATGAAATCTGCTGATGAGAAAAGGCAAGGAGGCATTGTCAATACAAGGGAGGATGGGGATATCGTGCAGAAGTAACCGTGCAGTCTTCAGGACCAGCACAATAAAAATAGCATGAAATGTAAGAGTACAAAGTGCAAGCCTTTCATTTCTAACGGGAATTTCTGCTGCATGGCGACCTCACCAGTTGTGAACAACAGAGAAAGCGAAACACCAAAGCGATTAGTTAAAGGCAGGATAACGGTGAACCCCACCTGCGCCGCGAAGGGCAGGAGCACTTGCAGGCAGCACCGGCACCTCCAGGGGCGAGGGTGCCCCGGCTCGGGGTCCGGGTGAGACCCACCTGGGATCAACCCACCCGCGTGATAAGCAGGCATCCCCCCCAGCATCTCATTCCCTGCCCTGGGAACCCCTCTTTGTACGAGGCAGGGGGAGGAAGGAGGCAAAGCAGAGGCAAAGGGAGAGCTGGGACGGGGTGCGAGAGGCAGAAGCTCCTCGCTGACCCGGAGCCGGCCCACTGCCCAGCGCGGGGGCGAGACCCCCCCCTCCAGCCGCAGCCTGGCTCACCCCCGCCTCCTCCGTCTCTCCGGACAGGGAGATACCTGGAGAACCACGGGGTGATTCACAACATGTGGTTCAACACCAGCACGGGTCAGAAGCTGTCCTACCACAGCACGCAAAGCGTGGACAGCTGGTGGGACAACGGCAGCCTGCCCATCTGGATCACCGCTCAGAGACAGGCAAGTGCGGCAGCCTCCTCTCACACACAGACCCTGCACAGACGGATCCTGCCTGCAATCATGTAGTAAAAGCTACAGGCAAGCCACGATCTCTAGTGGCCATGAGCTAACATCCTCACTGCAAACGACAGGCTAATTAGACCAGCAAAAAAAATGAAATCTCCAGACACTGGCAGGAATAATTATGATCATTCTATTAAAAATAGCAAAAAATAATAGATGCACTTCAGCTTTATTAAGACATTAATAAAACAGGTTATCCTTTTCCTGTTTAAAGAAACCTCAGCCAGTTCCGCAGGGAGCATCACGAGCCCAGGGGTTCCATACACTCCAAGGCAGAAACCTCATTTCCACGGCCTCACCCAGGACCTTTTGGGCGACAGCGTCAGGGGCTGGTCCCCTCTCCGCTGGGGACTGCAGCAAGGCTTTCCTAGATCCCAGTAGGCTTTGAATCTGGCTTTGAGACAGGACCTGAGACCTGGCCCAAGACACGTACCTTTGCCTGTATTTACCTGCCAAATTGGCCCCATTGACTTCAGGGTGAGTGCTTGTATGATTGCAGTAAAACACACCTTAATATCTTGACGGTCAAGAGCCGGAGCGTCCATGCAAGGTACAAACGGGTCACTGTTTCCAAAGTTATAACTAGTGTTACTAACGCAGTGAGAAAACCAGCGTGCAGGAGCTCTGGGAAGGACAGTGCTTTCAATTAATCACTTTTAATTGGCAAGGAGCAAGAAAACCTCATTAAAGGCAGAGGTAGACATTGGGGGGCTGAATGACCTAACCACATTAGTAGGTGGTTGCACTGACAGATGGAGAGATGCTGCAGAGCGAGTTCAGGTGAGTTTACGCAATGTCTCCACTCACAGGGTTTAAAGACAGGCTCTATCTATTTCCCCGGAGGAAGAGCAAAATATCAAGGGGAAGAAGTGAATATGAAGTTGGTGGAGCCCCCCTGGTTCAACTACAGCAACGAAACCAACTGGAGAGAGAACATTGACACCGCCATGAAATGGTTCACGGTGAACAACCTCGACTTCATCGCCCTCTACTTCGGTGAGCCGGACTCAGCAGGCCACAAGTACGGCCCTGAATCCATGCAGAGGAAAAACATGATCAAGCAGGTGGACAGAACCATCGGTTACTTGAGGCAGCGTATCCAGGAAAGCGGCCTGGAATCCAGCCTCAGCCTCATCATCACGTCTGACCACGGCATGGAGACTGTCATAAAGACCAACGAGATTCACATCAAGACAGTAAAGAACTTCACATTCAAGGACATCCAGTTCGAACTCTTGGATTACGGACCAAATGGACTACTGGTGCCAAAAGAAGGAAAATTAGAGCATGTGTATTCGGTCCTGAAAAATGCCCACCCAAACTTGCACGTGTACAAGAAAGCAGACTTTCCAAGGAGATTCCACTACGCCAACCATTCCCGGATCACCCCGCTCCTGTTGTACGGCGATCCAGGATACGTGATCCATGGGGTAAGATCTATGCACAGACATATCTTACTGTCTTTTGGGGATCTGCCTCTCTCCTCCTGTCCTTCTCACAGCACCCCGGTACCTACCCACCTTTACGCCTTCACGTTGACCGGTCTCCCTACAAACAGAGGGCAATTCCAGCTCTTTGTCTAAAGACCTTCTCTGCTGTTCAGAAAATAAAAGGTCCAGAAGTCTTGGAGCAGGACTTGCACGAACACAGAATATCAGTTGCAGGATCCTCTCCTCGCCTGGCATTAAGGGAAGGCCCAAAGTCAAGGCCAGCAGGCAGCTTCCCGTTGTGAAGCTCCTCAGTGCAACGAAATTTGGCTGCGCTGACACTTAGGGAGGGAACTGGCAAGGCGTAATTGCTTGAGAGCTGTGTCTAGGCAGCACCCTCCAGCTTCTGCAAAGTTTAGTGTTATTCGACCGACTTCAAAAACCCAAAGAAACCAAACAGACCGTCAAGCCCTGCGGCTGCAGAACGCGGCACGCGAGAGCCACGGGCAGGAGAGGCGGAGGCATCCGGCAGCGCCGCTGCTTCGGGGCCTGCCGCCGGCCGGAGGCCGTGCTGCGGGGGGCTGAAGGCTTTGGGCGCTCACATCCTCTCCCTTTCAGAGAGCCAAGGTCCAGTTCAACACAGGGGAGCACGGCTTTGACAACGAGGCCATGAACATGAAGACCATCTTCCGCGCCGTGGGACCGGCCTTCAAGCAGGGGCTGGTGGTCGAGCCCTTCGAAAGCGTCAATGTCTACGTCCTCCTCTGCGAGCTGCTGGGCATCACCCCCGAGCCCCACGACGGCTCCCTGGAGGCCGTCAGGCCCATGCTGCGTGAGTCCGCGGGCACCGGCACCGGCACCGGCACCGGCACCGGCACCGGCCGCGCCGCCCCGGGATTCCCGCGGGAACAGCGACACCTGGCGGCAGCCGCCCGTCGCCCCTCCCGCTCCCGCCACCGCCCGGCGGCTCCGGGGCACCGGCGGGGACCGGGCATGGGCCCCGGCCCCGGCCCCGTCGCCGCATGCTGGTGTCCGCTGCGCTCCCCCGCAGCTCGCAGCCCCCCCCCGGGCTCGGTAACCGGGACGGTTTCACCTTAAGGTGGGCGAGCGTCCCCCACACCAACGCAAGGGCCCCGAGGGCCCGCCCCGGTGGCAGCGGGAGCGCGCAGCGCCGAGGCCGGCAAAGCACCATCCCGGGGGGAGCGGAGGGGGTGGCTGCGGGCGCCGGATTCCCCGCACAAGCTCCCCCCGTCGCAGCCTGCCGCGGGGCCGGGGCTGCTGCCCCCTGGGCTGGGGCCGGGCCCCGCTGAGCCCGCACTCCTCTCGGCGTTGCAGGTTCAAGTGCTCCTCTCCCTCCTGCCGAGAAGCTGCCGGCGATGCTGGGAATTGCTCTTGTTCTGGGATGCTGGGGAGGAATATACTGACCCCCCACACACACCAGAGGTAACTGACCCTAAGGATACCCAAAAAAACCCCTGGAAGGGCTCTTGTCCAGGCAGGCGCGTGCCCCGTTTGCTCTTGGGCCCTCCAGGCTTTGCCCATCTGTGAAACCCCGTGCTGCGCGCTGCCCGCCAGCCGCTCCCTGCAGGGCACAGCAGACCCTTTGCACCTCAAGCAGAGGGACTCTGGGTTTTTACCGCCCGGGTCGGCGTTAACACCACCCAGGGCATTCGCTGGGCTGGAAAGAAGGGCTGGACATCTCTCCAGCCTCCTGCCTGCCACTGCCTAACCGACCCTCTGCTCCCCGGCCTCTGTGTGCTTCTGGGTCTGGGCAGGAGGAAAATTGTGTGAGCATCACGAAGGAGGGGTGAATGCTTCGTTGGTTGTGGCTCTGAGTGTGCCTGTGTGCGGCTGCAAGAGAAATAAGGACGTAAGTTTGCTGCTTGCCTTCACTGTGCATATGTGACTGGAGACCCATCAGGACAAGTTATTCTCAATCTAATTTCCTGGCACTTCCAGCACGGCGCACCCCCAGCCGATACCCACAGCCTGCACGTACGTGAAATAAGTAACAGCAGTGCTGTGCTTTCCTGTCTTGGCAGCCTCCGAGTTCCAGGCAGCTCTACCAGAAATGTGTGGAGAGATGAGGAAGGACATGTCTCATGAAGACACCCAGTCCCGGTCTCAGAGAACTGTAGAGTTCCCCAAACCTCCCCAAATTACCGATCCACGTTCCTCCAGAATGACTGAGTCCCAGGGGGGAGATGCCTCTCCGCAGCTTTGCGGTGCACACCGGGATGCACCGCTGCGGAAGCTGGCACCGATGTACAGTCTGACCTTGACAAGGTCACCCCAACTTCCCCGTCTGCTCGAGGCAAAACAACTCCAACTTGCTTTGGACCAGGGACAGCTAATACCTGTTGAGCATCCAAAGCAATTAAAAGCATATCAAAGTCTGACTGCGCCGGGAGGCTGCTGTAAATGGTGCTGGGCTCTGGCGTAGGGTGGACAGCCTTGACACACCGCGGAGACAGTGAGGCCCAGCTCGTTTCTGGTGGCCGCAGGGCTGGGCTGGCTGTGGCAACGGTGTTGGGAGAACCAGCTCTACTCCGGCAAAGGCAGCCACCCGGCCCGGGAGCCTCGGAGGGATCCCAAAGCCAATCAGTGTTTCCAGCCGCTGCCCCAAGAGCCCTGGGTGCCCTGAGCACCGTTCTGCTTGTCTGACCAAAATTTCCTGTCCCTTATGGCTGTCCCAAAAATGGGAAATACCACCTACGTGCCCCTGAGCTCAAAACCCGCAGGCAGGATGGGCCCGGCTGCCCTACTCCATAGCAGCACTCATGAGACTTAACCCATCTGCAGCCCTGAATCAGCTCCTGGGAGCTCTGGGAGGGGGACATCAGTCCTTGAGGTATTTTGGAGAGACAGGGGATGTGGCAGTGACATGGCCAGGACCCCCCAGCTCAAAGCAAACCCCAGCCCCGTGGCTCCTGAGCCCAGGGCCACGCAGAGCCTGTGCCACCCGTCCGGTACCCCCTCTGCAGCGGGGCTGATGCACCCCGGGTGCGAAAGGCCCTCATACGAAGCCAAACTTCTCTCTGCAGGAAACGGCCCAGGACCCCTCAGCTGGGCTGGGGCTTAGGGGACAGGGAGCAGGACACCCCCCGGCCCGCAGCCCTGGTCCCGGCCCTTCCAGCGGGGTGTCAGCGTGGCAGCTGCCCCGGACCCCATCCCAGATGCTGAAGTGCCTCTCCCCAACCCTGTGCCTCATCTCAGGGGCTCGATAAACATCTGTTGCCATAGAGACTTGCTCACGTTGCCTTCCCTGCATCACCCAACGAGATGAAACAAGAGACGCACGCTCCACTCGGAAAAACAGGAAGAAAATGTTTGGCTTGAAACCGTGCTGGGGGTGGGGGTCAGGCCGGCAGCACGCCGTGCAAACAGCCCGGCAGCAAACAACGGGGAGGCTCCGAAAGGGGAGCCACACAGGCCAGTGCTGCAAATATTATTTAAAATAATATTAATAATAATAGTGCATAGCAACTTTCCCAGTGATCCTGCTGGCGACCTTGGGGCCTTCCGCACAGGTCAGCACAACTGTGCCCATTTTACGGCCATAGGCAGCCGGGCCGGTTGTGAAGCTGGTACCCCTGAGATCCTGGCAGTCAGAGCCCGCAGAGCTCGTAACACAACACGGCCAGGCTCCGCACGCCCCCGTGCCGGGGGTCCCCAGGGTGCCCGGGTGCCCGGCAGTCGACTGCGGCAGGTCCAGAGCAGGGTGCTCATGGGGCCGGTCCCAGTCTAGTTCCCAGAGTCCATAGTGACCACCCTCCTGACGGGAATCCTCACCTAACAGCTGATTTTTGCCTCAGCTGTGAACGGGAATTTAGCTCCTGATTCACCAGGCAGCGTTTCAGTGAGACGGGGCTCTGTCAGAAAAATCTCTCATGCCGTAGATACTGCTCTGGCTGAAGACTGAGCCCTGCCATGTCCCTGCTAGGAAGATTTCCGTTGCCCCTGAAGTCATGCGGTTTGCCATTAGACATACCCTGGAGCAGCTATTTTCACTCAGAGGCAAGGGAAAGAAAAAAGAAAGCATTGAACACGGTACTTCTTCACTCCAACCGTATTTACAGCACAGAGCATCCTCCGAACTTCGAGCACCGCAGGAGCCGGGAGGACTCCCCTCCCTGGCCACAGCCCCGGCCCTGCTTCTCCATCCTCCCCCCGGCCCCTCTCCCTGTGCCCCCCTCGCCCCTCGCCCCAGCCCAGCTGCTCCCCGGGGTGCCCGCACCCCTCTGACAAAACCTGCCCGGACCGGCCTTTGCTCCCGCTCCGGCCGATGCCGCCCGGGGCCGGGGCCGGGGCCGGGGCCGCTCCAGCCCCCGCCGCCGGCTCCACTCCGCCGGTCCCGCGTGGCCGAGCCGCGGGTGGGCGGCCCGGCCCGTGTCCCGCTGCAGTACCGGCAGCCGGCGGGCGGTGGCTCCCGAGCCGCGCTCACCGCCCCACGCCCCCCCCCGGGAGAGCCCGGCACCGGCGGGGCGGGGGGCAGCTCACGGTAAAAACCCCTCCGGGAGCCTCTCGTTGGCCGTTAACCTCGCGGTGCCCGGAGTTACCGGCCGCTCGCCCAGCTGCGGCAGCTGCCCCGGGACAATAAAGCCCCGCCGGGTCACGGCGTGACCCACGGCGAAGCCTCGGTGGCTTCCACGGGGAGCAATCCCCTCTTCGTGCCGCTCGGCAATGACGCCAAGCCGAAGCTCTCCGCGGCACAAGCCTGGGACGGCGCAGCCCCCCCTCCGGCAGCCGCTGAGCCCGGGGTGCTCCCCAGCACGCAGCACCCATTGCAGCTCTGGCTGCGCCAGAACACGCGGGGCTGCTCCGAGCGACGCCCTGGAGATGCGTGCCACACGCTCCCTCAAATCTTCCGGTCCTTTCCTCCCCTCCGACAACACAGCCCCGGAATGACGGATGCTTCGAAGTCCCAGGCCGGACGGGTGAGGCAGATCCTTCCCCCCGTGGGTGTGAGGAGGTTTAACCCCACAGACACGCAGAGCTGTGACGGCCTAAACCGGGCTGCTGACCCCCTGCTCCCCTGCCCGGGACCAGTTTCCAGCCCAGCCTCTCCCCAGGCAAACCCTTGAATCTAGAAGACACTGTCAAATTGTGGATGTCCTTCTTCGAGCCTTTCCCAGCCCTTCCCGTTGCATCCCACACCTTGTGCGCTTTCACCACGAGACATTTCCACCCAACGTCTACCCGACAGACAAAGCCCCGCCTGGCCTTGCTGGCAAACCCGGCAGTGGCTTGTGCTGGCGGACGCAGTCGCTGCCTGATGCTCGGCTGGGCTCAGCCGAGATCCCTGCTCCGCCGAGTGCTGCATCTCCCCCCGCCCTCCCATCCCCAAGTAATTCATTCCCCACCGCCCCCCTCCCCGGGGCTGGGGGTCACGCAGCAGGGAGAGCCCTGCTGTGTGTTGCATCCCAATTTGCTATGCATTTCCACACCATTTGCTTCCCTTTCTTTTTCCTGCACTAGGAAGATGCTTGCTACCCAGGGGTCCCAACTGCTCCAAGATGGTAACATAACAAACATACACATACACGTATTTATTTATGGCATACACCCAGTTTGCAGATAAACTGCTGCCTCTTGAAGTGCCCGGTCTGGGGATGGCACGTGCCCCTACGATTCCCGCACACAGCCTCGGGGCCCGGACACGACGTGCTCTCTGATCATCCCATCCTGCAGCTGCACAGTTCCATACCCGGCTGCACTCGGCTGCGGTGCCCAAATGATATGCAGATCTCTGTGCTTCAATTGGCTGATGCCTTGGGAAAACAACCACCATTTGCCCACAACAAACATGGCTACCATGGCCCAGCCACCCCCTGGGCTGGCCCCAGCTGCGCCCTTTGAAGTCAGGAATATTACGAGCGCTCGGCACCCCCTCAGAAAACCCCGTCGCTATCAACCCTGACCCAGGAAAGCCCCGAGCCCGCAGCACTGGAAGGAAGCACGGGGCATCCCTGCCAACGCCCCTTCTTCCTGGTGGGTCCAGGCACAAAGACAGAGGCCAAGTGCCCCGTGGAAACAGCCACGGCCCTGACCCCCACCCTGCACCTCCCCGGCCGGGGCTCTTTGCTCTGCAAGCTCCTGGGGAGCGGCTGTGTCCCTCGCCCTGGTACAAAGCCCAACAGGACGGGCTCTCGCTCCTGGCTGACGCCCGGCCCGGCCACGCTGGCTCCCACAGCCCTGCTCGACATGCCTGCTCCAAACCCCCTGACCCGCCAGGAGCACCGTGATCTCCTCAGGAAGGTCTGCTCTTTGGGTGAACACCTTCCTCTGACAGCAAACCTCCACCCCAGCATGACAGCCCCCCGCTACCGACATAACGCAGGATACGCGGCATTCCTGGGATGTCTGGCATACTTGGGAAGAGCTACGAAATTATGTTCCACCAGCTTAGTTCAGGAGTCTGAGTCTCATTTTTAAGATGCCAAAGGTTTTCTCAGCAACTGCTGGGTTTATTGGCTCCACTGTCACTTAGCTCGGCTGGAGCTGGGGAATGTGGCAGCCAAGCTATTTACTGCATGTTCCCAAGTTTCTCCGGGAAGGTGAAGTCTCTGGCAGGGATGGAGAACACCGAGTTCAGCCCAAAGGCACTCGCAGGTGGAGCCGCAGCTTCGGCAGCAGCAAGCGGGCATCTCCTCCTGCGCCTCCCCGGGGAGCTCTGCCCCGGCCAGCAGCCAGAGCCAGGGCAGCCTCTGCAGCGGCTCTGGCCAGCGATGCCCAGGGAAGCGCCGTCACTGGGACGGTCCCCTCTGGCCGACTCAGCAGAAGGGGGACATCTCGCTGTGCCAGGACCCGTTTAACTCCCCCAGGTTCTCCCTTCGCAGCCCCAGCCCTCCTTGCCCTCGGACCCATCGTGCAGACGCCGTCCCTGCCCTTCCCAGGGGAGCTGGAGGCAGCAGCAGAAGGCAGACGGGCAGGGGCGAAAGGCACTCGTGGACAATTTTATTTTTTGTCATCGCTAAAACATCCTGAAATGCCAAAGAGAAAGCCGGGCGATGCTGGGCCGGCACCGCCGGCACTGGGAAGGGGCAGGCAGCTACGCCTCCAGCAAAATCATTTCGCTAGTGCTGCGCCCAAGAGTGAACGATCCGAATCGCAATGTAAAAACTCAGGAGATTTTACCATCTAAACAAATGTAGGATTTTTTTATTCGCTTCCTGTTTTTGTAAATCTTCAAAGCCATGAGTTCAGGCTTTTTTAATGCTTAGAGTGATTTGTTTTCTTTCTTTTCCTTTTTCTTTTCTGAGAAAAAGTGAGATTTTTCATTTAACCACACAGCTCCATTAAAGACATCAAATAATGCGAAACCTGCCATCAACCTGAGAAAGCTGTCACCTCAGAAGGGACGACAGCCAGGGCTCGGGGTGCTTTGCGCTCCGAGGAAACACCCGCTCTGCCCCCAGCCGTCGCATGCAGCTTTCAAACTACGCAGAATAACCCGCAGCTCCAAACTGGGGAGAACTGGCAGAAAGCACGGAGCCCACCGCGGCCCAGGTGCTGACCAGGACGGGTTCCCAGTAAACCCCCAGGGATATAGAGGAGGTTTCCAGTCCAGGGAGCAACGCGGCCCTTCTCCCCCCACAGGCGAAGGGGACTCAGCTCCCCGTCGATGCGGAGACGTGAGCGGGAATGCGGGCGGCGCTGGGGCTGCACAGCATTAAAGAAACGTGGGTCGTTGCTGGAAGCGACCTGCTCGGGGCTGGCCACGAGGGCTCAGGGACAAAGCTGCCGGCACAGCCCCACGCCAGGCACCAGCCTCCCAAACGCTGCACACACGGTCCCCAAAGAGACCCGAACGCCGAGAGCTGCTCCCGCTTCCTACCCCCGGCCTCTCTCAGGCTGAGCGAGCAGCAAACAGAGCCCCTCCGCTCACAGCAGCCTTTTCTTCTTCGCTCCGGGGAGGAAGAGAACAGCTATTCTATTCCTGCGTCCTCGCGGGGAGCTCAGAAGAGCCCACCCGGCGTTACCCAGATACAGGGCTCATTTCCCGGCGGTGTTCATCTCTCAGCACCGGTGAGCCAGACCCCGGTGGCCGGGTGAGCCCCACGCCCCGCTCGCCCCGCACGCTCGACACGGCCGGTCACTTGAGCTGCACCCACGCCGCCGCGAATGCCGTATTGTGCGCGCACACGGCTCATGCGTGCAGGGATGGGAAGTCGCACACATTTTTTTACTAAAATTTAAGGCGTGCTGCACACAAAGAGCAGAGCTGACGAAAGGTAAATTAACTGTAAAGAAAGCAAAAGTGCAGCACTGGCTTACATTTCTGTGTCACCTTTGGCTAAAAAAAAAGCTTCTAGCGGTTCTCCTGGTCAGCGAACAGCCACGGTAATTGTGAAAAGGAAACAATAAAACGTGATAGCGCTCGACCTAGGACAGTTACCCCGTGTTGCCCCAGCACCCCAGGCTCACCCGCCGTCCCGTGGACCGGGTCAGCCCCGCGCCGCCAGCCAGGGAGCCGTTTTCCCCTTCCATCATGCAGGGGCTCCCCAGCAGCCACGGTACGGCCGGCAGCGGGGCCAGCCCAACGCGCCGGCCTGGAGCTCCCGGAGGTGCGTGCAAAATGCTTTTCTAAATTCAGCATCGCTTACCGGAGCCGGCACTGCCCGGGGTTTGCGTGAGGCCCCGCACGCAGGACACCCCATCGCCCGTCCTGGTCCCGCTCAGTCCCCGCGCACCGCGGGCACCCAGGCGCGGGGGCTACGGAAATTCATTTCCCTCTGGCTCCCGCACGGTTAATCGCAGGCTCCGGGCCCGCGGTTGTGAACTCCCTGAGGTGCTGACTCATCTTCTTCCATGCCTGGAAAGCACCATATTTCATTGCTCCACGCCCACAGCGCACACCCGCGCTGTGGCAGCTCCTCACGCCGCCTCGCACGCCCCGGTGGCGTGCGGGGCCGCGGCGCGGTCCTTGCCGCCGCGCGTTCGTGAGCGGCGGGGAAGGGACTGCGGGCCGGGCCGTACCTGGCTGCGAGCCCGTGAGGCGGCACCGCGCGGCGCCGATCGACCCAACCGCCACCCGCCGAGGAAACACGCTTTATTCCATTATAACCGACTGCTTCAGACCGCGAAACGCGCCGCTGCCCTCTGCCCGGGGCCGGCGGGGGCCGCGCGGGAGCCGTGCCCCCGGCCGCAGGCTGCGCCCCGCCGCCGCTTTCTCCCCGGGAAGGGACCCTGGCCGGCCCGAGCGGGGCAGGGCCGCCGAGCCCGCGCCCCTGCAGGCGGCGAGCGCCGCGGGGCCGCCCTGGGGACCCCCCCGCCCTCCTCCGCCCTCCTCCGCCCTCCTGCGCCGCCCGCGGGAACAAAGCCCCGGGCCGGGCCGGGCCGTCCCCATTGTCCCCGCTCCGGCCGGGCAGCGACCGCCCCCGCGCGCGCAGGAAGGGGAGGGGTCGCGCGCAGACAATGCCGCCCCCCCCTCCCCCGCCGGCACGCCCCGCCCCCCGCGCCCCATTGGCCAGCGGGGAATTTGGGGAGCCCCCTCCCTCCCCTCGCCAGCTCCCCCGCCCACCCCCCCCGCCCCCCCCCGCCGGGGGCGCGCGCGCCGCATTGTGCCGAGGGGCGCGCGGGGATGGGGGGGGGGGCGGGGGCGCGCGCGGCCGCCGTCGGGGGCGCGCCCGGGGGCTCCCCTTGTGTGTGTGCGTGTGCGTGCGTGCGGGGCCGGGGCCATGGAGGAGCTGAGCAGCGTGGGAGAGCAGGTCTTCGCCGCCGAGTGCATCCTCAGCAAGCGGCTCCGCAAGGTGGGACCCGCCGCCCCCCGCCGCGCCCCGCCGCCCGCCGCCGCCGCCGCTAACGCGCCTCTCCCCGTCTCTCTCCGCAGGGCAAGCTGGAGTACCTGGTCAAGTGGCGAGGCTGGTCCTCCAAGTGAGCGGGGCTGCGCGGTGCGGGGCGCTGCGGGGCGCGGGGGGCGCGGGGCGCGGCCGCGGGGGTGCCGCCCGCCCGGCCGCTTTTGTTCGGGTCGCGCCGCTCCTTTTGTTTACAAATAAGCGCGGCCGCGGCCCGGCCCTCCCCGCCGCCGCGTGGGGCTCCGCTCCCCCCCCGCCCCCGGGCCGCGGGCCGGGCCGGCCGCCCCCGGAGCCACCCCCCGGCGGGCAGGCACCGGCCCCGCGCCCCTCGCCCGCCCGCCCGCCCGCCGAAACCGGAGCTCCCCCGGGCTGCGCGGGGCTCGCCTCACCCCGCGGCGGCGGCGCCGCCCCCTCCCCCCCCGGCCTCCCCCCCCCCCGGGGACGGGGCTGCTCCGGCGCCCCGTGCGGAGATGCCCCGGTCCCCGCGGGGCCCGGCGCCGGGTGCTCGGCCCGGGCGGCACGAAGGGCCCGTTTGTCCTCGGATGAACTCCCCGGTGCCGGGCCGGTAACGGGGGCGGCGGGGAGCACCGGCCCTCCGCCCTCGCCCAGCCCGCGTCTTCTGTTGCAGGCACAACAGCTGGGAGCCCGAGGAGAACATCCTTGATCCAAGACTCCTCCTCGCTTTCCAAAAGAAGTGAGCTAACTATAAATATTTCTAAGCGAACGATAAAGTCAATTAACTTCTAATTGGCTGCGCGTGCGGTGGAAGTTGTGGAAACAACAGGCTGAAGCTCGCCGTGCCTTTTGTGGCACGGCCCTTTTGTTCATCTCCTGAAATTACAGTGCAGGTCCACCTGGGACGTCTCTCCCCGGGCCGGGTAAACGCGAAGAATTTATGGCCCCGCGCACGATCTGGGTTTGCGCTGGCTGTACAATGGGAGCGCGGCAGCGCCCAGCAGAGACCTGGGGCTCTCGTTCCCCGTCCAGCGGCCGGGGCCTGGCCGTGCTCGGGGGACGACTGCGGGCCCCGGCGGGGAGACGGCGCCTGGGACCGCAGAAGCGGTGGGCTTGGGAGGCACCAGAATGCACTTCGGGAGGGCACAGCTCTGAGAGGGGCGAGGAAGTAACGGGTGGGAGAAAATGGTGTCCTCTGTCGGGGCCAGGGCTACTGCCCAGAGCCGAGCGGGGACCAGCAGTGGTTCTGCCGCTATTATACGCCAGGAATCACGCACGGAGGTAAAAAAGTAGCCAGCTGGCTACGGTAAGCACAGCGCGGCCAAATATTTTGGCTCCATATTAATAAAAATCATTAAAGTTTATGACAGGATTTAATTATAACTCATTTCTGGATCCATTTTTTCAAGAATGGAATCTGGTGGTTAGTGCAGACAGCACGGCGTTTAATTAGCCGTATGTATTACACCTTAACACTGTCCTTTTTAAACAGAGGACTACAAAATAGTATAGCGATCTGAAAACATTCCCCATACGATCTCCTCGGGCTTTGTGCGGCTGCCAGCCTGGGCCACCACCTCCAGCCCAGGAGGGGCAGGAGAGGTGAAATGAGCCCAGCGAAGGAGAGAACTTGCAGAGCTTCCAGGGAATGCGTTTGCTTTTCCTCCACACAGAGGCCGGGCTGCTGCTCGCCGTGAGCAGAGGGGAAGCTCAGCTCTGCCAGTGTGTGCGTAAGGCAAGGCTTAGCAGAGACGGGGCAGATGCTTCTGTTTCCCTGATCCCGTTGTACCAGAAAAACTGCAGATCTCACCATGAATTGGAAGAGCCACTGACTCAGGATGAGTAACGCCATGCGGTCCATTGCTGACCGCTGGAAGCTTCTTGCTGTGGGGATGTTATTGTAGCAAACAGAGATGCTCTCCCGTCACTGCCCGGCTCGCCCCGGCTCCCCCGGGCGCGAGCAGAGCAGGGAGCCGCTCTCAGGGGCGGTGTTACAGAGCTCGATGCCTCTCCTTGGAAGGCCCGTGACTGGCACCAGTGGGACAAAGAGACCGGGACTGGGGTAACCAGCAGGAAGGTCCTGCATGGCAAAGGATTTTGGCTCTGTGAGCAGTTTGGTAAATGTATTTCAGCCATCCATGCAGTTCAGTCCCACGCTGTATGCAGGAGAGTTTCTCTTTCACCTCGCCTCCAGTAAATCAGGGCAGATGCCTGCTGCTGAGCCAGCCGGGTACCCTGACGTCCAGATAGCTGTCCTTGTTCTAAGGCCACAATTGTCATAGCCCTGTCCTCACTCTGTAGTTCTTTTTCTTGCGTTGCATCGCATTCATGGCCCGAGTCTTCCAGTGACCTGTGCCCGTCCCGCAGGGTAAACGGTCCGGGTGCCACGTGGGGGAGGTTTAACTGCACGAGTCCCCAGGTTTCTGTACAGTTCTTGGGGCTCTTTGACTGAGCGTGGTGTGCCTGTAACAGCGTGGGTTCAAGTAAGTGATGTGCTCGGAGCCTGCAAGGTCGTCGCATGTCAGCAGGGGTTAAGGACACCTCCCAGCCGCTGCTCAGGCGCTGGCACGGGAGCTGAGCCTACAGCATCCCGAGCAAGGGGGGTTTTTAATGACAGAAGAAAGGGAGGAACCAGGATGATTTTGCATGTGTTTTTTCTTCCCTGCAAACATTGTCCTTAATCGTTGTTTTTTCAGGGAACACGAAAAAGAAGTGCAGAATCGGAAGAGGGGGAAGCGGCCCAGGGGCAGGCCCAGGAAGCACGTGGTGAGTCCTGGTGGCGGTGGAAATCCACGGCCATGACGGCGCTGGAGGGGCTCTGGCCTTGGAAGGCACCGGCGAGTGTCCGTCCACAGCGCGGGGTGCGGTGGATGCTCAGCCTCTGGCGGGTGGTGAGGACACAGCGGTGCCTGCAGACCCCGGGTGAGGGGCTTTGAAGATTGCGGCGGTGGGTGGGTCAATGAGGATGCCTGCGAGGGGGACATCTCTTCATCGCTGCGATGCTGATGGCGTAGAAGGAGACAGAAGAGTTCCCTGGCACCAGGGTCCCGCCTGGTATTTAAGCCTGGTCGGTTCTGTACTGCACGCTCCCTAACTCGTTTTATGGTAGAGGATGAGCAGATCAGCTACCGCGGGGAAAGAACCTGTGTGTGTCTGAGGCACCTGGCCAGGCAACACTGAAGGATTTGCAATGCCCATAACAGTTCTTTGGTAATGTGTGTTAACTCTTTCCCTGTCTCTCTTCGTTGCTTCGCAGGAACCAGAGATGCCTGCAAAAACTAAGTCAAGTAGCTCCTCTTCCTCCACATCTTCCTCTTCCTCCTCCTCTGATGAAGAGGATGAAAGTGACCTGGAAGCAAAGAGAGGTCCCCGCAGCAGAGAGACTCACCCGGTACCGCAGAAGAAAGCTCAGATCCTGGTGGCGAAGCCCGAAATGAAGGACACTTCCAGGAAGAAGCGTGGGCGGAAACCTCTTCCCCCGGAGCAGAAGGTGGCTCGAAGGACGGTGAACCTGACAAAGGTGCTGAAAACGTCCCGGAAGGAGGTGGGCGGCAGCGCCAAGCTGATGGGGAAGCTGCAGCCCCAGCACAGCACGCAGGGCTCGGGCATGGCTGTGCTGAAGGACCCGCCGGGCGCCTTGGCTGGGCTCAGCTCGGGGGGTTCGTCTGCAGAAAACCTGCCCAACATGATGAAGAGCGGCTCCGCGAGCCCAAACCGAGCCATCAGCTGGCAGAGCTCCATCGTGCACTACATGAACAGGATGTCCCAAAGCCAGAACTCGGCAGAGACCTCCCCCCTGGGCAGGCTGGCGCTGAAGTCCCAGGCATCCAGTAAGAGCGGCTTAGGGCTGGACTTAAAAATGAGGAACCAGAAAGGAGCTGGGGAGCTTGGGCTGAGCGTGCAGGGACCCAAGACTGCCAAGGCTGCTAGCAGCGGCGCTGGAGGGGACCAGAAAGCGGGGTTTGCTGCGGGAGGCCAAATGCTGCACAATGGCAGCAAGATGCCAGTGAGCTCGTCCGGGGCCGGCAGCCAGCCAGCCTCCAGTCAGGAGCTGAACCTCCAAGCTCTAAACCTGCAGAGCGTCAAAAATGGGCCAAGCGCGGCCGGCGGGAGCAGCGTCCCTCGCCACCTTTGCAGCGCCCTGTCCAAAGGCTCCGGCAGCGGCACGGCGGCGAGTGCGGGCACCACCGGTGCGAAGGGCAGCACAGCGGGTGCCGGGTTGAACGCTGCCAGCGCCAGCATGCTCTCGGGGGGGGACGGCGGCAAGAGCGAGAAGCAGGCGCACCGGGCAGGTGACAGAGACTTGGCCAAAAGCAGCACAGCCGGCACACAGGAGGGGCACGCAGCCACGGAGAACCGCAAGCCGGCCGCCCTTTCTGAAATGAGCACAGGTGAAGAGACCAGCTCGGATTCGGACCGGGATTCGGCTTCCTTCCGGGGCGTGGGTCAGAACATGTCTGTCTCTATCCAGACCAGCCAGGACTGGAAACCCACCCGCAGCCTGATCGAGCACGTCTTTGTCACCGACGTCACCGCTAACCTGATCACAGTGACGGTCAAGGAGTCCCCCACCAGCGTTGGGTTTTTCAACCTACGGCAATACTGAGCCCAGGAGCATGAGAGGAGGGAGAGGGTCCTTCAGCCTCTCTCTCAGCTTTGCCCAGCTCTTCCATCAGGTTTTTCTTTCTTCAAGTGAACGTGGAGACCTCATGAGACCTGCTGGGACTCGTGTCCAGAGAGGCTTGAGAAAGACGCGGTGAAACCTGCTCAGAACTGCCAGTGGGTCGATGGATCCCTCCTGGCTTGTATCCATCCTCTCCAGAGCAGTGCCCCGAGCGAGGCGGCTGACGCCGTCCTCCGGGAGCAGGGGCACTGGTGCTGCCGGGGGTGACAGGCTGGCAAGTTTTGAGCCAGGCTTCACTGTACGCGGGTTTCTTTGCTTTACAGCTTGAAATAGCAGTGACAAGGTCTACGGCTCTCTGGCAGCGGGGAGAGGGGTGTGGAGCTGCAATGGGCCAGGCTTATACTCGGGAGAGGAAAAGGAGATCCTTTTCTTTCCTCTGGGCTCCCCATGAATCTGTCTGTGAGCTGTGGGGAGCTGCAAGTCAATCCAAATGAGACAGCCGCTGCTCCCAGCCCTCAGGGGCTGCTGGGGGATGGCTGTACATGGGGGTTTTTCAGGGTACACTCAGCCCAGCCACCCCCCTGGGCGAGGTCACTTCCAATGACGATGAAGTCCACGACGTTTCTGTTGTGGTTTCCAGCTGATAGGGAAATATTGTTTACATTTTTTTAATTAAGGAAAAATCCTTTTTTTGAGGGAGGGGAATAAACCCAGTCTAGGGAAGACTGAATCCTGGATGCCACTGATGATACGGGTGTCAAAGGTGCCTCTTTCAGCGCAAGGGGCGGCGGGCAGTGGGCATGTCCTTGCCGCCCGGGGAGGGTCCTGCCTTGCCAAGGGTGGGAGCTGGCGAGAGCCGCTGGCTTCTTTGCAGTGACTTGACTTTCAGAGGAAAGCAAAGCCCGAATCACTGTGCGGCCCACGGAGCCCCAGCGCCGCTCCTCTGCCTCGTCCCAGCATCGCCAGCATCTCCCCCTCCCGTTCAGCAGTTTCCAGGCACTCGTAGGGACCGAGCTGGGGAATATTTTTTAAGTCTTGCAGAATGTGCGAACCCTTCCAGCAGCAGGTAGGTTGGTACTCGGACTGCCAGTTGTCTGTGAGGGCAGTGCTGGAGTTCAGCTAAAAAGCAGCACCCGGGCAGAGCTGGGGGTGAGCCCTCCATGCTGGGAGCCTGGCCGGACCCAGCCTTCAGTCCAGCCCTGCGCCTTGGATGCTCGCTGGGTTGGACTTACGCTGGTCATCCACATTTTTCTCCCTCTGGAGGGCTCAGAAGCTGGTCGAGGACGACACCTGCATGGCTGATCTGGAGCGGTGGGAAAGGGAAGGAGAGGAGAGGGAGAAGAGGCAGGGCCAGGCAGCGGCAGCGGTGCCTCGAGGAGCTGGGGGGCCCGCGGCAGCCGCTCATCTTCATCTTGCCATCCTGCGCCAGCAGCCGGGGTGTTCGTTTTGGCTTGTAATGGCAACCGTTAATGGCTTTTTTACGGAGGTCTTTTTCCCTACGATAGATTACTCTTACAAGCCAAAATTAGCAGCAGTAGTTCAGGCAGAGTTTAGTAGCATTTGAGGTCATTTTAGCTCTGTTAATGCTGAACTCCTTTCTCAGAGGAGATAAAAAGCCTGCAGTCTGCCAGGTCTCAGTGCATGGTTCGGTGTCTGAAGGGCTGTCCCGCCAGCGTCTCCGGGGTGGCTTCTCGCTGTGTGCGTGAACAGGCACTGCTTCGGGGGTCACCGCTTGCTAGGTGACTGACCTGGCACCAGGACGGGCATCTTACTTTGCCACAGGCAGGGGCACTCACAGCGTCATCACACACAGGCGTGCGGAGATAAGTGGACCAAACTGGGGGTACAGGTACTTCTGACCCCCCCCCCCCAATGCGTCAGACCTCTGCAGTCGCATTTGCTGCCGCTGGCTGGCGGCAGTGCAATTCTCAGGTGACGTGAAAAGCCAGCGCTGGCTGCACGTGCTGCCCGGTTGTTCAAGGGATGGATGGTTGTTCCCCGAGCGGCGGCGGCAGCCTTTGCCGGGGCAGGCTCCTGTGCTCCAGATGCTCTGCCTTAGCTTTTGTATTTAATCCCCAGCCGTCCTGTTGGTTGTGGCTTTGAGTTTGTTGCGTTGTGGAGCTGAGCACGGCATCCTGCGTGAGCTGACAGCGTGCCGGTGAGCCGGGGTGGGTGGAGGTGTATTGCCGCCTTGCAGCAGGACCTGTGCAGGCTTCTTGGCCAGCTCCAGTTCTGCCCCGGTGCAGCCAGGCAGCCTTGCACGTCACCTCCCCACAGCGTCGGGCAGCCTGGGGCAGGGGGTTCGCAGAGGACTGGTGCAGCCCTGCTCTGCTGCTGGCCGCCCGGCCCAGCGCCGCGCCGCACGTTGTTCTGCCAGGCAAAGGGCCGAGGGGAGAGGAGGGAGCGTTGTCCATGGAGGAGGTTCCCAAGGACAGAGTTTCCCTTGAGCTCCGCAATGCCAAAATGTCACAGTCTGTGCTGTTTACCTTCTGGTCTTGAACTTTGCCAAACGAGCTACCGTTGCTTTGAACAGACCAAGGAAACGTTAGCCTGTGTCAGCAGAAACGAACGCTCCGGGCATGGTCTCTGCTGGGTGTGCTTTTGTGCTGGGGATACGAGCGTTTTGGGAGAAGAATCGAGGAACCTGGGAGCGCAGGGGTAACGCTCTTCCCCACACACCAAATGTTTGCTACTTGGCCTTTGCAAATCCAAACTGAATGACAATGTGCCTTTCGGACCGTCCTTATCTCAGCCTTGTCTGCGACACCGGTCCCACGACAGGTTTGTGCCTATGCAAAGCAGGGTGGTCACGGGGTCCTGGGGACGGCTGTGACACCGATGGGGAGAGGTGCCCTGGTCCCCGGTGGGACACCCAGCCGTCACACGGAGCCCTGCCGCAGGGCTGAAGGTAGCCGAGGGATGCTCACTGAGGGGAAGCTGGCCTGGCTGGGATGCTCTTGCCTACAGCAACAGGCTGTGGGGGCTGGTGTCCCCCCAGGGGGAAAAAGCATCTGAGGATGCTCTGAGAAGGGGTCTGGCACCAAGCGTCCACAGAGGGTGCAGGAGATGAGCCGTGACGGTGGGTGCTGTGTTCCGTGCTCGCTGCCCACTGGCTCCAGGACGGCTGCTCCCTCCAGAGCCCCCGTCGAAGCTCACATGCATTTCTCCATGCGGGGGCTTGCTCCTGCCTCCTGGCCGGGCAAAGGGTCGCTGGGGCTGGGCTCACACCCTGGGGCGCACGTATCCCAGCGGCGGGCAGTTTTCCTCCATCACCCACCCTCCCCAGGCGTGTCCCTTCCCGGTAGCGGCAGGGCTCTGCTGTCACCACTTGCTATTGTGCCTTTTGCTCACCAGCTGGTTCGATTCCAAAGGTCTAAGGATGGTGAAAATGATAATCCAGAAATTTTTCTGACCATCGTCTCCTCCTGCGCTCCTTCCCCGGCCCCTTCCCGACCTCGTGTTTCAGGATCTCGGCTCTCCCAGCAGCGCTGGGGTGTCTGAGCGAGCGGTTCCTGTTGGAGGTTGCCTCTCAAAGGCACATTATGTGAGTGATTTACTGTAATCTTTTGTGGACAGGGGTTGAAAGCCGGTGCAGACCCTGTTTACCAGTCAGTACCATTAGTATTCAAGGTCTACCTTTTTTTTTCTTTTTTTTTTTTTTTTTTTAAGTTTGCTGCTATGGGTTGGAGTGTTCAGCCGTGTGTCAAACAGCCAATTAAAGGTTTGTCACTTGTCATTTTCTAAGGGGTTTCCGATGTGGAAAGTCCTGCAGTATTTGTATATTGAATGGATATTTTCTCCAGGCATAATCTGGTTAAGCATACTTGTTGTTTTCCATTGGACTGGAAGAGGTGGCCAATTCAGCCATCTTCCCTAGAAACTTAGTCTATTTTTATATATATATTTTGTACCAAAAAAACCTGGAGTTCGTGGAGGGATGGGGATGGTTCAGGGGGTTGAGTCGGCTTTGAGTTTCTGAGCTGGATGTGAAGGGCTCCAGAGCTGGAGAGAAGGTTTTTACTGAAAGCAATTGAGGGATGGGTGAAAACAAACAATTGTTCTTGTAACTTGTGCCAGTCGCTGGTCTGATTTGTATGTTTTAATTAAAGAGAGAGCCAAATCGTTCCTGTATGACACTTATAATTGCTTTAAACTACAGCTGTTTGTTTGCTTTTATTTGCAGAGAACAAAAGTTGGAGATGTTATTACCCCGGGAAAGCTCAAGGGTGTTCTGGAGCGGGGCTGCAGGGCCACGCTCGCCGCTCCCCCAGCCTCCGGCCGCCCTCCGGCACCCCGCTCGCCTTGTGCGCTGCGTTCTCTAGTGCTTCTGGACACTAACGCTAGTGTAGACCCACGACCTCTAGGCTGCTTTTAATTTATTTGCAGGCAAACACTAGGAGGTGGTTACGTCGGGCGGGGGTTTTTTTGTATAACTTTTCCACTGCTCTTTTTTAGCATATCAATAAATATTTTTTTAAACTTTTCCGCCTGGTGTGCTCACTGCTGCGGGCCCGGCCCCCCGGGGGCTGCCGCTGCCTTGTGAAACCGCATATCCCCCCCCCCGCCGCGCAGCGCGTTCCCGGCCCCGGGCTGCGGCGGGGCTGCCGCGACCGCCGGGATGGGTCTGGGCGGCGCTGAGGGGAACCGGGGCCGGGCAACCACCCCGCACCTCCGCCCGGGCTCCGCTACGGCGGGGCTGGGGCTGCCCGGGGCCCCAGGTGCCTCCGCTCGGCGCCGGCCCAGCCCGGACCCGCCCGGCCGCCCCCCACCTGCGGGACCGGGACCCGCCCGGGGGCCGCGATCCGCCCGGCCCGGGCGCTGCGCGGCCGCGGAAGGGCGCGGGCAGCGGCGGCTCCGCGGCCCCGGCTGCCGCGGCGGGGCGGGGGCCCAGCGGGCCCCCGGGGCCCCGCCGTCGGAGCTGCCGCCGGAGCGAGCGGGGGGGGGGGGGCCGGAGGGCGCGGAGCCGCCCCGGCACCGGGGGTGTGGGGGTGTCGGCTCCTGCGGGCCGCGGCCGGGGGCTCCGGCGGCCGGTCCCCGCCGTCCCCACCCCCTCCCTCCGCGCCCGCCCCGCCGGGGGCCCCGCCGCGGCCCGTGTGAAAGGGCCCCCCCGCTGGGCCGGGGGAGAAAGGCGCCATTGTGCGGCCCTTTCCCCGCTCCTCCCCGGCCCTCATTCTCCGCGCCCAGCCGCTGACAGCTCCCACAGCGCGGGGTCCGCGCCTTTCACCCGGCGGAGCGGGGAAAGGAGGTTAATGAGGACACGGCTTAAAAAAAGCCCATCACCCCCCCCCGCTCCCCTCCGCCTCCGCGGCCGGGGCAGATTTGAATGCAAAGGCCGGGCTCGGCGGGCAGGGGCGGCCGCCGCGCCCCGGGGCCCCGACCCGCACCCCCGCCGCGCTGCCCGTCCCGTCGGAAGGGCGGAACGCCGCGGCCCGGGGGCAGCGGTGGGGCCCGGCCCGGTACCCGGGCGCCTTCCCCGGGGGGCGGAGCGGCGGCCCCGGGGCCGTTCCTCGTCGCGGAGCCGCACACGGCGCCCGCCGCCGCCCCGTCCGGACACCGCGGGACCCCCGGGGGCGGCCCGGCCCGGCGGCACCCTGGCCTCCCCCCCGCCCCGTCGGGTCCCGGCCCCGCACGGGGGGGGGGGGGGGGGGGTGCGGGGCCCCCCTCCCCCTCAGGGCCCCACCGCCCACCCCGGGGTGCTCCCGGGCACCCCCCGGCCCCGCACCCCCGCCCTCACCCCAGGGCCACAAAGGGAAGACAGACACGGCTCTATTTACAAAGTATATATTTAAACTCACATAAAAAGCAGGTCTCATGGACATTCACGGCTGGCAGAAGACACGTAGTTAAGCTTCACTTCTGAGACTGAGATTTAGCCAAATCGTTTTTGTACAAGTCTTAGATTTAAATAGTTCACGCACACACACCCCCACGCGCACGCACTCAGTATATACGTCGCTATATACATACACACATATACACCCACATGTATGTTTTGCTCCATATACGTGTGTCTGGACGCACACATATACACGGGGATGGAGCGAAGCACACTAAATCCCGACCGCGTCCCAGCAGGGCGGGAGCGCGGCTCCGGGCTCTGTCGCAAAGGGAGGCATCCTCCAGCCTCGGCATGGCGGCAGCGGGAGGACGGGCAGCTCAATCCCCTCACCGTCCCTCCAATAACACACGTCCCGTGTCGGCTGCCCCTGGCACCGAAACCAGCACATCGGCTCTTCGTACAAACCAAGTTAAAAATCTCCATTTTACAAAATATGCCTTAAAAAAAAAGAAAAACAAACAAAACCAACAACAACAAAAATTCCAGAACCGACAGACATGGCTCCCTTTGCACTGTCAATACAGCATCCTCCGGCTAGGCCATCTGACAAGGGTCCCAAAAGAAGGATGGGGAAGGAGACCCAGCAAGGTGGAGCCGCAGATGGGCCCAACAGCCGCTGGCTGCTCCTCGCCCCAGCCCCTTTCCGCACCCATCAGGCCCTGTGTGCTTTCACCCCCCGTGCAGCCCTCGAACAAACCGGGAGCCTCCGGGAGCTCGGCCGGGGCAGCCGGCCAGGAGGGACAAGGGTGACCTGGCCCAGCCCCGGCCCTTGGGCGCTGCCGGACAGATTTGTGCTTTCCAACCCAGAGAGATGCTCAGACCAACGCGTCAGGACGGGGACACCTGCTCCACCTCAACCGAAATCACACCACGGGTGAAGGTCCCGCTCCCCACCCGGGTCAGGCTGCAACAGAGCTGGGGGAGAAGGAGCGAGCGGAGCGGGGGGCCGCAGCCCCCGCGTCTCCCCCACGGCCACCCGTGGCTGCTGCTCGACCCGCTGCGCTTTGTTCAGAGCCACGCAACCCCACGGCCGTGCCCTGCCCCAGCCCGGGGCGAAACACGGCAGGGTCCTCCAGAGCCAGGAGAAATAACACAGGCAAATAAACCACAAAAAGCCACCCGAGTCAGCAGGGCTGCTCACGCACGGGAATATTTCGCCTCTTGGCTATTGTTTAACTAGCATAAGAAAAGGGAAATATTTATTGTCTCTGAATGCATAAAGGTGGCTCTGGGATTTGTCAGAGATGTGGATATTACAAAACACTTTATCTGGAGTCTTCCAACAGTCTGAAGTGAACTGTATTGGGAAAGAAAAAAATCCACTTTCTATAGCGGTATAAAGCATCTAAATATGGGCAGTGACATGCTACCCTCCCAAACCTCTCTGGCATTTCAGGAATGTAAACAGAGGGGGGGGTTTGTTGGGTGGGTTTTGGTTTTTTCTTGTTTGTTTGTTTTTTAAGTGGGAAGGGGAACAGAATCAAGCGACCAGACAAAATGAAAACAGATTCTCAGCTCAGTCCTGTCTCCCACAACTGCTAGGACAACTCTATTAAAGTGCATTTCAGTATCACCCCTCTCAGGAACCTTACACACACAAACCTCCTCTTCCTTTGCAAGAAAAGGCAATTCAAGTTAATACTCCGCTAGAACAGTTTTAGCCTTTTTATGGATTTCTGCTTTTCCCCGCCCCGACTTTGTAGCAACGGTTGTTTTTTTTTTTTTTGTTAGACTGGAAACGCCCCCTCCCCAACAATACTGTAAATTCAAGTGCTTACTTCAACTGTCAAGGGCAACGGTTCTGGACACAGCACACTTGATTGTACAAGCAACACCTTCTATCACAATCAAGAATCAGGGCACTTTGCCCTCCGAGGGAGTAACACGTCCCCCCTCCACCATCCATAGCATCATATGAAAAATAATAGTTAAAAAAACCCAGAACATAATTCGCTATGAACATTGTTCGTTATGTACACCGGCTCCTGCAACAGATGCATGAACTCCGTTCGTTCTCAGTTTTATTGTCCTTTCTAAGAGCAACTGAGCAGTCACTGTTGTCTCCATTTAAATAAAACAACTCAGAGTTGAAATATATATATATAGATATATATATAAGCATTTTTTCTTAAATAACATATTTACATCTAATAGAAAATATAACTCTAGAGATAATCTTTCCAACGAAATGTAAGACGGGGGGGGGGGGGGGAGGAAAGAATGAGTTAATGAATTTAGGACAGTTTCTAAATCCTCTCCAGGACACCAAAAAAAAAAAAAAAAAGGAAAAGAAAAAATAAAGGAAAAAGAAAAAAAAAAAAAGGCCCACCAAGCTCTAACCAAGCTTTTGTCTGGATCTGACCGAAGAAAACCCCAGCACCACCGCCGACAAACTCATCGCTTCTCTTTAAAGAATCCTTGGTCCGTGCTGCTCTCCTTGATGGTGACGGTCAAAAAGTTAGAGGTCACATCAGTTACCACCACCTTCTCCAGGTTGTTGAGCGAGGGGCTCCAGGACTCCTCCTCGGGGTCCCCCAGGATCCTGGAGACGGGGATCCTGGCGATGAGGGAGGGCCGCCCCGCCTGGCCCCCCACGCCGTCGCGGTACAGGCTGCCCACGGCGCCCGGGCTCACCGCGCCGTGCAGGAGCTTGGGCCCGCCGGGGTCCAGCCCCCCCTGCCCCTTGGGGTCCAGAAAGTCTGCCCGGTGCTTGGCCAGCCGGGGAGGGTAGGTCTCGGCGGCTCCCAGCTTGGCACCCACCTCGGCTCGGTTGGGGCCGGGCAGGGCGCCGGGGAGGTCAGGGTCCTGCCGCCTGGCCAGCTGGATGACGCTGTGTCCCGAGCCAAACTTGGCCACCCCCGCCACCGCCTCCTCCATCTTTCTGGCCTTCAGGTAGTCGCCCACCTTGTCCCCCGGGTCCCCCAGTTTCCTCTTGGAGGCATCCAGAGTCTCCGCCAGGTCCTTGTAAAGCTCCTTCCTGGGCTTCGGGCCTCTCTTTTTGGGGGTCTCCCCGGGTTTCTCCTCCACGCGGATCACCCGGTCCCGGATGCCGTCTGCCTTGGGGGTGCTGGTGCTGGAGCTGCCCTGGGGAGCCAGGGCTATGTTTCTCAGTCCTTCCCTAGCTCGGGACGTGGAGCCCAGCTCCTGGGGGGACCTGCCGGGATACGGGACCCGGATCCCCCTGGAAGAGTCACTGCGGAATTCATAGGTTTTGGCTTTTGCTTTTGCCTGGGCCTGCAAAGAAGATAAATCAACCGGTGACTTTATTATCCTGCCATCCGGCTGCATAATTACAACTTACGAGACAAGAGGCCGCCTTTGCGAGGAGCATCCTCCACGGGGGCCGGAGAGGGACCCGCTCCCCGCCGCGGCACGCAGCCCCGGCCGGCACCGGCGCACGCGGGGCTCTGGCCTCCTTACCTTTAGCAGGAAGGTTTTGGGCTTGGGGCCTCGCTTTTTGGGCCCGTATAGCTCCATTTCTCGCTCCCTAGAGGTGTTAAAAAAACCAAAGCTTCAATTCAGCATAGCTACAAGACAGCAACATATTTACAAGCGCAACAGCTACAGCTAGCAAAGGCCTTGTACCTTTCCTCGAAGGCGGCGAGCAGCCGGGCGTCCAGGATGTTCTCCTCGGGTTCCCAAGTGCTGTACCTGGGGGGGGGACGGACAGAGAGAGGGAATGGCGTGAGGAGCCCGAAAGGGAAAAAAATAAATACAATAAAAAAAATACGGGGCAAAAAGGAAGGGACCCAAGTTTCCCTTCTCCGACAATGGCTCGAGCAGGGCTGCAGCGAGCCATCTCCCCACAGCCCCCCGCCTGCGGAGCCCCACGGACAAGCGGCCGACTTACTTCTGAGACCAGCCCTTCCATTTTACGAGATATTCCATGCGCCCCTGCGGATGCGAAGAGAGAAATAAATATGCATGGAGGGAAGCGGCGATAAACGCCCGCAACAAAGATACACCCGCGATTCCACGCGTGCAGCAAACACGCGCCCGCGGCGCGTGTCAAAAACACGCGGGGGGCGGGGGGGGAGGAGGAGGAGAGCGCGGGGGAGGGTGGGGGGAGGCGGGATGCAACAAAAAAAAAAGAGAATAATGGTTAAATAAAAGCCCGGGGGGGGTGCGCAGCCCGGCGGGGCGGGCAGGCAGCGGCGGAGCACGCCCGCCCCGCCGGCGGGGAGCGCCCAGGCATGCGGCGGGGAGAAAGAGCCGCCCCCAGCGGGCGCCCAGCCGCAACCGGGCCGGGGCCGGCGGGCGCCGCAGCGGCGGGGCCGGGGAAGGCGCGGGGCCGGGGGCGGAGGGAGGGGGTGGGGGGAGGGCGGCGCGGGAGCCGGGGGGGGGGAACCTACTTTGCGGATGCGGCGCTTGAGCAGGGCCTCGGCCGCGAAGACGCGCTCCCCGACGGCCGAGAGCTCCATGTTTACGCGGCCGCTCGCAGCACACAGGCAGCCGCCAGCGCAGCCCAGACCATAATACTCCGCCCGCTGACGTCAGCGCCGCGGCCCCCCCCCCGCCCCCCCCGCACTTGTTGCTGGCGGAGCCGGGTGGAATATTCCGCCCGCGCCGCATTGGCCCGCGCCGCCGCCCCGCCCCCCGACGTGCGCCGCGTCCCGATGAGCGCGGGGCGGGGCCGCCGGCGGGGGCGCGCGGGGAGGGGGGCGGTCGGGATGCCACGCCCCGCCACGCCCTCCGCGCCACGCCCCGCTCCGCTCCGGGGGAGGGGGGGGGGCGCGGGGGGGGCCGGCCCCGGCGGGGGGGCGCGGAGGGGGGCGGCGGCGGCGGCGGCGGAGGAGGAGGAGGAGGAGGCGGGGAGCGGAGCACAAAGGCGCCCCGGGAGCGCGGGGAGGCGCCGCCGCCGCCTCCCTCGGCCCCGGGGACGGGGCGGGCCGGCCCCCCGCCAGCACCTGGACGGGGCGGACCGGGGCGGGGCGGGGCGGGGGGGGGGGCGGCGGGGCCGTTCCCCGGTGCTCGGCTGCCCGGCCCGGCGGCCCGTGCTGGGACAAAGGGAAGGGTGTCAGAGGCGGGAGCGCTGACGCGCGAACCGCCCCGACCACGGTGGGCCACCACCGCCGCGGCTGTGACCCACCGTCCACGGAGACAGGCGGTCCCGCGGGCCGCTCGGCGCCGCTGCTCCTGCGGGAGTGCGAATCCTTCCCGGCGGCGCGGAGCTCGGCGGCCTCCGGTTTCCCCGCGCCGGCAGCCCCCGGCTGCGTTCCCCGGGGGGCGCAGGGGTGGCCCCGGGGCCAGCGGGGCGGCCCCACGCAGGCTTTGGTGTCCGTGTGTGTGTCTCCCCCCCGCATTACCCATCAGCAAAGTGGCGTGGGTGCGCGGGTGGCACTGCGGGGCCGCCAGCCGGTACCGGGCCCCCCCCCCGGCCCCCTTCCCGGCTCTGCCGCTCGCCCCGCCGCACCGCGTCCTGCCCGGGAGCCGTCGCCTTCTCCCGCCGCGAGTCCGTCCCCGAGGCGGCCACGGGAGATCGAGACACGCGCGTGGGGGCGGCGAGCCGCGGGGGAACCGGTCCAGCCTCCGGGAGACCGGAGATCCAAAGCGCCCGGTCCCCCGCCCGCAGCCGAGCGAGGTCCCAAACCGCCCCCGGGGCCGGCGCGGGGAGGCTCCGGCGGGGCCCGGCAGCGCTTCAGCCCCGTCCCGCGGAGGGACGCCGTTCCCGAGCCCGGGGGCAGCGGCGCCGCCCGGGGCTGCCCCGCGAGTGGGACCTGCAGCACCACGGCCCGGTGCTGAGTGGGCTTCTGCGGCACCGTCCACGCGGGACGAGGCCAGGCGAGGCCTCTCGTGGACCTGTCCGTCCGTCCGTCCGTCCCCCGCCTCCCGCTCTCCTCCACTAAGGAGCTCGAAGCCGAGGGGGAGCGAGCCTGGGCGGCCGCCGCGCTCACGCGTGGGAGACCCCACGGTGGGCGTGGCCCCGAGGATCCGGCTGCGCTTCCTCTCCGGTAAATGCGACGGCGGCTGCCTCGCCCCGGGGCTCTGGTCTGGCTACCGGTTGCCGCGGGGGGGGGGGGCCGGGTCACCCGTGGCGGGGACGGCGAGGTCAGCGCGGCTGCGGGGCCATCTCCCCTGTGCGCCCGCTCGGTGCAGGGGCTACGAGGCACTTGCCTTCCGCCGGCCTGGGCAGCCGCCCCGGGGGGAGCCACGGGCCCCGGGACACGCCGGGACCGGCACCAGGGAGCGGAGGGCACCGGCGTTGTCCCCGTCCCGGGATCGTTGTCCCCTGGGGCTCCCGCCCGCCGCCGCGGAACGCTGCCCGGTCCCGCCACCCGGGCGGGCAGGGACCTCCAACGGCGGTCGCGGGGGAAACTGTTCCCCTGCGGTGGGGGGGACACGGGTGGGGGCCCTGGGGCCCCGCGGGCAGCGCCGGGGGCTGGAGCCCCGCGCCCCCACGGGGGACCCGCGGGGCGCGTGGGTCGGGTGTCGGCGGGAAGAGCCCTCCTCCCGCCGCCGCTGGCCGAGGCGAAACCGCGCTCACGGGAGGAGGCGGGAGATTTCCACCCCGCGGCTCCCGTGGGCTCCCAGCCCCACGCCTCCAGCCCCGTGGATTCTGCGCGGCGTGCCCGGCCCGGCGCGGAGGGGCTGGGCGGGGGGAGCGCTCCCCCCGCGCCCTCCCGGCCCTCGGCGAGCGGCGTCCCGGGGAGTTTTTCGTTAAAGTCGAATTAATCGTTGTTAATTAAGGCAGGTCGCGGGGCGGCTCGTGAACTGGCGTGGACGCGGCGGCGCGGATCCCGCTCCCGGGAAGGTGCCGCGCAGAAGGGAGACCCGGGGGCAGCAACGCCCGGCCGGGGGGGCGCGGGGCTGGGGCGGGGGGGGGGGCGGATCGTCCTCCCGGGCCGGTGCCGGTGCCGGTGCCGGTGCCCCCGCTTCTCTCCGCTGCTCGGGGCTCCCGGGGCAGCGTCCGCGGCGGCGCAGCGGGGCCGAGCGGGGCCCTTCCCCGTGGCCGCGGGGCTGCTGCAGCCCGGGGAAACGGGGTGTTTGCCCCGCACCTCCGCTGCCGCTGTTCCCGGTGCAGGTGGGAAGCACGGTCCCGGGGCCGAGCCTCCCCGCACCGACGCCGCACGGGAGCCCTGAGGGGCCGCGGAGCTCCCGGCTGAGCAGCCGCCTCTGCCCCGTCGCCTGCGTGGAGCTCCGCGGCTCCGCGGAGCCCCACAGCCACGCGTGGGGGCGGAGAGGGAGAGGCCGCGGCTCCTGCTGCCTCCCGCGCGGGCATCGGCGGAGGGAATCGCTCCGTCCCCCGCCGTGACCCACGCGGGACCCGCGCGGGGCCGGGGCTGGATCCCCGGTTGCGGTGCGGGGGGGCAGAGAGAAGGCGAGACGCAAACGAGAACGGCGCGGGGGAAGCAGCGGGGAGCGACCGCCTCTGCGTGGGGGTCCGGCCGGAGCCCCCGGGCCGTGGGCGAGCCAGGGCCGGGGCTGCGGCCGCTCGTGGGGGGGTCTTGGCCCGGAAGGAGATGCGGGACGGAGCCGCCCCGGCGCCGCGGGACGAGACAGCGGCGGGCGGGACCGTCCCCGGCTCTCCCGAGCAGTTCCTCCCGCTGCCGGAGGGGGCCCGGGGACCCCCTTCGCCCGGGGCCGGCGGCGCTGCGGGGGCCCCTCCCGCCCGGCCAGGCCACCGGGAGCAGGAGCGGAGCCCGGGCACGGGCCGCCCTCCACGCTCCCGAGGTCAACGGCAGAAGCTGCCTGGGCGCCCCACGGGCTCTCGGCCGGGGGGGGCCGCTCGTCCCCGCGCCCCCTCCGCCCCCGCCGGCCCCGGCCGGCCCCGGCCCTGCCCCGGGGTCCCGGGGCTCAGCGCGGACTCGGGGACGGCTCCGGCCCGGCGCGGGCGTGCGCCGCCGCGGCAAACCCCGTTTCCGCCCATTTGACCCCAAATCCGCCCCGCGGCCGCCGGATCTCCGCTCCCCCAGCCCGGACTCGTGCGATGAGCTCCTCCGGGCTCAGCGAGCCGCCGCGGGGCTGAGTGCCCGGCTCCCCCCTCGTTTCTCTCTGTGCGGGGGCTTCCACGGCTGCGAGCTTTGCAACGAAACCGGGGGGCTACTGCCCCTTCCGGGACCGCGCGTGGGGGCGGCGGGGCGAGCACGCGTGTCCGAGCGCTGCTGAGCCGGGGGTGGCGGCGGGGCGGGAGGGAGCTGGCTCCAACCCAAGCGCCGGCACGATCGATCCCCGCGCCGCAGCCGGGCTTTTCCCCGCGGCTTCCCGTGCGCTCCGGCGCCCGTTGCTGCTCCGCCCCACGGATACCCACGCACGGATACCCAGTAGGATCCAGCCCAGCTCCCGGGCCGGACCGATTCCGCGGGCGACCGAGGCTGCCGGTGCCGGTCGGAAACCCGGCTACGCCACGGTTGCTCTCCCCCCCGTGTCCCCTTCTCCTGGGCGGCCCGAGTACGGCCCCAACGCTGAGACCGCGGGGGGAAGCGGGGACGGAGCAAGTCGCCCCCGCGGCAGAGCCCCGGAGCCTGCGAGTCCCCGAACCGACCCCGCCGCCGGGCCGGACCTTGTGTCCCGGGAGAGGCATCCTGCAGCCCGGCCGGGCCGTGGGTACCGCCGGGCAGGGCAGAGCGCGCCCCGGAGCCTCATTCCACGCGAGCTCTCTGCGTTCGTGGACAGCCTCCCCCACCCCCCCGGCACCCTCGGGGCGGCCGGCCCCAGGGTCCCGCCCCGCCGCCCGGTTCGGCTGCGGTCTTCTCCCGGCCTGGTTCCCTTCCCGAGCCGGGCGGAAAAACGATTCCCTCTACCGGCGGCTGAACGGAGCCGGGACGAGCCTCGGGGCAAATTCACGCCCCCCCGGGCGGGTGCCGGGCTGTCCCGGCGGGGCGGGCGCGGACCCGGGGACCCCCCGGCACCGCCGGCCCCCGGCCCTGCCCTGGGCCCGGGAGCAGCCGGGCCGCCGGCACGCTGCCTTTTCGTTTCCGAGCAGCTCGGGGCGAGGCGGGGAGGCAGCGACCGGCCCCCAGCTGCGGCACCCGCACCCCACGCGGGAGGGGGCGGCCGGGGCAGGACCGATCCCCCGGGACCGAGACCGGGCCCGGAGACGGCGCCATACACGGGGCTGCGGTCACACGTGGGCTCGCTGCAGGCGGGACCGGGCCGCCCGCGTTTCCCACCTCTTTCCCCCGGGACACCGCGCTGCCGTGCGCCCGGACCCGCGGCATCCCCCGGTGCCGCCGAGGCTGCTGTCCGGAGCGCGGGGGCCCCCGGTGCGGGGAGGGGAGATCTCGAGGGGTGCCCGGGCAGCGGTGTCCCCGCGGGGCCGCTCCTTCCCACTCCCGCAGCCCAGGAATTCCCGTGCGAGGAAGTTTTCGTGTCGACGTGGTTGACATCGAATTCGTGCCGGGGCAGGGCTTACCCGGCGGCTCCGGCGCCCAGGGCCGGCGGGGGGAGGCAGCGTGCTCCGGTGGGCACGGCTCAGGGCCGGCGGATCCCCGGGAGGACACCGGGCGCGGCTGCTGCCCCTTCTCCTGGGACCGGGGGCGGCGAGAAGGGGGAGGGAGCGGGCAGGGTGCGCCGGGCGGGCAGCCGGGACAGGCAGGACCGGGGGGGCTCCCCCAGGGCAGGCAGCTCCCTTCGGGACGGCCGTCGGGCACCGCTCTGCGCGGGTGCGGAGCGCTCCGCGCTTCCCCCCCGCAGCGGTGCGGCCCCGCCACCGCCCACCGCCCGCCCCGGGGCCTTCCCCCCGTCTTCCTCCGGCGCCGGCCGAGGCCTCCTCCCGGTCCAGGTGCCCGGCGCTGCTCTCGCTCCGCCGGGGCTCGGGATGGAGCCGCCGCGACAGGGCTCGGGCCCCTGCGGGACACGCTCCGTGGAGCCTCGGCGTCGGGGCATTCCCCCCCCCCCGGGGCTGCGCTGGCCGGACCACGCCGAGCACCCCGGCTCGGGCCGGGGCAGTGGGTCCTGGGCCGGCCCGCGTCTCTGCGCCCCGTTGGTCGTTATCCCCCGGTTACCAGGGCCTCGGCCAGCCGGCGAGGGGACCGCTCCGGGGCGGTGCAGCCCACCGCCGCGGCCCGCCCCCCTCCCCGGCCCCACCGCCGCCCCGGGACCGAGCCGACCATCCTCCGCGGGGCAGCCGGGCCCGGGGCGGCGGTGCTGAAGGACAGCGGCGGCCCCGCCGACCAGGGCGGCCGAGCCTCGTCTGCCGCCCCCCGGCCGGGCCCGGCCCGGCCCGGCCCGGTTCGGCCCCCGGGGGCGGGCGCGGGGAGCGGCGGTGCTCGGCGGCGGGCGCGGCCCGGGCTCGGCCCCAGGGTGCCGCAGGGAAAGGCGACGCTTCCCGGCGCGGCCCCGCCGGCCCGATTAATTCCAGGTGCTTTCCATAGGTGGCACCGTCCTACTGGAAATGGCGGCTGCGGCCGCCGCGCAGCCGGCGGCGGTCCCGCCACCCCCGGGGGGCACTGCCGCCCCCTCCGCCCCGGGGCCCCCCCCGCACCGCGGGCTTCGGCAGGGCGAAGCGCCCGCAGGAGGCCCCGGGAGCTGTGCCAGGCCCCGGGGCGGTGCGGCGGGGGGGGGCGTCTCCCCTCCGCGGTCCCCACGGGGGAGAGCAGCCGCCGTCCTCCGCCGCAGCACACACCTACGGACCGTCGGAGAGTCTCCCGCGTCGGCATTGCGCGTGGGAGCCGCCCCGCGCGTGTCCCCGCAGCCACTGGTGCACGCTCCCCAGCAGGGCCCGTGGGGGCGGCGTGCCCCGAGCACAGCGCCGGCTCCGGCGAGGCTGAGCGGGGGGGGGGAGGTGTCCGCCCGGCTCTCCCTGCGGGGAGCGCCCACGGGGAGCCCGGAGCGCCCACGGCAAAGCACCGACTCCCGGTTTCCAGGCATGCCGACACGCACCGAGAGCCGCTCGTCGGCCCCGGTCCCGGGGCCGCCCCCCTTCAGCCGCGCTGCTCCGCGCCGCGGGTGGCACCGAAACCCCCGTGCGAGGGACGTGCCGCTCCCGGGGGCGAGGCGGGCGGGCCGCCGCTTTATCGCCCGGCCGCAGGCTGCGAGCGCTCCGCACAAAGGACCTTTTGTTTCCGGGGCTTCTGAATTTGCTGATTATTTGTAGGAACGTAAATACGGGCTGTTTGCAGAGGGGGGCGAAGGAGGAACCCACCCGAGCGCCGCGTCGGGCGTGGAAACCTGAACGCTTCGGGAGACCCACCCCACCCACCCCCCCCATCGAACCGGCGCGGCTCCGTCCCGCCCGCGCCGCTGCCCACGTCGGTGCCGCGCTGCTCGGCGCGCCAGGACGGCAGAAGGACGAATCTGCTCCCTCGCGGCTCCGGCTGCAGCGGCCACGGAAGCACCACGAGTGGGCAGGGACCACCCGACGGCTCCGCCGGGACGGGCCGGACCGCGGTGCCCGGCCCAGCAGCGCCGGTGGCGGCGGTCCCGCCGGGGGACGTCTCAGCCGGGCTGTGACTGAGACGTGGGGTGCGATCGGCCCGGCCCGGCCCCGGTCCCGGCTCCGGTCCCGGCCCCGGTCCCGGTCCCGGTCCCGGTCCCAGCCCCTGCCCTGCTGCCGGCCCTGCCCGGCCCCTCCCGCCCGCGCGCGGCCCCGCCACTCCGCGTTTAACAAAAGCAATTAGAGGTGAAGCGCGGCCCGTCTCCCTCCCACCTCACGGCCGCCGGCGGCTTCCCCCGGGCGGGGGCGGCAGCTGCGGCGGGGCCCGGCCCGGTCCCCGGCCCCCGGCCCCGCCCCGCCGGCCCGGCCCCGCCCCGCCCGCGCAAGGTAGGTGCTCTATTTAGGTTCATGCCCTTATATGGCGATGAGCGCGGCGCCCCGCGGACGGCGCGCACCATATAAGGAAGCGGTGCCCGAGCCCGGGGTGAGCTGGTGAGCGCTCATTGGCCCGTCGGTATCGCAGCAACCGGCTCTCACGAGTGGAACGGCCCCGCGCCCCCCCCCCCCCCCGCTCCCCCCGCGGGCGTGGGGACGGAGCTGACACCCCCGCTCCCACGGGCGACCCTCGACGGGACCCCCTCCCCCCGGGGCCCCCCGCCACGCCCGACCCCCCGGTGCCGCCTCGCCGCCCCTTCCCGCCCCGGGGGTCCCGGCCGGGCCGCCCCGCCGCACGCTGCGGGAGGAGGGGACGCAGCGGCGTCTTCCGTGGGCACCGACGGCACGGCGGGCGCCCACGGCGCTCCTGAAGTGCGGCGGGACGGCTGCTCCCTGCCCTGTCCCGGTGCCCGCAACGCGGGTCACGGAGGAGACCGTGTCCGTCCCACCCGCGGCGGAGCGCCCGGCGGGGAAGGGGCGGCGGCGGGGCGGCCGGGTCCCAGCGGGGCCGCGGGCCAGGAGAGACGGCGGGACGGGGAGGCCCCCTGTTCCGCTCCGCCGAGCGGCGACACGGGACCGTGCGTGGGCAGGGGGAGCGGGGAGCCGCGGCGCTGCGCGGACACGGGTGACCCCGACACGGGGCACACAGACCGGGGGGGTTTCGCTGTGCCCTGCCGCACCCCGGCGGCGGGGCAGCCCTGCGGGGCCGGGCCCCCTCCTCCTCCCGCAGAGGTGCGTGGACGGGGGGCGGCTGCTCCGGGCGGGGGCTTCCCGGGAGGCACCGGCGTCCTTCGCTCCGTGCGCGGCGGGGACGGCGGGTTCCGCGCACGCGGGCGCCACGCGGGCCGCGCGCACCCTGGCGCGGCGAATCGCCTTCCCGTGTCCAGCCCCCACGCTGCGGACCGGCAGCGACAGCCCGCCCCGACCCCCCGCGGCCGCCTTCCCGCGGGGGAAGGATCCCCCTAGCCCGGCTCCCACGCTCGCGTTTTTGGGACGTCGCCTCGCCCCGCGGACTCCCGCGAAAACCAGCGGCGGGGAGCGGAGCTCCGGCTGCGGGAGGGAGACGCGGCGCAGGCGCCAGCCGCGCACCCACGCGTGCCCGCTCCGGCCCCGCGGGCAGGCGCCGAGGGGCGGCCGCCGTGGCGGGCGGGGGACGGCGGCACGGCGCGGGGCCGCGGGGGCGAGTTTTCGTTGCGGCTTCGCCGCGGAGCCGGGGCCGGGGCCGAGCCGCGTCCCCCCGCCCGCGCTCCCGCCCCGCTGGTCTTTTCCGTTTCTTTTCTGTTTCTTCCATTTTTAGGTTATTTTAAACCGAGCGCGACACCGGGCGCTGCGGCGGCGGCTGCGGGGCGCGGGGCACCTCCGCCGAGGCGGGCTCCGGGGGTGACCGGCCCGCCCCTCCGCCGCGCCGCCCCCGGGCTCGGAGCCGCCCCTGCCCTCCGCCTCGGCGGGCACCGGGCGGGGGCCGCCGGCACGTGCCGTCCCGGCGCCGCGGCGGGCCGGGCGCGATCGGGGCGGGCTGCCCCGCGCCCCCCCCGCCCCCCCCCCGCCGCGTCGCAGGTGAGGCCCCGCGGGGGAGGCTCCGCGCCGGCCGCCGGGCCCCGCCGCGCCGCGGGTTCCGCTCCGGTCCCGCCGCCCCGCGGGGCCTCCGGCCGCCCCCCGCGCCGCCTGCCCCGGGGCTCCCGGGGGGGGGCCGCGGCCGGCGGGGAGGGCTGCGCTGCTTCCTTGCCGTGTCCCCCCCCGCCATGGCAGGATTCAGCGGGCTCCGCCGAGCAGCCATTTTCTGCAGCTGCGTCTCCACCGGAGCTCTGCCGGGCGGCGGGGCCGGGCGGCGGTACAGCCCGGGGGGGGGCCCCCGCCCCGCTGCCTGCCGCCGGCACGGACGCCCCGAGCCCGGCCGGGCGGTGCCGGGGGCCGGGCGGGCCGCCCTGCAGGGCTCGCCGTGACAATCCCACCCTTTCCCCGCCATTTTGTTACCGTGCTGGCGTTTTCCCAAAGCAAGAGACAGAGCGGGAGCCTTGGGAACGGGCCCCCGTTGTGCCGGGGCGGGCGGCCCCCCCGGGCCGGGGCCCCGCTCCCCTCCGCCCCCGCGGCGCCGCACCCGGCAGCGGGGCAGGTCCCGGGACGCCCGGCCGCCGCCGGCTCCTTCCCACCGGGATCGCCCCGGTCCCCTTCGCGCCCCGAGCACGCAGCAGCCGCGGGTCGCGGCTGTCTGGGTCCACGCAGGACCCAGTCACGCGCGGCTGGCACCGGCTCCCCCCTCCCCCCGGCCGCTGGCCCCCGGCGAGGGAGCCCGGAGCGCGGTCACCCGCCTCCCTTCCCGATGGGTCGGGGACGCGGCGCTGGTCGCCTCCCTCCGCCCGCCCCACGGGCAGCGCAAGTGCCCCGACGGCCCGGCGGGACCGTCCCGTCGGGGAGGACCGTCCCGTCGGGGAGGGTCCGCCCCGGGGCCGGGCCGCCCGGCACAGAGCCCCTCAACCCTGCCCGGTCCCGGTGGCGGTACCGGCTCCCCGCGGGACCAGCCCAAACTCCCTCGCGGGAAGCCCGTGGGGACGGCGCCGGGCAGTGCGTGGCCCACGCGAGGCCGGGCGGCCCGGCGGGGCGGACAGCACGGCCAGCCCGCCGGGGACGACGGCGCGGGGCGGGGAGACGGCCGGGACGAGCGGCGGGGCCGTGCCGGGGGCGCGGGGCCGGGCGGGCAGGACGGCGGATGCCCCGACGGGGCGGGCCGGTCCCTCCACCCGCGCGGGGGTCGATGAACACCGGCGACAGACACCAACCAGGGGACACAGCGGGGTGGGTGCGTGTCCCCCGCCCCGCGGCAGCGTTCCCGGGCCGGGGGGGCTCGGCTGTTGCACGACGCGGAAGACCCGAGCGAGGCGGCGGCAGATGCGCCGTGCGAGGGGGAGCGGAGCGCGGCGGGGCCGGGCCGTGCCCCGGGCCGGGCCTCCGGAGCCGAGCGGCGGCGGAGGGAGGAGAAGGGAGCGGGGAAGGAGGGGGTTCCTGCAGTGCTGCAATGCAGCGCCGCGCCGAGAGCCGAGAGCCGAGAGCCGAGAGCCGAGCCCGCCGGCCCGGCAGCGCTCCGCCGCCCCGCCGCTGCTGCAATGCAGGTGTGAGCACCGAGCCGGGCCGGGCTGAACCGGGCCGAACCGGGCCGGGCATCCCGTGCCCCGCCGGGCCGCTCCCCGCCCCAGCCGCTCCAGGCTTCGGCCCTCCCCCGCTTTCTCGCCCCCGTTTCGTTTTCCTCCCGCTCCTGCCGGGACCGCGGGACGTTTCCTCCCGCGGCGGGACGTTTCCTCCCGCGGCGGGACGCAGCCGGCCGGTGTCGCCGGGACCTCCCGCCCGCCCTGTGTTTGCCGAGGGGAGGGCCTCATCCTGCCCCCGGCGCTGGGCGCCCGCGGTCACCCTGGCCCTCCCAACTCCCCGGCTTCTCGCTGCGGCTCCCCCCGACGCCGGGACCGCTGCGAAGCCCCCGGTGCTGCCCCGACTCGGGGCGGGTCCCCGGTCTCTGCCCTGATCCGCTCCTGGGGGAAACTCCCCCCTCCCCACGTTACCTCCGGGCCGCCCCCGGGGCCCCCCACCCTCGCCGCCGTATGAGCCGGTGCTTCGCCCCCTCCCAGCTCTCCCCTCCCCGCGGTCCCGCTGCAAAAAGCGCTGCGTGTCCCACGCGGGACGCCGGGCGGGGAGGGGGGGGGGTCCCACCTCCGCTCCGCTTCCCCGCGGCTGGCATGTGACACTTGGACACGCACCGCGGGGACACGCAACACCGCGGCCGCGTGTGGGAGCCCCCGGGAAGGGGGAGCCCCGCGCCGCAGCCGCCTGCCCCGCAGCCCGCTCCGCCAAGGCTGCCCCGCCGGCCGGCAGCCCGAGGTGTCGGTGGGCGGTGGTGTGCGGGCACGGCTGGCAGCGGAACACGCGAGTGCCCTGGAGGGGAGGAATGAATCTTATAAAAATCACGGCTGATAAAGATGCAAACCCGGCAGGGCAAGGCGGGTCACAGGAGCGCGTAAAATATCGGGGTGCGCGGGGGGGGGGTTAAGGCTGGGGGCCACAGTGTGGTCACCCACTGCCCGTCCCTGTCCCCAGGCTGTGGGTTGCATCCCTCGGAGGTCTGAACCCCGCCGGGGCTGAACGGCAGCGGACGCGGGGCGATACCGAGCAGCCCCGGTTTTTGCTTTCCCGCCCGGATTTTTTTCTGACGCGGTGAAAATGGCACCGCATTCCGCTGCTGCCGGTGCGGACTCCAGCCGCTGGGTCCTGCGTCTCTTCATTTATTAGATGAAAGCTCAGCCGAGTCCCTGAATTTCTTCCCTGTGTGGAGGTTCACGGGCCGATCAAAATGTCCAAACCTTCCCTTCGAGACGCCGAGCAGCCCCACGGGAGCCCCTCGGGCTCTCCCCGCCCCGCGGCATCCCGCCGCCTCTTCCCCGGCTCCTCGCCAACATTTCGGGGTCTCTTTTGAGCTACCGGAGACTGTGCTACACGCGAGAGCGGGCTCACCAGTGCCACACACCGGGGCAGTACCGCCGGCCTCGGCTTTCCCTGCAGACACGGGGAATCCGCCCCCTTCGCGGTGCTGCCCCGGCCCCTGCCCCTGCCCCTGTCCCCGGCCCCTGCCCTTGTCCCCTGCCCCTGCCCCTGTCCCCGGCCCCGGCCCCTGTCCCCTGCCCCAATCCCTGTCCCTGCCCCTACCCCTGTCCCCTGTCCCTGCCCCTGTCCCCCCGGCCCTCCGTGACATCGCTCCGCGGAGGACACGGCTGGAGCCGGTGCCCGGTGCCACGGCGGGGCCGAGAGAGCGGCTGTAAGCGATGGCCCTCGCCCCGCCGGTTTGTACTCGAGCTCCTCCAGGCAGGCTGCTCCCCGAGGAGGGATGGATGCGGGTACGGAGCCACCCCCCACCGCAAGCCCCGCACCGGTGCTGGCGGGGGAGCAGCTCCCGGCCGGGACCCCCCGGCCCCCGAGCAGGTTCAGCCCTCGGCGCCTCCTGCCTGTGGTCCCTCCCCAGGAGAAGGGCAGGGGGAGCACTTTGGGAGCCCACCCCTCCCCGGCGGGGGATCGTCCTGTGGCCCCCGAAGGGCGGCTGAGCCCCCCAGCCCCGCACCGAACGGCTGCCGCTCTGCAGCACCCTCCGGTTACCGCATCCTTTTGCGATCCCGCATCTCACCGGACGCCGTCCCAGCCCCTCCGGTGCGGTTCCCCGTCCCTGGGAAAGCCAGCTCGCCCGGAGCCGGGCTGCTCGCCTCGACCGGCCGCTCCCGCCAGCCCACGGCCGCCGGGACACCGGTACCGCGGCCCCTCCGTGCCACCGCCCCCTCGGCGTCCCGAACACGCGGGTGCTGTGCCACGCAGCAAGTTCTCAGTTGCGGGGAATGGAGGTGCAAGGCAAAGGTAAAATTGTCTTTCCAGGGAAAGGGAAAAAAAAAGAGAGTTAAGCCTGTTAGTCCGAAACCAGAAAAGACAGTGCCACGGCCAGGACTTAGTGGTCACACGCTCAGGCGAGAGGTGGAAGGGATTCCGGTGATAATTCAGCCGTTGCTGCTGAACCGCAAATTGCTGCTTGCAGCACAAACTATGGAAACGTGATAGGTGAGATTAGATGTCTTCTTGTTGGGTCTCTCCACGCTGCAGTTATTTCTGAGTTATTTGCTAGCAGTTATTTCTGAGTCCTGAGAGTTAAAGCTTCTTCAAGAAGCAGAGCATCAAACACTGGGAAACTGGGTCTGCTTCAGGTTGCAGAGGTACAAAAATGAAAAGGGTCAGGAAAGCAGATCCCGGGGAGCGAGTGAAGAATTTTTTTAAGCAGAGAGGGACCCCCAGGGAGGGCTCTTCCCACCTCGGGTTAAAAATGGCTCAGGGTCAGGTTGAGCCCTTAAACTCAAGATAAGGCATCATTCCAGCAGCCAGCCGGGAGCGTCAGGCACCTCTGGTGTCTGACCACCCCATCGCCTTCTCTGCACAACCCACAATGAATCTCCCTGTTTTATCTGCTCCTGGGGACTTCCTGCGCCGGCAGGACACAGGCGGGGGAGGGCAGTGTCACGGCTGGACCCACGCAGGCAAAGGGCAGCGGCTGTGAAAGGCATTCCTGATGTTAAAATGACAGCCAGGCTTGCACCGTGCTGCAAATGGATGGGTACAGCCAGGGACAGCGTTGCATCCTTAATTTTTCAAGCCATGTGGAATTATTAACATACGTGAAAAGTAACATTTGCTAGCGTGTGTGAAAATTACCATTTATTTTGTGCTTTGAGGTGCTTCGGTGGCTCCCTGGTACCCAACAAACCTTCCTTCCCCAAAGCTTCTATTTGGTATTTAAAAGAACCTGATGCTCCTTTTTTTTTCTTTTTTTAACCAAATTATAAATCATTTTTCTCAAGTCCCTGCGACTGTGAGCTCTGAACAGCCCCACGCACCGTGACTTGTGGAGCGCATTCCCCTCCATGGCACCAGCACTGGGAACAGGGAAACTCCCTGCGGGGAGCAGGAGGTGGGGAAACACCAGCACAGAGACCCAGAAACCCAGTGCCAAGGGGGGGGAACCCCCAAACCCCCATCTTCTGAAATCACGACATCCAGGCTCACACAAAGGGCATTTTCAAGATTTCCTCGCTGCTCTGCCCCAGCAGTGGGGCCAGCTGGGGGAGCGCTGCCCGTCCCACCCGGCACAGCTTCACCTGCCACCACCGCACAAGTCCTCCCGGTGCAGCCTCGCTGTCCCCTTCCCAGCACGCCTCCTGGGGGGGTGAACCCCTGCCGCATGGCAGAGCCCACGCCTGCAGCCCAGCGTGGCCATTTTAGCCCGCAGGCTCGCCTCCCCTCCCCGCTAACAGCAGCTCTGCTCGCTGCCCCCCAGCTCTTTGCCCCCCAGCCCCAGGGCCAGTGTCTAAAGCAGCTGGGGACAGATCCTGCCTCGGGACTGGTGTGGCAATGCCCACGCAGTGTGACATGGCACTGCCAAGCATCGCCCCGGCCAAGCTGTCTCAGCCTGGTCCCACCAGGCCGTCCCCGAGCTGGTGCTCGCCCCCGTGGTCACCCGGCCACTGCCGGCACCAGGCAGGAGGGAGATGTTGAGTCCAAATTTCCACCCTGGCCTCTGCTGCGCACAGCCCTCAGAGCAGCTCGTGCTCGGCCATTTTCCATCTCTAGCTTCAGCCGAGAGGTAGCTCTTGAAGGTTGAGCCATCCTGGTTTTCCTATTCTTGTGCTTCGTAAACAAAAGCAATACAGCCCCCACGCTGTGCGTCAGCCAGAGGGGAAAGGGGCAAACCCCAGTGACCCAGGGCCCTTCTCTGGGCAAAACCCCGGGCGGGGGCAGGTTGCTCCCTCTGGAAGATCCAGGCCACGGCTCATTTCACGGCTGTTACCGAACACCACCGTTCCTCGTGTTGTACATCCTGGTCCCATCCCCACTGCAGATGAAGATGGAGCTTCCAGTGGCTTCCCAGGAGACCGGGAGATGTGGCTTTACATTGGCACAACAAGAATTTCTGCCCAGCACAGTCTTTATATCCAACATTAAATCCACGTTTGTTAAAGCTTCCATCAGCTCAGACCCTCCATTCATACCTCTTAATGCATTTTATAATAATACCTAAGTCTTTTTAATTTATTTTCTGTATCTGTAGGACTTTTCTGCCCTGGCTGCTACAGCACTACAGCAATACTTCCTAAAGGTTTAGGTTGTTCCTTTTCTCACCCCCAACTAAGCACTTCTGACTGAAGCACGCCTATACTACAGCAGCTGCGTCCGCACTCGGGCCGTGGCAATGTATAAACCCCCTGGAAAATGGGAACGTGGCCGTACCGTTCCCAGCACCTCCCTGGGACAGAGAGCCTCTGACACCGGCAGAGCTCTACCTCAGCGACTTGGCCGGGTCGGGATCTGTCGTCCCAACTGGTGCCAGTGCCGTCCCTTGCAAAAGGGTCCTGGTGTTCGACGGAGGGTTTGGCAGTTGGTGATTAAGTTTCCATCTCTCCCCACCCTTAAACCCCACAGGCCTGCTATCAGCAGGGTCAGCCAGGGACGGCACACGGCCCGGCGTGCCGAAGTCACGACTCCTGGGATTCAGGGTGCTTCCTGCCAGGCTGCGCTGCACTGCACAGTGTGTTTTATATGCCTGCTCGTTCGATAAAAATAAATCTTCATGTTTGCAGTTTGCTTTAGACTACATCAAGGTGTCAGCTGAACTGACGGCTCCCTCTGAGAAACGACTTCAGTAGGTGCCGGCAAATTGCTCCCGGGTGAGCCTGGGATCTTGCCCTGTGACGGGAGATACTGGCAGGTCCCAGCCCAGGGAGGGGAGACCCCGGCCGCCTTCAGCCCCCACCAGCGCCCGCCCCAAACCTTCATCATTACAGAGACACTCGTTTCTCTCCTGTTTGTACCCAAAGGACCGTCATGCAGTAACACCTCTTCAGTGCCCATGAGACCTCAGGGACGGCTCCTGTGAGCAGCTACACCACCAGGACCCTCTCTCCTTCCCGTCCCCCCCAGCTGGCTGCACAGCGCCCGGCCGCAGCCACCACGGCCCCTGTCCCACGTCACCCAGCTCCATCCCCCTCCCCTGTCCCTCGCCGGGAGCGCAGAGAGGGGGGGCCCAGGAGCTGAGCCTCCATCTCCTCCATCCAACATCTCGCTCAGGCGACCGTTCTTCCTCGCCGCACTGACGCTGCCCAGGGCCGGGCTATGCTGCAGAGCTGTGTTTAGGTCAGGTATGGCTGGTGGCAGCCGCCTCCTGAACGCGTGAGCTGCTTTGTTTTGCCTTTAACTGGATTCTCCCCAGTTCAGGGTGCAGGCAGGAGCTTTCCCGCATGCAGGGGACCCTCCGGAGCCGCTCGCTGAGGCTCTGGGAGCGCCTGGAGATGGTCTGGGCTGTGCCCAGCACTGTGGAGCCTTTTTCCTCTTCTGGTGCAAACATAAACAGAGCAGTGTCCTTGCGGTCGTCTCCTCCCGACACAGATCTCACATGAATCTGGGCTGAATCCAAATGATCTTATCTGCGGAGGAGACTGAGGATTTCCTACCGCCAGGCATTTTCGACTGTTCAGACCAGAGGCAGCCCACGGGATGGGGGAGGCGAGGGGGCTCGGGGACGGGGCAGAACCGGGGGAAGCCCCCTCGCCATCCCCCTCACCCAGCTGCCCCGGCTCGGCGGGGGGGGCTGCACCCTGGCCTCGCCCTCCCGCAGCCGTTCTCGCAGAGGGACACCAACCCTACGGAAAATGCAGCAAAAAACCTCGGCGGCAGGCCTCTGCTGCTGGACCAGTCCCATTGCATACAGGTTTAGTTAAAATGGTTTATAGCAGCCAACATGTGCACGGCTGAGCTGTACAGCCCCCATCATGCTCAAGGGGACGAGCCTGGAAAAATGCAGCCTGAACAGCGGGCTTCCCCCCCAATGTGACCATGAATGCTTTACCTTGTTGCTGGCTTCTCCAACGGGGGAGAGGTGCTGAGGCCACCACATTCAGCAAAGTCACACAGTCAGCTCCTGACATCGCATAGCGAAATGAGAGAAGAACGGGAAAAGTAAAGGAAAAACCCCACTAAATGCATGCAATGACTGCCTGGAGGAGCTGCCCCCACCCACGTATGAGCAAAAGCACCAAGTGCCCCAAATACCTGGGAAATCCTCCGCTTCCCACCACGCACGGCCACTTACCCCTTCTGCCCTTGTCCAGGGAGGAGCTCCTCTCGCATTCCCAGTCAGGACTTGGAAGTCTCCCAGTCCCCACAAGGCTGTTTCTTATTCTGATTAAAAGACATCAGCTGCGTGTCATGTGTTTATCTAACGTCTTTCTCCTTCACACCATCCTCACCCCAGAGATGCAACCTCTTCTACAACGCCACGGGGCCCACCCTGCCGGCTGCCCCGTGGCCGTTGCCTGGGGACGGTGTTTCCGTCACCTCCCGTGGAGCGGGGACTGCACCAATGCCTGCCGAAAGCGCACAGGGCCGTGGCAATCGCTGGCGATGCAGCTCAGTGAGGGAGGGCCGGCGGCTGGATTCAAACCCCAATGCTGGTACAGACACCGGTACCACCGCAGCTGGGGAGGGGAGAACCCGAAAGCAGCTTTACAGTACAAATTTGCAGTCCCTCCTCTCAGTATGGCCATGTATAGATGGATGCATCAGACTCTTTCAGACGAGCTAAAATACGAACACAAATTCTCCTTTTAAATCAGCAAATGTTTGTCTGGAATAAATCCAAACCAAGCAGAGGTTAACGCATTCCTGGGAAATACATTAAATGCAGCGCACACCCGTCTTCCTAATGGAGCGTGGTGACGCTCCATCTTGTCCTGGATCACTTTGATAACCATTGGAAGTCATAGTGGACTTCACATTAATTTTCTCAGTAACAGGCATTTAGGTTTGATGCACTTAATATGGAAAGAGAGCGGTACGAATAAGTAATTCATATCCCGAGCGCTTAATCTTTCCCAGCCAATTGGCACAAAGCAAGGGGAGGGTGTATCTTTTAAACCAGTAACTACTTATCACACCTTTCCCTGCACAGGAAGCTGCTGGAGTTGTGATAAACATGATCAAACTATTAAACTAAGAAATATCTGGCTATGTGGTTTCTGGGAAATGGTGCCTCAAACAAACCACAGCTACTGCCAGCAGAGACAATATTTTAGGTGCTTCTACGGCTCATGGAGCGGCGGTGGGAGTAGGGAAAGGAAGCTCAGAAAGCACACACTCAGAGGGACATTGTTTCCTTAAAAACGGGCAACACAATACAATCCATTTTTAAAAATGTTAATGAGCTAAGCCCACTGCAAACCTGCAAACAGTTATTAATTGCCAAGAGTCTCACACACCTACAGACTAGAGAAGGACGCTGCTGACCCGGCTCACGACAGCAGCGGCGATGCTCAGGCTTTGGCCAGGAGCCTGCAAGCCCACGTTTAAAAGACACATCCTACGATCTGTGAGAAACCCCGTTGGTTTCATCTACCTTTGTCTGGCTAAAGAAAAAGTTCTCCTTTTGCAGACACTCTGCCCCAGAGCCAGCCCGCCTGCCCAGCCCCGCTCCTGGACTGGCTCCTGCCGCTGTCTGTCGAGCGGCACTTCCCCTTTCATAAATCACATTTTGCATTCTGAGCATGCGTCTCCTCTTCCATGCCATTTTTGTTTTCACATAACCATTAGCTTAATTAATCAAGGGAAATGCATCATTTCTGATTGTCTGCTCTGCCAGCTAAGGCTGGGACGGCAGGGAAACGCTTCCCACCGAACCGTGCCTGGGCATCCCCCCGTCACGGGCTGGGGTTCACCTGCCCCCGACACCTGCTCGCCAGCACCCTCGGCCGCCACTGCCTCTGCCCGTCGCTCGCACAGCCCCGGTGACACACAGAGTTGATTAAAACCCTCTTAAGATTCAGCACAGCGAACGGGCAAAATGTTGATTTGAATCACAGCTCACCTATTTCCACTTGCTCTCCGTGCACGTACAATCAGATTTTGGGATCTCCATGCAGGCAGGTGAGAATCACAGGCACTAAACATATTGCACGAGTTTCCATTGACTTTGGAACATCAACTGAAACAAGAGATGAACCGAGCTGTCAGTATTGGCCTCATCCACACCAAGAGATTTAACCAAATAGCTGGGATGGAGCCATCTTTCTGGTGTAAGCTCCCAGAAGCCGTTCCCACCACCGCACGAGCCCCTGAGTAGCAGGCCTGAGCTACACCAGGCCAGAACCAACGTCTGTGACAACGGTGTCCACAGTCGAGATGATTGTTCCGCTTGGATACAAGCCTCCAAGGCTGTCCCAGCTGAGAAAATGGCATCCACACGCTCAATGGTTGCTTTTCCTCCAATTTAACCCAAGCTGCCTTGGAAAAGCACTCTGGCTCTGGCACGAGAACATCCGTAGGCAACACCTAGGCTGACACAGCTCACGCAGTGGTTCCCACTGCGAACAAGCCCCGGCAGATGACACCCGGCTGCGGATGCCACGTAATCCTCAGGATTTAAAAAGGAGCAGTTTCCAAGCTGACTTTTGAATTTATTTAAATAAAATGAAGCCTGGGAAGACGAGGTGGCCCGGAAGTGGGCAGCACGAGACGGAGGGGTTTATTTTTGCTTTGGGAACAGCACCGCCTGGACAGACACACGCCGTGCCACAGCAGGACCCAGGGGCTGAGCCCGCAGGGTGCTACCCATGCCTTGGGCTCTCGCTCGCAGCAGAGGCAACTCACCCATGTCTTCAGGTAGCTCTAGCGTAACTGCAGGGTCCACCTTACCCAAGCCAATTAATTCTGCTTCTCACAAGCTTGAAGCTCTTGCCCATACGCATTAATGTGCCATTGACGACAATATTTCAACTAAGATCTCTGAAAGAGAAATCAACTTCAAGCAAAAGCCCAAGACGAGAAAGGCTGGCAACTGAGCCCGTTTGGCAAGCACAGGATTCAGAGGGCAGTTACTGTACGAGCACTCGCCTCTGCTTGGGAACGCTATAGGGAACCCCGGGGGGAGCGGGGACTGAGCGCTCTGTCTCGGCCACGTGCAGACGGCCTCCACGGGCACACTGCTAGGTTGCCACCTTCATGTGAGCCATTTTGTGAAGAATTAGCCCTGCACTGTATTTTCAGTGGACTCCAGCAATTATTAATCTCGTTCAGAGATGTCTGCAGGCTTATTTGTGGAATTTGGACCATCTTCCTTTCTGGAGAAGTTCAACTCCTCATCTCATCGCGACCCTCCCCAGCGCTGGGGACAACGCCGCTGGGGCGGCAGCATCAGGCCGAGAACCAGCAACCACCCATCCGCTGCAGCCACCTTCGCAGCCTGCGCTCCCAGAAGCCTTCCAGGTTTCCCATCGCAGACCGCACGCAGCCCGTTCCGCTTTGGAGAAGCACAGCCCTGCCTCGGCACTGTGGGCAGAGGGAAACACCGAACCACCGGCTCCTGCGGCCTTGCTGCCCGCCTGGGCAGCACCAGGAGAAAACGGGGTGCCCTTCCGCACCGCGGGGAGCACACTCTCGTCTGCGCTTTTGGGGAACAGCCAGCACTATATCCCATATGTTGCATCTCAGAGACGATTTCAACCTGCAAGCACCTGCTCCGGGGCACCCCAGCCACAGCCTGCCCGCACAGGGACGCTTTCTGTGCCTCCGTATGCAGTAACAAATGCACTCCAAATCCTGGTAGTTTTTGTAAAGGTTTATAGTCCTTTGCAATGATTGCATGATACATTTCTTCCCCCATGACACAGCCCTCGGACCAGGAAGCGCCGCTGGCAGCTCGCGCTCCACCTCCCAGCAGCTGGGCTTTGCAATCCGATCTACACTAGCTGCAGAACATCAAATGCACTTTCAACATCTCCATTTAATATTTACATTCAAGCAATTAATAATTGGAAGCTTATAGTTTAGACATTTCTAATAGCAGCAATTTCTATAATAGCTTGTTTAGCTTTAGATAACGATTTTTTTTTTTTTGCACATAGAAACACCACATGTGTACAGTATCAAAAAATATATACCGGGAATGGTCCTGCGGGTCGTAAGGAGGGCAAGGGGACGAGACTAACAAATGCTGAATGGTTAAAAAGGAGAACAGAAAATATTCGTTTGATATAGTTTATAAGGTGATCTAGGGACTCCATAAATCTAGGCTTTATATTTCATTATATAAATACCTACAAATAAATATATTAGCGTGGCCGGAGAGCGACCAGCTTTAAGCTCAAACAATACATTTCAATAACACCACGTACAAACGGGAGCAAGAATCACTCGACAAGTTAGCACTGTTAAAATATAATACTATAACTCTGTGTAACTGGCGGGCCCCGTCCTCGCCTGTCCCGGCGCCCGCAGGTCCTGGGGCAGCCCCGACCGCAGGGCGGGAGCAGCGGCGTGGGACACCCCGCGTGGCAGGGACGGCCACCGTGCCCGGCCCTGTCCCGGCGTCCCCTCGGCGGAGACGGCAGGCTCGGCCACCGCGGCGCGGGCAGGGGGCACGCGGGCTCCGGGGAAGGGGCACCAGTACCTTAGAGGGAGGCTGTGAGGCCGGTGGCCCCGGGACGGGCAGGCAGCTCCCACAGGGAGCAGCCACCGTCCCACCTCACACCGTCACGTACTCCTTGAAGGTCACGGTCAGGCAGTTTGCGGTCACGTCTGTGATAATTATATTCCCAAAGAAGGGCTTGAATTCCTGCAGGGACTCGGCCTCCTCCTCCTCCTCCTCCTCCTCTGCGGCCTCCCGGGGCTGCGGAGGCTCTGTGGCCGGTTTCTCGGCCGGCGCTGGCGGCACCTCCGGCTTCACCTGCGCCAAGGCCAGCTCCCCCTCTGCCCGCGGTTTCACGCAGCGCAAGTCTATGGGCTCGTCCAGGTCCGAATCCAGCAGGATGACCTCCGGCTGGGCGGGCGGCTCCGGCCGCTCCGGGGCCGGGGGGCTGAGGCAGGTGGGGGCACTGATGCTCCGGGAGGTCAGGCGCTTCTTGCCCGGCTCCTGCTCCGTGTGCGGCTCCGACAGGCAACGCTTCCGCGAGCCGGGGCTGGAGAGGTTCAGTCCCATGGAGGAAGGGCTGTGCTCGCAGACGGGACTCAGGGACCAGGGCACGAGGTCCGGCTTGGTGGTGAGCTGCAGGGGCTGCTCCGCCGGAGGAAGGGGCAGCTCCTTGGCCAGGGGAGTCTTTTGGGGACTTTCCTCAAGCTCCGCGGGGGGCTGCCGGCCCTCGCCCTCTGCTTTGCTCAGGGCGTTGCTGCCCACCACCCTCTCCTCCCCCGGCTTCCTCCAAGCCTCCACCTTCTCCTCCCCACCCTTCTTAGGAGTCCTCTCCTCCGCAGCCCGCTTCCGGGGTGGCTCCCCGGACTTGATCTTCACTGCCTGCATCCCGTTCTCCATGTACTTGCTCATGACGATCACAATGCGCCCATTCTTGTTTTTGTTCTTGACGATCTTCATCTTGCCCCCGAGGCCGTTGCTGGTCACTCTGTCCCTGGGGGGAGGCCCGGTACCACTGGACAGGTTCTTCTCAGCCCCGTTCTTGCTCTCTGCAGCGAGGCTCTTGACCGGGCCCAGCAGGTTTTTGGCCGGGCCATGAGCCCACTTGTCCGGGTGGGCAACCAGGGGGCTCTTGTTACTGTCCAAGCAGGCCTGGCTCTGCGGCTCCTTGCTGCTGGGCTGGTAATGGGGCTCGTACATCTTGGGGTCCGGCTGGTAGTGGTGGTGCTTCTTGCTGTTCAGCTGGTAGTAATACTTCCCTTTGCTGTGGGACTGGTGCTTCATGCCGCTCTCCTTGCCGTTGGGCTGGTACTGGTGATGCTTCTTGCTGTTGAGTTCATACTGGTGCTGCTGGCTCTTGCCGGAGGCGCCAAGATCCAGCTTTGGCCTGTTGTCCACGGCAGGGTCCTGCAGCCCCGTGAGGATGTTCGAGCGGCGGGCGAAGGAGGGAAGCTGCAACACAGAGCCAGGGGCTGCGGTCAGCCGGGGCCGGAGAAGGAGGCACCGGTGCTCCGGCAGGTGCCGAAGGCGCTGGTGAAACCCCCGCCCCTCCAGCGGCTCTCCTTACGGGATGCCGCATCACCGGGTGCCGCGTCCTCGAGCAGGCGGCCCCAGCCCACTCCAACGTACAGGCTGCGCATTGCTCCAGATTAATGAAGCAATGAAAAGAAGAAAAGCACCCTTCAATCAGCTGTCTGGGAACAGGGGCCAAGCAGGACCGCTGCTGCCGAGCTTGCGAGCAGCCTGCTAATGCCGGCCGGCCGCGGGCGCAGCGGGCCTGCCCCGCAGCCCGGAGGGGAAGGGGGGCTGGGACGGCCCGATGAGCTCAGCGCTGGGGCCTGGGGGTCCCCGGGGCATTGCGAAGCGCCCGGGCTGTGTGCACGGCTCCTCAGCATGATGAAACCTGCTGAAAGCGGCTCCCTGGGGACGGGGCCGCGCTGCAAGCAGGCTGCCCGGGAGGTGCGGGGCTGGGCTCCACCGCGCATTTACCTGCACGACCAGCGGCTTTGGCTTGGGCCCCCGCTTGCGGTATCCCATCAGCTGCTCCTGCCGCTCCCTGCGGGAACACAGAGTCACGGCGAGGCCCGAGCGGCGGCACGCGGACCCCCGGGGTGCAGCCCTCCCCGCGCCCCATGCACGGCAGCTCCTGCGGTGCCACTGACCCCGCGTGGGTGCAGCGAGCGGGTGCGAAGGGCTGGCGGGAGGGGAGCCGGGGCCCCGCAGGTGCGGAGCCGCAGGCCGGGGGTCCCGCAGGAGGCGGTGGGACGTGGGCACGGCCGGCCTGCTGAGGCAGCAGGCGCCTGGCGAGGCGACTTCCCCGCTCCCGCCTCCCCCTGCTGCAGCGAGGGGCTGAAGTTTACAGTTTGCGCCAAAATACTACAGGAAATAAATGCACGGAAAGGAGAAAAAAAAAAAAAAAAAGGGCAGAAAAAAAAAAAAGAAAAAGCCCGTCCAAGCGCAGCAGCAGCAGCAGCAGCAGCGCCGCCTCCTCCCCTCGCAGGCATCGAATCCCCGGGCAGGCAGGAGCGCAAGGCGCGGCGTGGGGGGAGCGCGGCGCGGGGGACCTTGAACCGGAGGCGTCGCCCGGCGGCCCCGCGCCGCGCCCGCCCCGCCGGGGCCGCGCCCCCCAGCCCGGGGCCCGGGCCCGGGCCCGTCCCGCGCCCGCCCCCGCCGCGGCCCCCGGCTCCGTGACGCATCTGCAATTGGCGAGGCGGGCGCGGGGCGCGGGCCCCGCCGCCCCTCCCGGCCCCCCCCGCCGCTCACCTGTTCTGGAAGGCGATGAGCAGCCGGGGGTCCAGGATGTTCTCCTCCGGCTCCCACGTGTTATATCTTGCGAGAGGGGAAGGAGAGCGGCCGTCAGCCGCGGGGCCCCGCCGGGAGGGGGCCGGGGTCCCGGGCAGGGGTGCCCCGCCGGCGGCGGCCGCTGCCGGCCCGGAGCAGCGGGCCCGCCCGGGAGCGGGCGGCGGGAGCTCGGGTCCCGGGGGAGGGGGATGGGCAGCGGGGGGGGGGGGGGGGCAGGGGGACGGAACTGTTTATTTAGCGCAGTTATTATTCCGGAGGAATTCTAGGCATGTCATGATGAAATTTTCCAAATCCCCTTTCCCGGACCCGGGGAAGCGGCCGCGGCGCGGAGGAGGGACCCGGCCGCCGAGTCCGGAACAGCGGCGCGGACCCCCTCCCCCGCGCCCCCCCGCCGGCACTGTCACGCACCCCCCAAACACTCCGCAGCCCGCAGCGGCCGCCCTCGCTCCGCGGCCGGTGCCTCCGCCTCCGCGGGCGGCTCTCGGGGGCCGCCCGCCCGCCCGCCGCGGGCTGCGGGGCGGCGCGGGTTATTTTTGCGGTGATTCCCCTTCCCCCCGCCCCCCGCTCGGTTCTGCAATATGGAGCCCGGCTCCCGAGGAGGGAAAGGGGGAAGGAGCCATTTTCTGGTGCACATCAGCCGCCGCCTGCCCGCCTCGCTCGGCTCCCGCCGCCGCCGCCGCCGGGCCCCGCGGCCGCTTCTCGCCGCCCGCCCGCCCGCCGCCCCGGCCGGGGCCCTTCCCGCGGCGCCGAGCGCGGCGGAGCCCCGCCGCCGGGCCGGGCCGCCCCTTGCCCCGTCCCCATCCCCGTCCCCATCCCCGCTCGGTACTCACTTGGGCGACCATCCCCTCCATTTCACCAGGTACTCGACTCTGCCCTGCGGAGCGCGGGAGGCAAAGACACGGCGTCAGCTGGACCCGCCGCCCGCCCGGCCTCCCCCCGCCGCCCCCGCCCTCCTCACCTTTCGGATCCGCTTCTTCTCGATGCTCTCCACCGCGAAGACGTGCTCCCCCACCGCCGGCAGCTCCATGCTGCAGCCGGGAGGGGCCGGGCCGGGCCGGGCGTCCGCGGCCGCCGCTGCAGCCGAGCTGGGCTCCGGCTCCGGCAGCTCCCGCCGCCGACCCGACAGACACTGAGCCCCGGCCGCCGCGGCACCGCAACCCGTGCAAATCCCGGAGCGAGACGTCAGGGAGGCGGCGCCTCCCGGGCCCGGCTGCCCGTCAACGGCGGGGCCGGGGGATTGGCGCAGACCTGCCGGGGAGCGAGGCGGGGAGGGGGCGGGCGGGGGCCGGGCAGGAGCGGCGCGGAGGGGGGAGGCGCGGGGAGCCCGGCCCCCGCCCCACGCGTGACTCAGCACGGCCCCCACGGGCCCCGCGGCCGGCGGGGGGCGGCAGAGCCCGCGGGGCAGGTGCGCGACCCGCGCCGCCCGGAGCGGGGCCGCCGGGGGGGGGGGTCCGGGGGGGCCCGCCCGGAGGATGCGCGGGAGGGTCCGCGCGGGGTCCCGCGGCGGGGGACGAGCCCCCCGGGAGGGCTCCACGCCGCGCCGCGTCGCGGGCTGCCCTGGGCCCGGGGGGCGGCGGCGCCCACCCCCCCGCACGGCCCGGGCCCGCCGCCTCCTCCCGTGGGGCCCGGCCCGCAGCGGGAGGCGGGTGCGGGGGAGCGGCCCCGGGCCCGGCCCCGGACCGGCCCGGAGGAGCCCGCGCCCCGCTCCCGGGCCGGGCGCTGCGCTGCTCGGCGGGTCCCTGCGGCCGCGGGGAGCCCGGCCCGGGGGCAGCCAGCGGCGGGGACCCCCCCGCTGCAAGATGGCCGGAGCGCCCGGGGGAGCCGGCCCGGGGCCCGGGGCAGGTGGCGGCGAGTTTCCCTCGCCCGGTGCCGGAAGCCGCGAACGGCGGCGGCGTGCGGGGACCGCGGAGAGCCCGGGGCGGGCGGCTCCGCGCCCGCGCTTCTCGTTTGAGCGGATTAAGGGGAGCACGCCGAGGCCCACGCGTGTCCGTGCCGCGGGTTGCTAGCGGAGGAGCCCCAGCCCCTCCCCGCTCTGCTCCGGGAAACGTGGCGGTGCCGGCGCGACACGCGTCCTCTCCCCGGGCAGGTGGAGCGGGGCCGGCCGTGCCCGCGGCCGTGCCCCGTCCCGCTGCGGAGCCGCGGCGGCTCCGCGCAGCCCCCGCCGTGGGGGCGGGCAGCTCCGGGCCCTCCCCGCCGCCGCTGCGGGAGCCGCGCCCCGGCCACAGCACCCCCCGGGGCAGGACGACGGGCGGCGCGGACACGCGTGGGGCTATTCCCGGGCAGGCGCTGCCGGCGGGGGGCGGCGCGGCCCCCAGACCCTCCCGGGGGTCTCGGTCCCCGCAGGTGCCGGTCTGTGCCCCCCCCCCGCGAGTCGCCGCCGGGGAAGGGGGACGCGCGGGCCGCCGCGGCGTGGAACCCCGGCCGGGGCCGGGCCGGACCCACCGCGCCCGGGGCGCAGCGAGGCCGCCCCAGGGCCGGGGGTCCCGGCGCCGCTCCGCAGCCCCCGCCCGGGCTCTGCCGGGCCCACGGACGGGGCGGCCGCTCCCCGCAGGACCGGGATCCCCGTGGCGGGGGCCGCCCGCGGCGCTCCCGGTAACTTTCGCCGGGGTGCGGGAGCGGCGGGGCCGAGCCCGAGCGGCACCGGGGCGGCCGCCCTGCCGGCGGCCGGTCCCCCGAGGATGCTCCCCGCCGCCCCACCCCGCGGCCTCGCCCGGTCGCCGTCCCCCGTCCTTCGGGGGCCCTTCCCGGGCCCGGGGGTGCGGGCGCTCCGGGGAGGCACTGCTGAATGTCACCGCGCCGGAGACCATAACAAAGACGCAGCCGCCGCGATCGTAGAGCCGAGCCAATAAAAAGCAAACTGATATTACAATTTTGATTTCCCTGGAGGGCCGAAGGGGCTTAATGTAAGAATTATTATCCATTGTGAACAGCAGCCGAAAGAAAGCACAGACAGGAAGATTTAAATTTTTTTTTTAACTTAGCGGTTTTCCTAAGAAACATACATTCATTGAAATTTATGCCAGCGGAGTTTGTTAACCCTCCCCTTTGACATTTCAAGCTTCTCCTGTTGCCAGAGGAGACAAGCCGAGCACAAACCACTAATGCTTGCAATAAAACTAAATGCCCAGGGACGAGCGCGATTTGGTGCGATTCCCCTCCGAGCTGGGTAAGCTGCAGAGCGCGTCCAGCCCGCGGAGCCGCGGCGGCTCCAGGCCCAGCCCGGCCAGGAAGGCTCGGCTCTTCCCGGGACACAGCCGGGAAGGGGAAAGAAGGAGGGCAGGGGCTGGCTGGCTGCATATATATATTTTATTTATATCTATATATATATTTTTTTAAACGTGTGACCAGACATCCTTGGCACCTCTGTAGAACCTGCCTTGGGAGCAGTACGAGAGGCCATTGATGAAATAGAATATGAGAAGAAAAAAAGGCAAAAGCAATGCTGAAAAGCAATATTAAAAGCATTTTAATCATTGCCTGGCTTGTGGCTCCCGCAGCTCAGCACCAGCTCCCATCCTGTAGGTTTCTGCAGGATGTTCATCTGCTTTCTGTTACCGGGCTGATTGCACATGATTCGCAGTAATGATTGTAATGGTGGCGATTTTCTATCTCTTACCTTGCTCAGATAGCAGCAGTTCGTGAACTGATACATCTTTCCCTTTGTCAATTCGAAAGAGGACACCTTATTTGAACCACATAAAATATCCTAAATAAGGAAAGCAGGAAACGTTTCCAACCGCTGCCTCTTCTTGACTGGTTGGGGCACATCACAGGGATGAGAAAAGAAAAAGGGTTTCCAACCAAAAGAAACAAGAGCCAACTGCTGCCTTTTAAAGCCAAGACGGCAGTTGTTTAACACCATGCATTTTGTTTATGATTTGCCTGTTTAAGGCGGGTACGAGGTGCAGATACACATTCTGTGGGTGTTCTTCCCCTCTGCCACACACCTGTGCAAAAATCCAGATTCCTCTCTATCTGCAGAGCATCGTCAAGAGGAACATGGCTCCTTGCAGCAGGACTCTGTCCCCGGCAGAGGTGTGAGGAGCGGGCAGACCGAGTGCGGGGGCTCCGGCCACCCCCCGTGTGCCTGTGCGGCGGGCGGCCCGGCGAGGGCCTGATCCTGAGTGGGGGGCTGCTGGGGTGCAGCTGTAAGACAAAACTTCCAACAGCCGGAGACAGATGGGCTTCCTGCAGGTGCTAGGAAGCATACCAAGGCAATTTCCCCTCAAATACTTGCTGGCCACGTTCCCTCCTACTACCCAGAGCTGATGTCTGTCCAGGTTTATTCTTTTCATCATTATTTATGAAGTTTTACCCCGGAGACAGAGCCAGCTCTGTGGCAGTGCCTCACTCGGGTTGGGTTCTGCCTCTCCAAAACACAAGATGCTCCGCTTCCCCTCGCCTCTTACGCCAGTAGCTCCTGCAGACCTGCTGCATGTTTGCTATCAAGCAGCACTGATTACACATGCCATCGTTTCTGATGTTGCTCATTAGTCTGTATCATTATTAGCAATTCAAACCAGCAATTCTTTTTCAGCTGTAATCCTCCAATTCCACCATGAGGACCCCAAGGCTGCAGTTTGGGTGCTCAGCTTTTCCTCCCGTCTGCCCCACCAGGGCCATAGATTCCTCCTGGAGCCCAAGCAGGCCGGGAGCGCGCCAGGCTGAGCACCAAATAATAACAGAAAGTTAATTCATGAATAGTTACAGCATTTCCTTCAAGGCCACTCTCGCAGGCGGCCAGGCACGGACTTTGCAACCCTCTTGCATGACGGTGTCCTTGGAGGGAGGGGGAGGGCGCTGGCCCCATTCATTCCTACCTGGCCGCCCGCAGCCTTGGCCAGCTGGGCTCATGGATTTGCCCTTCTGCTTTTGTCAGCTCTGGCTTGCATTTGAAGTTGTGGCCAGTCTGAAAACCAGATTACAATATAGCCCTTGCTGAGGTCAACACCATGCCAGAGAAAGACAAGAAAAGGATGAGTAGGTAGGCTTGGAAAAAAAACAAACAACAAACCACCCCACAAAAAACAAAACCCACCCACCCAATCAATAGGATGCCATGAGGTAAGATGCACACAATGAAACCCTGTTCCAGGTTGCCAAGGCAAATCTGTCAATAGAGTATTGAACAAGCAAATCTGACTTGCAATTATTATCTCCTTCTAAATACAAGCTGCCCCTTTGCCTCGCAGTTCAAACCCAATGCTGGTGCCGAGAAGCTCAGCGATTGCTGGCCAGGGCTGTTTCAAAATGGTGAGGGAAGAGTCAGCTCTGCTGGAAGCTGGGCTGGAATTCACTCCAATTCGTGCACTGAAAACCCCTGGAGCGTCCCCACCACCTTCGCTCCTGCAGCTGAAGTGACACGTGCCCTGCCCCCAGTGTAAAAGGCTTTCTAGAGCAGCAAAACCCCCTTCACAACAAACTGTTTGCTCTTCAAAGCTTTCAGTAAAGCATACAGGACCACGGAGCACCCGAGAGTATTTTCAGACACTGCTGCAGGAAGAAAACCAGCGCACAGAGTGCCCAGCATTTTGTAACGCTCAGGAAAGCACCATAAAGAGTCCGAGCTCTCAAGGCTCGGCTGTCAGTGCAGAGCAAGCGTGGTGGCCTTAAAACCAAGCACAGCAGCAAGGTCTGGAGCTGCTACCACCCACCCAGAGGGAGCAGCAGTGGGAAAATCCAGAGGCAAAACCACCCTGAACTGGGTCATCACATGGAAATTTAAATGGCTTCACAAGTGCATCGCTGCAGTTGCTGCCGGTGCACACAGGGCCACGTTAGGTGAATTCTCTTTTCTGGTGCTGCTTCCAGCACAGACTGGGAGCGGCTGCGTGCAAAATCCCCAAGAATGAGACATTTGTCAGGAGTACACAGGGCGCTTCCACAGCGGTTTAACAAAGCACAATGGAGCCTGCTTTCATCTGGCCAACGGAGGGGCCGAGACACCGAGTACCCGTGGCACCGTTAGCCAGAGCAGTCGTTTGGGGGGCATGGCTGGGCTCCCCTCACCCCCGCAGCCCCCCTCCGAGGAAGAAGGCAACAGCCCTGCTCTGCAGAGCCGCAGGCAGCGCAAGCAGGGAGGGCAGCACCGAACGGCAGGTTCCCAGGAGACTCCATCCCCTGGGGACTCGGATGGGAATAACCCCTCTTCCCCAGGGCCCTTTTCCGCTGTGCCTTCACCCCCAGCCTCAACCATGGGTGCCAGCGTGGGAGCCTTGGAGACCATCTGTCTTTAATCTTCTTAGAGTCAGGCAAGTCAGGAAAAATTCAGAGGAAAGAGGCACTGAAGTCCCTCTGTCTCTGGCCGTGACTCTCCTTCCACGGCACAGGGCTCAGCACCCACGTGGTGGGAGCAGGTCCTGCCTGCCCCACGTCCCCAGAGCAATGCAGACTGCCTGGGACACCCGACAGCGAGCACCAGGGACGCATTCCCACCCGGGAGGGCATCCCCTTGCCCGGTGGGAGCAGAGGGGGGCTGTGGGTCTGGGGCAGAGGGAGATGGGAATCCCTTCCCCTGCACACCGCAGGGAGCCTGGTGCACGTCATCTGCCTCGTCCTGCCCTGCACCTTCTCTGCCGTCCCCCTCGGCCCCTCGAGCAGCCCTGGAGAGGGCTGTGCTCAGAGCTCTCTTCCTCCTCTTATCACTTAAGCTGATGCTGTTCCTTGGCAGCTGAGTGTAATTATGAGATTTTCTCCATCAGAAATGGGTCTGCGCATGTGTCTCCCAGCAAGGCTGCAATCCGCTGGTGGCAGCAGCAAGGAGCTGCTCAGCTGCCCAGCGAGTTGTGAAAGGATTGAGATGTTTTGTGCAAGCTTTTCCAATCTTCTCCATCCACTGGAATCACAGAAACTTCCATCAAAAAATAAACAGTGCCAACACACTGCAAGCCCCAGACAGCTCAACTTTCGAGCCACTCCACAAAATCAAACAAGAAGCTACTGGAGTCAGATTTAATTTTGGACACAAAACCCCAAGTAAAACATATTGAACAAAGGTTCCTCTGCAACAAAAGCCACACAGGCAACACTGGAGTCCTGCACAGGGGCCAGGAGCCGGGATGGCTCCGGCTGGCCCTGGCCCAGGCATAACAGCCTAGAGGTGGCTCGGCCATTTCCTCTCCTCTCTCCATTCTCCAGGTGGATGGGAGCTACCCTGCCACCTGCCCGGCACCCGCTGTGGAGAGCGTGAGAAAGTTGGAGGCTCCAGGATGTCTTGCTGAGGAGAGCAGGTTGGGGTGGTGATGAGGGTGGTGGTTTGGAAATGCCATCTATGGAGGCACTGGGAAGAAATTATCCTCTGTGGCTTCCCAGGGCTTCCAGAGGGCTTTTCCCCCACGTGACTCTCCAACACACTCAAGAGGAAAGCAAGAAATTCCCTCTTTCTTAGGAGCCAGGCTGAGAAGCTGCAGCTCATTTCACACCAAAGGTACAAGGACGAAAGCCTCCAGGCAGGTACTTCCACCATCACAGCAAACAGAAGCCTGGCCTCCCATGGCGCTCTTTAATGAGCAAAACCACCAAACTGCTCCTAATAAAATGAGTCAAAGCACATACCTCTGGGAGGGCCCTTATCTCTTTACAAGAAGAGAATCTAAGATTTGTATCTAGTACAAACAAAATCTTGACCACGCAAAGGAGTCATGGGGCACGGGGGTTTGCCCCGCACGGTCTGATGGCAGGATAAGGGCGGGTGATGCAGCTGCGCTGCCGGACAGTTAACCAGAGCTTCCAGGGAAGCATTTCAGCGGGAGCTTCTCAGGTCGCTCCAGCTCTCTATGGGCAGCCAGGGAGACCGCTTTGCTGGAAAGGCTGTGGTTTCAAAACACAAAAGCATTATCTTGACATTTCAGTAATCAAACTCAAAGAAGATTGGAGCAGCTCTGCCTGAAGTTTCTTTTAAAAGCATCACCTTTCAAAGAACGTTAAACACAGGGGAAACCAGTCCCAAAAACATCCTCAGGAGATAAACCACCACCTGAACTTCAGCAATAATACACATTGCTGCAATTGCCATATGGAGCAAAACCTGATTCCTCCACCTCACGTGGCTGCAAAGCCAGCTTGGTCTGCCCACACCCACGGGGATGCCAGCGCCGGCCTCTGCTCACCCCACACCGGGCTGCTCCTCTGACCCACGCGCTCGTCCCCCCAGAGCGGGGACGGCCCCATGCCCGTCCCTCCCCACCGGGCCTCCACGCGCTTGGTGCCACATCTCCCTCTTGTGCAGGAGCTGGGCTAAGCCCCAGGAGAAAGGGCTTCAGCCAGGCTTCCTGGGGCACAGCGAGCCCAGCGCACCCTGAGGTGCAGCCCGGCTCCCACCCACGCGAGCAACTCTTCCTGGGAGGGACAAGCATCCGTAAGGCCTTCCCCAGCTGCAGAGGAAGCTGAACTGGTCATGCCAAGCTATTTAAGTGCAGAGATTGATTGATGGATGGATTGATTTGCTAAGATTCCAGTTGAGGAGAATGCGCCTGCACCCAGGTGCTGCCGTGAGCCGCCTGGGAAGGGCAGGGTGACTGGCCCCGTGGAGAGCTGCTCCCACCATATGGGGCATGGGGAGGAGGGAGAGAAAGGGAAGCGGAGGAAGCTGCAGCCCTCCCGTGCCAGGACCTGTGCTGCGGGTGCCATGCGGGCTCCCAGCAGCAGAGCTTTTACCTCTGTGCTCTGCACCATGCAGGGGCTCTGCTCCCACGGCTGCCCGGTGGCGTTTGTGCAGCACCCAGCACTGCCGAGCCATGGCTCTGGCTCTCGCCCGCTGCCAGGACCAGTTCCTCTGGCAGAGCGATTAGACACCATGTGGCTCTGATCCTGACTGTCACCCCGGCCTCCCCTCCCCGGGCAGCGCGGCGATGGGATCGGTAATTGCCCATAGACAGAAGTCATAATTACTGGTTTGGGCTGGGATAGCTCAGGGAGCTGCAGGAAGAGGAGCAGGCGAGGGCCTTGTCAGCACACATCCCGCCTCATGGTCTGGGAATGGCACACGGCGGAGGCTGGCACATGGGCACAGCGCTGGTGGTCGTGGCAAATTGCCCGTCCCTTCCCGAGCGCAGCAGAGCTGAGCCCTGGGCTGAGCTGCGGTGAGGATTGCGGAGGTGCTGACCGCCCACAGAGACAGTGATGGGGACCCTGGGACTCTGCAGCTCTGGGGGCTGCAAAACAGCCGGCGGCCCTTCGGTGTCCCCAGGGCTGCGGGGTCCTGGCTGGTGGCACCGCAAGCTGCAGCTCCCACAGAGCAGCCAGCACACGGCGTTGTGGCTGTGCAGCGGGTCGGTTCGGGGCTGTGCTCTTGGGTCTCTCCTTACACGAATGGCTACGGGATCCCCGCTCCGGGCATGTGGTTCCCTCGGGAGTGAGCTGGGAGCTGCTGGGATGAATCAGCAGCCGCGCCATGGATGGGGAGACCGGGCAGCCACAACTCGACCGAGTGCTGCTGCGCAGGAGCGAGGGGCTACGGCCCCTGCGCTTCTCCCCTCTGGCAGATCCATCGCTGGCGTCCAGCACCCACAAAGTGCAGTGTTTGACAGAGGCGTCTCGGTTTCGAAAGGGCGCTGCTGGTTCACGCCCAAGCAGCGAGGCCGGGGAGTCTCGCCTGCGTGCACGCCACTGCTGCATGCAGGCAGAGGGAGGAAGCGTGCGCGGCTCTGTGGTCAGGCAGTTTCCATCCTCCCTGCACCTGAGCCGAGGCAGCGGCGCAGCTCCCCAGCAGCCCTTCCCTCCGGCTGCCTGCCTCGAGGCGCCGGCCGGCTTCCTTCCGCCCGCCCCGCTCTGCGAGCATCGCCTCGGCAGGTTGAGCTGGAGCCCACGGCTGATTGCAAGACGATTTCACCAACGCAGTGACTGCCCTGACACTTTATCCTCTCAGCGGATTACACCAAGTATTTATGTTTTCAAAGGTTTTGAAAAGATTTACTGGGCGTGCTGTCCGCCCTCCGTGCGTTACACTGTCACCAGAGAGCTCTCTGCTATAAAGCTGCTTAGTCCAACCCCAGTCGAACTGCATTTAAACCCATTAGGAAGTGTGCATGTTTGCCTCAGGGTGGGAGCCCATCTGTATTCGCAGGGCAGAAACCCGGAGGGTCAATGGCCTCAATCCCCTCCCAAGGCAGCCGCCGGCCATGCCTCACGCAGCGTGGGGCTCTGCTCCGTGCCCCTGCTCCTGCCCACCTGCGGGGCTTCAGCACCCGCACCCGGTGTGGGTCACTCTGCCGCTGCAGAAAGCTCAGCCCTGGGCCTGGATGCAATTTGCACAGCATATAAATTCCTTAAACCAAAGGGTTAATAATCTGCAAGTCCATTGCACGTGCGTTAAACAGGGCAGAGCAGGCGCTGGGCTCCCAGCCGGCCGCTGCTGCGGGTGCACCAGCTCAACGCCAGGTTTAGGCGGCTGGAAACAGCCACGCAGGAGCTGGGTGAGCGCTACTGGGGAGACGCAGACTGGTCGCTGACTGGTTAAACTGGCTCCTCCAACCTCTGCCCCTCCTTGGACTACCTGTATTTGGTTATATAGAGCCAAGTATTTGCTAAGGGACTCAAATTGGACTCCTGGGATCCTGCACTGCTCCTGCCTGGCAGAGCGGCCCTGGCCCCGTAGTGACATTGTCCTGGGCTCTGCGGGTGCCAGTGCCTGACCCCTGGTTGTTTTTTCGTGCTGCATGTTCAGGTGAAGGTGCTGCAGGAAAGACTTTGCAACTCACACGTGGGAGAGTGGCAAAGCAGCGTGGTGAGAGCAGGGCGCTCCTGTCCAGAGAGTCCTGCAGCCTGAGAAACCCCCCCATCAAGGACCTCTCTGGGCAAGGGAAACCTCTCCACTGAGTCCTCTCCTTTTGCTTGTCGTTCACTGGGATATTTTAAAGGGAACGATGTCTTCTCAGCAGAGGGATGGCAGCTGCGTGGGAAGGTTGGGCCCCTCCGGGCACCGTGTCCCCAGGATGAGCTGCCGGGATGGCACAAGCACAAAGAGTCTCACAAATGGGATGCACTGTTTTCACCTGAGCCAGAATCTTCCCGGGCTGGAGGAGAGGAGCCCAGCATGGCTGGCAGGGGTTACCGGCAGCGTCCGGGCAGCAGCAGCAGCAGTGCTGTGAAAGGTGCCCAGCACCGGCCACCCTGCAGTGCTGAGAGTCACCCATGGGAAAACGGCAGCAAGCGATCTGGCTGTGGCAAGGGGAGACCTTGGCATGTCCCAGGAGAGCAGTTAGCAGGCGAAGGGACAGAGCTGCTGTCCCTCAGAAGGATGGAGAGGTCGACCTCGTGTGAGGCTGAGCGGGGCCATGGCTGGGCTGGGGGCTGTTCCTTGGAAAGCTGCAGACCATCTCCCTTTTCACTTCCCCTTCTCTCGGGCGAGCGCGTGTGCCCTGGGCAGCTATTTTTAGGCTGCCACTCGCTGTCTGGTTTCCCCTGGGGATGCTGAGCAGGTTCTGGGAACTCCAGCTGTCTCTCAGGCAGCATGAGAGATGCTTCGCTTCCTGGGCTCGCTCCTTTGCTCCTCAACACGTGCACCAGCTCTGCGGCTCTCCTGCAGCCGCCCTGGCCCGGGAGACCCTCCGGCATGCCCCTTGCCAGGGCCAGCAGCGCCAGCACTCCTAGGATGGGCAGGATGGCCTTGTCCAGGGAGGGGGGGTTGAACTTCACCCCAAGTGCATTTCCCCGCTCCAGGGGTCTCCTGGATTTTGCCCCTTGCGGTTGCTGCAGTCTCTGGGATGCATGTGAGGGTCCGTTCACCCACGCTCGCACGGCGGGGCTGGGGCGAGCCCGGGATGGGGACATGTGGGACGCCGTTCGGGACAGCTCTCGTTGCACGCTGGCTCCACGTCACCGGCGCTGTCCGAGGGCACCCCACGTGCTGGGGCAGCCCAAGCCAGCACCAAAACATCCCCGTGGTGCCTGGGGAGCCATGTGCCAAGGACCCAAGGGAACACTGCGCTCCCTCCCCCCCACTCCGCACAGCCCATCACCCAGGGGTGCCGGTCCCCAGCCGCCAGCTGAGCAGCAGAGCGGTTTTTAGGCTGACCACGGACCTTCACAGAGGAACTCTGTGCAGTGGGGAGCTCCACCAGCCCAGTGGAAGAGGTCGAGAGCTCTTGGTGGAAACATGCTCTCTGTTTCTAGTCACAACAGGGACAATTTCGAGTTCCAGCTGTTGGATCTGGGTTCCCTGCGATGGATTAAGGAGCTCCCCCAGCCCGGAGGAGCATCCTCCCAGGTTGGCAGCGCAGGCTGCGGTCAGGGCTGCGTCACTCCCCTGCTTGATCGCTCGCTGGGATAAACCCCCGACACCGGCCTCTCTGGCGGCTGGGCAGCCTCAGGCTTCCAGCAGCCGGGAAGAGTCAGGAAAATCTGAGAAATGAGGCAACCAAAGCGGCTTTGCCACTTTGACCAGCAAAGAGCAGCAGGGCCCTGTGTGAGGGCACAGGGGAGACAGGTGAGTGTTAGCCCAGGGAAGGGCTGCGGCTTCAGCCTGGGTCCGGGGGCTTTGACGATGCCGATGTTCTGCCCAGGCAGACGGGATCGCAGGGTGCGCGGACGACTGCAACGCTGATTCATGGAGCTCTGTCATTAAAAACACAGCCACTGTCCTAGTCCCCGAGGATTTACTGCCGGCAGCCAGGAAATACAGCAAATGCCGGCTCCTCGCGTGGCTCACGCTGGAGGGGACAGCCGGAGCCCAGGTACAGCCCAGTGCTCAGTCCCAGACTCCCCCTTGCAGCAGCCTTGCCCAGCCGCCCTGCTCCCGCTTCCTCTCCCTTTTCTGCCCCAACATCCACGCTGAGCCCACGCTGAGTTTCCTGGGTCCCCGGCACGGCCAGCGCTGACCGGTGAGGTCTCACGTGTGTCCCAGCCTGTGATGACCCGTGGTGGAGCCCGGGCTCAGCTCAAGCCTGGCTGGGTCTGAAACGGAGGTGAGGAGCTGCTGGAGCCCCGTGGTGACAGGCAGCAAGTCAGCAGGCAGGAGCCTGCTCTCGGGGGGTGACACCGCGGGGACAGTCGAGTCATTTGGTTTCTGACACACCCCGTGTTGCTCGGCGGGGCACACCCTTTCCTCCGACGGGGAGCCCAACTCGCCTGGCCGCAGGCTCCCCGCGAGCCCTGCCCGGGTACCAGGCGGGAGGAGGGTTCCCAGGGCTGGCGGTGCCCGTCGGGCCCTCGTCTCTCTGGGCGATGGCAGCTCCTTTCTCCGCAGCGCTGCGAGCAAAACCGGGACCGTGTCTCTGCCCCGGCTTGGTGCAAGCCGCGCCGCGCTGGTCTGGGGCACGGCAGGGCGGCAGGGCTGCAGGGACCGTGCGGCTCGGTGGGGACGGGGAGGTGCGAAGTGACGCTGTGCACAGCGGCAGACTGGCACGGGGTGGAGCACGAGGCAGGGATGCAGGGCTGTCCGAGGCAGGGATGGGGGCTGCGTGGGGCAGGGATGGGGGCTGCGTGGGGCAGAGGGACAGGGATGCAGAGCTGCAGGGTGCTTGGGGAGCCCCCAGGTAAGCGGGGTGCTGCCGACGCGGGGCACTTTGCCGCTCAGCCCCAGCTCCCCGAGCGCGGCCACCCAGGCTGGGGGCCATGCGGGGCAGCCCTCAGCGCCGTCACGCCAGCCCCAGCGAGGCTCCCAGCTCCGCCGTTCCCGCACTCCATGTTTGGGCTGCGGCTGCAGCAGGGCCATAAAAGGCAGCGTGGGGAGGGCGCTGGCACGGGGCCCACGGCATCGGGGCCACCGCGCTGGGGGCGTCCCGGGGAGCTGCCGCTGGGAATTGGGGCTGGGGGCCAGGGCTGCTCCCGGGGCTGTGGGGCCACCCCATGGAGGGGATGCTCCCGGGGCTGTGGGGCCGCCCCATGGAGGGGATGCTCTGGGCCTCCCCCAGCCTGTTGCTGCCCTGCAGAACAGCCTGTGCCCCGCTGGCCCCGGGAAAGGGCCAGGCAGCCCCTGTCCCCATGGGCAGGCCCGCACCCCAGCACCCACAGGTGCCCAGGGTGCTGGGGAGCGTGTCCGGCTGGTCCTGCATGGGCACGGCCAGAGCCGCAGCCGTGCCCCGGCCGGTCACACAGCTCTGGGAAGGGGCTCGCTGACTTAGTCCCAAGTGCCCTCCCCAGGGCTGGGGAACCAGGTCTGCTCTTATCTAACGTCGTCCTTCATGGGGTGGCAGTGGCGGTCCATGGCACAGGGAGGGCGTTTGCAGCTGAGACTGACTCAGGAGGTGTTGCAGATGCCAAGACATGGGAATCGGAGGGAACAGGAGAGACTGGCATGGGCTGAAAGCACGGAAATGAAATCCAGGCTGAAGGCACACTACTAATCCATCCCGGGGGATGCTCGGGCTTGGAGGCACCTCGAAGGGGAGATGATGGGGCAGGAGCTGAGGCAGAGGGGAAGGAGCAGCAAGCTCGAGAGCTCATTACGCATCGGGGTGGCAGATCTGGTGGTGGTGAACTGCATGCAAGTGTTTTGGCTGAACTGAGCTGACGCAGGACCTTCTGTAGCACAAGCTGAGGACCAGAGCTGGGAGGTGTTCAGTAAGCTGAGGTCTAGCAGATGTGCAGTAAATGCAATCAAACCAGCCAGCTCTGGAGGGCAGTAATGGGGAAAAAAGTGGAGGCAGTGAGATTTTGGGGTGATGCTGGAGGACTCATTCCCTCCGGGGGCTTGCTCCAGCTGACCCCAGGGACGTCCTTACTGGCAGGGATTGAAACACTGATCAAAGCCTGGAGAGAACAGCAGAGATGGGCAGATAACAGACCCATCACAGAACAGTGACTAATTTATGAGGAAAGCCCAAATGTGCCGCAGCGCTGCCCGGCCAGGGTGGGGTGTGAGCCAGCCTGGAGGAATGCGAGGAAGATAAACAGTGAGAAGGAAGGGCGATTTCCCAGGTATCGGGGTGGGCACTGCCGAGCAGCAGGGCAAGGTGTGAAGGCTGGAAAGCTGGGGCCGTGCATCCGGCCGTGCTTCCAGCTGGCGAGGGGGACGGGGTGGGGGCACTCTCCCCGAATGCCATTTATTGGGGCCTTTTGAGTTGGGTTGGGCAAAGGCTGGAAGACTCTTCTGGGACAGCACTGCCGGTGCTCCCGGGCAGCGGCTGGGAAGGGCTGTGGTGGCAGCCGTGTCCTTCCTGAGCCGTGCCCCCGGTGCTCAGCTCAGGCCCCCGTCCCAGCACACCCGGCAGCTCCCTTGCCCCTGCTGCAGCTTGCAAGGGGGTTTTGGCAGTGCAGGCATGTAACACTAAGCCCAGCTGCAGCCATTTTAGACCTGGCATTGCACAAAGCAAAGTAAATCCCTGTTAACGGCACTTCCCCGCGCCCCACGCGCGGCTGCCGCAGGGGTCTGGGGGCTGCAGCCCCGGGGCCGGCAGGTGCAGGTGGACCCACTGCCTGCGCCCGCTCAGCCCCGTGCTACAGAGGACACGGGGCTGATTCATCTCTCGCCTTGGCTTCTGCTTACGTACGCTCACACTCTTCATCCCCTGCCTGAACGGCTAAATTAAGCCCAGCAACAATGGGCCATCGATTATCCCATTATATTTCCATCGGGCCTGACTTCACAGCTGGCTCCTGGAGGGGCAGCACACGTGGCCTTGGCAGGGGCTCGGTGCAAACAGCCCCTTGCTGAGTTCTGCTCTCCAGAGCCCTGAGCCTGATGTGCAGGCGCCCCAGTAACGCCGGGTCCACGGCCCCGCATCAGCCGCTGCCCCGTCCTCCGGCAGGACGGCGCGGCAGAACCCATACGCCGGTGGCGGTGCACCTGCAAGGGAAACGGCCCCTGTTTCGGGGGAACCTCCCCATCCCCGCAGGGCTCTGGGGCCGTCCCAGCTCTGGCAAGCTCTGGGCTTGCTCCAGCCGTTTGCGTGGGCCTGGGGGCCGTGTCCTCTCTGCCCCCTGCTTTCTGCGGGGCTGTATACCCTCCCAGCTCCCCCTTCTCCTCTCGTTGCTTCCCCCTGGCCAGCCATGGCAGAAGCACTTCATCTCATGTGTGTTGCCTGTGAAGCCCAGGAGAAACCAGTGATGGGCTCCCATGGGCCCCCTCATCCCATTCCATCCCGTCCCATCCCGTGCAGGGGAACAGCCCCAGGAGCACCAAGTCTCCACTGGCCATTTCTTCCTGTGTCACCAATTTCAGCCTTGCTTGTTCTGAGTTTTTATTACCCAAACGGCTGATGAGTGATTTTTCAAGAACAGAAAGGTCAGCACGTGCAGACCCTCATCAGCTGCCCCGCGGTGCCCACCCTCCTGGCAGGGCTCCGGCTCGGCTCTGCCCCGCACCTCCATGATGCCCGTGAGCATCCAGGTGCCACGGAGCATCCTTCCAGCGGCAATTTGCAGGAGAAGGGCTGCGTCAGGCCGTGTTCGTGGCAGCAAGGAGAGGGGTGGGCACCCCGGGATGGTCCTGGGCGACCAGGGCAGTGCCGTGTGGGGTGGCAGCCCAGGGAGGGCCCCCAGTCTGCTCCCTGCGCGGAGCCGAGTCGGTCGCCCGCTCCTTGTGTGCTGCTCCTGCTCGCAGGGGGAGCTCCGAAGAAGCACAGCAGAGAGGTGACGGTGACTCTGCTGTGTCTGTACAGGGATGCTTCGCCTGCAGATCTCCTACCTGCGTCAGCAGCTGAATTCCCTGGTCTCATTCCCTGCTCTGGCAGCTCTTTAACCCTTTCCTCCCAGCAGCTGCGCTGCGAGGAGACACGGCTGAGCACGCAGGCTTCTTGGAGCTTGCATCACGGTGGCTGTGACCCTCTGGCTGCAGGCTGGCTGCGGCAGCTGGGCCTGACCCGCTTCCCACACGCCTGCGGGAGGGGACGCAGCATTTTCCAGCTTGGGGAAGCTGCTCTGCGCCCTGCTTGGTGCCAGCTCTCCTGCAGCCTCTGTGTGGCACCTCTTTCCCAGCCTGGTCCCGCCCGTACCACATCCCTGCACACCCTCGGCGGTGCTGCCGACCCGAGCCGGGGCTGGGTGCTGCCGTGGTGCGGGGCTGTGCCGGGGGCCGGGGCGAGCTCTCCCCGCTGGCCCCGATCCCTGGGGAGAGCCAGCAGCGCGGCGGCTGCTGCTCACCGAGCACCTTCCCAGGGCTCGCTGCTGCAGCGCCGGCGTTGGGGCAGATTTATCACCTTGGCAGAAGGCCTAAAGGCCAGCTGGTGTTTGGGCTGTTTCCAGGGTTCCCAGTCACCGCTGGAAGTTTTTCAGTGCCCACCCTCCTGTGCAATATGTGGGAATTGGGTTCCTGGAACCGGGACCTGGCTGCTGGAGCCGATTAGGGCCAGGCAGCCCTCCCGGCGGGTGCCCTTGCTCCCCAGCACGAGCAGTGCCAAAGGCTTCTCTGCCTTCATCCGCAGCATGGGCTCTGCCCGGTGCCGAGGGCTCGGGGTCACACTGGGGGTTGGGATCACTCTGCCGGGGTCTTTGCCGTGTCCCCACAACACCTGGGCTCCGGCAGGGCCCCCCGTGCCTCCCCTGCACCCCGGGGTGCAGCGAGCCGGAGGGAAGGGTGGCTTGGTGCTGACGGGAGGCTGCTGGGCTTTGGAGGGGATGGTGGCTTTAGCATCCCTGGCATGCCTCGAAGCGCAGGAGGAAAGAGCTGTGGAAATGCAAGTGGCTGCAGACCTGGCCAGCATCGCCGCTGCAGAGCCCCGAGCGTGCGGGCTGGCTGGGACAGGCTGTTTTGGGGCTTGTGAAGAGCATCGTGGTGGCCAAGGGACAGGATTCGAGGGCTGTGCCCACAGTGGGTTGTGGTCCCTGGACAAAGTGGGGTCGCTGGGGCTGGCAGCTGGTGGGGCCGAGTCTCGAGGGGGGACGCACGCGTTGGGAGCCTGGTCGCCCATACGGCCCAGGCTCCACGTTGCGCAAGGAGCTGTTTGCAGGATCTCCAGGTGTTTCAGCAACACTGCTCTGCCTCCCCCCAGGAGCCGGGAAGAGCTGGAGGTATTGCAGGAGCAGAAGCCAGGGGAGGCCTGTTGTGTATGTTGTGTATAAACACCAACTCGCACGCCGAAGAGCCAGCAGCTCCGCCGGGGCTCAGCCAGGGTGGGGAGGAGACCAGCAGTGAGAGCGGGTGCTGTGGGACGGCAGCAGGGCTCAGCGGGGCTCTTCCTAGCGCTGCTCCTGGGACGGTCGGTTTAGATTTTAGATTTTTTAGACTATTTTTCTGCGTTGCATAAGCCTGTGAAAGGCAAGATACAATCTTGGCTCAGCACAGGCAGGACACAGCAAACCCCCTCCCCAGCCCTGCGTGTCTCTGCGGGACGCTGACCTCTCCAACACGTGAAGGCACCTGAGAAACCTCCGGAGAGCAGAGGACTTTGGTGGACGCCCACCGCCCAGCCACGGCGGCTGAGCCACCTCCCCAGCCGCCTCTGCCACCGCCAAGGTTAGTCAAACACCAGCCGCAGACAGAAGCAGCTTAACTTGTTTGTGGTTCCTGAAAGACAAACCCAAGCCAAACAAAATCAAAAATCCCAGGAAGAGTCTTTAGGCTGCTCCTTCTCCAGGTCCCTGCTGCTGCTTTGCCACACGAAGCAGGAGCTTTGGCAGGGACTGAACTTGCAGCTGGCTGAATTCGGAGGGACCCGGTGTATCTGGGCATGGTGGAAGGTCAGGGGTGGCTGGAAAATGTCTTCCAGTTGGCAAAAAGCACCAATAAAAGTGCCAGCTGACACCAGGTCCCTTTTACTGGATTGCCTGAGCTGTCACCATGCTCGCTCCGGTGTTTTTGGAGCATGCCTGGCGTCACTGGGTCAGCTGGGGGCCCCAGGAGACAGGGACGGCTCCGTGCATCCAGCCGGGCTCCAGACAGACCCGAGTCCCTTAATGGCAATTTTCCTTTGTCGAGAAGACCTCGCACAAGGACAGCCGCTTGGTTAATTCTGCTTAAAAAATGCACTTGTAGTAGAGTTGCTATTATCTCGTTGGGGTGCATCTCCAACCCGCCGAGTCCAGCAAAACACAGGAGGGCATTTCGTGGTGCAGCCAGAGCAACAACGGGGTGCAGCAGGTCCCAGTGTGAAAACAAATCCTAACCTGGGTGTTCACGCTTATATGTTGTGGCCCTGGGGATGGCCCCAGGGACTTTAACAGGAGGATGCATTTTGATTTCGCTTTGGTTTTCTGCTTTTTGTACCGCTGCACCATGGTGCAGTGGTACATTTATTTATTTATTTGCAGAGATGCCAGCCTGCTGAACAGAACAGAGAGAGCTTGCAAGGGGAAATAGAGGGAAAAAAACCCAACTCCCTTTGATATTCCCTTCCCATGAGACCGGCTGGGGCTTTGTTTTAAAGGTGAGCTGCAGAACATCAGTTTAAATGACAGCAGCTTGCAGACAATGATGGGTTTGGAAACAAACCACCAAAGCCAAGATGGTGGGCAGGGATCCCCCTGCTTCCCAGGGGCTGGGGGCTCAGCCCAGCCTTCCAAGGGAGGGAGAAGGGGCTGGGGCCAGTCCCTGCCCTGGGGACGGCTCGTCCTGACGCCACGGGCGAGAGCCCGGCGTAGCCCCTGCTTCCCTCTCCAAGCCCTGGCCGGCTGCTGGAGTGCTCAAAGGCTTCCAGGGCCAAAATCCGCTCTCTGGAGAAATTCGCCAGCACTGACTATTTCTATCAGCTGTATTCCCTTTACCAGTTTCAAGCATAACATTTATTCTAACTACCCCCGGGTTGAAGCACAAGGGTGGCATTTGCCCCCCCAGGACCGGTGAGGGATGTGACAGCGAAGCTGGCCCATGGCTGCTGCCCCAGCCCAGGAACCCAGCCCCGACAAGGAAAGCCCAGCAGGTCGCCTTCAGCAAGTGACCCAGGCGAGAGCTCGGTGCACTCAAGCACCTTGCCCCAAAACCAAACCAGCCTGTTGGGTTCATTACCAAGACTTGCCTCATGACAACATTACCCAAATATTTTCTTATTAAAACCAGCAGCATCCAAACACACACCACTCTCCGCCTGGCAGGTGAATGTGCTCTCACAAAACCGGGCTGGAGAAGCCTCTCCAAACCACGGGATCTTCAGATAGTTCTTAAAATAGAAATGGTGTCTAGCTCGCTGGCAGACAGTGAGGAGCCCAGGGCTGAGCGACATGGCACCCCGGGGTGCTCTGCCCCGCCGTGAGCCCCGGCTCTGCCCTGGCACCCACCGCAGCCGCTGCGGCGTCCCCTTGCCCTGCGATGAACCGGCGTGGCTGCGTGGGGAGGGCAGTCGCTGTCCTGTAGACCTCGTGCTGCCAGAAAGGAGTCCTATAGGCACATCAAAGCAAATGGCTGTAGACAGGTTCAGCAGATCAAATATTTTTAAACTGAAAATTTTGGCCTTTTTTTAACCCGTTTGAGGCTGGCCCTGTGGACATGAGCAGTCACGGAGTTCCTGCTGCACGCTCAGACACTAGATTTCAACAGTTAAGGTACCACACATACCACTTGACCACTGCAAGTTCCAGGCTACAGCATCAAAATTGCCTAAAAATTGTTTTCTGAAGGCAGAAACCCTACGAAATGTGAGGAAGAGCCCGATTCCCTGGCGGAACACCTCAGGGGATCACGCTTGCACCCTGCTCAGCTTCCTTCTGCCCCAGGTGAGATCAGCTGGGGAGGGGGAGCCGCAGGCAGAGACCACCAAAGCAACAGCAGGGCATGGTGACCGGGAGCAGCAGCGATGGCCAGCGGCTGCGAGGCGTGGGCAGAAGACAAGCTCTGGAAAGATCCTGCTTTTTCCTTAGAAAACTTCAGTCTGGGGCGGGGGAAAGTGAACCAGGACCTCACGCAGCCACCGCAAGGGATGTGGGACACGGTAAAAAGCTCAGCTGGGCAGCAGGCACGGCCCGAAGGGAGGCCAGAGGCCAGAGCTCAGCTCTGTGACCTGGAGAGGTTTTGAAGCAGTGGAGCCCGGACCTTCACAGCAGAACTATTTTTCAAAGCCCTTTTTAAGCTCAAACTAAGAGAGAGTTGCCTTTCATAACTAGAAGAAGAAATGAACTCCATTCAAAGAGCAGCGATTTTTGGGTACTTGGATGATGCTGAAGCTCTTGGCTGAAGCACAGACTGCAATAAAATTGGCCACAAAAATATTTAAGGAGCTTCCTCTAAATTTCCAGCCTTGCAGTTACAGCAACCTGGTTCTGGAGCAGCCTATGGGGAGAGGGGAAAGGGGGGGACCCGGCGGCTTTTGGGGTGCGACTCCGTTTGGGAAAGGGCTGGGCACGGGGCTGCGGCACGCGCTGCCGGAGGGCGCTTTCCCACCGGTGCTCCGGTGGCCCTGGGATGGGCAGCACCAGCCCGGCCGCTCACAAGGGAGCTCCTCGTCGCAGCGTCACCGACAGCCCCGCCGCAAGTCCAAGCCGGCGCCACCGGCATGGCTTCTGCTGGGGGCTCCCCCCAGCCTCGGCTTTTCTTCCCAGGTGGTGTGAAACCTCATCGTGCCTTTTGTTTCTAAATGTTTAAATGAGAGAAGAAAGGCGTGCGGAGCCTTCCCTGAAGCGCTGAGCACAAGCAGGGCAGGGCTGGGCCAGCGCGCTGGAGCGGGATGTGACCATGAACTACAGCCGGCCAGACTGGTCTATTTTTATGACCCAAGCGGAGAGACATGGGGATTAATCAGCCAGCCCGCGGGGGACAAGCTAAGTTGGGTTTTAAATTCTTTGGTGCCTGTAATAACTCAGGTGAGTCTCTTTGTTCTTGTGAACTGTAATTTTTCATTTGACAGACAGCGTCCCTTGAACACAACAGCCAAACAGCCACGTCCAAACACACCCCGTACCCGGGAAGCGAGACCAAGCTAACCCAGCTGCCTCTTTGCTCCAGTTCACAAATGCAAATTTTCCCCCAGCGCAGGAGACTCCAGCAGCGGTTTGGCTGAACATCGCTGCTCCGCGCCCGGCGCCGCTCCAGGGGCCTCGGCCACCTGCACGCTTAACGCTCGATGCCGGGGTCAAACGAAGCCGTTTCATCGATCCCTCCCGTGCGCCCACGCGTGGGCGGCTGGCTGCCTCCTCCCGGCCCCGGGACGGCGCGGGGCAGGACCCCCCTCTCCCCGTGCCCAACAGCAGCCCAGGCATCGCGGGACGGGATGTGGGCTGGCACGGCCGGGTCCCCGTGCCGGGAGGTGTCGGGCTGCGTGGCTCACACCGGTCTCCTTGGCTTTCCAGATGCAGGCGATCGGGTTCCCCGCTGGGATTACGAAGCGTAGTGTTACCGCTGCCAGGAGCGAGGACTCAGTTTTCTTTTTTTCCTGCTCGCCCTGCTCCCCTTCCCCCCGGCACCAGGAGGCAGAAGGATGTGTCAGCTCAAGGCTGAGTCTAAAGAGGCTTATGCTGACTATTTACCTTTGCAAGGGTCTATTTTTGGCTGCTCAGCTGCAGCTAATTCAATGAACAGGGCAGCGATTCAGGAGAGAAGCCACATGAGGGTCATTGTTTCTAGGATCCACTTTACTACTTTGCAAGGGCCAGAAGCCTTGCTTCTTTTTTGTTCCTTGTTTTTTTTCAGATGGCGGAGTGTCACAAAGGAAAAGGGATCCTGGGGACAGGTCAGAAGGACATCGGAAACCCGCTGCCCTGTCCAATGCTTGACTTGTTGCCTGCCTTTCACTACAGAGGAATCCCAAGGTTGCTCCTGACCCTACCCCTGTTGCTGCCAGAGGGCTCCAGGTTGGCTCCACGCACCTTCCTGTCCCCACACACACCTTCCACCCAAAACAAGCTCGGAAGTTTGTGGATATCCTGTGTGAATTTAATAATGGCACTGGGAGTTAATGAACAGGCTGAGACTGGAATCGAGTCACCTGGGACCGCTGCTGGTAAACAGGGAGCAGCCGGGTTATCAGCTCCGTCTCCGTATTTCTCTGACTATTGCAAAGTGGAGTTCAGCGTATGACAGGAGCTCGGGGAGCTCCCGATGGCGAGCACAAGGGCTGCTGCTGTAGAAAGACACCTGAAATCTGCTGGCAGTGGGACCCGCAGGGGACAGCAGGCACGGGAGAGCTGGCCGAGGGGCGGCAGGCACGCTGGTCCCGGCGATGCGCTCCCACGCAGCTGAGCACCGCTTCAAAGAGAAAAAACAGCTTTTCCCACATGCTGGAAAACCACAGAGCTGAGTCTTCAACTAAAGAAATCCTGAGTGATTTCCACACTGCTGAATGACATTTTAATAGTGGAAAAATAATGCTAAAAATTATCTACTTCATCTCTTCTTATTGTCTTTTACTGGCTGGGAACGACTGCTGCAGCAAAACCAGCTCCGGATCTTCTGGTCGGTGTTTGCTGGTGCCGCCCAGCCCGCTGCAAGCAGCCAAGGTGGGGTCTGCCCGCCCCGTGCCCGGCGCGCAGAGCCCGGCAGAGCTGCCCACGTGCCGGCCGCTCCTCGCGCAGCGCTCCCGGGGAGGCACCCGCCTGCTTTGGCGCTGACAGATGAGCCACGGTGGTGCGAAGGCCTCGTGGTGATGCCCGTCCCGCGCGAGGAGGCAGGTGGCAGCAGGCGGTGCCCGGCTCCTGCTGTCCCCACGGGGAGCTGGTGCCTGCCCGCGTGCCACCGAGCCGTTCCGCAGGAAGATGCTTCTGGTGTTTTCTGACGTGGTTTTTCTGACCCTAATTCAGCCACCGCCACTTAGAGCTTAGATGAATATATCGAGCGTTGCCACACGTCCCCAGGCTGAAATCAGCAGAGCCTGGGGAGAGCAACGCAGGCCCCGCACCCAGCGTGTCTCTTTGTACTGATGCAAAAGGACCGGCTCAAGGACCGGACGGTGTCTGGCCAAGTGCTGTCCCCCGACTATAAGGTACAACACCCAGCCTGTACAGCAACGTCTCACACAAATGCCTCGCACAAACTTTTATTATTCACTGAAACATCACAAATCTCGAAGAACTCCCCGCTTCACAGCAAAGCGGCCACCAGCCCTTATGCGAGGTGTCACCTCCTACAACCCCAGCACGCACCTGCAGCCTTGCAGCCTCGGTACCTCTCGAAGCCGGGCTATTTTGGAGGTGTGCGATACCGCAGTAGGTTTCACCATTGCTCTCATCAAGGGGAAGGTTTTCATCCTCTGAATTAAAGGCACACAGATCAGGAGCCAAACTGCCCTTCTGCCACACAACAGCCACTCTTTGGCGTGGTGCCTGCATAGGGTCAAGTCTTCCCCCTACGAACGCAGCGTTCACTTGGTTTGTGTGGGTTTCACACAAAGCATCCCAGTTGCCGGCCTCACTTCCCAGCAGGTATGGGGCACGTGGGCTCCGGAACAGGCTGTGGGTAAGGCCTTGCAGAAAGATTTTTAGATAAATTTGCTTGTCAGATGCAGGTACCCGCCACAGCACTACGCACAAGGATACGGGGTTTTCCACACGTGCTGTTAACAGGACAAACATGCCTGATAGGCAAAGCTGAAAAGTGAGCACGGACTTCGCACCCCGCCAGACCAAGACACAGTTGAATAAGAGAAGCAGCGTGGTTGAAGTGAGAGGGAGCAAGACAACCAGGAAAGGCTGCAAGACTTCATACGCCATGCAGAGGGATGCAGCAAAGCCGGTGCAGCCCCCTGTCACCTCGTCTCCTTTTTCTTTCTTACAAGGAAACTATTCCTCCGGCTCTGTTTGGCACAAACGCTGGCTCAGGACACACCTTCGGATGCCACTGAATTTGGTACGGACATTTGGCAACACGGCTGTGCTCAAGGCCCCAGCTCCACTTCTAGTTGGCAAATTTTACAGAAGACAAGAGGAGAAACATGCTGGCCTTTCAAAAATACTTCAAGGGAAACCCTTATCAGAGACGGGGCTCAGCAAAAATGATGGCAACGAACCAAGTTTCATTTTCACTTTGGGATGGGGAAGAGGGTGCACTACTGGCACCAGCTGAAGAGCCTACAGCCCTCTTGGAGTGTATGTGCTACAGCCTATGGCAAAGCCAGGTAAGGATAGTAAATATTCAGTAATTGAGGAGAGCCAAAGGAAACACATTGGGAAACATACTGGAAACAACAGACTTCCATAAACAAGTGTCTAAAGTGTAGCTGTCAGCATAAAGAAACAGCTTTGCTGAAATGTCACATAGAAGTAAACTTTGAAAGGTGTCTATGAAATACCCTGTCTACAGAAAAGCAGCGCTTGTAGACCTGTGGCTGTACACTTTCTGTACAAATGGAAAAAAAAAATCATGCCAGCCAGTATACCACATAAAAAAAGAAAAGGCGAGCGACAAGACCTTTAGGTGACCAGTTCTTCCTTGCCAACAAAGCAGACACCTTCCCTGCAATCCCAATAGTCTGCAGTTTTATTTTTGGCAGATTATAATTAAAATGGTCTTTATGGCTTTAGAGAGAAGCCACTAAGCTGCATGTTTTGGTTGAAGCAGAGAGTGCGTGTGTGGTATGCTCTGGATGAAGGGACATCGCAGAGAGCGGTCTTGCCACAGCTCTGCTCCTTCCACCTGACCCACAAACGCTGCTGGTTGTACTTGGCTCTCTTTAGTGTTCTCATTTCTCATCAGCAAGTAACAAAATTCTGGTTGCTAACCAGTCCAATCCCAGAGGCAGAATAAAAAGTCCTTGTAAAGACCTAGAAAAGCTTCATGTTTCTAACAAAATTAAATCCAAACACGTGCAAACATTGTTCCTGGCTTGATGCATTTTGTTCAGGTTCCACCACCAGTGCACCGGAATTTGCTTTCCCTGTAGAGTGATTTCATTCCTCGTCCATTCTCCACCTTTCAGTCTTCTCAGGAGTCTTGACGAGCTCTCCCTCCATTTTTGTCTTCTACATTTTTTTCCATGCACATCCTTCCTGCCCTTCCCTCTTCCGCTGTCACACCCTGTTCCTCTACAGCTATTTTCGGAAAGCAAAGACGTCCCGTGTTTTCAAGCCTCTCTTGCCTTCGCTTCCTGGTTTAGGAGAAGACACTTCTGCCAGTCCCCCATACGGGCAGCTCTCGGACTCCGGGTGATGGCCAGAGCACTCCACAGCGGGGATGAAGCCACTGTCCCACATTCCTGTCCCACACAGCTTGCACAGGTCATGCAGGCTGCAGGGGATGCGGGGTAACAGGTGGAACTGATAGAGCAGGCTCCTCGCCTAGAGGGGAGAGAGAGACAACGGTCATTCGCTCCTCACCAGAGGACGAACACGGAGAGCAGAGGTAGCCCGTGGCCTCCCGTCCCCTCCTCCCGTGTAGCGACCTTAGAAGAGTCAAAGCCTCAGCAAAGGAGCATCCCTCCTGAACACAAACCTGAAGGCTAAACGAGGCACTGGGGACGCTGCCAGGTCGCAGGAGCTGCCGCACGCTGCGGCACATCCCACGGCCTGCAGTCACTCCCAGCCCGAGATGGACTGGGGACCGTGGCACGAAGACGAACAGCTCTGTCTGCCGTTTCCCCTCAGTATGTGCAAGGGTTATCCCAACCATACCGTTACCTCCTAAGCACTCTACAACTACCTCTTATTTCTGCAAAACTTGTTTGCAGGCAAACAGCAGCATCCTACCCTGCCAGGCTCCAGACAAGCAGGGGGATACAGCAGATGTGGAAGATGAAGCATCAGTCCCCGATTTTCTCAACGCTGTGACTCATCTCTTGGACCTGAGACTCAGCCCACATCAACACATGGGCATTTACCTTCCTGAGTACAAGCTCTCCGTTCATGTGCATAGCCAGGTTGCCGAAATGCAGCAGCATCTGGTCAGTGGCCAGCTGTTGTTCAATGACGTCATCCCCATAAATCACCACGATGGCCACGCAGATAAAGAGGTGGAAATAATCAGTCTGCAATGAGAAAACAGGGGCTGGAGTACAGCAGGTGGAGGCAGAGGTCTGACTTAACCTCCCCACCCTCCACAAGCATGTCCTCAGCAGAGATTTTGTGCTCCTTCCAGTTTTGCCAAGTGATATTCAGAAAGTGAGTTATTGGTGAATTCTGAATCACAGCTGAGACAAAGTCTCTTGCCTTTACAGCACGTCAGCAAGGTTTGGACCACAGCTTTCAAAGCACACTAGTGATTTTTGGGAAGATGTTTTCCAGCTGTGTAAGAGAAGTCTGAACTTCAGAACTGGATGTTCAGCACTTTCTGAAAAACCTCCTTTTGAAGCCTGGACATCCTCAAGTAGGAGAGGCAGGTGTCCATCCTCCTTGATACATAGGTAAACTTCTTTGATAGTTATAGACCCTCTGTAACACCTACTTATTTTGGATACCTTGCTACTCAGACCCTTTCAGGAAATTCTGCAACGCTTGCCGAGACGGTGAGGATTCAGCAAAGGACACACTGCCGCCCAGCGCGCGCTGTGCCCCTCTCCAGCTCTCTAACCTGATAGTGAGCCCAGCACGCTTCCCACATGCGCAAAGCCTCAGCATCTGGAAATTCACGTTTAAAACAGAGGAGGATCCAACGGTGACAGAAAAGCATCTGCAGGCCATCCTCTCCCAAGGAAGCAAGGTGCTGGTAGAAGCGTGGGTGCATGAGCCGTAGCAGCTCTCGCAGGTACATCTGGAAAAGATGCTCTGAGCTGAGCCACTGCCTCGTGCACAAGGATCCGCGCCGCCCTCACCCGCCATCCCGGGGAGCCCCCACCGCATGCCAGACCTGGGATCCCGCAGAGCTGGCCACAGTTCTCTTCTCTCGCAACAAGCTCCAGCTTTACGGCCTGTTTATTACAGCACAGCCAGGAGCACGCTTGGATCTATCATTAAAGGCCAGAGCTTATAGGCCACGGCAGCTATTTCACAAGGAAGGACGGAGGGTGAAAAGAAAATCTCATGACAGCCACATTGTGAAAAGAAAAAAGGGGAGAGATTCAGGCTGAGGAAAGCGGCTAGAGCCGTAGAAACTAGAGAAAAGAAAGGACATAGCTATCTCTGGCAATATTTCATTTCAGTAGAGGCCAAGCAATATGGAAGTGATTTTGGAAAGCCTGACTATACAGGCACATTACAGTGCATAAATCTGTACATTAACTAACTGCACCTCACCGGCAGCCTCCCATGGGGTTTCCACCACAAGTTTACCACTTCAAATTGGTGCCATCATGACCTGGACAGGATTGTTCAGGTTTAGAATGGATTTTTCAGGATCTTAACCAGAAAACAACTGACATTCACATTAAAACCTAAAAAGTTCCCATTTTTAAACAAGTTCACCTTATTTTAAGAAACTCTGTCCAATATAGAAGGCTTTTCATTTGGAGATAATTTTTAAAATCTATTAAAAATATTAAGACCTTAAAAAAAAAATACAAAGAAGAGGACTGCAGCTCAATCAACTCTTCTGCCTCATTCACACCAAATGCCCCAGAATCAGGACAAAAATGGTCCAGTGAGTCTTCACTGCCTGAGAGAAGTGCGAAGACAAAGCGAGCAGCATCCTAAATACATTTGATCATAAAAGATTCCTTGAATCAGCACCCTTTAGCATAGCTAAAGGTAACGTTACTCTGACAATTTATTGGCTATAACTGCCTCTGGAGTGCCCAAATCACCCAGGATCAATTTTATCCATCAGGTATTTTGTGGCTTTGGAGTGTGATTTGGCATGCTGGAACCCAACAGCCCAGGAAACTGCTTTATAGCATTCTTCTGTGTTGACTGGGGAGAGGAGAAGGTAAAGACAGGGCTAAAGGGAGCTCAGCATTCAGCCTCACCAGCTGTTTCTCCATATCCTCATCCCGGGGTGAGCTGATGAAGATCGTGTTCTGCATCAATCCTACAAAGCACCAGAAAGTATCCGACTCATCTAGGACCTCTGCCAGGAGTGGGGCAACCAGGTCGGACATCCCCTGGGAGTATCCAATTGTTGGGTTAAATACTGCATAGTTCAGCAAGATCCTCCTGGAGAAGAGATGCAAATGGAGAGGTGAGACTCGGAGAGGGCACGTCACAGCTGAGCGCAGCGCCCTTTCCCTTCTGCCCCAACTCCCACCACACAGGCTGAGTCAGGCAAAGTGCAGAAGAGCAATGGATCATTCCTGCCATCTAAAAGATTCACTTGCAATTGCACCCGGAGGCTTGTGAACTTCTGAGCACCTGTACAGCATGTTGCATCCCACAGAATCGCTTTCCCTAAAAGGACTACATCTAGAAGCGTAACAAAGATACGCTAACACTGTACCTAACTGAAAGTCTCATTTCTTAGGATTACAACATTTTGCATCAACCCAAAGAGGCTCCTGGATGGACAAGAAGAACTCTGAACAGCACGCAGCAGCCTGAGACAATGGGCTTGAACAGAACCCCTTAGGCTCCTGTTTTCCAACTGCAGGCCAGCCCACTGGCAGCAGTGCAGTAGGAACAAGCAACACAGTTCATCTCAGGCACAAAGACACACGACCCTACTGTAAGGGGCTTTAACACATACAGATAAGCCCCGCCCCAGTGAAATAAACTCCAGGAGAAGGTTTTGCATACACAGACACAAAATATAAAAAGAAAATGAGAATTTAAAAAGACTAAGAGGACAGAAATGAAGGGCCCACGGGAAAGGAGAGATGATGAGGCTCCAAGCCATACTGTTAGACGAAATCCAACTGTTTTGTAGGCGCACATTTACAAGTCACACACCCATGAAGCAGACTCTGGTGTGCTTGTCCTCGACCCCATCAGGAGAACCACAGCCCCAACAACTGCCCACAACCCCGCTGCAGCACCCATGACCCTCCCATAGCCACAGAAGGCTCACACCTCTTCTGTGCCTATGTATGCAGGGAAGCTAGGTGATGGGAGCAGGGTTAGTATATCAAGAAGTAAATGGCTAAAGCAGCAGTGAAAGCACTGGGGAGGAAGTCCTTCTTTTTGTGTCACTTGGTACCAGTCACCGTATGCACGGTGCTCTTCAGCATTCCCAAGGCAGCGACCTAGGCAGCCTGGGCCGGGAGGCTTACCGAGGTTTCTATACATTCAGGAGGACACGTTGTTCAGGACACTAGAATCAGACACTTCACCTCATAGTTTCCACATTTGGGTTGTCCTCCCCTCGAAAGAACTGGTTGCTGCGGTCAGTCCTCACAACATCTTTATCTACCGTGAACTGTACTTTACGCCAAAAATCCTTCTGTTCATCTGGAGTCATCGAAAGCCTGAAAATTGAGCAGCAACAGGAGTGCGTTGCCAAGAGAGGAATATGATTGCCACAAGGAACAAAAAGCCTTATTTCAGCTTTAGTTTTCAGAGAAAAACAATTCCTGCACAGAGTTGTCTCATCACTTGAAAAACAGACAAGCAGGTCTGTTCAGAACAGCAGATTTTCTGTCCAAACGGATTACTAGAAGGAGCCTCCTGGGTTATAAATGGGGTGATACCATGTGTTTTCTGCGATAAACTCCACTTCAGAAGCAGTCGGACTCTGCTCTCCACTGCTCCTTGTGGGTGGCACACCAGAACCCACCACACTGTTTTGATTATCTCCTAATTAATAATACTACTGTCCCTCTCCGGCTTAAGTGTACCCACACCTAATTTACAACATACAGTTCTTGCAGTAATAACTTCCTCGAATTAGATATCCCTTTTTCTTCCCTATTTTTACAACCAGATATATTTACAAAGAAATACAAGATCTTGTTTTCACCTTCAGTGTTCTAAACCAAGCACGCTAAGCTTGTAGTCTTGCCTGTGAGATAAGCTTCCCTATGCGGTACTGACGAGCCTGTTTCAAGACCCCAAGTAAGACAGTCGTTGAGCTATATGGTATTAGCACCAGACCCTCAAGAGGTCAGCTGTGCCTGATACACCTCCTTTACCATCCCTCTCACTTCTCTACTCCAATCCGCTTCTCCTGAGGCGAAGGAGGCACAGACTCCGTACGTCACCAGCGGTATTACAGGCCTGAGGAGAGATGAGCAGCAGAGGATGAAGCTGGTCTGTTACCTTTTCTCCTGGATCTCGAAGTACTCTTTCCTCTTCTGCAGTCTCAGTGCCTCCCTCTCTTCAGAGGTGGACTCGTAGCTGTAGTAGTGCAGCAGGAAGGGCCACACCTCCCCACGGATGGAAATATCAATCCCACCAAAGAAAATGGCCTGGAAGAAGGAGCAAAAGTTATGACTGGTACAGTTTTAACATTCCCAAAAACAGCAACAAGAAACTGCCCGCTACTATGCTTTGGTGGCTTTGCAGTTCTTTCCTGACAAGTGACGCCTTGATTCAAGCTCCTGCAATTTGCACATGTTTAGAGGGAAAGTGCTGGCCTTCTATTCCCAGACAAGACACAAATCGGGCTCATTTCAATGTCAATAACCCCCCCTGGAGAGGCTCTATGATTAACGTGTCGTTCTCATGTCACGGCTTAATCCCCAATCTTGGAGACACTGCATTTCACTGCAAACTTCTCTCTCAGGACCTGGACCCAGTGCTCCCCCACAAGTCCTGCATTATTTCATACAGCAATCTCAATTTTTCTTTCTCTGATTTGTTCACACTGCATTTTGCAAACACGTCTAGCACCAGACACTTTGGTTTACTCATTCCAACCAGCAGCAGAAGCCGGGCAGCTCGCCCTCCTCGGTCAGAGAGATGCTCTACCATCCTGCCTGCAGCAGACTCATCTGCAGTCCCAGCAAGACCTCCAGCCAAGCCCTACACGCCAGTCTTTATACTCTCCGACGCCCAGTTCTTGCCCCCAGCATGAAAGCAAACTCTTGCAGCTTCCACCTGGGGACTCGCACTCTGCGCAGGAGAGAAAGGATCGAAACCGCAGCAGCCAGCCCTCTCACCTTCTGCAGCTTGTACTCCTCTTCCACCTGTCCGGATTCGTTGAGGTGATGGAGCCAGGCAGACACATCAAGACGCTTGTACGTGTTCTCCTCCGGGTGGGTTTCTGAGGAGGGCAGCTTGGGACGGCGGATAGAGAACTGCATACATGTTTTCTCATCAGTAAGCTGCTGAACGGGGGAAAACAAAACAAAAAACTGGAGGTAGGAGCCAGAGATAGCAGCAGAGTATGAAACCCAGCAGTTTTCAGAGCAGGAAAACCTTTTTGCATGGTTCGCGTAGGATTAAGCACTGAGGCGCTGCACTTGGGGAGGTTTTTTTTTAAAATTCCAACCATTACAATAGCAAGAGTGATTAGAATAATTAAAAATCTGAGTACCACAAAACAGCTTCGTCTTAAAAAAAAATTGTTTCCATTCCTCCCCCAATCTTATCCCTGACCTGAAACTGAATTAATGCTGCTTACAGCAAAACTTCACCCTGCCAGGAATGCCTGCAATAAATTACATATGATTGGCCATATACAAAGGGATTGCTGTTAGGCAAGCAGGGAACTGCACTGCCAGGCTCTCTAAGGGCACTCATGATCCCAGTGCAAGACTGCAGCTGACATTTAATTTAAAAATCAAAGGTTGTTCAATGCAAAAAGTGAGCCCATGCGACCATAATAAGAAAAGCAGCAGGGGGCTCTGTGGGAAGGATGGAAATTTAAAAATCACTGTTTCTAATAAGCACATACAGTATCTTAAACAGATAATTAAAGAGCTCTTATCACATTTGTATGTAGATTGAACAAAATATGGCAAGATGCCTTGTCAAAACATTTTCCAGTGCAGTGTGCTACGCTTCACAAAATGGATGAAAGACTCTGACAGAATTTCAGACCTACCACTGCAGATTTCCCAGCCACCTTACATGCCTAAAGCATAGTGCTGACCTGTCGGGTCTAGCAAAATAACTACTTAAGCAAGTCTTCGGGATTATCTTCCCCCATATTCCACAGGCAGAACAGGAATGGATGGGGATAAGCAAGGATAAAACAGAGACCTCGCGTCCGACTCACAGTTGCATCCTGAACAACATCCAACACACTGTAGCTTTCTGCCTGACTTGGTGACATGAACTCATAGCTTCACTCCTCCAACACACTCCCCTGGCTCAAAACCTAAGTGTGAAACATCTGCTGGAAAAACCCTCTTTGCCCCATGAGCCTTGCTCAGGTACCTGGTCCTTGAGATGGGTCTCTGTGCAGTACTTCCATTGCTGAAACACCTCGGACAGTTTATCCAGGCCACCATGGTGAAAATGGAAGATCTTGTACTGGCTCTCCCTGCTCGCAACAACCAGCTGTCCACAGGTGCATGCCTCGTCGCTGTGGGACGAAACAACGGGGGAGAACAGCCTGCATTTATTGCCCAGGGTAACGAGGGGCCCAGCAGGAAGGGGGAACATCAGATGAGAGAGTGGAAAGCGAATTACAAAGAAGTGTCCCTTAAAACAGGGTGCAGAAGGCATGTTACAGCTCTGGGACTCGATGACTCTTATGGGTCCCTTCCAACTTGAGATATTCTATGACATGGCCATAGTCACCATTTTCCCCAAGAAGCTCCACTCATGCCTGGTAACGGCACTCTTTTACCCTTCCACCATGTGAAGGAATTAAATTTTGTCTTCCCTTGGAGAACAAAAACCCAAGAAGTCTGCCCCAGCAACATTAATGCAGTACACAAAGTCAGCTCCTAGCGATGAGCTGACTTGGTCACACACAGCATTGTCTAAAGAAGCAGGGAGTGAGAGCGAAAAGAGAGAGTAAAAATGTTTTAAATTACTTTTGTAATAATTTGAAAGATAACTGAAGAGGCTAAGAGCAGCAACACCCTAGAGCAACCCCAGTGAGGGGCAGGCAAGGGAGAAGGTACCATTGATAAAGAGATGTTTTCCACACCTCCAGGTTATTTTAAACATTTTTGGTAAGATAGCTAAGAGCAACCTTTACCTTACTAGGGAAAAAAATCCTTTAGGCCCCATAACTGTAATTCAGAGGCCCCCCTGGGGAAGGCTGGCACTTGCTTTCCTGGAGACAACCATTAGGGAAAGACTTCCAAGGAGGACTGGAGAAGCCATCTGCCTCCAGAGCCCAGCGCACACTGATCCAGAGCACACACAAATATCACACTCAATAATACGTTACCTAAAGAAGAGGCGAAGGGATCTCATTTGTCCCAGGTCCACTCTAAAGACACCACAGACCTGCTCTAGGGCAAACACTTTCTGCTGTTCGTCCCATCTGGTGCTCTGCGTTTGCCCATTATTCTCCTGGAACTGGGTACTGGTGTCGAGGCTGGAGGCAGAGCTGGTGGAGCAGGTCATGCGATTGTCACACGTGTCCCTGCAGACAAGAGCGTGGAGGAAGAAAGCCCCGCAAGACATCAGCCAAAGAAGACTGCAGCTACGTGCAATAACCACAAATGCTCCAAGTTAAAAATCCTTTGACAGAGCTCTGAAATTGGAATTCACTGCAGGTCTAAGGAGTCAATAACCGACAGCCCACATAAGAGATTATTTTTATTGAAATCAATTCCCTCCCATCCCAAAAACCAATCCTATTTTTGATCTGTTCCCAAATTCCACACAGAACCGGGGAAAGCGAAAACCATTCCTCAAAATACTGACTTTTGAGAAGGCAAAATGAAGAAGCCCAGAGTGGGAACAGCCCGGCCTGCTCCGAGGAACGGCCCCCGTCCCCTGCTCCTTCATCGCAGCACAAAGACCCGTTTGGGGATCCCGCCAGTCCAGCAGGCACTTGCCTGCCCTCCAGCCCACACCACAGAGCCCTAAGCTGCAGCAGCCCTTCAAACCATTACGCCTAGGGATTGAGGACCCCTTGGGATGGCAAACGTTGGGCCATTGAAAAAACACGACTGCAGAAGCACAGGTGCTCGACAGGCTGCTTCGGCAGCTCCAGTGAGCTCAGTGAGTAACTTCCAACGGAAGAGACGTCTTGCCCCACAGCTCAAGCAGCCTCCTCAGCATGCCGCTCAGCTGCTCCGCACCGGGCCGGCGACAGGAGGAGCGAGCGCATTCCAATGGCAGCATTGACCAGGGATCTCATCTGACAAATTCCCTCGGTGAGATCCAAAGATATTTCCCCTGAACTCGAGTTTCTCATTATGCCTTTGCAAGTGGACCTGACAAGCTTGGATTCACGTGTATAAACTTTAGACAAACGGTTTCCGCTTGCAAACTTGAAACTTCGGAGAACTAAGGAGCGGGAAATTACACGTGAGCTCTTTAACCCACTGCAAAGTAGAGAAAGTGAACCCAACCATTTTCCAATACGCTAGGAGCTCACTGCGCCCCAGATATTTATCTTTAAGAGTAAACTGAGTTTAGATTAAAAAACCCACATGCCTGCCACCAGCCCTGATCCCAAAAGAAAAATATCACTACTTTGAGAATTAAGTGAATCTGAAACTGTGACCCCTTGATTCTTAAAAAGGCCAATACATGTGAACAATCTCAGCGCAAGCCCTGAATGGGTTCTGCTGTGAAATCAGGGTTTGCAAAACAAGGCAAGTAGCAGGTATAAAGACAGCCCCCTGCAATGCCACTTTATGCAATGTTTTCTAATCCGCTTATCTAACAATGTAGGCACTGAACGCTGAAAATCACACACTCAGCATGCATCTGCAGCACACCACATCAGTATGCTTTCCAAGCCTGGCTACAGTGCCTCTTCCGCAGGGACGAGCCTTATTTGCAGCATCTACCCATGGTTCAGGTCATTGCATTCCAATGGACAGGTCTCCGGACATCCCAGTTAGTTGTGGGTTAAATTTTTAACCAAGCCCCTGTGAGCCCTCCAGTTCAAATGTATGACTCAAAACCTTAGTGCCCACACGCATGGGAAATAAATCCCCGAGCCCCCTTCTCTAGTTCTGCAGCATTATGTAGATGAGACAAAGTCTGTTTTACTTTCAGCTAAAAGAGCGGCTTCGCTGCTCTCTTCATGAAGGTCTGCTGCGCCATTTTTCTGAAAGAAAGCATCAAAGCAAAACCTACATTCAAGCCGTTCGGAGGTTGAGGTCTTAGAAGTGACATGGCAATATCGCCATGTGAGCAGGGATCATACGACATACCCAAACTCACTCAAAGAGGAACGACAGCAGTTTTTCTAGGGTAGACACCGGGATACTTCCAGTCTCCCAAGTGCAGCTATACACCATCACCTGCACCTTGTGAATTTTTCCTTGAAAATTGTACGGGCCTTTGTGAAAAATCAAGCGTTACTTTCTGATAAAGCTGCAAAATATAACACTTTCCTCCAACATTCAGCATCTCATGTTAATGCAGAAGTAATAGGAGTCCTGGTACAAGACACTTGTGCTGGACTGCTTGCTATAAGCAGCTGGTATTTATGGAGCAACACTTCATAACAGCCACAGCTGGTTACACAGGATTTTCCTGGAAGAGATGACTCAAACTAGCTCAAAGACCAAGCAGAGGCAACCGATTTTCTAAAACTCTTGCAAAGATGAACTGGTCAGTACGACAAAGAGCTGGAAGACGCGTTGGCTGTGAGGATCATCGTCCCTGTGGTTCCCTCGTCACAGAGGCCAATGTGCCCATTCTTCAGGAGCATCATCTCCAACGACCAGTGGCAGAGAGACGACTGCCAAGAAACGATCGTTACCAGTAGAGCTGGGCAGGCCCGCTTTGATCCCGGGGAATCGTGTAGCTCCTCAGGACAGAAGGCTATTGCCAGCTGCAGTTACTTGCTACGTAACCAAAATCTGCTTCAGATACACAAGTAGCTACCCGAAAACTCAGAGGCTGGAAAGCCCAGTCACAAAGGTGTTATATTTTCTAGAAATGCTTCTTTGAGACAAAGGTTTACAGTTCACATTTAACCACCAGTTACAAGCTTGTACACGCATCCAACATACACAGAAGCAATCTGAAGCAACACGTGTAAGTGGATTGACCCTTCCTGGACAGCAAAAAGCCAGCGAGTGTAAGCACGGTGCCTCAGAGCGTGCAGCCCAGGGAAATTCCAATGTTTTCATTGATGTAGGAGATGAAACCTGAAAGAGACATCTGTACAGCCCATGCCCTTCGGAGAGGTCGATAAACACGCACATTCATACATAGTATAGATGCAGAGAGTACCACCTCATACATTGGTGCATACTTACTCACTGTGGAAATTAAGAAAAAAACCTCGCTGTGTTTAAAATTACTTTTTCCTGTATGTATTGATTGAAAAAAACTGAAATTATTCTAATCTGTTGGACTACTTTTAAAAATAATTTTAATATTGAGATCATCCTGTACTTAAGTTACAACAAGTAGCACGATCAGTGCTAATTTCGTGGATTTTGGGGAGTCCTCTAACTAGGCACACAAGGTACACAGATGCAAGGGAAGAATTCTCCGATTTATTATTTGTCAGACTATTATATCTGTTAGATGAGGGATTCATACCAGAGTGCCTCGCAAAAGCAGGGAGCTGAAGCACTGCAAGGCAAATAGCTGGAGGAACATTCCAGAGAGACTTTGGGTTGTGGGATCCAGGAAAAACAGAGCGCCAGCTGGTATACAGCACTGCTCAGCAAAACAAGAGGACAAGTGCAATGGTCCACGGGAATAAAAGGGACAGGGAAAAAAAAAATAAGGCGCATTAGCAAAACCTGAGGCAGGAAACCCACGGACATATTAATGATTCCACTGAAGCCCTTTCCCCTTACTGAAGTCCCATTACTCTTTTGTCTCAAAATACATCTCATTCTTGCTGGTGAGCAAGACCAGGTGGTGATGTATTTTCTCCGCTCAACAATCAACTACAGCAATCAACCATATTGACATTCCTCGAGCTTTTGTAGCCCCTAAGAAAGCAAGCGCTTGCATAAGGCAGCCACCGTCCTCCTCCCACCGCACGGGAACTCTTGCACACCCGATCCGAGGAGGTCAGCCACACTCGGCAAGTGAGACTTTCGACGTGCAGTAATGTAGTAATGGGACCCAACTTACTGTTTGGTCAAAGCATTTGTATACACCTACAGCATAAAGAGAGATAAAACCAATTATTATTTCTGTTAGAGAGCCAGGGCAGAGACCTGCACCAATTATATGGGAAGACTATTTCAGCAACGAAGATCTAATAACTCATTTTACGACATGATGTGACAAATGTAATTATAAGAGGGGAAGGGGCTGCAGATTATAGCCATGATGTGGCGGTTACCTAAGCTGTCAGCACACACCGCCCGATTCCCAGAGCGCCTCTTGCAAGAGCCAAACCCTCCTCAGTTGGCTCTCCATCGCCATTGTACTAAAGCACGCCTTCGCTAACAGCAGCTTTCCTTACAGCCCGAGCCATTCCTGCACGCTGGCTTGTGAAGCATCATTTACAGACAATAAGTATCATCATAATGTATGAGCATCCATGTAATGGGAATTACATGGCCCTTTTCCTCCCCAGGGGTTAGCATTTCTCTGTTTCTCCACTATTCCCCACAGGCACTGACCTTCTAGGTTCCTCTTCTTTCCAGAAAGGTGAAACAGCTCATGGCAGCATCAGCTGCCTAAAATGTCTAAGACAGATAGCTTCAAATAAAAAATCCATCAATAAAAGTTCAAAGCTATCCTGAAACGCCTAAAAATTTAGTGTAGCGACTGTACGAAGTCAGGTAATATCAGGCAGCTGGAACCCAAATCTATTGTTCTGATTAAAAAAAGTGTCCTTGACAATATACATATATAATAAGTTGTGAAACATGATGACTTCAGCCATATATAAAAGATGTGCAAAAGAAAACAGATTGGTAATTTGGGATTAAAAAAAATTTGTCGAAATATTTCCAGTTGTTCCAAGTCACGCTGCAGAGAAGGACTGGGAGGGTGTCGCGGGATGGCACCAGCTTCCAGGGGAGCGTGGCCACGCAGAGCCAGACGCTGAGAGTGGCACCAGCCACTCGCATCTGATCAGCACAGACGAGTAACTAGGTTAAGAATTGTGTTAAATTCATCCTTTGGCTGAAAATATTTGGAACTTGAACTTCCTTTGCCTCAGGGAGCCCGAAGAACAGAATTGGTTTACACTGACCTCGGTGAACAGGGAAAAAGGTGTTAGATAGTCTGGATGAAAGCCTAACCAGAATTTCCGAAAATAAATGTCAAAACATCCTCATGTGGAAGCCTATCTATATGCCTGCAAACACGCGTGGAAACAAATCTAACAGTTCTTCCTATTTGTTAGGGAAACCTGTGAACAACTGCCCAGGACGTGACAGTACAAAGTACAGGAATGTCAACATGGACTTTCCAAAAGCTTGTTCCGCAGGCTTCCCATTGATCTGTTTGGTTTCAAAACATAAATTTCCCCACGTTGAACTGCACTAAATGCTATTTAGTAGCTAATTAACTTTCTGTGCTGAAAACCTCCTGTAATTGCACTTCTTTCACCTTTTTTAGCCTGTGTCCTCCAGGGAACCCAAGCTGTCCTACGGCATTTGTTCTGCTCATTTCTATCTCACAGGCACAAGTTCCTTCCCGACACCAGACTGCCAATCACGGCTGCAGAGGTCACTGGAGACCAAATTAGGAGCACTCTGCCTCTGACAAACTTGCTTTGCTTAGCTTGCCGTAAAGGGAAAATAAAAGGTTATGAAAAATAATTGTATCCTTTCATGCTCGGCACCAGGAAGCAGATTCAACAGCGCTTCTAAAAGTCAGCGTATTATTGTTAGTCGCTCTTGGTATTGTTATTAACGATATTCAAAGAACAAGCTGTTTACATCTTAAAAGCGTGGGAATCCCTCCCTCCCCCCGTACAGGAAAAGAGCAGAAGAAGGTTTGTGGTTACCAGCCGTCTACACGGCAGCCACCTCGCCGGCACAGGCTGCGGGGAGGGCAGCAACTTCTGCATTCGCCCTCCGACCTTGGACCGTAACAGCAAGTTCACGATCAGGGACGGGGCTCTGAATTAACATCAACTCTGCGAACACAAGCCCGACAAATGAAAGATTTTAGCACAATGAAACGAGGGACTCGGGGAAACCCGATTATGCAGCTTTGCCTTCTGATAGGCGTAATTGGTTTGTCCTTGAGAAATAAAGATCAAAACAATTTGTTATGCTTTACGGGGCTATCGCAATCTGCTTTCGCAGCACCCTGACAGCCTTCCCAGAGCACACACAACGCAGGTAGGAGATGCTGCGTCCACCTCTGCCGCCGGTTCGTCATCCCCAGTCCTCCTGGACAGAAGCCAACCTGCGCGGCGGAGCGGCCGGCGCCCCGGGATGACCCACCTCCGCAGCGGCGCTGGGTGCTGCCGTCCTGCCCGCTTCGCCGAGGAGGGCGTCAGCTGAGCGAGAAGCCGCACTACACTGGGGGCTTTGTTGCTCCTAATTCATTCCTCCAAGTCCTCGTGGCCTGAAGGGAAGCCGAGCGATTTTAGCCAGCAAGAGGGGGCATTAGAAAAACAGCCCCGCTTACCTCCAAAGGGTTCCCCCCAACTGCTGTAAATTAAGCCAAAAGGAAAACAAAATAAATTGAGAATTCTTGAGTCAATTATTTTGAATGTAAATGGGAAGGGGGAAAAAAAAAATCAGGAGTTTGTAGTGAATTAATGTGCGCTTTCATCTCTTTCACCCAACCAAAGTCTGGAACATGGTACACATATACCTTCAGTTAAAAGACAAGCAATCTGTTTTTCACAGATGAGACCTCCAGACAGGTGTAGGCGACTTAGGTGAAACCCAAGCACGGTTTTTCTCTGTGACTTCTTGTTGCAGTGAGGTAGCGGGGGCAGAATTAGCAGTTCGATGCTTATGAATAAAATACACATAGCTCCCGAGAAGCCAAACACAACAAATCATTTAGAGCCGAGCGTATGCTGCTCAATGATGCAAATGTTACCTTCGTTTTAAGGAAGGAAAATATTCCAAAAGCTGAATGGCAGATTTTTACAATCCATACAGAGAAGGGGCACCTCATGCCTAGGCTTTAGCTCATTAATAAATCAATCGAAATGCAACACTTAAAAAAAAATTCCTTAGATGGAAAAAGTGATTTCTCAGCAAAGCCCGAAAAAGAATGTTTGCTTTTCAGCCTATTCCAGACTGGAAAAGGGGACCTTTCTTACCACTGTTTATTTTATATTTAAAATCAATGGATTATTTTGCTTTTTTCTCTCAGTTCTATCCATGCAAAAATAAAATTCTACACTAATTATGCTAATTACAATCAAGCCTTGAAAACCCCGGTCCCTGGAAAGCCCTGAAGATTACCTTTGTTCTTATATTCTTGGCTCTAAGCAATGAACTGGGAATTTCAGGGGGACTTTTTCCTGACAGACGAAGTTAACCAACTCCCCGGACTCCGCACGGCTGCTGACCCAGTATTCGCAGAGCCCCCCCGGGAGAGTTCCCCTCTTTCCACAACACAATGCGGCGGTCCCAGGGGAGCGTTTTCTTCAAGTAGCAGAAAAGGGAGCGGAGAAAGGCGAGAGGCGAGCTGACTAAAAGCGTGTTCCAGAGTTATTGTAAATGCCTAACGCTGTAATAATTGCAAGGGCCGAGCCAAGAAGACAGAGACTATGCAGATTTATTTGCATATACTGTTGGACTTTTGGAGGGGACGTGCTCTTTATTTTGACCCAGTTAACGCAATTCCTCCCTCACAAAGCTATGGATACCTGCCAGCACCATTTATCTCCGCTCGCAATTAGGATTTCTGGGCGTTACGATCGTATAAATAAGTAACAGAAGAAACGCAGGAACATCCTGGGAAAAGGCGCTCCATTGCGGTGCCTCCCGGAGCAACCAGCCCCCGCCGCACCCCCCGCTCCCGCCCAGCGGGGCTCCCTGCTCGGCCAGCCCGCGCGGCCGCGCCAGCCCTGCACCCCAACGCACTGCCCACGCGCGAAGAGGAGCCCTGCGCTCCCTCAGAAATCCTCCCGGACCAGCCCCCGCTGCCACGTTCCGTAAATAATCCCGTCTCGCTGCGGTTACAGCAGTGAAGAACGCTGGCGCGGAGCCACCGCCCCTCAGCCTGGCTGCGCGGGGGGCCGCAGCGCGGGACCCGCACCCTCGGGCAAAGCGCTCCCCAGCGCGGCTCTCCGCAGGCAGAGCAGGGCCGGGAAGGGGACGGGCCCGCAGCCTCGCCCGCCGAGAGGGGAGCGGCTGCTCTGCCGAAGGGGCGGGCGGGCAGCGGGGCCGGCCGGGGGGGGGCGGCGGGGGGCGAGCGGCCGCCGGGGCCGGGGAGCGCCGGGCCGCGCCGCTGGGCAGAGCCCACCCCCTGGCGGCCGCGCCGCGCCCACCGCCCGGCCCCGCGCCCACGGCCACGGCCCCACGGCCACGGCCCGGCCCCACGGCCACGGCCCCACGGCCACGGCGCCACGGCCCGGCCCCGCTGCCCGGCCCCGCTGCCCGGCCCCACGGCCACGGCCCCACGGCCACGGCGCCACGGCCCGGCCCCGCTGCCCGGCCCCACGGCCACGGCCCGGCCCCCCGCTCACTCCACGGCTACTTTCCGCGGGCGCTGCGAGAGCGGAGCCGCGCCCGAAGCGGGAGTTTAGAGCATCCCTGTCCTCGTAAGCAAACCCGAACAACGCCTGGCACCCCAGAAACCTGGGGGGGCAAAGCGGTTCCTCTCTGGTCCTCCATCGCTCCCGCCTGTGCGGCCGTGGGGCCTCTCTCTTAGGCATCACCTGCTCTCGTCCCCGACTATTCCTCCCCTGAAATCCCCAATAAATAGCTTCACGATCCTGCTAGCTGCAATTCCTGATCTCGAGTTAGCTGTCACTATTTTCTTCCACAGAAATCTGGCAGCGAACCAACGGAGGGAAAAAACAAACCTGCTATAATTAATGTTCTTGCTGTTCAAATATTTATATAAAGCAAGATAGAGCCGTATGCCTCCGCAATCTCTTGAATCTGTCCAACCTTCTCAGCTTTGCAGCCGGTAACAACTTTAATTCATTACACAGCATTGCTGACAGCAAACGGCCACGGCCAGCTCCTCTTCCCAGTACCCAGCTCCGTGCAGATCACCTGAAAGTACTGCCTTGGATGGAGTTTACACCTACCCCACGGCTCAAAGAGAAGGGAAAAAGGACTCTCCGTCTGATGGAAGAAGGATTTGGGGATGTTTTTTTCCTGGGCATTGGTTTGGGTACAAATGGAATTAGGTGCTTCAGTGTCTTACACCATAAATCACCCTAGTTCAGGCAAGGTCCTGGGGAATTGGAGCCTGAACCAGAAGCAGCAAGGCACCCCATGCACTCATCCCCAAGGCTGAAATCATAAAAAGTAAGGTAGCATGACACAAGATGCTGCAAGAAGTTACAGGAGATTTGGAAGTCTGCGACCAATTCCCCTGGTTCCAAGAATATAATCACTTCTGTTACAACAGCGATGAATTCCCAACCTCTTGATGACTCCAAGAGCTCCTGCCAGTTCACACTAATTTCAGCTCATTTCCCCTATAATTTTGCCTCCTGTTTATTCTGCAGAGGTCTGAACAGCACTAAGCCTTTCAGGTGAGCTGCCAAAACAACATGATGCAACACCGTACGCTCTGTTACCACCCGCTCCTGCAGCTGCTGCCACCCTCCGTAACGCTGCGCCTCCGCTCCCTCGTGAGAAGGTAATTTACTGATTAGCTCCCTGGGAAGAGGCTTAACAACAGGATGTGCGACACATCTGTAAAAATTACATCAACTGCAACGCCAAAGGAGTTTTTCCTTGTGTTGTGTGCTTTGCCTAGACCTTCTGTAACAGTTCTGTTATGTGAATACATGTCTGCTGAAGAACATGAGAACTGTACCGTCGTTTAGCTCCATTATGAAAATGTTTCATTATTTTTATTACTGGTTGCTAAAATTATCACCTTCTTATGAAAGACGTTTCCTTCTTGCATTGATATCCATGACCACATCAGTCACATCGCTTCTACTTGTCCTTTAAAGCAAGTGCTGTAGAAGCACGAGCTGCTGTCTATTCCATCACCTGCGGGACTGTTCGCAGAGCTCCAGCATCTGGCCAGATGTTGCCCAAGCTCCACTCATACCGTTCCACCACCGAGGCTTCTCAGTCCAAATTCTGACTGTATCGACTGACATCCCAACCTGAAGTTAGCAAAGGAACCAATGCCAGCATTTATTTGTCCTCTTCAGCGTTTTTATATGGTGCTCGTCAGGTAACAGCAACTGCAGTCTATTACCGAAGTGAAAAGCCTTTAGCAGCCCTACCACCCATTGCTAGGGACAGCGCCTGTTAACCAGGGATCACTCTGGCATGGCACAAAACCACCCCAACAACCCCACTTACAGAGCACTAAGTGCTTCTGCAACCGATTGGTATAGATCTGATGTCATGGTCAGTTAAAATAACTTCAGAAGCACTGGTTGAAAGACATTATATAGGTGTCAGATGCTATTTGGTTGCCAGGAGGTAACAAAAGGCTTTTAGTTTCACTTTACTGATGGGGAAAATGGAAGCTGAGTAATTTAGCAGGGCGGCAACAAGCCAAAGCTGGGTATAGAGTACAGTTGTCCTGAATGAGTGCCCTTCAGGCCATAAGGCAAATGTTTCCTGACAGACAGCAAACAACGGTGACAGGGGAGAAAAGGAACAGAATGGAACGATTTTATTTCCGGTATCCCTCCTTTCCTACAGAAATGCTGTCAATGACAAAGCCGCCATCAATACAGGCGTTTCCCACATTAGCTACCTCCCTGCAAGAACCACGTACTATGAGCAGAAAGGGGCCCCCAAAGTTAACAAGGACACAAAACCCAAGAGAGTAAAGCCACCTTTCCACGGGAGATGAGTGCACTATGCAGAAGCAGCGCCAGGCTCATCTAAAAAGAGAAGCAAGAATGTGTACGCTGGTGATGGGACACTCCCATAGCTCCTAGCCTGAGGAATTGTGTAAATGGGAGGAAAGCATCGATCGCTGCATGGGATCCCTGGCAGCCTGTCAAACTGAGAAGCAAAGAGGAAAAAAAAACCAAAAAAACAATGGATACGTTTTTATTTCCTTATGTTTTACAAGGCAAGTTGTTGACTTAAAATGACTGACTCATTGTGCAACTCAAATGCTTCCAAGCCTACCTCCCTTCTTCCTCCCTGTCCCTGTTCTGCACGCACCGGAACGTGTTTGTTGGCTCCCTTCTGCCCAGGAGGCCAGGCCACCTTCTCAGAAGATGCTCCAAGAGGCCTACGGCACTTGTGGCTCCTGGTCATATGGATATTTTGGCAAGCAGCTTGCTGAGCCGTGTAAGTTGCCCACCCTGATCTTATCTGATCCAAGTCTACATCTACGGCCCAATTCTTCCACAATGTCACATTTTTCCATTTCTGATGATATCTAATTGCACGGAAAGAAAGATGACTGGACTGAAACACCCATGCAATGCATTGCTTCAGCTTCTGAAACAATCATGGGGAAAAGCAGAGTTCTCTTCACAACAGCTCCCCAATGCAGAGGGAAATAACCAGAAACATTCGTTCCTCATTGCAGGGAGGAGGTGGTGACCGGGGGGTAGGGAGGGAAAAGAGTTGAAACAATCTGCCAGCAGCACAAACTTTGTTCGCACTCCAATTCTGTCTCAGATGGGAAGCAGCCAGCAGGAAAAAAAAAAAACAAACCCTTAAGAAACAAGGAAGCTGTTCTCATGCTTGTAGTGACTTCTGAAATAGCATCCCCCACCCCCCAAAATGCTGGGATGAACGCAGTGAATAAGAGAATGCTTTTTGACAAGACTTTTGCAAAGTATTCTATGCAAAATCTCGGACTCAAACAGTTTGTAAGATCCTGCAGATATCATGCAAGGGGGCTCTATGGGGAAGAACAAATAGGCATAAAAAATGGACACACTGGACAAAAGGCTTTCAAGTCTGAAGTCCCAAACAATGAAAGGTCTGTTTTATTAATCTGCTGCAAATTATGAGTGCCGCATACACTGTACAAGGCTTCCAGACTGGTGCCAGAGGAGTTAAAAAAGAAAAGAAAATAAAAGAAAAGAAAAAAGTCTGCCAGGACCGTGAGCAGTGTGTTCGCAAAGGCAGCCTCTGCGTGGCTGGAGCTGCCAGGCCTCCGGCAGCAGGCGAGCAAAGCCAGCAGAGGGCTCGCCCGGGCCAGGCTGCGGAGCAACAGGGAAACCCTGCGTGAATTCACAGGCAAGGCAGTGAACATGCAACAAACTGTATTTCCTTCCTTCCTGACACTACTAGCAGCTCAGAGCTTAAGCGTTGCAAAACAGTTAAACCACAACGCTCCTTGCCCGCTGGCTGTGCCCCCAAGCACCACGCCGGCACCCTTCTGTACCAGCTCCGCTCCCGGTGCACGCTGTCGGGTGCAAAAGCTCTCCGAGACTGCTGCACGCTTTGGACAGCACGTGGCCTTGCGGCCCAGGCCAAGGACTCGGATTTCCCCAGGATGAGTTGTTCAATCTCCTGGTTTTCAGCAGTTAGGACATCATTCTGAACGCGTCCCTCGCCATTCCTGCCTCTAAGCACTAAAGGGATAACGACCCCTTACTTGGGGTGTGCGGATGAACTGGCCACAGCTGAGGCCACAGCTTCCCCACACACACACTGAAAGACAGGAACATTTTTCCTTTAAGAATCTTACCACTGGAACTCAGAAATGTTCACAGAAGCAATTTAATTATACTTTATTCGCAAAAAAATGCTTAAAAAAACCCCCAAACCCCCAAAACTTCACTTTTTTCAGAGTGATAGAGACAGGTCAAACACACAGATTGTCAGTGCTGCTTCAAGGAAAAAAAATTTTACACACCTTAAACAAACAGAGGCTTTGGTTGCAGTGGATTTGGGGGTTTTCCATTTTTTAAGTCAAGGTCAAGAAATTTCTAAACCAACATGACATTCTCTGAAAGCAGATGCAACTAAAGCTTCAACCCCCAAGCAGCAGCCCAGTGCTAGAACACAATCTGAATGGGACAAAATGCCTAGGAACCAACAAAATAGTGTCAGTTATTGGGAATGGTATTTCATCATTCAAAGGCCTCTCTACAATTTTTTCAAGGTGTGTTTCGTGACATTTATGTAGTTTCCAAAGTCTTCCACATTCCTATGAATACTTGTCAAAAAAGACTGTCAGGCATCGTATTTAGAGAGCTAGAAGAGACACTGTCAAACTGATGTTGTTCAACACAATTTGGAAACCAAAGGCCCATCCTGGGCACCCTGCAGCTGCTTTGCAATGCCCCTCTGGAGCCAGAGGAGAGCTGCGGTGGGACGGGACGGGACGGGACGGGACAGCCGTGCTGGCCGGGCCGAGGAGCTGCTCAAACCACTGCCCACCCAGCTGCTGCAGAGCTCAAGCCCAGAAAACCCTGTGGGCTTGCGGTTAATTGGAAGCATAGGGCTAGGACACATACCAAATGCAAAGCTGATACAAAGTTTGAGATCACCGCACTGAAGTGTTTTAAAATATCCAGAGAGAGTTGAATCAATTAGAATACTTCCTTCATAAACCTTGTTCTTACTGGCATTCTCTGGGCTTGAGATTAGCCCATAATATAAAGAGGCAAAATCTCTTCAAATGTCAAGTCTTAATCTAGTCTGTATGTTGCTGACACGCACAAAGGAGAACTCGTTTTTCCTAATTTCAGGCGTAGTTTCAAAGTTGAGCTATATCCTTAAAATCATCCCCACAGTGCTTCGTCAACGCAGCACCCCCATCCTCCCCAAGATGGAAATGAGTGATACACCGCACAGAACACAGAGCAGAAAGCCAGAAACATTGCGTATCAATACAGTGAGTGACACAGGTATCCTACTGTTCATTATTCCTTTGCTGAGGTGCCCTCTTTCCCCTATGTAGAGTTTACTGCAGATGCCATTGAGAAGCATTGACATTTAGATATACCAGCGTTGACGAAAATATCCAGATTAGACATGTAAGAATTAATATTTATATGTCTTAAGCGGGACCGCGTTCTGAACACCAGCAAAGCAAGCTCATACATGCAGACTTCATGTCAACATGGTGCCTTACAGAGGCACGCACGGCTCAGAGGAAGTCAGACAGACACTTTGATGTGGCTCTCCGCAAGAACTAGCGCATCTCCTCAGCAGAGCCAATTAGACCGACAAAGGACCTTTGTAATTTAGTAATGCTGCTTCCAGGGCTCAAGGTATTTCACCTGAAAGACTGTATGTACACAGCCCTGAATATTTGGGGCCAGGGTTCACTGAGCAGAAGCAGGACTGGCCGGCAAACAATTTCCTGTAAGTTACACAGGTGTCTGAAGCAAGACAGGATATTCTGCTCAGTGCCAGAAGCTCAGTGTGATGCTTCTCTGTGTCCTTCAGCATCTCCAAGCTCAGCAACCAGCACCCCAGCTATTCGCCCAGAAACGAGAGGAAAGGATGCACTCACCTGCTTTCACTATCCAGAAACACAGAACTACTGCTTTTCCCGAGGGCTTCACTAATGGGAGAGAGGCAGAAGGGGGAAGAGAAGGCATCAGAATCGGAGTCAAAAGTACTGTCCCTGCTCACGTCATCAGCAGACAGCTCCAAGGAGCCCTCGTCCTCCCCCAGCTCTGGTCTGCAGTCCAGACCTTCCTCTGTGCCCTCCACCGACAGCTCCGACCTGTTCTGCTCCTCCTGAGAACTGATTGTCGATAGGATTCCTGAGTCACTGCGAGCAGGCTGGGGGGACCGGCGGGTGCCCTCTGCCGTGGGGCAGCACTGCGAGAGCTTCTCCCCTTCCGAAGAGGGGGAGCTGATGTAAGCCACATCTTTCACAGGCTGCGACACAGTCAAGATGTCTTCTCCTTTCAGGATCACTGCCCCTCTCTGCTCGGTGGGGGAAGCCTGCCGGACAGCGCCGAGACCCTGAGTGTGGCGGCCACGTTTGCGGGGAGCTTTACGGACAGGGGAGCTCTCAGGAGTGATGTAGCGCAGGGCTTCTTCATCCTGCCTCTGAATGCGGGAGTTTGGCACCCAGGCAAGGATAAGCGTGGTTCCGAGTAGCTCATCTTTCTCCATGTACAAGCACAAATAGCCTTCGAGAGAGCAAAGGAGCAATCAGTTATGACACAGCCTTATGCTTAGGAAACTGTGTAAGCCTGAAATTTGCCCATCGCCATCTTCCCCCACTTCACCACCATTACACATGGGCGAAATAAACCCTTTTATTTACCAGGAAAGAATTCTGCCAAATGAATTGTGGAGTGCTCAACATTGTTCAGTATTTACAAATAATTTCAAGTCTGCATATGGCTTTTGAATAGTCTAAATTCCCTCTGGCCTAAGTGAACATAGAAATGACATGCAATTACTTCAACTTCCTGGATGGATTACTAATTGAGTAAATTCTGAAATATGTTGCCACATGAAAAACTTCTACTGTTTGTTAGTTAAACAATTTCAAGTGCCAGCTAAACATTTCTTTCTCAAGAATATTTACCTTAGTGTAGCTAGAGGGCTACAATTTTCATGGAAAGCCGATAGAAAAAAAAAGAGTCACGCACACAAAAAGGGAAGCGTGGGTCAATGTTCACAGAATAATTAGTTTTGTGAAGCTAAGCCAGTAGCCACGGCTCTCTTTGATGAAAACATGAAAGAGCGCAGTAACAGATGAGAATAAAGGGACAGAGCAGTATTTATCTTCATTTACTTCAGTGCATGCAGCCACAATCAGGTTTTCTTTCTCTTCCCTTTACCAATGGTTGTTGAGGCCACTCTAGCAATGACAGTTACAGGATGATACTTGGCTTCCCTGAACAATACACATATTTGAAAGAGCAACAGAAGTTACTGTCCTCAAATGACAACTGTCTGTCTTCTGGCAATACAAAAGGATTTACTAAAACAGGTAAATCCACACTAGACCAGAAGAGAAAGGAGAAATATAATCAATTTTCCTACTAAAAGAAGAGCTGATGGATCAGCTTGTGGATGACTTTCCTTAGTCCTCCATAAGACTGCCTTGCCCTGTCCCCCACCGGCACCTCTTTGTTCTTTAGAGCCCAAGATGCAGAATTTGACACAAACGCACACCCCAGGAGAGAGAAAAAGAGTGAGTGAGCAGTGTCTGCAACCCCCTATCACCTGGATGGTGCTCCCCGACGCCTTGTAGCAGCTCAGGTGGATGGACACAGACATTGTTCTTAGAGTAGATAATCTCCCCATCAAGTATGGAAGATGAACTGCTGCCACCACCAGGATTCAAGGTCAGGAGGTCGGAAGCTTTTGAAGAGGCACGTCGGAGGAGTCGCCCCAGAGACATCGCCAAGGAAATGTTTCCATTATCTGTCAGCTTTAATCAGGAGCCAAATTCAGAAGATCTGCCAACAAGGAGGAAAGAATAGCATTAGAATAAATATAACAACAGTACAGCACATGCCTACCGTTGTCTGAGAAGGAAGAGGTCTCCCATCAACTGCTGCATCAATCCTACAACTCAAGCAAGAGCCTCCAAATGCTCTGGATCTGTAACATCACCTCTATGTTTTACAGATGCTGAAGTACAGAATCCCAGGATGTTCTTCTCTGCAATGAAGAAACATGAAGGCAGCAAAACCCCCACATCTCGATAGTTACTGTGGGGAGGAAACAGAACAGTAATGCTTGTCACTGAAAATTGCCCATTGAGGGAATAGCTCAGCGGTGCAGAGCTGCCCGATGTATCACTGTCCTGGGGATGTCAACGAGAGTCAGAGTAGACCCTAGAGAATTCCTTCAGCACAGAAAAACTGCTGAGACCATGACATTAAACAAGGGGCTGCTGCTTCATCCACAGTAACCACTGACCTCCAGAAAAACATTAATCAAAACAAGTTCATCTTGTGCTTACCAATTTTTGGCACATTCCTGCTGTGCGTTTGAGGTTTTTGGGTTGGGATTTTTTTTGTTTTTGAGCAGCGATAGTTAAATAGAGCTCTTCCAGAGATAAGTGGCAAGAGAGCCCTGTTCAACAGAGCGGGCAGACTCCCATAGCAGAGTATGGCATGCCAATTCAAGGCAAACATTTCATCTATCAATAGGTAACTTCAGCTAACTGTGGAGTATGATCCCCAACTAATCACCAAGTAAGCTCTGTACTCACATGAGACGTGCTCCTTATCAGGGCTGTTGATGCGGAGCTCTACAGTGAATCCAGAGGGGTCACCCAAGCTATAAACTATCTAGCAGACAGATCAGGAAGAAGACTTGATGTGCTGAAACAGCAGGTGGGTCTTGCATGAAGCAATCCCACAGATAGCCCAACACAATTCAATCTAGAGCAGGCTCTACCTGCTGCTGCCATCCCTAGCTGGGAAGCAGACCATCAGAGGGACAGCAGTTTCTGTTCTGCCGAAAGTACACAAGGAGAGGAAACATCTACTTTTGTTCCTTTGTATTTACACAGCCTTACTTGCTCATGAACAGGCCAGTCCGACCTAGCACACACCACGCATTGCCACGGTGCCCGGTCCAGGGGCAGCGCGTGGACGGATCAGCTCAGCGTGCTCCTCGTGACAAGCCCCACACCACAGTCCACAGAGCACGCGACAGGGGTAGCCAGAAATAAAAAGAAAAGCAGGCAGGCCCTGACTTGTACTATCAGGGGCACTGTATGCAGGAAACATTTAGGGGCCTAAAGCAAGCATCGTCAAACATTGAAGAGCTCTGGTTTCTTTAAACACCATTTTAACAGTATCTCCAGACAAACGAGGAAGTGAGAAGGCAGAGAGGGCAAACACAAACCAGTGCTTCCCCAAGAGCGGAGCGAAAGCTGCAGGGAAGGGAAATAGCTGTCCTGATTCTGACAGATTCATACGTACAGAAGATTGCAAATGAGACTGCCAAGTAGTTGACGGAGCCTTCATTAAAGGACAAACTATTGGTTTAACTGGCAATCGCTAGATTTGTCAGCTTGAATCGCAGCACAAGCAGTTTCTGCGTTTCAGGCTTTGCTGGAACGTGATGGAGAAGCCTCAACCCTGCTATGTACTGTGCCCAGCAAGTGTTTAGGATAAGAGAATTACTTTGCAAGTCCTTTGCACCCATGTCTCCTTCTAACACCAAACACAACACATATCTTCACATCTCAGCCCAAAAACACAAACACCAATGGAGCCATATGCTTGTTCTTGTCCAGATTGCCAAAAAACACAGTACTGTTGCAGGCTCTGCGTTATATCTTGGAGAAAGTAATTTGCTTCAACCATATTTAAAGAGCAAGTCACCATATTTAAAGAGCAAGTCACCTTTCCTCTCATTGCACCCTGCAAGAATACAGACAGTAAACTCTGCTGCAATTCCACCTTCCCACCACCGAGTTACAACACACCATTTCAACACAGCGTTGAGGGAGTCCGAAGCAGTGATGTGGAGCAACCTGTACAGCATCAGAGGCCCTCAGCCTCTGGCACATCTGAAGAGGGTCATCTGTTGCCACAGCGTTTTGTAGGCAGCACGGTCTGCTCAGCTATGCCCCGTTGCTGTCGAGACCGAAACCAGCCTGGATATCCAGACCTTTAGCTGTGTCAGCTACTTCATCAGAACTCTAAAAGCACAAAACCTGCATAGGCAAAGGAGGAAGGTGGTATCAGGTGGCTGCGGCTGTTGACCAGGGAATGCTTCCTCAGAAAACACGAGCGAGCTTTTCCTACTAAGGACAGCAGATGGAGATGCACATACAAAACAAGAGCTTGTGTGATGTCCTACTGCAGCTCCCCAGGGGCTCTCAGGAATGCAGGCAGAGGTGCAGGACTTCTCTGCCAACAGAGGCAACATTTAATTAGCTTTTACCTAGCAGAGAAAGAACAAAGCAACAGGTAAAAGATCAAAAGCTGCTCCCTGGAAAGCAGGAGGAATTCAAAGGGAAATACCACTTTGATCCTGCAGAACACCTGTTGCTCCAGCACTGCCTTGACGTGCAGGTGGACGGCGCTGCAGGTACGCACAGGCGTACGCTGGTTGGGAAGAGGAAACAAAAAAAAGACAGGAGGTGAAGAATATGATGCATTTGTCTTGCAGAAGAGCTATGCATCAGAAATCAGAGACCACTACAATACTCAAACAAACAGACAAATATACCGGGATATATAATGTCATCAGTAAGACTCAAATTAATCCTTTCACCATTGCCGCAGGCTAGGGAATTCCGTGTAGCTTTGCTTGCAGCATTAAAGAAAAACAGATGCAAGTCACCGGACAGTTTCAGGGAGAGTGACAAGAGTGATCTGGAAAGAGGCTGCCAAGGGAAGATTAAAGAAAGGGGAACGCAATTCATACATGTGAATGGTCACTGCCAAAAAAAGGAAGAGCTGTCTATGGCAGACAGGAGAAGTAGCAGGGCAATTGAACTGCGGCAAGGAATATCTAGTTTAGTCGTTCCGACAGCAGGGATAATGGCATACCAGAACAGGGCAACCCGAAGAGGCCATTTCCATCACTGGGGGGTTTCAAAGACAGGCTGCAGAAATAGCTATGCAGCTGGTCCCAGCTAGGGCCAGGTGATGGACTGGACCTCTGAAGGTCATCTAGTCTACTTGTACAACCCCAAAAGCCTCTGAAACACAGCTTGTGAATATGCCGCTCCTTCCCAGAAGACAGGACTTCATACAACACAAACCAGCAAGTAGCAAAAAGACCAAATCTGCAGGGTTTGCTTTATTCTGAGCCTTCTTCTGTGTGGGACAACATCTGCACACACAGTCCACGGGGTCTGGGTCGTGAGGAGAAGCAGGTATCGCTGCTGCCTCTTGCACGAGCCTGGGTAGGCAGGTGGGAGCTGTCCTACAGCTAAGTCAGCATTAAATTAGCACCATTCAAAAAAAATGTGGTTTTCATATTAATTTTCTATTTATCCCCTGATCTGAAGGGATTCTTTTCAACGTGACAGAGACAACGCAGCTCTCCAGAAGCTGCAGCACTGAATTAGCTGATAAGCTCTTGCTGAGTGCCAATATTTATTAAGCATACATATATTTTCTTCTCCCACACATCAACTGTCGCCACTAAAAAATCTTTGCTACAGCTACCGAGTCTGTTCGCGCAGCCCCTGGCTGCTCTCCCAGTCAATGCCAGCACTTCTCAGCTACACGAGATCTCACAAACGTGCTGGGGAGCCAACTCCTGAAATCACCCCAGGAGCCTCTTCACAAGAGCCTGACCAGTTCCAGCCAGCAGCATCTCAAATAACGCCGGCTGCTCGCCTCCCTTAGAAATGCCCTTCCCCTTCTCACAAACCGATCAACAACAAATCCTGTTTGGCTTGGCAGATTGCACCCTCACCTTGGCAGACGTTGCTGGACCAAATGTTGCTGCCTCCGGTTGCACAAGATTCCTGTATTCCGGCAAAGAACGGCAATGCAGGGCTCCTGCACGGGCTGACACAGGCTCCAGCACATTGCTCCCGCTCCGTGCAGCACACACTGACACCGGAGCGGTTCGTGAGCACACAAGGCAACAAGGCTTCTCTCGCAAATAAATTTAGCCTACAGAGGCATATGACACCCTGCGCTTTGGGGTCGGCTGCAGCCAACAAGTCACACTGCTGAGCACTTTGTGCCTGGCAGCGGGTCCTGCAGCTCCAAGGGCAAATTTGCTGTGCAAGAGTTTAATAGCTTTGCAAGCAAAGTAAGCCAAGCTAGAGGGCTCTTGAAGCGAAACATGAGACCTACAGCATGTCTGGGCACAGAGGAGAAAAGAGCTGTCAAACATCGACACCAAGTTTAAGCATGAAATGCTTAAGAAAAGACGCTTAAGTAAGAAATGCCTTAAGTAAGAAAAATTCAACAGGCTTTTTCTTCTTTTTTGCCTTTAATAACTTAAATTTGATTTTCCATATTTAAGTACAGAGTCACTGCACCGGGGAGGTCTCAAACACTGCAGAAGTTCCTGCCTCTTCCTCCCCTTGGGAAAAACAAATGCAGGGTTTGCATCTCTGGTAGCTCAAGCACAGGTTACAGCATGCTGGAAGGCAGAGTGACCGGAGATGGAGTACCGGAGCCCAGGAGTCAGGACTCACAGCTTCCTTCCAGTCCTCTGACTGGATTTTCTGTGTAACTCTCAGCTAGTCACTCACTTGATCTATACTTCTCTATATATACATGAGAGCCCTTGTAACGACCTTCCCTTTGTGTTGCAATACCTCTACGTTAGGGGAGGGGGAAAAAAAAGCTTTCAAAACTACTATCTATTAGCTGGAGCTATTTAAGATGACCTAGCCAAATCAAGGAAAAAAGTTTACCATAGGAAGCCATTCTGAAGTCATCCAATTTCATGGGGAGAATTATGTAGGTCACCAAAAGTCTTTCATTCCTGACCTGCTGGTGCAGCAGTGGCACGCGGAGTACAGAGTAAAGGAAAAGCAACAGCAGTCACCAGCGAAGGCTGAAATCCTGACACTCGCACAACTCCGATTCCAGTCACTTCAGTGGAACAGATTTCGCTTAGATGCATCTCAGCTGAGAAGGTAAAAAAGGGACAGCACACTAGGTACTGCAAGTTTGTGACTCAGAGATAAAAAGGGAAATGAAATACTATCATCGGAGCCTGCCTGCTGCTCCCAGCCACACCTGCTTAGGCATAAAAAAGCAAACAAAAAGCTTACCACCCCTCCAGCACTAAAAGTCAAACCACAATCCACGCTTTAGTGCGGAAAAATTATTTGTGCCATATGTCCCTCCATCCCAAAATTAAACATCGTTTCATATTACTTAACCGCAGTGCTTGTGCAGTAGGTAACACTTTTATGGCTTTTTATGTCCAACATCCTGTAGCCATGGCCTGATAACACTCACAGTACTAGATCCCTAAATGTCAGCAGCTAAAAAACCCCAGGAACCTGGTTTCACAGCTAAACTGATTGCAAAGTCTTTTCTTAATACGACAGACATCAGACCGTGCGTCTCTGCCACTTTGAAACAGTCTCCTTTTCACCCTGCCACAGGCAGGACCATGCCCCTCTCCCTTCTTGCCAGCTGGACAGAGAAAGCAACGCTCTGCCCCATCCCGGCTCTCCAGCTTTACGCCAACCACACAGCGAGACACACAGAACAAACCCAGATAGTCAGCAAATCCAGCGCAGGGTCCGAGCAGCAGCCTTCAGAGACTTCCCTGCTTTTAGCCAAGTTATCACCAGAACAAGAAGCCTACAAACCTAAAGGAGGCTTCTGCAAAGGAAGCAGCAAGCCTGAGATCTTCTCCCTGAGCTGTCCTGGTCTTAACATTTCTACTATTTTCTCTTAAAAGATCTTTCATTTTTATTACTTCCTATTCAGAGTGGCAACTAAGAACATAATACCTTTGCAAGACAAGCTACCAGTCCGAGAACACGAAAGATGGGCAAACCTCAGAGAGGAAGAAGCAGAGTTATTTTACAGAGTGTCAGCAACACAGTGAGCAATATATCAACATGTAATCCCTGCCCTGCAGCGCCTGAAGGCCGTACATCACATCCTTGCCAAGGATCCAGACCATCCATCTTCACGGCTCCGCTTATAACCAAACTCGGCAAAGGAAGAGGTAGATATCGGGGTGACCTGAGAGAAGACCACCTCCCCAAAAGCCAGGAAATCGTAAAAATGCTCCGGCTGTACCCAGCCGCTCTGAAAGAGCAGAAGACGAAGTTTGAGAACTGTTTTGCATTCCGCTTTCTGCCAGCCCCCGGCCCCCCGACGGCCGCGGGGGCTCCGAAGGCAGCGGGCAGCACCCGGCCCGCCTCCCCGCCACCCCCCACGCAGCGCGGGGCTCCCGCGGGGGGCTGCGGCGGAGGGGGAGCGCAGGGAGGGAAGACAAAGAGCGGGGTAAAAAAAACATGGATGCATCACCAGGGTGCCGGGCAGGACAGCCGGGTGCCTCGTCCCCTTCACCGGGCACGAACCCGTGTGACAGCGACACGCGTGACGAGCAGCCGGCCCGTGGGCCCGGGGACCCGGGTGGGCTGGGGCAGCCGCTGCAGGGGGCAGCCGGGCCCCCGCCGCCGCCCGCCATCCCCCACGCCCACCGCAGCCCAGAAGCACGGAGCCCGGCGTTACGCGCCGCTCACAACGCGCCCGTGGCGAGCGACGCCCCGCGCGGCCCCGGCGCTTTTACCGGCAAAGACGAGCCCGGGGAAACTTCTGGCGGCTCCCGCGGCTGCACGGCCCCGGGCGGGCTCCGCACCGCCGCCCCCCGCGCCCCCACCGGGCCCTACGAGGGGGCCGCTGCCACCGCCCCGCTCCGCCCGGCCCGGCCCGGCGGGGGTGTGCCCGCCCGGCGGCCCCGCCTCGCCCGCCGGCGTGACCCGGGGCTGCCCGGCAGCCGCCTCAGGCGGGGCCGGCTCCGCGAGGGAAGGGCAAAGAGGAACCCCCCCCGCCCCCAGCACAGCACGCCCCGCCTCGCCCCGCCCGGCCCCCGGCGCCGTTACCTGCTGCCCCGCACCGGGGCTGGCGCGGCCATGGCGGCCGGGACGCCGCGGGCCTCGCCCGGGCCCGGCGGGCAGCGGTAGTGTGGCCTGAGGTAGCGCGGCCCGACCCCCCCCCCCACTGACCGAGGTGGTGCGGCCCGAGTCCCCCTCCGCGGGCTAAGGTGGTGCGGCCCGCAGCGCTCACGTGACCGGGTGTTGACGCGTCGCCTGGCAACGGGAAGATGGTGCGGCCGGCGGCGGGTGAGTGCGGGGCCGGGCCGCGGCCGCGGCTCCGCCACGGCTGGAACCGCCCGGCCCGGGACCGCCCGGCTCCGCACCCCGGCCCCGCACCCCGGCCCGGCCCCGTGTGTGCCTGTGCCCAGCCCCGCGGCGGAGAGGCGGCCTGCAGACGGCGGGGTAGCGGGCCCCGGGAGCCGGGCGCGGGGCTGGTACTCACTCTCTCCTGCGGGACGCTCTGGTTGCAGGCACAGGCCAGCCCCAGCACCATGGAGGAGGCCTCCGGTGCCGCAGCAGAGGGATCTGGGGTGGAATTCGGCTCCGCTGAGCAGGATATAATCAGAGTTCCGTCGCATCTTGCTATGGAGGTGATTTCCTTTGAAGCGCCGCAGGGCAGCAGGTTCCCACGCCTTCCTTACCGAGCGGCGTCTTCATGGAAGCGGCTGCAATAGGAAGAAGTAAAACAAGCGAGCAATTATTGCAGTCTTGCCCTGCATATAAAAAAAGTCACTAGAAAGTAAATTTAGTTACTGTCCTGTGTGTCAGCAGCATCTCGAAGTAGGTGTTTCTCACTCAGTTCTTAGCACGTTTCTGCTGTAGACACTTTCAAAAGGAAGCTATCCACATTTCATAGACGCACATACTCAGGCTCTTTTTTTGAGGTTTGTTGGAGATAAGTTTTTTTTCTTCCATTGGTACTGCACAATATTTGAATTTGGCAAGTGATGATATGGGAGAAAACAGTGTCTCTTTAAAAAGAAAGAGAATAATTTGGCTACATGTAGTGCAAGCTGGAAGACTTTCTTTAATAAATCCCTAAGGGCATTTTTTTCTTAAATAGATGTGAGCTAGAAACGCATGTGAAATTAAAAGTGGTGTGTAGAATTTTTGTCAGGATCTTTACTATTTTAATGCTATCTGGGTGACCATTTTTGTGAATGAGATTAAACTTGTAAATTAAACTTCTGTACTCTGTGACAAAAAGCAGTTGTTACAATGCTGCAGCAGTAGCATTAAACAAAGTACACAACCCGTTATAATGCTGCTATTCTGCTTTTTGCCTGTCTTGTACGCTAGGCAATAGAGGCACAGAACGGGAACAACAATGAAGAGGAAGAGTCTGTTCCTCTGGAGGACCAAGAGGAGACATTTCCCCCAGCAGAAAGAGGAATCTATGGAGCTACAGAGCTGTTCGTTGGTTCTGCAGAAGTGAGACACTATAATAATACATATAATCTTGCTCGCAGAAGGCATGACCAGTATTTGTAACTTCAAATGCTCCTGTTGCAATTTTATTGCTGAAAACACAAAGCCAATCAGAACTGGAACAGAGAGAAGCTAATTGGTGAAGCACAAAGTATACAAAAACTCTGACAAAACTGGAGAGGTTCCTTTGTTGTGCTATATATGTGTAAAGTTTTTTTAATCTGGAGTGACACAGCTTTGCTAGTATATCTGTGTGCTGGATTTAGAACAAGGCCCTCTTCTCAATTCTTTGTCTGCATTGTTCATGTCTCATGATGACAAAAATAAGCTGATTTTTAGGGGCAGATAGAGTTAGATCGAAAAGCTGTTTCAGGTGATGGATTTTATGTTTCAGGAAAAATCTGAGACTTTATCGGACAAAGTGGAGTTAGACAGTTGTTGTCCTGAACTGGGTGACATGGAGCAGCCAATGACAGACAGAGGAAACCCTCCCCATACGTCTTCAGGAGCTCCTCTGCAGGCATCCGCATTGTCAGTGGAGCTGAACAGCAGCACCGAATCAGGTATCATTCGGTTCCTTATTAACAGTACAATACTCGATACCACCTATCAAGCACAGTTTCTAGTTTTCTCTCTTTCTGTTCGTTGTTAATCCAGCTGGAGGCATAATACTATGAAATCTAAGCCTTTTTCTTTATCTTTTTTTGGGGGGTTCTCCAGGTCACATTGGAGAACCCATTTCTTTCTATTTAGAGTCTGCCTTTGAGCAATTTGGTCAGCTTACTAGTGAGCATGGTGACCAAAGATGGGAAAAGAAATCCCAGCAGCGTGGAGCTGAGGAAAATGAAATAAGCGGAAGAAGTGAAGAAACCGTAGAAGAAACAGAACTGGTTGTCTTGGATCCAGAACATGTGAGAAGTCCTCAAATCTTGTCATTCTTCTTTGCAGACTTGGTATTTTTATTTGTATAAAACATGCGAGGTAAATTGTAAGCAGTGGCTTAGCTGTGTGCTAAAACTACATGTTTAAAAATAGCTTTTGCAAAAGTACTAACTCCTGAATGTGTCTGCTCCCTCAATATTAACCCCAAAGTTGCAGGTTCAGAAGGGAGCAATGTAGTGGGGCAAATCTGATACTCTTCAGTACTCCTGAAAGAGAAGTACTTGCAGCAAGAGCGAGTGGTTGGGTTCTCAGATGTAGCGCTTCCTATTTGTTTCTGACTTTCAAATATTCTCAGTAGTCACTTTCTGATGTCAGCAAATACCCGCTATATAACTCTTCTCACTTGTTACCGTGAGTGTAGCTAAAATAAGAACGCAGGTGTCTACGGCAGAAAATATGATGTTTTATTTAACAGTGGGAGTAGCAGTAAGGTTTCTTCATAGTTTATTTACACACGTATGTTAAAGTTTATCAACATCATACTTCTTTACAGCCTCTGATGAGAAGATTCCAGGCTGCCCTGAAGAATTACCTTACTAAGCAGATGGAAAAAGTGAACCTAGAGCTTCAGGAACTGGTATATGGCTTGCTTTCTTTGCTTTCCCACAGCAGCCCATCCCTGTCCAAGCTGAAGTGAGATAGCTGATTTCCTCTTGTGTTTGCAGAGGACAGCAACGAAGAAGGGCAAAGTACAGAGAGAAGAGCTTGGGGTGATTCTTTACGGAGCGCAGCAGCAGCTGGCCCATCTGCAGATGGAACTGGAGAAGAGCCATGACCGCTGTTCTCGGACGGCCACAGCGCGTCGGCAGCTGGAAGAGGAATTGGAGGGCCTCAGGCTTACTTACAAGAAAATGTGTCAGAACACAGATGATGAACGCAAGAAAGGTGACTGAGGCACTCCTTGTAATGTATTCAAATTAATTTCTTCACATAGTACTAGAATTAGGAAATAAGTCAAGCATTGGATTGAAAAATACAGTAAAATTCATCAGGAATAACGTGCTCATTGAAAAGTTTCACAGGTATTCCTGGTTGCCATAGAATTTCTATTGTTTCTAAGACCACGTTGCTACGTTGTACTTCTGAGAAGGCCTTTAGGGCTAAAACATAAACCGTTCCTGGCAGGTAGGCTGTTCTGTGACTTAGCAGGAGGAAAACTCCCATCCCTCTGTTATGTTTGCCTGTGTCTCTGTAAGGGTGTGATGAGATTGCAACGGTCGTAGGTCATTAGGGGCATCCAGGAGTATGAGAGCACCATCCATGTGGCAGCCCATTCCAGCCAAACAAATGGACTTGACTCATTCTTTTTGTGTTGCAGGATAAGAAACAGTAAAACAATTGCAATGGCAAGGATAGCTAAGCATTAAAATAAATTGCCTAGAAAGTTTTTGCAGGTTATTGAAAAAATTAGAGAAGCATTCAACAGACTGAGAAAGAGACAGTTCTGGTTTGGGGCAGAGGAGTGGATTCACAGCCCCCTGAGGCCGCTTCTTTGATTTCCTGGGATTCTGTGTGCTGGGAGTCAAGGAATTGCTTACCAAGATTTTTAGCTTTGCTTGTGGAGCTATACTCCAAAGCTGATGTAAATTCTTACTTCAGGGAGGGCTGATTTAGCTGGTATGTGTGTGGGTTTTGCTTTGGGTGCTTCTGTACTTCCCTTTTGTCTCTGTTTAAAGTGTATCCTACAAACATACTCCTCTCTAAATTTTTCCTCCTGCCTCCCCAGTTTCTGCAATGCAGACCCAGGTTGAAAACCTGGCCTTGCATCTCTTCTACATGCAGAATATGGACCAGGATATGCGTCATAACATTTTACTAATGAAACAGTCGACAAAGAAGGCTGAGGCAGAGAAGGTCCAGGCTGAGGTGGAAAAGAAAAAACAGGTATCAAGTAAAACTGTCTTCTTTAAAATAAATAAGTAAATACAGATGACAGTTAGTGGTGAGACTTGGAGGACGTGCTGCCTTGTCAGAAGGAAGGCTATAGTGACTAAACCGTGGAAGATGTGTGGGGATATTTTTCCCAAATAATTGAAAAAAACAACCCCACAGGCTTTTCTAAAAATGAGAAGAATCCCCACCACCAAGATAGTGGCATGTACTGCCCAAAGGTTTTTGACAAGCCTTACAATAGTAAATCACTCTTCGCTCAAGCAAAGTGGGTGTGGGGGCAGAAAGATATTTAGTGAAGAAGTATTATATGTTCAAGCCTTGAGAATTATTCGCAGTCACAACGAGTTTCACAATGAAAAGCCAACTTGAAAATGAACTGAGCCGGTTGGTGTGCTGGAGCTCCCTCTGCTGCCTTCTGCTTGCAGCAGGACACAGACTGGTTATTATTAATGCAGAATTGCATGCAAACAGTTGAAATAAAATGGATTTAGGTGTTTTTTAACAAAGGATTTTAAAACATAAAGTATTAAGATTCCTAGCTGCTGGAGAGGTGGCACAATATAATCCATGCTGACAGGAATGAATGCTGTTTCAGATCTGAAGTATCAGTTTTCTACTGCAAATGGAATAATAAAAAATCAGCAAAGAAGGTCTCATTCTCTTGAAAGTTGTCACATTCATAAGTCATTTGTATATGAATGGAAAAGTTTCAGCAGGAATCAAATCTAATCCAGCTGCCAATTTAATGCCTTTTCTAGCCTATGTTATTCTTGGAGAATATAGTTGGTTAAGACTGAGATTATATTGCTCATCCCGAACTGTTTGGCTCTGACTCTTTAGGATCTTCTAGTAGACCGCTTAACAAGAAAAGCCTACGAACTACAAGAACAGATTGCTCTGTTTGAAGCTCAGTTTGTGGCCCAGGCAGAGGACACAAAAGTAACTCGGCAAGCAGTAAATGAGGTAGGAGGGTGCTTTTTTCACTTCTGGTTAATATTTCCCTCTGGAAGGACTGACCGCTTTGGCTCATGCTCACGTGGTATGTACGATCTAGGCCAGAGTTGTATGGTTCGTTCCTGTTTGCAGGAATGAAGACTTCCCCCCCCCCCCCCCCCAAGAATTGCCTGTAAATCACTTCCTCCCCCACCTTCTCAGCATGACTTTTTCTTGCAGACCTATGCTTTGTGGTCTGGTGTGACAATAAACCAGACACTTATTAGTTGAAGCTGTTCCTGCCCAGCATATTATGAACAGAAGAAAAAGACTGCATTGTAACATGAATTTGATTTTTCAGCACAGTATAGATTCATCCTGTCTACCAACTCTCTCTTCCCTAGGCTTGCATGGAGGTACAGGCTATTAACATGGAGAAAAAGCGATTGATGAACCACTGGAATAGCAGCTTGGCTGGAATGAAGCAAAGAGATGAAGCCTATATTGCCACACAAGAGTTGCTGAGGTATGGTATCTGAAAACAGTCCCAGGAGAGACCTCAAATAATTTGGACAGGAAGGATTCTAAAAGGGGCAGTATGTCTTCCGTCAAGTTTATTACTGTATGTGCAGGGTATGTCAGACAGAACAAGTGTGCTGCTCTGAAGCACATAATGAGGTTAAAGGATGAGAAGTACAGTTGTTACTTTTTTCTTTATCCAAAACACAACTCTCCCTCGAAATGTGTGGTTTTTTAAAGCCGTTTAGAGTTTTTCTATTCATATTTTATTCCTTTAAAAAAGTTCTTTCACCTTTGCAACATGTCTCAATCCAAAGAGCTAGACAGCAAGAAGGATTTATCTATCACTTTCAGTTAGGGTTTTGTGATGCCTCTAGAAATCTTCAGGAAAACTTTCCTATTGTTGCCAAAGGAAGTGTTTATTTGGTCTGGAATCTTAAAACTTGACTGGTTCTCTGAGAACATACAATACACTTTTCTATGGTGACATCCTGGTAAGAAGTGGGGGGTGGGGACAGGACCGAAAGAAGGAATTAATTTTCCTGCATACATTTCCTTTTAAATCTTAATGTCTCCATCCATATTTCAATGACTCTGCACTGTCACAGCAGACTAGCCTTTATAAAGATCTTCCTTCTTGGTCAGTTGTTGCTGCAATAGCATGTTTGAAAAGAGGAATTTGTAAATGACTCTTCAGCATGTGAATCAATCCCTGTGATGATTTTCCATCCTCTTTGCCTCTCCAGCAAGTACAGACATGACCTCAAGTCCCTAGAAACAGACATCCATGGCTGCAGAAAGTCAATCAGGAAGGAGGAGGAGAAGAATGAGTTGCTTGTCACCATCCTGAGCCGTTCACAGAACGATGCCAACACAACAAACAAACTGATTGCCCAGTGCCTTTCGAGGCAGGAGGCCTTGAAGGTTGATTTTGGCACCTATACTCGCATTCTCCATGAGACAGAGCAGGCCCTCAACAGGACCAAGATGGTGAGAAGAGTTACTTGGAAAAAGCAGCCCTTCGAATTGGACACAGGTATTTAATCCCCTTCCCCAAACAGTTCTAGTAATCCTGTCTGTCTTCCCTACCTTTTAGGATCAAGCTGCTCATCTGAATGAGTTGCTGTCCATCAGTAAGGATGTAGAGAAAGGGACTGATGCCAAAGAGCAGATGGAGAATGAAATCGTGGCAAAGCTTCAGGACCAGATCATGTCCAGCAAAGCCACAAAGCACTTCTCACAGCTGGCTGCAAAACTTCATAGGAGAAAAACAGATCTGGTATGGTATCTCTTCCGTTTGGGAGGGCAGGGGAAGGAAACAGCCTAGAGCAGTGTTTCTCAAATGTGTTTTGTCAGTGGCTTCATTTTGTTTTTCCGGTCTGCAATTGAAGCTCTGCTGGGTTTGCAACTTCAGCTTAGTTCTTCCAGTGATCTTACTGCAGGATTCTTGTGTATGCGAGAGAGTTTGGCCAAAAGGCCTGACACATGACATACTATTATTTCTTTACTTAAAAAATGGTGCAGAATGATGAATCCTGGGAGTGTTTACTATAAAGTGGTTCAAGTTCTTATGTATTGCAGGAAGACAATGGATATGTGGTACTTCTATACTCCACATTTAACTTATATCCCTATACAGCATCGCGGAATGCGATACAGGCATACTCTCCGTTTCCAAATAAGGATTACAGTCCAAGGAACAGTCAAACCAGACCCACAGTTCTTCATGGCACGATAAGTTGCTCTCTCTGGGAGTGTGTAACTGGTACAGATAGAAAAACTAGAAGATTCAGCATAGTATTTATTGTATTGAGTTGTGTGGGCTGGCACTATCACAACGTACTCACACCTCTGTATTTCCATGGGTTACTCCAGCCTGCCCCTGGGCTTTTTAAATCAGGTGCATATCTGAAGTAACTGGAACACTTCCAGGGTTGGCTTTCATTGCGAGAAAGGCTCCTCCACTCCCCTTTCCGACAGATACGCAAACAAGTGGATACTCTGCACTGACTCCTATTAGCGTGTGTTGCACAGTAGAATACAGTGCAGAGGCTACGGACTTGGAAAAGACCAAATTGCAACCTCTCGCAGTGTGGTGCAGCCTTTCAGAAGTAGCAGACAGGCCCTGGAAAGGTACCTGGCTGCATTCATACTGCACTCAAACAAAAGACATACCCACGCTTTCTGGCTAGTACAGCTGTTGTTAGGTGAGGGATGCGTTTGCCAGGCATGGTGGAGAAGGTACAAAATAGTAATGTCCTACTACTGTTAGCCAGGTAACTAGAGACACCCGGGCAGGGAAGGTAATTGCAGAAGCGATAAGTGTGGTCTCTTAAAGGGTTCTGGGACGTTTAGGCTCCTTAATGCTTTTCAACAGCCTTATGGCAGAGGTAAATATTGCTATCTCCTGTGTCAATACGTGGCGAAACAAAGGTACAGAGAGGGTAAGTAGCTTGCTTACAGCTTGTAGCACAGACCTGGGAGTCGAATCTAAATCCCCTGATTCCGGTGCTTTGAAAAGCAGGCATTACAAATCAATGAGTTGCTGTTGGTGACAGTAATTTGTTTTCTGTCTGTTGATATTCCTAGGAGCTGCATGTTTCCAAGGTTGAGAATGATACAGCCCAGGTTGTTCTGAATGCAACTCATACCAACTGCAGGCTGACAATTCTCCAAAAAACACTTTGTGAGCTGGACAAGGAAATAAAAAATATCCATGATCTGATCAGCTGCAGGGAAAGTGAGATTGCAAAGTGCAGTCTCCTGACTGAGAACAAGCGAGCGGTCATCAGCCAGTACAACAAGAGGTTGGAGATGATTCTTTCTCAGCAGGGGGTATGTACATTTACGTTTCAATCCCAAACTTGGTTTTATTCTTTGTGGTGACCACAGATGCCCTGGGTAAATGTAACTGCATAAGTGCTGGATCGTTAAAACTTTCAGGCATCAGGATTGTGATTTAAAAGCTGCACTAGTTAGTGTACATGTTTACATTTGTCAAACAGTTCTTAATGCTTGCGAAGAGGAGCTGGCGTTAGGGAATTGTGAAATGAGGGTGTGCCTAGCACAGGTTTCTGCACGGAGTTGTCTACACCTGATGAAAATGTTGAATGACATCAATACTCTGGGAGTAAATAGGATCTCATTATAAAATCTGCAATGACTCACCAGGGGAGAATGGAACAGGCAGAGCGAGTTAAGTCGCTTGATGGTTGTCCCCATTCAGGTGATACCCAGAGCTGTCCCTAGCACTGTGAGCTGTAAGACCTTTATGGATACCAATGCAAAAATGATGACTGTGGCATACGCTTCGCAAACTTTTGAATGTCCGGATGTACCTGTTTGTAAGAGCTTAGGAGGCCCTCTCGCCACAGAGTCTGAGAACCTTTTGGGCTTCTGTTGCATTTATTTTGGTGAGGTCAGGAATTATTAAAATGATATTATTATTATTATTATCCCATCCAACTCATGGGAAATGGAGGCAAGAAGTAACTAGCTGACACAATAACAGTATAGTTGAAGTATTTAGTGGGCATCTTGGCAGTTGGACCGGCCTTCTGCAATGATGCTATAAAGAAGTGCTCCAGCAGCTTCTGCCTGATTAATCTCAAACCTTGCCCTCATACAGGGGCAAGAATTGGGACCACTGGAAATTGAGATCAACAAGCTGACCAAGCAGATAGAAGAATATAATTCTGAGGTGATGATGCTACAGAAGTACTGGCTCAATTTGCAGAAAGAGCTGGTGAAGTTAACACATGAACGGGAGGAACAAATAGCCTCCTTGGATATGTTAAAGAAACAGATCACAATAATGCAGCAGAAGAAAATACGCACTGAAAGTAAGTCATTCCCTAATTCTTTCATAAAATGCTCATCCATGAATGGACAAAAAAGGGAGCGAAGGCTCACAGACGGGTAATGCTAGACCTTCACCAAAGCATGCCCTCAGTGCTCCTATGTATGTGTGAGCAATAATGCAAATGACCCCAGTACTATTCTCGGGGGCTAAAAGCCAGGCACCTTCTACTGTTTTGCATGTCGTTATTTCCTATAACGATCGATCCTGCTGTCTTAACTGACACAGTCAAGCCCTAAGTGACCATGTCATGTGTTAGACTTCTTAAATAAAGTTTGCCAGTAGTTGATAGGTAAGTGTCCCCACCAATGATAGCACTTTCCTTGGCCAAAACCCACTCTTTTCCACAGTAGTCTCCTTTAAAACCTTATTTGATTTTGGGGCTTGATGAAAAAGGTTTTGGCTGGGTATGTGGAGCTCCGCATGCAGTGTTGTCTGGTCTAATAGCAGTTTGTCACACCCTGCCTGCATTCAATCCAGTGCTCCTGGGAATTTTAAGACTTTCTTCTGTTCACCTGTAGATGAAATTCAGCAGGAAACAAAAGAACAGAAAGACATCGAACGTCACATGAGGAACATGTCAAATGACTTGATCAAGTTGAATGTGTTGATCAACAAGAACAACAGCAGCTTCGAGGAGCTGCAATATGGCAACATTATCACAGAGAACGAGTTTGTACGCTCTCTCAAGGTACAGAAGCTTGACATCCCATTTCCAGGTCTCAACCTCCCGTGCAGATCAGAAGCAAACAGTGATCCTGTAAATCTTCCTCAGTCTGACAATGTTGTGTTGGTTTATGCTTCTCAACTCTAGGCAGCAGAAAAAGAATCCGTTGAGATGCAGGAGAAGCACAGCCAATTGACTGAGGAGAAGGAAAGACTCCTAAACAGCCTGGTGGAAGCAGAGTAGGTACCAGAGAGATTCTTGCTTTGTGCCACAGTCTTGGAACTTTTGTATATGTGTCCATGTTACCTTTCTTCTTCAGTCATCAAACTGGACCAGCAACAGCAAATGTGCTCCTGTCCTTGGAGAAGATGAAAGGAGTTTAATGAATTTTTGAAATGCAGAAACTGAAAGGTGCTTTAGCCATCTCTGGAACCAGCAAGAGCTGAGAGGATGTTGGCTTTAACAATTCCAGCATGCTTGTGCTGGATGTTGCCAAGATCTGTATGGGAAGACTCTGCGTGCTGTCTCCTCTGCCAGTAACTCAGTGAGTGTGCTGCGCTGAGCAATTAATGTGGGTCCGTCAGCCCCCTGACAGTCTGGGCTTGCTTGTTTTTAGTCATCATGCCATTTTCTAAATTGTGGAGCTTCCCTTCTGATTTCACGCTGCTCTCTTGCTGCCCTTTTATATGTCCTGTATGCAAATTCTTAGTTTCTGCTGAACCATTCAGCTCTGTGTTCAGAATCGATCTCAGGAGTGTGCTGCCACTGATGTGCAGAGAGAGCATCCCCTCTGCTGTTTATAAAGGCACTGCTTTCCCTTTCTGTCATCGAAGGCATCAAATCATGCTATGGGAGAAAAAGATCCAGCTGAGAAGAGAGATGCGTGCAGCGGTGGATTCTGAGACAGGACAAGGCAAAATCCAAGCCATGAGAACAGAGATTCATCGGATGCAAGTAAGCCACTGGGAAAGAGGACTGAGGAGGGGAAGCTGCACACAACATATTCAGCTTTGGAGTTGCTGAAACATAAGGCAGGGGATGAGAAACAGGCTGGAGAAGTAGCATCTTCAAGGCCATAGCAGTACTGGAAATCTGGCCACCCTGCAGCTAGGTTGAATTAAATGCACCCAGCATGCATGCACTTTATGCGTTCCTTGTGCATGCTGTGTAGTAGGCTGCAGCAGAATCCAGATATACCTGGGAAATCTATTTAAAATGTTGATTACTAAATATTGTATCATCTTAATCACTGGTTAGGGAAGTCTTCTTTCTTCTGGCAAAGCAACTCTTCCCTTTCATTCTCGGGATACTTCTGCTCTTCTGCTTTTGCTATTGCTAATGACTTCCAGTGAAACATTTTGGAGATTACGTTAGATGAGTTGATAATCCAGCCCCCTGCCTTCCAGATCCACACAGGGTAAACTAAGTTAGGATTTAGAGCAAATTTAGCTTGCCAAGGCTCATGTGTCCCATGTATCTGGTTTATCTTGATGGGGTGTGCCACACAGAAGACTTCAGTTTGGTGCCATTCGTAAGCGTTTGTTATTTTCAGCCTATTTTATATCTTGACAAATGGCAGGTCCGCTACAGCCGGCTGATGAAGCAGCAGGAGAAGATGATTCGTGATATGGAGGCATCTGTTTCTCGTAGAGAGGCAATAGCTATTCATGGAGGGGGTCAGGACAAAACAGAGAAGAAACGTATCACCAAGAGCGACTTCCACCGCAAGAAACAGGAGCTGATAAAGAAGATCAGCGAAACCCAGAAGGTGAGCAAGTAAAGCAGGGCTGCAGGAGTTCACGTAGCCTGTATTTGCCTTGCAGTGAGCACCCGTGCGCACTTAGCACAGACCCACGGGGTGTCAGTACACAGACCCTGCACCTGCACAGGGGCAGGCTTTGGAAACTCATTAAAAAAAACCAAGAAAAAAAGAAAAAATAATTCTGGGAAGATGGCCGGGAATGCGTTTAGGTGAACTAAATAACCAGAATCTGCCATTTCCTTCTCTTCCATTTACCAGAATGCTCAAGACTGCAACAAAACCATCCTGGAGCTGGAGAGCACCCGAGCGTCCCTTAGTGCCACCTTCTTGGAAAAGCAGCAAGAGTTGTGTGGGCTGCAGGCCGAGTCCGATGGCCTCCATTCAGACGCAGAATGTCTTCGGAACAAGAAACGATGGGTGAGCGCATCCGCTTCCTTGCAGCAGGCGAGCCAAAGAGATCCTGCTGCTTTCTTCTGTTGCCAGCTCCCCCTCTCTTTGTCTCACCACCATCCTGAACTGGGCGTGCTGGGCGTGTAATTTTAGCAACGCTTTAAGTTACCTGAGCATGTTCTGAGGGCTCACAGTGGTCCTGAGTTGATGCTGCAGTTGCACCCTTAGTGAGACAGCATTCGCCTGGAAACATCAGCCTGAAGGACATCATTTGTGTCTTGAAAATACCTGGTAACAACTATCCTTTGTGAGCAGTAGCTGGCTACTCATAAATATGTTAGAAATTTGAGAGCCAGCTCAAGGTCTTGAATGACCTCCTATGAAGTATTTAAGTTGGTGAAACTCTGTCCTGGCAAGGGTTGCCTTGTATGCACGGGCATTTCTCTGATTTATGGAATTCTGTGACATGACTCTACAGCACTCGGAATGGGGTACTTCATAGCAGTACCCTTCCTAAGAAGCCCTTCCATTTCAAAATATGATGGGTACAGCACCTGTGACACGATTCACGTCACTTTCTTAGTTCTCTTCTGTGTGCAGTCTGCTGTCAAAGCAATTTCTGTTGTTGCTTTTCTCAGAACCTTTTGGAGATCGTGGCCTACCAGACCCGCCAGAAGCATCTGCAGGCGCTGAAGGAAGGGAAGTACGCTCCTCTGTGCCGCACCGAACAAGCCTGGAGAAACGAGCAGCAGAAGCTGCAGGACCGGCTCCGTACCATTAACGCCATTGTCCACCAGGTCCAGCAGGAACATCCTCAGCACCACAGGGCTCTCCAGTGGCTCCGTCAGTGCTTGGAGTCCAGGCTCGGCTCGCAGGAAGAGTGACAGACGGACAAAATCCACCTCAGCCTCTGCTCCTCTTCTTCTAGAGGCTGCGGGCTTTGTAAAGGAATAAACATAAACACGTGTTTAAGGCGTAATATTTGGTAGCGATGTCGCACTGCGCACTTTCGGCCTGGTTTCGTTTTACATTTCCCCGCGGGGGAAAATCGTCCCCGGGGGGGGACGGGGCAGGTGCAGCCGGGACTTTCAGCCGGAGCGGCCGCCCGGCCCCGCGCTCCCACCGCCTTTGGCGGAGGCTCCGGCCAGCGGCGGCGGGGCCGGGCCGGCTCCGGGAAGGCGAAGGCGACGGCGCCCGCCCGGGCCGCGGCCGGTCCCGCCCCGCAGGCGGCGGCGTGACGAGGGGCGGGCCCGCCGCGCCTGCTGGGAGGCCGGGACGGCGGGGCCATGCCGGGGCCGGGGCCGGGGCCGGGGCCGGGGCCGCGGGTCGCCGCCGCCGCCGCCGCGCTGCTGGCGCTGCTGGTCCCCGCCGCGGGGCGCAGCCCCGGGGCCGCCGGCTGCGAGGTGCCGCCGGGCGAGCGCTTCGACTGCGGCCCCGAGCGGCTGCTGTCGCGGGAGGGCTGCGAGGCGCGGGGCTGCTGCTACGCGCCTACCGGCCCCGGCCCCGGCCCCGGCCCGCCCTGGTGCTTCTTCCCCCGCGGCTACCGCAGCTACCGGGCGGAGAACCTGACGGCCACCGCCAGCGGCTACACGGCCCGGCTCCGCCGCGTCGCCGCCAGCTTCCTGCCGGGGGACGTGGGCAATCTGCGGCTGGACGTGGCGCTGGAGACCCCCGCCCGCCTGCGCTTCACGGTGCGCCCCGGCCCCGGCCCCGGCCCCGGCCCCTGCTCCGGCCCCGGCCCGCCCCCAGCCGACCCTCTCTCTGCTCCCGCAGCTGCGGGACCCGGCCCGGCAGCGCTACGAGGTGCCCCTGGCCACGCCGCGGGTGAGCGGCCGAGCCGCCTCCACGCTCTACGGGGTGCAGGTCAACCGCGATCCCTTCGGCCTCGTCGTCTACCGGCAGCGCGGCGGGCGGGTCCTGTAAGTGCCCGTTCTGGCCCGAGCCGGGGGAAGGCTCCCCTCGCCTTCCCGAAGGGATTCGGTCTGGAAGCGGGACCTGACACCGGCCCCAGCAACGCATGGGCCGGGAGCAGGGCTGTGGCAGGGGACACTCGTGATGGCAGCGGGGTGGCAGTCAGCGGCTGCGGGGGCCTTGCTTTGACCCCCTCTGCAGTTGGCGGCTGGGAAGGGAAGCAGGAACGCCAGAGCTCAGCCGAAACTTGGTTTTGTTTCACATGGTGATGAGCATCTGCGTCCCTCCCCAGAGCTGGTGGTCCTCCAGCTCGGTGCCTCCCTCCTCCCCGGCTGCTGGGCGCCGCCAGGGCTGTTTGCCGGAGTCTCCCTTTCTCTCCGGCAGGCTGAACACCACCGTCGCGCCCCTCTTCTTCGCAGACCAGTTCCTGCAGATCTCCACCTCCTTGCCCTCCCGTTTCATCTCTGGGCTGGGGGAGCACCTGACGCCGCTGGTCCTTGACACGGCGTGGACCAGGGTCACCCTCTGGAATCGAGACATGGCGCCCGTGGTACGGAGCGGGGCTGGGGGAAAGGGAGACGGCTCATCTGCGCTTGCAGGGGTGGCCCCATGGCCTCTTACGTCTTGTCTGGGGCTGGGGAAAGGCGTCCATGCCAGCTGAGCTTTGGGACCTGGCCTCAGCCCCAGGCAAGCCCATGGGACTGTTGTTCCCAGGTCAGGCTTTGTCCCCCCTGGGGCTCCGCTCTGCGCTGCTCGGGAGCTGCTTTCCCCCGCACTTGTCCGGGGCTCTTGCTCGGGGCAGAGCTCTGCCGACTGGGGCGGTGTTTGGGGCTGCAAGCCCTGGGTTTGCACCCTGAGCTCTGACGGTGCTTCTGGCCAGAAGTGAGGGGCAGCTGGGTGGGTTGGTGGGTGGATGCTGCACCGGGGTCTCCGGTGGAGCCTTGCTGGCACCGCGCTGTGCTCTGCTCCAGCCCCAGCCCCAGGTCAACCTCTACGGCTCCCACCCTTTCTACCTGGTGATGGAGGACGACGGTTCGGCCCACGGTGTCTTTCTGCTGAACAGCAACGCGATGGGTGAGTCCCATGGAGGTGCCGGGCATGGGATTGGCCCCGGTACTTGTCCTCAGCTTGTTCCTCCGGCACTTGTGCTTCCTCAGACGTGCTCCTGCAGCCCAGCCCGGCCCTGACCTGGCGCACGACGGGCGGGATCCTGGACTTCTACGTCTTCCTGGGCCCCGACCCCAAGAGTGTGGTGCGGCAGTACCTGGACATCGTCGGTAGGGCCGAGCTGCGGGCGGGGGGCACGGGCGCTCCTGGGATGGCTTTGCTGGGATGCTGTGAGCTGCACGGCATGGCCGGCGTGGCGGAGCAGGGCTGCAGGGGAGCACGATGCCGGGCCGTCCCTGTGCCCGCCTGGCCAGCACCCACCCTCCTGGCTTCCAGGGTTCCCCTTCATGCCCCCGTACTGGGGCCTGGGCTTCCACCTCTGCCGCTGGGGCTACTCCTCCACCGCCATCACCCGGCAGGTCGTGGCCAACATGACGGCAGCCCGCTTCCCCCTGGTAGGTCTCGGCTGCTCCCCGGGAGCCTCTGCCCAAAAGCGGCCATGGGGGAGCTGATGGGGAGCCCCGGTGGGGTGAGGGTCGTGAGGCGGCGTGAGGGTCCCTGCTCATCCCCGAGCACCGGTGCCACCGTCCACAGGACGTGCAGTGGAACGACCTGGATTACATGGATGCCAAGAGGGATTTCACCTTCAACAAGAAAAGCTTTAAGGACTACCCGGAGATGGTGCAGGACTTCCACCGCTGCGGCCTGAGGTACATCATGATCGTGGTGAGTAACACCCCCAGCCATGCCGGGGCTCCTGCACGGGTGGGCTGACACTGGGGTTTCCGGCTGCCCTCCAGGGTGGGGATGGAGCTTCCTCTGAGGAGGGAGAAGGAGGCTGTTCCCTGCCCTCGCTGGTGAAGCCCCGGCTTTCTGCCCCGCCAGGATCCTGGGATCAGCAGCTCGGGGCCTCCCGGCACCTACAAGCCCTACGACGAGGGACTGAAGCGAGGGGTTTTCATCCGAAACGCCACGGGGCAGCCCCTGATCGGGAAGGTGTGTGCGAGGAGCAGCCCCGGTCTCCACGGGAGGGGGCTTGAGCGGGGCCGTGGGGGGGAAACACCCGGGGAACGGCCGTGGTGGATAGTGGGGTGGCACATGGGGACTATGGGGTGGAGCGGGCTGGGGACAGCGGGGCTTTGCCTGTTGCTGCTTCCCTCCCACAGGTCTGGCCGGGCCCGACGGCATTCCCGGACTTCACCAACCCAGAGACTCACGAGTGGTGGCACGACATGGTGAAGGACTTCCACGACCAAGTGCCCTTCGATGGCATGTGGATTGTGAGTGGCCCCGGCAGAGCTGCTGGCTGCGGCTCCCCAGCTCCTGCCCTGCACCTCTGCTGGGCCCTGGTGCAGCAGTGAGGGCATCCATTCCCTCTCCCCCCCTCCCCTTCCCTTCCCTTCCCTCCCCAGGATATGAACGAGCCATCGAACTTCGTGGAGGGCTCACAGGATGGCTGCCCCAACAACAGCCTGGAGCAGCCCCCCTACGTGCCAGGTACGGGGAGCAGGTATCAGCCTCTGCCCAGGGGTGCGGGGAGCCCCGGGAGGAGCCCGGGGGATGCTCTGGTCCCAGCCGAGCGGGCTCCGAGCTCGCCCTCGCCACCGCCTCTCCCGTGCAGGTGTGTTTGGGGGACGCCTCCAAGCCGGAACCATCTGTGCCTCCAGCCAGCAGTACCTGTCCTCCCACTACAACCTGCACAGCCTGTACGGGCTGACCCAGGCCATCGCCTCCCACGAGTAAGCCTGGGGCTCGTGCCACAGCTCCTGCTGTCCCGGAGGATCCACATCCCAGGGGAGAGCCCCCTCCCCATGCTGCGGCGTGGGCAGTTTGGGCATGGGGGGCATTTGGTGGGTGGGCCGGGGTTTGGTTTATAATCCGGCGTGCTGCCTGCTGCTGCCAGCCCGGCACTGGAGGGGGCTGGAAGCAGCCCCCGGGATGGGGCTGGGGCAGCGTGGCTGTGCTGGCTCCTGCGCTGGGGGATTGTGTCCTGAGCACTGTCCCATGTCACCTGCCCCACGGACGAGATGGCCCTGGGCATCTGCCCCAGCAGGTGCCAGCTCTGTGCTGCTGCTGGGAGCCGCTGGCGGGGGGCTGAGCCCCTTCCCCGGCTGGGCGGTGCTGGGCTGACCCCGTCCTGCCTGCAGCGCGCTGCTGAGGGTCCGGGGCAAGCGCCCCTTCGTCATCTCGCGCTCCACGTTCGCTGGGCACGGGCGCTACGCAGGGCACTGGACAGGGGACGTCGGCAGCGACTGGGAGCAGCTGTATTACTCCGTACCAGGTAGGCTGCGGGCTGCTGGGGCTGCATCCGCCTCCGCTTCCCCCCGCGCCTCTCCCGCAGCCAGTGGCTTCTCCGTGGCTCCGTGCCCGAGGCACCGCAGAGCCCCGATGCCCTCTGTGCCCTCTCCGCAGAGGTGCTGCTCTTCAACCTCTTCGGGGTGCCGCTGGTGGGTGCCGACATCTGCGGCTTCGTGGGCGACACGTCCGAGGAGCTGTGCGTGCGCTGGACCCAGCTGGGCGCCTTCTACCCCTTCATGAGGAATCACAACGACCACGGCACCCGGGTGAGCACCGGGAGCCCTCACCCCCCGGCAGCGGGCGGGGGGGCGGCTGGGTGGACAGGGCAGGGGTGGGTGTGAGGGGCTGTGCGAGGGGCTGCCCTGCCTGCATGGGAAGGCGGCTGGTGCATCTGCGGGGCTGCGTGCTGTCGGTGCCGGGCTCGTGCCGGGGGGGGGAGTCCGTCCCCCATCCCCAAAAGGCTCCAACCGTTCTTCCCCACGCTGTCTGAGCATCCCCCGTTGGCTTCTCCCTGCAGCCGCAGGAGCCGTACGCCTTCAGCCTGGCTGCCCAGGCCGCCATGAGGAACGCCCTCCGCCTCCGCTACTCCCTCCTGCCCTTCCTCTACACCCTCTTCCACCGGGCTCACTCCGCCGGGGAGACGGTGGCGCGGCCCCTCTTCCTTGAGTAAGTGCCAACCCAGCCGGGGCCGATGAGTGCTGGTCCCCGCTGGGCGCAGCGGGAGGTGGGTGCAGGGTCTCCCTGGCGCTGCACCGCCCCTCCATCCTTCCCCAGGTTCCCCAAGGACCCCAACACCTGGGCCGTGGACCGCCAGCTCATGTGGGGCGGGGGGCTGCTCGTCACACCCGTGCTAGAGGCAGGAAAGACCAAAGTCAGCGGCTACTTCCCAGCGGGGACGTGGTACAGCCTCGCAGGGGTGGGTGCTCCCCTGCCGCGCCACGGGGCTCTCAGGTGGCTGCGCGGGGGCTTTGCTGCGGGGCCCCGCGTGCGTTCCTGCGTCCCACCGCTGGTACCGGCCCCCCAGGGCTGTGTTCAGGACTCGTGCCTCACCTGCCTTCGCTCACGGCCATTTGAAGGCCGCGGCGCTGGGCTGGGACCCTCCTGGGCACGCTGTGCCCTACGCCTGCTCTTTCCTCTTTTCGTTGTTATTTAGGACTCCACCATCCACAGCAAAGGGCAGTGGATCCTCTTGCAAGCTCCCCTGGACACCATTAACGTCCATGTCCGTGCAGGACACATCCTGCCCCTGCAGGTGAGCCCCCTCCGCGCTGCGGTGACGCCGCGGTGACCTGTCTGGCCAGCCCCTGCCCGCATGTGGGGCAGGGTGGCGGGCTGCAACGCGGTCACCGGCACTGGACATCGCCGAATGAGCCGCGAGCCTGCGGTGCTCGGCCGGGGCTGGGGGAAAGCAACTCCGGCAGCGCTGGGAGCTGTGCCTGATCCTGTGCCCGATCCTGTGCCCCAGGAACCTGCATTCAGCACTGCCGAGTCCCGCAAGAAGGGGATGGCCTTGGTCGTGGCACTGACACCGGACGGCTTTGCCAGGGGAGACCTGTTCTGGGATGACGGGGAGAGCTGGCAGACCTTTGAGAAGGGGGACTACACCGAGATCCTCTTCCTGGCCACACACGTGAGCGAGAGGGGGCTGCTGGCGGGGGCATCCGGGCACGGGTGTTCGCTGCCACGCGCGGGTCCTGGTGCCCCCGGGGCATGCACGGTCACGGGCAGCACCGTGCCCTGGTGCAGCCAGGCTGCGTTGTGCCAAAATTGCCAGACTGAGCCGCAGCCCTGCAGCCGGTGCTCAGTGTGGGCTACAGCACTGTGAGGTGAGGGGGTCCCATGGGGACTGTACCCCCCCAGGAGGCCACTTAGGAGGGGGAGAGGCTGTGCCAGGGAGCAGAGCCTCTCCAGTGACAGCAGAGCACCCGTTCCCCGGGGCTCAGTGCCCTGCAGATGGGCAGCGCGTTGGGCAGGGCATGTCGAGAAGCCCTGGGTGGGTGCAGGGTGGCTGGGACCCGGGAGCACGGGGTGATGGCCCCCCTGTCCCTGCAGGGCGCCGTGCTCAGCCAGCTCCTGCGGGCAAGCGCCGACCTCGATGGGGTCCTGCTGGAGGCCGTGACCGTGCTGGGCGTCACCAGCCCTCCCCGGCAAGTCCTGGCCAACGGTGCCCTCGTGGGTGACTTCTCCTACCGCAGCGACACCCAGGCGAGTGCTCGTCCCCCCCGTGGGAGGGGGCAGCGAGGGGGGGGAGCTGCCAGCTGGTGGCTAGGAAGGAACCCGGGGCTCAGCCGAGGGGCTGGCAGGGTTTGGCCCCAGCGATGGCACGGTACCCGCTTTGTTGGCACCAAGGAGCGTAAAGGGCTGCCCGGCACGGGCTGGGTCGCTGCCCTGGGGCCGGGGCAGGATTAGGGTGTGCAAGGGGATAAGGATGGGAGGATGGAAAGGATGCGTGGTGACAGGGCTGGAGCTCTGCGAGGAGCAGTGGCACGGCTCTGCTCCTGGGGCTGTCTGCCATGGGCACCCTTCCCGGGGGATCTGCGGGACCGGGGCCGTGCCGGGCTGCATCTCTGCGTGCACCCGGGGGGCAGGACACCCCCCTCGGCTCTGACACCCGGACGGTTCTCACCGTGCTGACCCTTCCTTCTCCCCCTCAGGTGCTGAGAGTCCCCGTGTCGCTGCCGATGTGGGAGCAGTTTGTGATCGCTTGGTCCTGAGCCCGTGCCAGGCCCGTGCCGCTCGGCGGGGAGAGGCGATGCTGCTCCCTCTGGCTCTGGGGCCGAATCCGTCCCGTCCTTTGTAAAACCAGAGCTGTTGCTGCTCTTCCCACGCAGCGTGGCTCCTGGGCTTTGGCTTCGCAACGCAGCTCCTGGGCTTTGGCTTCTCTTCTGGCTAACGTGAGTTCACTGGAGATGTGGGCACTGGACTTGCACCGGAGGGGCTTGCACAACCCTTGGCACGGGGAAACCCTCATCTCCTCCAAAATGGGGGAAGAAAGACCCAAGTGCCTTGTGAGACAGCAAACCTGCTCACATGCGGAACTGGTAACCTGTCAAGGGACCGCAGGGAGTCTCCTGGCTGTGTATCTGGGGGGGGGATCCACGCGGCGGGGCGAGGGAGCGGTGCTGTGAATAAAGTTGCTGTTTGCTGGGAGCAGCCGTGTCTGTGCTCCTCTCTGCCGGTGCCGGTCTGAAAGTGCTGCTGAGCCCTGGCTCAGCCGTCCCCCCCGGCTGGGACCCCCCGGCTCTGTCCCTGCCTGGGGACCTCCAGCAGGACCACCTGCACCCCTTGCAGGCTTCACCCCATTTCCCAGAGCGTTGGGGGACCCCCGGCTGCTCCCGCAACCCCAGCTGTGCCGTGGAGCCCCTCGGCCCGTCCGTCCTGCTGGCTCCGAGCGCGGGGACTGCTGCCCTCCGGGGCTGCCAGCCCTGGCCCCCAGCGTGTGGCTCTGGTCGAGCCTCTGTCACCCAGGGAGGGAGCAGACGCTGTCACCCCTGGGCCCACGCACCTCAGGGACCCTGGGCACTTTGTGTATTTTGCTAAATTAAACCGTACCCCCACCACCTCCTCGCTGGTGCCCACTGGCCCGTTTTCCCAGCAGGGCTGGCAGCAGGCAGGGCTGGCAGCAGGCAGGGCTGCACGGGGACTGCGGTGCCGGGAGCTGGCAGGAACGTGCTCAGCTCCAGTTAAAAATTGAGACCTCTCCTCCAGAGGCTTTATTGAGGAGCAACCTGGCCCTGCGGCTCCTCTGGCCGAGAATAAAGGCACGAGGATCCCTGAATGCTCCAGGGCCAGGCGGTGTTTGCGATACAAAGAGCTGAGCCTCGGGGTGTCACCCAGGGATTTGGGACTGGCCCAGCCGGGATCCTGCTCCGACCCCCTCGTGCCCGACGGGCAGTGCACGGCTGTCCCGTGGCAATGGGGGACGCCAGGCAGAGCGGAGGCTCACAGCTCGTTGTGCAGCGGCCGGCACTGGGGGCTCAGTTTCTTCTCCAGGACAGCGTCGGGGGCACACACCCAGGGGTCACCCGTGTCCCACTGCCACTTCAAGAGTTGCGTGCGAAGCAGCTGGAAGACGGCGGCGTAGCGGGGGTCGGAGGCCAGGTTCTGGCTCTCGGTGGGGTCGCGGCTGCAGTCGAAGAGCTCCCAGCGCTCCCTGTAGTAGTACTGGTGCAGGGTCTTGTTCCAGTGGGTTGGCTGCCCGGCCCTGGTGTGGTTGAGCAGGTCTTGGAAAGTGGGCGAGACGTAGAAGTCCTGGTCGATGGGGAAGGGCATCTTGTAGTTGAGGTTGTGAATGAGGCGGAACTGCTGGTGCTGGACGGCTCGCATGGGGTAGTACATGGTCACCTCGTGGTGGCTCTGGCTGCTGAAGGCGGTGGCCCAGGGCTGCTCCGACTCCAGTGCTGGCAGGAGAGACTTTCCAGTGAGCTGCACCCGCTTTGTGCCAAAGATGCTGTAAGAAGGGTAGGGGATGGAGAACCAGTCCAAAATGGTCGGCGTGAGATCTGGAGGGGAAGAGAAGGGTGAGAGGAGGGGCTGGCGCTTGTGGGAGGAAACAGCCCTGGAGAGGGGCAGCAGTCCCCGGGGTCTGCTGCCGCGTGGGCTGCGGGTGGTCCTGGGATGAGCTGCGGAGCTGAGCCCCAGGATGATGTCCCTGCAGGGGACCCTGCTGCTCTGTCGTCCCTCTTCTCCCTTCCCAGGGCTGGCCATGCCAATGCCGAGGGCTGCAGGCTGTCCTCCAGGAGAGGACCCTGGTTTTGGCGTGGGGAGGGTGGGCACCACCTCACACCCCCCCCAGCACCGCTCTGCATACCTCTGCTCCCTCCTGGGGGGCACGGGCTCTTACCTAAGAGGGTGGCGAAGGCCTGGCTGACCTGTCCCCAGCGCTTGGTGTGCTCAGGGGAGGAGATCAGCAGGGGCTCGGCGGTGCCCGACCGGTAGAGGTTGGTCCTGCCGCTGGGGAAGGGGATGCCGTTGTCAGAGGTGTAGATCACCAGCGTGCTGTTGTGGAAGCCGGCACGCCGCAGCTCCTCCAGGACCAGCCCGATCCCTGCGGATGGAGGGACAGAGCTGAGGGGGGGCGGGAGGGACTGCAGCGCTCGCCAGTGCCAGCCTGGCCCCCGTGGCTCCTACCTTGGTCCATGCGCCCGATGGTTGTGTACTGGGCTGCCAGGTCCGCCCGGGCAGCCGGCGTGTCTGGAACAAAGTGGGGGACCTAAACGGAGAAAGGGAAGGCGGCATGTGGCAGCCCTGGGGAAGGAGGACGTGGGTATGCCAGGGTGGCCTTTGCCAGCTCTCGCCCTTAATGCTGATGGCAGTGACCGAGGTGGGGGCCAGCCTGCAGCTGCCCTGGCTCCGGTGGAGGCGGCTGTCGCATGCAGCCCCTGTATGGCCCCATGCAACCCCATATAGCCCCACGCAGCTCCATATAGCCCCACGCAGCTCCATATAGCCCCACGCAGCCCCACAGGCTCCCACCTGCACTTGCTCTGGACGGTAGAGCTGTGGCTTCCAGTCTGGGATCCAGCCCATGCCGCTCTCTCCGTTGCCGAATTTCTCACAAAAGGCCCCGTATTGGGGCTGGGAGTGCCCGCAGCGGTGAGGGTCATGGAAGGCAACGTAGAGGAAGAAAGGCCTAGAGATGGAGAGGGGGGAGGTGGTGTAGGAAAGGGCTGCCCACGCCCCCTGAGACCAACCCTGGGCGGTGCAGAGGTGAGCTGGGGTTGGCAGGAAGACTCCCACCTAATGTGGGCTTCTGGATATGGGATGATGCAGAGACAAGGTGTCCCTTCCTATTTGTGACCAACTGGGACACGGAGACATGTCTTCAGTGAGGCCCGTTTCCCTCTCCTCTCCCGTGCCCCCTCGCAGCCCACGCCAGGGACGCAGGGTCCGTCTCACCTCTCATCCTGGCTCTGCAGGAACCGCCGGACGAGCACTTTGATTCGAGTGATGTTTCTCCCGACCTGCAAGACTGAACTGTTCTCCTCTGTGTAGGCGAAGTCAAAGGGGTAGACAGCCTCGGGCCCAACGTGCTTCTTCCCAATTATCCCTGCAAGAACGCAGACATGCGGTGTGCCAGGAGCAGCGGGGAGCGGGGGGTAGGACGCTGCTGCTGCTGCTCCTCCCTGGGGGCTGATGCAGATCATCTGCTCCAGCACGGGCTGCGCTCAGCAAACGCTGGTGAAAGTGGAAGATACCGCTGGCTTCTCCAATCGTTTCTGCCTGTGGCAGAGGCACTTCCACATCTGCTCAGAAAATGGGACCCACCTGGGGACCACGCTGCCCCAGGTCGCGGGCTTGGGTAAGCGCTAGGGCAGCTGAGCAGCCCAGGTGGAAGTTTGGGTCAAGCATGAGCCTTGTGTGAACTGGGAACCAGGAAGGAGCAGGATGAGGACGAGAAGAGAAAGCGTGGTGTAACGAGGATGGCAGAGGAGCAGTGTGGGGGAAGCGAAGCGAAACCCAGGTGTCAGCGCAGAGCATGGGCACGGTCCAGTCGGTGCTGTCTAGCTTGCAGGCGGGTTAGCCCGCAAGCTCTCACCCGATGGGGCCTGGTGCACAGAGGTGGGGGGTTCCCTGTCCGTGTCACTTGCCCTGGGCTCCCTACCTGTCCGGACATGTGCTTGGCTGAGCAGCCGGGGCAGGCTCCGCACGCTGTCGAAGGAGTTGAAGTGGTGCACGTCCTGGTGCAGCCCGTACATCCCATTCTGGTGCTGCCAGCGCGGGGAGACAACACGGTTGGAAGATGCCTGCCAGCCTGGCCCCAAAACAAGTCCAGCCGTGCAGCAAGTGTGCGCGCATGGGAAGCGGGTCCCAGGGGCCAGGGGAGAGAGTGGGTCGGTGGGCATGGGGACCTTGCCAGGTCCTGTGACCATGCTGTAGGCACGCCGGCTCTGGTCATCCCCGAGTGCCCACCGCGGACTGGCAGCCCCCACCCCGGCACGCGCGGGTGCCCCTACCTGGGGTAAGCCGGTCAGGATGCTGGCCCGGCTGGGGGAGCAGCTGCTGACGGAGGTGAAGGCGTTCTGGAAGACCACGCTGCGCCTGGCCAGCGCGTCCAGGTTGGGCGTCCGGATGGCCGAGTTGTTGTAGGCGCCGCTCTCAAAGCCACCGTCATCTGCTGCAGCGGGAGGGGTGCAGGGTGAGCCCCGCAGCACCGGGCCTGACCCCCGGCGTGTCCCTAACCGTGCGGGGGGGGCAAAGCCCAGGGGACACGAACGATGCCGGGAGCATTCCTGGGCTGAGGCCGGGGCTGCGGTGACGGTCCCGGCAGAGGGGATGCAGCGGGACCCCCGGGGCCGTCCCTCCCCTGCCCACCGGACGCCCCGAGCGCCGAGCCCCGGGCAGGGGTACCCCGCCGCCGGGCGGGTCCCTGGGCTGGGGGCTGGGGGCGGCGGGCGCGGCCCCGGGACCGGCTGCGGGTCCCCGCCGGGCCGGCGGCCGCACTCACCCAGGAGGAGCAGCACGTTGCGGGCCGGGGCCGGGGCCGGGGCCGGGGCCGGGGCCCCGCCAGGCCGGAGCGCGCCCAGCAGCAGCGCCAGCGCCCAGAGCCGCATGGCAGCGGCGGCGGCACCGGCGGCGGCACCGGAGCTCGGCGGCTCCTCCGGCCGCCCCGGCTCCTCCTCTGCCCCGGTCACATGAGGCGGCCCCGGCGGCCCAGATCCGGCCCGGGCGGAGCTGCCGGATGCGCCGGCAGCCGCCGGCCCCGCGGCAGGGAAGGCGATCGCCCCGGCGGCTCCCGCGCAGCCCCGGCGGAGCCGCCCCGACGCCCCCCGGCGCCGCGGGGGGGGCCCGGCCCGCGCCGCGGGGCCTCCTCCGGCCTCCCGGGGCGGCTGCGAGCCCGCGGCCCCTCCGCCTCCCCCGGCGGGCGGGGAGCTCCGGACCCCGCGGCGGGGGGGGGGGGCCCGGCGCGGCCGGGCCGGGGGCGGAGGGGGCTGGAGGCGGCCGGGCGGGGGGCGGCGGCGGCCCCGGCCGTGCCGGCGCCGGGTCCCCGGCAGCGCGGGCAGAGCTGCCCGTGCCCGGGGGTGCGGACGAGGCTGCCCGTGCTGCGCTGGCTCCCGCGCTATTCTCTGGCCTGGCTGCAGCTCGACCTGATCGCCGGCCTGACCGTGGGGCTCACCGTCGTGCCGCAGGCGCTGGCGTACGCCGAGGTGGCCGGGCTGCCTCTCCAGGTGGGTGGCTGTGCCCCGCGGCCGTGGGTGCCGGGGCCGCCCGCTCCCTGCCCGCTCCCTGGCCGGTGCGGCGGGCAGGGCAGGGCAGGGCAGCGCAGGGAGGGCTGGGCGGCCGGGCGGCCGAGGGCCGGTCCTGGGTCACCCGTTCTCCGGGGGCAGGAGGCCGTATCTGTTTGCTCAGGGCTGGCTGCGGGCGCTGGAGGGACCTGGGGACAGCCCAGCCCTCCTCGTCCTGGAGGTGTCTGGCATTTCCCAGGTCCCAGCGTTGTGCCGGTGCTGCTTTTGTCCCCGCGCAGTACGGCCTCTATTCTTCCTTCATGGGCTGCTTTGTCTACTGCTTCCTGGGCACCGCCAAGGACGTGACGCTGGGTCCCACAGCCATCATGTCGCTGCTTGTCTCTTCTTACGCGTTCCACCAGCCTGTCTATGCCATCCTGCTCGCCTTCCTCGCCGGCTGCATCCAGCTGGCCATGGGGCTCCTGCACCTGGGTGAGATGCTCTTCCCGTGCATGGTTGTATTTTTAGGATATCGCCGTACATCCCCGTCCCCTGTGCTCTCCGAGACGCTGGGGTTGTCCTGCTAATGCTTGTGACAGCTCTGTGTGCATGCGAACACCCTGTGCTCCCCGTCGGGGCCAGCAGTGTGCTTACTGCCACCCGTCCCGTGCAGGTTTCCTTCTGGATTTCATTTCCTGCCCAGTCATTAAGGGGTTTACATCGGCTGCTTCCATCACCATTAGCTTCAGCCAGATCAAGGTAGGGTCTGCTGGTCTGCTCTGGACACCTTGCCTGCTCTCTCCTGGAGCCAGCCATGCTGCGGAGCTGGGAGATTTAGTACCGGGCTGGGCGATGTGCTCGGTGTGAGAGGAAGGAGCTGCAAAGGGGACACGGGTCCCCTCTGCCAGCAGTTCTGGTGGGTCCCTGAGTGCTCTGTTCTGAGCAGACCAAGCTGAACGCACCCTCTGCCTGTGACCAGCATTCGGGACACCGGTAAAACCAGGACATTTGATTTGGTCACTTGCGGGAGGTGCTGGGTGATTCTTGGGCACGGTGGGTTTGCAGCCCCGCTGGTCCCTCGCTGGCCTCTCTCAGGGGCCTGAGGCCCCCCAGCTCTTCTGGGGCTGCAATGCTTCCTCTGTGGTTAACCAAAATCAGAGACTCGGGGAGATGGTGTCAGGCTGCGTGGGGAACCAGCGGGCCGGTATTGGCTAATAGCTGCGGTCGCAGCGGGGGCTGCTGCGAAGGTGCTGGGCCCTTGCTGCTGCTGCCGGCACGGTGCAGGGGGACGGCAGGGCTGCGCAGGCTGGGCTGGGGCCCCAAACTGAAGGACGGGGTGGAGGCATCTCAGAGCATCTCTGAGCCCTGCCTGCACGGAGCCGCGCAGGGAAAGGGCCGTCCTGGAACGCGTGCGGGATGGTCGCTGAGAAGCTCTCCCACCAGCAGCGCCGACGTCGTGTGTGTGCCAAGGCCCCGGGCAGGGCTGAGCCCCGGTGCTCCTGGCCGTCCCTCCACGGCACCTGGCAGCTTGGGTTGTGCCAGGCTTTCACCAGGCTTTGTCTTCCCACACAGAACATCCTGGGGCTGCAGGGGATTCCTCGGCAGTTTTTCCTGCAGGTGTATGAGACGCTGCGGAGGATTGGGGAGACCAGGTCAGCACCGTCCCTGTGCCTGCCCCGCTCCATCCCCCTGCAGCCGCGGGGTCTCGGGCTCTGCTGCTTCGCTCCCCATCTCTTTGGTCACACCTTGGATCGATTTCTTGGTCCCTGCCCAGTGCTGTGACACAAGTGCTTGTTCTCAGCCATTTCCATTTGAGCTGGAAATTTGAAGATGGGGGAGCACGCGGGCTCCCAAGCTGCTAAAGGGGAAGGATGGGGCAGACTTGTCCTATTTTCTGCTCCCAGTCAGGTACACCAGGATTTTGCCAGCCCAAAGACACATCCTTGGGACTGTCTGTGTCATAAGTTCTCCTCCAATTTTTGACAGTCCGAGAGGGAGCTCAGGCATCCCCATCCCCCCTGCCCTGCCCCGTTAGCTGCACCCGTGGCTCGGGGTCTGTGCCGCAGCCTGGGTTTCACACACGGCACAGTGACACACAGGCTCAGCTTCATCACGGCTGGCAGAAGACCTCCCTGCCTAGCTGTGAGGGGCAGCAGCGGGAGGGGGGGGAGGCAGATCCCACTGCACGGATTCTGCCTGTCGCAGGGGTCCTGCTTCCCTCTTTACGAAGAGCCCACAAACCCATTAGCATCATACCGCTGACCCCTCCTCCCTCTCCTGCTGCCCCCCAGGGAGGTGACACGTTTCGCCGGTGGCGCGGAGATGCCGGCAGCATCCCTGCGAGCTATGCACTTCCCGGCAGAGCCGCGGCACGTGCCCGGGCACACGCTCTTCCTCCCGTGGGGCTTTGCGGTAGCTCTCCCTGTGCCCTGCGGCGTGTTTGGGCTGGCACTGATGTGCCTGTTGCAGGGCTGGGGACGCCGTCCTGGGGCTGGCCTGCCTGGCTGTGCTGGCAGGGCTCCAGGCGATGAAGAGCCGCCTGCCCCGAGCTGCCTCTGCGGAGCCGCTGGCTGCCAGGGTCAGCTACCTGATCGTCTGGACCTCTGCCACGGGTGCGTTGGCCATCCCCTGCCCTCTTCCCTCCCGCGGCCATCCCTCCTGGGGTCTTGTCTCTTCTGGGCAAGGAAGAGACAGCCCGAAACTGGTAAAGCCCAGGTCGGCAGGAGCTGAGACCTGGAGGTGGGTCGGGAAGGACAAAGTCCCAAGGATGGTCCTGCTGCTGTGCATGCCCCTTCCTAAGGCTTGGAAGACCTCCTGGGTACCCACCTCCTGCTGTCCCTGCCGCTGCCCTGGGCTCTGGGCAGGTTTTCATGGTTGCTCTCTCCGCTGCAGCACGCAACGCCCTCGTAGTCCTGTTTGCTGGCCTGGTTGCTTACTCCTTCCAGGTGACGGGCTCCCAGCCGCTCACGCTCACCGGCAGCATCCCCCAGGGCCTCCCTGCCTTCCGGCTGCCACGCTTCTCCATGGCTGCACCCAATGGCACCGTCACCTTCAGGAGCATGGTGGAGGTGGGTGCCAGGCTGGCTGGGGGAGGCCGGGCTCCCCGTGGGCTGCTGTCTCCTTACTCCTGCGTTTGCTGGCTCCCCACGCAGCGGGAGGAGGCTCTGCTGCGGGGCGACCCTCGTCCCTCGGTGGCAGCACTCACCATGTCCTTCCCTCCCAGGACATGGGGGTCGGGCTGGCCGTCGTCCCGCTCATGGGCCTGCTGGAGACCGTTGCGATTGCCAAGGCTTTTGGTACGGCTGTGCCAGGCTCCTGCGCCTGCACTCTCAGGAGGGGTCTCTGCAGGGGGCTGGGGGTGCTGGGGACGTTGCTGTTCCCACGGGGGCAGGGGAAGGGACTGGGCTGCCCGTGCCGAGCCTGGCTCATAGTGCGGGCTGGCAGGGGGGGTCCCATGGGGTGCTGCTGACCCCCTCCCCTGGCCAGGCGGCTGCCCCATGCCTGACTGGGGAGCGGGCTGGGGGGGTCCTGCATTGCGCATGGCTGGAGTTTGCATAGGAGCTGAGCATTGTCTTGGGCTGCTCGGGGGGTGCTGGGACAGGGGGGTGTGGGATGGGGTCCCATGGCTGTCCCAGGCAGTGCCGGCCCCGCTCCGTGCACATGGCGGGTCGTGCCTGCGGGAAGCTCTGGGTGATGCCGCTCGTCTCCTTTCAGCCTCGCAGAACGATTACAGGATTGACCCCAACCAGGAGCTGCTGGCGATGGGTAAGGGGCCACTCGGAGCAGGAGGGCAGGGGGTGGGCACCCGGCCTGAGCACTGCCGTGTGTCCCCATGTGAGCCGGCACAGGCAGGACACAGGAACAACCACAAAACCACGGATGAAATGCAAAGAGTAAATTTATTTTTGTTCCCTCGCCAACTGGGGGATCCCCGAAGCAGCACCCGGGCAGAGGCACGCAAGCGGGAATGCGGGCAGCACAGAGCTCAGTCCATGCTGGAGGATCAACGACCCTGCTGTTTTCGCCTGTTTATCAAGGATTCAGGCAGGCGTAGTCTACCACTGTGCTTTGATCTTTCCCACAGCAGGGCAGGAACCTCAAGCATGTTCGATAGGGTGCCTCTGAGTCTATGACAGGCCTATGTTATCTAAACACAGATGTTGCACTTGTCCAACACACAAGGCCAAACAACAACTAGTATGATATATGTGTTTTTCGACACCCCAGCTGCAAGTCACTTGAGCGTATTTACAATCCTCCTCGCCAGTCTTCCGTTATTTTCCCACAGTCCCGCAGGCCCTGAGCTACCAGAGATCCCCGTCTCAGCAGCCCTACCTCTTCCTGAAGTTTTACCTTTCTCATCTTGCATGGTGTCCCCCAGCCTTTCCCACAGCTAAGCAATTTCCAGAGCAGCCTGAGCCCAGCTCACACGGCTGGACGGGCTCCGATCCGGCCCCGGGTACCAGCCCGGGGACGGAGGAGGTGACGACAGGGGCACAGACCGGTCTCGTGGCCCCGGGCAGTGCCTCCCACAGCTGCTGCATCCCCAGCTCCTCTCCTTCCCCACTGCAGGCTTCGCCAACATCCTGGGCTCCTTCGTCTCATCGTATCCCATCACGGGCAGCTTTGGCCGGTGGGTAGCAGGAGAGGGAGCGGAGCCCCAGCCCGCAGGACGCTCACTGGGGCTGTGTGGTGAGGGGGCTCTGCAAGATCTTGGGTGGAAGGTTGTGTGGACCCCGGTGGGTCCCTGAGCTTGTGTCCTGGTCCCCAGCTGCCCACCTTGGCTGCCGGGCTATGCATGGATCCCGCAGCGACCTTCCCTCCCATTTCGCGTGCTCTGTGGTCCCACTGCAGGCCTGGAGCTGCAGGGTTGCTCGTGTTTCTCCCCGGTGGTGGGGTCTGATGGGGTGGGTGGTTTTCCTGGGTGGGGTCTCTGGGCAATGGGTGGGGGCAGCTGCTGGCCCCGGCCAGCTGCAGCGCAGCCCGGGACAGCGCGTTGCTTTGCATTTCAGGACAGCAGTGAACGCGCAATCGGGCGTCTGCACCCCCGCGGGAGGGCTTGTCACAGGTAAAGCCCCTGACCCCCCCGTGGGATGCTCTGCAGGCACCTGTGCCCAGCACCCACTCCCCCCAGGCACCCTGAGCATCGGGGACCCCGTGGCTCAGGTGCTCCCCATCTCCCGCAGGTGCCCTGGTCCTGCTCTCGCTGGCGTACCTCACCTCGCTCTTCTACTACATCCCCAAAGCGGCGCTGGCCGCTGTCATCATCTCGGCTGTGGTCCCCATGTTTGACGCTGGGATCTTCAGGACGCTGTGGCGGGTTAAGAGTGAGGGCACGAGCCGGGGGCGGCCGATCCCATGACACAACCCGGATCTGCCTGCAGAGCAGGCGCGGTCCCAGAGAGCCCTGCAGTACAAGGACAAGGCGCAGCTGAGCCTGGGTCATCTGTCTTGCAGGGCTGGACCTCGTGCCCCTCTGCGTGACGTTCCTGCTCTGCTTCTGGGAGGTCCAGTATGGCATTGTGGCCGGGGTGCTGGTCTCAGGGATTCTCCTCCTCCACTCCATCGCCAGGCCCCCAATGAAGGTGGGCTTCACACCTCTCCTTGGATGCGGCGGGGCCAGCTGGGCTTGCGAGGGTGCGGGGAGCTGGGAGAGGGCTCCCCGAGGACAGCGGGGCATTGGGGTGCAGGATGCTTCTGACCTGCTCCTGCCCTATCCCTGGTCCCCAGCCTGCCATCGGTGCGGCGCAGGGATGCGTTTCAAGGAGCACGAGGAAAGGGTATCCCGGGAGCTGAGAGCAGGAGAGGGAGGCATCGCTGTCCCTGTTCCTGCTGACACCTGGGGTGTGTGCAGGAGGGGAGCTTCCCTGAGGGATGGGGCTCCTGCGTGTCCCCTGCCAGCAGGAAGAACAGCGCTTTGCTTTGTCACACGGGCAGTTGTCCCCGCCTGGGGAAGGTCACAGCCTGAGCTCCCCATCACTCATCCCCCTCCTCTGGGGTCTTGCGCAGGTGTCGGAGGGGGACGTGCTCCTCGTGCAACCGGGGAGCAGCCTGCACTTCCCAGCCATCGAGTGCCTGCGGGACGCCGTGTGCAGCCATGCCCTGGCAGGTACGGTGCTCCCTGGCCCGCCGGCTTGTCCCGGGGACCCGGCTGTAACCCGGTGCCCGCCTGGATCACTGCTGAGGCGGGTGGCAAGTGCTGCCCAGGCCCGCAGGCTGCGGGTGCAAGCGGGGCCAGCACAGCTTCCCTGAGGTGGGGACCAGCCCCTGGCCGCTGCCACTCTCCCAAGGCTGTCTCATCCCTTCCAGCCACGGCTCTGGCCCTAGGGGCTGCATCCCCTGGGCTGGTCATTTCTGGACTTGTCAGGAGCATGACCATATGCTCTTCTTCCAGCAGCGTCTCCGCCACGCTCCATCATCCTGGACTGTCGCCACATCAGCAGCATCGATTACACGGTGGTGGCGGGGCTGGCGGAGCTGCTGCAGGAGCTGCGCAAGCACGGCCTCTCGCTGGCCTTCTGCAGCCTGCAGGTATGCAGGACCCTTCTGGTAGCACCTTCATCTCAAAGAGGTGGAAGCTGCAGCATCTGAGTCCAGCTGTGGGATGTGGGGCGGTGGGGAAGGGCTGCATCCTCTGCCCTGGGCTGGCTGGGGGGCTCACAGCCCCGGAGAGATGGGAAGCAGCCAGCAGCAGGCTCCCCCAGCCCAGGTTTCTCTGCCCTCAGGACCCTGTTCTCCAAGTCCTGCTGTCTGCAGACTTAGAAGGATTCCAGCATTTCCCCAGCCGGGAGGAGGCAGGTGAGGCTCTGGGCTGCCCCGGGTGCTCTCCCGGGGCTGGGGTCCCCCAGGCTGCTGCTGAGCGGAGCTCTGGAAGATGAGCCCAGTAGCCTGACCTTCATCAGGCCGCAAAGCTGCAGTGCGGGGGGCTGCAGGGGCCTGGCTCCCGGGAAGGCAAGCAGGAGCCCCTCTGGAGAGCGGGGTCACCCTGGCCTTGGAGATTCGTGGCGAGCCTTGGCTTAACTCTCTGTCCTGCTTCTCCCCCTTCCTGGCTCAGAGCGGTGCGGAGGAGTGGAGCCGGGGGACGGCGGGGCAGCCCCCTTCACGAGCACCAGCGAGAGCTTGCTGCTGCCCGCGGGGCTCATCCAGTGAGTCGAGGAGCCGCCTGGGACCTCGAAGGACCTCCCTGTCCTCGAAGCTGCTGTCTTTTTTAAATCAGCTGTTTTAATTCTGGAGACTTTTCTTATTCTGGGACATACTGAACGCTGACGCAGAGCGCACTCTTGTCAAAGCGAGTTTCAATGATGTTGCCACTGCCCTCCAAGCCCAAGGGCATGCTGCAGCTCCCAACCTCGGGCTGCTGGGAGAAGAAAAACATCAGTGATTTTACTCCTTACTGATCCCTCTTGGTTTGTGGGGTTTTCTGCCAAATGCTGCCATCAGGCAGGGCTGGGCTGTCCCCCCATGGGTGCAGCCCCTCACCTGACTCCTGCCAGGCACCCGAGGGGACAGGCACCGTGACACCAGCTTGTGCTTGCCTTGCTGTGAAATGGGTGCAAAAAGCAATAGTGCTGTCAGGCAGCAGGGCTGGGGGGCAGGGTTCAGGAGAAAGCAGTTTTCCTGAACTGCCCTTGGCTGACTCTCCCATAAGGAGGGTATAATAAAGCAGTAATTGCAAATGAGTCAGCATGATCTCTGCCTTCCTTTGGGGAAAGCTTTTGCCTTTTGTGTGGGAAGGCAAAATTAAGCTCCAATTTCTGGGCGCTGCTGAGCAAACCAAGGAATGGAAACTGAAACCAGGCTCAGGCTGCCTGGTCGCTCAGAGCCTGAAGGCGTGCTCTGGCACAGCTCCTCCTGCCAAAGATTTTGCAAGTTTTGTAGAGGTGGCCACAAAACTGCGAGGGCCGGAGGCTGGACGAGGATTTCTGCAGCGGAGAAACGCTGGGCGGCGAGTTCCTCGCTGCACCAGCAGCCGAGAAGCATTTGCAGAGCTGGAAGGGGGCACGTGCCCTTTCTGCCCGTCCATCTGCCCATCCGCCTCCCCAGACAAGGAGTGACCAGCACAGAGACAGAGCAGGTTCAACCCATTTCTCTTCACGTCGTGTGGCAGCTGGCTGCGGCCCTGCGCTGCGTCAGGTTGTGCTGTGAAAGCTGCTCCGCATGCCCAGAGAGGAGCTCAGCGAGACAGCGGCAGGAGGGGGCTCAGGTAACCCCTTGCCTGGGGATGCTGGGAGGAGCAAGCGTGGGAAAAGAGAGGGGTAAGGGGGTAAAAAGGGCCGGTCGCGTGTAAATAGCGCGTGAAATAGCGTGTGTGCTCGAACCCATGTGTGCGAGCGTGTCAGCGCTAGTGAAGATCAGGCCAGCTCAGTCCCAGTTGGATCCAGGGATGGGGTGACAGCTGCATCCCCACTTTTGGCTGTTGGATCCAGCACGATGTGTTTTCCTCCAACACATTTGCCCTCCTCACCGCTGCTGGCAGGCCCCGTCCTGCGTCCCTGCGCTTCCTGGGGAGCACATGCATTTAACAGAAGGGTGAAACACCCCACAGCCGCCCCCAGCGCTGACGCAGCCCTGCTACAGCGGCCGGAGGAGCCTGTTTATGACCATTTGCCGCCTGAGTTACTGCAGCAGCTCAGGGACCAGACGGGAACAAGAAACGATCGATCGTAGCGTGAGGGACGTTTCACTCCAGGCAGTGCTGGGGGGTTGGCATGTCTCCACCCCACCAGCCAAAAGCAGAAAAAAGAGGGGCTTTGCTGGAGAGCTGGGAGCTGCTAAATCGGGGCCCAGAAGGAAGAGCAGGAGGCCGAGCTCCAGGCCGATCCTCACCGGCCCAGGCCGGCTGCAGCGGGCATCCAGCTCTGGGCTGGAACTGGCCATCGGCTCCGCGAACGGCCTCCCCAGGCCCCCGCAGCGCAGCGGGCTGGGCCGCCGGACGCCTCCCGGTGCAGGGCACCGGCCGAGCTTCGGGCGGCCCGGGGAGAGCGGAGCGCCCGCCCGCTCCCGCCGGCAGCGGCCCCGTGCTGCGCTTCCCCCGTCCCGGGAGGATGCCCGGCGGCCCGGCCCGTTCTCCGGCAGCGCTGCCGCCCGCAGCCGCCCAGGCCCCCGGCAGCCGCGGCGGGGCGGGACCCTGGCGGGAGCCGCCCGGTGGAAGGCGGCCGGAGCCGCTGCCGGCCCCGCCGCGGCGGGATTGGCCGGGCCGGGCCGGGGCCGCGCGGGGGGCGGCGGCGGCGCCGCCCCAGAAAACGAAACTTGGCGGCTCGGCGGAAAAGCGAAACTTTGCCGGGCGGGAGGCGGCGGCGGCGCGGCTCGGCGGAGCGGGCGCTGCGGGTGCCGGCCCCCGTCGCGGTCCCCGGCCCGTCGGTGAGTCGCTTCGCCGGGGCGGGCCGGGGTACCGGGGCTGGGCTTGCGGGGGGCTCCGGTGCGGGCGGCGCGGGGGGGCTCCACCTGCCGGGCCGGGGGGATGGTGCACTGAGGGCTGCGGGCCCCGCTGCAGCCTCCCGCTGCGCCCCGATCTCCCCGAACCCCGGTGCGCCCCGACCGCCCCTGGGCACTCACCCCCACTCCTCCCGGTGCACCCGGGACACCCTACCCCTTGGTGGTCCCGGTCCTCCCCGCGGTGCACCCCGGCCATGCCCGCTCCCCCCAGTGTCCTCCGGGTCCCCCGGCCATGCCGGCCCCCGACCCCCGCTGCCCCCTGCGCAGGCCGGGGCCCCGCCCCCTGCCCGGGGCCCTCACCTAACGGGCCTCATTTGCATTCCGCTGGCCCTTCGCCACGCCATTGGTCCATCCACCCGGCTCGTTTGCATATCTACCCGGGAGAGGCGGGAACGAGCGGCAGTTCATTTGTATATAGGCCCCGCCCAAGGGTCGGCCCCGCCCAAGGGTCGGCCCCGCCTCCGCCCCGGGCGGTGCAGGTGAGGGCCGGGGCTGCGGCCTGCGGGGTCTGCCCGGCCCCGGCCCCGGCCCCGGCCCCGGCCCCTTCTCGGCGCAGCCCGGGGGAACGGGGCTCCCGGCCTGTCTGGCGGGAGCAGCGCCCTGCAGACCACCGGGCTGCCGGGGGCAGGGAGCGGGGCCTGCCAGTGATGCCGCCAGGGCCCGCCCTGGCAGCAGGGTATGGCTTGGCCTGTGCCCGGGCCTGCTCGGCTGCGCTGCCCCCGCTGTGCCCTGCCGGGTCCGGTGCGTTCCCAAATGCCTTTAATTATAAAAGGTCTCCGCGCAGAGTGGAGTAGCTATTTTTTAGTTGTTTATTTTTTTAAGGTTTGTGGTTTCCCCCCAGGCTGTGCGCTGGCGCAGCTGAGGGATGCGGCCGCTCGCTTGTGCGCAGCTGGCGGGTGAAGTCCCCGTGACTGAGGGCCTTGCTCTTGAGTATCACAGTTTGTTTCCTGAAAATAAAACCGGAGCCGGGCGGAAGGTTATGTGACAAAGGTTCATTACTTCACATTAATATTTGTATTTCTCTTTCTGCCCCATCCTTTTCTCTCTCTCTGTGGCTCCAAAAAAGCTTATCGGAGAGTTTGCGGCTGGGAAGCATGAAGTGCCATGTGTGTCACTTTGTTTCTGGGGATGATTCTCCCAGTTCTTGCAGCAAATGCGGGGCCCAGCTGGCTCCCGTCGCCAGCGCTGGGGACAAGGATTCAGGTAGGAGGATGCAATGCGGGGTGACCTGGGGGACACCGTGCGGGGGGCTGGCTGGAGCACAGGGCTGGTGCGCCCTGGGGCTGTGCAGTGACCAGTGGCTGCGGGTAGCCGCTGGTTCTTGTGTTAGCCCTGGTGCTTGCGTAGCTCTGGGCTGCTCTGCTCTGGCCAGGTCATTACCTGCTGCTCTCATCTCAAACTTCCCTTGCATTATTTGCTAGAGATGGAGTTTTCCTCGCTTTGCAGTGACTGGTGGGGAGCAGAGAGAGAAGCTGACACTTCCTACACACATTTTCCACGCTCAGATCTCCAGTGTTGAACTAGTTTCCGTTTTGCCAGTGCACTGGTGCTGTTCTTGTGGAATGCTGTATTGCAAAGACCAGTTGTCCTGGTTTCAGCTGGGATAGAGTTAATTTTCGTCCTAGTAGCTGGTATAGTGCTCTGTTTTGGATTTAGGATGACAGTGGTGCTGATAACACAGGGATGTTTTCATTCCTGCTGAGCAGGGCTTACACAGAGTCAAGGCCTTTTCTGCTCCTCACCCCCACCCCACCAGTGAGTGGGCTGGGGGGGGCACAAGATGTTGGGAGGTGACACAGCTGGGACAGCTGACCTCAACCGACCAAAGGGATATTCCATACCACATGGCGCCATGCCCAGTATATAAACTGGGGGAAAGCTGGCCGGGGGGCTGCTGCTCAGGGACTAGCTGGGCATCGGCCAGTGGGTGGTGAGCAATTGCATTGTGCATCACTTGTTTTTTATATTCTTTTATCATTATTGTTATTTTCCCTTCCTTTTCTGTCCTATTAAATTGTCTGTATCTCAACCCATGAGTTTTACCTTTTTTTTTTTTCTCGATTCTCTCCCCCATCCCACTGTGGGGGGAGCGAGTGAGCGGCTGTGTGGTGTTTAGCTGCCTGCTGGGTTAAACCACAACACCGGTCTAGTCCCTCTTGAACTAGAATTTCCTATCTTCAGCTTATTGTTAGGTTTAGAATTCACTGCCTGAACTTCTGTTTGACAACAAGGTAATTCTGCCTCTGTGAACTGTAACAGAATCAAGTACACAATTAATGCAGTGACGCTGGGGGAGATATTTCCTAATCCTTTATTTGCTTAAAGAGAGTATGACCTGGGCCACCAGAACTGCTTTTGGTGTGTTGATAGGAAGAAGTAGGATCCTATAAGAATACAGTAAATCAGAATCAGCCTGCTGTAGTCCTGGCAAGATCAATTCTTAGCAAACCCCTCTGCAATCCGGAATGGCAAGGTAACAATCCCAGGATCTCCAGGTCTTAAATGCTGTAGGAAAAAACATCCAAAACATCTGTTCTGGTGGTCCGAAAGCTTTGTCCCTGCCTCTGGCAATGATTAAAGGTGGTGGAAGGAGTTGTAGTGCTTTACCAGGTAAATATGCTCTCTGTCTGGGGGACCAGGGAGTTCTACAAGTAAATGTGTACAGGTCAAGCCCTGTCAACAGAGGAGTCACTGAGGAGCAGGAAAAGCTCAGGGAAGAGTTTAAACACTTCAGATAATGGTGTGGTAGTAAATTGGATGTGAAACAATATTGCAAAGGGTGCCTGCTTCAGGTACCAAACAACCTGCTGTCATTAAGCATGGTGCAGCCTTTGGGCTGTAATACTCAAAGGGGCTGTGAGCTATCTTCACCTTGATTTTTGTGCTCCTGCTCCCAAAAATACCCAGAGGAAATCAGTGTCTTTTGGTATTGGTTGATCTCCACTCAAAGAGGTTAAAAGCTTCTGCTCTCAAAATCGGGGTAGAGACAGTGCTGAAGAGCCTGTACGACAGGTCTGTAGAAGGTGGAGATCTGCTCTGATGCCTGATTCAGATCTGAGCTGACTTTTCACAGGTTTTAAGGACTGGATAAAACTGTTGAAGATAAAAAGGGAGTTTCCCATGCCTTCCTGGACACAACACTCAGCTGCAAGGTAGAGGTCACGCAGCCAGTCCAGAAGGTTGAGAACGCTGAGAAGTGCCACTGTACTGTCACCGCACATCTTGAGGGTCCTTGAGCGTTTCAACAGGCAGTTGTGGTTCCCAACAGTAGCCAGTACGTGTTAGCTGGAGGTAGTATAGAGAAAGATCAGGACCTCAATACAGCGGTTTTTTAATGATTCTGCTGCTGACTGCAGGGGCCTTGGGGAGGGAAGGAGGCTGTGCTAGAGATGGAGGATGGTGTCATTGCTAGTGGTAGCTGTTGAAAAGGGAACAACAAAACAGCTCCTGTGTGTTCAGTTGATACATTTAGTCAGCAGCAGACCCTGCTTGCTCACCACCAGCTGAGAACTGTTTTCTTTCCTGACTCTCTAGTTTAACAATGAACCTTGCCTCCATTGCAGAAAGAAGAGAGGTGAAGCTCGCTCCAGTCCCTGATACAGGAGCAGAGCCTGGAGGAGATGTGAAGGGGGAAGGTGCTGACGGGCCTTCTTCCACCACTGAAACAAAGGAGGAGCAGGGAGGATCCGTGATGGAGAATGCCAGAGCTCTGATCAATACCTCAGAGACCACACCTGAATGCACTGCAGGTGGGCCTCCTTCCTTTACTGAAACACAGGAGGAGGAAGAGGGAGCATCGCTGCTGGAGGGTGTAGTGGTTCCAAGTGGCACCTCAGAGACCACACCTCAGTCCATGGCCGGTGATTCTTCTTCTAAGTCACAAAAGAGGGTAAGGCTCTTTGTCGGTGCTGAGGAGCAGAAGTAGCTGGTAACTTGTTGCGCTCTCTTTTGTAAAGCAATGAGGCTGGGCTGCGTCACCACGAATCCCTTTGGCCTGCATCTGGATGCTGCTGCCTGTGTTCCTAGGCAAACTGTAGATGTATTTGCTTACGTTAAGTGTTGCGTATGCGGACAGCTGATGTGCTGAGCAGTACAGCTCCCCCTGACAGTACCTTTGCTGCATTGAGGGAAACAGTACAGAAGTCAGCTTAGTAATTGGTCTGATCTTGTTAATGAGCATCATGCCCAGCGCTGCTCTGTGTTCCTGCTGAGAAAGTCTTGAATATTAAAAATACAGCATTCTCAAGAGTTACTTGCATTTCACCTACTATAGAAGATGGTAGCTGGTCTTGTCCCTTCTCTTCCTGATCATTCTCCATTAACCCAGTGTAGCAGGAAGATGTTGGTACTAGCTGCAGTGGAGGGGGTGACAAAGAATTTTTATTCGACAATGAATAACATTGTGTTGTTCCTTCTTTTTTTTTTTTAACAGAAAAAGAGGAGGAGTAAAGCAAAGAAGGGTCCTTCCAACTCCAGGGAGCAGGACTCTCTGCCTTCTCTAAGCACAGCACCAGCTCAAGCCACAGAATTGCCTGATACATGTGTTATTCCACAAGAAATCCAAACCCCAGGCAGTGAAATAGCGAAACTGAGTGCTGATTTAATTGCTGGTGACAGTGGAGGCGCACATGAAAGCAACAGGGCGTTGGGTCTCTTGGGAAAGGAAGCTGGAAGTCTGGAAGCAGTTGCAGAAGGCAGTCACAGCAGCGTAGATGTGGTGACCCCACCAAAGCAGAGCAGCACGGAAAATGTGGCTGCCCCATCTCCAAGCTCTGCAGCCCCAAAGGAGAAGGCGGGGGGTGGAAGTACCACAGGGTGCGGAGCAACGGTCAGGAGTAACGTGGAAGGGAGCAGTTGTGCCCCTAACGCTGGCCAAGTCCCAGAAACCAGACCAGATTCCCAGTCCTCGGGTAAGAGTAAGAAACTGGCCTCAACAGGGGAGAGAGCGAGCATTTCCTCTGGGTTGTCCCCTGGTACAGGAGCACCTAAAAGTAAGCCTGTGACTCCTTGTGCTGAACATCAAAGTCAAGACACAAAGACTCCACCTGTGGTCAAAAGCTTGCAGGCTGGGAAGGGTAAAGAAGACACAAGCCAGAAAGTGAGCTGTTCGACTTCCAAGGTAAGTGTGCGAGTGAACACTCTGGTGAGTATTTGGTTGAGCTGGGCAAAGTTTCCCGTTATAACTGTGATTCTTTTGTGCTGTCAGTAAAGCTGAAGACCATGAGGCTGGGGATATGGGGAGAAAGCAGGGAACATTATGAAGTGCTTCTTTATCGAGTTTTGTTCTCCTGTATGGTAGTTCTAGCACAGCTCTCTCACTGAGTGGTTGCTCAGTTACTCCCGGGAGCTATGAACTTGTGTCTTCTCCAGCCAGCTCTGTTGGATCTCCTCTAACGAGGAGATCTTCATGCTTTGTAGGTGTCTGTGCTCCACTCATGGACAGGCCTGTGAAGCTGTAAGTTGCTGTTGGTTATCTTTCATTTTCTTTATGCTCCATCCTCTGGGGACCTGTGGCTTATTGACCTGACTTCTTGCCAATGTGTTTGGGTTGGATTCCTCTTGCAATCGTGCGCTGTTTTCCTTAACCAGTAGCTTCCCTCAGTGAGGGATTAGTATTTCTAGAAGTATGAAGCTAGCTGGTATGCTGTGATTTCTGGATATTCCTAGTTGTCTGAAAAGATGTTGGATGTTTCTGCGGATGTTGTACTTCCAGGGTCTCCTGTTTAATTGGGCATTGTCTGTGTTCCTATCGCAGAATGAAGACACAAAGGAGAAAAAGAAGACCCCAAGGGAGAAAGTGCACGAAGTAACTGAGAAGACAAATCAGACCAAAGGACCTGAGGCTGCTAGAAAGGATGATGCTTCAGCCGTAACAGACAGTCGCAAGGACAAAAAGCAACAAAGGAACCAGAAACCCGTGGATAAGATTATAGAAAGGTGAGAACACCCCTGCTGCCCCCCAGCATTCTTCACTTACAGGATTTGGTGTGAGGACTAGAGGACTCCAGACTGAAGCAGGGCATTGAAGTACTAAGATTAGGTCTGCATGGATCTTGGATACGTGGATATAGAATTGCCTTAAAACTGAGGTGAACTCCTGCTCGTGCAAAAGAGAGCCAATGTTTAATCGGGAGTTGCAGCACAAGTAATGTGGTACACTTGGTACTTGAACCTTTCTGAGTATCTGATGAATAGAAAAAAGAGATTGCCCTCTTATTTCTTACTCTTATGAGCGACATGTGCTTCACACATGTAACTCTTTTAATGGTGTGAAGGGCTGTTTTGATTAGTATGACTCATTTTGCTTAATGTGTATGACCTGGAAGAGGGATAAAGCTTAGCCATTTCAGGTGACTCTGCTGGGTGAGGTATTTCTGTTCGCTTACCAATGCAGTGACCCAGATGCACGTGGCCAGAGCATTTCATGCTGCTTTTAGGAGCCCATTTTACTTTTTTTGCACTGGGCTTTACACTAGGCCTGCTATGTATCAGTTTGAGTGAACTGCTGACAGAGCATCCAGTAAGCTAATGACTCAAATCTTATTTGTTGTTTTTAATGATTTGTGCAATTTAAAAAAAAAAAAAGTAAAAATTAGAATTCTTTCTATTTTCCTTCTAATTCTTTCTTGTAGTTCTGTGAACCGAAGTGATGGTGTTACAGTATATTTCCATGCAATATTGTCCAAAGACTTCAAACTAAACCCTGAGACCCATAAAGTGTTCATCAGGGCTGAAGGGATTTCTGGCTATGCAAACTGGAAGGATAACATTTGTGAGCTGAACTGCACCAAGTAAGTACCCTCTGGAGTCACACAGAGGCACAGGAGTGTCTTGGCTCTGGAGCACAGGATGCAATGTGGTACTTCGTTGAATACGTAAGGCTGTCGCTATATGTCCATAGGTGGGTATTGCTGCAAAGGGTTTTCATAGTGGAGATAACTATTCTAAAATTTTAATCATGAACAAATAATCACCAGTCCTATTAAAAATGGAGTGATGTGTGGAAAAGGAAGTATATAGATCAGCTGACATGTCCTTTGCCCTCCTTTGCTGTGTTTTGTGTTTCCTAGGCATCTAGAACAACATGGATACCTCATTGAAGGCACTGTAATTCTTGCAAAAGAAAATATGAATAAACACATTCCTTACAAATATTGGGTTACCTGTGGTGAAGGGGATTATGAATTTATTTACAAGCGTCCAGAGTTAAGTAATTATGTGAATCGCTGCTTATTCATAAGAGTCCACTTGCTCAACAATGGAGGTGAGCTTTTCTGACTGGATCTGCATATTGGGATGATCCATGGTTTTTTTTGGTGGGATCTCTTAATTTCATATGGACTAGCATTATTATTAGACAGCACTGTCTGAAGTTGGAAACTTAATGGGTCAGCGGGGGTATTTCTGTGGACAGCTGAAAGAGTGAAGGCATGCACAAATGAGTGTTTGTTTTTCAAATGATTGTTTCCCTGTGTTCTCATCTGTGTTGCTTATTCTAGAATGGCATCAGTATGATGATATTGTGTGTGCAAAGCCTTCTATAGTGAAAAACTTTTGGAAGACGCTTTCTGGCAGTAAAAACAAAGACGTGGTGGAAGGGAAGATAATAGCTGCAAATACTATGTTAGAAAATATCTTCAGCATTCTTGAAACCTGGAGTCCCGACAACCTGAGAAACTTCGTCTTCCAGCTGCGACAGTTTTATGTTGTTACAAGAGACCCACAGATATATGATGGCGGTGCAGTGCCATGGACAGAGTTAAACTTTGGCAGCCAACAGGTAATCTGTTTTTCTTTTAACAGATACTAGAAAACAGACATTCAGTTACTAAACACAAACTTTAATTCTGCTGTTGACCTTCTTGGGTTAACTTTACTTTTCCAGTCAAAAAGTTCAGATGTGACAGAACCAGTGGGGATCCTTTCCCGGGTGACTGCCACTGTCTGCCTTGGGAACTTCAGTCACACCTTTGCAATTAGGCGCTGTTCTGAATATCCCATGTTGGTCAGCAGCAGAGCTGTGATGTGGTGACTTCTTACTTGAGTGGGTTTTGTGTCTGGATATTAATTTCCTAAGCCTGGCCCTTTAGTTTTGCTGCCAGTCACTCTGTTGCCAACTTCTCTGCACCCATCTTGGACTCCAAGCCTGCCTTTTTTTTTTTTTTTGAGACGAGCTCCTCCTGGTCCTTCTAAGCAGTGATGCAGACAGGGCTTCTGGAGTCCTAAATTTCTTACCTGGCCATAATTATGAAATATGGCAGAAACGTCACTTTGTCTTTTTGGGGGCTTTGGACCAGTGTCAGGGCTGCTCATTTCTAACTCTCTGCAGCCTCCCTCCTCCTGGTGATGTGGGAGAGGCCACAAGATGGCATACCCGCCCAGCTCAGCAGAGCCCACGGGTGTTTCATGTCGCTGCTGGTTTTCAGAAGGGTGATTTTGGTATCACCAAGCACCACAGTACTATGGACCCCCTGGATGTGATTTCAGAGTAGCTTTTGGGCGCTGTGGGTAAGGACAGAAAGCTCTCCCCTTTCGCTGACTCCCAACCAAGCCTGAGCCCGCTGGGAAGCCGGAGTCTGCTTGTGGCATGCGATGGTGACATAAGGCAGCGTTGGGTGTACAACTGCTCGGCTCACCGGTTCCCTTCCTGACATCTGCCCCAGCCCCGTGATGCTCCCCAGCTCTGCTGGGTGTGGGAAGGTGCAGCAGTGAGTGGTGGGCGCTGGTAGCACAGAGGGGCACGAAACCGTCACAGGTACTGGGGTACCGCGCCTGATGTGCTGGTGGTGGTCAGTACCGTGTGTGCTTTAGATCCCGGTACCACCGTGGTGCTGGGGGGTGTACAGGGCTATCGAGTGTCCTCACTGTAACCAGCAGAAGAAAGTGGCTTCAGAAGAAAAAGACTTGTTGGGGAACTAATGCTGTGGTTGGTTTGTTTCTTCTCTTCCTTATCCTAGGTGAATGATTTGCTGCTAAAATATATGAGGAAAATAGCTCGTCCTTTCCTTGCAGCAGAAAGTGCAAATGCATCGCAGGAGAACATAGTAATAAAAAGTAAACTAGCTCTGGGGCTCACCATTCTCACAGTGGTTGAAGAGTTGGAGCTGCCGGCATTTAAAAGCGATCTGGCTGACCTGTGTAGGCTCTTGTGCTTGGATAAGGTGTCACAACAGGCCATATGGGATGAAATTAATGATATCAAAAAGGCTTTTGCAGCAGTTGCTAGGTATGTATGTTACTGGAGCACTTACAAGGTAACTAACTGGGCTGGTTTTGCTGCAAGCGTAGCACCCTGTGATAAAGCAATAAGGGATTCAGCTCTCTAGTGTCAGAAAATCAGAAAAAAAAATCAGATTTGAAGGGATCTTTGGAGGTCTCTGTTCCAACCTCCTGCTCAAAGCAGAGCTAATGTCCAGGCAAGGTTGCAGTGGAGTTCTGACAAACTCCAGGAATGGAGATTGTACAACCTCTCTGAGGCCCTCTTACACTCACTTACCTTTCTTGATGTGAACAATGTTTTCTTTTGTCCAAACAGGATTTCCCTTATTGCAACTTGTCACTGTTGCCAGAGTAGTAGATTGAGTTAAAACTATTGTTTTTTCTTTATATATAAAATCTTATTTGTTATCCTTTTCTGTCAAGCAGCTTCTAGCTTCTTACCTTTTGTTAGTTATACTTATAAACCTCAATGTTTGGGATCATCATGTATTTACTCCTTTAAATTTAAATGCTGTATTTTGATTCTTGTCTCCTCTGACGTGCATCATTACACACGTTTTTTGTTGATTTTTTTCCTCAGAGTGCCTGCTTATTAGACTGTTATCTAACTGCTTATCCGGCACTCAAATTTCTAGTTCTTCACTTGCACAGCTGCAGCTATTAAATTTCTTTTTGGAGGCTTTTTTAGTACTTCAGCCCAACCAAGGAGGCCGAGAATTATCCTTAGAATGCCTGGCTCTGTGCATCTGTGTCACTCGATCCCTGACTGAGCTGGGGGGGCTCACGTGGAAACTGTAGATAAAGTATTGGCACTTCTTAGCGCTATATTAGTAGGGTTTGTGCAGAGAGATTCAGGTAAGATTTACAGCTTTGAGCCTTAAACTTTTACCGTATATACTCTTCAATGACCATAAGATTGAGCTAAAAGAATTATCAGAAGTTATTTGAAGGTACATCGCAAGACTGAGATGAAGACTTCCCCCACTCCCCCCCCCTGCCCCCCAAGGACATTCTTGAGTCCTGTAAAAAGAAAGCTATTCTTTTACAGTGGGTGTTTCTTTTGTTTTTTTTGTTGGTTTTTTTGTTTTTTTTTTAGTTTGAAGGTTTATCTGACAAACTTGTGCCAGAGATGCATTGATGACCAAGTAGACCAGTGGGTGTGGATTCTTCCTCTTCTGCATTTCTTTGCTGCTCCTTTGCAGCATGACCACTTGTTGATGGAAGAGGATGCGTGGGCAGGGCTGGAAGGGCTTCCATTTGCTGAAACAAGGAAGAAGCAAGATGGGTGAGTTTTCCAGAATTACCAGTTGTATCCAGTGCCTTGACATTGTAGTTGTTGGTGGTCACCTTCATCTCTTTTTTCTAACTCTCTTGTTTTTAAAAATAAGAAACGTAGCATGTTGATGGTGGATATTTGGGATACATGAACACAGACCATATTGGCTGCTCAGAGCCTATGGTGTACAGCAAAGCTGTGCAGTATATTACTGTTCAGACACAAGCAACCCTTAATTCTGCAAGCCGTGGAGCAGCTTGTGTGGTTGGTGATGCCTGGCGTGAGTTAAAGCAGCTCATGATATGTGTTGTGCAGAATCTGAGCAAGACCCGGAGTTTATTTTCCTTGAGTGCTTCTGCTCAGTAGTTTGGCACTGCTTCTGTGATTACTGGGGTCTTCTGCCCATCTTCAGCTGTAAATGAAAAAAGCAGAGGAGTGAGAATAAGAGCTTGATTTTGTTTTGTCTTCCATCCAGGGTTCCCCTACTGCAACTAATGAAAGAAAAGAAATACTTGATGGAATTTGATAGGACTCTAGTCAAGTCCTGGATCTGTGTGCTGCCCCTGGAGAGCCTGGCTGAATTTATAAAAGACTTCTCCAGTGGTTTGTTAACTACTCTTCAAGGTGTTTCCTACAGATTAGAGAACACTGACCTTTCGTGGAACAGTTTTAAGGTTTGTCTTCTGGCAGCTTTACCCAGCTAAGGGATAAAGGCTGAAATTGGGCTGTAGTGTGCCTTTTAGCAGAACCGACTGTCACTGAAGGGAATGTGGTTGGTAGCAAGTCAGAGCATAAAGAGCTTAAAATTTATCAAAAAGCAAAAATAGTTGCTCTGAAGTAGGAGACTCCTAAGAGGAGGTATCTGTAGCAAAAAATGTCATTGGCATTGATGAGAGAAGGGTCTGCTTATCTGGATTTGCTTTTAGTTGCTGATGGCAAATATTTTAATCCTGAGATCCTCAGACGGCTGCCTGAAACTTTTTGCACAGCTCTTGGGGGTTTGGGTGAGGTGCTGCTGGTTTGAGAGATTTTCCTGCCTGTTGTGAAAACACTTTTATTTGTATGAGGACAGCAGGAACTGGACATTGCAACTAATAATAATAATAAAAAATTTTAAACCCCTAGATTGTAAGAAGTGCAGGTTTTGCATGTACAAATAATAGCCACCTATATGTTGACTCTGACATCCAGTAAATAATTTTTTCAGTTTTGTAGCGTATTTATAAAAATGTTGGAGAAGGCATGGAAGAATACTGAATTCCCTCTTTCACAGCATGCCTTTAACAAATGAGAAACCAGTCTGTAAAATTCCTTCCACAGTTTAATATTTCTGTCTTTCAATTCTTAGGTAGTAGAGAATCTTCTAAAGACACTGCTGTGTACCTTGGATGAGAAACAGGCCAGGTAACTGAAGTGCACTTTTGTGAGAGCATCGTCCTCTTTATTTACGCCATGCCTGTGGGGTGGGGTTATGCTTGTAACTTGAATGTGTGCATTGAAATCTGTATGAATAAAAGAATACTGTATTTCTATCCCTCTGTCAGATAGCAACATTTTCTTTAAATCCATCTGAGGGAGGGATGGTTAGTTGCCACACTGTATTGAATTTGGTGAGGTTGTGGTGTTCCCCCCCCCCCAGTAGAAAATAAATTCTTCCTCTTTATTCCTGTCCTTCAGAGGTCTGGAAGCTCGCTCTTGGCAGTCCTGCTTGATATGTTGCCTCAAGCTGCACAAGAGGATCTGCAAGTACGTGAAGTGGGGGGGGTCGTTCATAATTCCTGCCACTTCTGCCATGATGATTTCGAAGGTTGCCAAGCTTCAGCCCACAGCAGTGAGTACCAAGGAACCATTCATGGGTTGATATGAGCAAGATATCTAGAAGTATTACAAAAATGGTACAACAGATTTGTTTTAGATCATATCCATTCTCAATTTGGAAAACTTAATACTCTAAATTAACCAAGATTGTGGTACTTTCAAAGAGTTGTGAAATCATTTAATGATTTTGATTCTTCTTACTGAAAATAAGGTCAAATGCCTAGGCTGGCTCTCATGGGTTTTGTTTTATGTCTGGTTTTTTTTCTGTTAAACATATTCCAGGAAGTAAAGACAACATAAGCGTTCTTAAGCACAATTTGTAAGCATTGCATTTTCCCAGCCTCCTTCTATCCTTTATTAAAGTAGTGGTGGGTCTCTGTTGCTGGGCATGTTTGTGCTTTGGATGCATTTAGGCAGTCTCTTTTAGAAATAGTTATTTAAATCAGTTGTACGTTGCTCTCCTGCTTGAACTGTTCTTGTGTTTTTTCCTTCTCCTGTGTGTCCAGCAGGTTCCAAGAGATGATGTGCAGGAAGTTCCAGTGGTGGAACGGTTCAGTGAAGCTCTGAGAGACACTCGAACCTGGTTCAGAAATGTTTTAAACCAGAACTTATTGAAAGAATACCTGGACCATGTGACATTCTCTTCTTGTTGGGAACTTCGGGTTTGTCATCTTCTAATAATATGAATAAAAATGTGTTTTACTGTAGCTTAACCATATAGTCTTTAGTCTAATGGCTCTTTGCTGGGAACTGTATTGGCTGTGGCTGGGTAAGGAATGAGATGGGGAGAGGCAGTACAGACTACAAGCTGAGAAGCTGCATTGTTTTAAACGCTATTGGGCTGAAAAGCAAAGGGCTGTAATTAGTGCTGCTCAGCTCACCATGTTTCTCCTTTTTCTCGGCTGTTCCAAGAGGCATTGCTGGGTTGAGGAGCTGCCCCTTATTGGCATTTAGCTGGAGCTGTTGTCTTGCTCACCCTGTATGTCCTACTGACCTTCAGGCCTTCCAGCAGGCAAAGCACAGAGCAGCCCCTTTCAGTCTGACTCACTCTGCTCCCAGCCCTCCCTGGGACAGTTTCCAGCATCAAAGTGGAAGTTGTTCATCCAAATGTCTCCTTTAGCAACTGGGACATTTTGACACTGTTTGGGCTTAAAAGCTGCCTTTTGCAGCTCTGGGAGTGCTCTTTTTTTTTCCTGGATGGAAACATTTGAAAGGACTGCAGACTGTCTGAGGAGTGTGAGGCCTTTTAATTTCCTTATTTCCTGATTTAATTTCTTTTAATTTCCTTATTTGAATGTTAAGGCTCAGCACTTAGTGTTTTGGGTTTGTTTGCTTCTCACCTGCAGGCCTGGGATGAATTTGTGAAGATCATCTTTCCAGATGAACAGTTCACTGAGAGGTGGAAGAAGACTTTACTTACAGATCTGGAGAGAAGAATTCAGGAGGTAGGGGAGGCTACAGGCAGCCACGGCGTGCTGGTGGGCCAAGTTCAGAGCAGATAAACAGTCTTCTACTGTGCTTAGAGAATAGCTTCTAGAACCTGAACGGGCACGTGAAAACACTGTGGCTTTGGTCATAAAAATAGCTATTGCTGTTATAAACCATGTTCTGGAGGCTCAAAAATTGGACATGAAACTGTACCATGCTGTATTCTTGGTGTCAGACCCCAGTAGCGTGCTAGCCTGGCTGCAGTGCTGGTCTGTTTCTAGCAGTGATTGATACCCTGATGCTTTAAAGGAAGCTGCACCTTTTGAGCAATTACCACCCCTATAGTTTTTAAGAAACAGTGGGTGTAAAGTAAGCCCGCAAGGACTTACAGAAGCAAAGCTGGCGCTTGTCTGTTTTCATTCATTGTGCAGAAATTGTGTTGTCCAGGCTCCCAAATGCACAGCCAAATGTGTAGGTCCTTTCTAAATTGAGTTTGTATATCTTCTTATCTCCTTTCTATGCCAGTTGCAAAATTCTTTAAGCCACTGATTTTCATGGTATAATCAGGAAACAAATATTTCCTGGTGGAAGCTTGGCTTGGAGAGATGCATATTAGGTAACCACACGTTTTAGATGGAAAGATTTTCCAAGCATTTCTTTGTGTTTTCTCTCTCTTCCAGGCCCTGATAAATGGGCTGATGCTTGGCTCCACTAGGAAACTTAAATTTTTTGACTTAGTTCCTTTTATTGTCTTAATAGCAGCACTCCTTCATGCTTTCAGAAGAAACACTTTGGAAATTTTAGATTGATAAGAAATCTCCCTTTTGCCCTATAGGAGCCTCCAGTTAACCAAATCTTAGTCTACTGCTGCCAGCACTACCAATTTACACAACTCGACTCTTCCATTGACTGGTGTTTCCGTAACTGTGCCACAGAGGCTGTGACTGTGGCTTGCCAGGTATTGTATTTTCTCTCAAGGTAGGAAAAGGAAAAGTCAAATTTCCTGTTGCATAGAAATCCTGTTGCATAGTATAGGGACGTGCATTGTGGTAGAAGGAGAGTTGCACATTCAGTCTCTTATTGCTTGAGTTGCTGTGGATTGTTTAAGTTTGTTAAACCAACAACAAAAAAAATTGACAAGAAATCAGGAAATGAGGATCCACTTACAAAGGGTCCATGAAAAATACTTCTATTGCTTTTGCCACTGTGGCTTCTGGTGTCAGTCACGTCATACGGCTTTTTTGGAATATGCCTCAGCACTGGAGGTGTGACTTCTTGACATCAGTGCCTGATCCTGAGACAGATGGATGCAGTACAATCCAAAACACTGATGCATTCCTCCCTTCTGTCTTGTATGCCTTGTGCAGACTCAGAGCAATCTCCTTGAGAAGATATCTTCCTACAACATGGGCCAGTTCAGCCAGCTTGTATCAACTATTATTGTGAAGTCATGGCCAATCAAGAGTGGGCAGTCTGAGCATAATTTTGATAAGATTTTGCACCACGTGCTTACCTGGCCTGATGTCAAACATATCTTCAGCTTTAATGGTATGTCTGTTAGATATAGGAGTCTATGAAAAGCTGTTCTCTGCCTTGCACTCCCACTTTGCAGAGCAGCAAACAAATGTATAAAAATTGTCCTGTTCTCTTATTCCCTATCTCAAAGCTCAAGGTATTCAGCCTGTTTTTGGAGAGGAAGGGCTAAGGAGAGGGAGCTGGTATTCCTCTTGTGCTAATCCGCTGCAGCCAATTCAGGATTTGTACTGGACTGCTGAACCTGTAGCTTGAGTGGATTTGTAGAACGTAACTTCTTTCTCTGAGAAGTTCTAATAAGTTATTGCTACACAAAAATGCAAAAGTGTTTGTCATGTGAATGGATCAAAATGGCTTGTGTTTCCTCCACAGGTTTTGTGTATGGGCTCTCTGTGGGAAGGTTTCTGAATTGCTCTCCTGAGATCCTGGCTGTTTCTGTTCAGAAAAACATGTGGGGTTGGGGGGTGGTGTGATGAGTTCACAGGCTTTTGGGGAGGGATTCAAATGGGAAATGGAAGGACTCTGTATCATGACACTGAATAGTTATTGATTCTGCCTAGTTTTTGTGAAGCAGGGCTGATCTAGTTTTTACATGCTTTGTTTCTGGAACAGGAACGAACGCAAAGCTCCTAGAAAAACTTACAGATGAAGCAAAGAATATAATGGCCACAGCAGGTTCTGTGTTTACGAGTGTCACCGATGACATCCAGAGAGGGTGCATCCTTGTGAAACATCTGGAAGAGATTTTCCAGCATGAGAAACAGTTCATCTGTATCTGGGAGATAAGTAAGAACACCATTCAAAGGTGGCATTGTTGGCTTATGGCATCAGTGTAGTGATCGATGGCCTACTCTGTTAACCTCCTTCAGTGATTAGTAATGCTAATTAGGTGCATCAGCAGTTAGCAGTGCTGCCCTTGTCTTTGTCCTTTATGTGGAGCTCCCAGCTCCAGTTTGTGTTGTCTGCATTTCACTGTGGTGTTTGTGACTCTGCAAATCCAAACCTGAGTTATGGGTGCAGGGGGTGGGAAGTGTCTGCCTTGTGACTACAGATGAGTTTTCTTTCAGAGCACCAGCAGCCGTTACAAGACAAAGAACTACTCCAGAGAGAACTGAAAGAATTGCTGCAGAGGAGGCAAGAAGAAGTAACACTTCTCATAAAAGAGAAAAAAGCAATAAGAACCTTTCTGAGCATGTGTAGGAAGGTGCAGGCATCTGTGAAAGGTACTGTTTTGGGGGAGCGATTTGAAAGTGGCAACTCCAGAAAACATAATTTTATTTGAAAACGACTAGGCCTTGTAAATAAGGTTTTATTCTAAACTACAGCAAGGATGAGGAGGGGTGGGGGAAGTAAACCTAGAGCATTTGAGGGACCGGTGAGTGCTTATGCATCACATGATATGTGTAGGGGTCCACGTGCCCAATAGCGTTTTGCGACCTGGCGGATTAGATGAAGTAAGCTGGATGCAGGGTAGGCATCTGATCTATCTCTGACCTATTTCTCTGTTTTAAAGTGGATGTAGGTGAAGTGGAATTTCAATACTTGGAAGATCTTAGCTCAAAAAGACTAAATACAGTTGTGAATGTGGGAAAGAGACCCCTGCAGACCTACTACAGGTTGAGCCCAAAGCTGAAAGAATTTGCCCAGAAAATGCACTCTTTTAAGGATAGCCTGATCTTCCAGCAGTTCTGGGAGGAAGCAGCGCAGAAGGCAGGAGAGGAGTATGAAAGTTCAGAAGAGGAGGAGGAGAACAACATTGTTCCTGCATTGGACCTAGATAATGTTTTCAGCAGTCTAATCTCCCCTTGTTTTGCGAGCTATGAAAGGTTGTATGATGATCTCAGATCTGGAAGTCTCACACTTTCTGCAGTTGATACAATATTTCAGGAATTCACAAATCATCCTGAAGGTATCAAAACTGAACTAAATACCATATGTAAGCTTAGACCTGGAGAAGTCACAGATTGGGTTGATCAGCGATTTCAGCAGATCCAGCAATACCATGAAATGCATTTAACTTTTGATGCTGCGAAGATCATTGCCAATGTCAAAGAGAGTTTAAACCTCTCTGGTGACTTCAGTATCCTGGAAAACTTGTTGGACATAGTAAGTATCCACTTCTTCAGCTCTGTACTGTCAGGGTGTTGGCTAGAAAGCTTGGGTAAATCTGAACCTTCCCGCAAGTCTATCCCAGTCTGTCAAGAGCCATTCCTTATCCCAAAATGCTTATTTGAGATAAAAATTAAGTGTTCAAATAAAGTGCTTTTGTGTAATCTTTCTTAAAAGAGAGAAGATGGTGGTATTCTGTTTGGGGTGTGGCTTTGCAGAGGGCTTTCCTTTCCCTGCTGGAGAATGGGTTGTATTTCCCATTTCCAGACTGAATGTTTGTTTGCACCGCTTGCTTTGTAGACAGAAAAGCTTGAATCATACAAGACACAAAAGCTGGACTCCATCAGCCCTGAGCTTATGCATGCCAAGACACTGCTGCAGGGGATCACGGTGAACCGTCGTGGGTGTCTGAGGGAACTGGCCCAGCAGAAGGAGTTTGTCTGCTGGGTCAGAGAAGCACTGAAAGGTGTGTGCTGCTCACCAAGGAATTAGGCAAATAGTACTAGAAGGGAGGCCAGTTTGAGTGGGGGCAGAAGGAATGCCATGTCCCTGACCCATCTGCTCCTTTGTGCCTTCACAGCTTCTGGTATTGATAGTTACAAGCATCTCTTACGGGTTTTGGTGTGGAACGTGCTATGAAGTAGTCCCTTTAAACGTGCCCATGCCACTGTAGTCTCGTGCAGCACGCAGTAGCTACCCTGCCCAATAGCTGGGCTCGCTCTGAAGGTTTGTAATAGCTGCCACTAGTCAGTTCAGACCAGTTATTTAAGAGAACAGAGGCCATCCGTTTAACAGGACGGCAGCAGTCTGAGTCGTGTGTCTGCCAGCCCACTTGTCTTCCATGCACAGAGACACATCCTTTGTGCTGCTTCCATCCTGGCTGTGAATCTGCTGTTCGTGCAATGCGGAGAAAAGCCAGTGCCAAGGATGTCATTCATGTGGATGAATCGCCTAGTGAAGTTGCTGGCAGGATGGGTGGAGGGAAGTTGCACAGGAGATGCAGTTCAAAGGCATTCTTTCTGCATCTTCTGTAAAAGGTGGTGATGTGGAATTGCATTAAAGCGGCCTCATTTGTTGTTCATTCATGTGTTTATCTCATTTAAGATATAAATGAGCTGAAGGTATTTGTAGACTTGGCCTCCATCTCTGCTGGGGAGAATGACATGGATGTGGACCGTGTGGCGTGTTTCCATGACACTGTGCATGGCTACTCTTCCCTGCTCTACGAGCTTAGGCAAGAGTCGGGGTTTGAGGACTTCATGTGCTGCTTGAAGAAGCTGTGGCGAGCCCTGGACAGTGATGAGAATCTTCCCAAGAAACTGGTGAGTTCTGCTGGAGCAGGTCCTCTCTGCATCCTCTTGTGTTTCTGCCTTCCAAGAGTGGCTGGAAGATTGACTGCACAGGGCAAATTGCACTTGTGTGGGGACATCACACCAGCTCTTGTTATCGGAAGAAAAATATCTTTATGTTTCTGTGGCACAAAAATTCACTGCAGCAACTGTAACTGGTATAGCATGGATTTCTCCAGAGCACTGCTGAGACTTTCAAGTGTGACATGGTGTAGCTTTGCTCTTGCAAGAGTCTGAATGATGATGCAGAAGAGGGAAGGCAGATGGCTGGGAACTGTCTTATTCTTTGCAGCAGGGCATGTTTCTACAGCAAGAGGCATTGAAGGACTGTGGGCTCTGTTTGTTTAGCCTCCCATGGTGTTGTAAAGAACAGCTGTGCAGAAAGATCAGGCTGTGGCCCGTAGTCATTCCTTTCTTCCTTCCCCATCCTGAAACTCTTATGCCAGCCCAAGCTGTTTGTCCTGGACACAGATGTAATATTGCAAAGAAGCGCCAAGTCAGAGCGATTAGGTAGTGCTGTGTCTTCTCTTCCCACAGTGTGCTTCAGCTCAACACTTAGAGTGGTTGAAAACAGTGAAAGAGAGCCACGGGTCTGTGGAGCTCTCGTCGCTGTCGCTAGCAGCTGCCATCAACAGCAGAGGAATATATGTTCTCAGAGCACCAGCTGATGGCCAAAAGGTGAGGCTGCTTGGCTTTCCCTCCCCTCCTGCAGGTAACGCTGCTGTCATGTTGGCGACTGTCAGCAATGTGCTGTAGCTTTTCTCCCACTTTGCACAGTTCCTTTTTGGGAGCTGCTGCCTCCTAAGTGCTCCCCTTGCTGGGCATAGCACTGCCTCAGGAGTGGAACCTCAGTGCATATCAGTGCTAATGACTTGTTCTCTGGCAGGTTTCTTTGGACAATGTCCTGCACTTCACCCTCCCAGGGAGCTCTAGGGATAATGAAGCGTCGTGGAAATACTCTCTGGCAGAGCTCCGTGAACTGCAGAACAAACTGATGCTCATGTCAGCAAAGGGAGAGCAAGGCTTGGAGGTGGAGAAGTTCTCTGAGGTCAGATTTCAAACCCAGTGGGTTACTGATGTTGAGGCTGGGGTTGGATTTTGCCTTGAATATCAGCCCTTAAGACTGTGATTTACAGCTGAGTTGCTGGGGATGAATAGTGGCAGGCAGATAGATGTTCCTACCTCTGGTTCCCTGTTAAGGTGGAACTAAGCTGGAGACTGGACAGTGGACTGGTACCCTTGTCCTCTGGCTCCACTGGGGATGGCTCCTGGCCAGGAGGGTTGCTGTGCTTTTGTAGCAAGCTGTGGATTCCTTACTGGCTTCCTGGGGATACCGCTGTTAAAAAGCCACAGAGAGTCTTTTGTTACCGTAGAAGGCCTGACACACCTGGCTTGGGACCAAAGCCTTTATTTTGATTGAAAGTCTTTCCTGTGGTTTCATGACTGAGACTTGTCTTGGTAAATCAGCTTAGTTTTTCTTATCTCTCCTCTATCCTCACACAGATCTTTTCCAATGTCCAAAGACTTGCACAGGCCTTTATAGACCTTTATTCATCTGGGAACATGCTCTTCCGCTCCTGGCTTGCTCATGTGTATTGTTCACCCAATAGAGAATCATGTGTTCTTATAGACTTCTCTTTGGGACTGATCCCAGTGCTAGAAGGGCAAGGAGATGTGTCAGCTGTGCTCCCAAGCCTCTGCAAGACAATGGAGAGTTTCCTGGAGAGCTGGAAAAGCTTCATGTATGAAAAACGATTCCAGCATTTCTACCTGAACTACTACACTGCTGAGCAGTTGGTCTATTTGTGCACAGAACTGGGGCAGGGGATGCCCAGCCAGAGTGCCCTGATGATGCTTTCATTCCTAAAACACAACTGCACCAAGCAGGATGTCCTTAGAGCCTCCAGCAGTGAGGTGCCTCCCAGCTCAAGGAAGGTTATTTCTGACTTCCAAGTGATGCTGGATGGGGGGAAGGACCTGACTGCACAGCTGGAGTGCATCTGGGAGTGCTACATGAGCAACATGAGCTCCTTCCTTCCGAACTGCCTGGATATTGATACGCTTGGTGGGTGGCTGAAGAATCTGGCCAGCTGGGAGAGAGAGCGTGTCAAACGAGACTTTCCACAGGATCTTCTGTATGTTGGTCAGCCCAACCTCATCATATGCCCTCGCTCTGAGGTGCTCACGTCTGCTTTGGCTATTTACATGAACAGCCCCAACCAGCCCCTTCCCGCTTTTGATGAAGTTCTCCTGTGCACTCCTCAGACCACTGCTGAGCAAGTGGGGCTCTTCCTCAGGAGGTGCCTCAGTCCCTGCAGCAGAGACGGGAAAATTTACACCATGCTGTACGCAGATGAGCTGAGTTACGATGTCAGCTGCAGAGCAGAGGAGCTATTCCAGCACCTGCAGCACTACAACAGCACCTATCGCCTCGTCATTCTGTGCAACTGCGAGAGGGAGCACAGCTACATCCCTTCTGTCTTCAGCCAGTACAAAGTGCACATGATACCCCAGAGGCCACTAGCTGAAATCCAGCAGTACCTTCAGCACCACTACAGAGTCGCTCAGCCTTCAAGCTCAGCTGCTTCTGTGTTCAAGGACAATATGTGTGTTGGGATTGTGTCCTCCAAAAGAGCTGGCGTGGGTAAGATGTCACATGCAAAGCGGGGTCTGTTAAAAACCAGAGTGGGGTTCACCTTGCCAGGTTTTCTGCTCCAGTCATAAGCATCTAGTCAAAAAGAATGATTCAGACTCTAGTCAGTGGAGTGAGGTGAAAGCTGTAAGGACAGCTCATCTTGTCCTGAGATAGGCATCCCTACAGATGGTTCATCTTGCTAATCTGACACCTGTCTCTTTCTACTGACTTACATCATTAACATAAACTAGATAGCTAATGCTGAATAAGATGAATCTGACCTCCCGAGGTTAAAATATGCCTGTAGGAAAATATATGTGAGATGGGACAAGGGTTGTAAAGCCTGCCTGTTTGTCTTGCATAGGAAATGATTGTTGTCTGTCTCTTAATGCAAAAAGTTAGAGGGCATTAAGTAAAACTACTTGGCAGGCTGAAAAGCAAACAGAAGACGGTGGTTCTTCAAACAGTGCTTAGTTAAATTGTGGAACCCAAAGCTTTACACAGGCTTAAAAAGTGATTAGATATAGTCATAAGAGAAACATCCATCAAGGGCTATTAAACACAAAGATGCTATCTCTGACATTGGAGTTCCTGAGATGCAAATCACTGAGAAAACACTGGGAAGGAGTTGCTGTGTGTCAGGTGTGTTCTTACCCTGTTCCTTAGTTGTTGTCCCCTGTTAGAGACTGGTAGTCCAGCAAGTGCTCGGCTGTCCAGCTGCGTGTGTTTCTTGTGTAAGCTTTTGAGTCTGAAGTACTTCTAGTGCATGCATACAGGAGCAACATCAGACCTTGCTTTTTCCTTACAGCAGCCATTCTTGGGCTTTGATAGAGTACCACCCCAATGAAAAAGGCTGGGCTCAAAAGGGAAAGCGTGCTACGTTGTTTTCCAGCGATTAGTGAGAAAATCCAAAACAGTTTTGGTAACAAATGGCATCCTTTGTCAAACTTCAGAAACCCAGGGCAGCTCTTGGGTGTTATCTGTGAATGGCTGCTGCCTTAGCTTCAGTCTGGAAGGCTATATAAACCCTTTTTTGTTGTGTTACAAACCTTTCATACTGCTGAGGGTGAGTCTGGAGCTTCCAAAAGGTTGGAAGAGACAGCTTTACCCAGACACCCATAACTGGGAAGTATTTGTGGAATGAACCTACCACAGCCAGCTCCTTCACTACATACGGCATAAAGGGTGTGATGGGATGTAGCCAGTGGACATAGAACGTTTTCCATTCCCCGTGCTAATCTGGGGAACAGCAGATGCAGACTGCAGCCAACCGCAAACAACAAACCCAAGTCATTGGCATTGCCTGAACGCTGGCAAAATTAATTTCTACAGGATAAGATAGGAAACTTGAGGGTGCTTTTATCTTTGACAAAAGCCATTCCCTCCCCACCATGTTTTGACTCTAGAAACAACCACGTAGTAGAATAGATTCAAGTCCTAATAAAAAGTAAAGCCTTTCCCAGGTAGTCTAAGCAAAACAAGCCATGTGGATAATGACAGCCTTCAGTAGCCAACAACAGCAATGGCTTTGATTACAAATGGCTTTGCTCTAACCAGATTTAGTCTTTTGTCTTCTGGAATGCCTTTCAGGAAGGTTCAGAGATCTCAGAGGATAGGGTACTCAAGCATTTGACTTCCGTCTTTCTATTATGACCTTAATATGATGTATTTGATATTGATGGCTTTAATTCTTTTGGTGTTTTTTATGGTAACAGGGAAATCTCTGTATGTGAAGAGGCTACATGAGAGACTGCAAGCAGAGCAGCCTGACTATACAAAACTTCTGAAAACCATCAGACTAATTGAACCAGAAGTGGATGAAGATAAAGTGCTAAAATCTCTTCTGCCTTTTCTGAAGAGAAAACACCAGACAAAGCCCATGATATTCCATTTTGATATCACCTCTTCAGTAAGTACATCCCTCCCACAGGTGCCTTGTCCTAGAAGTTCTGTGCGGATCCTTGCAGAAGTTGTTTCCTTAAAGCTTTTGTTTCTTAGTAAGCCATTTCACTAGGATGTGTTTTCTAATTGTTGTGCAAGTAAGAAACATAAAGAACTCTTTACCATCAAGGTGGTTGAACTCTGGAACAGGTTGCCCAGAGAACCTCCAACCTTGGAGATATTAAAAACCTGACTGGACATGGTCTTGGGCAACCTGCTCTAGCTGAGCCTGCTTTGAGCAGGGGCATTGGACAGGGTGCTCTCCAGAGATCCTTTCCACCCTCAACTGTTCTATGATTCTGTGAAGTTATGATGAGTAAATAAAGAGGAAATGCATTTGTGTCTTTTCTTGTGATAGGTACAAATTGGAATTCCAGAGTTTCTATTCAAGCTGTTGGTTTTGCAGTATCTGACAGATAATAATGGAAATATGTGGCTACGACAGAAGTGCCATTTGTATATCATTGAAATCCTTGAGGTATCACCAGTGCCAAAGAAAGCAGCAAGACATGTATGTACACAGCAATACTTGATTTCTTTTAATTTCTCAGTCATTTTGCACATATGTTTGTGTATAGCTGCACGTGAGTTGTAGAGACTATAACTGTAAAGAGTGTAGGAATTCCCTGTTTGTATCAGGGTGTACTGTGCATCTCCATTACAAAGTGGTGTCCCTGGTGTTGTACAAAGTGATATTAAAACTAGACAGTAAACGATACCTGTTGTGGTTTTCTTGGGTTGGTAATTTCTGAAGGCCTCTAGTCCAAGCCTCACTGGCCCCAGTGTAACATTTACAGGAAACATAAAAATGCAAAATCTAATCTTCTTCATGTTACTTTGCTTGTTTGAAAGTACTAGAATGTTTATATGCAGCCATAAGAACAGAGTGTAGAAGTGACAGGGATAAAGAACAACAGTTTCTTGGGTTTAGTTTTCTTTTTCTTTGAGGTAGCACTGAGAAGGGGCTGGAGGTAACAAAGGACTAATGTTACAGGAAGGAGACTGTAGGAGGAAATAGGATTTATTGTTGTGATGCCCTTTAAGCGGAGAAAGTGATGCACAGGGGAAAAAGTGTCACGGTTGTATAGGCTAGCTGCTGTTATTCAGTTAGGTCTGTGATTTTGGGCAAGAATACTGTAAGAACAGATTAAATAAACTGAAGAAGATTGGGGCTACTGCTTTGTGATGACATGTTTTCTTTTCCTTTACTCCAGATGTCAGCAAGCCAGAAGTATAATTTCTTTGATGTGTTCCCTAAAGTAACATGCAAGTCTCCCAAGGAAGTACTAGAAATGGAGACACTTGGGAACCAGTCTGGGGATGTTTCAGACCCAGGAATGGACGAGGAGGAGTTTTGCAGTGAGGCTTTCCAGAGACCTTTCCAGTATCTGAAAAGATTTGACCAGGGGTACAATCTGGACAAATTCTGTTACAAAGCACACTCTGTGGAAGGGAACCCGGCAGAATGCCTGCAGCGGTTCCTCCTGCACTGCGGGATCGCAGATCCCTCCTGGTCAGAACTCCGAAACTTCGCATGGTTTCTCAATGTTCAGTTGAGAGACTGTGAAGCTTCTGTCTTTTGCAACCCTGACTTTGTCCAGGACACTTTGCAAGGTTTCAAAAACTTTGTTGTTACCTTCATGATTTTAATGGCGAGGGATTTTGCAACACCCTCCCTAAACATTTTTGATGAAAGTTCAGGAAGGCAGTCCTCCAACCTGGAGAACATTGCAGAAGAAGATCTTCTTCCTTTCCACATTAGGAAAAAGTGGGAGTCTGAGCCTCATCCATATTTGTTTTTCAATGAAGATCGTGTGTCCATGACATTCATTGGTTTCTACTTTCAGCCTAATGGCAGTGGCGGTGTTGATGCCATTAATCCTTTGAATGGCAACATTATCAAGAAAAATGTCATGACTTCACAGTTGTTCAACGGCTTGGTACTCCAAAGAGTTCCCTTCAATATTCCGTTTGATCAATTGCCTCGTCATGAGAAGCTAGAGAAGCTTTGCATGGTTTTGGGAATCCCCTGGGTAATAGACCCTGATGAGACATACGAACTCACAACAGACAATGTGCTAAAAATCTTGGCTATTGAGATGCGATTCAGATGCAACATCCCAGTTGTCATCATGGGAGAAACAGGCTGTGGGAAAACCAGACTTATAAAGTTTCTGTGCAAGTTACGCAGAAGCTACATAGAGGTAGAGAACATGAAGCTTGTAAAAGTTCATGGAGGTACTACTGCAGAGATGATTTATGCCAGGATCAAAGAAGCAGAAGCCCTTGCTAAAACCAATAAGGAGCAGCACGGGTTGGACACAGTCCTCTTTTTCGATGAAGCCAACACAACAGAGGCTGTAAGCAGCATCAAGGAAGTTCTGTGTGACCGCACAGTACAGGGGAAGCCTTTGGTCTCTTGCTCTGGCTTGCAGATCATAGCAGCCTGCAACCCTTACCGTAAGCACACACCAAAGATGATTCAACGCTTGGAATTAGCTGGGTTGGGCTACCGTGTCAAAGCAGACGAGACGAAAGATAAGCTTGGATCAATTCCACTGAGACAGCTTGTGTACCGGGTCCATGCACTCCCACCCAGCATGATCCCATTAGTGTGGGATTTTGGGCAGCTGAACAACTTAACTGAAAAAATGTATATACAACAGATTGTACAGAGAGTTACTGAGCACATCCCAATGAGCCAGTTTGAAGCAGAGGTAATTACAGAAGTGCTTTTTGCTTCCCAGCAATACATGAGGCAGAGGGACGATGAATGCAGCTTTGTCAGCCTGCGGGATGTGGAACGCTGCATGGAAGTTTTCAAGTGGTTTCACAAGCACAGTAAACTACTGCTGAGAGAACTGGAGAAGTATCTTGCCGAGAAGAGAGCTCCAAAGAGCACCGTTGAGAGAAACAACATTATCTGGTCCTTAGTGCTGGCAGTCGGGGTCTGCTATCATGCATCCTTGGAAAAGAAGGAGGCATATAGGAGTGCTATCAGCCAGGTCCTTCCAAAACCTTATGATACACAGAAAAAGATTTTGGAAGAAATCTCCCTGATGCAGGACTTATTCCTGAGTGGTGTGCACCTCCGAGATACCATAGCAAGAAACTTGGCCTTGAAGGAGAATGTCTTTATGATGGTCATCTGCATCGAGTTGAAAATCCCTCTTTTTCTTGTTGGGAAGCCTGGGAGCTCCAAATCCCTTGCGAAAACCATTGTAGCTGATGCTATGCAGGGCCAAGCAGCTCATTCAGATTTGTTCAAGGACCTGAAGCAGATCCATCTAGTGTCTTTTCAGTGCAGTCCTCTCTCCACTCCAGAGGGAATCATAGGCACTTTCAAGCACTGTGCTCGATTCCAGGAAGGGAAGAACTTGGAGGAGTATGTCTCAGTGGTGGTTTTGGATGAAATTGGGCTGGCAGAAGATTCTCCCAAAATGCCCTTGAAGACTTTGCATCCACTTTTGGAAGACGGCTGTATAGATGATGTCCCTCTTCCTCACAAAAAGGTTGGCTTCATTGGGATTTCCAACTGGGCTTTGGATCCTGCTAAAATGAATCGAGGCATCTTTGTCTCACGTGGTGACCCCAGCAAAGAAGAGCTCATAGAAAGTGCGAAGGGGATTTGTTGCTCAGCACGAGGGGCTTTGCAGAATGTTGAACAGTATTTTTGTCACTTTGCAGATGCATATGAAAATATTTGCAAGGCCCAAGACAGGGAGTTCTTTGGTCTGCGTGACTACTACAGCCTCATAAAGATGATTTTTGCCTTGGCTAAGAGCTCCAAAAGTGAGCCGACACCTCGAGACATAGCTGAAGTTGTTCTTCGTAACTTTGGTGGCAAAGATGATGTCAATGCCTTGGAAATATTCACCTCACAGTTACCAGAAAAAGGAGAAATACGTGCTTGTGATATCAGTAGAATTGAGCTGGTACAACAAAACATTTACAGCAGCGGTCAGGATGGTGATTGCAGGTACCTGCTTGTGTTGACTGAGAATTATGCAGCACTGCAGATCCTCCAGCAAGTTTTTTTTAGTGCCCGGCAACAGCCAGAAATTATCTTTGGCTCCAGTTTCCCGAAGGACCAAGAGTATACCCAGATATGCAGGAACATCAACCGTGTGAAGGTCTGCATGGAAACTGGCCAAACGGTTGTGCTCCTCAACTTGCAAAACCTTTATGAAAGCCTCTACGATGCCCTCAATCAATACTACGTGTACCTTGCTGGCCAGAAGTATGTTGATTTGGGACTGGGCACCCACCGAGTGAAGTGCCGAGTGCACCCAAAGTTCCGTTTGATAGTCATCGAGGAGAAAGACGTGGTATATAAGCACTTTCCCATCCCACTGATCAACAGGCTGGAAAAGCACTACCTGGATATCAGTACTGTCCTGGACAAGGGGCAAAGAGAAACTGTGGAAGAGCTGAAGAAGTGGGTGCATGAGTTCACTGCAGCCAATACAGAAGAGCACTTCATAAGCAAGCAGAAATACAGCCCTTCTGATGTGTTCGTGGGCTATCACTCCAATACCTGTGCCTCAGTGGTCCTGCAGACAACAGAAAGGCTGAAACCACTGTGTCCTCCTGGTGAACTCATGTCCTGCGTGAAGAAAGAAGCCCAGCTGGCACTGCTGAACTGTGCCACCCCAGACTCTGTGATCCGCCTCTGCAACTCGATGCGTTTGTTTACGGCAGATTCTTTGGCCAATATATACTTCAAGCAGCAGCAACACACATCTTTTGCAGACTTCCTCCGAGCTCATGTCCACACTGGGTCTGGGTACCAAACGGTCTTTACAGAGGTGAGTATCTTGCAGCGTCCTCCCAAAACCCTCCCAGCCTGCATGGAGGTTTTTGGTTTATGCTGCTAGGGCTGCATTATGGCTACACCTGTGTAAACCTGATAACAGCCTTGCTGCTTAGTGCCCAGATGTGCAGAGGTGGGTGTTTCAGCAGGTGTGGTGTTGCATCCTGAAGAATCTAATACCTCCGCTATGCGTGAAGCAGCATTTGATGCTCCCTGGCAAGCAGGGGTTTTAAGTGAGTTTGGGCAGCTGATGCATCTCTTTACTTTGAAAGTAGTTCTGTGTCCATGAACACAGCCAGCAAAACAGGCTGCTGGCTACAGAAAAAGTCGTCGGGAGCCTTTGAACTCTCATTTCTTTGTGTCTGCCTCTGGTCTTAAAGATACAAAAGATTTTAATCCAGCTAAGCCAGAGACCTCATGGGCCTTTAATGGGATAGCTCTGGTTTACTTTTGCCTAGTACCAAAACTAAAGAACTTCAGCTGAGACTGGCTGGAGCATTTCTCCCTCTCTTGCCTCACATGGAAACAACATGCTTTCTCTTGGGGCTGGACTTGCTGCTCCCCGAGAGCGCTGCAGGGCAGGCAGCCTAGCAGGGAAGGCATGCTACAGGGGTTCACGAGAAGTTTCTCAAAGCCTTGGCTGCTCCTTCTCAGCTGCCCCACTGTCCCATCTCTGGCAGGACCAAGAGTCATCATGTCTGGCTACCCAGCCGTGGCCCTGGCTTGGTGTTAACAGCCCATGTTGACCCTTTGCCTACTGGCAGGGCAAATAAATGGGTTTTTTTGGGTGCAGTCCAGTTCTGCAGCAAGTTAGCAGCATCTGGGTGCATAGATGAGTAAGTCCCTACTGCCTTCCTACTGCATTCCTGAGCAAAGAACAAACCTACATCTTGTACTCCCAGGTCACCACTTTCTCGAGGCTTCTCACCAGTGCTGACGCTGCTTGCCTGGAGAGAGAAGTGCAGGGTAAAGCGCAAAGGCCTCAAATCCTGTTCCTGCAGCAGTTTGACACAGAGTACTCATTCCTGAAGGACATCCGGTGAGTCTGGCCTTGCATTGTCCTGCTCTGAATAGGCTGTCACCTGCGTGGAAGATGTGTGGGCAGAACGTTTGGAGTAACACATATGGAAAAGGGAGGCAAGCGGCCATGCTGTGCTGAACAGTGGACTGGCTTGGTGCAAACTGTATTAGCTCCATCATACTGAGATGGGTTTTTGAGTTATACCATCCCTGTAGAATGGGTGTTTTAATCTCTCCTTCTGCCTGCAGCAGCCAAAGCGAACATGGAGTGACTACTTCTACAGTCTTTAGTGTTTTGTTCTTACACTTAGTGACTTCTTTTAAATCCCTTTTCCCTCTTCAGAGATTTCCTTGATGCCACATCAGGAAATAAAGTCCTTATTATTCAGACAGACTTTGAAGATGGCTCTCAAAATGCCCAGCTCATCGCCTCAGCCAAGTAAGTCAAGTGTGAAGTGGTTCCCAGCTAGCTGCTCTGCTTGGTGACTCCTCACACCCCTTTGATTATTAGTCCTGTTTTGGGAATTTCGGAATCAGGAATGTGTAATCCTTTGCTTATTCTGTAGTGGAATGAATCTAGAAGCACTAATTGTATTTCAAATAATAATTCCTAACCCAGGTCAAAATAAACTAAGCTGAGTCAGATTACCAGATAATCTTTGAAGTGTGAATTCTTGCCATTGGCTGCAGAAGTCCTGAAGAGCTGAGGATCGGGGTTATCGTTCGAGGCATAGCTAGAGGTGGCAGGCTCGGCACAGCCGGCGGGGAGGAAGGGGTGAGCGAGTCATGTCTGTATGGGGGAAGAAATGTGCCCTCTTAGGGAGGAAAGACTTGTGGCTGTGAACTTTTGTCTGTCTTTGAGCTGTCAACAGCATTTCCTCTTTGTTGTAGATACACTGTTGTTAATGAAATCAACAAGGTGGACCTGGGAGAAGTCTCTGTCTTTGTTTACTTTATTATGAAGCTTTCCCGGGTGGAAGGAGGAATGTCCTACGTGGGCTTCCATGGAGGTGGGTCTGGCCATCTGTCGCTCCTCGCTCCTCAGCTGGCTTCAGGCAAACATACCAGAGCAACATTTCTCTTGTTCACCTTCCTTTTTAATGCTTAAAACCTGGAATCAGTGTGTCCTGTGGGTTGTCAGAGCTGCTTCCCTTACCCACAGGAACTGCTGCTGGGGGGTCAGTACCTTGGAGTCCTAGTCTCCTTTGTGAGAGCACCTTGCCTTGCCCACTGACAGATGAGTCCTCTTTCTAGTCAGCTGGAGAGCAGCAAACAAACACGATGCTAACTGCATTTAGCATGTTGTCCTCCACGAGGCTCCTGAGTACGTGCTTACATGTCCTGCTTTCAGCAGCAAGGTTCCTGTTGTGTGTGGTGGGTTCTAAGAGCTTCAAAGCCCCAGCAGTGTGCACGCCCCGTCAGGCAGGGTAGCGTGCATTAGCATGTTCAAAGTGAATTGCTGCTGTCCCTTTCTACATCAAGAAATGAGAGTAAGCGAACTCTGAATGTGAACTGCTAGCCCACAGGTACTGGGAGATAATCCTTGGGAAGCTCTTCTAGAAGAGCATGCTGCAGGCATGAATTTTTTTTTTTGTCCTCTGTCTTTAGGACTGTGGCAGTCGGTGCATATAGACGATCTCCGCAGATCCAAGGACATGATCTCTGATATGACTGCCCTGCAGAACCTCACCATCAGCGAGATGTTCTGTGAGGATTCAGGTAAAACCAAAGGTGAGCTGCATGCTGGCTGTGCCAGCCAGTGGTGTTGATATGCCAGTGGGGAAAAGGGGAGATGCGGTCCCAACTTGGTGCTAGTGGAACTTATGCCTGGTACAACATATCTAATGATTTTCCCTGCTCAGCATCTGTTTTTTGTGGGGGTCACCACATGGCTACCAACTTGTATTTGTATTTAGTTCCTTACTGCAACTTTGGGTCATCAAGTAAGTTAATTTGGTAGTTTTCCCCTTTTCTTTTGACAAAAATGTGGTATTTGCACTGCTTAAAAGACCCTGAGTGCTCTGTCTCAGCGTGGGAGGCAGCAGATGCTGCATGGCAGAGACCACTGACAAGGAGTCACTCCAGCAAATATCTCACTTGCATGAATATAGATCTGTTCACCTAAACGTGTAGGAAGATTAGAAAAGACTTTTCCTTTTCCCTCAGTTTTTTCTACACTTTTTCCTTTCACCGTACTGCCTTACAGGATTCTGTTAGAGCTTAGTGCATTAGTTCTGTCATATTTCTCCCAGTTCTTGCTGCATGAAGCTTGACAGCCCTAGCAGCTGTAGCTGTGTTTAGAGGTGGATCTCAGCTACTCATGCAGGTGATAATGGATCTCTGACAGATGTTCTGCTTCTCTGGGATGCAGTAGCTAAATAAACTCTTACCTGACTGATGCAGAAGTGTACTGCTGCTTCCTAATAAAAATTCTACGCCTTAGTTGTAGCTCTGCCTGTGAATGGAGAAGAACAGAAGGAAAATGAGGTGCAGGTTGAAAGACCAGTGCCAGAAGCAGAGCACTATGAGGTCAGTTCTGAATACATTTGTTTGCTTCTCAGCTGTCAATAAGGCTCTCTACTCTTTGTCATCCATAGGTGCAACACACCTTTTGCATCCCCATTCGCTTGAAATCCATCAGGAATATTATTTGCATCATGAATGTTCATGATCAGACACAAATTCCTCCCTCCCACAGCCCAATCAAAATCAGCATAATTAAAGAAGTAAACCATTCTAAGGACCCTCTTAATTCCTTAGTAGTTTCATACTCCTAACTTTTAAAAATCAGTTTTAAAAGTGACTGTTGTCTTTCTACACCCTGCAGCTGAGAACTGTGATTCTGAGCCTGCCACTCCAGCTGTTTGTGCTTTCTGAGGCGTGCGTTTGAAGCCACGCTGGAGTTGACTGTGGACTTTGCTGTGCTGCAGCCATGTTAAGACTGGCTCATGTTCCACTGACAGCATAAGCTGGGAGATGCCCACTACGAGGGTGACTGCATGTGGCTTTTGCCCCTCCAGTGCCTAAGCATCTCCCAGGGAGGGCATATTTTCCCTTGTCACAGTTATAATTTCCACTTTTTTCCCTGAACTACTGAATTTTGCCCCTGTAGGATTCTTATCTTCACACAAATGCTGTGTTGCATGCCAATTTGAAAGGGCCACAGAAGTTGCATCATGTACTTGATAGCAAAAGAAGAACTTAGATTTGCAGCCTGAGATGAGAGGAAATCTGGGAGATGGGATGCCAGGGGGACAGGCCCTTTCTAGAGAGCACTATAATCGTTTTAAGAAGGATGTGTTTGGGGGCAAGGGTGTAAAACAGAAGAGTAATGAACTTGTTTTCACGCTGTTCCTGGGAAGGGTGAAATCCTGGACACCACTGTACTCCTGAGGACCTGTGTACAAAGTGCTGTGGGGATGCTACGGGACCAAAATGGAGATCTTGGTCGAAGCAGAAAGCGAATTAAGATTCTGCTTCGCTTTCTGTCCAAAGAGGATGACTTGAAAGGTATGTGCTGCCTGGCTGCAGCAGGTAGTGTCCCTGAGCATCTAGGGAAAAACTTACAAAACATATAAGTTAATTCACTGGGGACCCAAAGGTCAGTGGTCCTTGCTGTAGGGTAGACAAGGTAGATGTCCCATGCAATCTCCCAAGAGTGTGTGTGTCTGTGCTCCAGTCTGTCACTCCTTTGGCTTTTCCTGGAGTTCAGGCTGTGGCTTTTTCTCTGGCTGTGCTAGCTCTGGTGGCTGTTTTTCCCCCCTTGGCCAATTATTGAAACAATTGTAAAATGCTGTGCTTGGTGTGATATTTGGGTTTGGATCCAATGCCAATAGAGGAGAAAATGCAAGTTCCCTGTTGTTTTCTAGCCTCTTTCCTGAAGATAACAAAGGCTCGTCTCTCCAACCTTTTGAAGAAGCAAGAAGAAAATTCCCTTCACCCAAAAAACTGGGTGCTTCGGGAGGCTTCCAACCTCAGTGCTCTCCAGGAGGCAGGCACCTTCAGGTGAGGACAGCAGTGATATCTTGTAACCTGCAGGCTTCCAAGAAAAGTCTGCAAATGGCAACTGTGCAGCAGAGACAGCAGTTTTGTGTAATCTGAATATTTGCAGTGTCATTCTCCAGTCTGTGCTGGAAACTCTCTGAATGCAGTTTTGTCCTCTCCTGGCTCCTGAGGGAGGGTGACTTACAGCTGGATGGGCTGTACTGGGACAGGAATGCACGAATGCACAAGTGTTTGGAGTGCAACAGTGGGATTACAGGCGAGCCACGAGTGAGAGAAGTGTAGGGTTTTTTGCTGGTGGTATTTTTTCCCCTTAAAGGCAGGATTAGGACTTCACATGCAGATGTCAGCAATTTTTCAGGACAACCACCTCCTGATTTGCTGATATCGTTGCTCACCTTCCCTCTGGGTTTCTTGGTCTCTTTCTGCCCCCAAAGGCACACCTTGTGGAAGCGAGTCCAGAACGTGATCACTCCATTCCTGGCTCTCCTGATTGCTGTCATAGACAGAAATGGCAATCTGGAGCTGTTGGTCAGGCCGGCAGCTGAGTGGGTGACAAACCTGTGGATGTTCATCTTCAGTGATACAAAACTTCTGACTGTCCCTTACGGTGTGGGTAAGAACAGGTGAGCCACTGGAGAGAGCAGCAGGAGGGCTTGGCTGGCAGCACTGAGACCAGTCCAGCACTGGTTTTAAATCCACGTGGGAGATTAACACTGGTTGCTCCCCTGTGCTGTGCCGAAGGCAGCAGGGCAGTTCTCGGTGACTCCAGAAGTCTGTTCTTTCTACCTTATCCCCAGTACTCCTGGGCTTTGCTCTCTAGTTCTTGGCATGCTCGCACTTCTTACCCAGCCCTTGAAGCTCACATGTCCTGCTATTACAGCCCTTTTGCCAGGGAACGCTTACTGAGTAAGTCCTAATGCTACGCAGTTGGCAGGATCAGCTGTATTAATGAGTCCTTCAGTTCCTTCCCCCTCCCTCATCCTCTTCTAGGGCTAATTTTCTGCTTTCTGCAGCTTCCTGCCTCTGTTGTCTGAATGTGTTTCCCAGGCAAAAGCCCAGTGCATTAATGACCTTATAATCTTCTAGCTCTGAGCCAGAGATAATTCTGGTGCAGAACAACATGATGGTGTCTGCTGATGCTGGGAATGAGATGCCCTTCAGCTGGAGGATAAAGGAGTACTTGGATGAGATGTGGTTGGAAGCTCAATACATCCAAAACACTGAAGGTGAGAGCCTGACTTGAGCTCGTGACACAGAGCATCTCCATCCTGCCCTGTAAACTCTGGTTTGTCGCTACCATGCCTGTACCTTTCTGTGACCCTGGAGTCACCTTCAATCCCTCTGTGCTCATATGAGCCAGCAGAGCTTTGTGCAACTATGTGGTTCTCTCTGTTAGTCTTTCTCACATATTCTGTGCCCTTGTATTCAAAATGCTGCAGAAATACAAAGAGTAATGACAAGATGAGATTCCATAAATACAACACCGGTGCCTGGGCTGAGAAGGCCTGGCCTCAAATGCCTTGTTAGTGCTCTGAATGAGGGGAGCGCTGTATGCGTCAGTGACTAATTAGGTATCGGTCTCTTTAGGACAGAAGCTGTGTCAAACCCAGCCTCCTCCTAATATTCAGCTTTTCTCTGCATTCGCATTTTCCAGACCAAGCTGAGAAGTTTGTGGATATCTTCCAGAAGACTGCACTGGGAAAATTTATCTCTTCTCTGACTGAGGAAGAAAGGGAGATGCTCTTCCAGTGCTATGTCACAGACTTCATTGTCTTGACCATTGGTGTGTCCTCCCTAGAGGAGCTGCAGGTCAGTGCCTGGAACAAGAGCTGGAAACCCTTTGGATGGAGAGAAGAGTGTGATGCCTGTGAAAGTGGCCTTCTGTATCAATCTTGCCTTGTCAGCCAAAATCTCCCTCTGAGACAGACTAATAGCAAGGTAGCCACAAAGCAGATCATTTGACACTGAATGGCTGCTGAAATTTCTGAGACCTTACACAGAAAAGCACTTCCATAGGAGCACCTATAAAAACTGACACAGCATTTAAGGCTATCTTTGTAAAGTACTGATTCTCTTCTTTCAGAGAGTTTTGCCAGGATTTCCAGTACAAAATGAATTATAAAAGTTCTTTTTTGATTTTGATTCTAACTTTTTTCTAAACTTTCAGTGTCTGCGAATTGCGTTCTTCTCCTGCATAAAGGAATGGAAGGCAATATCTCCCAGAAGAGAAGAGATGGTGCCATCCTTGCCTTGGGTCCACCTTGGATACAATCAGTTCAAGAGCCGCCTGCAGAACTTTTCTAGGATCCTGGCTGTGTACCCCCGTGTGGTTGACTACCTTATTAACCCAGAAGGATATGAAATACCACATTCAGAGATGGTAGAGTCGCTACCAGGCCTTTTGTCATCCTCAACCCTAGCAGAGCGCTCTGTCTTCACTGAATTAGCTAGTGTTCAGTCTCCTTTTGATTTCAGCAACAGTAAAGTGGAAGCACAAGCTCAGTCAGGATCCTCAGTGTTAGGAATAATCTACTATGTTATCATTGTTACTAGCAGGATTTAAAATAGTTTGCCCTGCTTTCGCATCAGTTAATAGGATGTGCTAATGATCTGAGCCATGGGCATGAGAATTCCAGAGCTTAAGATAATCAGGTAGAACATCATTCAGTAGAACACATGCTATAGCAAACCAGATTGAGAGCCCAAAGTTCATAAATAATGCTGAAATGCAACTGTTGTGTTATACTTACACCCTGTGTGTGTATCTAGGTTTTAGATGTGTTAGCTGCAATGGTATGTGCTGAAGAGCTGGAGAGTCAAGTGCAGACAGCCCATCCAGAGATCTGGCTGCAGAAAGTGAAGAATCTTCGTATGCCTGTTGAATTTCTTTGTAAAGAGAAGGATTTACAGAGGAGTGGGAGTCGATGCCATCAGCTGCTAAAAGAACTCGAGTATGTACCACAGATCTGTCCACAATCTTGATCTTTTGCCTTGCTGTTAATAAGAATATTGGTACAGGCTGAAAGCTGCTCTGATGCTGCTTTTCTCAGACGAAGACTTTGCAAACTTCTCCAGGTTCCTACTAGGCTCAATTACGTACCAAGCATCAAGAACCAGTTGTTTTTTTTTTTTTCCCCTCATCTCATGTAGATTCTCCCTCTAAATCTGTCAGTATCATTCAGTGCATTCCAGCTGGGTTCAGGGGTTATTTAAAACTGTCATTAGGTTCCTGTTAACCAGCAACATCTCCCCACTTCATCCCGTGTGTGTAAAGACTGTGAGAGATGGGGAATTTCATTGCATCTAAGACTGAGTTTTGTCTCTTGGAAGACAAGCCCAGAGAGCTATCCTGGTTTCTCACAGACCTTGTTTAGTTTAACTGAAGTGAAGAAAGTGTAGTTAATTTTGATTATTCTTTTTCTTAATTACTTCCTATATGTAGACGTTAAAGGTGTGAGAAGGTCTTTGCAGAGGTCTTAATTCTGCTGCAGGGCTGTCTACAGCACAGGCTCCTATGCCATAAGCTCACTGTGTTAGGTGCTGTTACGTGTTTTGTCCTTGACAAAGAGCAGGGCTGATAACCAAAAGGGCAAGGCGAGAAGTTGCATGAGAAGTACACAAATTCTGTAGTGGTGAGCATGAAAAGCAGTGAGATCATTAGAATGACCTGATACTGCACTTCCATTCGTGCTCTCAGCTCATAATTGTACTTTTTGAAATCACGCTTTCCTTCCTACAGAGTCTGCTGGAATCGGGTTTTCTCCATGTCTCTGTTTGTAGAGCACGTGTTGCTTGGCATCAACACTCTGATGCCAGAATTTGAGAATTTAGTGAAAAAATATACTTTGCTTCTTGCCAAGGTAAGCAAAGATGCGATTTCACCTCTTCCCTGTTTGCTTCTGCTGATCATGTGAATTTTTGTCTCGGGTATTAGAGCTGAGTCATTTAGCTTTGTCTTTTTCCTCTGCAGTGTTTTCAGCATGATTCAGACATGAAGACTCATCCAACTTTTGTTGCAGTGATGAAAGTACTGTGCCAATGTAAGGATGAAGTCAGCAACAGGCTCTACAGGTAGTGACATTGAGACAAGTCGCAGGGTCCAGTAGGAATATTGCCCATGTTGCCAGCATATTTCTGGGCATTAGGCAGTGCTGCATACAATGCAATGAAAGCCAAATGAAGAGCAATAGCTTCCATTTTATTCTGCACCCTGAAGCTAAGCAGTTAGCCAACAGGTCTTACATTATCTCTTCTTGTCTAGTTGCAGATGAACATCTTAAAGGCGTTTGGTAAGACAATATTGAAGCAATTGTGTTCATTACTGTTTCTGAATTACAGATATGGTCTGAAGTCATGTCCGATCTGCCTAGGGGAGCCAAAGGATCCAGTCTGCCTGCCTTGCTACCATGTGTTCTGTCAGAAGTGCATCAGAGTGTGGCTAGTACCAGCACAGATGCATTGTCCATACTGCAGAGTTGCCATGGGGGATGTTAATTTAAATGTCTCCGAGGAGCTCAGGTACTCCACCCTGTCCAAGGTGGAAGCGTTGCAGTGGGGCCAGTTGTGTGAGGAAATTCTGATTTGCACCTCTGAAGTTGTCAACATGAGCAGAATGTGTGGAGGGAGCTCTGCTCTACTCTTTCTGGAACCGGAACAGGTCCTGTCCGTTTTCTGTTTATTGTTTCAAAAGAAGGGAGGAAGTTGCCTTGGCTCCTGTAAGAAAACCGTAGCTACAAAACCTTGTAAAGCTAAAGCACTGTCAGTGGCTGAATTGGACAAGGGAACTGCTTGTCACCTTGGATTGCTTGGCAATAGCTTAGCAAAAAACTCTCGGTGAATGTATCTGGCATCACATTGCCATTTGAGAACTTAGTTGTCAATGTGATACAGCCTTTGCAGACAACACTACCGAAGTGTTGCACGAATCCAGCCTTTTGGAAACCTGGAAAAGTATCTCACCTTGGTGACTTTTGCCTGTATCTGCTTTGCTTCATCCGTTATTTAAGTGGTTCTGTATTTGAACATTGTCCCAATGCTTTTTACCCTTCCCCTAGAGATGCCATAGCAAGAAACGCCCTGTTCCGGCAGAGATGCAATAATTTCTTCATAGATGTGGTCACTACCATGTGCTTCAAGGACAATGAACCCCCTGAGGCAGAGGTGATCCAAGAGCTCCTTAATCTGCTGTTTGTTCACAGAAGCCTCCTGAAAGGTTCAGGTGAGCTCCCTTCATCCTGACGCTCAGCCTCACGGAGCTGATTCTCTTGCCACTTTCTCTCACCTGCCAAACTTGTCTTTTTCTTATCTCCACAGATCACCCTGCTATCTACACAAAATTTCTGTCCCCATTTAACGATGAAGTGGATAAAACTCCCATCATCCGCTCAGTAATGCTGAAGCTCCTCTTGAAGTACAGGTGAGCACAGTCAGACAACTGATGGACATTACATTAGGGAGTGGTTCAGCTTTGTTTTTCATGACCTCATCAAACCAATCTGATTGTTGTCCTCACTTTCACGCTGTTCGTTGCATTTGAATCATTACAGGTGAAATTCATCCTGTGCCTTTGTATTAGTTATGCAACTTGTCTGGCTTGCATGTAGCTTGTGTTGGAAGTATCTGACCAGTTTGTGCCAAGGTCTACCTAGCTATTCTTAACCTAAACCTGTGCTGAAGGTGGGTGGCTTGGGTAACCTAAAGATAGCTGACTAATTGATACGCTCTAGATCAGCAAAGCAATACTCTTCATCCACAGACATTTAATCAAGAATGGTCTTTTCTGTGTTTACACAGACCTCTCCATTCACACTAGCTCCTCCAGCCTCCCTTTGCAGTCAGTGCACAGACAACCATTTCTCAAGTGTGATCATCTCCTAAATCAGATACCTAAAATAGATCAGATGACTTATGCCCTAGAAATGCTAATTTGGCATTGTTGATGATAAAAGCCTAGCTCAGAATGTGAAGCTGGATGACATCTGGCAAAAGATGGCACAATTGCTTTTCCATCTTCCAGATGGATCCAGAGTGACGCCCACCTGTCATGTGGACATAACTAGTAGTTCGATCGTGATGTAGAACGTTAGTAGCTGTCAGTATTGCAGTTGTGGTAAGGAGGTGTTTCTCTCTCCTGTAGCTTCAATGAAGTGAAAAATGATGTGCAACGCTACCTGTCCCGGGTAGAGCACAACAAGATCCTAGACAAAAATGATAAAAAAGAACTCTACTTGCTTTTTGTCAACTGCTTGGAGGTAAGAGTGCTGGGGAGGTAAGAGCTGGGCAATGAAACTGTTGCAGGAATAAAAAAGTCAAGAATATAAATGCTTCTGCAATTTTAGGCAAGTTTCTTGTGCTCATAACTAGCTGCCCAACTAGAAAGCCCAAAAGGAAGATTATATCAAATCACCTGGTCAGAACCTGCTCTCCAGTAACTAGCCTTGCTTCCTGAAGTAAGGCTTGTGTATGTTTGCAGCGTTACATAAATTCTTCTTTCTCTTGGACACCTTGGACAGGTGTCTAAGTGTTAAGTGAGGCCTGGTAAAACTCAAACTCCAACATAGGAGTGCAGCAAGCAGGGGGATTTCTAGTTGCAGTAGTCTACTACTGGACTATTTTCTTGTTTTCACAGACACTTTTTTGTTTGCAGAGCTCTAGATTATTATGCTGTTTGGATTGTTCCCTTTCCTCCCCTTGCATAACTTCTAATGCTTTGGACAACTTTAAGCAAACTTGACAGCAGGGTAGAGGTTTCATTTCTTATAGTTTTCATTAAAATGGTGACTTTATAGGTAAGATCAAAATTTGTATTGTTGCTAAGGGAAAGACAGGTAGAGCTTGGCATCTTGGAACATGTGATGTGTGCTTCAGCACGCGTGCGGACAGTCAGCATGCTCATAACAATCTTGCTCAGCTACGTGCTTAGGAAACATTGGGAGAGCTTGGGCGTATTGCTGAAGAAGGTGTTTGGTGATGTGGCAGAGGTTTAGGATAAGCACCAGAGAGATCACAGGGAGGAGCTAATGGTGTTGGGGTGGAGGGTGCTGTGAGAGACATGGAAGTTTAATGTGCTTTCTGCAGTGTGTATGCATTGGAGATATAAAGTACCAATGCACAGGACATCTGATGTCAGTGGTTCCGCCACTCATGCAATATTCTGGCCCATCTTTAGGATTCTATGTGCGAAAAGTCTGAGGGCAGCCTTGGTTATGAGCATATAAACTATCTGCCTGGAGACGGAGGCTTTCCAGAGAACTATCTCCCAAAGAACAATCTAGAAACTCCTCAGGAATCATCCGTTGAATATCTGCAGGCCGTAGCCAAGGTTCGCTTGTACCTGAATAAGGCTGCAGAGCTGCTCTTTGACTTGCATGAGTGCACAGGTAAGTCTAATTATTCTGCTATCAAATGGCAATGCTGTCTCCAGAGCAACGTCACCACGGGAGATGGGCTGGACACAGCGCACCTGTGCTGTGCTAGAACTTGTTCTGATGGATGGCCAAGAATGAGTGCATCAGCTCTTTTCTTTTCTCTTTCATTAGGAGTGTCAGTCATTATTTGTCCTCTTTACCATGTATTAAAGTGCTCTATAAGTAGTAGCAAGGCTGTGCCAGTGACCCCTAGGGTGTCATTACACAGCAGTTGCACCTTTGAAGGAGATTTACTCTATCCTTGCGATGCTAACAATGAAATTTTGTTTAGGACCAACTAAATTGAACTTTAATGAATAAACGAATAAAGCATAAATACATGACTTCAGATACATGACTGCTGTAAGGCTTATTGTTTTATATGAATGAGAGCTCTGCACAGCTACAAAGGATTAAGAGATACTTCAAAAAAAAAAAAAAAGTAAAAGAAGTTTTGAGCTGACTTGCTGACCCAATAAAGGAGAACAGTGTGTGGAGTCTCAGATACTTACACAGTCTATGAAGCATCCAAGTGCAGTCACGTAACTAATTCCAAGGGACTTCGGTGTCCCGCCCTTGCATCGAGGATGGCAGGCTAACAAAATGCATCCCAGGAGATCATTCTTAGGGAGCACCATCCCCTTGGCAGTTGAGAAAATGGAAAGGCATTATTGAGCAAGGTAGAAAAGCTCTGAGAATGAACTACCAGTAAATGGGAAAACTTGTCCCTGAGAGAAGGAAATGGAAGTAGAGAATGTCATCCTCTGTCAAAGAAATGAATCATTGTCTGAAATCCAGCTGAGGAAACGCTCTAAATAAGCTTCTGAGGAAGAGAGGGCTCTCAAGTGCTCCTGTGTAATTAGTACTAGTGAAAGGAACTTGGTGCTACAGCTAGTGCTGGCAGAAAAGTTTTACAAGGTAGGATGTGGTTTTGCCTTTTTTTTTTTTCTTTTTTCCCCTCCAGAGCAAGACCAGGTAGAGGAGAAGCAGCGTTACCTGGCAAATGTGAGGGTGTTCTGTAGCCTCGCCAAGAACAACTGGCATCGTGTTTACCTAGTCCGGAAAATTGCTAGTCAGTATGGGATGGAATTTGCTCAGAAGCTTGTCACAGAGGCACAGTTTAACTGGGTGTTCCCAGTGGAAATTCTGCAACAGGTGAAGAAGAGGTGTCTCCTTGGAGATGGCTCTGATCTCCTCTTAGTCTTCAGTTTGTGCTGCTTTGGGGTGTTTCTACTGTTGTGTTGCTCTGGGGGGACTCACCACAGTGGGAGTGGTTGTGAAGATGACTTATCCTCGCTCTCTGTTGAATGGCGTCTGTTATGGCAGTGAGAAGCCATTTGGGTTGCCGTGCCTGCCTGCTGTCTCTTTGCGAAGGCTGAAATGCCACCATTCTTGGGACGAAGAGGAGATTCTGCCTTGTCCAGTGGCTGGTTAATGTCCACAGTGCTCACCATGGACTTTTCCCTTTGTAGGTACAGAACAGCCAGTCTAATCACATCGATCGTTACCTGGCATGTGGCAAGAATTACAGAGTCCTGCGTGATGCTGTGGGGAAAGCCATGATTGAGTGTAAGACTGCAGGTCTTCTAGAGGCAGAGAAGGTAGGGCATGTTCTCCTCGCCATAATCCTATTGTGGGTTCTGGATGGCCAGTGTTTAAGCTTTATGTGTTCCTGTTGGCAGTGTCTCTTCCAGTGGAGATGCCTGTGTTGCCTTTGCTTGAAAGTTACTGTGGCTTATGCTGGCACACATGCATATGTTTGCTCTACTTCCTCACCTGTGTTCTAGCATACGTAACTGTGAGGTTATTTCTGTTGGTTGCCTCATCTCGCTTTTCTCCCCTTGTAATCTATCGCAGCAGTTTGTTTTACAGTAAGCGATACAGGCACCTCGTAGCCAACTGACTGGAGAGTAGGCAGATAATCAAAGAAGCTTTATGCCCCCTCCCTGCCTGCCCATATCTGCCTAGCCTTGTGTCTTGCCACGCAAAAATCAAACAGGTGATTTCTGTGTAATTGTAACCTTTTTCCAATATGTATTTTGTATATGAAAATCTTCAGGAAGAAGTTGGCAAACAATGTGCCTTTGAATGTCTCTGTACCATCTATTATACACTGGTTGTGATTTTTTTTTTTTTTCATTTGTGTGCTGATTTGATTTGAAGGAAGGCATGTACAGGTTGCTGCCTAGTAAGATTGCAATCCCGACTGGATGTTAGAAAAATAAAATACTTGAGAGTTTTCTGATGTAAACCCCTCAGTCAGCTTGAGTGCTGTCAGATTATTCATTTATTTATGGCTTGAACAGCCATTTCTGCACTATCCCCCTTCATGTGTGGGGAGAGCTCTACCACAGACCTGCTGAAGCCTGCACATCCAGTAACCAGCTGAAACCTTGTCAAACTTCAGCTGTGACAACTATAGCCTCTTCTCCACCATATCATCGGTTCTTTTTTTCTAGGCATCTAGCAGCTCCCCGGCTGTACAATCTGTCCATCTGCTCCTGGCTATTTTCAGAGAGGTCACTGCCCTGTATGGAGTTAGTGACTCAACTCTTCATCCCAAACAGCAGGTAAGACACTTCACTTTGGAAGCTCATGACAAACATGCTTCATTGATAAGGATGAATGAGATTTAAATAATTGGTGGAAGAGCCTTTTGTTCTTCTGCCCCAAATACAGTTATGTCCTGATCAGAGTAGACTGAAAATGTTTTCAAAGCAGGGGCAACACAGCATGGGAAGCAGGTGATAGTCCTCTTTGGTTCAGTAGGCAATACCATGCTGGTTTTATTTCTTTTAAATATGTGCTTTCAGCAAACAGATGCTATGACTAAGTTCATCCAGAACTCCCAAGTCCTGAATTCTCCAGACCTGCAGCGCTTTGCAGCTTCTCTTGTGATGAATGCACTGCCATCTCTGACAGTGGATCCTCAAAGCTTCAGCCACAATGGAGCACTGATTGAAGTGGCTGTTCATACCACAGCTGTCTTGCTGTGCGGGCAGAACCCTGTCCTGCAGCCCCTGAGGAATCTGGCATTCTGTCCGCGTGCCATGGAGGTAAAGAGATTTAACTCAGATGGCAGTTCAGCATATTGCTAGTTCTTTCGCGTATCTGCTGGATCCTCTATAACCTAACCTTTCTTACATCAAAAGCACCAACTTATTGTTTTAGCTGTGGATTACCGATGTATGATCATTTCAGTGTTGTTGGGGTTAATTAGCACAACAACAAACTCTGGACTGGTACCTTTTCAAGGTACCTCTGCATCCTGAGCAGTATCAGGCAAAAACTTTTGCTGATATTTGAGTGAGCAAGTCTGAAAGCCGTTCACAGGTCTCCACAGCATGACCTGCCTGCTCTAGAGGCTAATGGCTCACGGAGCCCTAGGCTGAGTCAGGGTGGAGGGATCTGCTGCTCTACTTCTGGCTATCCAAGGCGTAAGGAAACATGCTAGTACACACCAGGGTACATCAGGCCACCCCAAGAGGAATCCAGTTCAGGATGTCTAGAGAGTGCACGTGCAAGGCTTAACAATGTTGACAGTTCTTAAGAGTGGATTTTCAAAGGTAGAATTTGAAAATGTGCATGTACATCATCTGCATGACTTCTGCTTTCAGATGTCTCTTGTTCCCCATCATGAGTAAGGAACCAGTGAGCAACTGCTACAGGAAAGAACCGATTTATATATTCATCACCTTTTTTTCTTTTTCCTCCTTAGCACTCTTTTCTGCCCACAATGCCAGAAGATATAATGGCTCAGGCGAGGGCCTGGGAAGGAGTGGCCACTCTGCACTGGTACAGTAAGTGCTCCTGACTGGCTGTGAAAGAAATTCAAGGAGAACCCTTGGTTTTTGAGTGAAACTGTTCCAAATGTGAGGACAGACACGCTCCTCTTCGCAGCATTGAGTTATCCTTTGTAAATTAAGATTTGCAGCTATGGTTTATGTGGGTAATGCACCAAAGTGCATCGAGCTTCTGTTTAGTCTCAAGCTTATAGCCGTTTACAAAGTCTGAGAGTGCAGAAGACCTGCCCTGTTACTTCTGGCAATGTTAAAGTGGTGTGAGCAGAAGAGGAGCACTTTGCCACCTTCCTGGCCAACTTTCAGTTGTCTGCTTTCCACAGTCGGATCTTACTGCAGCCTAGGAATCCAGGGGTGGGAGCATTCATGCTTACCAGCCCATTTGGTACTCAGTAGCAGAATCTTTCAGACTTGCATTCCTTGTTTCTCAAGGAGAGAAGCACTGAAAACTTCCTCTGGTTCCTATGTGGGTCTATCACTCCTTTGAGCTTGGGACTGTCAGGGCTTTTGATGAGATCTTGAAGCATATTTCTTGCTCTTGGTCTCTATGAAAGGAAATAACAGGGGCTTCATAAATGTCTGTCTTATAATACTGTCCTGTTTGTTTCTCTTTCTTGACAGTGTGTCCAAATGGCCACCCCTGCACTGTAGGAGAGGTAAGAATTTGAGACTGGTGGGTTCTTAAGCAGGCGGTGTTTTCAACAATAAACTGTTTTGTTTTGTTTACTGGTTTTAATGTTCTGCTGCACAGCGGTTCATTTTCTAAACTCTATATTATTAATAATTTTGCCATTGTAATGTAAAATTTAGAATAGCTCTAACACAGCTTATACCATAAATCTAGGAAACGAGAGGCAGAGATCCTTTGCCCAGTAGCAGTTTTCAAATTAACCAGTTCCAGCTTGGATTTTTGTTTCATTCTCTTTCTCTGCTGGAGAGGCTCTTACTCTGGAATTCAGGGTTCTCACTTTGCTTTTTGCTAGTGTGGCCGCCCCATGGAAACTAGTCGATGTCTCGACTGTGGCGCCCAAGTTGGAGGAGAACAGCATAAACCGCTGCCTGGCTTTCTAGAATTCCGGTACGCTTTGATTAATTAACCTTTTCAGCGCTAAATGATGTGGTACTTGCCTGTCATGCTTTCAGGGCAAAAGGTACCAACCACTTCATGCTGCCACCTGAAAGGTGGCATGTGGCATTCCCCGTTAGCTCGGACATGGGCCTCTGAGGGGAAGAGGCTCAGCTGTTAGGAGTGCTGGTATAACTCTGACTTTGCAGAAACTGCCTTAACATAAGATCTTGTCAAGCTGCTGGTTTAGGGTTTTTCATCTCCCTGCTCATCCAGGCTGATACAGGTTATGTGGTTCTACACCAACATATAGTAATAGGCAACATTTTCTTAAATGGATCAGCTTGACTGAAGAACTTCTACCAGAGCTCCAGTAACGATAACTTGTGCTCCCTCCTCCTTGAATCTCTGGATTAGCACTTAGACCCCTTGTCTAAGAATGTTAAAGTTACTAATTCTAACAGCAGTGGTTTCTTGTCTATTCAGCACGGAGTTGGCTAATCTTGCTCTACAGGGCTGGACGTTACCTCTTTCATAGAAAACGTATTAGGAAGAGATGTCCAAGGAAGAGTAATCAGCCAGCAAAACCAAAAACATTGGCTTATTTGTGTACAAAACTTACTGGAAGTCCTCATTCCCCTGTAGCACTCTTAATTGGCAGCTTTTATGGCATTCAAAGATCTTACAGGTCAAAAAGACATTACTGGGTATCAAAGACATCTCTTGTATGTTTTTTGTCAAGGCAAAACAATACTATATATGCACACTTTCCAACAGGAGTAACGAAGACAGAACTCAAACTGGCCACATACTTGGAGATGCACAACACAGAAAAACAATGGGAGTGTCTGATCGGGCCATGTCCCCAGTTGTCTTCATTCTGATACGCTTGCTCACACATTTGACAATGTTGCTGGGAGCCACAAAAGATCCTCAGGTATCTTCCAATAATAGTTCCAAGTTGCCACATGAAATGTAGTGAAACCTTTGCATGATGCTGGTCCTTTTCATCATATTGCCAAGTAACTGGGGCGGTCTTTCAAGATGCAAGACCCAAATTCACTTCCCTCCTTGCCCAGGAGTGATTTTGGTTCCTTCATGCACTTGCATGCACGCCTATACACACATACCTGCCTTTATTTGTTCAAGTGGTAGGAATCCTATAGGATGGAGTTGACTTTCTGGTAAGACTGTAGTTCTGCATGCCTTGTGCTTGAACTGGACATTACTGGCTATGCTCATCCTTGCCTTTTGTTGCTCTTTAGTCATTGCAAAAGATTATCAAGCCACCGGTGCACAGCTCGGTGAGTTTCCTGCAGCAGCATATTTGGGAGGACTTGGCACAGCTGACAAAAATTTTTGGGAAGAGTGTGGATGACACTATCAGCATCCTTCATCTTGTCCTCGGCAGCCTCCTCAAGGACCCCCATCAGCACCGAGGCCAGTGTAAGGAAAACTACCTGCTGTATCGCATCTGCAAGCTGTATCAGCATTTTAAGGGCAGCAGTTATTTAGCTTCTTTGCTAATAGACCATTTCCAACAGGCAGTAGCTGAGTTGACAAGGAAGATCCAGAAATTTGAGGCTTTTTTCTTGCTGTAGGGAGTGAAGAATTTTAGGCTGTTTACTTCTCTTTTGGTCAAGTACGTGGGGTTTGCAAGGTTTGGTGCATAATTCTGAAAAGGAATTATTGAATAAACAACCTCATGACATGTTGACAGAGCTTTCAGCTCACAAGCAGAGATACTACTCAAAGCACAATAGCTCATGCTCTGTATAATCTATATACTAGACTGCCCTCTAAGTGACTACCAAGAAGCTATTTGGTAGAAGAAGGATGGCGGAGTATGGTTCACAGTAGAATCTGGAGTTCAAGTTGACATGAGTCATCGTGTCATAGAGGGATTTATATGTAATAGCCATATTTTTAGTGTGACAGCACAAATCAGCATTCCAAGCTCTGTTCTTTGGTCTGTCATTGATCATGGTCTGACCTTGGACAGCTTGTTTAACCTTTCTGGGATTATGAATGACTTGTATAAATGTCCACATCATTCAGATGAATGACTGGACTGAAGCTTCTGAAAACCTGCAATCACTGTGTGCTGTTTTGGATGACGCTCTCCAGCTAGACTAAGATACTCGTTTAGCTTCTAGGTCCTCTGTAATCGCTCTTGGCTCTTAATGCTAACTTGCAAGGGTGTTACATCTGGAAGCTTGGGGAGTCTGTGCTTTCTTTTAACTGAAATATTGCAAATGTAAGAGACTAAATATTCCTGTTGCAGGGCCAGTTCAGTTTGATGATGTGCTCTCCACCAAAGAGAACAGAAACAAATGGGAAGAAATTGTTGCAAACACAATTATTGTTCCTGAATTGGAGGTGAGAAACTTGCTGTATAAAATTTCAGTAGCTGAGCAGTTCAAAGTCCACGTACTTGGAAATCTGACCTGCTGTAATATCTGTGCTACACTTTTCACCCAGCTATTCCTAAAGCCAAGCCATCTATGACACAACTGCAGGTTAGCTTTAATTTGTCAGGGTCAGCCAACTTTATTCTACCTGTGGAAATGAGTATCTGAGACTAGAGTTGGGCTGTGATGATTTTGTATAGCTGGAAAAGCAGAAATGTCTTAGCTCAGTTGAAAGTATTTGTCCAAGTGAGCATATGGTTGCCCCAAATGAATGCCGTCTGCCTTTCTCCCCCCTCCCCCCATACATCATCTCAAGAATGGAAGATCTGCAAGTCGGACGAGCTAGAGAACAAAGGATAACTTTATGGTATAAACAGCTGTCTTGCAGTATGTGTTTTACACGCCTTCCCTAGGAGTTCATCTTCTGCTTTGACATATTTCTGTGTCAATTGGTCATCAAGCTATTAGGGAAATATATTCTAGTGGAGGTTCAACATGGCTGTGGCAGGACACTGCCAATTCTGATATAATTTCTCGGTTTTTTTTTTTTTAAATGCAGGATTTGGATAAAAAACTTCTGAAGCTAAACAGACAAATACAAGAGGATGAGAGAATTTCTTCCAATCTAATAGTGAAAATAGTGTATAGCGACCCGGTCACCTTCCTGTCCCAGCTGCCAAAGGACAGTCACATACATCATTCCAAGATGTGGAGCTGCCGAAAGAGGATTTCAGTGGAGAACCTGGGCCATGTAGTCCAGCAAAAGAATGCCAAGGACACTGTCCCTCTCCTTTGGAAGTTTCTGCAGAAGGTGGGTGTGACACAGGGATGAGAGACTGCAATGTTCAGAGATCAGTTCACAGAATCACAGACTGGCTGAGGTTGGAAGGGACCTCGGGAGGTCATCTGCTCCAACCCCCTGCTCAGGCAGGGTCGCCTAGAGCCAGTTGCCCAGGACCAAACCACTGTTTGATTATACAGTGTCTTTATTCTCATAACTTTCTATAATCTTGAGAACTGCATGTGTAAAATATTTTTTCTTTTAAACATTTAAAAAGTAATTCCATAAAAGTATTCAAAACTGGTTTGTCCAAGGACAACCTCACTCATAGGCCCCCTTTGCTCTTCCAGGAAGCAGAACTGAGGCTGGTTAAATTCTTACCAGAGATTCTGGCTCTGCAGAGAGACTTGGTGAGGCGATTTCAGAACACCGCTGATCTCAAGCACTGCTCGATCAGAGACCTCCTCAACGAACCCCTCTCAGGTGAGAAGACTGTGCCAAAACTGTAGCTAGCGAAACAAGAAGCGCTGGATAGTCCAGTTGAAAATGAAAGTGGAAACTTCTCTTGAGCTTGCAATCTTAAGCCCTCCTATTTTCCTTTTAACTCCCATCCAAATGAATTTGAGACCTTAGCCCTGGCCTTATGCTTGGAAAAGTCATCAGATGGCTTTAAAGAGAATTAAGCACAGGAAAATTGTTCAGAAGGGGTGGGGACTCTGCTCAGAGATAAGCAAGGTAAATCCCTGAATGCAGCAGTGGGTATATTGAAATTTTAAGCTCTGCCCTAGAGTAGCACCTGCCTAGAAGGTAGAATAGATGTCCTTCCCTTCCATTCATGAGCAGCATACAGACATTTTGTGGCAACTTCTTCAATTGTACTTAAGTATAATTACTTATATTTTCAAGTACTTATGGAAAAGTACTTAGAGGTCATGCAGAATCAGACCAAGGATCCATCCAGCCTTGTGGCCTGGGCCAATAGCAGACAATAATGGAAGAATGTAAACAAACAGAGCAAATTACTCAATTTGATAGCATTAGAAAACTATTTAATGTCTGTTTAGTCTCTCTTGATCTGTTTGAGCAGTTGCCTAGAGTTCAGTGGTGTGCTTTGAAAATTCTTACATTAGAGTTTCACGGTGTTGCCAGTAAAAGGTGTTTCAAGGATTTGTTTTTCTGTTGTTCCTCAGATGTGATGAGGGACCTGTTACAGAGGAGAGTGAGTGTGTTTCTGTCTGTTTGGAACAAGCTAAGAAACTCGCTGGACACCAATGGTGAGTACCTTTCTTTCCCAGCACTGTTTTGAGAGCGATGGAAGCAAGAGCTTGACAGCTGCCCAACAGTGCTCCTCGACTACTGCCCTTCGATGGTTCAAGTTCCTCCCATCAGTGATGCTGAGACATATCCTCAAAACTGACCTTGGCCATTGTCCTGGTTTCAGCTGGGATAGAGTTAATTTTCTTCCTAGTAGCTATAGTGCTGTGTGTTGGATTTAGGATGAGAATAATGTCGATAACACAGGGATGCTGTACTTGTTGCTAAGTAGAGCTTACAGTAAATCAAGGACTCTTCAGCTTCTCATGCTCTACTGACGGAGAAGGCTGGAGATGCACAAGAAGCTGGGAGGGAGCACAGCCAGGACCCAAACTGGCCAAAGGGCTATTCCATACCATAAGGCGTCATGCTGAACAAAAAAAAGTGTGGGGGGAGTTGGCCGGGGGGGCACAGCCACTGCTTGGGAACTGGCTGGGTCAGGAGGTGGTGAGCAATTGCATTGTGGATCACTTGTTTTGTATATTCTTTTATCATTATTATTATTTTCCCTTTCTTTTCTGTCCTATTAAATTGTCTTTATCTCAACCCACAGGTTTTACCTTTTTTTCCAATTCTCTCCCCCATCCCACTGTGGGGGGGAGTGAGCGAGCGGCTGTGTGGTGTTTAGCTGCCTGCCAGGTTAAACCACAACAGCCATTAAAGGTTTAAGAAGATCTAGGTGCAAAGGAAGAATTTGTTTCCCTCTTATAGTATTCTCACCTGAACTTGCTCCCTTTAGTGTTTATAAGTAATGGAAAGAGCGCTCCTTTTTTCAGGTTTTATACTTTCTCCTGACCTGGGTCAGCTCAGGAGAGGCTTGCTCATTGTGGGCTGGCTCTGGGCCACCTCAAGCAGTCTTCTATGCCTTTTATTTCAGGGGAAATTAAGCTTCCTAAAGGCTACTGTGATGCTGACCTGACCCTGGACAGCAAGCTTGAGGTCCTTCTGCCACGTCGACAGGGGCTGGGCCTCTGCTCCACAGCCTTAGCCAGTTACCTCATTAGTCTGCACAATTACTTTATCCACTTGGTGAACAAACACATCAAGGAAGATGATAGGTATGTTGCTATTCCAGCTAGGCATTTTGGGGGGGTCTGTTGTATTACCTGCTACCACATAATCAACTTTCCCCGCTTCGTAAAGGCTTCTCGCTTTAAATGGAGACTGTCTTCTCTTCTGCAGGTACTTGATCAGTCCGTCAGAAGTGGCTGACCTGCACTTGATCAGTTATGAGGTTGAGAGAGACCTGATTCCTCTGATCTTGTCCAACTGCCAGTACAGCATGGAGAAGGGAGGGGAGACGTTGCAGGACTTTGATCTGGAGAGGATCCAGCAGCAAGTCATCAGCAAGTTCCTGCAGGGGAAACCACTCATCACCCTAACGGTAGGAGAAGGCAGCTAGCTATGTTCTCTGCAGACAACTTCTTGGCCAACGTTGGAGCCCTGCAGTGCTTGCTGCAGCCAGGCATGCACTGTAGCAGGGTTAGCAATGTTACCAAAGTTTTACAACCGTGGGTTTCTCTCCTGACAGGGAATACCTACCCTTGTGTATAGACATGATCGGAATTATGAGCAGCTGTTTAATGATGTCAGGAGTAAGCTGGATCAGGTGGGTTTCTGCATTGGAGGAAACAGGGCAAGCGTGTGACCCCTGACATCCCAAGAAACGTCAGGCTTGTCTTCTGTCACTTGCCTTGTTCATCTGCTCTGAAGGCTTGTCTGCTAATCTCTTGGCATGCCTTAAATACGTGCAAACTGGCCTTCTTTTGTCAGTCAGGATTTACAAAGGAAAGGGATATAGTTAAGCATTTTCGGTTTCCTAAATCTGGGGCTCTGCCATCTTCCATGACTTTAGCAACTTGAGCAGCAATAAGGAATGGCTCTAAACTAATATTAGCAACTGCTTTGACTTCATGGTTTTCAGAGTGCTCTCCCCAGTTCTGTGATGAACATCATCAGTGGGGAACTACAGTCTTATAGTGATGTCTGTGATGCTCTGTCCATCACTGAAATTACCTTGGGATTCCTGGCCATGGCTGGAGAGAATGCTGAAATGCCTCTGACTGACTACATAGAAGAAGTTCTGCAGATGGGTGATCAGACAAACCCTCATGTACTGCAGGTGAGTCCTGAGAGCAAAGCTCTTATTCTTACAGGGTAAAATCTGCACTGGTTTATACTAAATCCAGCCAGCCTGATCTCCAAGCCCAGCAAAAGTTCAGCTTGAAAAGGTATGTGATAGAACTCCCTCCCCACCATATTCAACAGTGGGGGGGGCGACACAATTTTCACTTCCCCTGCAACCAGTGTTTGCAAGGTGGGAGCATCTAATAGCTTGTGATGCTCAGCAGGTTCTTGCAAAACCCTACAGAAAGGTCAGGTGCAGGACGTGCAGAAGGTTGAACTCTTCTCTGCAGATCCAAGCTCTTCTGTCAGCACCAGGAAGGAGAATTCTCAGTTGAGTGTCAGCATAATTAGTTGCAATGCTAAAACTGAGACAAGGGAGAACTTTCAATTAGGAGTCCGCTTTCAGTGACACTGGCTTGCCTGGTGCTGAGCAGGATTGAGAATATCCCTTTACCTCTCAAAAGTGGTGACAGGGGAAGGTTTTATCTCCCAATGATGTGTGAAAAGAGGCCCTTTACTGACAGGGGGCAAAGGCACTATGTTATGACAAGTATGTGTGACATAGCACTATCACTTTCCCACTCCCTTTCATGATACCAAAAAGACGGATTATTGGAGGCAAAATGGGGAAGAGGAAGAGAGAAACCTCTTGCAGATGGGCTTCTATGCCCAGGTTAAAAGGGCTTGATGAACTCCCTGTGGTTGTGCTCCTCCGCAGTTCTGACCTGCGTGGGCACGGCAGGCTGTGGACAGGTTCCTAAACACATCCCTTACATCCAGGTTCACTCCATATGTGATTTTCTTTCAGGCCCTTAGACGATGCCACCTAAAGCACAACATAGCCCTATGGCAACTTCTCTCTACCCGCAAATCTGAGCAGCTTCTGCGCCTCAAAAGGGTAAGGTACACTGATAACTTCAGTGTCTAATCAGCTGTTTCATCTTCTCTGTATGAAGCTGCTCAAATGTGTATGGTTGGTTGTTGTTTTTTTTCCCCTCACTGCATTTTTAGGATCCTTTTGTAGACATCAGTACAGCCTACAAAGCCGAGCTCAGTCCAGAGATTGCCAAGCTACTCAACACCTTCCTTGTCCACTCAAGGCTGGAAACCTTCCTGCAGGAGCTCCATGAAATGATCATCCTGAAGCTGAGACGTGTCCAAGCCGTGGATGAATTCAGACCCACGTGGAGGTAACAGATTTATGCAGCCCAAACCAACCCACAGTTGTTGTTACTAACTTAAGCTTCTCTTCCTCTGAAAATGCATGCGATGGCAATGGTTCCCCGGCAAATGACTGCCTTGCTGGACATCGACATTAAGAATATGCAGCTAGTTCTAAGATTGTTTCTGGCATGTACGACTTCTTCATCTTATACAAACCATTTTGGGAACACTGCTGGAATATACCAGGACCTGCTGTTCATGAGCACTAAAGATAAACACAAGCACTTCTGCAGTCACTCAGATGAGCACGCACAGCTTGGCCCGAGCAGCAGCCTCCCCTTTCTGGGTTCTTTAGCCTCTCTATAAATCTGACTGGCTGTTTAATCCTCCTCATTACAAAATACATGTGCTAAGACTCTGTATATTTACACTGGTGCACTCCTACCACACAAAATACTCAGTGGCATTTGTAGCTTGCTGTACACTATCTATTAATCCTACTTTTGCACTTTGTTTTCTAGCCTGAAGGAATCTCTCATTCCTTACCTTGATGCAAAAGACTCTGAGTTAGCTACGGAGCTGGAAGAGATGTTCCCAGATGAGATTCTTCTCTCTCACGCTACTGCTACGTGGAAGGCAGCCGCTCTCTTCAAAAGAGAGCACAGGGAGAGCTAGGACCGCTACCACCACTGGGTCGGTCTGACCTTCCTCAGGGTCATCGTACACAGGGCATTGCAATGCCACCCGCACGTGGTGTTGGTGAGATTGTGGAAGCTCAGGGGCTTGGTTTTCTGGGCTTAGGGTTTTTTTTTTTTATTACTTTGGTACTAGAAATATGATGCAAAGACTGGATGCTTTCATGCATCAGAAGGGTGGTGAAGAAACAGAAGGCTGCACCTATAAGCAGAGACTTTTGAAAAAACCCCAAACCCTGAAGCCACCTGCTGAAGATGAAGGATTTTTTTTAAAAAGCATCATTCCCTCGTGCAGGGAAAGGTGGTTCTTTTTGCTGTCTTTTTCAATCTGCATTTCTCCTGACACTTCTCTCTCACCAAGCTGCAGCCCCGGCTCCTTCTCTCCTCGCTGCCGCCCCGGTCCTGAGGCCGTGCCGCTGCCCGGCCCCTGCCCAGCCTTCTGCCGCTCCCCCGGGGCCGGCTCGGCGCGGAGCGCGGCGCAGCCCCGCGGCACCACTGAAGGGCGGGGACCGAGTCGGGGAAACGAAACCGCCGACGGAAGCTGCTCCTTCCCTGCCTTAACCCGCGTTGCTCCCCGGGGCAGGGCCCCTCTCCCGGCCCACCGGGAAGTGTTTTCCAATAAAGCTGCTCGCTCCCGTGCCTCCTCCCGCCTCCGCCGCGCACGGAACGGCCGCGCTCCGCCCGCGTTCCCGAGGGGGGTGTGGGGGGGTGGCACGGGCTTCCGGCGCGGCGCCATGGCGGGGCGCGCAGCAGGGCCGCCGCCGGGCGCCACGCTCCGCCGCTGGAAACGGTAACGGCGCGGGGCGCCCTGCGCATGCGCCGGGGGGGCGGTGGCCATGGCAACCGTGCGCGGCTGCGGGCTCGGCCGGGCCCCGCGGCTCCCCGCCGTGGGCTCCGGGCTGGGCCTTGTGTGGCGGGGTGGGTCCGGCGGGGCTCCCTCCTCCTCCTCTGCCCCTCGGTACCGGGCCAGCCGCGGCGGGGTCCCCTTCCCTCCCCTTGGCTCCCCTGCGCCGCCCCGCGCCCCCACGGCCCTCGTGAGGACGAGCACGGGGTGAGGGGAGTTGCATCCCCCGGCTCCCCTTTCCGGAGAAAGCGGGGGGGTTCCCGCGTCCCCACAAGTTATGGGGCCCCTCGAGAAGAGGCCCCCGGTGCGCTGCCCCCATAGCTGGGTCCGCGGGGCACAGCCCGACCCCGCGGTGTGGTTCGGTTCGTGGTGCCCGGGATGGAGCGGGGCCTCGGTGTTGAGGCCTGGAGCTGAGGGGAAGGGGCGCGCTTCTCACTGCGGCCGTCTGGTCTTCGCTAGAGAGCAGGCCCAGTTAAAAGCCAGCGTGGTCGAGGAGGACACCGAGGAGTGGCAGAAAGCTCCACGTTTTGCAGGTCTGGAGAGAGTGGGAGGTGTGGACTTATCTTACATCAAAGGAGACGACACCAGCGCCTGCGCTTCCCTGGTCGTTCTCAGCTACCCGGCTCTTGAGGTAACGGCAAGTGGACAGCTTCACGCCTTAGGGTTGCGCCCAGGTGTGCAATAACTTGAAGTTTTTTATAGAAAACTTACACAAAGGCCGTTATCTACCACGCCTCTGCCTCACAGGACGTCAGTAAGTTATCGCATGTGCGTTCAACAAAACCCCCAACCGTACGTTCTGCAAGAAAGATAAACAGGGAAAAGAATGCATGTAAGGTTTAGACATAAGTTTAGGAAGATGCGATGCAAACCGGTCCTAATTGTGAGAGGTTCGTAGAATCACTGGGAACTTACAAGGCGTCGAGGGATAGCTTTAGTATCCTTTCAAGTTAGTTGGTAAATCAAAAAATACCGTGATGAGATGTAGTCCGTGGTCAGGCATAGGAGTCTGTAACTGGTTTAGATGTGTATTGAAAATAATCAGTCTCAGCCACTGCCCAGAAGGAGACAGAAAGGACCGTTGGTGTTCTGTGCCGATCAAGAGAGGAAGTTAAAGCATTTGTAGCACTCAAACAGCAGATGTCTCATTTGTGAGTTCTTGCTGGGAATCAACTAATAATATGGGATGTAACATATAAAAGCCTTCTCAAAACTGTCATGAATCCCACATCCCACAGTCATTTTACTTGAATTAATAAAGATTTTTGGTCTCTTTCCCAGTTTTCAAAATGATATAAAAATTATCTTTAACTATAAAACCTATAACAAGCAGAGAAATAAAGTTTGATACTGGCTGCTGGGATTTTTATGAACTGAATTTCAAATCCTGCCCTGATTCTCAACTTGCCCTGCACAAACGTTTTTTTGTCCTGTCTTACGGGTTTCTTTTGGCTTATCCCTGCATAGAGACAGACGCCCTCTGATAATGCTCTGACTGGGTGAGCTTTGAGGTCCCCCGCTGTCTATTTGAATAGCTGCCCTAATTTTGTTTCAAGGACTTCACTCTCAAGCAGGGTACGGTGATGTCCAGCCCTCTTCTGTCAGCAGTCCATTATCCACCCCCTTCTCTAACCGAGTGACAGAGTGACACAACCCAATGGCCTTGGCTTTGTGGGAGAGATCCAGAAGCAGAGTGTTTTTAAAAAGATGAGATTAGGGGATATAAACCAGAGGAGATGCCTCTGAAACAGTCAGGAATTAACCAGCAAAGTCCTGGAGGTCATCGTCACTGTCCCGCTGCTCCCAGGTGCTGTACGAGGATTGCCGGATGGTGGCTGTGAGCGCCCCGTACGTGGCAGGATTCTTAGCCTTCCGAGAGGTCCCTTTCCTGGTGGAAGCTGTTCAGAGACTTCAGCAGGAGGAGCCCAGGCTCAAACCTCAGGTGTGGCATATTTCTTTGTCCCGAGTTGAGATGTCATGAGGGTGCCGAGTACTGCTGAAAGGTGTTCTTCCCTCTCCTGAGACCGCGCTGTCTGGCTGTTTTCCGCCGGCAGGGTGGGAAGTGCAGTGTCAGAGTTGTATTGAAGCATCTACTGCCCTTTCCTTAGGGAGCAGGGATGCTAAGCCAAGAGCAGCCAGGCCTCCCTTGGCAATGGGAGTCCCGTTGGGTGTGCAGCACCAGTGAAGAGTGCTGCCAGCCACGAAGAACTCGTGCTGCTGATCATTTAGAGTCAGGCATAGACGGCACCGCAGTAAGAGCCTTATAGAGAGAAGTAAAAGAACTGAGAGAGACTTCTCCTTCCTCCCAGGGCCAGCATCACTGTTTGCTTATTGGAGTGGCTCTCAGCGCACAGGAAATAACATTTATTTTTTGGCTTTTTCAGGTACTTCTTGTAGATGGAAATGGCCTGCTCCATCCCAGAGGTAGGACTTCACTGGAGAGCCCTGCTCTCCAGGGTCCCTGTGCTGCCGCTTGAGATTCCTGTTCTCTGGAGTCCTGCAGTTACAGTGACTCGTTGTTGGCAGGATTTGGTGTGGCCTGTCACCTCGGAGTCCTGACGGATCTACCGTGCATTGGAGTGGCCAAGAACCTCCTGCAGGTGGATGGCTTGGTCAGGGATGAGCTGCACAGAGAGCAGGTTAGGCCAGGCTGGGAATTTATTTCCGCTCTTTAATATCCCAAGAAAATTGGGACAGCCGCATACAAGTACTTTCTAACCAACTGACCTTGTGTGTGTTTATCCCTAGATTCGTTCCCTGCAGAGGGAAGGAGATACGTTCCCACTGACAGGCACTTCGGGGAGAGTCCTGGGCACGGTAAGCTGTGGGGAGTTGCCTATTCGCTTGGCTGTCAGGTCTTCCAGCTTTGTGTAGCTGGGAGCGCTGGAGGATGTTGTCTCTATATTGGGACTGGCTCAGTGACGTTAGTTCAGGAAGACACAGTGTCAACAGGTGACTAGTAACACTGCTTTCCCCTTCCTATGAGCTCAAACTTTTGTGCAAAGAGTTGACAGTTCAGGTGTTGGATATATTCACGTCCATGGCTACGGCATCTGAGGTGCCATGCTCCAGCACCCCTGTTCGTGAACCACAATCACAGAGAGGTGCCAATTCTGTAGCAGCTTACCAGCATGAAATAGGGGAGCATCTGACTCAGAAGAGTGCTGCACAGGAAATGGGCAGATGGAAGAAACTTCCTGCTTCTGGTGTTATTTCAACATAGTCTGCATTAGCAAGTCTCACTGCTTCCCAGAGCGGTGTGAGCTGTTTGGGGAAGGGCCACAGGGGTCCAAAAGGGCAAACAGTCTCTATGAGGAGATGCTGGGAAGTAGAGGATCAAAAGGGCTGGGAGTTACCAAATACAGAGCCACCGTCCCACCTTCTGAAGGCAACTGGCTAGCTTATAATTCATCTGCCACTCTGTATTTGTTAAAATAAGCCTCTTAAGTATTTGATCTTTCTTGTTTCTGAATGCACAGGCCCTGCGTAGCTACAACAACAGCTCTAAGCCGCTTTACGTCTCTGTGGGTCACAGGGTGTGCCTGGAGACAGCTGTGCGTCTAGTCAAGTCCTGCTGCAGGTACCGGATCCCGGAGCCCATCCGTCAGGTACAAAAGCAGGGGAGCTGAGGAAGGGGAAGGCAGGCCTGGAGTAGGGAAGCAGGCAAGCAGGCAATGGAGGGGGCTGTGGATGCCAAGCCGAGGGCGATGTTTCAGAGCCTCAGTTTGCCGCTCATCTGCAACAGACCGTTCTGCAGCTGGCACCGTTCTTGCTGGCCAGTTCTCCCCAGCCTGTTGTATTGTTGTTTACATGGCAGTTAACTGACCCTTCCTTCTTCCTTGCTTGTTCTTCTGACGCAGTGCCTGGAAGCACACATGGCCCTTACTGCAGACCCAGCCTGACTGATTTCTTGGTTCCTCTCTGCAGGCAACTTCTGTGATGCTGATGTTAATACACAGGAGCTGGAAATGCAGTTTTCCTGGGCATTTTGAGTCTAGCACAGACCGCAGTGCTGCTCCTCTGGGCTTTTCCCTGCTACTGCACTCCGCAAGGAGCTGCAGGCTCTGGGGCGGCAGCCAGCCAGTAGGTGACAGCACTGGATCACCGTCAGTGAGCCGCAGCTGCCACCAAGGCTCAGCTTCAGACTAATTAAATCGCAGCAGGGCTTGCGGAAAGGATCTGGAGAAGCATAAAGCCTCTGGGACTTCTAGCCTGACAAGTGCTTCCCTTCTCTCAGGGTCACCCTGCTGTTAGAAGCTCGGCCCAGCGACTGCCCAGGGAGCAGGGCCCATTCAGATGTCCGTGTTGGTAACGTTGCCCTGGAACACGCCGTTCGCGTTGCTGCACCGCCGTGCTTGTCAGGTGCCTGGCCACCTTTGCTCTGCAGCTCCTCAGAGCAGCACTAAGATGATCCTGCTGAGGGCTGGTACGCAGTCTCTGCACACAGGAGCTTCTCATTGGTGCTGCAGTGTTTTCTGAAAACAGAGTCTCAAGTCTATAGTTATAAACCAGAGAAAAATCTAACGCCTTAGAGCAAAACAAACCTTGAAGTGTCCATACCAGAACTGGAGTTTCTGATCTCATAAACCACTACCTGCCAGACGGGAGTAGGCTGATAGATCTTCTTATGTAATCTCTTCCAGCAAGGGACAGATGCCTCTGCAGAGCTCTGAGCTAGCTCTGCAGTTCGGCATGTTCAGAGGAAAGGGGAAAAGCATTCCCTTCGGAAAAAAAAAGGTGTCTTGGAGCTTTTCATCACCCTCATTTCATTTCCAACTATCTCCACTATTTGTCTATGTTCTGAGACTCTTCCGGTTCTCTAACTGCGGCCTTTATTTAAAGCGATGGAATGAATTGTTGTCACTTTCCCTACAGAGAGATTAAAAATCCAAAAGGAAGTGTGTTTACTGTAGAGGTAGAGGGATGGCAGGAGATAAGGACACTTAGACCTTTCCATGGGGCTTCTCCCTGTCACAGTTCCTCTGTATGGTAACTGTCACAGGTCTTGACGCAGGGCAGTGCTGGAAGCCTCAGCTCTTGAGCACCTAAAGCTGGAGTTAGGAAGTAGAAGGCTGCGGGCCGTCCTGCCGTGGATGACTGGCTTGGCCTTTTTGCTGTGCTATGTCCCCAGAACAAGCTTGCAGCCCTGATGGGTGATGTGCTTATGGCTTTCCCAGTGTTGTGAAAGACTTCTGGATCATTAGCTCTTAGTTTGTAAGTTCTGGTAGCCCGAGAAATGTAATGCTTTTAAGAGAGCTCAGCTGCCCATACCTTCTTGAGGCTGTGTTTATGGTTTGTACGAAGGCAATACTATGCTGCAGCGTGTGTAGTGCTGTGCAACTGTTGTGGGAACTTAAACTTTCTACTTTCCTAGAGGCCAGTCTGTATAGGGTATGTTGTGCTTCCTGGGCATGCAGCAGTATCTAGGCAGTGATGAGAAACGGTTTGATTTGCATTCAGCCCACAGTGTGGTCGTGCTGCCAAAGGAACTGTGGCTGTGATGGAGGTGAGAGAAGTGATCTTTCAGAGAAAGCAGAGGGAAGTTCATTATCACCTACAATCAGTATTTACATCCCACTTAGTCCTTATTCCATGCGTAAGTGCGAGGCTGATCTGGGAGAATTTTGTTTGCATGGGAGTGATGTCTCTGCCCAGCCAGCTTGTGAGATTTTGAGGTTCTTCTGCAGAGATTTGGTCATTTGGAGCTACCCAGACAGGGATTGAGGTAGGCAGGAGCTGTCATCCCAGAATGATAAGCAAAGCATTCAAACTGAGTGGCACTGGAACAATACCAAGCCCTCCGGGGAGCAACTGCCCTTGCCTACTTCTGGCAGAGGTCAGAACCCCTCTCCAGTGTTTGCCCACGCTCCAAGCCTGCTCAGACCCAGGATCACCGTGCACAGCGGGGAGACAGAAGCTTTTAACACTCTCCAGCTGACAAGGACTGCACTGGGACTGATTCTTCTGCTCTCGCTGTTTCAGGTTCCTGGCTGGCTGCACACCAGCCTCCAGCTCACCTCATGATCCTTTTAGCTCCAGCTGGCACCTTGCCCAGCCGGTTCCTGCTGGCTCAGGATGTGGCTGATGGCACAGCCTGGTGTTGCTCCAGCCCACCAAGAAGGACAGAAGTAGGCCTGCCCAGGGCTGGGAATTTCTGCAGGTCACTTCATGTGAAATACTAAACACTTGCCCTTAGGAGAACTGAGAAATAAGCCATCATCCCTCTCCTCTGTGTGAATGGCTCCTGCTGCCCAGCAGGGAAATCAGTAGCTGATGTCCTGAAACTCTTAACTCCCTTCAGATGTACCCCCCGCTGCAAGCTTGATGTGTGCACAGGGATCACCACTGCCCCTCATCAAATAGGCAAAGCAACAATTCCAGACCCTAATGCCAGCACTAGTCCCCTCTGAAAATAGAAACAATCTGTGAGGATTATTACGGGACAGTTATCCATCTTCTTGATTAGCCTCTTGGTTAATACGCTGGGTTAAGCTGTCTCTCAGCACTGTGTTAGGAGTGAGGACTGGCCAGTAACTTGCCACCTAATCAAGCATTAGCTTATGTTACCAGCAGAATGTGGTTGGGGTTTTTCTTCCCTAGAAAAGTAGTTTGTAGGTGCGACTCTTGCTACCTTGGTCTCCCAGTAGGGATTCTATTGAACAATCTCCTTCCCTTGTTATAAAATACATCACGTAATCTCTTATCCTGAAGAGTGATCAAAGTTATTTGTCAGTTCAGTTATGAAACTGTCCAATTATAGAGAGAAGGAAAAAAAATCTCCCAAACAAACCACCCCTTATGTAACTATTTTTCATTCTCGAGCTTGCAGAATTGTTAAGCAGTGGTGGAGCTGCATTTCCAGCAGCAAGCAGGCAGAGCCTCCACCCGAGAGGTCTGACTAGGAGCGGCAGGGATGGAGGGGTGGTGGGGAGCTTCTTAAGGTACGGGGGAGACTCCAGAAGTAGCACAGCGATGAGAGTAGCAAATGCTTCAAGGACAGGCACTGGGGATGCGTTAACCCACTTTGTTAGCATGATCATCATATGCTGTGAAGCTTTTCCAGCTGGGAAGGTCACATACTGCTTTTTAAGTGGAGAGAGACACTCTGCCTTTGAGGGGGGGCACAGCAGCTGTTCTAAAATGTCACGGCAGAGCAGTGTTTTTGAGAAAGGAAGTTTCTAAAAAAGAAAAAAACTTTGAGGAAATGTAAAAATCAACTGCCAGTTCTCAAAGTTGTCCAAGAGCCCAGGATCTGCGTGCTTGTGATAGCATCTAAGAGCCTTCTGCACTGGAAAGCTGAACAATGACGCTTCTGGGGAACAAGAACATCCAGTAAATGTGCAGCAGCACTTTCTATAGCTCTTGGGATTTCCATTGGTGTTCTCAGTGCCCCACTCTGACCACATATCCTGCGTTGCTGATAAGACACAGCAATGTAGTTTTCCTGGTGAGCTCAGGAGGGCTCATGTCACAGGAGAGGGTGTCAGAAGAGGAAGGGAGGAACTGGACACTTGCATGAGGGTGGGTTCGATGAGGTTTGGTGATGGCTCCAAGCTCAATTTCAAATGAGGAGGGCAGTAAACCATGAATTTGGTAGAGTCTCAACATCACTCCTTTTGATTTTGGTACTGGAAAGCAGAGCCCAGAGCATGGATATGGCCGGGCGTGTAAACTGCTCCCGTTGTCTTCCTTGGCAGCTTTGCCTTTGGACTCATGAGGTAGGACCGTGTGAAAGGTGTGTCAGTCACTTGCCTTGCCACCGCTGCCAAGAAGCAACAGAGCCAAGGATGTGCTTGTGTCTTGTCTCTGTTTGCTTTTAGTGGATGTTTTTACCTGCTATAGCTGCATAATTACCATCGCACAGCCAGCCCATCAGGCGCATAGGCAGGATGAGCCAAGCTCTTGCCTAGGGAAAAGGATATGCAGCAGATGAGTGGTGCACTTCTCCATCTGTTGCTGCATCATGCAACTGCTGGAACAGAGGAAGGAAAGGGATGGGTACAAGAATGGGCAATGCCAACTTCTCTTTTTTCGTCCCATGTCCTGTTGAGAACTCGCCTGCTGGATTGCCATATTCCCAAACTCTTCACAGCCCTCTCCGTAGCCTTGTTCCCCTTCTCAATTTACAGTTTCCTGTGGAGGGCAGAGTCCCATTCTCAGCTGATGAGAGACCAGGAAAGCTAATCCTTTGGGAACATCAGAGTGTCACAGCTATAAAGACCATGGATGATCTTGGAGTGCTGTGAGCCTGGAGGCTGCAGCCTGCGCCTGCTTGCAATGCCAGTGGGAGGCCCTGTTAGCATAGTCCTGGGACACAGCTTCTGTTTCACTGAGTGTACAGTGAAGGCTATTGCAGCAGAGTCCATGGGGCATTCTGCTGCTCTGGGAAAAGTCAATAAAATGCTCCAGTAGTTCCCCACCTTTTGAGGAGGGGTCTGTGAGCCACTGTCCATGCTAAATTGCCTTGCAATGCTGCAGAGATCTGCCTCCACATCCATGTGGTTTTGGCACTCCAACAACTTTCTGGGAGCCAGGGGACATACTGCTTTTGTACGTCAGTATAGGCTGAAGGATTTTGATAGCTTTGAGCAAAAGGGATGAAGAAGATCCCAAGAAATAGAAGGGTGGGCAGAGTCCTGGGCTGAGGGGGAGTCATTTGTTTTGGGCATCTTTATCTCCAAGCATTTTGCTGATGCAGCACTGCAGAGACCTGCATGTGATCACGGTATGTGATCCCTTTACAGAGTGAGGGTGGTGGAGCAGCTTCTGTTGGCTCGATGGGAGAGCTGGTTTACTTTTTGGAGTATCTCCTCTTGAGGGAAGGAAGACTTACCCTGCCCTCAGTTTTCTAACAAGTCTATTCCATCTCTCATCAGACAGTGATGAGCTATTGCTAGGGAAGACCTTAGCTGCTCATTACATTTTCCTGCATTGTATTTGGAGGTGCCTACATGTGGAAGAAGTCATTTGGGTTGGTTCAAAGGATGAAAGCACTAGACCACTCTCAGACTCTCAGGTCTCTCCTGGCTCTGCTGCCAGGGTTCATGAAAGGGGAGTTGCAGTTCTGGTATAGAGACAGGGCAAAATGGAGAAGCAGCCCATCACCTCAGCAACTCTCCCTTTGCCGGTGAACACCTCTTCTTACTAAGCCTCTGGAAATCCTTGCTGGCCTGTCACGTCCCTGGACGATGAGGAGTAGCCATTCAGCATAGGTGTAAGGTGAGGGATTCCAGCTGGGTCAGTGCTTGCTGCAGGAAGGCTCACTGCACCGCAGCGTGTGCTGGAAGCCTCTGCTAGTTCATCCTCTGGGTCTCATAGGGACCCTTGGGGAAGGCTGATTGCACTCGGCTGCAACCGGGATTTACTGAGGAAGCCCGGTCTGGGTCCTGCTTTGGCTGTTCATCCTGCCGTGCTTGGTGTAGGCCAGGGCTGAGCAGACCTTAGGCACCGGCTGGCAGGAACTGTCTGTGCCCAATGTCTCACCTCCTTACTCCTATGAGAAGTAAAGGGGCAGACAGCAAGGGTTCAGCGATTGCCATTTCTGCTTCTGAAGCGGACTGTACTCCAGTAAGGCTGTTTGGTCCAGGACCCTCTGTTTCTTCATTTTAAGTCTTCATTCTACCAAGCAGCTTGCAGTGAGGCACAGAAACCAAACACGGAAAGAAACGTGCAGGTTCCTCTTTGCAACACAGTTGTACGAGAGCTATTTGTGATGTACTGACATCAGGGTGTGCCGGGGCATACTGAGGTAACAAAGGGGAGGCACCAAGCAGGCTGATCGATCCATTTTCACTCGTTTTCCTCCTTAATTCCAGGCTGATATTAGATCGAGGGAGTATATTCGGAAGCAGCTGTGTTCACCACTGGAGGTCTTATCTTCTGGGCCAGAGAGGTAGGTGTGTGGGCAGCCCAAGCAGCTGCCTCTCCAAAGGGGATCTGCTCATGTAATGATCTTCAGTAATGGCATTAAAGGGACAGACGGGGTAACAAGGTGAGCTCAAGTGACATCAGGACATGTGCTGCCTCCATAAAGGGTGATTTCTGGTGATTGTAGCCATGCTACTTCACACGTTTCTTCTGCAGAGCACTGTGTCCTAGGCTGGGGAAGGTCGTTCGGGATTTGGTCTCTTTCCGGCGCCTGCGATAAAGCACTAACGCCTACAGGTGTGACACGAGGGTGAACAGAAATATCCTGCAGGGAGCCAGTATCTGCCCCCAGAAAGCAAGGGGAGGGTCAGACTCCCCACTCTTACGTAATGTAGGCCAGCGGCTGCTCTGTTGAACGGTGTAAATCCATAGCAAGTCCGCTGACGCGTAGGAGTTCCTTGTGTTGTGTCTACGCTGCCTCTTCAGCATAGTTCACGAGAGTGGTGTTGGGTTCCCTCAGACCCGCACCAGGACCAGGCTGGACAGATACCAGACAGCCCTGCCTGAAGAGCTGCTCGGGGATGAATGAAGTGTGTCAGGACTCAAAGCCCGCTCTGCTCTGAGGGTCCTGATGGGCCAGAAAGAGTGAAGGTTGCCAGTGGCAGTAGTGAGAGATTACTTACGCTGACTGAGGCAGCTCTTAGGGATTCCTTAGGACACCTGGCTGGTGCAACTCCTCATGCTCTGCTCAGCTCCTCTATTCTTTGAGTCATGGAGCCAGAAGCAAAAGAAGGGGCTTTCTCTGCTCTTGTAGTGGCAGTTGCGCAGCGTGGCCAGGCCACGGGGGTAGCCCTGTGCAGTGCCAGGCTGCGTGTCCCCTCTTTGTGCTGGAGCTTCATCTCTAACACCTTCCTGCCGTGGCAGATGCTGAAGCTCACACAAAGGCTAGCTAGTTTGGAGGTCTGTGCAACAAAAAACCAAACTCATTCCACTTATGACCATATATCTCAAAACCTATGTATCTGAGCCTCTTATTCACCAAGTGACATAGTTATTTGGTCTTCTTGGTTTCTACTTTTTTCTACTTTTTTCTAAGTCTGTGACTCTGTCTTGTTTTTGTTCCTATCAGAAAAAAGGAGGCTGAACTGGATGATTAGTCTGATGCCAGAAGAAACTGCAGGGCTCCTCTTCACTGCATCCTCTCCTCTGCCAAGACTGTGGTTCTGTCAAGCGCAACAGCCGAGTGCCACACCAGGGGAGAGCAGTGCTAGGCCATGTCAGTCGGGACAACGCCAGCCGCTGTGCGTGGTTCTGGTGGGCAGGCAGAGCAGCTTCTGCTCAAGGATAATGTTTAGGGCATATTTCTCAGGGTTGATTTTTAAGCATTGTAAAAATATTTGTGTAAGCAAAGGCACACTTGTAAGTTTGCTACAACTTACTTGAGTGCTTGGGCAGTTGCAGGAGGTGATCTACAGAGAGATGCTGAGGCACTTAACTTAGTTATAAACAAACTCCCGAGCTGGCCTTTGGCTCCCACCACACCTCTGTGGCACAGAGACTTCCCTTCTTGTCATTTTTGGAACAGCTTCCACCCAGTCCCTGCAGCCTGTACTCTCACATTCACTTTGCACATCTCCGGGGAACAGAAGCCCAGTACGCAGCTCCGGCTGGTCCTGACAGATGGGCAGAGGACGCTGTGTTTCAGGTGGGCGTGTGACTCACGAGGGAGCGGACGGAGCCACAGTCTGCTGCGGATTTTGGAAGAGGCTCGGAGGTCTGAGTTCCAGTACCTGAGAAGCTTGCTGTCTGTTTGGTGTCAGTGGCTTCTGCGTTCCTGCTGCCTTGGTGCCATGCAGCAGCGACCGGACCTCGGTGGTGGTGTGGGGGTCGTTATCTGTGCTGGGCACATGGTGCTCTAGGGTTGCTGGTCTTGGTGGGAACTTGCTCTGCGTTGCTGCTGAAGCATGATTCAGAGGGAAGGGCATTATGGTACCCAGACTTGCTTGGTGTTACTGTGACCCTCTCCGCGGTGACTGAGGCAGGGGGCTCACGGTGCAGAGCAGCTCTTCCTGAAGGAAAGGTCATTTTGGGGGAAAGGAGAATTTCCCATCAAGGAGAATGGGGAGGGAGGTTCCTTCCCAATACACAAATCAGTCAGGGTGGCCAGATCCCAGGCTTGAGTTTTTGCAGTCTGAGTGGACTGGGAGCACTCGTGTCAGGTCGGAGGAAGCTTTCTGTGCCCAGACGCTTGGACCAACACCCATCAGTTAAACCATTTGTGAAGCTTTGATTTCCTAGCAGAGCACAGAACAAACAGTTTCTATCCCTGAGTCAATACAGCGAGTTTTGTCCAATTGGCAGGGCTAAAGCTTCTCCTCCAAAGGTGTGGGTTCCTGGTTGTATTCAGCAGGTTATTCCTGACCATTTCTGAAGCAAATTGGAGCAGATACGAGTTCTTGAACACAGCCAAAACTCTGGCATGTTGAATTAAAAAAACATGGCTGTGTAAGATTCCAGCCTGAAGAGGAAAAAGGATGTTTTCCTGGGATTGGAGAGGGGTGCTCAGGGTCAGGACTCCTGTGGTCTGTTTTAAATGCTGCCAAGCACTTCACTTTTGCATAAATTTAGTTACAGCTTTTGTTGCTCTTTTCTCGCCACCACCTCAGTCTCGGTACTGCTTTGGCTACAGAGGATATTCCACCCCTTTCGCGTGTCTGCGCAGCATCTGCTAGATCGGAGTCTGGGCTGGTTCCTCCTTCAGTGCTACGCCCTGAAACCCGGGTGGGGAGAAGGGAGGAAGCAACAAACTTGGCTCCCCCGAGGCACGTTTGGGGAGCTTTGTTGGGCTGATCCTCGGGAGTGTTGAAGAGGGGGGCAGGCGCTGACAGGGTGCTTCCCAAAAAAAACCTTGCTGATTGATATGTTTTAAGACAAAGCCAGAAGCAGCTGCAGTTTTCAAGCCCCAAGAAGGAGCGTGCCATCTCCTGGGAAGCCTCAAAGCCGTTCTCACACGGGAGTTTGTTACGTGGGTGGACAGAGACCGGGAAGGAAAAAACGTCGCAGTGAAAGCGTGCTCCTTTGATCCCGGTGATGTGTGTGGGATCAGAGGGGCTGCCTGGCAGGCCAGACGCGTTTGGGTTTGCGTCTGACGCTGGCTTTGGCAGGGGACAGGGGTGCAGGAGGCTGGGGGCAGCCCTCCCTGGCCGAGGGGCGCGAGGGCAGCCTCCTCGCCTCGCTCCCAATGCCACGGGCGCAGTACCTCTTCTGAGAGTGCCGTGTCCCCTGCCTCGAGGGAGCAGTGTGGAGATGGAGCCTCCTAAAAAGCAACCCCACGACCGTGCTGGCTGCCAGCTTGAGAAACCAGTGAAACAACCAAATGCGGTGGGAGCAGCCTCCCCCAGTGCTGCTGCCTGCCTCACCCACTGTGAAGACACCCCGAGCTGGCTGGGGGGCAGCGGGAGCCCGGCCAAAACGCCGCTTCCCAGCTCCCGGGTGTGATGGGGAGGGGACCCCGGCAGTGACCTCTTGTGAGGGAGGAGTATTGGTCCTGTAATTAGCAGGAAACTCAATCTGCCTTAGCGAGGAAGGGCTTGCTGTGCACCGCTGTCTGCATGCAGAGGTCTGCTGGGGTGGGAACCCCCGCAGCCCCTAAAACCACCTCCTGCGCTCCCTGCCGCGGCACACGGCTGGGTGCCCTCAGCTCTGAGCACAAACACCCTCCATGCCCTTTCTGCCAAAACGCTTGGACTTGGGGTGAGCCCTGCAGGACCCCAAAACTGGTAGGGGCAGAGGTGTTAGCTAGTGAGTTCTTAATGGGGGGAATTGGCCTGGGACCTTTCCCAGCTCTTCCCGGGAGCCGTGGAACCGCTGTCAGCAGCGAGTGGTTCATCCATTTCTCATTCCGACCACATGTGAAGCAGCAACTTGACTAAACCACAGGGACAGGGGCTTGTAAAGCCTGTCACAGCTTTAGGCACACATGGCATGCTGAGGGGGGGGGTGTTTCTTAGATCTTGTGGGCAGAACACCAGAAGAATCCATCTTTTTTTGCTGATTGCCTTGGCCTGGACTTTGCTGGCCTGGGGAGCAGCCTGCCTGTCCTGGGGTGCCACAGGAGCTGCCCAGGCTCATCCCAAATTCTGGGTCACACCACTCCGGCTGCAAATTTCTCTTGGCAGTGCTGAAGCACCTCGTTTGGCTCGGCTGTGCCAGAGGAGGGGTCTGCCGGGGAGCGGAGCGGCTCCTGCTCTGGGGATTGCCCTGCTAGAAGAGGGGTTTCCTCGGCAGATGGGACCGTAGCTCCTCCTGACCTGGCTGCCCAGCTGAAGCGGGTGAGCGTCTGCGGTTTTAAGCTCTCCTGATATCTTGGTGATGTTGTGCGCTTCTCGTTGCTGTTTGACCACGAGAGGGTTGGGGTGTGCCAGTTGGTGGAGGTTCGGCAGCAAAAGACGTGAGCTGGGCTGCGTTGAGCTGGGTTCCTCAATAGGAACGTGAGGCTCTTGCTGTGCTGGGTCTGCAGCGGGGGCTGCCTCTTCCTGCCGGGCTCCGGGCCTTCTGGTGTGGTGGGGCCTGCGCAGCCGCCCTGCGAGAGAGCTGGGCCGGGAACGCTGCTGCCTTCAGCCGGCCTGCGCGCTGCGGCCTGCCTCGCTGCAGGGGAGATGCCTCTGCCCGGAGGGATGGAGTGGAAAAAGCGAACAGTAACAAACAAACAAACAAAAAGACAAAAAGCATCGCTATGCGCTGCTTCCCCCAGGCAGCGCTGCCCGCTGCCGCTTCCCTCTGCGTGAACGGACGTGTCTCTGCGCTCTTCTTGTTCTGAGTGCAGGTAAACTGAGATCAGATGACTTTGGATTAAAGTCCCCTTTACAGGGTTGTTGGGAGGAGGGGTGTTGCCTTCGTGGCGAGACCTTGCAGCCCTCTCTGCAGGGCCGGTGGAGCGAGGGCTCTGTTCTGCTTGGGTTCGTGTTCACCTGTACCGTGCCGTGCTCTCTCGGCTGCCAAAACCAGGGGAGGCGGTTAAACAAATGGACTAATCTCCGTGTTTGGTGTCTACTCGTGGCTCTCTGAACACAATAAGGGATTAACTTGGTCTTTATCTAATTGGCTTATAAACTAGGGAAGGGAAAATCGCTTTGTAATGCATGAAACCTCCTCTTAATAGAAACTCAGGGACTAGAGCCTGAGTGTCCTTCCTAAGTAAACTCATACACATCTCTTCCTTTTTAACTCTCCGTTTGCTGGAAATTAGCTTTTCTGGGTGTTAAGTATTTGTTCTCCAGTTCCCAACAACTTACTGCTGACTTGTTATAAAGCCTTGCCTGGTGTTATTACCAAGGGTACTTTTCTCTTTAACGTTTCTATCTGTGACCGTTCAGGAGCCTCTGAACGGGTCGCGCTGCTCGGTAACTCCTCAGTGCTGCTGGTGAACAGGGCCCGGGGCCGGAGCTGCGGGGTCACAGCAGCTGGGCCTGCTGCGGAGCACAGCCCTGGCACGCGGAGCAGGGATGTGGCCGTGCAGCGACGCCTCCCGGGTGACAAGCAAGGGCCGCAAGCTGGGGCAGAATTGTTCACTAGTGCTAATCGCTAAATACCGGTAACTAAGGGCTGGCAAAAATCTGGGACATGGATGGGAAGAAGTAGAATGGAGTGAAACCAAAGGGGAAGAAGGTGGAGAGATGAAGGAAGGAGACTGAATCCTCTCTTGTGGCCGCAGTGGGGGCTCTGTAAAAAGGAGAAGGTTGTTGGGATAGTTCTTCAGCTCCTCACTACAGTGAAAGTGTACTGTAACACAGTCCTTGCCCCTCTGCTGTGTGCCTGGAGGATGGATTAAGGCTGACTACCTTTGATTAAACTAACCTGCCACCTCTGCTCCTTATCATTCAGCCGGTGCTGCCGGCTGGGGCTGGGCTGTAGCGCTGGCATCCTCCGGCTCTGCTCCGGGTGGCTGCTCCATAGCCCGTACTGTTGGGATTTGCCGTGTGGGTTTGGATTTCCTGACTCCCTGCTGTGCTCTCTGTAAGAGATGTGGCACCAAGACAGCTCTGCAAAATGATTCCTGCTGGAGTCGTGTTGGGGGTGTGGAGCGTGCCTAATCCCTCCCCTGCGTGAGAACATGCTGCTGGGAGGGGATGTGTGAGTAGGAAAGCTTTAAAGAACTGCCAGTTCTTGGGAACGCTTGGATCTGCCTGGCCTGTGCAGCCTCCCATGCACGGCATCTGCGTATGGGGCGCGTGGCCGGGTGGCTTTCTGAGGAGGGGGCTGCGTGTCCCCAGGGCTCCCAGCCGCTGCCCTGCAGCCAGCTCCTTCCTCCAGGAAGCTGGTAATTAAAGCAGGAACCAGTTCTTGGCTTCACCGGTGGGGAGGCTGGAGGGAGTCGCTCGCCCTGCTGAGATGCACATGTTGGAGAGCCCTTTCTGGCTGTCATGCCTTAGACTCATCAACAGACACAGCCTGCGCTGGCTTAATTAAACCTGAGCTGCCCCATGCGGAGACTCCTCACTGCAAGCTTGGCTACTGCAGGTCAGGCTCAGCCCTGCACGCGGTTAGAGGCAGATCAAAGGCTGCTACGGAAGTTCTCCGTGCAAACCCGAGCTGGCATAAGGAAACAAACCCATTCCCTTCCGAACCTGATATCGGTGCCAGCCTTCCAGGTAGGAGCTTCTCACCTGCCTCCTGAGAGCTCTTATGGCCACTTGTTTTACAGCTTGCTTTGCCCTCTGAGGATCTGAAGGGAGGTGTAAGATTTGTGCCAGCCAAATGATAACTGATTTGTTCTGCTACAGATTCTCCAGATCTGCTTCCTCTACATTTTTTGTGGACACCTAGAGATCAGGAAGGAAGATCTCCGCACGTGCGCTGCTTATCTGGGGTCCCTTGATAAGGAAGAGAAGATGCTTTAGGATGCAAGTCTGTGTTTCTTCTCTGATTATTGAGGGAGTCTAGATGAGTAACTCAGTCACAGATGTCTAAAGCTGGGTGAGATGAATTTCCACCTCCGTGTCTGGAGCTTGTGGTAGGCTAGATGCTGCCTGTGCAGTTTGTATTGCAAGGACTGAGCTCTGGTGACTCAAGGCTTGTATTTTGGGACACTCATGCTAGTGGTTTTGTTGGGGTTTCCACTGGAAAGTGGTTTTGTTGGGATTTCCCCCCCTCTCCACCCCCAATTCTCATTCCTCTTCCCTTCTGACTTGTGCTGGTCAGGTAGATTTAGGAGGGACGATCTCCTTCGTGCTTCCCCAAACCAGGACCATCTGTAGACTGGGAGCATCAAGCCATCATCTGGGTGCAGCTTGCACCCACAGGCTGCAGAGCTCCCACCACAAACAGCTGAGCTTCCCCTCCGGCGTTTCCAGTGCTTTTGGCCTGCGTAGAGCTGGTTGGGGCAGCTGTGTGCCATTGGCTCTCGCCCTTCTGCTCTGCTCGGAGCAGGGAGGCCGTTGCCCAGCTTTGGGCCCCAATCTCTGGCTGCAAACAGGCATTTTTAGTGTTGGTCCTCTCTGGGACAGCTGAGCCTCATCAGGGCATCCAGAAGCCTCTTGTGCCTTGGGTGCGACGGTCGGTGCTGGCAGACAGCGCCTGTGCGTGCAGAGGGCACTGCTGAGGTTGGGAAGCATCCCGCTTCCCTTGCAGTTGTCTTCTTTTGTCCTATAAATAGTTCTCCACCCCAACCACTCTTCCCTTTGTTGGTCTCAGCTGATCCTCTCTAATACTGATGCAGACACCTCTTGCCAGAGTCCTGCCAGCCCCCTGGCTTTATTTTAAGGCCGTATTAATTAAAAGCAAATGAGTGGAATTTCTCTTGACATCCAAATTAATAGCAAATGAGATAATTATGAGCTGTGTCATTAGGGTGATGGAGCAGCTTGTACAGGGCTCAGCCCAAAAGGTGGCAGATCCGCAGCACACACGTACCCCTCTCCTTTCTGGAGGCAGGGGCTGTGTCTGAGCAAAGCCGTGGCTGTGCCCCCTGAGGGGTGCCTGGGAGGGGGGTGCGGGCGGGAGGCAGGGCACGCGCGGTGCTCTCGTCTCGGGCAGATGAGAGTAAAGACCCGATTTCTTTGTGGCACCTGCTCTTCTCGACCCAGGGCCAACAGTCTCTGCCCGCGTGGAGGGGAGCTGGCTGAAGGGGCTGTGAGCCTCGGCGGGCAGAGGTAAAGCCTTGCCCAGGCAGGTCGACCCGAGCAGCAGGCAGCTGTACCGGGCTCGGGACCACGGGCTGCCCCGCACGGGGGATTGGAAGGGGCTGGGGGATGCGAGAAGGTGCCCACTCCATCTCTTGGGCTACGGGCTGGATTTATTGGGGGCCCAAGAGCCATTGCTGCTGAGCAGACACGGCAATGAGCCTCCTCCCGCGGTGCCTGGGCTCCAGGAGGAGGATAGGGTGGCAAAACAGGAGGTGACGTGGGGCTGGCTGCTCTCCTGGGGCGCAGCCCCCCGGGGCCCTGTGCACGGGTGCTCTGCAGGACCCCGCACGTGCCGGCTTCCTTCCGCGAGGGCATGCTCAGAGTGCCGCTGTTCGCGTTCTGGAGGTCTGATCAGCTTTAAAAATACAAAATAAAGGCCGTAAAATCAGCCTGTAATTAATTCTTGGTTTAGTTCCCAATTCAAGGGCTTGATGCAGAATGTTTCCTTAGGAACGTGCTTTTTCTTGCTTTTCTTGGACTCGCTGCTTGGCTTGTTGTACCTCTGCCTGCAAACCCCCAGCTGTTCACACTCCACTGCTGGTGCTCATGAGCTAGTGCATCGATTTTATTTTTTTTTTAATGTTATATTTATTGAGCACTCCTGAGAACCTTGTACATGGGAGGCTCCCGGTGAACGCAGGGGCTCCTGCCTCGCGCCCTGCCTGGTGTAGGTGGCTCTGCCGGGGGGACGAGCATCTCCCAGCTGATGTTTTGACTGGAGCCGTTTCTCTTGTGTGGAAACAGCTCCCGTTTGTGTGCTGATGAGGAGGATGGGATTAACCAGGCCAGTGGCACGACTGGAGGGAGGGCTGCCTGCCTGCGATGACAGGCGCAGGAAGGAGATGAAAGGGAGGGGAGGTGGTGCTGCGAGCCAGCTCTGCTCCTGTGTCATCGCTTGAAAGAGAAATCTTCTTCACGAAGAGCATTATTGCCCGCTAATAAAATATCAAACAAATTCTTAAGAGAGTGTTTAGGATCTGAAAGCCTGTGACAAATCTGGCAGCTTTGTAACTTGCTCAGAATTATGGTGGGTAGCAATGTGATTAAAGCTCTCTGATTAACACACAAACCTTGTTTGTAATGAGTAGGATTGGGAGGGTTTGGGAAATCCAACTGGCATATAACAAAGTTTCTCCAACAAATTACTTGGATATCAATTAGTTTGCTAGGTAAATGTCACCTGGTTTCTCTTTGTTTGCAGTAAACTGGTTTCCAATTAATTTGGTGTGGTTATTGCTTGTGACTGAGACCACCGCGGCCACTACAGCCTACAGGGAAGGGGCAGGGCAGCGCGGGCAGCAGCCGGGCTCTACCCTACCCCTGGGGCAGCATCAGGGCCAGGGAGGTCCCAGTCCCTCGAGGGTAACGTCACAGCCTCTCCGGGTGTTCCCTCTGTAGCCCAGGGGCGGGCACCGGGGGTCAAAGCCCCGCGGTCAGGCTGGTTTGCGAAGCCGTCCCTGCAGCCGGCCGGAGCCTCTTCTCTCCTTCCGACTGAAGGCGGGTAAATTGCATTTTGCTGAAAATAGCCTCCCCCCGCCGCGCTGCTTGCTGTTCTCCTGCCTCCTTCCCTGGGACCTGCCAAGCTCCGCTTGGACCGCGCGGCTGCAGCACCTGGAGCAAGGGAAGCAGCCGAGGACGCAAAAGCTGCTCCCTAAATCTCACAAGCAGTCGGGTAAAGGAGGGCAGAGCTGCAGCGGGAGCGTGTGGGGGACGGTGCCCCTGCTCCAGCCCTCGGGAAGGGTCGTGGATGTCGGGTGTGCGATGGCTCTGCGAGGTGGATGGGGCTAAGGAAGGGCTGAGGCGGCAGCATCAGGGCTGAGGACTTGCAGCCGGGGCAGCCAAGCAGAGTGTAGAGGGGCTGCGGGCGCGTCTGGCTCCAGAGAGCTCTCCTGCTGCTGGAGAGAGCCCAGAGATGAGCCAGGCGGCCCCGGCCGGCCCTGGGGATCTGGCAGCTCGGCACCCCTGGGATGAGCGGCGAGAGCTGGCTCCTGGGGCAGGGTGCGAGCAGGCAGCGCTGTGCCGGGGAGGCTGGTGCTGGCGGCTCCTCTCCCAGCCCTGGATGCCTCCACAGAGCTCATCAATATTAATGGCGCCGGCATATGGGTGATCTGGAAAGGAGCAGAAAGCGTTGCCAATTGTGAAACAGAACCCATCCCAAACCTAACATCGGTGCAAGAAACCAGCCTGGTCTCTGGGCGTAGGATGGCGTTAGGGGGCTGGAGAGAAAAGGCCGGTGGTGAGCTGGGGCTGGGTGCAGGGAGCAGTCGCTCCGGGCTCTGCTGGGGAGTTGGGGTCCCACTCCCCTCTTGGGAGGGAATAAATCAGCACAGCTGTGTCCCCTTGGGGGTTTGCCCACCCCATCGGGGTACGGGGGTGAGAGGCCGGGTGGGCAGGGGGGTGTGCGAGTGTCTGGGAGGAGGCTGCTGGTCCCTGGCTTTCACAAGCACGGAGTCAGTGGTGTGATGGAGCCCTGCTTCCCTCCCCTCCCCGCCCTGGCAGGAGGGGACTTGCGGGGTGATCAAGGCCTTTGCCCCCCTCCTTTGCTCTCCGCCAGCCGGGCCGGGGGCGGCCGCTGGCGAGGGGCTGCCCTGTGGCATCTCTGACTTGCATAAGAGCCTCACCGGGATGATAAATGTTAAAATCTGCTGCAGGCTATCGCTGACCTAATTTCCAGCATCGCTGTGGATCTTGTCATCTGTTGCTTACAGCCTGGGTGCAGATGGGCTGACAGGGAGCTAAGTGTGGGAGAGGATGTGTGGGGACCCCCAGGCTGTGCTGCCGCCGTACCCCCAGCCCCAGGCAGCGCGGGTCCCCACGCCGCCCGGGGCTGGGGGTGCTGGGGCGGCACGGGGTGCACTGTGACCCCCCTGCAGCCCATCCCTCCGTGGGATGAGGCTCCTCTGCCCAGGCTGGGGCAAACAAGATAGGTGGGGTCCAGCTCAGCTTCACTCCCTGCAGATTTCTGCTAAGCAGAAAACAAATGCTAATTACACAGCATAATTAGCGAGATGCTGCATCTATTTTTAATCAGCTTTGGAAGATATATTCTTCCTTCTGCTCCATGCTCACCGGCAGCCCCTCCCGTGGTGGAGCGGTGCTTAGTCAGGGACCCTCCGGTGGGAAATCAGTTGCTCTTCCCCTTCGTGCCCCTGGGATGGGGCTGGGATCCCTCCTGGGATCCCCAGCCAGAGGAGCATCCCCCAAAACTCCTTGGTGGAGTCTGAGGCTCCCACTGAGATCCCAGCCCCTCCGTAAGCCATCAGGGACGGATGGAAAGGATGGAGGAAATCAGCTCAGCTCTGTCAAGGTGGTGTTCACCAGCAGCTGGGAAAATCACAGGAGGAGGAGCCCAGGAAAAGGTTGCAAAAATATTCTGAGAAGGCGAGATGGCGGGGCCAGCCCCGCTTTGCCAGCAGCTCCCGGCCCTCGGTGTGGGTGGGACAGAGTCTCCCCGCTGCTGGGGGATGCCCGGTGTCAGCCCTGGCTGGGGAAGGGTCGCTTCAGAGAGCGTTGCGGGGTGCAAAAAGCAAACTTTGCTCTGAAACATTCAGCAGAGAGATGCAAAGTGCCATTTAAAGTGGATACGTACGTCTGCTGCAGCTGGGGGGGGGTCCCCGGTCGTGCAGGTTGTGGCAGCAGTGAGGTTGTGACATATGTGGCCAAAAGCAATTTGTAAGAGGACGTTTGTGGGAACCCCGGGAGAGCAGAGCTTTCCTCCTGCAGCTGGCAGCAAGGGAGGCAGCAGCTTGGAAAGATCCAGAATTATCAGGGTTCTTCCAAAATTGCTTTAAAACTAATCCTTGGGGTGGGATGCGGCAGAGCTGGCAGGGAACTGCTTCTGTGAAGGACTGATCCTTCCACCGGGCGTGGGGGCTGCCTGCAGCGCATCCCTCCGCAGAGACCCTTTCCTCCTGGTGACCCGAGTGTGCCAATATCATGGGTTAGGGGACAAGGAGACTTACTTCTCTCCAGCCAACAGGACTGAAGGGTAAATATACCATTTAATTAATTAGAGAGCTGCACAGAAACAGGCTGATGGCTGGGAGGTGAACCTGGATCTCTTTGGGACCCTGGGATAGGATCTGGACCACCAGCAATCTGGTAGGTCCATGTTGGATGGGGATGGTCCAGGTTACCTGGTGGGAGCCGTTTCCCTGCGGTGCCAGCGGTGGCTAAGCCGGTCCCCAGCGTGTGCTGCCATGGGAGCCGTCGGGGCCAGCCCCAGTGCGATCGAGCAGCCCAGGAGCCATGGAGGAGCCAGGAGGGCCAGCAGCGCCCGGGCGGTGCTGGGGGAAGGTGATGCTTCCTTGGCATGGATGTAGCTCAGCCACTTTTTCTCCTGCACCTCTCGGCTCCCCCAGCCTCCGGGTGAGCCGGCCGCCAGCGCAGGGGTATCCCCGGAGCCTGCGCTGCCGGAGACGGTCTGTTTGGTGAGCGGTGCTGGCGTGTCCCCGTTTCAATCAGCCCATGCAAACAGCCCTCCATGACCTCCCCGCTCCATCCTTGCCCATCCCACTCCGCCGGCCACGCGCCCGGAGCCGCTGGGGTCACGGCTGCCTCCCCTCCGCTGCTCAAAACGATTTCCCTCCCGAGCTGTACCGAGCGCTGCCGCTAACCCATTACTGTAGGACAACAGCGCTGCCCTTTCCTGGTATTTACCCACCAAGCATCTCCCCAGCTCCGTCAGCTGGGCTGCGGCGCAGGGACAGCCTGATCCGCCTCCCAGCAGGACGGAGGCAGCGGGCTCAGGGCCCGTGGCCGGGATGGTCCCAGCTCTCTGCACGTGCCAGCACATGGGACATCGTGACGCTCACGCAGTAAAACCTCCCCACGCGTCTCCTCCCGCAGCCTCGCCCTGCCAGGGTCTGCGCTCGTCACCGCCTTGTCCCTGCATCGCTGGAGGAGGCTCTCCTGGGCCTTGCAAAGATGGGAAGTGGCAGCACCGGGGCTTCTCGCTGCCCTTGTGACCGAGGGGGCTCTGGTTTAAGGGGGTGCTGGCGCAGTGGGAGCGGGCGGGGTGCGCAGGGCTGGAGGGCTGGTGGGGCTTGCCGGGAGGCTGTGCCTTGGGTGGGGCCAGCCGGTGCATCCCATAGAATTGCTCTGGGCTGATGTGTCCAAAGCTGCTGTGGGATCCACCAGGCTGCAGAGGTGCTGCAGGACCTCCGCAGGGTTCTCTGCCCCTCACCAAGGCTCCTCAACACCTCACGGGTTTGAATAAATCCTGAAGCCACCAAGAGCCTAATTAAACTGCAGAATCTGGGTTACCGAAGGGAGCCTTTTCCATTGACTCACGTGCTGCAAGCCCCGCTGGACCCCCAGGGCCCGGGGAGCAGAGCGAGCTCCCGCTCCTCTTCTCCCTTGCCTCTACTGACCCAGTTTCCCTGCGAGGAGGCTGCAAAGGGACTGGTGCTCGTCCGACACCCGCCGCTCCAGGCTGCTGCTGCTCTTAATTTAACCGTGGCTGAGTGGTGTGAAATGGCGTTTGCTCTTCCAGTGGCACTTGGGAGAAGGCAGCTTCGTACTGGGACAGGGGTGTCCTGTGCTGGGGCGGACATCGAGCTGGGGTGTTTGGTGCGAGATCCCCGTGTGGGTCGTCCTGGCCGTGGCTACGGCAGCGCAGAGATCAGCAGGAGCTCAGAGCCTGAGGTTTGGAGACCTCGGGGAAGTTTTGCAGCCTGGCTGAGGTCCAAGCTGCCGTGGCTGTGCCGGGAGCCGTGGCTGCGCTGGGAGCTGTGGCTGGCTTACTTGGGAGGGCTCAGAGCTGTTGTCTTAGGGGAGATTTTTCATGTTACAGATTCATTACTCCTGCTGTAGGAACAGTCTCTGCGAGGTTCTGGAAAAAGCTGATGTCTGGCCAGAGGCTTGTCTCACTGTGCTAAACAGATTTCACATTCCCGCAGCCCCGCGGCGCAGGAAGGACGGGCTGGGGCTGTGCTCTGTGCCTGCCCACGGGCACCAGCCAGGGCATCTCTGGCTCCGCATCAGCGGGGCCCTGGCCAGGTCTGGTTGGGTTTCCTGGGAGGAGGAAGGGTTTGAGGAAGCCCCTTCCTCGGCTGTGCCTGGAAAGGATGCCCAGGCAGCGCCACAGCCGTGCTGCGGAGGTGCGGGGAGATGGTGCTCTGCCAGCGAAGGCTCCTGAGCGGCATTTGAGGGACACTCTGTCACCAGCCATGACTCACGCCTGTGACCGGAACGGTCTGTCGGCCTTGACTTTGTGCCCGGGGTCGTGTCCAGCTGCCTGCAGCGACCCAGCCGGTCCCCGTGCTCCCGCAGCAGCGGCACGGCTTAGCCGTGGCACCCGCAGCCCTGGCTGCCCTGCGGCTCCAGGGCCCTGCTCCTCCTCCTCCCCTGTCGCTGCAGGGTGCCCTGGGGCAGGGGAGACCGACGCTTTCCCTCCCCAGGTCAGGAAATCCTGCCAGCCCTGCTCGGTGCCCTGAAGTGCAGCGTTTGGCTGCCTGCCTCCCCACGCTCTTCCTCGCTGCGCAGCCTGCGAGTCGCTCACTTGGAGCCGTGTCCCTGGGGGAGCCCGGGCCAGCGTTTGGCAGCCCCCGCCGCAGCAGGGAGCCTCTGCGAGCAGCCGCAGCGGTGCTCAGCACCGGCTGAGCTCCCGGCCCCATGCTCGGTGCTCGGGGTGTTTACGTGCAGGTTGGAGCTGCTGCCTGAGCCCCCAGCGCTGCAGGGCTCCCTGGCATTGGGAAGGTTGATGCTAGTGCTCCAAACCCCATCCAGAAGCCGTGCTGCAGAGAGGGAGGGGAGGATGCTTCAGCGTGTACACCCCTCTTCCCTCCCCATCACCCCCAATTTTTGTGAAATGAAGACAAAGAGCGTTTTCTGTAGGCATGTGCCAACATTTCTGTCATTTCCCTGACACAGCCTTGCCCAGGCTCGGAGCTGAGCCCCCCTCGCTGCTCCTGGGGGCTCTGCCCGCCGCTCTCCCTGCTCCGTGTCTCATGCATAATTAATCCGGGTCTCATGGAGCCATGTGCTCCCGGCACGCCGGCGCAGGCCAGGCATACGCCATGACACGCTCGCTACTAATTAATCTAACTGCGTGTTATTAAGTGCCTAGCATGCCTTTGGCACTGCATAATAATGATGCTCTGGGATGTTTCTGGACCCAGTGCTGCAGACAGCTGGGCTTGCAGGCGGCTGTTCCCCTCCGGGGGGGCGCGTGCCCCCGGGCCCTCCTGCGCAGGGCAGGGATGCGGGAGAGGCTGTCTTGGGACATGCTGTTTCTCTGGTTTTTCATGTGTATTTTGCTATAAAATGCAGCCGATTTAATTTTGCGTCTCGCCCATCACCTCCTCTCACCTCTTGAAAGCCCTTGGTGGAGCTGACCTGTGCCCGAGGAGTGGGGAGAGGAGGATGGGCAACGGGGTGCAAAATGCCTGTGTGCGAGAGTGGTTTCTCTTCCACGTGAGTCGCCAGTGAGAAGTCGGATCAGAGCTGTAAATCCCGGCTGTATCCTGCCCTTAAGAACTCTCCCTCGCCCCCGTCAATATTTCTGAGCCATCTCCCGAGCCGTGGGGCCTGTCCTCATGCAGCCCAAGATCTCCATCTGCTCCGCTGCTCTGAAAGCCTCCTGGATTTAATGCACTCAGCGCTGGTGCGGGTAACGCTCTCCCTTATCCCTGCGCTTGCAGGGGATGCTAGGCTGGCTGTCACCAGCACCGCTGAGGCAGAGCTGGCGCCCGGTGCCACTCAACAGCTTTCAGCCCAAAGCAGCAGTTTCTGGTCGCCGGGTGAGGTGTCAGGATTGGTGCGTCTCATTGATGGGCCTGTGCTGCTCATCTCCTCTTGCAGGATCCTCCCTCCCTGCCTGCCGCGGGAGCTGGCATTGCTGCAGCGGCAGCAGCGCGGGGACGTGCAGGTCGCACGCCTGGAGCTGCTGCTGCTGCTCTGTGCTGAGCTGCCCGGGCAGGGATGGCCCCGGGGCTGCTCTGCCCCTCTCCCCACTGCCTGAAATGGCTGCACCCATGAGGGCAGGCATGGGGGGTTCAACACCCACGGGATTTTGTGGGGCTGAGAGGCAGATCCAGGGTCCCCTCGCAGCCTTCGGGAAGCCGGGACGTGGAGAGCCGGGAGGTTTGTTACCCTCCTCTTGATGCAGAAGTCTCAGCTCCTCCAGCTCCAGCCCACTCAACCGTCACCCACAGCCTCCCACCCGCTCTGCCCCTGCGGTGCCGCTGCCGCCCGCCTCGGGGAGCGAGGCAGCCCTGCTTTACTCGCTGCAACGTTTTCCAGCTACCAGCAGAAAAAACCCCAATATGCCTGTTAGTGTAGTTTTTTTATTGCAGTTTAAATTGTAGTGCAGCACAAGGCTCCAGCTGAGGGAACCGTTTCCCCCTCCCGCGGTAGCGGGTGGGCACCGTAGTGTCCTCTTGGCACCTGGGATGGCCGAGCGTAGCTGAGGAGACGGCTGTCCCCGCGGGCAGGGCCCCGCTCGGAGCTGGGGCAGGGCTGGGGTGGGCTGGCGGTGGCTGAGAACAATACAGGAGCTGCCACCAGTTCCCTGCGTAAAAATAGCATTCCCCTTGCAAAGATGTAGGCTGTTCCCAGTGACACGAAACCAAACAGCCTGTCCTTGGAGCAGCTGGTTTTCGGGGGCGGGGGGGAAGGGGATGGTGTCTGCATTGCCAGAGAGGGCTGAGCTCTGCTCCGAGGGCTGGGGAGGAGAGCTGCCTGGGGAAGGGGGTGCGCGTGGTGGGGATCGCCGGCTGGCTCTCTGCAATACTGATGCCTTTGTAAGGCTGTCAAGGTGACGATGTAAATGACTTCGGCACCCGGGGGGGATCTGGGGAGTCGGGGAGGGGGAAAATCTTGGTTGCGCCGTTCTCTTCAGCACCCCTTCTGTGTCCTCTGGCATCACGCCCCTGCTTTAATTCCTGTGCCTGTGTTGCTCCGCACCCTGCTCACCTACGAGCCTTGGCTGAGGCTCCCTTCCTTGGCAGCCCATCGCTGCCTTCTCTCTAATCACCTGCAAGAGGGACTGATGAGTGGCACCTTACGCTCTCAGCCTGTCCCCTGTGGGGCTCAGTAAATTGCCCTAAAACAGTTTCGATGTATCCTTCTACCTCTTGCCCAGGGAGGATTCCTGATGCTGACCGTCCCCTGACAAGGGTACCCAGCGCTTGTAATTCTGCACCTGCTTCTGTCTGTGGCTGGTGGCACGGGAAAACAGGCCGGGTCCCCAGACCTCAGACCTGCAGTTTGGCTTCAGGCATCCTCCCTCTCCCCCTCACCCTGTACACTGCATTGCGATGGTTATGCCTTGAGACATCGTGAAAGGGACCTGGAGCAAATCCTCCTAAGGAAAACAGGCTTTATTAGGGTGCCAGGCGCTGGGTGAAGGAGAAGGGCCCTGGGGTGGCTGTTCTCCGGCAGCTGGAGATGCGGGAGGTGGTGGGTGGCCGGTCAGGGGTGCCCTTAGCAGAGGCTGCGGTTGGCTGCAGACGTTGCTTGGGAAGATGCAGCACGAGCGGCCGCGGGACCCTCGCCCTCGCCAGCCCCCGGGAGCTGAGACTCGCTGGCCACAAGCGCAGTGGCAGCGAGGGCTCTGAGTTATGCCAGCTGCGTCCCTCCGGGCTGTGTCACCGCGTCCTTGCTCTTACGGAGGCAGGAAGGGGAGTGCCGGTGTCACCGAGGGCTGCGCGGTGCCCAAGGCAGCAGTACTGAACCGGACCCATACGCTCCCCTTCCCAGCTGCAATGGGATGGGGGGAGTTACAGGTGGGTGTGTGGGGGGGAATTCTTTCTGGCTGGTTATAAGGAGTAAATAACGGGTTTCCTACTTGTATCTTTGATGCTAAAAGCAATTTATCTGGCAAGTCTGTTCTGCAGCAGATGTGTAACAAGTGGGAATTTGTAGCAGTTACTCAGGAGCAGCGTAAGCCGTGCCGAGGCGCAGCCCTGCGCACACCACCCTCCGCTGCTAAGGCCCCGCGCCCGTGACGCACGGGTGGCCTCTAGCCACGCCGCCCTCCGAGCCAAGTGCCCCGGTGTCACCCCTGTGCTCAGATTTGCCCTCTGGAGCGATGCCTTCCAGGAACTGCCCTCGGAGCCCAGCCTGGCTCCCGGAAGGACGAGCGCAATGCCCCAAGCGCAGGTCCTGCCTGCAGGGAGGGAGCAGGAGCCGCAGGGTCCCGTGGGGTTTGGCAGCGGTGCCTGCTCCGGGAACGTTTGCTGCAGGGAGCTGACGGGTGCCGGGCACTGTGGGCTGCGGGGTGGCACTGTCCCTGCCCTCGCCAGCCTGGCAGAGGCAGCCAGAGGGAGCCGAGCTGCCAGCCTGCATCTTGGGGGGGAGGAATAATCACTTTGTACGATGGTGTTGCATAAACCAGGGAAAGATGCCGTGTAACGGCCGTGTACAGGAGGAGGAGAGAGCCCGGCAGGTACGGCCGGGGCTCAGGGGGTGCCCGAGCAGGCTCCCACCTTCCTGTGCAGAGAGAGCGGCACCCGAGCGCTGGCTGCTCAGGGAACCGACACATTTAAAAGAACCCAGTGTCTTTCTTCGCTCTTTATTGTGTAAAAATAAAGTCAACAATTCATGTAATCTCGGCAATAAAATGGAAAAAGCATGAGTATCAGTAGAAACTGTGCATTTTCAGAACTGCTGATGCGGACTGGATGCGTAGTATATCATAACCCATTCAAAACCCAAAGGAGACAGAGAGCAAGTAATAGGAAAAATGTACAGCTTTGGTTAGCAAAATAATGACAAATTAAGATACATTTATTCTCTCACCTACTATACACTATATACATTGTGTTGACATCACACCCTTTTTTTTTTGGCAAGTCTGACGCACCTGGGACTGTGGGTTAAACCTTTTCAGTGGTCTTGTTCTTCTCAGCAGGTTGTGCTTGTCGCTTTGCTGATGTGAACAGGTTCTTAGGAGGAACTTAAATTAACTCACGATGTTGGCTTTTTGTTTTTTAAAAAGAGCACAGTTTAAAATACGCTGCCCTGAGCCACAGTTCGTATGAAGGTATCTCGATCTGGGGGGGTGTCGCTGCCCGTGCGGCTCTTCGGCTGGGTGCTGGTTCCCTGAAGCGGCGGTGGCTGGGCCAGCTCTGTGCTCCTGGCCAGGGGCGACCTTGGCCTTGCCCGGCTCCGTACAGGCCCCTCCGCTCGGCACATCTCTTTGCCGCGTCTTTGGAGTTGGTCGGGGAGGCTCTGGAGCCCTGTGTGAATTCTCTGCCTCCTCCTCCACTGCCGCCCGGGGCAGCCCTGGGGGTCAGTGGGGCGGGCTGGGGGTGATTTCTGCAATCTGTAGTACAAACTGGGAGTTTAGAAAAGGAAACCATACAAAATGCATCTGTTATTTCAAAATACGCTTCTTTATCTCTTTTTCCTGCAGAATCAAAGTACTTTTTTTTTTTTTCTCAGGGAGCACTGCTTAATTCTATATTTTTTTATCTTCATAAAAATACCTTTTTTTAACGGTAATAAACTTCCCTTTACAGTAAGAGAAACAACATAGTGTATTATCAAAAGCAGAAAGGCTTCAGACTTTCCAGTGGTAGCTAAACTTCCAGGGGACGGTAAAGGCTATTGTTCACCAGCTACGGCACGTAGGAGGCCTCGGGGGGCTGCAGCGGGGGCCGGGGCACGTACCTGAGTGCGGCGGGTCGGGGAGCGGGGGGTCCCGCGGGGGGGTCCCGCCCCGCTGCCCGCCGCAGCCCGGGGCTATGGCTGTGGTGCTCCGGGGAGCGCCGGGGAAGGGGCAGCGGGGCTCGCCCAGGGAGGCGGGGGGGGAGCGGGGGGGTCACCCCTCCTCGGAGCCCCGGCCGCTGCCTCACCCCTGGCTCCCGGGAGGGGACATCGCAACCCTCCCCCGGCTCCGGGGGGTACCACCCTCCCGGGGGGCTGCAGGCTGGAGGGAGAGGAGCCCGGAGGGGGGCTCCGGTCTGGGCCCCGCAGCCTTTTAAGGTGCCGGTGCCCGGGGAAAGCGGGGCTGCCCCGGCGGGGGCAGGCGGCAGCAAAGCGGGGACCAGGACCGGGCCCGGGGGGGGCGGTGGGACGGGGCGCAGCCGCGCCAGGCCAAGGCACGCAGGCGTCAAAGGACGTTGGCAAGACAGAAACCGGAGGGTGGTGGGGCTCCGGGGGCGGGCGGCCCCACTGCCGGGGCACCCCCGCTCCTCAGGACACGACGGGTGGCTTTGTTCTTGGTTGGTTTTGCGCAAAAAAAGGAGGAAATAAGGGGGAAAAAAAAAAAAAAGAACCCGATGAGGAGGTTTTCTCTCGCTTGTCCGTGGCCCTAGTTGAGCTGGCGACAGGCCTCGAAAGTCCACTTGGTGGCCCCGCCGTAGATGTCGATGTTGGCCTCAGACCATGCGATGACGTTGCCCGAGAGCGCCCGGGTGCTGCAGGTGGCCAGGCCGTACACCTCCCCGGGGCTCAGCTTCCTGTCCCACACGTTGAAGTGGGCCAGCTCCCCCACGAAGGCCTGCGTGGCATCGAACCCGCCGCCCAGCGTGTCCTGCGGAGGAGCCACCGTCACGGGGGACGCACGGCCGGGCTGCCCCGTCCCACCCCGGGAGCACCCGGCCCCGTCCACCCCCTCGGTGTACCCAGCAGAGCAGGGACCCCCACGCCCGCGCCCCCGGCCCCTACCTGCTCCTGGCCCAGGACCAGAACCCCCTGGGGCTTGATGGGGTGGTAGGGTGCCAGGTTCTCGCCGCTGCCGGTCTGTGTGCCGTCCTGGTAGGCTTCCCACACGCCGTCCCGTGTGGTCCAGGTGACGCAGATGTGGTGCCACTTGCCATCGTTGATGACAAAGGGCAGTTTGGCCACCTGCGGGCGGCGGGTCAGGGTGGTGGGCACAGGGGTCCCCCATGCTGCCCCCCAGCCCGGTGCCCTCCCCGCTCCCCGGGGCCGTACCTTGTCGTTGATGAGGATCTCCATGGGGTTGTTGCCCCACTCAATGAGCACCAGCTCGTTAGCCTGCCCAGGCACAGCGTAGGAAAAGGGGGTGCCCATGCCGGGGGAGGCGTTGGACTTCATCCACATGCAGACGCTGAAGGCGTACATCTCGGGCAGGCTCTTCTTCACCTTGGCGTACATGTAGTTGGTGCGCAGCGGGAAGGTGAGCTGGAACCTGTCCGGGGGCCGGTTGTCCTTCTGGCCTGCGGGGGCCGAGGCGTGGTGGGCTCCGGCCGGACCCCCTCTCTGCCCGCTTCGGGGGTTCCCCCCCTTCCCTCCCCTCCCCTCCCCACCCCGTTATGTAACGGGCCTGGAGACGGCAGCGGGAGGCAAATCCCTCCGGCACCGCACGGCTCCCTAATCCCCGCAGCGTCCCCGGCTCGTGCCGCGGAGCCCGCGGGCACCGTCGGGCTGAAGCGGGGGGAAAGGGACGGCTCCGGGGCGGGAGACGGGCCGGGCCGGGCAGAGGGAGCGGCTCAGCATCCCGCCCGCAGGGAGCGGCTCAGCATCCCGCCGGCAGCGCCCGGTCCCCGGCGAGCGCGGGGCGGAGGGGAGCGGGCAGGGCCGGCGGCGGGGCGGGCTCCGCCGGGAGGCTGGTGCGGGTTGTCCCGCGGTCGGCGGGGCTGGGGAGCGCCCGGTACCTTTCTCCAGGTCGCTGATGCGCTGGTGCAGCGAGGTGAGGGTGCTCTCGATCTTGCCGCGCTCCTCGGACTCGTTCCTGGGGCTGAACTTCCCCTCCTCCAGGCTGTTCACCCGGGACAGCACCTGCTTCTCCAGGTCGTCGATTTTGTTCTGCAGGATGTCCTTCAGGTTGTTGGTCTGGCTGGAGGAGTTCATCCTGCTGAACTGCTGCAAGGGGCGAGCACAGGAGCGGGCTGTCACCGCCCGGCCCGCCGCCGTGCCCGGGCGGGCTCCCGCGCCCCGCTCCGCTCCGCTCCGCTCCGGGCGGCGGCTCCACGGCTGCCGGGGCGGCTCCCCCGGGGCGGCGGGGAGCGCCCGGCCCCGCCGGCGGGACGGAGCCCCGTACCTCGAGGTTCTCCAGCCTGGTCTTCAGGGACTGCAGCGTCTGCCCGAGCTGGCTGAGGGTCTCGGCCGCGGGCGGCCGCGACAGGTCGCCCATGGTGTTCTTGGAGAAGCCGGCCTTCCTGCCGGCCCCGCCGCCCTTGGGCTCGCCGGGCAGCGGCTCCAGCACGCTCTGGCTCTCGCACCGGCCCAGCTTGGCCGTCAGCTCCCGGATGGTCTCCTTCTGGTTCATGATGGTCTCCTTCTGCTGCAGCACCGTTTCCCGCAGCTGCAGCACCGTGCTTTTCAGCTCCTCGGCGGAGCCGGTGCCGGGCGCGGAGGCGGCGCACATGTCCCCGTCCAGCGGCACCGAGGTGCAGATGAAGCGCGTCTGCCCGAAGCCCTGCCCGCGGCCGCGCCGGCAGAGCAGCGGCAGCAGCAGCAGGAGGAGGAGCAGGAGGCGGCTGCCGGGGGGCCCCGCGGCCATGGCTGGGCTGGGGCCGGCTCCGCCGCTCTCCGCCGGGCCCACTGCGGCACGCGGCCCCTCTTATAGCGCCCGGGCGGGGCCGCGCGCCCTGACGTCACGGCGCGTGGAATCCCGGCCGCGCGACGGGGGGGACGCTCCCGCGGCGGGGGGAGCGTGAGAGTGAGAGTGAGTGAGAGTGAGTGAGAGTGAGAGTGAGAGTGAGTGAGAGTGAGTGAGTGTGTACGGGGGTGCGCGTACGGGCGGGTGTACGCGCGTGTCGGTGCGGGTGGGTGGGGGCGCGCGCGGGGGCGTGGGAGCGGGCGGGCGCGGCGCGCGTGTGTGGAAGAGATCGTGCAGCGGGGGCGTGGAGGGGCTACAGCCAGCGACTGCGGCTGGGGGTGCGGGGGGTGCGGGTGTGCGGGGGGTGCGTGTGCGCGGGGTGTGCGTGTGCGCGGGGTGTGCGTGTGCAGGTGTGCGTGTGCAGGTGTGCGTGTGCGCGGGGTGTGCGTGTGCGCGGGGTGTGCGCGGGGTGTGCGTGTGCGGGGTGTGCGTGTGCGCGGGGTGTGCGTGTGTGCGGGGTGTGCGTGTGCAGGTGTGCGTGCATGTGCGGAGTGTGCGTGTGCGCGGGGTGTGCGTGTGCGGGGTGTGCGTGTGCGGGGTGTGCGTGGGAGGGTGTGCGCGGCGGGTGGAGGGGGTGGTGCAGTGCGTGTGTGCGCGCAGGGCCCTGCACGGAGCGGGTCCGGGGGTCCGTGTCCGCGGGTGCCCGCGCCGGGGGGCGGGCGCGTTGCCGTGGGGGCCCGTGCGCGCTCCGGCCCCGCCGCCCGACAGCAGCGCCGGGGGCTGCCGGTAGCAGCCGCCGGAGGGGCCCCGCGGGCTCGCCGCGCTGCCGGCCGGGGCGGGGGCTCGGTGCCGGCGTGGGGGAGCGGTGCCGCTTCCTCGCACCGCCCGGGGCTGCTCCCGGCAGCTCAGCAAAGCGTCTCCCCCCCGCCCCCGGGCGCCCCCGGTCCTTCCCCCCCCCCCTCCCCGCCCCGCGGTCCCCCGAGCGGGGCAGCCCCCACGGCGGGGGAGCGCGCAGGCACCCCTGGGCTCCAGGGCGCTCCGTGGGAGGACACGGGTGGGCTGTGGGGCCGGGGCTCTGCCCTCCCGCCCGAGCAGCTCGCTCGCAGTGCTGGCAGTCGGGGGGCCGAAGGGCGGAGGGCTGCCGGGCCGGGCGGGGGACGGGCCCGGCCATCGCTGCGTCTCCTCGGGAACAAGGTGCAGCAAAGTGATGCTGGCGCCCAGCTCTGCTATGGGCATAGGAGCGCAACTGCTGCTTTTCTTCTTCCTTTTTAATTAGGAAAAAAAAGTCCCCAGGTAATATTTGGATCTCTCCTTGGTGGAAATAGCTCGCGGCCATCAGAACTGCCGCTTTTCTCACCTTCAGCACTTCAGCCAAGGCTGATTCCTCTTCAGTCCCGGAGAAGCGAGCGTGCGGCTTCTCCCTGCATTTGTTCCTCACAGCCTTCCCTTGGCCGAGACCCCTGAGCACGAGCAGGACCGTCCCGGCCCCCGCAGCCCCAGCTCCTTGAGGCTCTCCTGCCTGTTGGTTTTATCCTTGTCTTCTCTCCGTGGTATTGCATTGTGTTAGGAAATACCTAAACGGCTAAGAGGTTTAGCTTGCAGACTGCCTGGGTAAATGTGCTTCTGATTTTACCATAGGTGAATTTGGTCCTCTCGGCTCAGTTCACTGCCTGCTCTACCCAATCTGCACTGCAGCAGTCCATATGGCTGGAGTATTTACATAATGCCAAGTTATCCTGTGAAATATGAAGCAATTCATTTTGATTAGCGAAGTGGGTCAGTAAAATACAAAGGCTTTCAGTCTATGGATCCGCAAAAGATGAAGTACTACCACTCCGTGGTACTTTTTCCCCTTTTATCTCCCCTCTGATGCGGGCCTGACGAGCCCTCTCCGGGAGCTGGAGCACACCGAGCTGCTCACCGCAAGACCTGTGACTGTGTGACTCGGTTGGATGCCTTTTCTGTGGCAAGTGCTTATCTAGCCCCAACAGTTTTATGACACGCTACTGGCATAGAGCGTTTCCTTCTCAAAGGCATCTCAGCTGCCTTTGGGAGGCCCCTTTCCGCAGCCAGCAGTGCTCGGCGGGTTACGGGTAAAACATTTCATGGCCAAACCCGGAGGCTTGGGGTTGCCATCAGGCACAGCAGAAAGAGGACGGCAGGGCTGGCGAAACGCCCTGATTCCCTGCCGTGGCTGGGTATGGCTGTCGATGCCCAGCCCAGGGAAGCCAGGGCAGCGCTGGGACAAACGCGGCCAAGAAGTACGGAGATGTGCCGGAGTGCTCAGCGCTTCTGTAGCACCTTCGCTAGGATCCTGTAGTGCTTCGGTTGCTGTCTTCCATCAAACCTGTCCCCGTGCTGATGGGGACTGCAGAGATTTGTTATCTGTAGCCTTCCTAAGGCTGCTGGTTCTCATTGCTGATCCTGCCCCCGCACAGCGGTTCAGAGCCCCTGAAACCTGTGAGGAGCTCACCTCTGGTGCTGCGTGCCATGCTTCAGGAAGTTCTGGGGAGAAATCTGCATTTCCACTAGGTTCTTCACTTCTGGCTTTATTGCCCTGGTTACTTTTCCTCCTGTTTGCTCTCTGTGCCGTGTAACACTTCAATGCAACGGGAATGGAGCAGAGAGGAGTTAAGGAGGGGGACAGGCAGGATGCGTTTTACTGGGCAGACCAGTCTCCCTTTTGTGCTGGTTTGGTTTGGGGGTTGTTTTGGGTTGTTGTTGTTGTTGTTTTGGGTTTGTGGGGGTTTTTTTGAGAAAAGGGATGCTATGGAAAAGGCTGGAAAGACTGCAGGTCTAATTCTTCTGCCACAGGCAGGAACGCAAACCAAAGATAATGTTAGTGCAGGCAATACAATTACACCAGTGTAGAACTGGTCTGAGAGGCAGCTGAATTGGTTCCCACTTCTGTTAACATCTGCATGGTATTGACAAAGCTCTTCGTGTCACTGAACCAATTTAACCAGGCATCTTTTGTCATCCATAGCACATTATGCTGCGATGAGCCCAAGGTGACAGGTGCAATAAAACAAACACTCTGATACTATGGTGATGGAGACGGCATAAATACCTCGATAGGAAGAACCAACAGAGCTGCACTACAAGAGATAAGCAAAATAACCCCCGCGTCTCCTAATGCAAAGAAAGAACTAGAAAATATGACCAAGATTTCAGCTTTCCCAGAATCACTGAATCATGCAGTAGGATCCGTTATTGCTTTTGTGGATTTAGGAGCTGTATGGGTATAATGGAATAATGGAGCCCCTATTATTTTTAACTCTTCTCTTGCCTCTTCCAAAGCGCTCTCTGTAGCTAGCTGATTTATCGCCGTAGCTGAAAAGAGCTGAGCACAGCTATCAAGGACCCTTGAAGATGATTTAGTTCTGAACAGGAGCCAGCAGGCACATTTGTATTTGTGATGGATGAGCATCGTTTTGGACGGTGCGGGGTGCTCCCTCCAGGGACCGGCAGCCCTGTGCCCCTGCCCCAGCCAGTTGTCCCGTGCAGAGGTGAGCAATGTAAATATTCGATCTGTTCCACGCTAACCTTTGTGTGAGAACAGCAGAGGTACAAATGCATAAAGGACATTTTTTTAAGTGGACAAATCTCTTTAATCCCAGGAGCTGGAGCCCTAGGGACCAGGGAGTGGAAGCTTTCTCTTCTGTTTGTGCAGCCTGCTGTACATAAAACATCTCCTGTGGGGTAATGCTGATTCCGCATTTAAGTCTCCTCTGCAGACTGGGAACAATATGATCCATTATGGGATGGAGACAGCTTTGCAATGGGAAATAGTAGTGGGTAGACTTCACCACGCGAGAAACCCAGCTCCTTTTGTTTGTGCACCGAGCTGGTACGCAGCTGAGCCGCTGGTTGTGCCCGTGTTGTCTCTGAGGTTCCCGGAGGGATCGTCCACTCCAGCCCCTGCCTGCACACCCCCATCCCCAACATGCTTAAAGCAGGACGTGGCAGCGGCTATGAGGCTGTTTTGTTGGTTTTGTTTGTTTTTTTTTAATATAAGGGCTTGTTCTCAGGGAGACTACAGCAGGGACAAGACCTCTGGTGACACTACAGCACCGCTGCCTGTGCGGAGCCCACGGGTGGAGGGAGCGGGACCCTTTCCAAAGCCCCTTGCCTTGTGCAGCCAGACAAGATGCACAAAACCAGCACACATCTCTGAGCTGCTCCATGGTTAAGTTTGCAGAATTGTGTAGATGCAAAATCTTTTTTTTCACGCTTTCTGAAATCTACAGCTGCCATTAGAACAGCTTGAGCATGGTGTGTAGCTAGTACAAATACAGCGTGTGTAAGGTGGAGTATTCCCTTCTGTAACAGACAAACACTTTGGACTGAGTTTGGAAATTTGCTGCATTTTGCTGCAGTCTTTCTTTGCAGATCTCTCCCTCTCTGTTTCTCTCCCTCTCTCTCTCTCTCACACACATTCAGTCTCTCCCCTTTTTTCCTTCCCTTTCTTTCATTGTTCCCATCTCAAAAGTCGGTTTCCTTCTAAATTGCCTGACATTTACATCCAGTGAGAATGAGGAGTGTGTTCTTTGTACTCGGAGGTCTCAGTGATGCTATAGGGACACAGATCCTTTCATTACAAATAATTAATTTAGCTATATATTGCATAACATCCTAAAAAGCTTTCTAGGGCAATCTCCTGCTAGCTGGATGCACAGTTCCTATCAATATTACATTACATTGGGGTACAACAGTTATGAAGTTTCATTAAAAATTTAATTTGTGGTTTAAAACTGCAGCATTCCCTTAAAAGTGTAGCAGAGAAACCATTTTGTCTGCTTAAGGACTGATCTTGCATTAGCCAAAATTGCAGGGAGAGCTGCAGAAGGGGCTCGGTACCGTGTTGATACTCCCTGCGCAGGAATCCAGCGGGCTGGACCAGGAGAGGGAGGGAGCTCAGACTTGGCATCTGGCTATATGGTGTCCTGTTGGGTTCCTGCCAGCTGCGAGATGCTTTTTTTGAGTATAGAATTGAGCATTAACCTGTGTCTCTGGTTAGCAGCCACATGCGAGCACAAAAAAGGCCCTACCCCATTCTCAATGCACCCCACTCCAGCCACGTACACCGATCTGGGGTTAGGTTATGCGGGAAGAAGGCGGCAACTTCTGAGGAGCGCAGAACGAGAGAGAAATACGTGCCGTGCCCTGGGGCTGTAGGACAGGAGCTGGTCTGTAACTTGTGCAGGCTCCTGGGGAATTAGCTGTGAGCCCAGGAGTCCCAGAGGAGAGGATGCTAATGCCTTTGCAGAGATCACCGACATCCTTCTCCACTCTCTTACGCTGGTGCAAATTAAAAATCTCCTTACCGTCAGTGAAGTTGTCCTACAGCAGGAACTGGGAGACGGGAGGAGGAATAGGGCCTGGTATCATGTTTTGTTAATGAAGTTTTGTTGTGACGCTTCAGCAGCAGATTTGAATGGAGGCAGGTTTAAAACATCCCACATCCGCCTCTCAGTTTCAGAATTGATTTGTACAGTAATTTCCACCCCTATCTGCACACACACACACACACGCACACACACACCAGAAGAACCAACAGCTTTTCCTTCCAGACCATCCCTCAAGCCATTTTTCAGCTTTCTCAGGATTTACCTGCTGTAAGCGAAAGCTGGGTGCCGGCTGCCTGATGGATCCGAGCTCCTCGGCAGGACATGGACCTCCCCGTCCTGCCCAGGCGGTGGGACTGGACCTGCTGCTCCTGCCCACAGCCTGGGTCTAACCCAGGGAAGGTCCCGTCTGGGAGAGCAGCGCTGTCCGTGTGGTCTGCACAGAGCCTGGCCTCTCACTGAAGCACCTACAAGTGACAAACTGGGACTCTATTTATTATAAAAAACACATTTGTCATTTTTTTTCGCCCTGCCCAACATAGGAGGGAAATCTGTAACGAGAGCGGGGTGTTTCAGAAGTCAGCACAGTCCTGGTGTTCACTGTAGGTCTCTGCAAAAGATCGCTTCCCCTCCCCCCGGAGAGGATAATAATGGGGAGTGGGTTCCTAAATCCCTTAAGCTTCTTTAATAGCTTCAATATTTATCTGTAATCCTGCTGGCGCTTCTGAACAGAAACAGCCCTGTGTCGCTGTTGCTCTGGGGCTTCTTCCCACCTTGCAGCGTTCCCTTTTCCCAGGAGAAAAGGCAGGGCAGGATGAGAGGGAAACATCAAAAGGCAGCAACGCTGTTGGTGCCCTAGTTTTTTCCGTGATTATTTATTATTTTGCACAGTCTCTTGCTCTCTTTCTCCCACGCTCTCTGCTCTATTATGTTAATGTACGTGGAGGCTGGGCATGCCTCCGTGCACACCTTTGGGATGGAGTTGAAGGGAGGATGGATGTACGGCAGGACAAGTCTGGAGGGAGTTCCGGGCGCATACAAGGCAGATGGACGGCTAGTCTGTGTCGGGCAGATATGTGTGCAAGCGCAGGTGTAGACGCAAGCTCTGGATCGGGGAGCTGGGAGCTCTGCGTTGGCACCTGCTCCCGAACAGGGAGAAGCTGGAGCAGGGACAGGGAGGTCTGGGAGAGGCAGAGCTCCCCCAGAGGGAGGAACGCTCTGGTCCTTTGTGGTGGGCGAGAGCTCTGATTGTCTGTGCCAAGGTCAATTTGTGTTTGTGCTCATGATGGTGCGGAGTTAAAGCACAGCAAGGTTTTAAAGACAGGATAGATAAAAATGCTATAATGCAAAGGGAATTCATTGCATTTGCCTGCTGTGAGGGCTGACCCTTACCTAAAGGGTAGCTCTTAGTGGGGGAAAGGAGCTCTTAGGACACTGAAGATTCTTTGCTGGCAAGGATGCCATTAGGGCTGGGTATGTTATTGATTCCTTTTCAAGATTTGAGGCTTAAGAAGCTGCAGAGATAGTAAGTGTAACTGGAATGACATAGAAGCTGCTTCCAGGCAGTAAGTGAAGCTGGAGACATTTTGGCTGGTATGTGGAGCTGGCACTTCTTGGGCTGAAGAGGCAAGGAATGGCAGGAGCCCAGCGAGGGCCTTCCTAGGCGGTTCTGAACCGGGACCGGGATGGCAGTGGAAGCCCTGAAACACCATCTCCTTCAGAGGTGAAAGATGGACTTGCGAAACTCTGGGCTCCTCCGCACCCGGAGCAGCGCACATTTCTTTTATTATTTGCTACAGCGTTTTGCACTTCTGTAATTGCAATGCCATCCAAACTTGAGAACATCAGCACTGCCCTGCTTTACTTGTGCATAATAACAGTGTTGTCAGCATGTGGTCTGTGGGGCTGATTGCCTTATGCTGTTACTTCTCTGGGCTTTTCTGCATGGGTAACGCAAATAAATTAAATCATGAATCCAGAATATGCTAGCTATGCTGCACTGCTTCCAAGGACAGAAGCTCTTGGCATGGTCTTTGGAAGTGGAGTAAGCTTCTCATGCTTGCCACATCCTAACTGTTCAATCAGCAGTTTAATGGGAAGTCATTAGTGTACTATAAATTCACACTTTATATTTATGTAGTGCTTATTTTACCATGTAGAAAAGGCTTTGCTTTCCAGCTGTATGGATGCTCCCCAGTGTAAATGACAGGAAGAGAAGTTTGTGTATATGTTCGTCTCACTTCCATTAATTATAATGAGACTAGTCATGTAATTTCTTAGAAACCTGCTGAATTTCAGCAGCTAACATATCAGCCATGAAACCCACCAAGACTTAGAAAACAGACGTTGATCACTGTGTCACTCTGTATCAGGAATTTGAGTTTGAAATATCCTAGGCATAAGGAAAAGGTTTCGACTGATGTATTTAATGGGAATGGTAAAAAGAGAGCTCGAGAAACATGCCAATTCCATGGGTAATTACATTTCCTAAGCGTAGGAAGAGATTTTTGGGTTTCTCCATCTAAAACAATGTTAGTGGTTAACACCACGTGGGCCAACCCAGGCTGTATTTTTTCTTCATAAAACCAAACCGTAGTGGTTCTGATTCTGAAGCAATCTCTGCATCATTGCGCAGGCATTTCCAAAGGCCGCTCCATGAAATAACTCTCGCATTCCCAAGCCCCAAAAGAAGACAGTTTGAGAACTTCCTGTAAAATGCTGAATTACTTCGTATTAGCCAGTTCAGCTCTGGTTAAAGGGAACGCTGAGTCCCGCCTGCCCTCTGTGGAAGGTGTGCTTGGCAAGGTAACTGCAAAAAGATACAGGACGTTTGGTCTGAATGCTTTTGGCAGGCTCAGAAGGAGCCAGCAGAGTTCACTGGCTTCTATTTCTAGTGTATTGGGGTGGTTTTGTCGCTGAGTCAGAGCTGATGCTGGTCTATAATAGCTACAGAGTGTTTAAGGAAACATTTCTGCTCTTAATAATGAGAAAACCAGTGAATATCTGCTAAGGTGACGTCTATTGTGTTTTTAAACACACATAGCCTGATAACCTAGCAAATTATCCAGATTGCAAAGAGACAAAGGGAGATAATGATAACAAATGAGCTTACATTTATGTAACGCCTTTCATTGAGATGGATAGCGAAGTGGTTTGAGAACTCTATTAACGGCTTCTACAAACTATCTAATCTATCGTATCCCCAAACGTATTGAGTGCAGCTTCACTCAGGCTTTATGAGAAAAACATCTCCATTAAGCAACCAATTTTTGTCAGTCTTCAGAGTGGTCATTTAAGTCTCCCCTGTGCAAGCAGGAACACAGAAATCTTTACATTTGTCGGTGAACTAAAGCCACCTTTGGGGTGAAATGCAGCTGTTGCTTCACAGTCTAAATTACTTCTAACTTCTTTACTACCTTGTATCCAAGGATGTCAAATACACTCATTAACTAAACTCTACAGCTACTGATTCGTCAAGAAACTTGCCCTTTTATAGTTCAGTGGTGGCAAAGAGAAAAGATAGAACTCCCAAATTTTCTGCTTCAAACTGCTGCATCGCCTCTTCTTTCTCTCTCTCCTTTTCCTTGGTGACAAAAAATTCCCCTGGTGGCAAAGCATTTCTTCCACTAAAAGGGCAAGGAGAGATTTTTCACCTAGTATTTATTCTGGCCTTTTCAACATGAGAAGAGAAGAAGAATCCCTGTCACATTCTTAATGGAGCGCTCCTGACTAAGACACAGCTTTGCACCCATTTTATGTCTCCCATAATTTTAAGGCAGTCTGAGTGTGTTCATAACCGCACATTGCGTCAGCATCAGGAGCCGGGGGCACTTAAGAACAACCGGCACGTAAAGTGCTCTGGCCGCGATCCTCAGCCCTCTCTAAGTCCCATCTGCATCTCCTAGAATAAAGGGGCTGCTGGTTTCCCCCGTGTCAGCCACGGGATACTCCAATGCAGACGCCAAAGGATTTTCAGAGGGGCACTTGTGTTTTTCTTACAGGGTAGAGAGGTGGCTGCTCTGCAGAAACTGTGGGCGGCAGGGCCCTGTGTTGAGCGGGGGGTGTGACTGTGTCCGTACGGATGTGTATTCCGTACGGATGTATATTCCCCTCTCTGGAAGCAAGACGAGTTGGGGTAAGACTGAGCGGCCCTATGGTGGTTTCCTCTGCTTCAGGTTTGATTCATCTTCTCTCCTCTGTCTTCTCAAGCAAGTTCTTGTCTGGGCAGGGGAAAGCCTCAGCTTTGCTGTTCCTCCTAGGCACCGCCCCGGTCCCTGTGCTGTAGGTGAACTGCTTGGAAAGCAGAAGCTGCAGCAGCAGTTGCTCACGAGATGGTATTTTGTACCCGAGCGCCTTTGGCAGGCAGGCAGGTGCTCGGTGAGCCCGATCTGACAGGTTTAATGCCACAACTGCTGCTTCTCAGCAGCGCTGGGGCAGCGCCTGCACGAGTGCACGCTTCCCTGCCCATGTGTGTTTAAAGGAAACGAGTTGGGAAGAGCATGGCGGTGCTAGGAATAGACTCGTCAGTCCTCTTTCTCGCAGAGGGAGGTCACTGGGATTCTTTTACAAGATGGAGAGTCAATTTAATGAATCACTTTTTGATGTGTATTGCATTTGGCACATAACATCCACCACCCCCTTCTCACCTGCCTCCCGATCCCTTCCTCCCCAGGCTCCAATTCCCGTTTCCAGCCTCAAGTTCGATTCACATTTACTGCAAGGAGACAAGCGCGGAAGTCTATGTGCTGTACATGCATAAATAATAGAACTGAAATCATACTTAGTTAAAAATAGATATTCTTCCCAATAAATATTTTACCTACTGTCTTTACAATATAAAGCTCCCCTGACTGAAGTGTTAAAACAAACCTTGTTGTGAGCCCCTAAATACTTAAAACAACCCCGGCCATGGCTGTACAAATAATGCTTGGCTGAGAGGCTGTGCGTGGGGAAGGTATGTGTTCGCAAGCGTAAGCATATAGACAACCACCTGCTCTTAAAGCCTTCGGAAAGGTAGCCCTTTGGCTAGGGGCACAGACCTTTGCATCTGACTTCGACTCATTTGGTGACCTGTGAATTTGACTAATGAAAATTAAAGATAATATCTCTCCTGATTTATGAATAACGTTCTCCTTTCCATACCTTTCTTTCTTCCTGCCCAAGAGTGGAATTAGAATTAGCTGGCTGAATAAGGCAGAACAAAGGACACTGACGGAGACTGAGATAGGAGAATTTTTCATTAAAAAGAGTGACAGGTGGAAGAATTTGTCCCAGTGTGTTTCTGGAAGATAATCCTTCTGCATTTTGGGTTTTAGGACATCACTTAATGTGCCTTACCTGACATGGTGTTTCCACTCCCTGGATTCCCTAGGAACAAGGGTTTCACAATGCCACTTTAATCGAGAACAGATTTGCTAAACCAGGGCTCAGCTTTATAAAAGATAAAACTAGGATTGAAACACAGTGATCCGAAACACAGTGAGCTCCCAACATGAAGTACAGTAGGTGAAGTTCTGCCTGCGAGCATGAGTGTGTGTCTGTGTTTTAGGGGGGTGCAAAGCCAGCTAGGCAATAAGTGCCACAAAGAATTCAAAGGGAAGGATTCAGCCCGCGGGCAGGCAGATGTGGGAGTGCAACAAACAAATACCAACCAGCTAACGTGCCGTCAAAGGGAGCAGGAGCTGGAGCATCTCCCTGCACTCGCAATAAAAGCTTCCTTGGTGTTGAAATGCACAGGAGAATAAATTATCGGGGCATTTGACTGTGGGACTCCCAGTTGTAGCTTCATCGCACTAAAACGTAACGGGCATTCCAGACTGAATATAGTCATGTTTTCCTTGTTAGGCAGGCAGAGGCCTAGTCAATACAGCCAACCAAGTTGAGGACACAGCTCGCTTCACCCTGCGATTTTCAGATTAATTGCACTGCTAAGCTCTATTGACTGACTTGACTAGCTCTTCATTAACTCTAACAGAAGCCCAGACGCCTTGCTTAGACACAGGCACCTACCTGGCTAACACGTAAAATCACGCGACACACGCAGTGGTCCAGCAAATGTGGTCTAGATGAAATTGCAGCAAGTTGGATGGCGATACGAGTTATCGAGGGCCACTGTCAACATGGACGGAGCCGCGTATTCCAGAGATCCGTCTGGGGCTGGGACCTGCCTTGATAACTTCCACTGCTGACTTGGACGAGCGCTTAGGAAGCACGCTTACTAGATTTTCAGACTAAAGCTGAGTGTGCCTAGAGCATGTCAGAGGACGGGACTGGAATTAAGAAAGGTTTGGACAAACCAAAGACATCTACAAAGATTTAGTTTCACTTCAGTATGGAGAAATAAGCTGTTTCTCTGCTCACTGAGGGTAGGAATTAAGTACCTGCTTTAGTGTTTAAGGTGGAAATTAGCTGTCAAGGGCACATTGCCTGGAGAAGTTATGTAGTCTCCATCACTGGAGGTCTTAAGAGCCTGTGATACTGTAGAAATATGAACTAAACATTATAAATAAATAAATCAGAACATTAAGAACACCCACACAAGCCCAGCAGAAGCACATACGTAGCCTAGATTCTATACTCTAGTGGCGTGGGGCTTGCCATGGCCTATGGATGTTGCGAAACATTTTGCCTGAGTAAAAGCTGCAGAATTTTCTCTGTCATGAAAGAAACCAGGACCTGACACTGGACTATGGAGTGAAACGAAAAGAAGTCCAGGGGATGGCATCACTTGTAATAACTAATTTTTATGGAGATATAAATGGAAGATTATTTATGTCTCCCTTTGGTTCTTGCCCTATGGAGACTGAAATAAGGTGAGTTGCTTTGATTAAAGCATATAGCTGCAAATGATCAGAGAGCTCATGACCACCACCCTGAAGGTTTTCATTATCAGAGAGCAGGTGCCATCAGGGCCAAGTGCTTGGCAGTGCTATTTTTGAGCAAATCAATTCATTCCGATTTCCATCAAAACTTGCAAAATTAGGAATTCAAATGGAGACTGATCCCCGCTGACCTGCAGCATGTGTCCTTTAGAAAAGGATATTTGCGAGGCTTACTCAGAGATTTGATAAAGTGCAGATAATTTTTTTCATTTGATATTTACTGGCTCTGGTCAGTTCACAAATTCCCAATCACAGATTTGCTAAAACTAAATGTTATGCCCTTTTCATCACGCATTAAAAAATAACATGTATTCAGCACACAGAATATGTCATCCCAGCCAGGTCTCAGAAACTGTCACGAGAGCAGCCCCCGCTTTGCTGAGGTTGCGGGTGCTCTGCCGGGCTGGTCCCCATGCCTGCGCTGTGCCGGCTGGGGAAGCAGTAAGTCACCCCATGGGCCGGGGGTGGCGGGACCCCCAGCCCTGCCGGGATAGCTGCTCCGGGGCAGCGCAGTACCGCTCTGTCGTAGGTGGGTACACACACGCTGACCGTGCCCTGCCTCAGCCCGCTCCTGGCGGAGGCGGTGTTTCCTGACTGCAGACTCTTACGGTGGTTTATCACCCACAGAAATGGCACAGCAGCCTTAGAGAGGTCATAAGGAGCCCCTCAGGTCCCTGTTTTTCAGGGACGCCCTTCTGGCGTTCCTCTTGTTTGGGTCTTCTGCAATGCCCCAACAACGCAACCCAAATCCAACCCGCTACGCTTGGGGGTAGCAAGGGCTCCATCCTGAATCCCTGCACAAAGACTGGAGGAATATTTGTTGTGAAAACTGTGAGAAGAGCCTGTGTGTGCAGCCCCGTTAACCAGCGTGGGAGCTGGCCCTGGGCTTCCTGCTGCAGAGGACAGGGACTGGTCACAGAGCCTGAAGCAGGCGTGTACCTATGGGCATCTGCGCCCACAGGCACCCCCATAAGCATGACTGGTTTTATTCTTCTGTGGGAAGGTCTATACAGCTTGATCCAGTACAGCGTGAACATAAAGGGCTGCTAAGCCAGCACTCTGCACTTCTTTATCCTGCCAGTAAAAGGACCACTTGCATGTAGGGACCTTCTATCAGCCTATCATTCCAAGGTGAGAATAATTGTAATCTGTCAATTTAATCTGTTATTCTGCTCAGAATCTGGGGCCAGAGGGCTGACCCTGCGAGGAAATGGGGGGTCCTGATGGCAGTGACACGCATCATCATATACTGCCTTTGGTATGGAGAAGCTGGCAGCAAAGGGAGTCCTGGCCAGCAGTGACAAGAAAGGATGCAATTAAACCGGACAGGGTGGATCCACAACGGGAACAGTGAAGTGGAGAGCCGCAGGTCTCGACTGAGGTCCTCTCGGGAAGTGCGTGTCTGGGATAATGGGAGCATTGCAGGTCAGCGCTGATGCATTCAGAGCTGTGTGGGAAGTCTGCTGACAGCCTGCTCTCGCTGTCTGGTTCTCATCCCGACAGCCAAGCCGTCACTTTGGCTCTGCTCTGAGGAGTCTTCCTCCTGCCACCTTCCCTGTCCCCTTCCCCCTAGAGCCCCTATCAGGTGGAACCAAGCAGAGATGCTGGTGTGGATGGGAGGAAAGCACTGGGAGCACTGGGAGCCTCAGCGGAGCAGGGCAGCGTTTCAGAGAAGTCCCTGAAATAAAGGGGGAGGACGTGGCTGCGCAGGGGATGGGGGAACGCACGGCTCTTCCAGCACAGGCTGTGGACTTCGCCTGGCTGACCGTGAAAACACACAGTCCTTATCTTAAATAATCACGGTTTTAAAGCTGTGCGTATGGGAAGTGAGGCAGATTTGTGCTCTCTGCCCTCTGGCAGCTGTGTCCTTCAAAGGTATTTTCGGCGGCAGCTCCCGAGGCCGCACAGCAGCACGGTCTGGCGGGGTGGGCTCCGGCACACACTCCCTAAAGCTGTCGGGAGCCGGGATTAGCGACCTGCGCTGCCCAGCGCGACGGTCCATCTGTGCAGCCGCGGCGCTGGGTTAGCTGCCCTGGGCGCTCCAGTGGCTGTAATTTTTTCAGGTGGTGCGTTGGGATTGTTACTCCCATTTTGTGTAGCTGCCGTTGGTATGAGGAAATCATTAAAGGTTAGCAGAAACACAACCATAAGTGCTTTCTATGCCACGGCGATTCATTTCAGTAACAATCATATAGTTATGATCAGCCATCAGCATAAAGCGCCCGTAAAGCAATGAATCAGCTCAGTCAGTAAATCAAAGGAGCAAAGGCAAATGTTGGCCACCCCAGAGCCTCCAAGAAACGTTATTTTCCAATCTATTGTAGAGAACGGTCTTTGCATTTAAAACACTCCATGAATATAAACACACTGAAAATATTAATGAAAATTAATATGATTCTATAAATCAAATTATACATGTATTCTTTGATTTCTACTTTGAAATAATTTTACACGCTTAAAGTATTACAAATATGAATGCAGTCGGACTTGATTACTGCTAAGAGCAAACACTCCGAGGAACTTCATTAGGAGCAATATTTGATATTCATTAACCTTCAGTTTATTTGATAGCAAAGAGGATATATTCCTGAAATAATACATTTGCTTTTCCTCATATATAGAGCGAACATGAATCAGACATAATTCCGCTGGAGTCTATTGTCCAGTTTCACCACTCCCCTGCTCTTTTGCCCCAGTCTAAACGACCACACAACTGGAAGTGAAGGAAGGTCCGAGAACCGGCACTACCGGAGGAGCAGCTGTGCCTGCGCCGCAGCAGGGCGCGTTTGGGGAAACCAGGACGCACCAGTGCGATGCTCCTGCTGCTCAGAGCCAGGAGCGTGACATCACCGATTTATTTTTATCTCTGTTTAAGATGAAGATCATCAGAACTGCCATGGTAGGGCCGGGTGGCCTGGAAGGCTCGGTATGTCGCGCAGTCAGTCTTGTGCTGCTTTAAGTCATGGAAACCGAAGCCACGTTGACTTTGTGTATTCATTTTTCGGCACCTCGAAGGTAATCAATGAACTTGTCCCTTCAGCGTGGCAGGAGGGAAAATCCCTGGAGGAAACGAGGCCATCGCATCCTATGGCTCCTGAAGAAGCCCGTGGTGGACAGGCAGCTCGGCGGGGCAGGCAAACCGAGGAGCCGGCGGCGGGACGCAGCCCTGCCCTTTTGCTCTCCTGTGCAGCAGCGCAGGACCCTCACCCCGGCTCGGGCCGGAGAGGCCGCTGCCCCCGGGGCTGGGCGGCTCAGCCCCTCGCCCTCCACCCGAGCAGCCCCTCGGGCGCGCTGGGGCCGGGCTCCCCGCGGGCGCCTGTTCTGCCCTCGAAACGCCTCTTCCCCGCACGCAGCCCCAAACCGGCCCAGTCCGTGCTGCCCCCCACCCCGCGCGGCCCGCCGGGACGGGCTGTCGCTGCGCACCGCCGACATCTTGAGGCCGCGCACGGCAGGGGAAGGGCCGGGCGAGCCGGGGACTTTCACCCAGGCGGTCCCCGCCCGCTCGGAGGACCAGCCCGTTTTAAGCCCTGCGGCTCCCGGGAGGGCTCCCGGGGGGGCTCCGGGAAGGCTGCCCGAGTCGCCCGGCCCGCGCTAGGCCCGGGACAGGCCACGCTGTAACCATGGTAACCGCGGCTGGACCGCGGCGGCCCGGCTTGTCCCACGCGGCGGCCCGTAGCGCGGTGCATTGTGGGCCGGGGGAAGATGGCCGCCTCCTTGATGTGGTGGTGAGGGGAGTCGGGCTCTCCGGCGCCGCAGGACGAGTCTCCCCTTCTCCTCCCGCCTCCCGCCCGCTCCCGGTCCGCAGCTCGCCGACCCTCTCTCGGCCCGCCGGTGTGCGAGGGAGCTGGGAGCCGCGATGGGCCGGGCGCGGCTCCCGCCGCAGAGAGTGCAGGGCCCGCGGGGCTAGAGGCGCGAGTGGAGGCCCGGGGCCCGGTCCTCACCGGCACCTCGGCCCTCCGCGGGGCCGGACGGCGCCCCCTTCCTCGGAGCCCGGACGGGGCTGCTGTCTGCGGGCGGCGGAGGAGGGTCGCCAGGTGGAAGGCGCTGCTTCCCCCGAGCTCGTCCTTACCTGCACACCTGGGAGAGGAGCCTCCCTCTGCCCTTGCCCCGTCCTCCCCCCCGCCAGCCCGCCTCCGCGCCGCCACCAGCCGGAGGGATCCCTCGGCCCCCGCTGCGTGCTGGGCGGGAGATTGCTGCGCACTTGTTGCCCGGCACTTCCCCTCTGATGGAGTCTGAGATGCTGCAGTCGCCTCTTCTGGGGCTTGGGGAGGAGGATGAGTCTGACCTGACTGACTGGAACTTGCCTCTGGCCTTTATGAAGAAAAGGCATTGCGAGAAGATCGAAGGCTCCAAGTCTTTGGCTCAGAGCTGGAGGATGAAGGACCGGGTAATGCTCAAGGGCAGGACGGGTTTTGGAGGAGGAGTGGGGGGGACAGGTGGTGAAAAGGGAGGAGTAAGTGCTCAGAAGGCTGCTGTACTTCAAGCAGCAGCCCGCTTTCGGATGAAACGCTGGGTATGTGGTCCGGTAGCCTAACTTGCCTTTAGTTTGTGTGCCTGTCATATGGTATTAGGGGAAGCAAACATGTAGATGGGTCAAAAGTAGTAATTCCAAGCTCATGGTAATACACTTTCAGTAGCTCCCTCATTTAAGCTCTTTAAATGAAATTTGGGTACTCGGTGTTTTTCAGGAAAGACAATAAAATTAATGAGGTCTTAAAGAGCTCTCTGGGTCAGCAGGTTAATGATGCAAGCACAAGGTGCAATAAATGTAGTCATTATAGTTGTCTAGTGGTGAAGATGCAGGGAAGCTTTGTGGTTTTGAAGTTTGCCACCAGCATGTTATGTGGAATATAAAATTAAGGCATTCTGTGTGTGGAGGGAAACTGAGATTATGTGATTTTGGAGGCAGAAGATAGTTATTAGATGAAGCACTTATTGCATTAATGCAAGGTGCTTCTCATTTGCTTGAATATATGTTGCATATTAAACTGATAAAGCCAAGTGTGTCAAAGAAGGATCCCTGCCAGGGTGTCGTGAATCCTGTGTTGCGCCTGTGTCCCAACTTAAACATTGGAGTTAAAAGCAAACAAACAAAGCACCTCAGAAATGCCATGGATAATCAGCTACGCTCGTTCCATTCTTGGAATCTGCTTTGGGTTACAGAATTCCTTAGGTCTCAAAGTTGTTTTGCCCATAACTTTTGTGTTTATGAATATGTATGAGGGTTTTTTGGTGACCATATTTCTGTTATGTTTATGATCCCTCTTGTAACACTATGGAATAACTTGGGAACTGCTGTTGAAACTCCATCCTGTAATTTCTTTCCAAAGGCATTACGACCAGGCATGAGGATGCTATACATGAGTCTAAATGTTCTTAGAGGGGTGTTCACCTAAATGGTTATAGTTCTCGGAAGTTCTGGGGAAGGCTCTGGCTGAACCAGAATCATTTGACTGTGTAGAATCATGTACTAAAAATTTGACTTGGCAGATCGTTAATGGGTCGAATTGAGGTTTTTTTTGGATGTAATTTAAATGAGCCACAGAACACAAAGTTATGTGGTATGTCTTCTTTAAAGGGTTTTGGCAAATAAGAGATTTTTCTCTAGTAGACTGTGGAGGTGTGATGAGCTTGCTGATCTATTTTAGTGATCCCTCTGCCTTCCTGTGAAGCTTCCTGTTCACTTATTTCCCAATCTGCAAAGTTGTCTTTTTCTAAATCGGGAATGACTTTTACTTGATCGAGATAATCAATAGGTTGTACAGCATAAGCATGAGTAAAGTGGTAGTAATCAGCTGTCTTCTCCACATTTGTTGTTAAACGTTTCGTGTGCATGTTACAGCCAAAGAGAATCATTTCAATGAAGACAAGAGCAGTGGTTACAGTGATCATCACAGCCCAGTTCCTACCCTCCTTACTCCTGTGGAGTTACAGTTTCTTCTTCTAAGCATCCTCTGTGCTGGGAATGGTGTGCTTTTCACAAAATAGCCTGCTACTCGCTGTGAATGAGCTTAGCGAAATCAGGCCTCCAAGATATTGAGTCTTATTTTTGTAAATGAAGAAAATAAGAGCAAATGTGAAATTTTCTGTTTAGTCCTTCTGTTTTCACTGTCAGCTTGAATCAGATCACTTTTCTTTATATCAGGATCAGTGGTGCTGCTCATATGTCACTTGTATCTGGACAGCTTTATCAGGTATTGTTTGGACAAGCTTGCCATTGTGTATAATTACTTTTTGCTTAAGAACAGGTTCATAGGAATATATAGAAAGCACATAAAGACCTCTGAGAGAGGAAGAGAAGCTGATTTGAGAATGTTCAGTCTCATTACTTTTAAATCTTAACAGTTATTTTTCATGTCTTGTATTTTATTCAACTTTTTAGCTGTCATTGGATGTCTCCATGGCATTTGATGTGATAAAACAAACTTATCAGAACTTCAAATGGTGAAGGAAAGGGTCTGCAGAAGGGGTGTTCAGAATTCTGTATGGAAAATGACATTTGTTAAATATTTTCCCCTAGCTGACTCAAGTTAGGTTAATCCTGCGAAATAGTTCATAAAATCGTATAATCTGGTTTGACCTTTTGTCACACGAACAGAACGTAGAAGACTAGCTTGCTAGTTCATGCTGCTGCTGGTCACGTAGACCAACTGAAAGTGGCAGTTTGAGTGTAACGGGTTGGTCCAGCAAACCAAGCACCCGAATAGAAATGCAGGAACTTGAGATTTGTGGGGTTTTTATTATGAAGCATTTTGGAATAATAGTCTGAGGGAAGACATGCAGTAATCTGTCAGCCTTTACTGTCAGGAAGTATACTGACCTTTTGTTGATTTTTTTCTTTTTTTTTTCTTTTTTTTTTCCTTTTTCTGATTTCACTTTACTGTTTTATTATATGCTCTCTGGCATTACAAAGTAGTTATTCCTCTCATCTTGTTTTTTTAGCTGTCTTCAGAAAGTTTCCTCTCTTTCTTTTCTCTTGTTTTAGAGCATTATTCCCCAGTGATCAGAATCTTGTGTTGCAGCCATGCTTGTTTTGATCAGCATTCAAGGCCTCTGATGTCTGTCTATAGCTGCTAATCAAATTAAAGTCAACACGTAGTCACTTCCCTCCGGTCTCAATCCGGCTGTGGGTCTGTTGCATTCCCCAGTTTCCTTTACCTTCCTTTTCTTGTCTCTAGCCTCCTTTTTCCACAAGCCGGGTCTGATTGACTTAGCTGTGCTCTTATTGTTGAGATGCTATTGAAAGAGATTTTCTTGAGGGCTGGAGGGGATATACCTCTTGGTGTGAGCTGAGAGTATGGAAAGCATTCCAGTATTTTGAATTTGATAAATTGTCAAAGCTTAGGATGGGAACCATTATCTGTTTTTAAACACACCAGCCTATCTCTAAATCACAAAATTCTCAAAGGTTAACCAAAACCAAGTCTCTGTTTGCCTGAGTTGCAGGTAAATCTGTGTCATTTTTCCCCTATGAATCATGAAAACACACAGGCAGTGGCGGATTTTGCCCTTATTCATCATCTTGAGTATTCCTAGGGAGTGATCCTAGCTTTACTCTAGTTATAGGAAATGATTCACTAAGGTTTGGGAATGGAATGGCTCTTTTTTTCATCTTGCTTCACTGCTCTAAAAAACCCAAAGTTTATATGAACTTGAAGGTTCTTTAAAAGGCAGGACTCTTATGAGAGGGAAGAATCAAATAAGAAAAGTAACGAGTGGTAAATCTAGCTAAAATAACTGAACATTGTCTTGCCTCCCCCCGCCCCTTTCATCCAGAAGGACTGCTCTGAAAACATTTAATCCTTCGTCTCCTGCTGTCATGGACTACATATGCCATCAAAGTGACACTGCTTTGATCTATTATTTATTTAAAGAATATTTTTAACACAAGAGGGTTGGAATTATGCTTTGTGTATTGAATTAAATCTCACAGCTTCAGTAGCAACCAAATCATGAAACTTGATTTAAATAAAAAGATTTCAAATACACAAGGTTTTACTGACAAGTTGCTACTAAATTCAAAATATTTAAATTAAGATTTGCTGTACTTATATTGATTTCTAAAATAAGCAGAGAGCAACAAAGCTGGTTGTAATAGTTTTACTTTAACATTTTTTTCCTGCTGCCTCATAACTTGCTGAGTGAGAATTAAATCCTGTTTTTATGAGAAGAGGAATACACAATTAGGTTTCTATGGAATGCAGATTAAAGCAGGGCCGCATACAAATGTGCTTAATTCAGACAAGCAGAGTTTACCTGCCTGCATGGTGAACGTTGCGTGTGTCAAAGGAAATTAATGAAGGATAGTAGCATTGGAAGTTTGTGCGCATCATTTCAGCTTGAAATAGTTGTTTCAATCTACGGAGGCTTTCCAGGCCTCCTGGAATGTGTGACGGACGTGGCTTGGCTACTGCTTGCTCTTAGAGTGCTGGAGGCTCATCTGCCCCATCGCTTCGAAGTTGAGTTTAGTGTGTTTCTTGTGAGCTGAAACAAGGCAGCAGGGATCTTGTGGGGGGAGAGGGTGGGAGTCCGTGTTTTGGCAGCAGCCTTCACTTTAATTTGACTTATTCCATCTTAAATTTTTCTTTTCTGTTTGCTTCTGCATGATCACAGACTATCAACTGTGCTCATGTTTAGGAAACTCATAACCCAGTAAGTAGTCTGGGGTCTAACCCAAATGATATGTAACTTCCGTTCTTCCCCTGGTATGAAGATAAACTCTGAGGAAGACTATCTTGGAGCACTTTGCTTTGATTCTATAGTGTGGCCCTGAGAACTGGTAATGGTGTGAATCTCCCTCTCTTCTAGGTCAGTGGTTGAAATCCATTTTAGTTCAATAGTTACTGGAAGCGGCAATTGCTGTCCAGCGAGGTGTGTGAATTGAGTGGTAGCGTAGGGCACCTGCTGGTTTACAAACATCTTTAAAAACAAGGCAAAACCCAGCTTCTCCCCGAACTGAACCCCCTGCTGTAAGTAATGAGCACTGTCATCCAAGTTATAGATTTGTATCTTCTCTTACCTAGAACAAAGATCACTTTGAATTAAGATGGTTGTGTATTGATCGGATAGAGTTGGGAAGCTCACGCTCTATCTGCCACTATCTACAAGTGGTTTTATGTCTAAGCAGAGAGAGGACTTTGATTAACAGCTCTGAAGAGTACAGCTAGTCACATATTTTGAAAGAAGAGGATCTTACCTTCATGCACCAGTGGGAAACGCTGAAGTCTTCAACTTGGTCAATCTCTTTCTCATCCTATGAATTTTCTCACTTCATCTGAGATCTAGGGGGTGTAAAATGAATATTATTTGGTAGCTACTGGCAGTGCAATCCGTTCTTCCCATGAATGCTCTACTTAATCTCTTCCAATACCACAGCTATTGTGTCAACTTTAATCAGACCACGCTAATGGTAGGACGATGATGTGGTAATTTAGTATTTTGCTATGGAGGGCATTAGGCTTTAACTTCTGTTGTATACTTAATTATCTTAGGTGGAGCGTTGGGATAACTCCATTAGTTTATGCAATTTCTTATACCGAACGTAATCCAGGATTTGATTTTTCATAATATTGTTGTGAGGACTTTTTGCAAGATAATAAGTAATTTTTTTATGATGTTGAACATAGGGAATAAATGCGAATTTGCACATTTGCGAATTTCTACTTCTACTAGTTAGGTGGGAAAGAAAATAGTTTTTGTAAATCTAAAATTTTAATGGCTTAATATACAGAAATGTCCAGGAATCTTATTCCCTTAAATAGCTTCCTGAGAGTGCTTCATTGTAATTATGTTCGCAATATGAGTAATAAGTGATAGAAGTGCAGTGTAATGTGTGGGAAAGGAGCTGACAACATTATCACATGCAAAGATAATTTTAGAGTGGGGAGAGACTTCACCGTTAGCAATTGGAATGACAGAAAAGAACTACATCTGTGTTTCTCCATTCAAAAAAATGCAAGGAGAGAATACATATTATATATATGTGCTTAATTTTTGTCTTGGAGACTAGTGTTGCTGCACGACTGAGCGTATAGTACTTGGAGAGGAGTTAGGCACTTATTGCTACTTAAAATCAACATATATGTTGTGGTGGCTAATTACCCTCCTGCCCCCCAGCATGTTTATAGAAATTTGAAAGGCCTGTGAATAGCAGACAATGAAAAAAATATACACCTTGAAAGAGATACAGAAGTGCTGGACTATTATTGCAAATTGCATACTTTAATTAAAAAATATTTATCATTGTATGAGGCTTTTCCTCTAATTTCTCAAGTGTGGCAAATGTTAATAAACATTGGTAGAACCCTAGTGCAGTGGTACATCGCCAGATGGTAGTGGGCTGCTTCGCACAAAGCTCTTGTGGAGAAAGCTGTGAAACATCTGTTCTGCTGACAACTACCACTTCTTTATTTTGGCACTGTCTATGTTTCGATAGTTGAGAGACTGAAGGTTATGTGAATGCTTCAGAAATGCTTTGTTAATGCTTCTCTGGTTCTTCTGTTCTTCTCTCTGCCTTTGTGTAGATAGAGAAATTCAAGGACACCAGGCTTCCTTGGAGTTTCATTTTTGTTTGTCTCCATGGGTTAAGTAGGTTTTCTGGGAAGTTTTGGAGTTTTGGTTGTGTTTTTCTCTCTGAGATGTTGTTTTAATTGGCTTGCTGCTGTGCTGATCTTCTACCCTTGAACGTTTCCGAAGGTGACTGTTAGCATAGCATGGCTGTGGGTAACTGAGGGAGGCTATCGATTGTTCTCTGTGTCTCATAGCTTTAACTGGCATTTCCAAGTAGATTTGATAAACCCAAGATGTTTGTCTTGCTCTTCTATTCCTCTATAAAGAATGTACTTTAGACAAATTATCTAATGAAATACTTAACAAAACCAGAGTCCTGTTAATAGCATTCTTTAATACAATGCTGTGGTGTGGGATACAATAGGCGGCGGATGGGCTCAGGGCCTGAAGAGTTCTTTTTTACCTCTTTGTCTCGGTGGCTCTACCAGTGTTTCTACCATCACCAGTATTTTTACTTCTGTCTTTGTATTTATTTAGTTATTCTTGCTGTGTTGGGGCAGGGTGATGTACAGCCAGAGTAGCTTTTGGTGGGTAGGGGATGAGAGCGGCAGTGTAATTAGTGCTGTACTCTGCGGAACAGTGCCTCAGAGGTGTGTGAAATAGTCTGTGGTGAAAGCGATGATGTGAGTCATTCCATCCCTCGCTGTGCAGCCTGCCGTCTGCATGGAGCTCTGCATTCGTGGCTGTCCCTCTGCTTGCCTTCCCTGTAGTCCGACAAAGCCTCAAGAAGGGGCACAGTCTACAGCATGGTTTGCTCTGAGAAGCTTGATTGTCTTCCCTCGGTGATTCCTCCTCTCATGCCCGTTATTCCACGGCACATCAGCAGTAAGAAGTTTAAAGCCCTTGAAGTGATCAGCAGGTCAAGCCTTATTAGGCAGGGGGACAGTGTTCTGTACCGTATGGCGCTCAAATACAACCAAATGTCTTCATCTTTATGTTCCTGACACTTCAGCTGAAATTATGGACTTGATCTTGTCCTTGTCATTTTCTCCTACTTGCTCCTGCAAGCTCAGGAAACTTACTATTTTAAAAAGTTATTTTAATTTAGTGAAGTTGGCTGTAGCTCAGGGGCTCCACTTAAAGGGGATAGTGTGATTCCTGATCAAATGTATGTTGTATGGAATGTAGTATTGACTTGTTGGAGATCTAAAAATGTCTTCCAGGAATAATTTGAAATACTAGTTTGTAAGGAAGATCTGAAGATGAGGAAGTAAGTCAATGCATAGGAAGATGGACTCATTTTTAAAGATAGTGCTAGACAGGAGTGGCAATGTGGTGGAATGATGAAAAGAAGCCTGTACAGAATGCAAAGCAGATAGAGTTGTGTTGAGGTGAGAAGGAAAGCCATTGTCGCAGATCAAATGAGGAATAACATCTAGAAAATGCCTCTTGTTGGTTCTTTTTGCATATTGTATAAAGAAAGCAAAGATCATAGGAGCAAAATATTTGCTTCCTATTACTTTTCATTATTTATAAGAGATGATTGGCAGGGACAAGAAAACACCATTTTGGTTATATGCATCTAAGCAGTGGTTGAAGGGCAATATTTTGATGCTTTGCTATGGCAGAGTGAATCGGCCTGCTTGACTTTGTAGTTTTTAAGCTCCAGAGCAGTTCTGTCATGCACGATTACCTCTGATCTCCAAGGGCACCTTCGGAAGCTGAGGTTGCCGGGCCATAGCATGTCAATTGGTATTATTCCCTATCAGACAGAGAAGATGCACGCTGTTCTCGGAGCAAGTAAATAGGAAGTGTATATGTATATCTTGGGTATTGATTGACAGTAGTAATTCATCTACAAGTGTAAGCAGTGCTTGTAAAGCAAATAGTGAAGCCAGCAGTTAAAAGTCTGTTTTATGAGGAGCTGTGTTAGCATTAATGACTCCTCTTGAACTTTGTGTAGTAGCTGCATTCACTGGGTAAACGAACATGTCGGACATAATAAACCTCTGAAGAAAATTCGTAGTATTATTGCAGAATACAGAGGTTAGAAAAGGAAAACAAACACTAAGGAGGGGTTGTTCTAGGAATCCAGTGTATGCTGTCACAACAGTCACAGCAAGAACCGACCTTTTGGGCTACAGATGGCTGAAGACTACCTGCAGAGATGTTGAATTATTAATGTTAACTTGAAGTATTTCTTTGCATTTTACTATTTTTATCACTGTGGAGAAGCACACTGAGATTTTTTTTTTTCCATAAGAATTTATTTCTCTTAAACTTTGTATAAAAAAAACTTCCTTGAAACTGAAAGCTCTTCCTTTTTAGATGTTTTACCTTGCAAATGTTACAGGTGAGCTGAAGAGGACTGGCACATCTCTCTTCTTTTGGTATTTGACCCGCTAAAGGGAAGATAGATTAAAAAAGAAGAGCACCACTTGATTCTCAATCATTTCATACAGTCTGCTGTGGAATGAGTGTAGAAGGGTACCAAATTAGAGCTTGACGGTGTACGTGACTGCTCAAAGGGCGATGCGTCAGACTCCACTTCTGCAGCAAGGATCTATATTCCTTCTGCCTGTTTGCCGGGTAGCAAGAAGTCATGTACATGTGGGATACGTTCTGGCTGAGTCACTCCCTTCAGAAGCCTTTCTTCGATTTTGTGTGCAGTTGTGTGATCAAGTGGACCGGGAGGGTCAAGGTTTTGTTTGCCTGTTCAAAATTTTCAGCCTTTTCACCAGCTGATTTGCAAACTGGCATTCCTCAGTGGTGTGTTTTCTGCCTAAGCCCTGGAAATGATGCCTGTGCTGTTAGAGAGCACCTGGACAAAGTGGTGCCACTTGTCACCTCTTATCTGGGAGCCTGAGAAGCTGCCAGACGTTCAGGATGCCCATCCCCTCCCGTGGCTGATGGGCCGTGAGTCCCGTCAGCCCCAGAAGAACCCCACTCAGTTAAGCAGGCAGCTTGCTGCAAGAGGCCACCTTGCCGTGGGAAAGCCTGCTGGGTGCAACATGTTGCACCTGTGGGTGCAACATATAAACGCTTGGGAAAGAGAAAACATGGTTTTCTGGGTGTTGCAGAATGATCTGTAACTGAAACTCCAAAGGGAGAACAATGTTTCGTGTTGCTGAATATTGCTGTTACTGCTCAGTGTTGAGAACTCCTTGTTGAAGTACTTAATGCATGTCTCTCAAACAGTTAATGTTTGAGAGTTGCCTGTGGAACACCTAGCTGGTTTTGCACTAAACCTGTGTAGATGTATATAAAGAAAAACGTCCAAAAGGAAGTCTTTAGGAAGGGAATGAATGTACTGAACAAGCCGGCAGAATTGAGCCTGCTGGCCAGGGAGGATTCCCGAATGAGACGGATATGAGGATTTCTCAATCTGGAAATCTGTCCCAGTGTTTGTATTTAATGCTGATAAGTTCACCCTCAGCTCTGTAAAATAACATAGCAGCATATATTTTATGTTTAATGCTGACTTAATCTTGTGTTTGTATTAACTCACAGAAGCAATTTTAACTTATTGGCATAAAACCACTCAGGTTATAATGGTTGAGTGTTCATCTGTGTAATGTTTAAACAGAAATTTTTCAGCTTGAAAGTTGCAGTGTAGAAATAAAATATTTATGGGTTTTAAAACGTCCATTCTGAAATGTTAGGTGAAGGTCTTACCACAAAATGCAGAATTTCTCGTAAATTGATTGACTGACTTGTTCTTGGTATTACTTGAGTTAGAAGATAAAACTCTTCTTAGCTGCTAACCCTGTTCTTGCTTAGCCTATAACAAATCTTTAGTGACTGATGAAGTGGGGTGTCTCAGTTACCATCTGGACTGGAATTACTCTCAGGTATGCTACAATAGGATAGGTTGGGCTCCCTGTGATGATGGAACTTCAGGGTTTCAATCAAAACCATTCACATGAAGATAATGTAATGTTTTTTGTAGCTGAAAATAACTACAGAAATAGCACTAATTTTGGCTTAAGGTACCTACAGGTAACGTTACTCTCTCATCTGCAAATCTGTTTTGTCTCAAAATGAAATAAGAGGTGAATTAAAAATATTTTACAAGTTCTCTGTTCTTTAGTATGATATGTAAATTTTAATGTCAAATGCTTTAATAAGCATCTTTTCTTCTGAATAGACACGGAACTACCTCTATTCACTTACTCCCATTTCTGATGGATTTAGGGTTTGAATTCAATACTGTTACTTCTCAGGAGGAGCTTTTTGACTGAGTGGATTTTCCATTTAAGTATTGCAGGTTGTGACCCGGAGTTATTAAATAATTTTAAATTGGATGCAATGCAAAGTTGTGAATTGTATCCAATTTTCTTTTCTTTCTTTCTTTTTTTTTACATACAAATTAAACTATATAGTCTACAGTAAGAGCTTCTATGGTTTTGAACTTGAGCCTTTGCTGAGAAAGCATTTTGGATATTGGTTTTCCTAGAAGCTTGCCAAATATTCTTATGCTTCATTTTTTAATTCTAACAGAAGTCCATTGAAATGTATTCTGGTGGATATATTCTTGAAATATTGAAAAGAAAATTTCCACTGTCTTAGTGACAGATGAGAATGTCCTAGTACTTCTTGTATTAAGAAGCTTTAAATATGCTACGAAGTTTCTGGTAGTACGTTCCAAACCAGTTTAGAAATGTGAAAAGCATTACTTGGTTTCTTGGGCTTGAGTTTTCTTTTGATCTGTAATGATTCAACGTCATAGATGGATGTTGAGTAGGAGTCAGAGGGGAGTATGAGAGAGCTGTAATTCTTACTGAAGATGTGCTCTTTATTAGCAGAACAAATAGTCGTGAAGTATAATACTTTACGTCCTTTGCGGGGAGGTAGGCAGAGGGGAAATAACCCCATTTGTCTTTGGGATCAGTTAGACCGTTACTTTTCATTACCGGTTTGCTGTCTGTTTTCAAGGAGAAATGCTTATTTAAAACACAGAACTTGGGAATAGAAAATAAATATCAGCCTGTTCAGCATAAGTCACAGATCAGACATTACTAGTAAAATATTGAAAAATAAGTCAGTATTAGACCACAAATGGGAAACAATAAATAAATGAGACAGAAAGGATTGTTTGGCAGAATACTTTCTCTTGAAAGAATGATTTGTATGGTTTCCCTTCTAATAAGTTATTTTGTCCTGTAATTTTCTTTGTTTCCTTCTGGGTTTTTAGTGCCTCTTTGCTAGCGTGTGATTGCTTCTGGGATGTTTGTGCTCTCGAACACCCTGCAGCACCGTGTTCTTTCTGGGGCTGCGTGGACTGGCTGCGGATGCAGCGTACTGAAAAGGTGGCCTTGTGCGCAGGTTGAAGCTCAGTCAGTGCAGGTAGTTCTGTAATGGTCAGATGTTTTGTGGTGGTGTGTGGGGGGGGTTGTGTTTTGTTTTTTTTTTTTTTTCCTTCTCCCAGATCGTACTGCTGAGCACTAATATTCTCAACAAATGTGCATAGTTGGTACACAACACTTCTATGCTGCTTGAAATAGTAAAGGGCTACCTATTTAAGATCTTTTGTTAAATGTGATTCCTTTCTTATCTTTGCCTAGTACACAGGTGGGTCAAGCTAAAAGTCTCAACAGGAACTGTGTGCCTCTTGCTGTCTTGAGCACATTCGATGGGTTTTGGGAAAGGGGAGGCAGGAAAAGGTGACACTAATCATCTTGAAAGGTGTTGCTTTCTAAATGAAATGCTTTCCTTATCTTTTGTTATCTTCTCGAAAGGAATAGAAAGGTTTCAAATTGCATGTTGTACTAAGTATTTATTGCAATATTGAATCGACATGATGTTTTCATTGGTGCAGTAGTCAATACTGTACATGAAATAGGTGAGCAGGAAGAAAGCCAGGTGCCCTTGCTCTGGAAAAGTAACGCACTGAAGTACTGGGTGCCAGACATCTGTGTTACTGGGTAGAAAGCTTTAAAAATCTGTCCCTTAGGTTTTAAGACTAAAGGAAACTATTTTCATCCATTACCACTTATGTACGGCAGCCTGCATCATGTATGAGCTAATCTGTTCACAGAGCCCAGTAATGGATGTCCTGGTAACTGGAGGTGCACGGAGCTTCCAGGTCACTTCTGATCACTTAAAAATCAGGCCATTTTTATAACATACAAATTTTTCTACTGAATGAATTGAAAAATTTAAAATTTTGGAACTATTCTTCCTTTCACTAGTGCTGGGTATTATTTTGTTACCTTGAAAATCATAGAATCGTTTAGGTTGGAAAAGACCTTTAAGATCATCTAGTCCGACTGGTAACCCAGCGCTGCCAAGTCCACCACTAAACCATGTCCCTCAGCACCATATCTACCTGGCTTTTAAATACCCCAGGGATGGTGACTCCACCACTTCCCTGGGCAGCCTGTTCCAGTGCTTGGCAACCCTTTTGGTGAATAAATTTGTCCTAATATCTAATCTAAACCTGCCCTGGCACAACTTGAGGCTGTTTCCTCACTGTATCTGTTTCCTGAAAATAACTCCTAGTGTAGCAGTGTGCGGCTCCCCAGCTGGGGAAGAAGTCTTGTGTCCTTTTGTGGGGGTCATGGATTCTCCATGTGTGGTTTGGATTGGGAGGTAAATCAGTCAATACTTGGATGTTGAAGTAACTTTTTTAACTGGGTGCAGTTCTGGTGAACAATGTCATGTGTGCCTGTTACCTTTGTAAATACGTTGGGTTTTTGTGGCAGCTGTTGTAGGATGGTTTTTATTGGAGTCGTTATTGTAGTGAACCACCAGTGAGACCTTGGTGCTGGGCCCTGGAAAACCAGGGCGGCAGTTGCCCTGTGTCTGGAATAAATTATTTTCTAAACAAAGCAAAAAATGAGAGGGAAGGGTAAGATGTGCGTGAGCAACGTGAAAAGCGTCAACAATTGCTGGCACAGTTTATTTTTGAGGGTAGTGGTTTGGTGTTGATAAAATAAGGGAAGGAAAGCAAGGGGAAAAGAGAGATGAAAGCAAAAGGTAAGAGAAGCAGATAGAGGGGGAGGAGGATGGAAAAGACTTCCGGGGGAGAGGAATGAGTCGGGTTGGCTGTCAGCACAGACATCTGCTCTCCATCGGGAGCCCCCGGCTTTGGTTGCAGGCAGCCGAGTCGTGGTGGTGTTGCCTGACTGCTCTCGGCTGGTGATCTCGGTCAGGGTGCTGCCTGACTGCTCTCGGCTTTGGAGGACCAAGCTGCATCTTGCAGCTGATCCTCATTTTGCCACTAACTATACTTTACTATGTATTATTCTCAATTTTGGTGAAGTACTCTTAGTGCATGTGTACTTAGTGCTAAACTTCAGGTGTGGACCTTTTCACCCGATCTATGTGCGCTCCCTTGTGAAATGCTACTGAGGGAATCCCCATTAAGACTCTTGTTTTCATCTGTATTCTGGAAAGTGCTGCTTCCTCCTTGTTAACTCATGGGGATGAGTAACTCCTACATCATTGCAGGGTTTTGTTAGCAAGAACATAGTTTGGGATGAAGCCATTAACCAGAGTTCTTGCTAATTTTTTACTCCGGGTTGCCCATCATAGACATGGGAGTGAGCAGATGCTGAAGAAATTCTGTCCTGATGTAGAACCTGTCCCCCCCTCCTTGGTGTGAACAGTGTCTCTCTGCTCCAGTTTCCAGTTTCTTTATAAATTATACATTTCTGTGGCTCTAGGTTTTTCTGTAAGTGTGGGGTTTGGATTTTTTTCTTCTTTTTGCCTGCTGTTCTGAATTGTAATGAGCACCCTGGGGAAGTGGAAATGCGGGTGGCCTTGCTTCAGACAAGCAAGGAAGTGCTGAGCACCTGATGGAAGTACCGTAAGCCACCTTACTTCAATTGTTTGGTTTAGGTATTGGGATGAGGGAGTTTAGAAAAGAGCATAAAGATGTGAAACAATAATTTTCAAGCAATATTTTTAACTGGCCATAGTGCTTAGTCATTGGTTTAATGCAGCTTTTTGGTCACAGGTAAGGTATCAATAAGTTTGGATTTTGTATGTTTGTGGTGCCCCTTGTGGCTACAGAAGCATGTCTAGATGTCAGTTCTACGGGGCTGATACTGAAGCAGCAGCTATAGGCAAGACCAGGAAGGGGAGCCAGGTGATGATTTGTCCTAAAATCAGAATATCCAGGATAACTAACGTGAAGAAAACAAAACAAAACAAAATAGACTAAATATTTTGTTATGGTTTGGTTGGTCACTTGGGAGTTCTTCCCTTGTAATGCTTTTGGTTTTAATATTAGAGAGGACATACGATATTCTAATAATGATCAGGGATGCTGAATAGCATGTTCTCATGTTTTAGTAATGTATTTCAGTTGGACAATGACTAATTTAAGATAAGTAGCAGAAGTCCAGTGGTATCCATTTCCATGCTCTATAGAAGAAGAATGGGCTCTGGAAATAATAATAATGATAGTAACGTAAAATCTAAGTACTGTTCTATTTAAAAAAAAAAAAAAAAGAAAAATCAGTCATGCCTTGCTTAAAATAGTCTGTGTTAAAGAGCAGATAACAAAGCTTTGTTGAAACCCTTCAAAGTTATAGTAGTGGGAAAATTTCAACACAAGTGAAAACTGATTTTGTTTCTACGCTAAGTAAGGATTTTATTGTCTGTCTTTGCAGATGAAGACTGTTAGTGTTGCCTTAGTTTTGTGCCTAAATGTCGGTGTGGACCCTCCTGATGTGGTGAAAACAACTCCCTGTGCCCGTCTGGAGTGTTGGATCGGTAAGTCTCGAGAACTTCCAAGCTCCAGCTAACTCTGAGTCTTATAAATACTGAGTTATAGCATATACAGTAATAGCAAAGTTGTGTGTTTCCTGGGCTTAAAACTAGGGTGAACAAAAGGAAATCTGGCACCTGATTTCAGTGTGTCTGTATGAGTTAATTAAGTGTCCAGCAGTAACTGCTGCCATAGGTCATCTCTCTGGCTTTATTCTGAGGTGAGACAGCATGGAGAAAAAAAGCTGCTAAATAGCTACTTAGCTTTCTTTTAATTGTTGTAGATTTATAAATATCTAAGGAAATCTCTGAGCAGTAACATCTTTAGAGTACTGTGATCTCCAAAAGTTTAAAATTACCCTGCATCATACAATGGAGAAATAAGTTTTTGTAAAATGCATGGACTTTACTGCATGTTGAGGTGGCTGCTCTGGGGCTATTTTAATTGGGATCATGAATTCAGATGACCCGGAATGATTCCCAAGGATGTCTTGCCAGCAGTTCCAACACATGAGCTTGCTGCTTTGATGCAGTGTTGGACTAAATTCCAAGTTTTTTGTTAAGAAACGGAAAGTTCCCTTGGTTTTGGAGATCAAGTCTGATTATCAAGGTGAGACAAATCTGAAGTAATATTAGAAGGAAATGCCTTGTGTAAGAAAGCTTTCTAAGAGAGATTTGTTTTTTGTCTAGGAATTGAAAATGTTCAGTCTTCAGCAAGTACCGTGCAGAGCACTGTAATCCTAAACTCTGGGGCTTATGATAGGCTGTAGAAGCAAATTAATCATTGCACAAACTGAATTTCTTTAAAAACATTCAGAATGTCTTGTTTTCTAACCTTGACTTACCTGCTCTATGAATCATAGTGTCTCTTTTTTTTTTTTAAACCTAAAAATGCTGATGACTTTAAAGCAGTTAAAAAGCCACGAGCATGCACTAACAAATACATCTATTCAGTGGAGAGAACAGCTCTCATTTCTCATTGATACACGAGTAGAGAGCAAAGAGAATGAGGAGCGTTGCAGAGTCATTAAAATAAAGTTATTAGTGATCATCAACAAAGCAAATTTTGAATGCAGTTTTTAATTAAATTTTTAGTGTGTGTATATATACACAAGTACTCATTTCCATTTCTAGCCAACTTTAAATTTCTGAAAAAGGTAATTGCAAAAATATCCGCTGTGTTTTCTCCTTCTATACAACAGTCTCAAGAGAAGCTAATGGTGTGTATTGTGGAAACATAATGTCTTTGCCAGATGTGCAAGAAAGCGTAGAAATAATTTTGGTGCAATTGCTGCTATTTACAACTGAGCTGAGATCACCAGCTTGTGACCTCTGGCAACAAATGGCCATCGCAGTCTCAGACAAGAGCTGGTTGCAGTTCTCGCTGTACTTTCCAGATGCACCCTTAGAACACCTGAAGTGTTTTCTTTCTCCAGAATTAAGCCTTAGCTGACATCTGTGCTACAGAGTCAACCTGGCACCATTTAAGGCACAGAGAGCTTCATGTCGCAATTATACCGAAGGTATCTTGGCCTATGTATCTTCAGGCCTTCGCTGCCCTTACATATACACTCAACAAGGGAGGCTGAAAGCCCATGTAATGACTGTGGCGGCATGAGCTTTATTTAGGAAAATAATTTGTTTCCATTGTTTGGCTCTTGGAATGGCACCAGTGTACTTTATTTTCATATAAAGGGTATTGTTAATAATGCTAATTACTCTGAAGGCACTCCAGAGTCCATAAACTACATTGCTCTGCTGTCAAAGTGCATGTGAAGTATTTTAAATTTATTTTTCTGAAGTTCAGTTTGGTCCTTTTGAAGAACTCAAAAACAAAAAAACCCTGATGTGTTTATGCTATTTTTTTGTTTCCTTTTTTTAATTTGAGCAGTAGCTAATGGCATATTAACTAACAAAAGATGTTATGAGGCAGCGTGAATACTTTTGGGGGATTACTGTTCAACATCTCAAGGGTGTCTGCTTGAAACTCGCCTTAAGTAGCACGGGGACTACTGCAGTTCAGAGCAGCAAAGGCTGCTGCAGTCTGCAGAGACCTTCTGAAAGGTGCGTCAGCAGGGGCTGAAGCGCAGGGTGCGCAGTGGGGAGTGGGTGCCCGTTCCGTCCTGGAGACGGCTCTGGCGAGGCTGCTGGAGCAACAGCCGCAGCTGAGCCAAAGGAAGTAGGCAGGCTTCTTGAGGTCTGAGCGGACAATTTGCTACTGTTTGTGTCTGTTTTGGAAAGGTGTAACTGGTATGCTCACATTACCTTAAATCTTTCTACGAAAGTATACTAAAATTTAAATAAGATCCTAGCTTGTATTCATTTACGAAAAATAACTCAAAGTCCTGCTTTCATCCTACTTCATTATATTTTGTTTCTAACAGTACAAGTTAGAATATTTGTAAAGATTAAAAAAAAAAAAACAAACTTCATTGATTTGGTTAAATGCTTTTAAAATAATTTATATTAAATTGCAAAATATTAGCTTCTAGTGTTTTTGAAACTTGTTAATAGTGTCAATTATATAGCCGTGGTTTTTTGAATAAAGCTCATAAGCTGAAATTGTATCGGTATGTATGGATGGTGGTAATTATCTAGTGATAAGATTAACTTCTTAAAAATTACAAATGGCGTATGATCTCTGAAGCAGTGAGCAATGGAAGTAAATGAAGCAGGATTTTGCATTCATCAAGAAAAAATGTTTATCATCAAATATTTAACCCATTTAAATTCTTGTCATTATTTACTATAGAAACCTTTTTTCAGTATTAAAAGAAACAAATGTTATGCCTCTCCTATCTTTCAAAACAAAATTGTATTTATTACCTTAGCAAGAGTAATCTTTTTCCAAATTTGACAGTCTTTAATGGTTTTTAATTTGTACTTGAGTGAAGAATTTGGGGATAACTTTTGGGTATTGCACCCAAGTAAATTCCATGGAGAATGTAACGTTTATGAATTTGAAATTGAATGCATGAAAGGAACCTGCTTTAAAACATCATTAAACAATCTTTCTTGCAAGCAGAACACTGGAGAGCGAAAGTGCAGAGAGCTTTTGGCTTCTTTCTTCTGCAAAGGGGGGTGGTCTTCGTGCTTTGATGTAGCCTTTGGTCTCCCAGGTTGTAGATCTGGATTTCACAGAAACACAATGTGGAGTAGCTAAAGGCTTAAATGCACATCGAATTGGAAATAATTTCTGCTTCTTGCCAAGCTGAGTCATTCAGTTGTGGTCAAAAATACTAATTTGTATTATGTTTCCTAGATCCTCTGTCAATGGGTCCTCAAAAAGCTCTGGAAACCATTGGTGCAAACTTACAGAAGCAGTATGAAAACTGGCAGCCAAGAGTAAGTATTCCTTGGGCTTCCCCTCTGCAGCTATAGACATGATGCTCCTTCACGCTAACATTCAGCGGAGGCTGAAAACTGAGATACGTGTCTGTCAGGTGGCATGGTGGTCTTGTAGCATTTGTTGCTTCCTTCATCCATCAGTGTGAATAAATTCTTGCAAGCTGTCAAACTTTGGATCTTTCTAGCTGATGCCCCTCTTGGCTAGTGCTTTCTTTGATCACGTCTGGGGTATTTGTTTAAAGTACTAAGCCCTACAGTGATATATTAGTTTTTTTATTTCGCTTCCTCTGACTTTATTGTATTTTTGAGATGTTCTGAAGTTTTTCACTCTGGGTTTATAGTTTCTTCTGTTGTAAAAATGTGTTTGGCCTCAGCTGGTTCAAAACTATGTGTCCCAGCAGTCATCAGTACTGGTTTTATCCTTTGGAACAAATGAATGCTGTACAGTTAGTAGCTGAGGAAGGCTTTTGGTTTTGTTGTAAAACATAATTTCAGAGTTTTGGTAACTGCTAGTTCTAAGTCGAGTATAATGCGCTTATACGTTTTTGAAAAGGAATGTTTTGGATAGCAGTAACACAAAGCAGGAGTTAAAGAAACACGCAAGCAACTGACTATTTATTTCCTGTTCTGTAACATCTCACTCTATCACGTTTGGGAAGTGTTTTGCTTCTGGGTATTTCAATGTCCATAGTTTCATGTGTCTCAGTAAATAAACTACAGAAAGATCTGAAGAATTAAATTTGAAGTCTGCAGCATTTTCCAAATGGATACAAAACCCAAACTAGAATCATCTTCGCTGTTAACGTTCCCCAGTGTGTTCATGTCCTTATCTGTATGCTCCAGGCAGTTTGGGTCAAAATATTCCTCTTCAAAGTACCTGGACTATTGACTACTAAATCATAAATTTATCATTATAGGCATGTAATGTGTAACCCAAACAGAAATAGTAACTTCAGTGAATGAACCTACCTGTAGATTTGCTTTAACTTTTTTTTTTTCCTTATGATGTGGTGTGCATACTAACCCGGTCTTCATTTTTTGAGGAGACATTGTTTCTTCTCTTCCTTTTAGATTGTCTTCAGTAATAATAATAATGTGCGTTTTTGTCAGCACCAGGATTTTATTTTCTGCTTCTAACATTGCTCACTACCTTATTTAATGTATAAATAATCTACCGAGTGTCTCTGTAATGTTTGTTGGTATATAGTTTAAGAGTGTGGTCTGCATTTGGAACAGTTACTGGTATTCTGTCTTCTGTATAGCACGACTGGTTGAGAAGGCCTTACTGTTAGCAGCGCCCTTGGGTATTTTTGATCAGTCTTTCTGTTGAAACTGTGATGGGTTACATTCATTTACTTGTTTCTTTGTAATTTATAAAGTCAATAAAGATAGGCGGCCACTGCCTATGTTTTGTCTGGGTCTGGAACCTAGAAGCTCTGAATGTCCCGGTTCCTACAGGGCGATAGAGAACTTGGGGTTTTGGGGTTTTTGTTCCCCCAAGTCTTCCATTCCTTCATGAGGGACTAACACCTTTAGATAAGTGGCTTGGAGATTATCTTTGCAGTAGTAATTATAAACTTTTCTTTTGCCAGACACTGCTGAGAATATTTTTCACCGAAAAAAGGGTTGTTGGCGTGTGTGTTGTGAAAGGCGGCTGGTGAAGTAGTTTGTTGTATGCGTTCAGAGTCTCTCCTCTTTCTAACTCAAACTTGATGGAAATAATAATATATTCAGAGCTATTTGAATGTAAATACAGCTTGTACCGGTTCTTTACCTCTTGCCTTCGTTTGATACTTCCCTGCCCCCTTATTCAGGGTTGACTGACTAGAGCTGAGTTTATCATTCAGTAAAAGCTGAATGTACTACCTGAAGGAGACATACTGTTTTCAGTGGTGAAACATTTACGTTACTAAATCTGTGGGTAATTGTCTGTGGGTATGCTTTTTTCTGAAGTGTTTTCTAAGTACGTTTATATAAGAAGGACTTGTCTTGAAGCATATATGGTATATATTTAAGACAAGAGAATTTACTTTTGTGTTCTTCCTCTTGGTACATTGACAATCTTTTTCATCTCCCTCTAGCAGCCCAAGAATTTGGCAGAAAATTCAAATAGCGTCTGAAATCAAATAGGAGAGTAAAACATTTTGATGCAAAGGTCAAAACAACTCTTTTTCTCTCCTCTTTAATAACAGAGTCCATATTACTGAGGAATGAGGGACAGGCGTCTAGGAGCAGCAGGCACCCTGTGTGAGCCGACCTCACGCTGCCTTGTAGAGTTTGCACAAAACATGAGGCAATTACTGAGCTCAGATGTTTGTGCGCAAGGTGCCTGGTTCTTAACAGTAAATCACAGTCCTTTGAAACATTGCAAAGCTAAACACGTACCGTTTTATTGCACTCTACAGGGCTCTTGAGTTTTCTGCAGTAATAAAGAGAAGTTGACGTGCCATCTGCAATAAAACAATAGGAACATTATTGAATTTCCTAGACTTTTCGTATAAATACTAATACATCTAGTTTTGGCTATTTCTCAGTGTTTTGGAATGGTTGAAGAATTGATGGAAGGAAGGCAATTTGGGGAAAACTAGGCAGTCTGAAAAAAAGACCGAATCATTAAAATCTGCTGAAATAGCCAATATTACATGTCAGTGTCGGTCCTTACGCTGGGAAATGCCCGTCATCAGTATCTTGCTGTGAATGCAGAAACAGTGCTAACTACTGGTAAAGGGATCATGTCAGTAATAAACGCTGTGTGGAAAGTCCTGTGACACTGCTACCAGTGCAGTCCTTGTCTGCTTATAATTGTAGGATGCTGTTCAAATACACGCCCGTTTTTGTTAAATAAAAATAGCTTAGGTGAAAAAAGCTTTAAAAGGGGTAAGCATGAAAATTCTTTGTTTCTGGAAGCTCCCAGGCTGCACAGCTGATGTGTATTTCCTTTCAGGTCTTACTGAACCCCTTTCTAAAGAATTTATCAGCTTGCCATTGCTGGAAGTATTTGTTCTGATTAAATTTAAGACTTTGCTTTATTGTTGTGTAGCTACATAAATTTGTGTGCTGCGGGAGTAAAAAACACTTCAGCCGTTTTTTCATTTGCAAAATACTGCAGTTAAACAATATTCAGTCATTCCATTGCAATTCTCAAATGAAAATTTTACTGGGGGAAGAGAGTAGGAGATGACAAAGCTTTGTCTTTATAAAGGATTTTCTGGACAAGTAAGAGTTCTTGCAATTCAGTGCAAAGATAATTTACGTGCTAGTGAAAAAGTGGAAAGAAAAAGACAGCTCTTCTCTAGTATTACCTTAGGTCATGGGTTTTGAATTTCACTGGGAGTGGAAGGGGTTAAAGCTGAGGGTAATCTGGAAAGCAGGCTCAATTACAGGGGTTAAAAGGGGTTGCTTAAGCAGCTGAGAATGAAAGGAGAAAAAGGTAGTGAAAGTTAAGAGCCCAGGACCCCATAACGCCCAGCCTGATTGGAGGGGGAAACCTCCGGGTGACTGCTCTTCTGGGGTTTGGGGCATCCGCAGCCTGCTGGATCAGGGAGCGGCTGGTGCAGCGGGGCAGAACTGGGGCTTGCTGGTTACAGGACCTGGATTAAAGAGTTTGGCAGGCAGTGTCAGGAGAACACCATGAAAAAAGGAGAGTCTTTAGCTGAGACAGCACATTATATCGCTTTTATTGCCCAAAATAAAATACTTCCGATTTCTCTTGGAGATTCTTCGCATGCTCTGTATTTAAAATATTTAGATAAGAAATTGATCGCATTGAAATGGTGTTTCTCTCCTTCTGATCTTCATTTATTACCCTCTGCAGAATACTGCCTGTGTTAGGTGCAACGTTGTAGTAAGTGACCAGCAAGAGCACTCGTTGCCTTGTGCTGGCAGTAAGTAGCAAATATTTTCCCTGCTGTTGGGATGCAAATTTAGTTTTCTTGGCAGCATTGCATGTTATGCCATTCAAAAGGCAGGAACTTTTATTTGTTTAGAAGTCAACAGACTTTGTTTGAAAATAGGAATAATAGACTGCGAATTCTGAGTGCTGCTGCAGTGAGATGGTTTATGGAGATGCAGTAGCTAGTGAGGATTTTTATGAGCAGAAGTTACTGTTACTTAAGTCCCAGTTTACATCCATTTATCAGCAGAGCCTGGGACTTGGGTTCTTTGCTGTAACATTCGGCAGAGCTGGAGCAGAGGGATTAGTGGAGAGGATGAAGGTGTTACTTGGCTTTCTCCTGCTCCTCTGCACAGCACGCTGTTCCTCTTCTTGCAGACTGGTTTGAGAGAGCATGTTTTTCTGCATCCTTTTGCCTGGAGTTCTCTGAACTGGGCTACAGTACTTAAAAAGCACCAGTTACCACGTGTGAAATGATCATGGTGTGCAGTGTTGTACAGAATGCTATGAGATGAGGTCGATCTGTCATAGCTAGCTTCGTTCTTAGGGTGCCAGACTTTTTCTTTCTCCCCTCCCCCCCTTCTCGTAACGGACATCTCATTACTTGGCTTCTAGCCTTCCCTAGACAATAAAGTTTCCTGCGTTTCCACTCCTGTGTATACACCTTTGAGAATGGGGCTGTGTAGCCAAAGGCAGAACTGTAGGTTGAACGATGCACAGTTTGCATAATTCAAGATCTGGTGTGAAGCAGTCTGGAGCATATGCTTATTAAATTTGCATGAAACTACAGATTTTTTTTCTTTTTGTTGGCTATGGCTTTTGACCATTTTCTTTCTTTAACTCTAAACTGACCAGAAAATTCACACTTTTCTTCCTTTATTCTCATCTTGCTCAATAATTTTGTCGCTTCTGTTGTGATTTTTACTAGTCCAAATGACTCCCAATGGCACTCCTATACCAGGTGCTTTTTGCAGTACTGTTCTTCATTCTCTGACAGAAACTTTCCCAGTGCTGCCACTGGAAGGTCAAAACCTGCTGTTCATAACTCTTCCTGAGTAGAGGTGAGGTTCAGAAAGCTGCCTCAGAGACACTTACATTCCTACATTGCTTATGAAGTGCATTCTTATCGCTGGAGGAGCGAGACCTTGTCTCAGTGAAAATTAATGTTTTAAGTTTTTTAAAATCTTCCTTTTCCTAAGAGTTTGTGCCATGTGTTCTTTGCACACCTAGCTGTGAGACCACTGAAAAACAGATGGTTGTATCTCCCTTGGGTGTGGTTTAGTAAGGCTTCCTTTTTTTTTTTCCTTTTAATTGCACTCTTGCAGCGCACAGGAGCACATGGAAGAGGGTTTGGTTGAGCCAGGTACTGTACAGATGAAATGGAAACCACTGCTGCACAGCTCGCAGTCTGAAATAAGACTGATGCAAACAAATGGGAGAGTACAAAGAGACAGTAAAATAACAGCAGTCAATGTGATAGGGTCTTAGCGTAACAGAAGCCTGACTCTAAACATGCTGGTAGATGTTAGTTACAGCACGGTACAATATAGAAATAAGAAGCAATCGGTTATAGGGGAGTTTTGAAAGTGCAATCACCAGGTGGAAGAGAATATACTGAGGGCAATAGGTTTGGAACAGACCAGAGTATAGGGTTGTAGGTAAATTTGGTTTGCATGTGAGATTACTGAAAAAAATAAGGTTTGGAAGGTGCAAAGAAGAGGAGCAATGGTAGAGCTGGAGGAGAGGATATCTAGAGGGTAATTACAAACAACACGTTCTTTGAGCTGAAGCAATATGTAATTGGCACGTCACGAGATCTGTCAAAGAACCTTGACAGCCTTGGGACCAAGCAAAGCCGAGGGCTGGAGTGGAACTGTTATCCTTTCAAGCTGGACTGTTACAGAAAATAAAGCTTTAGTTATGGTACACAAGAGTTGAGGACCATGGATGGGTTAGAACAAAAGGAAAGTTGCTTTCTCTACTATATTTCAGGTAGACTTTGGTCTGATGTCTTATTTTGATGTGTACGGAGGTTTCAGGGGAGGGGGAAGGAGCTCCGGAGACCCTTGTAGCAATTTGAATATTTGTTGTCCATTGAAGCCAGTTGCAGTGGCACAATATTCAAGTGTTTGTGTCTTTAAACAAGCCATCTCGCCGCTGAAGAGAGTGAGCGTTGGGCCCTGGTCTTCGAGAGACTGGGAAATGAGCCAGCGAAGGTGCAGAGGTGCGAAGCACTCTGAGCTGTTCTGAGGTCCTACAGAACTGTTGTAGTGGGATCTTGCTTTTGTATCGAGACCTTTGCTTCAAGTTGAAGGTCAATTCTTCTATGGAATTTGGGATTTTTTACATCCTCTGGTAGGTAACTTAATGGAGCATGAGAGGTTTGTGCCGCCCTGTAAGATTTAACCACAGCAAGGTCTGTAATTTGTCATCTGTGCAATGTCTGTTTCCCCCGTGCCCTCTCCTGTCCTTTCAGGCCAGTAGCTCTAGGGCTTCCCTACCTCCCCTTGCGATAACCAACACCAGCAAAGCCAAAGAGCTTTAAACGTTACATCCCAAAGAATTTTTTTTTCTCCTTACACCCACTTGCCTAAATAAAACAAAGTCAATTACAGTATTGATTTTTCTAATTCAAGTGCTACATTGTTGTCTCCCTTTTTTTTCTCTCCACTTCCTCTGTTTTTGCTAAGGCAGTCATCTTCACTGTTTTGGTTGCCTAATGGAATTAGCTGTGAGTATTTCATTATGGCTCTGCCTGAATGGACATCACTGGAGTGAAGGAGAACTGTGAGCTATGAAGGGGGATGAAAATCCCAGATGGGGGAAGGACTAGAGAGATCTAGAAGGCAAGATTAAATAAACTTTTAGAAAGCCTTTGGGAAGGGTGACTTGAAAGCAAATACTCATATTTGAGAATGCCTGCATCTGTAGCATCCCTAGTCACTGAGGATGGTGTGTTAATGACGGTGTGGGCGCTGTCACACAGCAGTTTTGCTTCTCTTCCTTATGCAGTTCTCTTCTTGATGCTCCATTACTTACATTAGTGTCACTTATTAAGAGACAGGCAGTTACATATCTGAACTCATTAGTCTGGCAGATCTAGGCATGTCTTAGGTCTTTCCAGCCCATTTAATTTACATGGTTGTACCTATTTTTCCACTCAGTTCAAAGAGGTGACATAATCAAGGAGGAGCGACTGCAGCAATCTCTTATTGAAGTGGGCCCAGGGGAACTGAGAAACTTAGTACTAATCCCAAATAGGCATGCCTGTTCCTTTTATGTATAGCATTAATAGAAATGTTAGTTAAACTATGGCTACATATTATCTTCTCCCCCAAGTTCTTGATGCCAGGTTGAGACTCTCAGCAGTATGTATGTCCCATTGTGCTTAACTATGCAGGCTTTAAATAAAAGGTTTTCCTTTTTTCTAATCCAGTATCTTATGGCGTGTGATGCCTCTTGCAGCTTGCATCCACCAGTGAGTGATGGTCTCTGAGGAGACATCTCATACAACATGGCTAGATTATGCCTTTTGTGGCAAGCCTTCAAGGAAACAGTGATGCTTTTCTGATCAAATGAGGCTGCTTCTTTCTCTCTGCTAGTCTGCTTCCCAACAGTTTTCTCTTAATTTCAAAGGAAGTACAGCCAAGACACTTGAAACAGATAATTTAAAGCCTCTACCTTTTTGTGCGTGTTTTCTGTTGTTGATGCTGTTGTTTCCCTCATTAGGTATCTCTGGGCTTTGATACAGTTTCTGAGGTTTCATTGCTTGCATTGCTTCCTTCTGCCTAATTAATTGGTAAAGTGCCTGCTGCACATCAGAGGTTGAGCATTTCCTAAAGAGTAACTAGTTAAGCATGAAAACTAATTGAACACATGACCTAATTATTGGTGTCTCTGTGAGTCATACTTTTCCTTTATTTCTGTGGGGTTTTTCTTTTAAAACAACAGTAAATACTAATTGTTCCTGCAAAAGAAATACTGTAGAATTCCAAAGGGGAAAATGTAAAATGGAAAAACTTGTACTTGGTCTCCCTACTCTGCAGATGTAGGAGCATGTAACAAAAAATGAAGAAGGAAAAAAAAAAATATTGTGACCTTGTTTAAGAAAACCAGGTTTTCCTCAGAGGACTACGTTTGTTGTTTTTTATTTCCCAACAGCCTCTTGAATTTGGCAGCTATTTCAGGCTCTGCAAAATTTTGCTGTATCAATCCTTTGCTGTCTTGTTAAAGATCAACTGTCTTCAGCATAAACCAGCATTTTTGTCCAGGGGAAAAAAAAAAAGTCTGTCATAGAAGAGGGGTCAACAAGTGTAATTGCCAAAGCCAGTTATTAATGTTCTCATTCTGTCTGAAAAATTGTTGTGGTACCATTCTGAGCTTGACTGTTAGCCATGTGCTGTTTTCGCAAAATATCCCTCTAGAAGAACTGGTAGTTTAGCCAGAAAAGCACAAATTTTAAGTATGGTAAATGATGAAAGCCACTTTTTAATGTCTTGTGAATATGGAGAAAATTAGGGTAAATTAAGCAGTATCTGACTTAGTAGTCAGATTAAAAGTAGTTTTCCTTTTGGTAGTTCTCCGAGAGTGGTCTGCAGCCCAGCCGTCCACTCATCCACAGCATAGCTTGGCAGGGGAGAACACAAGACCAGGGTCTCAGTTTAAACCATCAAGGATGCATTGCGTTGAAGCTACCCTCTTTTGTGCTGAAAAATCTGAACTGGGCCACCTATTTTCTTCTGCACTCGGGGCACTAAGCATCGGGAGGAAGTCACGATGAACGACTGTGGAGGTTTTCGCATCTTAAACCACTGCATAGGTTCCCTGGAGTTCTGTAGCCTGAATTGTAGCAGTGTATCTGTAGGCACTGCTGATGTGACTGCCTTCACACGGGAGTACCTGTACACAAAAAATCTCCTATAGCAATGATAACTAAAGGATTTGGGAGTAAGCTGTACAAGTGGAAAGCTCCCTACTGCAGTTCTGGGGCTCAGGCTAGGTAGAATGCATGTTTTAGTTCTTTTGATAGCGAGGGGAAAAAAAAATATCTGATAAATCTTTAACACACTACTAAAAATGAAGTGGAAACCATGAAATTGCAGCAGTAATGTACTTAATACTGATTTCTCTGAGATTCTCGTGGAGAAATGAGGCACAAAAAGGAAAAAATAGTTACAGGCATGAACTGATGTGAAGGAAGCATGTTCAGAAGCTGTAAAGACAAGGAAGTGGCATTAAGCTGTTCTGTGAACTGAACTGTTCATGCATTGCAGATCAGCGGTGATCTGGCATTCTGGAACTAAGTCAACAAACTTGCAAAATCAGTTTAGTGGGAAAATCCTCTGGGTCTTGCCATCTTGCTGAAAGCCTCAAACACTGCAGGCAGGAGTGACCCTGAATGAAGGAGATGGGGCAAAGGGGAAGCTATTGCCAAAGTCTACAAAGATGTTTGAACCACAACAGAAAGGATGTTTAACTTGTAAGCAAACAAAATTTCTTCCCATTTTATTAGAAAAGTGATGCAGTGATGTGACTGTTTAGGTTAGCGTATCTCTCTGAGAAGTGGCAGTCTTCAAAATCAGTAAACTGCTCAAGCAGCTGCTGGACGATGATGCCCGCCTCGGTTGTGCTCTCTCTGGGAAGCAGACCTGCATCGCTGCAGGACAGAGGCTCCAGAACACCCCCCCACTATTCTGCGCATTTTAAACAGCTCCCCTTGAAAATGCGAAGAGTGACCTGGTAAAATCTCCCAGATGCACATTCGGTAAGGCCTGCTTGGCCAGGGAGCTGTTAAGGGCATAAGGTCACCAAGAACCAAATTCTTCTTTTACCTACCGCCTTCCCCTCTCTTACACACTTCGCCATTTGCAGAAGCAATGGGCTCCCCTTGCCGAGGTGGAACTTCCTGAGACTGCCTCTGAAATGCTTTTCCTTTGCCTTATCACCCAGCATCTGAGCTCCTATTAATTTTGAAATCCTGTTTGAATGCAATCGTTCAGTGACCATGCTTTCTCTTGCTTTGCTTTCTGTAGTCTTCTGACAGTAAGATCCATTCATGTTTTATACTTCCTCTCTGCTTTGTTTTGTATTTTGTCATCAAAATGAAGCCAGAGTTGGCAGACAAGCAAGATTTTTGTTTTCTAGGGTATTTTCATATGACCATTGTACTGTTAATGTCAGTTTGTCCTAAGATGTGAAGAAAGACCTGATATTAGAAAGGCTTCTGGAAAGAGATAAGCAGCTCTGCCTGCTCAAATCTGATTAACGTTTTTCTGTAATTACCACCCAGCCTCTGTGTGACCTATTTAAAAATACCTTGTCTTTGTGTTCCATGGACAGTAGTGAATCACTGGCGATTAGAGGCAGGGAGGAGCCTTCTGCAGATCCACTTGCAGCGACGCTGGTGCTCTTTAGTAAACACCACGAGGTATCCACTGGCCAAGGATTCAGTCACTGCAAACTTGGACATGCAAATGGTATCGTATCAGACAACTGAAGCTTCTTTCTGAATGGACATCAGAGTTGTGCAAAACATAGAGCATTAGCAAAGAAAACTATTTACATTTTAATTGATATTCCTGCTCATCTCTAAGGCAGAATGAGAAAAGCCTGAAGTACTTTGGTTTTAACTCCTTTCATATGGATCTTAACAAAGCATAAACCTCTGAATGATTGTTTTTCCTTCTCCTGACTCATTAAGCTGTTTGTTAATCTGAGTATCGCTTCATTAACCAATTACTTTGCAATCAGAGGAAAGTGTGAAATTACTAAATAATTATTTAGTTTTTTGAGAAGATTAACTTCTTGTCCTAGCATGAATACAGGGTAGTAGTACCTTTACTAGTAGTACCTACTACCTCAACTAGGGCGATGCACTTTGACCAGAATATAAAGATTCACTTACGCACCAGATCGTGGTCCTGCAGCCTGAACTGGGCTCCAAGTAATATCTAAGTTTATATTTAAGAAACAAGAAGATGCAGAGCCTGAAACTTTAAAGAGCTCTTAAAATAGAGGTTATAAAGAAGGAATAGTACTAAAATGACACTGTTGCTTAGGAGTTACGTTATTTGACTAAGTAGGTTTTAAAGATGTGTCCTGGTGTGTACTTAAAATCCTGTTAGAGCATTTTGTGATGTGACCCATCAAAGCCATCAAACTGTCGTGAGTCTGAGGATAGAGATCTGGCACATAAGAAGCAGATTTAAGTTCTTTTACAATTCCCTTTGTTTAAAAATAGTTATTTACACAGCCATCTCAGCATGTTTATTTTATTTGAATAGATAGGGAAGGATTCTTACCGTACAGGGTAGGCTGGTGAGTATAATTTCTATACATCTTGGGGCAACCTGGTAGTGTGTAGCAGCCTGTAATTGCTGAGAAACACACCTGTCTCCTGAATCTATTGTAGCAGAGATGCAAGGTTAGTAGTCTTGATTTTTTTTTTTTTTGTCTTCCCTGTCAACATCGGTTCTCATGAATGGACTGCTCAGAGGTATTTTTGTGGAAGTATTCTTGAATACTGAATCCACACGATGAGGATTAGGTACTTTAGAATTCATTTCACATTGGACTTAAAAGCAAGGTCAAAGACTCTGCAGAGGAAAGGTAAAGTCACTACCCTGCTGACTACAGTCAAGCGAATAAATGTTCCACCCTTACAGCTTAGCTCTAGTAATGCATTTTGTCCTAGACATCTAGCAAATTAAGCTGTTTAAGTCTTGGGCTGCTTGTGAATATATCAGCATGTAGGAGATTGAGATGGACTTTTAAAATGCAACCAAATATCTACAGAAGACTTGCCTGAGACTTGCAAGAGTCTTCCTTATGGCTTAGTTTAACATTTAAACTTAAATATCTGTAAATTATACTACATCTTCACTGTAATTAATACTTTTCAAATTAGCAATAACTAATAATTTTATCAGAAACATTTTTTCATGGCCTGCATTAACCAGGTTAAGCTGGTGCTTGTAACATCAATTTGGGATTTCCAGCATACTCCCTTGTACTTAAATATGCAGGTTTTTATTATCTCTGATTAATCCTCATGAATTTACATCAGGGTCATTTCATGTACCGACAACATAAAATTAAAACACCTAAAAGGTGTTTTTTTTAAAAAAAAATTAAAAAGCCTGGAATCTGTGGATATGGTTCAGAATAATTTGTATTTGCATGTATGTGTCTAACCCAGGAGTTACTGTGGTCATATCAGCTTGGGCTTACAGGCAGTGGAATTTGATTGATTGATAGTAGGTATAAATTGAAAGCCCTTCCTACATTGCTGAATTGATCTCTGAAGTTATCACATAACACGCTCTTGAAGCTCTTTACTTCTCTGCCACCCGCCTTTTGCAGTCTGACCTCGTGCAGCAAAATCCAGATCTGGCACTCATGTTTGCAAGCATAAAGAAATGAACAGCAAAGTTGCATCAGTGCAAACGTTGTGAAATTCAGAAAACCCTCTGTGAGACTGCAGGCTTCCTGCCAAGTTCTGTGCTAGACAGAGTTTGCCAGGTACTTTGGGACAGACTTGTCGTACCGCTGTCCTTTTCAGGCTCTACGGCAAACTGGGAGTGACTACAAGGTCATGTGCTGCCTGGAAAGGATTTCTGTCTTACTCAGATTTTGCTGCTGTTTTCTTTGTTTGGGGTGGATGTGGAAAACAGCTGCGCAAGTTAGAGTACAGTGCTTTTGGACAAAGTGTCAGATATCCTTTAGAGAAAAGGATGCAGATTTGTTACAAGACATTCTTTTTGTTGATGTAGCAAGGGTTATTTTAAACAAACACTTGTAACGGGGCAGTGCAGATCACGTTGCTACATGAATTCCAAAGATGGAATATATTTTTGACTGATTTCCTGAGGAAGCCAGGCTTTTAAAACCATGCAGTGTGTGGTTGCATCTTGCACCCACGGTACATCCCAGCAACCGTAACACATCACATGCCATTTTTAAAAGGGTTGAGAATTCAGAATTTAAACTTGTCCTAAACATTTTGTGAAAATAGCTGGATGGAGGCAGGGGACGGACTGTGTATTGTTACTCTCCTGGTCAACTAAGGAACAGGCTGCAGTCTGAGCCCAGCTCTCACTGGACATTAACAGCTACGAATGGGAAGGGAAGAGAAAACACCCAGACCTGCAGAAAGAGATTGCATCTGATTAGGTGATAGAAAATCCAAAAATGAGCAGCAAAGTTGGGGAAAATGTAGCTTGATTCCGCTGCTCACAAAAGAATTATTTTCTGTGTAGATTGTTCATTTATTGTGAAATTGTGCAAAAATAAAAGTGTTCTTGTACAGTTCTAAATTTGTCTATTCTTTGATGTGTTTCCGAAGCCAGTGTAAGTTCAGGATCCTAAATCTTTCTTTGATGCAAGAAAACAGATGTGTTTTAGTAAGTATTAATATTAAATCACAGTAAATCACAGGATTGAGATACTAATACGGTTTTGAATGAACCAAAGAACAAAGTATTTTTGTTATGAATGAAGTATATAGCTTTCCACTAAAACAGCTTCAACATCAGAAGACTTGGAAGTAGGCCAACTTAGTGTCATATAGAGAAAAAGAAAAAAGTGTGGGAATAACAGCATCGTGAAAAGTCCATAGTAATGAAGTTAATTGGAAAGCAATTAGTGGGTATAAAGCAACCAGTAAGGAAAGTTGTTAGGAACGTAAACTGTTAGTGTGTTTTGGAAGAATTTTTTTTGTGGCAGAAGTGGCTTAGAGAGAAGTGCTTGAGATGTAGACCCTCAGTGGTCTTTGCAGAAGCTCAGTCTCCAAGGAGAGGTTTATCCCTTGGATTAGTTCTAGCGCTGTCCCTGCTGAGGTTATAGTGAGCGAGCAAAGATGAATAATGAAGTGGTGATGAAAAGCCCGCTGGGTAGGTAACTGAACTGGGCCAACTGGGCTGTGCTGGAGAATGGGAGCAGTTGAGCTGTGTTGGTTCTGATCCAGGACCCTGGCCGGTACCCTGGCCAGCTGCAGATGGGTAAAAAAGTTTCACGCACAGAGCCTGAGCGTGTATCATATATGCTTAATGGCTTTCTGAGCTGGAGGTGGAGTCTTGGTATTTTACTGCCCTGTGTATATTGTTCTTCCAGGAGTTTATGAATGCCAGAAAGTTTAAAATGGTTCAAAGAAGTGATTGAACGGTGGTGTCCTGTGGCAAGGACGTGCTTGTCTCTACAGTGTTTAGTTAAGCTGTGCATCTCTGTTCTTTTCCTCTAAACATGTCAATGGATATTTTAATTTTATTTCACCTAGTTCTAGTGTTGGAAGAAATAATAGCTAGCCAAGAGAAAATGAATAAAATATAATTGGTTCTCATTTTACAGGCCAGTGTTATATACAGCTTCTTTATCTTTTTCTCTTGGCAGATGAATCCTAGTCCATTTAATCATTCCTCATGTGAAAGCCATTGCACACCTAAAAAACCTCAGACCTGCACACAGTCTTCAAGATACAGGTGTTTGCTGGATCTCTACAGTGGCATAATGGTTTTAGGGTTTCTTCCTTGCTTCCTAATGATTGCTAACTCTTTACTTGCTCTTATGACTGCTGGCAGGCTGACATTTATACAGAACAGCTCCTTACACTCCCCAGATCTTGTGTCTGAGTGCTCGTACGTAGTTCAGGGCTAAGTGTTCTCTGTGTAAAATCAGAATGGTGGTGTTCTTGCACAACATTTAAACGCATCTGTCTTGGATATCCTCTTCCATACTGCTGCCGAAAAACTCCCTATCGCAGGGGCTGCCTGCAGCAATTTGGAATAACCCTCTGTCATCAACAGACTGTCGTGTTTCTGCTCGCTCCCTTTTCAGGAATATTTATTCATGTGTTGGATGGTTTGGGCTCCAAAACCGATCCCCTTGGAACTTCACAGCGACTTCCCTCCGTGGACAAAATTAATGATTCTCTCCCCACCCGCCTATTTTATAAGCAAGTCTTTATATATGGACTTTCCTCCAAATCTCTTGTTAAGATCTTGCTAAATGGCTTCTGGGAATTGAAATGGGTTTATATCAAAAAGATACTTTCTGTCATCTCCATGCTCTTTGATTTCTTTAAAAAACTCTAGAAGATAAGAGTTTGATTAAAAATAAGTATGGCTTCTCATTAGAGATGCTAAATGGACTCTTCCCCGAGGTGTTTATTCATGTTTCTGCTTGTTTATTATTATTCCTACCAATGTGCTCAGCACAGGCGTCGGACTGCTCTGGATTCCCTCTGGATTCATTTAAAAAAATTATGTCATGCTTACTGCTTTCACATTTCCTGATACCCAGGCAGTTTTAAACTGAGGTTACCCTCTAACGGTTAAAGTTCGGTAATTTAATACTTGAGTTAATTTAATTTACACTTTTTGTTCTGTAGCTCCTGGAGATGTGATGGGGTGTGGAAAGTCTGGTGATCTCACTGCTTGTGACTGATGGCGGTTGACGATGGCTGCGTCAGCTCTGTAGCTGCTGGCCGTCTGCCTCCAGCAAGTTGAACCTTAAGCATGTGCTTCCCAAAGCTTGTAACTCCTGATCACTTGGAACAACTACTCATGCTGCGCATTAGCTTCCTCCAGGTTCTTATGCCAGTCCCTGTGTATCTTGTAATTTTTTTAATCCTCTGGAACCCACCTTACAGATTTAATTGAAGATTTTTTTTGTTGGTAGTTGAAATGTTGATCTGAGTGTTGATTCATGTAAAGTATTTTTAATACCAAAAATCAAAATGGCAGTCAGTCTTAAATCTTGCTTGCATTTTGTGATGGAATAACTTTTATTTGAAAACTTCCTAACGAGAAGAAAATTCTCGGGCCTGGAGAAACACCACCCACTCCTCAACCAAAAAAACCCCCAGAGCGCAGTGCTGCCTTGCAGTCACAGCTAGCGTACGATCCTTACTCTGTGCTTCTCAAACTTGGGTTGCAGCAAACCGGAACAGATCTTTAGCTGAGGCTTGGCTGAGCTTAAACAGGTTTTTTTTCCCAGCTAGACAGAGGAAATCAGAAGGGTGTTTAGGAAGCTGTGAATCCAGTGTTTGCTAGATGTACCGTGTACTATTTCCTCATAGAAATTAACTTACAATTTATAAATACTTATAAATATGGAAATATATTTTTGTGGTCTGTATTCATCAGAGTTTTCTTACTTGATGCAAGATGTTACCCAGTGCAAGAGAATAGTGATGGGTCATACAGGCCTTGCGCACTCTTAGGCAATTCTGCAGAGGCTCCTTGTGCTTTATCTGACCATCGGGTAACTACCCGACTTCTGTCCGTATATCGGCTTGTCTGCATGTTCCAGCTCTTTTTGGAGCTTTAGGTTTCTCGCTTCTTTCTGCTCAACATCAAAAAGTTCCCTAACAAAAGGACTGGAGGTGATTGCAAGAATTTCTGAATATTCAGAGAAGTCGTCTAATGTGACCTTTAGAGAAATGGAAACAAGGGTGAATTTGAGCACCCAGACAAGAACAATGAAATTGAAGTTCCAGTCCTTATAAGGACAAAAAAGATGGCACAAATGACTGAGCTTCCTTTCTGCTGCACTAGAATATGATTTAAACCTTTTGAGAAGCTTACTGAAATTTTTTGAGCCTATTTTTTGTTTTCCTGCATGGCATTATAAGACGATTTCATAGAATGCTTTAAAAATAAATAAATAAAATTGTAGTAACGCTATTTTCTTCTAATTTGTCTAAGCTATTCCTATTGTATTTTAATTTGTTAACATGCAAGTATAAACGCTGCTGTTCCCCTACTGCTTCTTTATTAAGTGAGGATTAGTGTTTGAGGAATGTTTTAAACAAAACAGAAGCTTGTCTGTGTGGTGCATACTTAAAATGCCCTGTCTTCATTTTGCTCTATTATAAGTAATAGCTATTTTAGTGTTCTTTTTTTCCTAAGGTTTTGTTCTTAATAATTTAAAAAAAAATTATTTTTTAGCACCAGGATTTTTAGCCCCAAGATTTTCCGGGGCGCTGTAGCCTCAGTGAGTGGAGATCTGAAAGAGAATTCCTTGCCATGCAAGAACACATGCACATTTCATTCTCGGAGCTTATTTTTAAGCTGCGCGAGAGACGATTAGGAACCGCAGCAGGTCGTGGTGGTGGGGATCCAGCGCTGGCTCTAACCTGGCTGGCCAGGTCCTGCCTCCTCAGCTGCTGTCATGAGGAAGACATGTGATTTAGATATACATAGAAGTTATTATCTCTATTTCTGTCAGTGCCACGGTGGGCAATTTTTCTTTCGGCTGATCTGCTATATATTTATGCCATCCTTATGAGGAGTTTTTTGTTTGAAGTCTTTCAATAAGCCCTCAGAAAGGCTAATGGTAACAAAATGTTCCCACCCGATCGCTGTAAAAATCCAGTGCTCTGTAAGACTTGGGCTCACACTGGCTTTTTTTGAGGGTTTTGTTGAGCCAACGTGTTGTCCCGTGTTACTAATGGGATAGTTACCACTCTGTGATACCCCGGACATAGTAAGTAAAGCCTAGAGCAACGCTGAAAGATGAGAATGGCTTTTTCCTGTACCGTAATTCAGAATCAGACTTTAATATACTGTTCACTCAATGAAAAAGGACTTATTTCCATTTTTCCTACCATAGCTATTTTATCCTACACCGTGAAAGTCACAGGATAAGAAAGCACAAAGGTTTTCATCGTGTAGTTTAACTCATGAATATCTCATTCAGTGCTGCGCATCATGCGAAAACACTGTAAATGTGCACTGTTGCTCCTTAATTGATAGTTATTATCTAATAAAAATACAGAAAAGAAAGCAATGGGACACAGATGAAGATGTTTTGATTTAGTCAAAAGTTAAATTGTAGCAACTGGAAGAATAACGATTGGTTGAGGTAGTCTTTGTGGTGAATAGCTCTAAAATAGTAAAAAAAGAGGAGGTATTCCTCATCTCTCCGCTTTGTTGCTTTTGTAATGAGATGCAGCTTGACAGAGTTCTTATGCAAGGATGAAAATCAGGCCGGAAGCGCATGCGTGTAGGTGTGGAATAGGTTTAAATTTCTCCAGTAATCTCCAGAGTTTTCACCATAATTCGTTTTCCTGCACACTCACCCATTTTTGGTTTTGGGCCTTTTAATTTTCTGAACAGTTATGTTGCTCAAAACTTCTATTTAAATGTGTTAAGCTAAATAAAATAACTGTAACACCAGTCTGAATGAATTATGTTTTGCTTGGGAAGACTAGTGCCATCATTCTGGCAGTGTTCCTTTTCATTGTTTTGTATGCTTCCGGTGTGTTAAATAGTTTAAAAAAAGTAAAACGTCAATGATGTTGCTTTGCTGTGTGACACAACGTAGCTGTCCGATTATAGGGCTGTGAAACTGTTTGACATAGATATGTGCCTGCTTTATACATCTAAGCCAGAGTTTGTTCCAGACATTCGGAGGAACATGTCGCATCGAACTGTCAGTTACCCCATAAAAGATGGAATCTGAATTAATTCAATTTTATCTCTTCACTTTAAGGAAAACTAGATCCAGGATTTTTAGTGTTCATCATTAATAGGTCTGCAAACATCTGAGAAACATCTCTGGCTGCAGGGTTTTTTTTATTCTTTGGATATGAGATACTGGTCTGAATTCTCTTACCGTGAAAGCAGTAGTTAACAGGCTCTTACGCGTACCTGCTTCTGCACTGCCGCACATCGCAGAATGGCCCAACAGCCTGCTGGCGTTGGTGCTGCTGGTAGAGGCTGTGGCCATCGGATTTCACTGTGGATGGTCTGTGCAGTTGCAGTCCTGGGGACCTGCTGAGATTCTCGTGTGTGAGGAAGAAGTGGGAGTCAGGAACTCAGGAATGCAGAGGTGGTGTGTCAGTCCCCAGAGCACCCTGCCCTGAATTGAGTAAATTCTTTTGTCTGTTGTAGATACAATCTGTTTCTGAAGCTACTGTGCTGCTTCATTAGAATGGAGCAGAAGGAAGCAGTGTGGATTTGCTTCCTTCCAGGGCCAGCTTCACTCAGGACCATTGCCATGCCTTTGAGTAAGTGTTTGATCCCAAGATTTTAACCTTTTACAGTCAGCTTGATAAAACTGAGTACAGAAGTGCTGCAACCATTTTCCTGTCATTTCAGAACCTGCTATTAGGTCTCTTCTGCCTTTTTCCCCTGGTGTTCTGCTCCCTCTGTCCTCACCAACCACGCTAGCTAAAGTGGCTCGTGGAGCAACAACGACGATTTGGAGCAGTGACCTTGATCCCTTGAGCAGTAGCAAAGTGGTTGGTGTGCTGGGCTGGAGGCTCCGGTACGCACACAGCCAAGAGAGGTAGTACGAAACCTGCACATCTTTGGCCCTTGAAACTGCTGGTTTCATTACTCTTGGTTTTTTGTAACTTATTTCTTTGTAAGGCTTTTTATATTTCTGTTTTTCAAATTTGGGCATTGTTCCAAAAAACACTCTCTTGGAATAATTAGATTGCTTTGATTCCTTTTAATTAAATCATGTTAAGTAGGCTGTCTGTGTGCATGGCAAAGTCTCAGGTTTAATCTATTTTCTGCATTTGGAAACTGGGATTCAAATCTGATCCAAGTCACAGTGTAGCAGCTGCATGACATCCTCTGATGTCCCATTTATGTAGAGATTCACCTTGAACAGTAGAGTTGCTTTGAAGAATAAAGCAGAAAAGATTATAAATCATTATACGGAAGAATTAGGCTATGTTAGGAAAAAATGTTTATATGGGAAAGCAGCACTCGCTGCCTTGCACGGCTTCTGGGCATCTGCCATAGGAGGCTTTAACACAGGTTAGGTGACCAGTTGTCAGGAAGGATGCGGATGTAATTGATTCTGCATCAGGATAACTGGGATGGGACTAGATTACTTCATGAAATACAACCCAGCCTTGCTTTCTGCGATTATAGGGGACTAAGCAATGAGATGGCAGGGCACAGAACAGGACACCTTTCAGTTCATACCTTGCATGTATCCTGCATATCAACTGACAGTTCTGCAGTGAACTTTAAAAGCCCAAATGCTACAACTATATTGATTCTATTTTATTTATTTTACCTGTAGCAGTAACTCTGAAACTGTGTTTTTCTTGCTTTGTGCGCGCTATTTTCCGTGTGGGATTCTTTGCCGCCCAGTAGCTGTTTTAAAAAAATCTTCAGCAAAATAAAGCTTTTATACTTCATTATAGATTCTGGGTAGGATCATGCACCTGGATTCTTCTGTGAGGAGTTTCGGTATAAAATATTGAATGTTGGAGTAATTTCTTCTGTTGATAAATTGGGAACACATCTTCAGACGATAAATGGCACTAGCAGTGCCAGTGAGTCTCTCGAGAAGAGCAGAGCTGTCTTACCAGACCCATTCCTGTTTGGGGGAATCTTTTACCTGACAGTGTGTCTGACAGTGAGGGTGATTTTGATGTGTAGTCAAAATTCACTGTGTAGTCCTTACACAGTGAATTTCAGGCCATTCCACACTGTTTGCTGGTGTAATTTTACCCCCTAGCCGCTTCTCTCTCAAGTTGTTTCTTGCTGGTGCCCTGTGACCCCACTCCAAACAGTCTTGTAGAGCTTAATCTGTGAAATGCTGTCTAAGGGGATTAAAACCTGCTTAACCAAGTTGTGTCTGAGAATTTCTTAACTTTTAAGTGTGAACCTCTGACCTTGTGCAGATGATGCCTTTTCTCCACTCAGATGAGCACACTTTTACCCTCTTCGCCTTCCTTTATAGCTGTACACACTAGCAGCATCCAAGATAGTTAATGTCTCTTTGTAGCAGCTGGGGAAATCATCGGAATAGCCGTGTTCTTCAACCCGGACTCACCAAAAGCATCACCCTCAGCAGTATGAAGTTACTAGGGAAAGCAATTTGGGGATCACGTGCCAAATATGAGTTGTAAAAAATGAAGTATGAATTTATTTTTATGGAAGCTGTGCCCGTTGGGTTTAGTAAGGTATCTTAGGGATAAAAGATGAGCGACTTTAGGCTTTGTTATGCTGAAAGAAAAGAGGGCGATATTATAACTTGTGAATAGCAAAGGTTATGAATGCCAACAGATACATTTTTCATATAGTTCATATCTGCTGTGCTAGGTATTGCTATTTTGGCATTGATTGACACACACGCTGTGGTCCAAGTGTTGTGGAGTCTTTCTGGAACCAAGACTGAGGTCTTAGGCTGCAGGAAAATGAAAGACCAAGACTTGAATTTTATAACTTTGATGGGAAAATAGGTGTATCTTTGTATTTTTTTGAGGGGAAAAAAATTCATCTCCCTGATGAAAATGCCACGGTACTCCAGCATGCATCTGTCGCCCTGCCGGGCTGATGGCTGCCAACAATGATGGAAACCTGGCCTGGCTGCCAAAGCTCTTTTTCTCCCCATTGCCCATTAATGGTTATGCAACATCATCAACTTAAATCACTTCTCCAGTTGTCACCTTTAGCACTCTGCGTTTCTTCCTTTTTATAGGACCTAATCCTGAGGTGAGTTTCCTAAACTCAGCATCTGGCAGGGTTGAGCACAGCAGAGTTCGGAAGGTGGATAATGAGCCGGGTTCTGGTTTCTCAAATGACAGCAAAAGCACTTTGTCACGAAATCGCTGAGCTTCTGCAGCCCCTGCCCTTTTGAGCATAGCTTGGTGATATCCTGTGAAAGGGGCCTGTAGCTTTGACTTTTCCTCATTGTTTGTTTTATGTTTTGACCCCATGCAAAGTAAAAGGAAAACCTGTAATAGGTGAACTTCCCAAAGCAGAGCCATTAATTTAAGCAGAAAATTCACAGAACTGTGGGAATCACTTTATGCAGCCGCTACAGACTGATGTTTCCCAGTGGGATAAAGTTGATGAACACAGTGAATTGGTTCTTCCCCTCCAGACAGACTCATCTTGGAGAGGTTACTGCTATCACCTGCTAATCAGTAAACATGTGGGTGTTTTATTTATCCTTCAAAAGAACTAAATCCCTCATGAAACAAATGGGACAGTGCTTGTGCTTTATTGCTGCTGCTTTTTGTGTTTGAGCCCTGGTGTCGCCGGTGCAGCCCTTTTAGCGAGGCTGGGTTAGGAGCTGACTGGCTATTCCCTTGTAACTCTGCTTTATTTGCCCACTGCCGGTTTTCCTCTGGTGTTTTCCCAGACCTGCTGATTATACTGGTAGCGTCAGTCCTGGCTGCTGGCTCATTTGGACCTCGCTCACTTGTCCTGATGACAATGACACGGAGCTGGTGTAGATCCTAACGACAGTTTTCAAACCAGATAGAACCAGAATGTTGCTCTCATCTTGAATAAGGGAATGATACAGTTTTGGTAGGTCGCATCTTTAGAGAATCACTGTTTTCTCTCTCAAAGATGATTGCTTTGATTTTATCATGATAGGAAATTTGGAAATAATTTGGAAAGTAATTCTGAGTGTGTCAATAGGCGATCAGCATAGCTGCTTTAGAGCAAAACCATCTCACTTTAAATTCCAGCATTAAGCATGGTTAGTGTTAATGTCCACAGCAAAAACATCTAGCTAATGCACTTGGTATGTAGCCCCAAACTGTTCTCTCTTCCTGTTTTGGGTGCCAGAACTCCTTTCTATTGAAACTCCTCCTATTTCCTGCAACTTTGTCAGTACAATTTTTTGTCAATCCAGAAGTTTGTGGCATACTGAAAATTGAAATGCCATAACAATTAACATAATAGCTGTATTTTTAAATAAGTGTACAGGAAAAAGGTTGGATAAACCAGTGAGTGTTTCATAAAAATGTGGCAGTATTACATAAACAAGAAAAACTTTTAATTTTGCCTGCCTGAGTAGAATAATGAGGATAGTCTGGATCAGGCTGCCACAAAGTTATTGCTTTTGACAGGAGCTCTTCAGTGAGACAGAGGTGATCAGAAAATCAAATTCACACCAGAAAGCCAGCTGACATCACCGTCAGCAATTTCATGCTTGTCCATCACGGCGCTTCGGTCGGGCTTTTTGACAGCTCTAATGCTACGATTGCAACATCAGCTGGGAGCAACAGATACAGCTGGGCATCATCTGCAGAGGAATCGAAGTCTTGATTGTCTTGTCTGATAATTGCGTCAGGAAGCAAAGACTCCTTGCCAAACACCAGAAAATATCTGCCATCAACACATAATAGAAGGCAGGGAAGGCCAGCATGGTCTTCAGACACAGTAACAATCTGGGACTGGTCAATAGCTCATAAAAACGAAGGGAAAGCAAAACGTAAAGCCTTGTTGTGTGTCTGTGTGATTTCAACAGAAGTTGCTGAGATTAAGCCTAACAGACCCTTTGAGGTTTTACGTTAGGATCTCTGTTACCTTTTGCACTAACTGCTGCTTGAAAGCATCTGTGTGGAAGTGTGAGGGGAGGAATGCAGCACAACATCACCAGGGTAGACAAATGAATAATGATGGAAGGAAATATAGGAAGGTGACAAAAGGAAACTATTCATCAAAAGGGTAGTGATGCTAAAATGCAGAATTTTAATGTGAGAACAAAAACTATGTTTAAAAAATGCTTCTTCGTACTGTGAAAGGAAAGGTAAAATGGTTGAATCGGTGAATCCTGGACCACAGCTCACCTGGGTGTCAGCCGTGTTAAACGTGATGGGACGCTGTAGAGCTGGTCATCGGCAATGTGCTCTCTGGTACTGGGTAGGAGTGGCAGCCCCTGGGCTAGCAAGGTTTTTATGCTGTTTCTGTATGTTCTTCTCAAAGACCCTCAGTTTCTGTAGTTCTGTTCTGGGGGGAGACCTTATTTGTTTTTAACAGTTATGAAAAATAGCACCCTGTCCCACAGAGCATCACATAAAACAGTAAGCTCCTCCTCTCGCCCAAAACTAACACCCCACACCCCTATCAGATGAACATGCCCTGAACGTTTCTTGTAATTACTGTACTTATTGTCCTGGTATTTTTTGCATACCAATGAAAAAAGTCTTGAAGATTTTTTTTTGGGGGGGGGAGAGGGGAAGGAAAAAAAAGACACCACCTGGTCTAGCTTGTTCCTCAGATACCTGTTTCTTGTCGTATGTGCGTGAATGATGTGTAATAAACTCACGCCTGAAAGTCCTGAGCCGACGGGTAGGACTAAGACTGTCTGCTTATTTAAAGGCTCCCTCCTCTCCTTTTCATTCTTCTCAGCCTTGTGTTTCTCAATGCACAAATGATGTGTTTACAGTTTGGATCTTTAGATCTACAGGCTTTAGTTTTAGAGTACGAATTCACCTCCATGAATGGTGAGCTGTATTTAATATTTATGCTAAAAGGACGTGAGGAGTGTTCAAATGAGTGTGTTCTCCTTTGAAAAAAGGAGCTGAAAAATTACCACCCGCTCTGGTTATAGTGTCTTGTAAAGCTGCCAGCAGGCCGAACGTGATTTAAGGTGCGCATTTTTGCAAATCAGTGCCTTCATAACAACACTGAAAGGAGAGAGAAGGAGGTATGGGGGATCCATGCGAAGATTAATATAGCCTCTTATCTTTACTTAGTGCGGAAGTTCCCAAAAAGGATGAGTGTGCCAGATCACTGGTTCTTTCTTAATATTTTCTCTCCTTTTGCTTGCTTTTCTTTGTTGTGGTAATCATGCAAATGACGCCATTCATTGTATCCATCTTGCCTGCTGGCTTGAGATGCTGAATATTAATTGAGCAGCACGATACCTGTTTTTCAAGCTTCATAGATAAGCAAAACATTTTTATATTAAAGTGCTTCATCCTCTTTTACTGTCATATTTTAAGACTTTCTTATCTTTGTCCGTCATAGAAGCAAACCTAAAAAGCCCAAACTTCTGAGCCCTTGATTTGGTTTATAAACAGGCTTTCAATAGCATGTTTTTGTAGAGGTATGTATACAGTTGTCCTGCTCTTAAACTTGGTTCTTTATTTCAATACATCGGCTTTAATTTTTTTAAGCCACTGTGATTCTGGATTCTCAGTCTCTCTCTGCAGGTCTGGAGGAGAGAGGAAGAAACAGGCTTTGATCTTTCAAAGGACAGTTGAAAGACTTTTTGTTATTATTTGGCCTTGCTTCAAAAAAATGCACTTTGGAGTATGACAAACTAGCTACTACATGGGCATCTTGAACTTAGCCGAGTAAAAACGTTTTTGAAGTATTGGGGGTTTTTAATAGGGTTTTTTTCTCAAACATAGAAATGTGCTCTGATTTACGTGCTTGTAGAGCTGTATAGCTAGGAACGATAATGTAGTGTCCACAGCCAAAGTTGTGATGATATTGAATATAAAATTTCTCCAAAAGCCAGGGTCGGTTGGCAAGGGCTCTCGATCAGTTTTCCCTCTTCTTACCCAGCTGTGTGAATATCAAATTCCTGGGACCTTTGTGCATTTTTATCTTGAGAGTGTTGTTGTCTTAAAGCACAAGCTGTTTGAGGTGAGGTTATGAAATATTGTTATGTTCATAACCCTTCTTTAGGGAGGGGGGTGCAATACAGCCTGGTGTAACCTGGTGCCTGATCTTAACAGCTGGTAGTTAATAAGTTAATTTAAAAGTATGTTAGTGTTATGCTAGATTGCTTTGACTTTTTTTCCTGTTTTTATCCATCACTGAAAGTTGAATAGAATCGTCATATACTTGCTGATTGCACATTTATTCATTTTTCTGCAATTCGGTAGTCTCTTATAGTATCTGCAGGTAACTCTTCTACTTTAACAGCTGCTGTGCATTTAGTCAGCAGTCTTCTGTATGCCTCTTACACGCGAAGAGCAGACGAGAACTATTAAGCCTTAGTTGTGTTTATGGCCTGGTGGAACCAGTACTGGAAATGAGCTGCTGGGATGGAGGGATCTGCAAGTTCAAAGTAAACTCGTTACTGAAAATGAGTGTGCCCACAGTGTTCGTAGTATAGCTGCAAGAAGTTGGCCAGGTTTCTTTTTGAAGACAAACAGTTTTTGCCATAAAATTTTTCGCTGTGTCTGCTGTGGGTCCATCTAGAAAAGGCAAGACTCCATCTAGGTTTAACATATTTGCAGAGGTGTTGGCCAGGCTTCTTTTACATCTGTCTTATTAATAAAAGGGGAACTAACTAGTCAGGGCTTAGGAAGAAGATGAGGCTGCTGCTATTCTTATTCCATGAAGGATAGCTATCTATCTGAGCTTCTCCTCCACCCTTCACTCTGGTAGTTTTGTTCCTTTTAAGACTCAAAGCAAGAGCTGTGTCCCTTTTCCAGATGGGAGGGAAGGAACATTTCAGAATGAGATTTGAGGTTTACAGAATATCTGATTTCTACAATTTTCTGTCTTTAAGAGGGAATTTTGTTCAGTTGGAGATGTACAGGGTATGATTTTGAGGATTAGAGAATTGTGCAGGGTTATTTTTGAGGCTGGCTAATGTTGAAAACATATTTGACCTTCCTAAGGCATTTTGATAGTAATCCCTGGGTGAAACGGATTGGAGTTCAGAGATGTGATAAACTCAGTTGAACCTGTGTGGTTACTGTATGTGCAATCCCACACACCAATAGGAGACATATTTTGTTTATTCAGCTCTGCAGTAAATGTTTTATGTTTTCTTTTTCCAATATAATCAGTTTATATACATGCTTCTATCTTTTAACTAGGTGCCTGCATCTTAAATAGATTTGTTTTTACACTTAAAATGATTATCTTACATTTTATGTTACTAGGCCAGGTACAAGCAGAGTCTTGATCCTACGGTGGATGAAGTTAAGAAACTGTGTACATCTCTGCGTCGAAATGCCAAGGAAGAGCGGGTACTTTTCCACTACAATGGACATGGCGTCCCCAGGCCAACAGTAAATGGGGAGATCTGGGTCTTCAATAAGGTGCGTCTTTGCGAAGCAGTGCTGAACAGATGAATCTTTTTCACTGCTATGTAAATTATTGAAGTGTTCTGTTAGAGAACAACTGAATTTTCAGGGTTTAAAATGTGTTCACAGATATTTGTTTGGTTCCCTGCTGACAGCTGTTTGCTTTCTTTGTGTTCTTGAAGTTCTGTGAGACCAAATAGGTTGTCCCTCACCTCTCAGCAGGGCAGGAGGGTCTTCTCTCAGATGTACTAAAGCTCACTGCAAAACACTAAAAAGCCAGCTACTTCCACTTGCTTTGTCTGCTTTTCAGAGGTAGCACCCCAGCTCTGTCATGTCTGGAGCAAACAGTAAGGCTCCCCGATGGACTTGGCTTTGCTGCCTTATGTCACTGACTGATTATTAAGTTATCACCATAAAGTTTATGGTTAAAATATCTACTAATTCTGAACAGCCATTGTTCAAACTACCTAGAGATACTGCATGAGGACAATAAACCGTATAGCTAGTTCTGCTTCCAGAGCACAGAGTCCTGAAGAGCCTCCAAGTAAAATATAATAGGTATATTTTATTTTTTTTAAAGACTTTTGTTACTCCTGCTTAGCCATGGCTTGTACAGCTACATAGATCACCTGCAACACCCTTCGAGTGATTCCAAGTGTGACCTAAATGTACTTTGCTTTCCCTTTAGTTAAGCTATTTAGTGTCTAAGGGTAACTGATTTAGAATGGAGTCTTAGGAAATTGAGAGATAAAGCTTGTAGCTGAAAAGTGCATTCAGCTGCCATAGGACTTGCATTCGTTATTATAGATGTGCTCCTGTTTTACTTTGAGGGCTTCTTTTATCATACTTCACATGCATTATTTTTATAATAGAGCATTCACTGGTAATTTGAAAGAACAGGGCAGAAGGGAAGGGGAGAAAGTGCAAGAGGGCATCACTTTATTCTGGTGCATCTATATTGGAGACTTGATTAGTATTCAGACCGATAAACAATTGGTCTGAATACTAATCCATTTTGAAGTTGAATTTGGTATTTAAGAACAAATAGGAGTGACCTTCTGCTTACTTAACAGCCAATGGGTAATAAATAACCCAGAAAGAATGCTGGGCAGAACGCATACACATGGAAGAAGAGGAAATTACTGCTCAATGAAGTTGTGTGTTATGCCAAATGCTTTATTAAGAGCTTATGGGGTATTTGCCAGTTTGCCTGCAGTGTCAGCTGGGGTAACGTGGTGTGGACGCCACTGGTGATTAGGAGCTGAGGTCTCTCTGGTTTATCTTACGGACTGTGAAAAAAAATTTGATTGTCATAGAGGTTGATGGGGAATGTTGAAGCTTAGTAATTTTTGCAGCATGTTACCAAATATTGGCTTTTTTTTGAAAGAAAGAGTCAGGAGTAGAACTTTTCCTTTAAGCAGAGGATTAAATTTAAGGAAATACTGGGGAGGGGGATCAGCAGTGTTTAGAAATCAATCCTAAGGAATTCAGTCTCAGATCTAAGCAGAGGGCCTAATGAGGCTCAGTATTATAGCCCTCTTGAATTGAAATAGTAGAGGTACTGAAATTTGACTGTGCTGACATTTTAAAATTAGGTTTAAAATGCTCATGCATGCACTTGAAGTCTCAGTTGTAAGAGCGTGAAGGCAGAGCTGAAAGGGACCTTGAGATCACCCAAGCGAGGGGCCAAAAGGAGTGAGATAGGCCTTGCTGGTGGATGTGGTGTGTTACAGGCTGACCTGTGTTTGTCGAAGGAAATAAAATGTGTTGGATTTATACTGACTTCCCTTGGGGCCAGGTTGAGCATCTTTCTCCTGTTCCCAGAACCTGAAGTACTGGGCCGTGTGGTTCTGGGGGGTCATCAGACTGTCAGCAAGCTTTTGGTGCAGGTGCTGCAGGAGAGTAGAGGGTGGCAAATAGGAGGTGCAACATCTGTTTTAATTCAAGGATAGGAGACAACAATGAATTTCTAGACTCTGTCCAGACATTTCACTTATGCTTTTGTTCTCGGTCTGTAGATGCTCGTTTTTCCTTTCCCTTTTTTTCTCCCGTAAAATTGGTGTGCAGCCATTACGGGGCTGCTGACGTAGGTGATGACAGAGAGGACTTCTCCCACTGTGTCTGAGCAGCCGGCGCTGCCGTCCGTGCGCTCCTGCAGCCCAGCCTGGACGCAGCACAAGCTGGCAGAGCTGTGCGGGTTAGCTACCTCGTGCCCTAGGCCTGCCAGAGCTTTCTGGGATGCGCAGACCAGCAGACCCAACGCCTCTTCTTTTCTGCCCGTTTACTGTGAGGAGAGAAGAAGTGAAAGCAGCTTTGCAGTGCTGTTGGTACCTACCACCAGAGAGCCTGGAAATGTAGAGGACCTTAGTACCTGTTCAATTTTTTCTTTTTCACCTTTTTTGAGCGTCACATTTATATCTCCCAACATGTGCCAGCAGGCTCTCAGGGACAGCAATTAGATGTAGTGGTGTAGGAGCACTTTGTAATGATGCAGGAGAAGGTTCACGTAGTATTACATCTTCATTAATATCTTCCTCTTAATTTCTCAGGAGTTGGCATTTTAAAATTAATTTAGACCTCTGCCCTTGCACAGTTGGTGCTTTGTCCAAACTGATGTTTTAAAATGGTAATAAAAGGAGACTGCTTCTCTTACATGTTTTATTACCTGCTCTTCTGAAAAACTGTCTGCTTAAGTAACTGATTGAATTAGTTGACAAAGGGCCTGGCAGATGGACCGACATGTTCTTGAAGGTGTCCCAGGAACACCTGGATGGGTAGCCCTGCTCCGGCTCTGCCATTTCTCCGACGGTGGGGTTGCGGCACTGCCAGAGCATTGGCAGATTGTCCCCCTGCCCTGTCGGAGGGAGACCCCTGAATTTGCAGCTGATCTCTGTGCACTGTGAGAAGCCTTCCTCGCACGGCAGGATTGTCTTCAGGAGAGATTAAGCATGGTATATGATGATATGTAGATTAAAAAAGATAAAACCTTCAGGAAGTATCATGGTTCACTTGATACATGGTTCACTTGGAACCAAGCTGGTTCACTTCAGCTGTACATCTCGGGCACTTTGTTCAGTTAAACAGCGCTCAAATGCTACCGGAAAGGCGTGTGAAAGAGGAAGCAGTATGGTACAATTTGGATAAGGTGCTTGAAAAGCTAGTAGCTAAACTAACCTGGTCTTTAAAAACCAAACCTGCCTTCTCTCCTACAGACAGTTTTTCCTTAAGTTTTATAAATTTTGACACATTGTGCTTGCTGTAGTGTAAATACCTCTGTGTTTACCTTCACCTTTCAGGCTTCACTTATGAAGCAAGCCTTTCCTTTTGATATTTAGACTAGCCTGACAGATGAAGAGGACAGTACTAAATAAATTATCTGATACTCATCTGCATTTATTTTATTAGAATTTAAACCTGACCTTCTATATATGCTTTGTAGAAAAGAAGACAGTAGTGAGGAGTGCCTCTGACTGCATTGCCTTGCAGCACAGGGTGTGAGTGCGGGGAGGTGCCCGCTCCTCTTCCCCGCGCCCTTCCTCCTCCCCTCGAAACACACGCTCCAGAAATTGCTTCAGCTCGGTAACTTTGTGGAGTCAGAGACAGCATTAAGGGAAGCAGAAAGTATTTTCCATTGTTATTTTTTTCCCCTGCCTTTTAATCACAGCTGCTCAGCAAATGCAGGGCTACTCCAAGGCAGCACATGAAGGTGTTTATAGTGCTTTAGTTTGTTAATTTTTGCTTTGCAGCTCGACAAACAAAATGTTCCTGAACTCTTTCCGTTAGGGAGACAGTAAGATGGATAGGAAGAACTGGGGATGGATTCCTCTAGGTTCATTGCCACAGGGTTCATTTCCTGAGATTCTGAGGGATTCCACGAAGTTCAGAAATCCCAGGAGAGAAGCTGAAGAGGAAGCCTTTTAGCTTTAGAGAAATCTCTTTAGAGAATACTCTTCAAGCATTGTTTCATCTTTGATAGGAAATGGAAAGAGAAATTGTACCATGCTTTGGAAGGAATGGTTATTTTGAAAATGTCCTTTTCCTGGGTCTGCTGTGTCTTCCTGTTGTACAAAAGGACATGAAATGTGTGCGTTGTCAGAAGCACATTCTGCTGCTAATGTGAGAATACAAAACCCAAAATGTGCACCATCATTGTGTTCCTATTAAGTCCTTTGAAAACTATTTACATCTCACTCATCCTGTCCACAGCTCTGCTGGAACATCCTCTGTTTGACTCGATATGGGCCCGAAGCTGCAGTCCTCCTTCATGCTGTAGAAGATTGCCGTGGCTCGTTGTTTTAACTGCCTGCTCTTGTTGACACACGTTACAAGCCAGTACTTAATTGTGGAATTGCACATTATTTTACTGTAGGCTTCCTGCTCTGGCTTGCTGTACAGTATTGGCGTACAAAGGAAGGGTTGAGACAGTCCTTGTAAACAGTGAATTGGGCATTATCTGGCGTTTTGGCAGATTCTGAGGATGCAATAACATGCTTCTCGTATATTTATTGTGAGTGCTCTTGTATTAATAAGGAGCAATGTTCTCTTTCTAGTTTTGCTTGCAACTATTTTCTGAGAAAATCCTGACGTGGTTTCAAAAAGATAGGAAACAAAACCCCCCAACTTCAGACATGTTTATTCTGAAGTTCTGAGGAACTTCTCTGCAAAATCTGAAGAATGTTGTTTCTAAAATATTTTTGAGTTGTTTATTAAGCAATTGGTTATGAAATTTGTTCAAAATCAGTTTCTGGTTTAGTTGTTTGTTGTGTCATTCCTTTAAACAGTCATGGAGGGATGTTGGGAGTTGTGTTAACAGAGCAGAAACTTTCTTGCTAAAAACCAAAGTCAATACTGAGAACCAAACATACAGACAGGTTCTTTCATACTCACAGCCCCAGCATGGCAGAGGCAAGATGATCAGGCATCAAAAGATCACCCTGAGCAACCATGCTAGAAAACTATTATTTAACACTCCTTTTTTCTTCAAACTCTCTCATTTACATATCATTAGCAAATCTGATAGGTTATATGTGACCCCCACAGTAAAATCAGCACATAAAATTCTTCTGGTTTGAAATACCACAATATTAATCAGAGCTATAATCCAATCTTAACTGTAGCAATATGCATTATAAACATAAAGTTGAAACAATGCATGCCCATAAAATCTCATCGATTGTATGTGTCAGAGCAGGTTTTTTTATATGTAACTTACTATGATTGGAATGTGCTTAAGCTGCGTGGTGTCCTTAGAAAAAGTCTATGCTGAGGGGGAGTTGTTCATGTATCATTCTATCCTGCACCAGTTTGCAAAGCTCCTAACTCCCTAAAACTTTGGCTTTTATAAACAATTTTTCCTATTAATTTTAATGAAACCACCAAAACTGTTATATATGGGCAAAACTGGATTTTGGAATGACTTGCTATTTCCTACCTTATCTAACATATGGTTTATGATCACTTCTGTCTCTATATACGCTGATACGTGTCCTTGAAAATTTGATTTTTGTAAAAGTTTACTGTTTTTATTACAGCTATTTTAAGTCTCTTGAATTTAAATGGGAGTTATGATCCCATCCATCATTCTGCTGATGTTGGTAGGAACATCGCAGCTTTCCTGGGAGATGCTGGGCAGTCCCAGGCTGTAGCAGCAGGAGCAGGTTGCCCTCTGGCTGCAGATGGGGAGGGTGGTGCGGTCGGGCACCGTCCGGTTGGTGGGGACCCTCGTCAGGCTCAGATGGCAGAAATCTGCTTGGGTTTGTATTTTCAGTTCTGCCACTTAGTTTAGGGTTTATTAGCTTCATAGCTAATTTTAAATGTCTGGTTTTTGATCCTCCTTGCATTTTGAGAAGCTCTTGCCTCCCATTATTTGGGGGGGTTAAGGTGGAAGAGAAGGAACAAAAGACTTCATATTTACAGAAACTAAATTGTTGGTACTTCACTTTGTTGAAGGCAGGCTTTGTTGGTTTTAATTTTATTGGATAATTCTGAAAGTTGCACAGAAGTTAAAGGCTGTAATAAAATTATGAAGCATCTCATTAAACTAGGATGGGGTAGCTGCTGATGGGCTACATAGTGTAATTATCAGTCTTGATTTATTGATGGAGTTTTCAGTTTAAGACGTTTGATGTTAAATTAAAGACAGCTGGTTTACATCCTTTATCAGTGTTGCAGAAATTTGAGATAAAATTGGCCTGTTAAATGCTGGTTGGGGTTGTTGGCACGTATCAGAGCACTCTGAGTTTTAGAATTTTAGTTATTAATTTTAGAATTAGAGTTTAGAATTTAGAATTTTATTTAAATTTATTTCAATTTAAATTTAAATAAATTTAAATTATTTAAATTTAAATAAATTTTATTTAAATTTATTTCAATTTAGAATTTTAGAATTAGAGTTTAGCGTTTCAGACAATACCACAATAAAACCTACTTGTCGTTTGTGTTGGAGCTGGGTTTGTAGTCCTCATTGTTAGCAGATGTTCATTGGTATTTGTATTGATTAATATGCCCAACGTTCAGTCTAGGTTTTATTTTGTGATTTCAGAATTGGAATTTTTTGGTGTTTATTTTATTATCTCACCAATGAAAGTTCTGTTGCTTCTCTGCCTCTTTGTAACTGAGTGTTTTTTTTCTTCCTATAGAACTATACTCAGTATATTCCTCTATCCATATATGATCTGCAAACTTGGATGGGCAGTCCTTCCATTTTCGTCTACGATTGCTCTAATGCTGGCCTTATTGTCAAGTCATTCAAACAATTTGCACTACAGAGGGAGCAAGAGTTGGAGGTGAGATCACAGTCTATTGCAAAAGTTTCATTTGTGTTTGTGCCGCAGGGTTAAGTTTAAGCTTGCTGTGCTATATACAGCTGAAAAATGTGTTTAAAACTATGTTGGAAGGCAAATAAATTTGCAAATAATTTCGCCACTCCAATCTTTCTGGTTCAGTTTGCTATCCTATTAAACTTGGAATAATTTTCAATACAAGCACTAATTAAATGGTAATGTTAATGGAATCAGTTTGTGCCCTAATGGTCTTTTCTGCTGAGATAAATGCTGAGGTGAACTAGACATATTTGTTTTAATTGCAGAAGTCTAGTATCCGGGTACGCACTTGGATGTAGTTGGAGTTTCGTGCTGTTGAACTGAATGTGAAAATGCGAAACAAACTAAAATAAACCTGATGCACAGAGGGATTGTCACTGGTGGTTTCAGTTTCACAGGCTGCTTAAGTTGAATGTGTTTCTAATGAAAAGCTGTCTGTCTTTGCAAATGTAATTACTAATAAATTTATTGAAGTAAATCTGAAATGCAAAGTGGAAGGTTTTTGAAAGTTAACTTCTTACGCTCTCACAATTCTAAGACATTGTATTTTTTTTAAAAAACCCAACAACTTAAAGGGAGGCATATTAATTAATCAGGCACAGACTGTCACAAATACAACCTTCAAGTAGATATTAACAGTATCCCTGGCTCTAATTCTTTTCATTCTAAATTCCGTTTTTTTCGAGGTGCTTTTGTGGTGACTCTTTTGGCAGGTGGAAATTCCATTCTACTGACAGAAACCAGGCTAAAAGCTTGAGATATGTAGAGCGTTTCATTATTCCTTCTCTTCAACCAGTGATGATGCCATGCTTTGTAAAAATAAGAAACTTCCCAAAGTCTATGGCTTGGGAAGAACATGAAACTGCAAGACACAGATCAGTAGTATTGGTAATAGATGCCTTTTGAAGGTTACCATCTTTTTAAGTCAAGGAAAATGTCTGGTGGTCATGTTCTGTTCTCCTTTTTCAAGTTTTTCTATAGGCCAGCGACTTTCATTGTGATGTTTTTCGGAGCCTTTCTCTTTTGTTTGCACAATGCACCCTTCTGGATTTTTGTTGTGTTTTCTCATTTTGTTCCTAAGCAGGTTAAAAATGAGCCTAACTTTACCTTCCCTTTCCCTGCTTTCTTAATGAATTTCCTTTTTTCCCTGGCTCTTGCAGAGCTCTAGAATGACTTTGAAGCTTTTGGAAGGAAGGCGGCCGCAGGTGTCTCTGTTGGCTTCTGCTGTGTGACAGATAAATTGCTCAGGTGAAGCTTGTGCAGGAAAAGCTTCTCTCTGCAAGTCAGACAAACCAGACTGTGCAGACAAGGACGGTTGGTTGCAGTGAGAAAGATGAGCACAAGTAACGATGTCACGTCTTTATTCCAACAAAAATATGAAATTCCATTTGCTCTGGTTTTTTTATTTTGCAAAATATGTGAGGAATAGGAATACTGCTTTAGTATTTCTTCTCTTTGCAACACAGGTTAAAACTACCAGTTAATTTGATTATGAAAATACTGCCAGGGTTGTATGTCAGCTTTCCATTCTGTATCTTTAGATTTCATTTGCTACCGAAGTCTTACTGAGATAACTGCTTATTATTAATAGAAAGCAGAAGACTTGGTAACAGAGTAGAAAAGTGCTTACAGTGTCATACAAAGCATGGCTGAGAATTAATTTGGAAAAATATAAACTAATTAATTGTTCATATTCATGAAAAGTGAAGTAAGGCTGGAACTGGTACTCAGAGGGGCCGCTAGAGCGATCAAGATAATTGTTAGCCCATCTTACTGAAAGGAGATTAGAGGAGCTTGCCATTCTCTTAATCTGACAGAGCGAAGGCTGAGGGAAGCCATGGCCCTTTATTTTATTCTTTTGGGGATCTCTTTTTTTTTTTTGATAGCACAGAGCCCTGGCCAGGTGCCATCAGGTTATACGTAGTTACACCAGAATTGTAAAAATTTAATTACAATATACTTATAGGTACGTTTGCAATCCCATTCTATTTGGTTTTCATTGTTCGTGGAATATAGAGGCTGGTACTCTTTCTTAATGTAAAATCCACATCTTATTCACTCTCCAAAGAGGGGAAGCACAAAAAGAAATGATAACTGGGGAGTGATAGAAAAGCAGTTAACGCTTCTCTAAGATACCTGAGAAAAGATAATGTTGTAGCACTGCAGCGTACATTGTCGTCTTCAAGGAGCTGCCTCCAAAATAGCACTTGAATAGTAAATACTTTTTTTTTTTGCCTTTTGTTAGTAAATAAAGTATGGCTAATGTGCGTGAGTGAAAAGCTGTGCAGATAGAAAGCAGTATATCGGTTTCGGTAAGAAGAACACTTTGTATACCAGAGGCAGGAACCTGCTGTATCTTATCCTGGTGGACAGCTCGCAATTGAAAATAGTTTTTATCTTTGGCAAGACTGCTTCTCTGAGGGAGGTGAGGGCGAAGGCAGAAGATCTGGCTCTGAAGACACCAGAGACCATTCAGCTGTAACTGGGTTTTGGTGGGATGGAGAATGGGCAGATGTGGAGATAATTTTGTCATTTGATTATAGCTCTGTATTGTATTTATAGGGCAGCAGTTACGCTAATAAAGTCTACCAATCCCCATCGTTCCTAACCTGTCACAGAGCTTCCAAACTTGAAGTTGGGTGCTATTGACACAGGGGCTGGCGGATTCCCTGGGCTGTGCTAAACTGGACTGTTTCACACAAATACCTGTGAATTGTTTTAATTTCCAACTGGATGGGCAGTTAAGCTAAGGATTTGGTTTAATATCTAGTTAAACAAAAGTACATATTTTGCAGATAAGAAACATCCATTTAGCAGCATGACGTGGCTATGATGTGGCACAGTATTAAGTGTGATAAATTAGTTTAAAAGTTCATTTTTCCAGTTGATCCTGCCTTTATTTGTTTTGGTCTTGTCCTGATATTTATATTAGAAAGCTATTGTTTTCCTTTCCCAAAAGACATTTTTCAGACCTGGAAGCTGACCCCAGCTTTTAGAAACTGGAACGCCTGCCATTGCTTTCCTGATTAATGTCCTGTTTGGCATCACTAAGCACGATAGCAGTAAGTGTGAATATTGGTGGCGGAAGAGGGTGCAGAGGGCAGCTGGCAGGCGCTTGACCTCGTGCCGCTATCAGAAAACGGTGGGTGAAACGACGTCTGCAGAGCAGGCAGAAACCTGCCTGGAGAACACCCTGCGGTGCCTGCCTGGGAGCTCTGAGCTCTGCTTGTAGGGTGTAGTGGAAGTGATGGCACTGGGTGCTCTTAATCATCTAATTAGCTAGCTCTGATGGTTCTGGGAGCGTATATAAATACGCCCTAATTCTGGAGAATTAAGCAGGCACTTTAGGTGTGCTGTGCTAACAAGGATAAAACAGTAGGCTGGTTATTTCTCATTAATTTTCTGTGTAATTGTGACATTGTGTTTCCTCTGACTCATACTTGTTTCATACAGCAAAGGTCTGCCGTCTTAAGGCCACGTTTGAGATGTACAGAAGTGAAGGCTGAAATGTGTCTCCTAGATGTGTGCTTTGCTGCACAAGATACAACTTTTTGATTTTCAACTTTATTGTTTGAATTTTTCAACAGCCTACCTTACAGCTGCATGCTAACTTGTTTTGTTCTTTGTGTAGGAATCTGGTGTTGCGGTGGAAGTGCCTGTTCGTTTTCCCCTTCAGCAGGGTATCTGACTAACTAGTCCTAATTGGAGCTGAGGAACTCACAGTTTTTATTTTTCCACCTTCAACATTAATTTTCAAAAAATTAGCTTAACGACAGCACAGCAGAATCTTATCTGGCATTAGCATCATGTCTGGGGGGAGAATTTTTCTAATCCACCATCTGCTGGGAGGGAGGAAGGAACATCTCCTTTTCTGTGGGTGCATTAATATCTTCCACAGGGGAAGAGGGGAAGAGACCAGACCATGTCTGGTCAACACTTGAAATAACAACTCCTAGTTTCTGTCTTGGGGCAGAGTTCCTCCCAAGTTTACCTTGAACATGTCTGTTAATTCACAGAGAGTTGGTTTTCTATCAAGTGCTTGTTTCTCAGTCTAATTATATAGGTACATAAATGTTTTCAGTAACTGTGGTTTAAAATACTTATATTGTTTCCCCCTCTGTTAATTACAGGTGGTAATACCTGCAAATCCGTTAGCTCTTCCTCCGGATAGACAGAGCACTTGCAAGTAGCAAACCTGAGTTCTCCTTAGCTTGGGCAGCTATAATTTGTTTTCAGAACAAATTAATTACCACCATCTTATGAGAGCATATTTCAGTATAATTGATAAATTAATATTACCAGTATTATTTTGTCTGAAAGGCTGTGGATTGTCAACTGCCCTGAAATAACAATAAGTAACACAATAAGTACTCTGTTGATAGTAAGGAATTTTTACTTACAAAGCTTACACAGGAAAATATGCATCACTTTGCCTTGAGGCTGTGTTTCTGCTGAAAGAAGTTGTGAGTTAGTTATGGCCTGCTGCAAGGTTTACATCTCATTGCTTACAGAAACTGTTGACATACAAAAAACCCCAAAGATTGTAGATAAATGCATATTGATAATTTTGATAACCTTTCATATATGGTCATTTTACATAGTTTATTTACTATTCTTATAGTTGCGAATGAGTACATTTTTGCCAATTTATGTTTTTTAATCTTTCTTTAGCCTTCTACTTATTCCGTTTCTTGCCCTAATAAAAAATTACATTCACGAGGGAACCAATCAGTCTAGAAAGTCTGACTTCAGTGGATGTTCTAAGGATGCAAAAATAAATGTTCATAGTGGGCTTTACTCGACCCTCTTTTTTTTTTTCCTCCTTTCTTTTACTTGTAAAAGAATGTTTTGCTACATCATTCTCCCTAGAAGTCTGACAAGATCTGTAATTACTAGCTGGTATTGTATGTTCGCTTTATGGTTACTAATAGTTCATCTCCTCATGGACAGATACTTACACTGCAGGGGTCACAGCCTCTCTAGTTCGTCTCACTGGGTGGAAGCCAAGAGTTGAGCAGGTCTTGGAGGACGAGCTACTGCCCCATCAGAACTGAGGGGCACTACCAGACCGTGACAAACGTCGAGTCGTCAGTGTTTCACACACCTCAGAAATCCATCTAAACGTACTTCCCACCTACGGAGCCCATTTATGAGGATGCCCAGAGGGCAACTATTTCTTTAGGAAATGAATAGCCATAACTAAGCAGTTTGACTGCTTTATATTTATAAATCTGTGAAGAGCTAATGCTTTTCCACACTGTCTCACATGCCTTTCTCCTCAAATAAGAGATCTTTTCAGCATTTTAATTACCTTTTTTTTTTTGTTATTAGTGTACAGCTTAAGTTTTATTGAGAAGTGTAGTAAATATCACTAGAGAACAAGTGATGAGTTGAGCATAGCTTCATTTCCACCCAAGGTATGGCACGAATCTTTGCTGAAAGCAGCACAGCTCAACTGAGAGCAAGGACAGGTCTTAGCTAATTTGGACAACTTGAGAAAGCCAAAGTGTGTCACTGCTGCCTCTGGGATTAGAATGGAAAAAAAAATTAAAGAATAAAAAACTTAATAGGTTGCAGAATTTGTGGAATAGCATCTGAAACGTCTCCACAGCTTATCGGGTTGTTTTGCTAGACAGGAGGTGTGTGAGTGTGCCAGGCTCTGGGTTTGTAACGCAAGTATTCTCTTCCCCATCGACCCTTCTGAGACACCAAATGGATTTCCTCTTCAGACAGACAGAATTTCTCACGTATAAAGGTGCTAAAGAATGAGTTTATTAGTCAACTCTATCACCTTATTCAGTTGGCAAAAAAAAAAGAAACTGGCTGAAGTGTTGGTCTTTGAAGGTGTGTACTTCTGTTATCTTTGATAACCCAGCGTATAGATCACTTTGACAGGTCTTTGCTTTCTAACTCACACATGAAAGGGCCATGAAGACACTGCATGGGTTACATTTCTTTGACATATTCCTTTAAGAACCTTTGAGTACCATAGATCCAAATTTTAGGTGTCTGTAGTGTTTAGTTTGTTTACCTGTTTCAGAAGAGCACTGGGAAGATTATCTGTGTTTTCATTCTGTGAATTATTAGTCTCAAAAATCATACTCTAATTAAAATTAAAAAATTAATTAGGAGAATCACTGTGGCTTTGAAAAATAGGAATACTGGTATATATGGTATTTCTACTTTATAGACTGATGTTTGGGCAGATTGATTGCCATAGTGCAGGTCAGAATTTTAGAAACTCAACTCTTTCACAGCAGACTTGACCCTGATTTGAAAAAAAGCACTAAATAGCCCATGTAAGTGTCTGCTCTGTTTCCATTCTTTCTTGCCTTTTGAAAATTGATCTACAGCATGTGGAGTGAAAGAGCTGAACAGCATTTATGCAAAGCTGGTTCTTGTCTGCAGATGCACAAGTGCCATCGGACCGACGCACTCCATCAGTCCATGGCTAGCATGAAATCTGCACTAATGTGTGTCTCTGAGTATTTTAAACAGGTGATTATGCCCAATTAAATATAAACTAATCGAGTCTTGGAAAATGATGTCTTGTTAGAATAGTTCTAGATCTTGAGATGCAAAGACCTTACTTTGAGTTATTTTTCAGTGTAACATTCACTGCTTAGAGCAGAAATTACCACAGTTTTTTCATCCAGAGGAATACGTGTAAGGACCTCGAACCCTTTTACTAAAGCACCGATTGAAACTTGTATCTGCTGATAGGTTAATATTTGCATTGCAGAAGACAGTGCACATGTCTTTTTCTGTTGGATTTTTGGTTTTTTGTTTGTTTGTTTGGGAGATAGCCTCTCTACTTACATACGGTGATTCTCTCTCTTCCTTTTCCCAGCTTGACCCTTTTGCTCTAGTGAAGTAGAAATTTGTATGGGGAGAAACACAGGGAGTTCAATATTCTTTTGGCTCACCAGCAAGTCATCTGCATGCTCCATGGCAGGAAGTGCTGCCTGGTACAGCCAAATGAATTGCATGTTTCCATTTGAAGCTATTCTGCCATCTGTGGTGAATGGTTATGAGCCACAGGAAGGATGGTTTTTGCTTAAATGTAAAAGAAAGAATAATTAACCCAACTTGCTTCTACAGTGCTTGATTCCAAGCTGGCAGATGTGAACTGAAGACTCTGAAGTGTTGATCACAGCTCAGTCTGTTGCAAGTTGCTGGTTTTGGTGTGTAGTATTGTTATGGTAAATACACTTAAATACTGTTAATTATAAGTGAGTTAAAACTATGCTGGTGCTACCAGAGTCGTAAATGTCTCCGAATCCAGAGATCTATCGAACTTTGACAGCTCTTCATTGGTTATTTTCAAAATGGTATAGAAATTAACTTTACTGAATTCACCACCTGAGTAATTTCCTTGATCTCTCCAGGTAGCTGCAATTAACCCAAACCACCCACTTGCTCAAATGCCTTTGCCTCCCTCGATGAAGAACTGCATTCAGCTGGCAGCGTGTGAAGCCAATGAATTGCTACCCATGATCCCTGATCTGCCAGCTGACCTGTTCACGTCATGCCTTACTACGCCGATCAAAATTGCTCTGAGATGGTGAGTATCTTCCCCGTTATTGAAGGCAAGTGCATAATTTGTGTAGCTTGCCTGTTGAAGTGATAGATTTGTTAATCCAAATGCTTCATCTAACCTAAAGTTTCTCTGCAGTATTGAATTACAGGATTTGAACTATGCATTTGGGACAGCGTTTTATTAATCAGAACTAGAAAGGTGAAAATATTGTTATCTTCTACTTATTGCATTTTAGATTCCAGTTCAATATCTAGGTTTGCTCAGATTAAGGGATTTACTGTTCTGGGAATTAAATATCTGCTTCTTCAGAGAGCAGAAATAGTACATAGTGCAATACAACTTTTTGTAAATTGTCCTTTGTAAAAATCATATTCCAAATATTGCAGTTGCTGTAAATAATACAGTAGCACTAAATAATGCGGTAGTGAAAGAAATGGAGCGATAAACCAAAGAAAGATGTTATGGAATGACGTACCAAGTTAATTAGGCAGAAAGATATAAAAGGCTGCTACAGATAGCAGGCGCTTTCGAAGAGCAATATTTTTACCCAACACCAGAGAGGATCACGAACAATTGTGGTGCCAGCTGAGGACGTGGTGCGAGGAATCCAGCGTGTGCACCCCAGGACACAGCTCTGTCGACTCATCCCTGTCACTTGATCCTCTCAAGGCTACGTGTAGTCCAGAATGAAAAACTTCAGGTCATTTCCTAGACTAGGTTGAAACAGGCAGAAGCCTGTAGATGTTGCAGACAATGGTGAGCAACTGAGTGACCACAGCTTCAAGACAGCTATTAGCTGTCTTTTGGAGATACTCGTAATAACTTACAATTTTCAGTCTTTCTGACTTAGATAAGCAACAAACTAAGCAAGTTAATTTGACCAGGTTCTCGTTTAGATACATAGTGCCTTTGATACCTTTTGCTCATGTGAGGGGCAGCACAAGACCTGCTTAATTTCTTGTCCTGTTTTTGATTTCCTGAGCTCAGAGGGTGTTTTCTCACAGAAGAGAGTCACAGCTTGTAAACACTGGCAGAAGTCTTAGATAAATTTTGAAAAGCAGGGCAAAGAGCTTCAGTGACATTAGGAATATTTTTGAGGGAAGGTTTTGAGAGAGCGAGTGAGAAAATTATTTTTCTGACCCAGGTATCATGGACCAGGAGTCTGAATTAATGGGAGGCTAGCCTGGAGTTTCAGCCAAGGAACAGCAAACCTCTAAATAAGTTAGGCAGGTGTGTGCTCCTCTCGTAGCTTTAAAATCCTTTTCATCTTACTTTTTCCTTCTTCTGTTGTAAAAATGAAACGTTACGTTGTTTCTTGAAGATACCAGTCTGGTTGCTATACTAACCACTCATGAAAGCGAGCACTTGCAGATATGCAACAGGATTGAGCCTGCTGATTAGCCAGAGACATTTAATCTCATCTGATGCTGAGAGAACGATGCGCTTCGCTTCTGGGACAGGTGAAAGGAAAGAGGTTAACTTCCAATACCGCTGTTACTGTGACAGCTCTTCATTGGCGAAGTGACTGCCTGGACACGGAGCTTCGCTAGCTTGCTCTTCCCGACGCTGATGTGGTGGTGATAGGCTAGCTCTGAACTCTGCCTGCTCTGCGAAGAGTCTCAAGCTGCCTGCATAAATCCTTCTCATCAAAAGCTAAAGAAAGTTACTACGTGACAAAATTCCTTTAGGGAAACTTTGAGAAATACTGTGTTTTATAACCAGGAAAATATGGTTGCAGGGAACTACTTTTATCATATGGCTGCTGGCGGATCACTGCTCTCCAAATGTGAAGGAGTTTAGATTTCCCTGGTTTTATCTATGGAGAACAACTTTGAAATTTAACTGAACGTTCCACCTGATTAGCTCCAGGCTAGCAGCAGATGACAATGAATGCAACTTGGTAAATACAAATGATGCTGCTTTTAAAATTGTTGAATGGAGTCCACAACCAAAGTGACACGGGATTCAGCAAATCATAGAATCATTTAGGTTGGAAAAGACCTTTAAGGTCATCAAGTCCAACCGTAAACCTAACACTGCCAAGTCCACCAAATGAGGGTTTGAGTTCAAGTTCCAGGAAGAATGTTTTCACCAAAACACCGTGTTACTGTGGAGAAAGGAGGGGGGAAACAATCGCTTGTCAGGACGGATACATGAGGCTTGCAGTTCCTCCGGTTAACTCGTTATTGTGCATGTGTGTTACATCAATACCGTGCGGACACAGTGACACCGCTTAATTTTTGTTGTTTTCGCTCAGTCATAAAATCTTTGTGGGCATCCCTAGCATAGGCTCTGATGCCTATTGAAGATTATCTGGTTTCTAGCAAACTGAAGCCTCGTGAGTGAAGTGAAAGCTATTGGCGTTGGGACTTGGGGTTCTCCTTCCCTTGCAGTTATCAGAACCGTACTTCACAGTTTGTGCCATACTTAAAGAGAAAATGCTGAGGCTCTGTAAGAGGGGGTTTTTTTTGCTTTGCTGCTTTGTTTTGTTTTGTTTTGGAAGTGCTTACACAACAGTTTACACGACAGCTTAAACAAACTGCTTACACAACAGTGTTTAATGCACGGTTTATATATACTGAGAAAGGATTTGTTTTGTTTTGTTGGGGTTGTTTTGTTTTGTTTTGTTTTTTGGATATTATGATCTGTTCAGGAATTTTCTGTTACTTCATCTCCATGGGAACGTGGCTGAGGGGGTGATCGGGGCAGGCTGTCGAGCAGAGCTACACCTGGCATAAGCATGAGAGATCCTCAGACTTGTGTCTCGTTTGTGTTTGACAGGAAACGCGTTGTAAAAATCAGCTCAGGGGAAGGATTTAAAACTATTACCCTCAGCTGTTCTTGGGGTTGATGCTGGTAGATGCCGTGCAAACTCCTGGAGAATAAAGCATTTCCTACTACATCTAATCCAATGATTATGTGTGTTGCTTACTGCACACAAAAATATTTCTCCTCTATTCTCTGCTGAAGATTATGCTCCTTTTATATTCCCTATCGATTGGCATTATTGCAGTTGTGTTTTTATCCGTGCACGTCCTGTAAATAATAAGCGCTTGCTTGCAGAGTGTTGTTACTCACTGCCGTTAAACGTAATCCGTGCAAAGCCAGACCCTCCTCCTGTATTCCAGCTGCTTGATGTAAACCGTATGTTGGTGTCCTAGAGCAGACAGTTAACCAAAAATAAAGATGTAAACCTTTGTCATTAAAACTTTTCTTTTACTTCACTCTAGCCCTTTTACTAAAGCAGATCCAGAACCCTGCAAATTGCTTTTGAAATACAACATTTTTGCAATTCTGGACTGACAGGCTAATGAGGTTTCATATGCTGAATTTATGGGCAAATAAAATTTTGATGAATAAATTTCTATGCATCCCATTTAATGCTCTGTATTTTAAGTAAATAACTGATGGACAAAATCACTTCTCAAATGGAGTTGCAGCTGCATCCACTTCAGTCTAATTTCAGGGAAAGAAAAATTGATGCTGGTAAGAGAAACACAGGTCAGTTGTGCGCTTCCGAATGTGATGCATGAAACTCTTAATGGCAGCCTGACAGTTCCAGGAATCCAGCGTATGAACTCTGGCTAACTTGATCCTGATTATCCTCGTGTGTAGTGACTGTTGTGAGCTGACGTATTCCAAATATATGTTGTAACTATATATAACTATATACGAGGCAAGCTTAGAGATAAGCTGTATGGATTGTTACTCTTGATACGCTTATATTATCAGTCTCTTAAGACATAATTAAGCTGCAATTATATTTTCACAATTTTACACATCAGGGAGAAGACCGTCCTTGTCTAAATCGTCTTAAGGACCTTACGGTTTTGAACCCTGAAGTCCCACTCATAAGATTAATGGGGCTCCTCGGAAGTGCTGGAAAACCCCCAAACCAAAAAGAAACAAAAAGTTTGGGAACTGCTCAGACTCAGTAATTTCGGGTATGCAGTTTGTACATCAGAACCCAAATATAGCAAGCTTGTAAGTGCATGGAAAAAAGAACTTGACCTGTGACAGCTGTGGGTCAATTAAAACAAACATTTAAAGTGGTGGGGTTTTTTCCTAATGTGTTTATTTTGCATTTCTGCTTGAGATTTTGGGGGGTTAACTGAAGCCAATCCTCTGTGCCAAATTTATTTAGAGAAACTAAATTGAGTTTCAAAATATTCCTGTGATACCTGAGCAGAGCCCAGTTGAGCATTGTTATGTGTATTTCTGGTTTTCTTCTTTATTGCCTGGCATTTGTTGGTATGTTTTCATGCAGCTCTAACGTATTTCGCCTGATGTTTGTGATGATGACACCAACTGTCACTTGAGGCATCGCATTTAGAGCCTTGGAGTGATGAAGGGGGTTGCAGATACAGGATGAGGAATGTTTTGTTTACAAGTACATTTTCTTGGCAGTCAGTGGTCGTTAGAGAGGAGATGCAGATAGTCCGCTGCTGGTTAAATGGGGTTTTAATGAACTAATCTCTTTCAAAATACTCAGGGCAATGGTGGGTGCTTTATAAAAGAAATACTGTAACAGTCCCAGTATATACAGAAGCTGTAAGTGCTTGCTGCTTTACTCGGGTTCTGGTGAATATCAACCAGATCTGTGGTCAGGGCAGAAAGGGTGGTTTTTCACTAGGCGAATGCAATCCGGTTTTATTTTAGCATCTTTGAGGAGCTATGAGCTCAGATGAAATAACTGCAATCTAAGGTTATTTACCTGTTGCCCACAGTGCAATAGCAGCAGGTCCCTAGGGCCGTGCTAAATGGCAGCTGCAGAACGCGTTTAGATGTGAAAACACCTCCAAGGTGTGCGTATCCTGCTGTTGCAGGGCAGGCTTGGCACAGTGGCGTTTCTCCTGTCGCGTGTCCTGAATGTCTGCGTGCGTGGGGCAAGCTTCTAATCCAACAAGCTGTAATCAAAAGCCTTGTGCTTAGGAGAAATCCTTGCAAAAAGGAGGCTAATGTATTTGTTTGCCCTGTGGCAAATGCACTCTGCTGCCAGGCGAGAGCCTGCCCGTCGGTTCTCGGACTCTTGCTGCCTGGCCCGGAGGAGACTGGCTGTGCTGAGCAGGGTTAGGATGCTCATCCTTTTTTTACATTGTGTTTTCCGACAGTGTGCAGCACTGTCCTATTAATCTGTGAGCCTGTAAAATATTGCTGAGTGAGTGAGGTTAGGTCAAATCATGGCTCGGATGAGAGGCTTCCGAGGTAAATACAAAATATGGCGTGACATGGTGATAGGTGGGACTCTCTTTTCTTTGTAGAAAGCAAATGTGTCACAGTACAAAGTTGTGCTGGCTCTGTTATGGTCCTCTTTCAGCTATGTTGCAATGTAGAGGCATTGAGCAGAGGAGTTAGAAAGTCTTTTGGCATCCTTAGTCTGTAGGGAGACTCCAGCCTGATTCCAATGACCTAATTCTGCCGTGCTGAATTCTGCCTGCAGTTTTTATTTGAGAGGGGTATTTCCCTGCGTGGTTCTATAAAGCAGTGTTGTAAGATTTTTATATTTTAGCAGATTGTATGGGGATCCCGCTGTAGTGCTCCTAGATAGCTTTATGACTTTTTTTTTTTATGACGGATGGCGCACACATCAGAAAAGCAGCCTGGAGACCACTTAGCTTTTCAGAGCCCGTCCCTGTTCTTGGCAGTAATGGACGTCCTGCAGGCAGGGGATGCCACAAGAAAACTGGAGGGTCCTCAAGATTTCAGAAATGGGCTCTGCACATCTTGTCTTTAAAGAACTAATTGTTCTCTCCTTTACCTGGGGAAGAGCCGTTTGGATGTGGATATCGTGGCTCTGGTGAAAGGAGGGACTCCGGCTGCAGCGGCTCCAGCCGCTGCTGGATGCGGGAGGTGGGTTTCCTGGGCAGCCGAGCCCGCCCGGTACCTCGCTGCCCGCAGAGCTTTCTGTTCCTGTGCGGAGTGAAGCGTGGGGCTTAAATATCAACTTGTGTTACACTGATGGGTAAATTATTCATTAAACAACAGAGAGTGGATATCTGAAATACTGGGAAAATGGGCTGGGAAGGCAGTGATATCACTGAGGAAGTCATTTCTCAAGTTGAATTGCTGGTTTTTCTTCCCGGATCTGTTGTTGCCCACTTCTGCCCGCTGGGCACAAAGCATATCCCCAAGAGTTTTGGAGGAGGGAGTCAAGTGCTCAGAAATGGGCTGGCAGTCGTGCTGTCTTCCCGCACTTGCTTGGGTTTAGCGACTCTTGGGATTTTCTAGGCACAGCGAGTGGTAGTGCTAACAGGACTTTGCATTTTCCAGGGCCGGCGTTCCTGAAGTAGTGGTATTTGTAATGCTGAGGAAACTGAGTCAGCATTTTTTTTAATTAAATAACAGAGGTGTTTGAACTTGACATATCTCTCTCGTTCCCTCCCTTTCTCACTTTCCTGCCTGCAGTGCCAAATCTCTTCAGGGAAACCCAGCCAGTGCTAATCATTATTCCAGAAGCATAAACCTCCTCGGCTCTCGTGTCGTCTTGCTCCTCCCGAGAGACCGTGCTGGATGACTGTGAGCCCTTTTCCCCGCTGCTATGTGTTGGAAAACTTGTCACCGTGACAGTTACAATACCTCAGTTTTGACACCTGACGATGGAAATCGCCGCATAATCACGAGTGTGACAAATATTGAGGGCCTTGTTTGATTCTTATTACGCTGTGGCAAAGTTTTCTACCCAAACACCATTTTGAAAGCAGGAATGCTGTAATAAAGAAACCTTCTTCCATATTCTTTCCACAGAACCTTGTCATTAAATATTCAATTAGTATGTTTTATTCTCTTCTCCACAGGTTCTGTATGCAGAAGAGTGTCAGACTGGTGCCAGGAGTCACACTGGATTTAATAGAGAAGTAAGCCAAATTTTATGATTTTTTTTTTTCCCTGTTGCTCTTAATTTCCTCATTATTTCTGGCATTTCTCTTGTTTGTCTGTGAGGAAATTTCTTTGGAAAGCTTTTCGCAGAGTCTGTACCTACAGTATTTGTGATTTCTTGCCTTTCTGTGTGTTGCTGAAATAAGCAGTGGCCATAAAAGTGAGCAGTTGCTCGTGGAGCGGGGCCGTGGCAGGGAGTTAGGGCTGTGCTGGGGCTTTGCTCGGCTCGGTGGGTTCAGAGTCCCGTAGCTCTCGCCGCTCGTGCTGTCGTCCCGGACTAGCCAGAGAAATGGCAACTGCAGACAGAGATTGTGGGCCGTGTTCCTGGAAGCCCAGCACTGAGAAGCCACGTGTGTAGTTGGCCTTGGCGTGGGTTTTGACCATGGGAGCGTTGACAGAGGAGATGTGCTCGTACACCTCGCGTCACCAAAACCAACTAATGAACAGAAGAACACTTAGCCAAAAATAGTGTTTTTTTCACTTATCACTATGCTGTCCTACTGTTCTTTGTCTGATAGTGTTGTTATGTTTCAGACTTAACACCACTGAAACATGTTATAATCCTTTTATCCAAGCAATATTTGAGCGTAATTACTGGTTCTCAGGCATCTGAGGCAAACTGATTAACCAAGACAGCTATTCTTCAAATTCTACTTCAGTTTATACAAACAAGGTAGACTTTGAAATAATAATTATCCACTGTAGTCTTTGCTGTTTAAGATTTTTATTTATTATTTTATTAAAAGGGAAGCATGTTCTTAAAGACAGGATGATAGATGCTTGCAGCCACTAGATGTAGGAGTTCTGTGCTCCCTGCAGATTGTTTTTGAATGCCCTATTCTTGGAACATTGATACACACAAACTGTCTGGGAGTGATTAATTAAAGATCATTCATTCAGTTTCTGAGAAATTTTGACTCTAGAAATACTGCTGTTGAGATTAGTTAGAACTCTTCTGACCCCTGGATGTCCAGAGTCCAGTTATCATCTTTTGTCGGAGATGAAAACTGTAGAATTGAAGGGCATCCTGAAAGGGGTTAGGAGAACGGGAATCTGGATAATAAGCGTGAATTCTTAATAGAAATATATTATCATACTTCCTTGGTTTTTAATAGGCTTCTGCATGGTGTAGCGAAGTGCAGCAATCGTTCATTGCTCATGCTGCCAATAGCAAATTATCTGTTACAGGAGAAGCAATGAGGGTAAGATTGCATCAGCTAAAATTCCTTGTTCAGTTTTTGCTTTAGTAAATCGTTCCACGTTAACTTGCACGTTTTACATTCAGATGAGGTTAAAAATGCTTCTCAATGCTACTAGCTCTTCCACAATATGTATTTTAGAATAGTCAGGCTCATCAGTAGTATGTAGGTATTTAATCATGCTAATTTTATATGTGAGAATTGATTATCCTGTCTCATCTCAGTTGTGGAAGCTCAGCAATGATTCTTGTAAAGCTGTATTTCAGAGGCACTAATCTTACCAAAATAAAAATATTTTTTCAGTTTACAACTAAAGTAATAGAGACAGGACCCCAGCTATCAAAGGACGTTTAGAGCGGTTTTCAGAGATGCATTAGTCTAGGAAAAGGTCCACCACTGGATATTTTTTTTCTCTGAAAGACATTGTGAAAATGTGGTGGGTGTTTTTTTTTTTTTTTTTTTTTCTTTTGGTTTTAAGGAGATGAGAAGCAGGAAGGAAATCTACCCAGGGTTAACCTTGCTTTGCCTGCGCACTCAGAGGTGTGCTAACAGGGTTTTTGGCATGAGAAGGTTAGATGGTCCTGAAGTTAAAAGCTATTTAGTGGTGGAAAGCTGTGTAGTTCCCTGACTGCTGTTTAAATGGGCAGAGTGAAGGGGATGTTGTTTTGGCTGTCTCTGGCTGTTGGACAGCAAAGGTAAGCAGAAGTTCTTCCTGAACCGATGGGCTCATCATCAGCACGGACGGAGATCACCTCAGGCCACTGGATAAATGTGTTCCAGTACAATGACTGTATTATGTTAATTGCAATTAACATATTGCTACAAGAGTGTATCTGATCAAAGAACATATGGCGAGGGTCCGTGAAGGACTGAGCCAGGTAACTCAAGAAGCAGCTTCACTGAACGGTCGGATGTGCTGCTGAGGGTTAAATACTCTTTAAATCACAGTTTACTGGCAAAAAAAAGAATTTTCTTCAGTATTCTTGATTCTTGTTGGTTAATACCACAGCACACATGCGTTCTTTTAAAGGCTGTCTTCATGGAAAGCGTGCCAGAAGTAGGTTCCTGTGGATATCAAATATTTAAACCTCATCATCTTAATCTGCTACACATATCTATTATAGAAAACACATGTTTTTTTATTACAGTCTCGAGATAGGCCTAGAATACTTCCTGGATTACCTATGTGTATATTGTAATTTATAATTTAGTTGTCTTTAAAACCGGGGAAGGAGTTTATATTGCAATTAAGCTGCAGGCTTTGAGACTCAATTAGGCTGCACCTTCTTTGAAGGGCTCAGATTTCTAATTATCTAGGCTAAACCAGCATCCTGATGAATAAACGTGTGGTGTATCCTGATGTGCATTTGTATTGCAAATCTTCTGGGATGAAGCCGAAATAATCCCTAGTTTAGAAATAAAGATCTTTGCTAGAGCCAGACAGCGAAATGTAAAGAAAAAAGGAAGGAAAATGATGTTGGTGGAGTGCTAGGAATTTAGCAACCTCTGGCTGCCACTTCGTAAGACTCTTCAGTGGCAGCATCAGTGTCACGCACTCCTACTGCCTTGGTTGGTCTTTTCTGCTTGATCACAAGCCATCCTGTCATCTGTGCTGGCACAGCTTGTGTGGCTGCTGAGGGAAATGAACTGGGCCTTTGTTCTGCTTTTAAAAAATTTTGGAAAAAATCCTGAGGAATAGCTTAACTTGGTGTAGGGTGGGAATACAAAGCTGGGTGCCAGGAATCAGGGATGTACAAGAATGCTTTAATCTATATTGCTGCGTTAGGCTCCCTCTCCTGAAATCACATTCTCAGGAGAGCAAGAATGGTATATTGCTTTCCTGGGATTTTTTTCCCATTTTGCAGAGGGAGGGAATTCTCTAAACAGAAATCCCAGAGACCTGGGAGCTGTTCATGCTTCTGGTGGGGCCACTTAGAAGACAGTCTTTTCAAATGACCACATGAATATGGTACCACGATTCGCTTTCACAGCTGGAAAGGAGCCTAGTTCCTTGCTGCAGGGTTTTGTGACAAAGAACCTTTTCTGAATGTCAGCTCCGAGTCACGTAGGCAGGAGCAGTGTGGGAGAAATTTGTCTTGCTGCAGCATGTGCTGTTGCTGTGCTGAGAGCAGAGAGCCCGTCTCTAGGCTGTCATTCACCAGCACAAAATCCATTTATAAAAATCACTAGAAATAACAAATTTGAGACTAAAATTAATTCTGTTTCCACTTTAAGTATTGTCAAATGCCACAGACTGGAAATTATTAATGTTTTAATGTCTGTTGATTATTGATGAGTAATGGTTCAGTAGGAGCCGATTCAAAGATGAAGCAGGATATAACTAAAATCCCGAGATATCACACAGCAAAAGTAATGTAATTGGAGAAAAATGTAGAAATTATACTATAACGTAACAAACTCCTTTGGTGCGTGCCCTCAGAACTCGGCTGGTCAGTTGCCTTCGGGGTGGTAAACTGGAGGGCAGGCGAAGGAGAGCAGCGGGTTAGTATCAGAAGCTTTTTTTCCCAGGTGATCCCAGTAGCAAATATCAGCTGCTCCGGTCCCTTTTAGTAAATTTGCCTCCGCCAGGCTGGCGTACTGCGTGTTGTGGCTGGAGGGATCTAGGTGAGCGTCCCCCGGGACCGGACCAGAGTGACCAGGAGCAGCAGGTCAGGCTGAGTGCGGTGGCGGATGGGGACGTGCGGAGCGCGCCCTGGGCCCGGCTGCCCCGCTCGCTGCTCGGGGTTAGCGAGCATTGCTTTAGCACTCTCCTCTCAAAGTCTAACACGAACAGCAGCCTTTTGCTAACTTTTTGAAGTGAGCGCATCAGTCTTCAAAGAGAGTTTGTTGCGTGGAAAGTCATTGGAAATGATGGTTTGTTTGAAAAAGTCAGAAGGACAAAACCTGTCGAAGTGTGGTAACAATCTTACTGACTGTACTTCTGTTTAAATAAACAAAAATGTTGTTGCTGTGTAAGCAAATGAGGCCAAATGCTAAACTGAAATTGTATTTCCATCAAGATACAATATTGCATTCTAAAATACACTGCCTACCTGGTGCCAGGAGATACTGCCCCAGCTGCTGGTATTTAGGCTTCGCAGAAATCAGCAAGATTCATAACTAGGTGGAGAAAGGCATTGAATTAAAAGAAAAAAGTTCTGTTATTTTCAGCAGGGCTAGACAGGGGCAAATACTATTGCCTCTTGGGCAAGTGACTGCAGGCAGCTGAAGGCAGCAGGATGGTCCTGACGTTGACGGGAGCGTGGTCTCTCTGTAGCAGGTCTGTGTCGTGACAGCTGCCACCAGTTAAGATGTCTTTGCAGGTATTTCATCAGCCGTGTGCTAGTCCAAATTCTGAAATACTGCAGCCTGGTTTTTATATTTATTATTTTATTTATAGTGGAAAAACTATAATTCTTAGTTTGCCTTTCGACCCAGCTTGGGCAGCTTTCAGCCCCGTTATTTTCTTCCAGAGAATTCAGTAGAAGGTGTATTTCAAAATGTAAGTATTTTAGTAAGTATTTCAGAATGAAAGTGTTTTAGTAAGTAGTATTAGCCACAGTATAACAAGGATGCTCTGCCACGCTACCTGTTGGTAATATGTCACTCGTTAGTACTTGAGTTGAGGAAAAACTTTGCTTTTGAAGATGTTATTCTGAAAAGTTTCTGTTCCGTAATAAACCTGGTTTTATTGAAATGGAGTATTTAATTTTATCGCCATTGTTCCAGGGTATCAGCCTCTAGTGTAGGCAAAGCCGATTGTAAATACAAAGTGAAGATCGTACTCAAAAGGATGGTTTTCATGGCAACATTTATTTCGTATCTTTGTACAGAGAGATGACTGAATTGAACACTAGTGTACAAAGCCTTACAGCACTCTCGAACAAATAATTTAAGAACCTCAAACGTTTTGTCTTTTTCAAGTAGTTTGCCAAGGTTTCAGGAGCCCAATCACAGCACGCCTGTATCATTCATGTTATTTTGTGATGAGGACATGTTGTCTTTGAGCACGTTAACTACGGTGATTCTGTCTAAGGAGCTCATGCCAGTTCAAGAGATTTCGACAGCAGATATCCTGCCTGCGTTACTGTTTTACCATTTTCTGTGGTATGCTCTCTCCCTTTTTTTCCCCAAAGAGTGAAAAGTGAAATATACTTACTTTTTTTCCCCAAAAAACCTAAAATTGCTGTGAACGTTCAGAGGTATACATCGATGTCAAAGCATCTTGTTTTCTGAAGTCTAAGTATGATATTGCATATCCCAATGTTATGTATTTTATATTCCAGAAGTAGAGATAATGATGGAGCCCATCCAGAGGGAAAACCTGGCATCCTTTGAAGTAAACGCTTTCTCTGTAATTAAAGTGATTCATGGGATTTTGCTAAATTTCTGACAAGGACATTGATGGTTACACCCAGCACGAGCTCTTTAGTGACCCTGACATTTTGTAGTCCTCACTTTTCACGATAGACTGCCGTGATTTAGGTCTCTGTAAAGGCGTCTGTCAGGAAGTTGATGGAAGAAGCAATTGAGAGTCCAGAGATGTTAAATTGCAGCGAGCAGCTGAGGCAGCCTGCCCTTTTTTTGCTTTTCTTCCCCTCCCTCAAAAATAATTTTTACAAATGTGGTCTGCTTTGTCCTTACTGTCAAAGGCTCTCGCTGATTGTCAAAGCATGACGTGAAAGACATCAGGAGAAGCGATACCAAGACGATAGCAATATTCCTCGTGGGGAAAAATACTTTCTGGAGCCTTGCGATGTTCTGGTTACATAGATGCATGCCCAAATAGAAATTAAGAGAAGCTTCAGTTTGTAGCCACAGGATGGATTTGAAAGAGCACATTGTACGAGGGCGATGTACTCACCCCAAAATATTTTATCTGAAAAATGACATTAAGGAAATCTGTGTAGTGGAACTCTACAAAAATAACAAAAGTAAAGTGACCTCTGCTTCTTTAAGAGAGGTGTAGATGATGTTTTGGGTTTTTTTGTTTGTTTGTTTTGGTTTTTGTTTTGTTTTTTTTAAAAGCATAACTGATTATTTCAAATAAATCTTTATAACTGTGTGATGAAACAACTAGGAGATTGCTGTATGTCTCTCTTGTGACTTTCCAGGATATGTTGTTGGTTATTTTAGCGCAGTGCTGTGGCGCAGCTCTCCTAACTGGGGTGGGAGGTTGGTACTGCTGGGTTTTAGTGCATGGAGATGGAATTCGTCTGATGTGGTTAATTGATGGTCGGCTGATTCTCTGTCCCTGTCAACAGAGTATATGTGAATGCCGTCTGAGAGTTAAGAATCACTCTTCTGTTGCCTTTGGAAGCTTAAACTTTAAGACTCAAAGATGATTAAGATCAACTGTCATTGAGTAATACTGTGTTAAAAATCCCTTCCTCGGATCACTCAGCTTGTCATTGGAGTATTGCAAACTGTCCTCCGGTTTCTGGGATGCGAGTTTGAGTAGTCCCATCTAGGAACAGAAAATACATTGTGTTTATTTTCATCTGCCGGTTTATAGTGCTGACTGGTCCAACTTTAATTGATTCCTGTGTGCAGCCCAGAGAACAGCCCTGCTGCCAATTCCCTTCTAATGGCTGCTTTCTAGTTCCAGTTCAAAACCTGAAAGCTCTGGTAGGGTTTTGTGCAGTTAGGGAAGCGTATTGCCTTTCATTCTTGTGCTATTCCCCATGCTCTCTCTGCCCTCACCATTAACACCTAATGCATAGGTTTTCAAAGCGCTGAACAGCATTGATCTTCACAGTGCTGGAGCTAGGTACAAAATTAGTATCTTCCTGACTATATATGAGGGCAGAAAGAAAATGAACTCGCCTGATGCCACATAAGATGTAAGAATGGCATCCTATTAATTTCCGCTTCTTGACTGCGGTCCCTCGTAGGTAGCTGTATTTTCTGTGAATCTTGCAGTCTTACAAAGGACAGTCATAGTGGGGAAAAATACCAAATGCATTTTGAAATCCAAAATAAAACCTGTACTATACTAATGACTAGTTGTTTTAAATCTTTAAATACAAAAAATAAGAAGCATACCTTGTTCCCCAAGAAAGCAGATTATTGAAGTCACAAGGAGTTTCCAAGGTTGGGCTGCTAGCAGCAACTTTGGCTTCCAGCCTGTCATTCCTGCTTAGTGCCATCAGGAAGGTAGGTATCGGCTCACAATCTGCATTTAATGAAGAGAATTTAGTACGAACAGTGCACGGAACTCTCCGTCTGGTGTAAAGATTCGAATGCTACCGTGAAACACCCTATTTCTGTTTTCACCGAAAACTGGCTTGAAAGTGGCTATCAAATGGCTTAAGCTCAGCGTTTGGCTTGCTGGGGAGTCTCAGCGAGGATCGTGTTGGTTCCCAATTAAGAACATTCTGACTTATGAAACGCTGCTATTTTGCTGCAGAGGGTGTTCTGCAATGCAAATATTTATGTGAAATCCTCACAAGAGCAGTTGTGTGGCCTTGTGTTCCCTCTGCTTGCTCCAGGGGCTCAGTTAAACGTACATTTCTGAAACTGTTTGTTTTCCTCTGATATCAAGACAGACAGCAATTTTTTATAAGATGTTAATTTCTAGCTGTTTTAGACACTGTATTTGTACAAGGGAATATGCTTCATCTCAGCCTGCATGGAAATAGTACTGCTATACATATCAGAAGAATAAGTTGCCATAGAGAAAGCGCTTGCTTCATGTAGTTTGTCTTGATACTTTTAATATTTGAAAACTTGTTACGGAGGGGAAGCTCGGGTGCGTTAGGATTAAGTCTGTAGGATGTCTTACCGGGTTGCGTGCGTGTTTCCGCAGCTTCCCCATCCTCTCTCTGATACTTTCTCAAGGGGAAAAGAGCTGTGCTTGGGTTTGTGTATTAGTAAGACAGCCCAGGCCCGAGTCTGTTGGTCTTGGTTTGCTGGTTGGGTGGGGTTTTTGTTTTTTGGGTTTTTTTTCTTCTTTTTTATTGTTTTTGTGAGAAGCAAATAAGCATTAGAAAGCATCTTTAGGAAAGCTGATCAGCTTGGAGGCAGAAGCTGAGAGATATTGAAGAACAGTTTACAGCCATTTTTCTTCCTTTAAGTAGCGTTGTGCGTATGTTGATTTTGAGTCACCGTAGGCTATCCTTTGGTCTCTAAAATCACAGAAATCAGGTTGCGTGTTGGTCCTGTAGTTCCTTTGGACCTCGTGTCTTGTTACAAATGAACAAATACACTATAAGATCTTGGGTCAGCTCCTGGGTGAAATAAATTTGAGTGACTTTTTTCAGTCTACAAAAGCAAGATCAGGGACCCTGGAACAGCAAGATTCCTGGTGGAACGTTGCTGTTCCACCTTCACTGAACGTGCTTCGGTCAGGCTGTTGTCTCTGGTGTAGTGATGCTTAGGATAATAAATGTTAAGCCCAGAGGAGACCGTTAGTTTGTCTTCTCTGACCTTCTGCGCATGCCGGGCTACAGAATTTCACCAGGTTACTCCTCAGCAGAGCCAAATAACTTGTGCTCCTCCAAAGTGTGTATGCCTTGAACCTTTGAAAGACGAAGATTGAATTGCTTCCCTTTCTTTTAATGGTCAAGTGCTCTTCTTTCTTTCTCTACTTGTGTAAAGTATTTGTTGGCACCAAGATTTTTCTCTCTTGTAGGTGTTTATCCACAGTGTTCAATTTGTTCCTTGGTAGGGTAGATAGAATGACCTCCTTAAATTTCTCACTCTATGACATTCATTCACTGTCTTTTTTCTTTTAAGCTTTTCCTGCACTTTCTGTATTTTGTATGTCCTGGTTTTAAGCAGTTTAAATGAATGCCAAAGTGTGAATACTAGGCACAACATTCTAGTATCAGTCTCAGCGATACGAGGCAAAATCACCTCTGTCCACTGCTCGCTCCCTCGTACAAGACGTGCTCTTGTGACAAGGATCCGTGCTCGGTCGCCTGTCCGTTACCATCCCCAAATGCTTAGGGCTTTCCTAGGTAAACTGGTGTTTCTTTGGAGGGGCTTGGTTTTTGTTTCTATTTTTTTACTACTTGATGAGCCTTTATGCCATGTGGAAATTTTGCAGCAAAGAGTTCCTTTTATCTATAGATATCGCTGTTAAAAACATAGTGAGCACACTGCTGTAAAACTTCAGAATCCAAGATTTAAGGGACCTGTGTACTGCTGCCGGTGATTTTTCAAAGAGAGGTTAACAATTCAGGTTTTCTTAGAATCTTCTGTTAAACACAAGTCGTCTTATGGCCAAAATACACACGTGCATACGTATGTGTTGTGTGTGCACGGGTGTAGTCACGGAAAGGCCTTCGCTGTGACAAACCAAAATGTTACTTCAGTCCCACCCTACTTGTGGATACTATAACAACCTCTGGCTTTACAGGAGTGCACTTAAAAGCATGTAATTTATTAAATGCTCATGTAACATGCAGCTAGATTATCCCCAGTAGAATCATTAGTTGGCCCTCTGCTTTTGCTTTGGTTGACGAAGGGGATGTCTGTATGAATATTTCAGTTTTTTGCATTATTTGAGTTATTTTCTCCTATCTAAAATATAATCTTAAAAAAAAAAACCAAACAAACAACGAAGCCTTTGCTCGCTTTCACTGCATATCCACTGGGACAAGAGCAGATCACTGTTTGGAAAGCTGCCATCCCTGATATTGATTAGTGCCACTTTTTTCTACTTTAAAATATTTAATAAAATTAACAATTGGACTCCTCAGCATTTTTAGTACCTTACTACACCACAAATAGAATCCTGATATGTATTGCTGACAGGATTTTGATATTCTTCGGGTTGAAACTACATTCCCGGTTGCAGGCCGGCTAGAGATGCGCGTTGACCAGATGGAGGAAGACCACGAGATGCTGTGGGTCGCAGAACAGCTTGCGGCAGCAGGGACGGCGCCTGCTGTTTGCTTCCCTCGCCCGCTGCGCTGCCAGTCCCCTGCCTCTTTAGGGGAAAGGCATTCGTTCTCTTTGCAGGGGGAAGAACACAATGGAAGGAAAATCGTTTTGGTTTATTATTTTATACTTTTTAGGCATGTAGGTGCTGCCGTGGCACAAATGGGTACGATTATAAAGTGACTACACACAGCATGCGTAGACTACCACTACACTGAAACCTGGATGGCGTAAATACTTTTCCCTAGACAAGCATCAAATCTTGCCTGTGGCCAGCAAGGGGTACGATGTGGTGCCTCCCTTCGGGCTGTGACTTTGCAATAGGAGGGCTCCAGGATGCAGCGTTCAGCAGCGTTTTGGTTTGTTCATTAGAAAGTGCTTTTCAAAGTGATGTTTTTCACTCTGGATTTAGTAATGCCTGATTTATAGAATTTAGAAAGAATGTGTCTTTTGCTGTTGAGTTTCTGTGGGGCGATACATTACATTAATCTTAAATTAGGTTAAGGAACTGGCATTCAAGTTACTGATTTCCATGAATGCCAGTGTATTAACTGGAAAGTTCTTAATTGCAGAAAATGTCTCCTGTTTGAGTGAAAAGCTGCTGATTATGCTCAATAACTTTTTTAGCAAGACACTGTCTTTGCACCTGCATGCAGTTCTGGTGGCGATGCAACAAACCTGTAGAGAGATAAGCACTAAATTAATGAATTCAAGTTTTCAAAGAACCTACCAGGTGAAAAACTGTGTGTCTTTGTAAGAACCAGCAAACATGCCCCTCGGAAACGAGCAGCCACACCATCTGCAGCGGGCACAGGCGTGCTCCGATCTTGACTGAAAAGGTAGGCTAGCTGGAACGGGAAGGTGAATCTTACTGGGGCGCATTGCTTCATGAACAGGCAGCAACAGGCAGCTGTTAGGTATGTGCATTACTGTCAGACAATTTTTGACAAAAGGACCATGTTTTCTAACTGTTCTGAGCTTTCTGACTGTTTAAAAAGTAACAATTGGGTTTTTTTCTGGAATATGATCACCCAAAAGTTCTTACACAGGGACGTTATGGATCGTGAGCATACAGTTTGTAGTATAAATTGTATTTATTATTAAATATTTCCACAAGAAGTGAATAGTGGATAAAACAAAGCAGGGTGGCACTTTTGAAGAAAAAGGCCTTTCCATTGCATCTCAGAAATCAACATCATCTCTGTGATACCTTCCCAGATGTTTTCCTTTAGCTCAGTTATCTGTACACAATTCCTTGTTTATTGTCCTTTATCTGGCAACTCATCTCGCAAGCAAATTCACGTGTAGTAGGCTTTGGATAAGGAAAGTTTGTCTAGCAACATTAATTCTTGGTTAAGAATTCAGGTTCTGGAAATACTCTTGTGAGCCTCGATTGAGGCTTAGAGGTGTGCATGTGTGTGTATCTCAAAAAAATATGTTTTTTAATAGGAAACGTACTTGTGTTTTCCCCACTTGTAGGATTCCTGGAAGACTGAATGACAGGAGAACTCCCCTGGGAGAGCTGAATTGGATCTTCACTGCTATCACAGACACCATTGCATGGAATGTCTTGCCTAGAGGTAAGACTCGGGCAGGTGAATCAAGTTTCCATCAGAAGTGAGCATTGCTTATTCAAAGTAGAAGGATGAAGAGTAAGATAAATGAGATGCTGAAATAAGGAGAAAATTAAAGCCTGACATTGGAAGAACAGATCAGACTGGATCTTAAGGCTAGTTAAATTTTTTACATTCGCTCTTTTCTACCAGAAGCATTTCAGCAACCTGATTATTAGAAACCAGAAGGGTTTTTTTCTAGTGCTAACATGATTGCTAACATAATTTTCTTTCTTACTGTATTTGTAAAGAGCAATCTATTTTCTTCCAGCCTTTGTTAGTATCATAAATAAAGGGTTTTCTCCTCTTTGCTGGTAAGACAGTCTGTGTTTCCCATGAGTGACTTCATCCCATTTCTCTATCTCCGTTCTGCTCTGAATTCGTACTTCTGGAGCATGGGTGGCCAAATCTGGAAACAGTTTTCCAACTGTGCTCTTTCTAATGCTTGGTACAGCATAAATTCTTCTTTGCCTCTCTAAAAGGTGGTGCGTTTGCTATCTTTCAAGATTCGTTTTGGCTTCTCATAAGCACATCAAACTGCCAGTTAACAGGTGTATAGTTCTTGATTAAATAGTACACACAGGTCCTTTTCTCCCTCAGTAATTTCCAAAAAATTAGGGAGGCTGAGTTTAAGTGAAACACCAAAAGAAGCATGTTATCCAGAAAAGGCAGAAACCAACCTGAGGTAGAAAGTATTTAGTTCTGTTAATGGAGAGTAACTGTGATGTTTTAAGGGAACTCAGAGGGCAGATTTCCATTTAAGAGTTGTCATATCATGTCACTGCAAAACTGTTGTAGACTCCTTGTTACTGGAATAAAATATTAACGTATTTTTAAGTTTTAAATGGTTTTTGCATATTACCTGAGGCACTCAAGTTACAGAGAGATGCATCTAGTAATTCCTGCAATCTCTTGGCAGATCTTTTCCAGAAGCTCTTCAGGCAAGACCTGCTTGTGGCCAGTTTATTTCGTAACTTTCTCTTGGCAGAAAGAATTATGAGATCTTACAACTGTACCCCTGTCAGCAGCCCTCGTCTACCTCCAACGTACATGCATGCGATGTGGTAAGTCACAGCCAACGGGTCACCCTCGCTGCAAAGGCTGCGTGCTGATGCCTTAAGGAGATTCCAGGCGCTGCACTCATGAAAGATTGCTACTACTTAAATCTATACAGGGCTTTACTGATTAAGTCAGTGGATCAAAAATGAAACAGCATGTGGCAGCGTAATACCCGTCTCCAAATGTGTTTCTTCTCTGTGCATACGTAACTATAATGTAAATCTGTAATACAGAAGCTTCAGTTCAGCCATGTAATCTTTCACTCCAAACAGAAAAGAAGTTGGGCATCTGCTACCTTTATTTTCACAAAGTAAAGCTAGTCACCTGTGATTGTGAAGGGTGGGGAGAGCTGAGGGCCTGAGGGAAAAATTCTTCACTTGCGTTGTTGGAGTAGAAGAAATTTTTTGCTGCAGAGTTCATCTGCTTTTACTGTTGCTTTTAAGATGACTGATGGAAATGGAGGTGGCACAGTTATCGAAAAGCTCTTAAATGTGGTTTTGACTATCAAACAAATGTCCCGTGAATAATAATAATAAAAATAATAATAACAGTAAGAACAAAAATACTTGCTTTCCTTTTTTTTATTCAGGGTGATTAAGAATAGAACAGTACCAAATTTGGCTAAGTACAAACTGGTACAGTCAAGCTGATGTAGTTCCTGTAGGAGAAAATGATAGCTGGGTAACTTGCTAAAAGGCTAATAAAATGGCAGGTAAATGTAGCTGAGTGGGCTTAATTTGCCAGCATTTTCAAAATCCTTTTGATAAATTTCCTCCATAAAATTGTGGAGGAAAACAAATGTAGAGGAGGTATGAAGTGATGATATCAGTGTAAAACTGATAGCAGCATCAGCGAGTTCAAATTGTGTCACGGTTTCTCTGAGGAAGGGAGGCAAGCTGACAACAGAGAGCCCCGGTAGCGTTTGCGGGTGCCAGCAGCCATCGAGGAGGCGATTGCCGGTAACACAAAGTTGCTTTAATTATTGAAAAGCATGGAGGCAATAGGGGAGACTTTGGGTGGAGTTTTTAGCAATTGGGCAGCCTTGCTAAACGTGCTGTGTGTCTGTACGTGGCAAACAACATTCTTAAGCAGTTTGGATTAGCAGCTTTTGAGGAGAATTGTTTCAGTCATTTGTAAATATGGTGAGTCATTTTATCATTCTGACACATGAGGGACTGGGACGTTTGTAAGTGAAGAGTAGAAGAAACCACGAGAGTTCCCCTGTTGCCTTTCAGATGATGTTGCAGGTAGATGTGGCAGAGGTTGAGCCGTAGAACTGTGTGTTTCCAGTTGCAGTAGAGCGGAGCATGTTTTTGCAGAAATTTTGAAATTAAAACAGTAAATTTCTTGAGTTATTTATAGCTTGCTTATTGCCAGCATATTAAAAACTTATATTTCTGGTTCCTTATGGGAATATAATTCATTCTTATTGCCAGCGTATTAAAAGCCTGTATTTCTGGTTTCCTGTGGGAGTATGACTTGGAGTTGGTGTTGCCACCTACGTGCTGAACCACAAGAATGAAACTAGGAAGACCTGGATCCCATTCTGTATCTCTCATAGTCCTGCTTGGTAGTGTGATGGATTCTAGAAACAGTGTTTTTTCTTTGCTTGTATTGTAGTTCTCTGGGTGTAAAATGGTGCTGTAAATGCCTTTGTAAAGTCCTTCAGACCATACCACAGGACAATGGCACTGTTGCTGCTTTTTAGGATTTACCGGAGGAAGAAATTCCTTAAGAAAAGTCACGCGCAGGGCTTTCTTCCTTGTGAATCCCAAACACTAGCAAAGTAGACAGCAAGTGAGCAGAGAATCCCTTGACACACTTTATTCAGTGTCCTCCAAAAAATGTGCAGTTTGAAGCAAATCTAGCAAAGGGGAAAATTCCACTTCTGTCAAAGGTGGCTCAGTTCGTTATTATGAACTTTTAGTAAGGACAGATTTAGAAACTAATTTAGGGCTCGCTTAAATATTTTCTAAAAATAACCATCTGCACTTATCTATCACCTTTCATTCAAGAATTTTCTGATGGATCCCTGATCTGAAACCTCCAAACCCGTTTTACTGTTTAGATAAACTAGGTAATGTGTCTGGAGGGCAGGGAGAGTTGGCCAAAGGAGCGTTGAAAAGAACGGAAACGTCAAACAATGTGATTCGATGATCAAGTTGAATCTACATCTGCATTGCTACATGGTGGGTGATACAGCAAGTTTTTGCTGATTGCTGTTTTATTGGGACTTTTCACAGATTTTGCCTACCCAGCATGTTGGACAATGTTTTGGGGAGCAAAACTGGCTGCCGTGTCATCAGCAATGGTTTGGTCTGCAAGTGGTGGGCAAGAACCTCCAGGGTTCTCTCCTACAGTGTTATAAATGTGTGATGAATGCAAATAGCGGCTCTGGCGTGTGTCAGCCGGCGCTCCTCAAGGATCTGACTTCAGGCTTAAGGGGCTTCCTCCTCCTCCTCCTCCCCTCTGCTGTGCTTTTTGGGCTGTTTATTTGGGTAGTTTGTGTTAGGGCCTCACACCTTTCACTGTTCCATGTAAACCTGAGCCTGTGCGCACCAGCTGTGTGTTCCTGACTCGGGTTTTGGTTTATTGCTTGCAGCCTAAGCGGTGGTGTGATGTTTTAGCTTCTCCAGTACATGTATGCATATATTCTCCTCTCTTCCATTATCCTCTGGGTGCTCATCTGGCTTCCTGGGCTTTGCTCCTCTGTTTATAAAGGTAATATAAGATTACCATGTTTCTCTGCTGTTACGGACACAAGCCGTTCTGCACATTCACAGCTGAGACAGTGACTAAAAATGGGATCTACATACAGATACAATTCATATCCCAGCAGAAGGCTAACTGGAGAAGCAAACTACTGCTGTTTGCACCATCTTTTGCAGAAAAGGCATAAGTAGATGTCAGTGATTCACTGACTGTAGCAACACACACACCATCTCTTCTGAACTTTGCATACGCTGCCCTGATCTCCCTCCTCATTGCAGCAGCAGCCATGAATTTGTGCTCGTGGTGCTCTGCACCGGCCTTGCAGCTCTCTCGCGGGGAGCATCTTGCAGTCAGTGAGAGGGGAAAGAGCAGGAAGAGCTCCTGCCTTGCTGCCGCAGACGGGCTCCTCAGGTCAGAGCACGATGTTCCTGCTTTCCACTTTGCTGTGCGTAGCTGGACGGCAGAGCTCTGCCACTCCTGGCACCGCTGCGTTGCTGAAGCCGGGCAGGCAGCGTGCGGCTGGCTGTGAGCGTGCCGGAGGGGTGGGCAGGTGCTGCCAAATGTTCCTTACGCTTGACTTAAGCATTGGTTTACCTTGTGAATAATTATGACTGCCCCTTTTCAGGCATTAAATCTGAACCATTTCCTCTTCATCTTTTTTGCTTACCTTTGTCTGTGCTTGTTTGATAATTTTCCCTAAGTCACACTCAAATGTCTCGTGATTGGAGGGTCTGGCACGGCTGTAATAGAAGCACTGAGGTCGCTGGAGATATGAGCTGCTTCTCCTCTTGGTTTAGTCCTTTTGAAAACAACTTTTTAAAATTTTGACCTATTAAATTGTTGTTCTAGTCAATTCATTTGGGAGAGCACTGTCACCTGTTCTGTTAATTATCCTTTTTACCTGAACAATTGAGGAAAAGTGAAAAGTTATTTTTTGAGGGAAAATTTGACCCGCAAGCTGTCCATCTTTTTACTTCACCGAGAAGGCCACCGTATTTAGGAACCAGGCGAGCTGATCTCTGTGACCCTGCCCTGCTTGGTAGGCTCTGACAAATTTCATTCCTTCATGTCTGTCTTACTTTTTTTGGCTTTCTCTGTTTTACCTGCTTAGGTGTAAACCCTTCCAGGCATGGGCTGTTTGTTTGTATTTGTATGGTGCCTCGCGCTGTAGCTTCTTGGCTGCTGCAGGCACTGCTATAATACACCTATTAATATGAATATCTATTGGTTGGCTGGCTGTGCTGTTCAGCTTTGAGAGTCGTTCCGTCTATTGTGCAGTAAGAATAGGAGGCCTGATGCTCTGTCAGCATCTGGATCTCTGTTGTGATGGATTATGGTTTATACATTACCGCTCTTGGCAGCGAGTTATATTCATGGCCTTTGAAAAGACCTAATAATATGTTTGGAAATATTTCCTAACATAGGTCATATATTAAAAATGAAGTACCTTAATTATGCTTTGGAAGAGCTATGATTTGTCCATAATAGAAATATTGCAATAGTCTGTACACCGACCATGAAATTCTAGTTGAAAGTAAGTCATAACATACTGCAAATAAAATAAGCTTGAAATTCTAGCTGAAAAGAAAACCATAATATAGCAACCCAATTACAGGTAAGAGAGGAGCTGGAGTCTTTGAACATTGTGGGAGTGTTGCAGAATGGATGCAGGTCTGCTTGCCGATTTCTCGGAGAAATGAGTCTCATTTAGCTGCACAGAAAGACTTAGTGTCTCAGCAAGAAGAAAGTGATTTGTTGAAGGGGTATTTGGAACTGTTTGACATTTGAAGGATTAGATTAATTCAGATTACACCCTTGATTTAATCAGATTTTTTTCTGTCAGCTAACCAGATCTGTCAGCTAATGTAGTACATGTGGGTGAAGAAAGACTAACGCCCATGTCTGTAACCATGTTTCATTTATGCTGTTAAAGTATTACTGTGGGCTTCCATTACCAAACATTTCATGGATTTGCACAATAAAACAGTCATTGAGCAAAGCTGGAACTCTCAGCCTTCTGTTCTGTGCTTAAAAGTCCAAACTTTGCAGCACCTCCGGGAAACAAAGTAAAGGCAGCTGGATAAGTTAACTTTAAATTATTAAAAGTTTAAACAGTCCTACTGTAATGAAACTGGTATTGAACTGAGGTGGGGAGATAGATGGAGTCTGGGGGGTGTGTGAATGGGGACTTTGTGCTTAAGGGCTAAGAAAAATTGAAATTATAAAGACAAATATATGAGTATTTCTATCACAGGAGAAGAGAGTTAATGATGGAATTCAGAGGAGCTCTTTCCCTGTTTAATTTTTATTGTAGAATTATGGAGGAGCAATGCTTTTTCATTTTTAATTTTCATATATTCCGAAATGCTCTATCCTTTCCCGGGATGATGGCTTGCATCTTGTATGTTGAGTACCTTGTTGAACTGACTGATCAGTGCAGACCGAGATGCAAGGCGTTGTTGGCTTATTTTCTTTGCAGACTGTTTCTGTTGGCATGCTGCGTTGCTTTGCTTGGTTTAGATAAACAAAAGCACTTTCTTGCCTGTTTTTTAATGGAGTCAATCTTCCAGCTAAGGAGAGGATTTAGTATACATTTATTCTGAAATACGTATGGGAGATGCATGAGAGTAAGTATGGTTTCTTAGTAGTTGAACCTGAGGAGTCCCCCATCCTAACATCGTTGAAAGTCTGAGTTTGACCCCTTTTGTTGAGATTGCTTCACAGCATAGCGTGGAGCACTGTAAAAGGCTTTTGCCTTTTTGGAGATGTGATACTATTAAGGTTGCCAGGTCTCGAACAAGCATAAGGGTAAGTATAGCCATGCTGTCTGGCTGATTGCACAAAAAAATCTTTTGAACTCGTGGGTTGAGGGCTGGCGGTCCCGCTGACAGGTAGTGTGAGCTCCACCTCCTGTGGTGCCTCTTTCCAGGTTCTCTCGAACATACACATTGGTTTTAGACCACGTAGAAGTGGCCACCTCCTGATAGGTGGTGTACGGTGGAAATCCTTTGGACTTGGTCAAATCAGTCGCTGCGTGGGATTGCTGGTTTTATTGCCCTTTTCAGGGAGACATAACAGGAACGTGTATAAAACCTTACGTTAAGTGTATGATAGCTTCTAACTTAACTGGGGTGGTGAAAGAGTTGTCCTCTCTTCTTATGGAAGTGCTCTATCAATTTGTTGTATATACAGAGCAGTTAGGACAACGGACTATAAAAAAACCTCATTAACACATTCTTTAGTAGCATAATGTAGTGAGGTTGAAACACTGATATTTCAGTGGGTTATCGCCCAGGGGATGCATCATAGTGTCGTCTTGTCGCAGTGAGGGGTCCGGGGGTTATTGGAAGAGCGCAGTAAGGAAGGAGGAAGGCACAAGGCTGAGGTATTACCCAGGTATATTACCCAGGTATGAATTAGGTATTCATACCTAATGTAGTGAAAACAAATCTTCCAGAGCACTTTGCAAAGAGCAGTCTCTGCAAAGAAGGAAGAGAGGTAGTGATCTCTTGGGTTGGCTTTCATAAATCACTTCTGGGATGCAACGTCACCCATCCTTGTTCCCCTGCTGCTCCCTAATTTATCTCTTCTTTGTGTGCTAAAGTGTAATGTTAGTTCAGAGAACGTATCTACAAATCGCCCACCTTTCTAGTTCCCTTTGGCATATTAAAACAGTCAATCACTGCTCCTCCTCCCCACCACCAGCAGCCATTTATTTTCACCATGACTGCTACAAGCATTTTTCCCCTTCTGTTTCTCTTCACATACTCTGTGGTGTTAGTCCTTTACCATTCCTTTGTGGCTTCTTTTGAATCTTTTAATTATGGTAAAGCCCGTTTCATGCCATCGTCTGCTTTGCCAATGCAGTGAGTTAGCGATCTGACAAGTCATGAATGACTTGTGCGACCTGAAGTCTTGCAAGTAATGTGTAGCCGTTCTAGGAGTTGGGAATCGTGTGATGTTTACTTCAGGCAAAACTTACTGACGTGTCTCGTTGGGTGGGGAGGTTTTCTGTTTCCTGCGGAGATAGAGCAGAAACGGTGTGTTGAGCTGGTTTGGAAAGGCCGGAGAATCATTTTAAGTATATGAATTGATTAGAGTCTCTTACACAGTTGATGTTAATCAGCAGCTCTCTAGATCGTGATGAGCAGTAATGTTAAGATTTTATATTGGTGCTTGCTCTTTTAAGAGATTGAGTGACATTGGCTGTGTGGCTACATTGATTTTGAATGGCCTGTTTTTAGAAGCGTAAAAAGAGATTTGGTTTTAATCTACTAAAATATCTTTTTAAAGTTTCGTTTGTTCATTCTGATAACACTTAAAACCTTTGAGATTTGACCTTGCAGGGCTCCTTTGGACATTTTTATAGCGGTATTAGTGCTTCTTACCTAAAATGACTTTGAGGAGCTCAGCATCTTAGCTCTGTGCCTCTGCAGTAAAATGACCTGTGCAGAATCCTTTTATAAGCAGCCAAAATAAGACTAGTTGTCTCTGCTCTCTAAACCGTTTTTCTCCTGTGTAGTAAAACTTCTCTCAAAGGCGCTATGTATTGACATTTTGTAATGTTTGAGAGAATTTCTTTAGGTGGTATTGCCCATTCCTCCAAGAAACCCGGAAGTCAGAAATATTCATTCTTTGCTTGAAGTAAAATTATCTTTATATTTGTGCTAATTGACTTTGCCTCTGCCTCAGCCAAGAATAAATCTCTCTCTCGTCGGCTCTGTGTAAATATTTTGTCTCCAGCACAGGTCTTTATTGAGCATGTGGGAAGCCCGTGCTTTGATTATTTCTTGATTACCTCTTAATTATATTGGCAGTATATTGTCAAGTGGAAGGTGAATGCTGTGAAGCAGAGGGACAAGGTCTGGGGCAACAAAAACAAGCTGCATCTCTTGCATCCATAGAAAAAAATGCAACAGCATTATAGTTTATTTTACCATCTAATTGGAGAGATTGTTTTCGGTTGGGAACAGCTGCCAGTTAGGCTAATGGGATAGACTTTGCTCGGCAGTTGTTCTAATGGACGGCTTTGTTTGACTCAAAACAGGGTGATTTAAGAACTTATTGGAGCAGGTAACTGAAATACACTGTATTGATTATCACCTATGGCCTTAGGTCTGCAAATGTTCCTAGGAGAAGGAAAATTGCTTAGCCTGTTGATGCTAACAAGATGGCCACAAGCCATGGAAGAACAAACGTGTCTGGAGAGTAGATTAGTTTCCTTTGTGTAAGAAACCCAGCGGGTGGTGGTTGAACTCGCTAGCCTTTCAGAGTGCATGAATTCTTATATTAAAATGAAAAGTCCATCGAATGTCTATGGATCGAGTAGGGATAATCGTTTCTGGGGTAAAAAGTAACTGTTTCCCTTTTTTAGAGGTGTTTTAGGAACTTTGGAGACCAAAGGCATTTATTTTAGTTTGGTCCTCTTTTAGTTTGTGGGCATTTTGAAGCAGATTGGGCACATTTCGTTTGCACCGAATCAGCCACAACAGGTTCCTTGGCCACTGTACGTCATTTACGTGCTGTTATAACTGTAACGCTAAAATATTGTAAGTCACAATTCTTTAGCCATTAAATAGTATAGTAGATAAGTGTAAAAGCTGAAATCCTTAAGTATTTTCTCTTCTAGTTGAGTGTACATGCCTCCATCCTTAGGGCGAGTCACGTAGAGCCGATCTTTGTAAACAAGGTTGCCACGCAAAACCCAGCTCGGAGTTAGATTAATGGAGACCGAGTTACTTTTCCCAGTGATAGGCGCAGTGACACAGTGTCTGTGTCAAGGATGTGGAAAAGGAGAATTAGTGTGGTGGTGTAGGTGTATCCGTGAACTGTGAGTTGGAGGGCTTGGCAGTCAGACCGCATCTTCCTGAGCTGATGTGACTTGGATACAGAGCAAGCGAGGGTTTGGATGCATATTGAGGTGTGTGCTGAAGGATTAGGGGTTGGAGCTAATCCAGGATTGAGTTCATTTTTCTAGTTTAAAAAAAAGGTCATCCATTTTTGCATGAGGACAGGTATATAATGAGACTTCAATTCACTCTGGCTTCTCTCTGCGTTACAGAGAGGAGCCGCTTCTGTGAACTTCAGCTAGGGATCTTTTTACCTCGCTCACATTTTGTTGGGCAGCCTGACGCGATGCTGGACTAGACCTTCTCACTGTTTCTCTGAATAGTTTTCATATGTTATATCTGTCTTTTAAAAAAAGGGAATATTAAACATTTCTAAGCCAGTCAGACAACGCTGCTTTGTCCAGATACTTGCATGATCAGAATTTAAATTAACCTTGATATTACTTATGGATAACTTGTAACGACTTCACTTTCCTCTTTCACCTTTTTCTCTAGGCAAGCATGGGACCTTGCAGTTGATATTTGCCTTTCCCAATTACCTACAATTATAGAGGAAGGAACTGCCTTTAGGGTAAGTCGGATATCTTGAAATGCTGTGTGCCCAGTTTAACCCATTGTTTGAAACCTCAGTTCAGCGCATCGCTTTTGCTTGTTGAGTCTTGAATTGTTGCAGTTTCAGGGTTTATATTTTTTGAAAGTTGTAAATGTCTACTCACTTCACTTAGAGGAATAGATTTAAAATCAGCTTCACTATTGCATGAGATGTCTGATTCAGCCCACGCCTGTTGGCAAGGAGACTCCTGCCAGTAGAACTGATGCCTGAGACCTGCCTCTTAAAATTTCAGAGCACTCAGTCTTGACTAAGAGTATTGTTACAAAAACAATCCCAACATGCCAGCATGATTTTTGAAATTAAAAACTTTAACGCAAAAATTATCTCTTAGTGGAGTTACGTTTATTTGAAAATAAAATAAAGGTTGAGGGTATGTCTAAAGCGTTTTCTTAAGCATAGTATCATTAATGTGAGTCACTGGGGGGGGTTTCTACTTTAGTTAATCTCAGAGAGCAGAAAAGTAAAATTTTTAATATTATATTTGCTTAAATTCCTCTAATCAGAATGGATTTTTTTCTTGATATTCCTTTGACATTTCATGAATGGAAACCTTTAAATAATAATTACTGTACAACCTCGGATACCTATTCCACCGTGATCACAGAATCACAGAATCGTATAGGTTGGAAAAGACCTTTAAGATCATCGAGTCCAACCGTAAACCTAACACTGCCAAGCCCACCACTGCACCATGGCCCTCAGCACCTCATCCAAATGGCTTTTAAATACCTCCAGGGATGGCGACTCCACCACTTCCCTGGGCAGCCTGTTCCAATGCTTGATAACCCTTTCGGTGAAGTAAAATTTCCTCATATCCAGTCTAAACCTCCCCTGGCGCAACTGGAGGCCATTTCCTCTCGTCCTATCCTTGTTACCTGGGAGAAGAGACCGACCCCACCTCTCTCCAGCCTCCTGTCAGGCAGTTGTAGGGAGCGATGAGGTCTCCCCTCAGCCTCCTTTTCTCCAGGCTGAACAACCCCAGTCCCTCAGCCGCTCCCCATCAGCCTTGTGCTCCAGACCCTTCCCCAGCTCCGTTGCCCTTCTCTGGACACGCTCCAGCCCCTCCATGTCGCTCTTGGAGTGAGGGGCCCAACACTGAACACAGCATTCGAGGTGCGGCCTCACTGGGGCCGAGCACAGGGGACGATCACTGCCCTAGTCCTGCTGGCCACGCTATTCCTGACACAAGCCAGGATGCCATTGGCCTCCTTGGCCACCTGGGCACACTGCTGGCTCATATTCAGGCGGCTGTCGACCAACACGCCCAGGTCCTTTTCCGCCGGGCACTTTCCAGCCGCTCTTCCCCCAGCCTGCAGCGTTGCATGGGGTTGCTGTGGCCCAAGTGCAGGACCCAGCACTTGGCCTTGTTGAACCCCGTACAATTGACCTCGGCCCATCGACCCAGCCTGTCCAGGTCCCTCTGCAGAGCCTTCCTCCCCTCAAGAGATCAACACTCCCGCACAACTTGGTGTCATCTGCAAACTGACTGAGGGTGCACTCGATCCCCTCGTCCAGACCATTGATGAAGATATTAAACAGGACTGGCCCCAGCACAGATCCCTGGGGACACCGCCGGTGACCGGCCGCCAACTGGAGTAAACTCCATCCCCCACCACTCTTTGGGCCCGGCCATCCAGCCAGTTCTTTACCCAGCAAAGAGTACACCCGTCCCAGCCATGAGCAGCCAGTTTCTCCAGGAGAATGCTGTGGGAAACCATGTTAAAGGTGTTCTCTTTAATTGTACAGTAATATTTTTTTAATGCTACCTAACTTCCAAAAGGTTTTCTGGCTGCGATTGCAGGTCGTCTCCGAAGGCCTGAGTACGGGAGAGCTGTGGACTTCTGCGAGGGTGGGGGTTGATAAAGATGCCCTAAGGCTTTTATCCTCCCGCCCCTTTTTTTCCCCACTGTATGTGCTGTATTTAAAAATTTCAACAAGTATGATTTTTCCTTTCCTAGCTTATGTTCATTTTTATTTCGGGTCTCTGACAATGTCAGTGGCTGCTTTTATATCAGTCTTAGACCTCATCTGGGCACTCACTATCAAGTGAGTTGAGATTTAGCAGATTTCTGTGCGTTTCAGGGATGAGAGGAGGCAGATACTTGCTAGGGATTAGACAAGAGATCAGCAAATAAGAGTGGTTATTCTCAACTAGTGATTGATTCAATGTAGGGGGAAGCAATTTACAAGCAGGTTTTCAAGCCTGACAAATGTAATTTCTTGTGTATTTTGACTAGAACCTGAGGTAGGTAGAGCTGGGAGCCTGGATGCTGTGAGTTTCCAGGCTAGCCTGGGCACTAGACGTAAAGGCAGGATCAAGTCCTCTTCCGAGCTCTTCCTTACGCTTTCATTTGAAATCCAGCGTGATTAATACCGTGTAGGTTTGTGCCTGTTCTGTGGCGAGGGGACAGATATTAACCTGTTGGACGTCTCTCTGAGACACCTACAGAAGGAGAATGAGACTTGGCTGTTAGTTTGGGAGGGAGTGGAAGGGGCTTAGCTCTACGCTGTGACAAATGGTTGGAGCAGACAGACAGTTGCACGCCTCTGATCTATTCCTTGTGTTCTAATCAACGTTTTGTCCTCAAACCTCTTGATTTACACCCGGCAAGAAGTGTTGTATATCAGAGAAGGTTAGCTGCTGCTGGCCAGCAGTACTCCTGGGAGAAATTGCCGTTCAGTGCAAGGCAGGGGGAAGGGGCGTTGTGTTATCCAGGTTAGTCAGCCGGCTTCATAACTAGGCTGGCAGGAGCAGCAATCGGTGTCTGGGATGTCAAATGCCCGGGTGAGTCACAGGATTACCCGCTGCCATCCATTCGCCAGCCGTGTTGGCCGCTGCAGGTTTAGAGACCAGCCTGGCCCTGGATAAAGCAATTGGTAATCTCTTCAAGGCTGTTCTGTTTCAGCAGCACATTATAAACCACGTGCGTCTGACTTTGCTTATTCTCTAGGTGTTCTTTCCTAGTCAGACCTGGAAAATATAATAGCTTGACGGAGAAAGGCCTGCGGGCTCACGGCGCTCGTATGGGGGATGGCGGGGGGGCGATTGGGCTTCTGGCGGGTTTGTGTTGGTTTACTCTCCCCTCTCCCATCTCTTCCCTGCCTCCTTCCCCCTTAATTTCTGTTTCCCTGTGGATTTCTAACTGGAAGCTGCTGTGTGCTTTGGCCAGTGCTTTCTCGTACCTAGCTTGTACCACATACTTGGTGTGATAGATGGCAAAAGGAATGTTTCTGGGAGCGCTGCTGCGCTGGCAGGGGACGCTGATGTGCCCAGGGACCATCCGAGTGTGCACTGCGGAGCAGAGCGCTTTGGGGAATAAGTGTCGCACCACTGGCCAGTCACCGATGGTGTTAGCAGACGAGAGGTGCGCTGCACGCTTGAGCAGGCTCCAGGGGCTTAAAATGTGCTGCAGAATGTCACATCTCACCAGGTAAAATTCCTATTTCATCAGCCAGTGTGGTGCACCTCCAAACGGTCACATCTTGTTAGAGTAAGACCATAGTTACGTCGTATGTTTTTCAAAGTATGCGGTATTTTCTCTACTTGTATTTGCTGTCCCCTAAACCAGATTCCTTTACGCCTAGAGATACTACATGCTAGCATCCTCTGTATTTACTGCATGCTCTTCGGATGCATTTTGTAAAACAACATATGATAGTACTGTCTTAAGTACTAAGTACCAAAGTACAACTGACAGGTGTTAGCTAATGGGGGTTCACCCCAACCCTCATATCTTTAGTAGGGCCCTAGGGTAAAGGCTATTAAATACTGTAGCGCTCTGCATGTTATTTTTATGCTCATTTACCCACACTACCAGGATATCTCTATTTAAATTGGTGGATTCAATTTCTTAAGTAAATTTTCTGATTTTTGTTTGCCTGTATGAAGTCCTTTTACTGCCTTACAGGTGTCAGAACTGATGGATAGCTAAATAAAAGGCTTGAAAAACTGATAAATAGGAGGCAGCCTTCTTACAGCCCCAACCATCTGAACGGCCACCTGTTTGTAGAGAGGTTTGTGGCAGCCAGGGAAGACTGAGACGTGGACGGACATATTTGTTGTTGTTGTTGGATTGGTTTCGCTGTGGACTGGGCAGAGGTAGCACTGTGTGCTGCTACAGGAGTGAAGCTGCCTCTGCAGAGCAGATAAACCCACTGCTGTTCTCTCTGCTTCTCATGTGGAAAAAATTAACCAGATTTCCCTAAGACCTTTTGTGATATCTTTTGCTATTTCTCTACTCTTTCCTTCTTTTTTCAAACACTTACATTAGAGAATGCCAGCATATTTAAAGGGAATTGTATCTGGTCAGTCTTTGGAATATTTTTATACATGAAAAAACCCCAAACAAATGTTTGCCAATTAAAAAGAATTGGTTTTGGAAACAATAAACGGTGCGAGTCCGTAGGTGCCAAAAGTAGTTGTTTCACTTTTTTTGTTTTGTTTTTAAACCGAACTTGCATTCCTGTTCTTGCTCCAACAGCACAGCCCCTTCTTTGCGGAGCAGCTGACGGCTTTCCAGGTGTGGCTGACCATGGGCGTGGAGAACCGCAACCCCCCGGAGCAGCTCCCCATCGTCCTGCAGGTGACTGGCTGGGGCAGGGGCTCGGCACCGCCGTGGCTTGCGGGAGCACGGCCGCAGCCGCCACGGTGTGTTTGTGCATGCCTCTCCCTGCCCGCTGAGCCTTGTGCTACCAGCCAGATGGCGTTTGGGTACATAAATTACGTGGGCTCCTTCAGGATTAATTAGAGCTGATTGCATGTTTGCTAGACCTGTGCAGATGAAGACAAAATGCTTTTCTTCCCCAGTACCTTCACTCTCCATTGAGCAAAACTTCCTGCTATAGTCCATTTGCAGCTTCAACAGTATCAGGCTCTGCTGCCTCCTCTTTTGCTCTGAAGTAGCAAGACTTCACAGAGCAGCACATCTTTGTTGTTTTGTCCTGTAGTATCTCCTCTTACGTGCCAGCTCTGTCAGGCAGAGACTTCATCTTCTCTCTGTTTTCAGCAAGTGGAAGTTCCTGCAGTGTAAATAGTTTGGAAATGGCTTCTTTATCTGTCTGGTACAGCCTGGAAAGTGTTCCCTTTAATGTGATTCTGGAATTGTGCTGCAAGAACATAGAAATAAGTCTCTGAAGACCATGCGTGGAAGGAATGTAGAGTTCTGGTAGGCATTTGCTCAGACTAGACAAAGTTCATATGTACAAAGGAGAAGTAAATCTAGGAGAAACATAACACCTCATTTCAAATAATACTTTATGGCAAGGCACTTATTACAATTGTCGTCCGCTCTTGTCCTCTCCTCCCCAGGAGTCTGTATTGACAGAAATATAAACTGTTGTCGAGGTAGCTGCGGTCTCTTCTCTACCAGGCAGCAAAAGTCTTTCTGTTTAAAGGAAAATGGTTCCAGTCACTTGTACCAGGATATGTGATTTCTTTCACTAAATGTGAGAAGACTCACCTTCCCTCTGTTAGCTACCAGCTTGTTTTGTGACTGACAGCACTATCAATCTCTGTAAGACCAAATCTTAATTTCCCTGAGCCTCCCAAGCCTTGAGAGATCAGCTGGGTAAACAGATGTATGGTTTATCTCTGTCACTGCAATGGGAGAAGGCAGGCTTCTACCCTAGCACCAACTTTGCTGCTTTCCAGTGAATTTGGCACCAGAGGGCTCTGCAGGTAGCCTAACCCTGCAGTGGAATTGAGAGGTCACCTGGCAAAGGAACCTGCTTTCCTTCCTGGAGCAAAAATGAGCTAGGACCATGTAATTATTCTCATAATTAAAGCATATTAATTGTATAGTGGAATAAGATTGCTTGTTAACACGTTTGAGATACTTGGAATTAGAGACCAACTGATTGAGAGAGGGAAGGAAGTGCATTTCAGACCCCTTTTGAGTGTCTTTTTGCTTTGACTCCTTGGGAGTGCTTAGATTACTCTGCTGTAGCCTAACAAAGGTTGATTCTGTTTTCCCATTTTAGATGTGCCCCTGGGGAAAGAAGGTATTTGAGTTCCAGGGGCATGATGCCAGCCATGCAAAGCTTGGATTTGTCAAGGACAGGGAGACGGTCCTTCGTAAATGATCTTTTATTGACTTCAAGAAGTTCCTTTCCATTTTGAATTCTTGCTGTGCATGGGGCAGATTGGACACAGAGGAGAGAAGTCATCAAAGAGAAGTTAGCATACGCACAGCCTGAACGAGCCCGAGTAGCAGATGATTGATCCTTGTGGAGGTACCTCCTGCCACGCGATCTCCAGTGCACATAAAGAGCAGCAATTACTCCACAGAAAGCCCTGGGGAGACCACTGCTGCAGTCCCCTTCTTGCATCCTGCATTCATGAGGAGATTCCTGCTAAAACGTGGAGTTACTTCTAAATTATCCTCTTGCATCCAGGTTAATCTCTAACTTGCATGTGTGGACATAATTAGCTTCCCAGGCTTCTGTTTAGGAATAATGATGGACAAATGTCAGGGAGGGATGTGATGCAGTGCTGTGCGCATATAGTGGCACAGTATAGCAATGTCATAATTTCACTAAAAGTTCATAAATTGTGCATAGACTCCCCACATCCTCATCCAAGTCTCTAGAATTTGTGTCAGTTTTGGCTTCAGGTGGTTGGCAAATCAGTTTGGGAGGTGGGAATATAACAACCTGAGAGAGACTGATGGCTTTTTTTCGGTTTTGAAAATAATGCACCGGAGCTTTAAAATAAGACACAATTGGATTTGGTTAAAGGTTCTTGTGGGATGCTAGCAGTGCTGAGATGTGGTTTTGTATCTTCACCTGGAAATCCTTTTCAATTACATCCATTTTTTTTCCCAGCTACAACAGAATTTGTGGATTTACTTGTTTTTTTCTGAAGGTCAGACAATAACAGCATTGTCCAATCTCTATGCCTCCCACGTCTGTGTAAGCACCCTGCACCTAACGTGTTCCAGTCTGTTGTTTCAGCTGCCCCAGCTTCTACATGCCCTGGTTTCTATTACTGCTTTAATCTCAAACAGCTGCCCCTGTTATTCCTGTGCCGGGCATCTTTAAAGCACGTTGTGAATCGTGCCAAGTTCTGTAGTAAGTTTATGGAATAGGCTGGTGCCAACTAGGGCAGGATGAAAAAACTCCTTTCTCTTATGACCTGTCCTGAGATCCAAGCTCCGATATTCAGAGGTGAAACACACTCTCCTGTGTAACCATCTTTTCCTGCTGGACTTTCTCTGCACAACTTCGGTATCTAGTATCAGTCATCCATAGTGTGAGACATGAGCCAAGTAATTTAGTTATTCTTCAATATTAAACATGAAAAATAATTTAATTTGAATATGCAGTGTGGAAAAATACTGAGAAGGGGATGGAATTGGGGAGCTAAATCAACGAGTCTCTTTCCCTGAGACTCATGCTGAGGGATGTTACTCAATTTAAACTGAGGATTAAACGTTGCATTCCAATATCTTACATCTGTTAAGGAGATTAAGAACTGAGAGTCTGTCTGTTAATATTTCACACCAGGGTAGGTATAAGCCAGTAAACTACCACCTCATTATCGTTGTCAGACTCCGTTTTAATGAGATTTTTATTAACGACTAATGTGACCTTTTGCTTCCCTCTTAAGTCTTTTATATCGATTTGCCAAGGAAAGCAAAGCCTCTTTTTCTGCTTCTGAGCTGTTTTGAGTAATGGGAGGCTGGGCCGTTTGCTCACCTTTGAATCCTTCCTGCAGATACAATCGTGTTCCTGCTTTCCTGGGGAAAGGCAGGTGGTACGATGAGAATATTTGAAATCCATAGGGGCTGCTTCCATCTAGCAGAGCTATGCTGCATAGGAACCACTGCACTTGAGAGAAGAATTAGCAGAGAGAACAAGTGGAGCAGTGACGTGGAGGTTGAGGATACCTGTGTTCCTAGGAAAACGTTTGCATGTGTCTGCAGAAACTTCATGAAGGAGAGCGTTATCAGGAGGGGCAGTAACCCGCTGGTGGCACGGTTCGGTGGGGTGAAGGGTTCCAGCACTCAGGGTTTGCCTTCCAGCTTTTTTGTTCAGACCGTCAGTTTGTTCAAAGCCACATAACGATCCTGAGGTCCTCTTATATGTGCTCTGCAGGCACAAGGATTTTTGTTCTTTTTAGCAATAACCGTTATCCCTCTCCTCTGCAGGTGCTGCTGAGCCAGGTACATCGGCTGCGAGCTCTTGATTTGCTGGGAAGATTTTTGGACCTGGGTCCCTGGGCAGTTAGCTTGGTGCGTGGATGTTGCATGTAAAAGTCTTGTAAAAGTCTAGTTTATCTCGGTATAGGCGATAAATACAAATGATGATTTATGGAAGGAAGATGTGGAAGATATTCCACAGATTTGACAAATGACCAGTGTTTTATGTGTTCATGTGTGTGAAATGGAGCAGGCATCCCTAAGTGGTTTGTATTAATCAAAAAGGCCGAGTAGCTGTTCATTTGTATTACCACAAAGAGGAGTTCCTTGGGAGTAGTTTAGTGTAAAATATTGGAAGGGACAAAACAGGAGGAAATATCTGGGACAAATAAGAAGGTTTGTCATGTAAAATAAATAACAAAAAAATAGCACATATGTTTAGCATCTGTTCTCTCAGCTTACTGGCCTGCATCATTTTCTTCTCTTCCTTTATCTATTTGGTCTTTGGATTTTATAAGCTTTTCTGAGAAGGCGGCAGCTGCCTTCCGCATTTTGGAAAGCGGCTAGCACGGTGCGGATAATAAATAAGAATTAAACAGAGGAGCCGTTTAAAACACCCTTGTAAATGGAGCTATTTGTTGATAAAAGTGATGAAGATGAACCACCAGCTGGTCGTGGAATAGCTCAATGATGGGCCTTTTTAGTGGTGGTCTTTACCTTTCTCCTTCATCTCAGCCAAGACTCCCTTCTGCATGCCTTCGCAGACAGCTTAGCCCTCTGTGGCAGGAATAAAGCATGCATTAAAGGTGATTTTAAGACCTCTGGATTATAAACTTCTATGAGGATCAAAACGTAGCTGCAGGTCAGCCACAGTGGCCTTTGCTCTGGCTGTTACGTGCTTTATAAACCTGGTTGGCCATGCCACAGGGTGATGCTCAGCTGCTGCCAGGTGGTGTGGGTGGTAACCCCCCAGGAGCCCCGCGCTGCAAGTGCAATCCCTCGCCATACGTTTCCTTTACATTGTGCTTTGGGAAGGGTATCTGCAATCACGATGGGATTCTCAGAGATTTGACGTGTCACATGTCTTCCTGTGAGCGTAGTCTCTAATCCCACGGAAAAGGCTTGGTAAAAAGTCTGTGTCAGGCGAGAGGCCTATTTAATTTCCAGTGGGAAGCCTGTAATTATTGAGCTTTTGCAATATGTTTACTTGTGAGAGCAAATGGCCCCATCTGAGGAGAGCGCAACGTATCATGAAGCATAAAATAGCACAGGCTCTAACGAGTAAAAGCTAGTGCTAGATTAACTCTGAGTCTCCATGGACCAAATGAGTCTGAAAATATCTGGTGACATCCAAGATTAAAATGAGCAATAGACAAATACACAGGGATCCCCTCTTTACTAGAAATGTACGAAATTGTTTTCTACCAGATTTCTCATCTGTGTCGTTAAATACGCTGCGTCTTTGCAGAGCGCTCAGTCCTGCCCCTGCACGGTGCTGCCTCTGCAGTAAAGCTGAGCCGTTCACAAGGGTTTGCTCTTCTCTCTGGCTCCCCAGGCCCTGTCTGTTGGCATTTTCCCGTATGTGCTGAAGCTACTTCAAAGTTCAGCTCGTGAGCTGAGACCACTCCTTGTCTTCATCTGGGCCAAAATTCTGGCAGTGGACAGCGTGAGTACTTCTGAACTTGGCCATTTATTTTGGGTTTCAGCAGCGTGCCTTTTTTCCCCCTCCCGTTTGCTTTATCCAGTTGCTTTAGACTTGAGACTTTCTCCTGAGGTACTCCAAAAAGACCCTGTATTGTCTGGAGACCAGCATATTATCTCATTAATTTATGTGACTTGTATGAAAGCTAGCTTCTGAAACTTTGTGAATGGGAAGCCCCCGTTAAGGTGCTGACACGGGGTAGGTTGGCTGCCCACCTCTTCATACCTGCACGGGATGAAAGCAGGGTTGCTCCGTCTATTAACACTGCAATGTCACTGTAACATCTCACAGTTCCTAGTTCCCCTTTGGTTCTGGGGTGTAGGAGCTTTAGGTAAAAACCGTCAGCTCTCACTGAGTGCATCTTTATTGGGGAAGATACTGCTGTGCTTGCTGAAGGGGCTTAAAATGCACTCGTATCTTCTGTCACATACTCCCGGGTGAGAGCGCGTGCGCACACACTCATACTCTCCCTCAATTTGTTCGCTTTAGGTTGTTATCAAACTTGTTTTGTTCCAGACCATTCCTATCAGTTGTCAAAACAGGCTGTGAGTAGTCTTCAGAGACAGAATTTTTCTAGGAATAAAGCAAAGGTAATTTTTGGTGACTTTAATGTATAAGTCCTGCTCCGAGTCTAATGCACGTGCTGATGCATTGAAGATGGTTGCCATGGAAGTATTTACCCCCCACAGAAGAGAGGTTGCTCCTGTCATGGGTCCATGATTCTGATCTTCTCTACAATATTTTGGCACCTTTAAGGATGAGGTTTAAAAACTGAGCCCTGATTTTTAAAGATGGTCTTAACCAGAGTTCTGGTTTGTGGGTTTTTTGATAAATAATTAGGCAGGTAAGTAATTGTAGATAAATTTGTATAGTCATATATACGACTCCATGGTTTGTGGGTGCAATTAGTTGAGCAATGTAAAATTATTAGGAGTGGTGTGCACAGTTAATTGCAGGCACAATTATAAGCCGATATGAAATTGTCTGAGCTGCTTGTAGAAGTTGGATCTTGCCTATTTGGGGGTTACTTTTGTTATATCTCTTCCATTTCAGTATGGAGAATAATACTGAGTTTGTTGGAATTTTTCCCCACTGTTGATCTAGCATTGTCAGGTTTAGTTTTATAAATACATTTTCATTAACATCCTAAGAGGATTTTGGAAAGCAAAGAAAATGAAAACTATTCATCTTAAAGCTACTCTTGAAAAGCTGCTTTTTGATGCATGCCTCCCCATGGCTGACGCTTCAGCCCCAGGTATGTTTCAGAGTAGGCTCGTGTATAATTTACACAGAGCGTCGTGCCATCCTTCACCTTCTCTGGTGGTGAAGCCAATCTGAGAGGGCTCTTTCCCCCTTATCCTCTCCTGCCACCATCAGTATTGCTCCATGCTCCATTTTATTGCCCCACTCCTTTGGTAGGCTGTGCTTTGAAACAGAACAGCAGCAAAAATACTTTAAAATTTTGTATTAGGATTTCTTTCCGCTGCTTCACTCGCTAGCTCCACAAACAAGTGGTGCAAGTGAGAAGGGAGAAGAGGGCAACTTCAGCAGGCAAGTGCAATGAATGCTGCCGAGGGAGGGGACAGGCAGCGCGAGTTGTCACACCATAAAAGGAGCTAATGTATTGTCATATTGGAAGCTAAAAGCATGCGTTCTTGTTATATGCTACATGTCAATAAAGACATGTCTTTTCCCTCCTCTGCTGACACAAGGTTTGGCCATGTATGTTTGAAATGCGTTCAGTTTCAAACAAAGTTTAACAAAAACCAATATCGCACAGCCTGCATTTTGTGCGGATTCCAAGTCCTCTAACACTACAGCCTGCTCCACTTCCCCAGCCCTCTGCATTTCCAGAAGGTAAATTTATCTAAACGAACCACAAGACCGGTATCTGCACGCTCCAGGATGAGACACGCTCTTTTAGTGTTTTGGTTGAGCCAGCGGAGCGGCAGTTTATGACCTGCCGGAGCCGTGGAGAGCACACTGTGCTGCGCGTCAGCATCCTTTTCTCCGGGACGGCCTTTTGTAAGACTCGGAGGGGGATGACTGCAGGGGCATGCTCCGTGAGTACGAAGGCAGGCAGGCAGGGAATGCTGACCGAAGGTAGATGCAGTAATTAATTGTTAGGCTGGGTGGAATCGCTGTAGCGTTAGTGCTGCGCGTGGGGCGGGGGTGTGGGTCTGAGGGTGCGATGCTCTGCCTGCACTGCGCGTGCATCTTCCGGGCTCGGCTCTGGTTCGGGTGGGTGCTACCTCCATCACCCAGGCAGAAGCTATTGCCTAGCATATGAGAGCGTGTTTATTTTCAAACATTCTGCCAGATAATCTTCACCCTCGCAATAATTGTACAGTGCTGTCTCTCTCCTTCATCTGCTGTCCCCTGTACGTGTACTTTATTTGGTTTCAGGAGACTGTAGCTGATGAAATTACTTTCATTAGACGGGAGTTCAGCTGATTGCTCATTCCTCTTTGCATTTGGATGTGACCGAGAACAAGTTATATAAGGCTTGCTGGTGCCCTGGAGAGCAGAATATCCTGCTAAGATAATATTTCTGTTCTGGTCCCTCCCTCTCTTTGGGCCGGGAGGCAGAAGGAAGGTGTTCTGACACGAGGCAGCAGTGTAGTATGCCATGTGTCCCTTCAGATGATACCTTCAGTAGGCATGGTATGCTGTGAGGAATTGTGGTTTGTCATAAAAATGACAGGATAAATCAACGATATTATAGAAACATTGCACCTCGGACAGAATTGTTTGTGTGTGATCTATGGGTGTCCCTAGTAAACATTGGAATATTTAGATTAATCTGTTTTAGTTCCATGTATAATCAGGTGATTTTTCATAGGATATTCATTGAGGACTCTATAGTCATCTCTGCCTGAAGCCTGCTGCGGTATTGCTAGACAATCCACCTGCAGAGCTGCGTAGCGAGTGATGGTTCAAAGTTGCCTACTGTAGGTATCTGGCAGGTATAGCTTGGGGTAGGAGTAGCGTTGTGTGCTGCCCCGTGGAGATGGCTATAACACTTGCAAATACGGTTTAGGTCAAGAATTTGCTGCATGCTGCATTGATAATGTTTGGTAAACAGCACCTTCTAAATCTTAAATACTTGAATTTAAAGGGAAAAAAAATCCCCCCACCTGTAATAAGGGTTATAATCAGGAATTTAAGCAAGACCAAAAAAAACCTGCACATTAAACGGTACTGAAAATGGGAATACTACTAAAGTGGGACAGCGAAAAAGAGATCTTACCACTCCAAAGAACCGGCTGAAGACAATAGAAAACAAACATTCCTCATACTTTTTAAAGCAATGGAGTGATGTAAATAGTATGCTTACCTTCCAGATTTAGCAGGATTTTGACTACCACTTCTCATCTTATGATTTATACAAATATTCAGGTTAAGTGTTCCCTGAGGATAATTTGGTAAAGCTACCCACCCGGGGAGTGAGGGTTCACTGACCAGCGTGGTCGCCCAGGTCACCCCTGGGCTCTGGCAGTGCTGCTGTATCCCGGGAACTTGTGACATTTTTAGGGATAAGTTACATAGCACATATGTTAATTAGGGAGAAGGAGGAGATCTGTGCTTTATATTTTATGTAAGTTCTGAACTTTCACACCAAGCCTGCAGCTTGTTTTGGTCATGTTGTATTATTACTCACAAGTGTAGCTGCTTATTTCTTGAGGAGGAGGTGTTACTGATGCTGGCTTTCCATATTGTTCACAGGATCTAAGCAGGGAGGGTTTGAGCAAGTGTGCTGGCTTTATAGATGTCGCCTCCCTCCCTCGAGCCTCAGGTAGTTGGGTAACAGTGGCAGCACAATAAATGTAGTGTGAAGATGGGCAGCCTTCTCTTTGTTGGTGTCTGTTTGCCTACATTATAGCGAAGAGGTTGTTTTTTGTAAGGAACAGAAAGTATTCACACTGAGAATGAAAAGGGGGGAAAAAAGGAAGCCTGGTTTTTGTGCAGCATTACACAGAAGTCAGGAAAGCCTCTCGTAGCTGCAGCCTGGCATCAATCCATTCCCTCCGCTCTTTGGTCTGCCAAAAGCAGCATCTTTACTCCCTTCAGCAATAAAATATTCTCTTGCATCTCCGTCTTGCCATCCCCTCTCCTTTCAACAATTAGTTCCCTCCTTCACCTTCTACGCCTGATAAAAAATACATGATCCTGTCTCTGGCATGAAGCATACAACAGAACCGCAATCACGGGGGAAACTGATTGCCAAGTCAGTATTTCCTCCCTTAAATTCTCACTTTCATAGTATGTATTCTTTCGGTTTGACCCTAATATGTCAACCTGACGCCTGAGTTGGTATGTTAGCAAAAACATGGTGTATGCCACGTGCTTCACTGCTGATACTACCCCAGGAAAACCTGCATTATTCTCCTTACAGGCTTTTAAAGACAGGGGAGTTGCTCTGCAGTTTTTGATTGCGGGTAGTAGGAGATCGTGCTACTACATGCTACTGTTGTACCGATGTAATACATGTTAGCACTTGACCAAATCATGCAGCGATTAGTCTCGTTTGTGTAGATGAGTTGAAATCTTCTTGTCGAAATCTAGTCCTGCCTAGGTGGGGGATTGGACAGAATACAAAGAATGAATATATAAAGAATGAGTAATTCTTCCTCCGCCCCCCACCCTTACACATTTACTGGTAACGGCTCAGTGATGTGGGTCACTAAGAGAAACATCTGCTAGGTTTCTTGCGTGTGGTAGTCTCCAAGAGTTGTCCCGCTTGTGGAAGACGGTACTTTAACATTCACAAGACGCTTACTCGCGCATCCTGGCTGCCAGGCTGAGCTGGAAAATCAGCTACAGTGGTACAGAAAGAACCGGGGAGGACTGTGCTATCAAACTGCACCTTCCATAATCGTGGGGAAGGGGGTGCTCTGTTTATCGAAGAAGGGTCACACACCGGGCTCGTCCAAGAGCTCCCCGAGCTCTGCAGTCCTGTGGGTAGGACCGGGTGGGCAGCCGGGGGGAAGAGCAGGGACCCCAAGAGCGCCCGCAACAGCCGCGTGCTTGGCAGCCGGGAGTGCCCACCGACGTCTGAACATGCAGCACAAGCTGCTTTCTTGACTCGTGGTAGCTAGCGTGTGACCATAACGTCCTCTGAAAGGAAAGGGCAGGGCACTTACTCCCTGCCTGGGGAACATTACAGTTTTGACTGGGGTTTTGCACTAGTTGGGTAGCTGTCTAACTGTAGAACTAGAAGATAGGGAGCAGCAATTATCAGCAAAGCTGATCTATGGTAAGCTAATTGCCTTGACATGGGATTGGAAATGTGACATGGGATTGACATGTCAAAAGTGGAGAATTAGACATGGAGCTTTTAGAAGATCTAATCTTACATAATTTTTATTCTGTTAAACGTAAAAAAAAAAAAAAAAAATCAGAGTCCTCCTCCGTTTTGCCTTTGGCTCTTAAATAGTGGCAAAGGTTTAATGTGGGACAGAGATGTCAAATGTAACTCTTCTCCTAAGCAGGAGGTCACATTTCCAGCTGCTGTTTCTGTCGCGTTGGGGGGTGGCAGAGGGTTCCTTGCTGTAGACGCTGCTCCTCCCTGTCGGCCCTTCTGCTGCGGGGATGTTTGGTTGCGGCCCCGATGGAGGGCTTGCGCGTTATTTTGCTTCTCAAATGAAAATGAGATTTGAGAAAAATGATTAAGACATGAAATATTCGTACATCGTTGGAGGAAAAAATACTTTCATGTTATTGTACTCACTGTGTCTTTCTTTGTCTCATTTTTCAGTCATGCCAAGCTGACCTTGTGAAGGACAACGGTCACAAGTATTTCCTTTCAGTTTTGGCAGATCCTTATATGCCAGTAAGGACAAGTCATCTTTATTCAGCCTCTAGCAGTTGCTTAGCTTGTCTTAGCTCACCTGTTGCTGTTCTGATGCAGTTGGTGCTAACGGGGGACTGCCTCCCACCTCCATCTCCTGTGACGCCCACTGCTCTGCTGGAGAGAGTCATTGCTGAGCTGTGGAGTCAGTGACCAGGGGAGTTAAAAACGCTCCTGCCAGGTTGCGTGATAGAGACGGCCAAATCAAACAAGAATTTGCAAACTTGTTCAAAGTTATATAAGTGCAGATTACGCAGCGGTGACGATGGGAGCTGGGGGCTCCTGGGGGGCGGGTGCAGAGGCAGACTAATTGCGCTGTAACTTTCCTAATTCCTTCTGCAGAAGCTTTTTGTGGTTTCCTGGAATAGGTATTTGTACGCCTCCTCCAGAGCAATGTACGGAGGTTGGTTGGGAGGATCATATTGGCAGTCTGATGAAGTGTCTCAGGTGTAGCTAGTGACAGGACTGCATGACAAGAAAATTTTAGCTTTCTTTCCCCTCTCTTGTTCTTGTAATGTGATACAAAGTGCACTTAGAATAATCTTGTGTTTCAGAAAGCATGGGATATGGTTGTTCTCTGACCTGTTTTCTAGATAACAATTAGTTGTATATTGTTTTAAGGCTGAGCACAGGACAATGACTGCTTTTATCCTGGCTGTAATTGTTAACAACTACAACACTGGACAGGTGAGTCCTAACATCCGTTTTCCTTTCATTTTCTCCTACCTCTTCTCTGCACTGTGCCTTCGCTTTGATAAAAGTGTCCTGGCTTGCGTTAAAGCACAACCCTGAACTGGAAAACTGAAATAGAAGATTGCTTTACATTATTTTGTGTGGATTAAAAGAAAAATTGGCCTGGAGGTGTGACAAACACATGATGTCCCTGGCACCTGGAAGCAGAGGTTAAGGACACAAGTCCCTCGACAAGTACCCCTCCAGGCAGCACGCTGACGTGCTGTTAAAGAAATAGTGCCTAGTTCTGTCAAGTGGAAACTTGATGGCTGTGATAAAGTTCTTGGGAAGGGTATATGGAATGAGCCATAAACCTTGGGGCTCTGACAGGTGCAAAGAGTATTTCCAATGAGGAAAAACAGGCTTTATGCATTAGAGGAAGTATTTCTAATGCTCAGCTATTTAACTAGCTATAACAGCACGTAGTTGACCTTCCCTCCATGCTGCTTCCAACTGGTATTTTATAACAAAATCAGTATATAACCACTGAATAATTATTTTCTCTCGATTTCCTGTCTGTTTCAGAAATAATCTTCTTTTTTGATGATGAGGCGGGAAGCTGTCATCCAAAATAAATTGCATTGATTTGTGTTTTAGGAAGCTTGCCTGCAAGGAAACCTGATTGCTATTTGCCTGGAGCAGTTAAATGATCCACATCCTCTTCTGCGTCAGTGGGTGGCCATTTGTTTAGGACGTATTTGGCAGAACTTTGACTCAGCAAGGTGGTGTGGCGTGAGAGACAGCGCTCATGAAAAGCTCTACAGTCTCCTCTCGGATCCAATCCCAGAGGTAAAAATCCAACTTTTTAAGTAAACGCCAGTTGAGTTGTCAGAATTCTGGCAGAGGGCTACAGAAATACTTTCAAAACCAGGGCCTTCAAGAGCTTTACAATTGTGTCTGGTTCAAAGAAAGATCTTATTGCATTTCTTCAAGGTGGGAATCCTCCAAGCCCTGCAAGAGAAGTAACCAAAGAAACACAGGGGGAGTTCATACAGCCCGAAAGCCCTGGAATCTTGGCACCAGAGTTAGGAAACACCATGGTTTTTGCTTACGTGCATATCGGAAGCTTGTTAAAAATGTGGTCCCAGAACACACTGTATATTGCAAAAAAACCCTCTGGTCTTTTTGGCCCAGTAGGAAAACTGTTCTCCTCCTGGTATCTGTGAAAATACATCTTTAATTGAATGTGTTTTACCTTTGTGACAAGCTCTCCAAGAGCGATTCTTGTGCAGAGCCTGGCTATGATTGACAGAGCCTGTCAGACCCCAGTGAAATTACATCGTGTGTGGGAGAAGTAAGCCTGGAGATAAACACCATTGCTAACGTGCAGCGATTAAAGATTAGACTCCTCTTTACATTCAGTCTTCCTGTCCTGCATCCTCGACCTCCTTTCTCCGGCCCCATCTTCCCCCATTTTATAAGCAGCGTTTGTGCGAAGGTCGGGTTGACTGTCCTTACGGCACACCCGCACCTCTCTGTGAGAAGCCAGAGCGAGCGTTTCTGCTTTGGGAAGCACATCCTGCAGTTGCTGATTGCACTATATCCCCACCGTTTGCAGTCTCTGCCAAGGCAAGCCGTAAGCTTACCAGGCTATCTGATCCTTCTGTTCTTTGTGTGATCTGGCAAAGTTTACCCTGACTTGAGCTGCTGTCTTTTCTGCTTTTCTTTTTTCCATCATCTTCTGCCTTTCTGTAAGCCCTTATCTGAAGACTGTAGTTCAGCACTCTTATTAAAGAGATTCACATCCCAACAGTAACTCCCTGTGTACCTTATTCCTGTTAATTAATATTCTAGGCAACGTCAACTGGAAAAATCACCCATGGGAAGGTCACCGAGTATTCTGGGAAATTAAATATACTCCTGCATGTGTGAATACTTAAAACTCAGTGCTTTGCTGAATCTGGTTTGGCTTTTACTCTCCATGGGCTTCTGTTTAGCCCTCACTAGTTACCTGACACAATAGTTTCCAGAGATGCCATTTGTGGGGATAAAAAAATCCCACTGGCAAACTTTGGGCTGGAAACAGGAGGAAAATAATAATGAATGTTTGTGTCTCACAGGTTCGCTGTGCTGCAGTCTTTGCACTGGGAACATTTGTGGGCAACTCGGCTGAACGGACCGACCACTCCACCACCATCGATCACAACGTAGCTATGATGTTGGCCCAGCTCATCAACGACGGGAGCCCCATGGTTAGAAAGGTACGGAAAGGCTGGCGGTACGGAAGTTTGGTATGCTGATGAGTTCTGCACTATCCCTAATCAGAGCACGCATTATTTAATAGACTTTTCAATGAATTTGACTCATTTGGAAGTATCTGTTTCATTGTGAAGTCTTTTGACTTCAGTTCCTGCTGAGAAGCACCACGCACGCATGACGACTCCAGTGAAAGCAGCAGCATCGACCTACTGCTGTGGCTGAGGGCTCGGCACTGAGCCTTACGCTGCACGCTCAGGGTGGTCGCATGCAGTAGCGTTCTGGGATGCCGTTTTATCCACTTGCCCTTTTTCAATGCACATATTACAACATTTCATTTACTCTGCAATATAAGGAGCCTACTGACAGCAATAATACAAGTAAAGTGTAGTATGTCATCGTGTCCAGGTGTTGACGAGCTTGTTGTTCAGATCAAAATGTTTCTGCTGTTTAACTCTGGACCTCTGATTTAGCCCATGTATTCCACTAAGCCAATGTCTGAAATAGGAGTAACAATCTCAGGATTTTGTGGGAATTTTTATATCCTGTTTTTTTAATTTAAAGAAAATGCGAAGACCGGGATAAGGAAGGAGAGCAATTACACTGAAGTCTTTTTCAGGTGCACAGAACACTGAGAATTCTTGCTGGGCTACTCTTCTACTAATGCTCTTCTGTTGATTACTGTTTAGACTGCAAAATTTTTCATTACGGGATCTAAGGTTTTACATGAAATAGTAATGTGTTGCTAGAAACATGGAGTGTGTGGCAGTCCTAGGGGAGGAAGAAGAGAAGAGAGTAAGAGTGCTGTGGCGAGAACGTGAGAGCTCTGTGCAGTAAGAAGATCTTGCTGCTTTTAGAAACCACAAGGACGGATGACAGACAAAGTAATTCTTCAGGTTTTGGAGAATTACAATTTCTGATGCGCCATTGTACATCAATAGTATGTTAAATAGTTTTTGACGTTCTGGATTGTTCTTGATGGGTGTACTTAGGTGTCCTAACGCTTGTGTTTACTTAACTGGAACATCAATACCCTGACAGTTGTCACCAGCATTGTGAGGATTAATTTTTGTTGTCTCATTCCAGCATTTGATCAGTTTAATTCAAGAGAGAAATGCATGTCACACTATATGCTCTTTGAGATTCATAAATCTCTCTTTTGGAGATTAGTTCCCTGAAGAGAGAACAGCAACCAAAGCCAGCTCTCCACCCCTCCTGTTTGCTGTTTCCAAGTGCCTAGCAAGCGGTACCTAATTGAGGGTCTGAAGTTCACCTTCTCTACCCTCCCCACCCCATCCCAGTGATTCAGGCGCTCAGGTTGCCACTATGAGAATGAACGGACTGATGATCCCTTGCAGGTAGGCAGCACCGTTCTCATGTTAGCTGCTGACTTTGCAGGTCAGTACGAGACACTGCAGTTCAGCGTAGGATTCAAACACCAGGGTTCTTCGTGGAAGAGCTGAGCCGTGTCCCCAGGGGTCTCTTGTCAGATTTGGTTTCCTTCAGCTCAGAGCAAATGTAGGACAGGCTGTAGGACGAGAGCTCTGCTCTGTGCATACGTGTGCAGCAGAGGGAGAGGGTCAGGCTGTGCCACGGAGGGCTGAGGACACTGATCCTCGGCACAGCTCATTGCTGCTCTGCAGGAAACACACGCTTCTCATGGGTGAGCGTGCTGCATGCGCAGGAGCAGAGGGAGCTGGGTGCTAGTCTCCAGTTCAGTACTTCTGTGACACTGCATCAGTTTGACAACATTGGGCAGAATCAAAGAGTAGCGGGAGCCTGTTCAGGTATAAAAGAGTTGTGAAGAACTAGACTTGAAACAGAGCGCTCTGGCTTTCTTCAGTTCATATCTGTGAAGTGAAGGGAAAATTATTAGTCTGGATGGCCACCTGCTAATATCAACAGTAGTGACCATCTTGTTCTGTGCTTCCCTTTGATCCATTGTTTCTGACCTACGTAACTATGAAATATCTGTTTCTTCTGCCCTTTCCGTAGGAGCTGGTGGTAGCTTTAAGTCACCTGGTGGTTCAGTACGAGAGCAATTTCTGCACCGTCGCCTTGCAGTTTATGGAAGAAGAGAAGAATTACCCTCTCCCTTCTCCAGCTGCCGCAGGTAGGTATTTTGTGTTCCTGTGGGCAGGAGATGTATGGCCTGAGGCACTTGGAAGCTTTTATTTAAGGAGCTTGCCCAACACAATGAAATTCTTGGTGGTGGTGATTTATCAAACAGTACCGTTGCTACAAAGTTGAACGACGTGGTGGGTAGCTCAAATGTCTGTTTAGCACTATAATGTACTGCACTGGAGAAATGCATCCTCTGCTGAGTCTCCATCTAAAAGCTCACCAGCAAGTTGTAGAGACTGCACACCCTGTCAAATTCAAAGGGATTCCCTTCAGATCAAGATTGAAGTATATTTGTTGAGGCAGTAGACAGGCTTACCAGGCTTCCCCCCCGCTCAAATCGTACCTGAAACTTCAGTATCATGTTGACCGAATGAGAAGCCTCACCACAGAACAACAAACCAACCATACTCTTTGCTACTGTAAAGCACCAGGCAAGAAGCAGTGAAGAACTTTATGCTCTGGGCCTACGGTCCCATCCCTGTTGTTGTGTCTAGTGCTTTATGTGGGGAATGAAAAGCCCTAGTGAACCTCACGTTTTCTTCAGATGTTAAGTACATTGGAAATCTTGAAGGATAATGGGGCTGTTGCAATGGAAGCTTGGAGACAAGAGCATGTGCTGTCCCTGCAATGAGTAGTTTAATCTCCCTATTGTCTGAATAACTTGACCATATTGGAAAATAAGCTTCTTCACATTTGTCCTTTTTGCTGCAGGAAACAAACATTACATGCAGTTTATATAGTGCTTTTCCTTATCCAACAGAACCCTGCAGTATTTATAGGTAGGATGCACTGGAAGCGTTGGCCCCACCACCATAATGCAGCCACCTCTGCAGTGAAATAAAATAGCTATTCCGAAGCCATGGTAGTGTGTGTATTCAGGAATGAAAATGAGAAAGTTTGGGAAATAAGTACCCAGGTCACGGGTAAAATACGAGTTGAAACCAGGCCTGAAATTTGGTGAGGAAACCAGAATTTTCATAACTCTTTACAATGAGAAAATTTACCAGATTTTTAATGAGCAGAAGCAGACAGAAGCCTGCAAATGCTGCCTGCTAAATGGCGTCTGCTCTAGCAGCGTGTCCTAGCACAATGTCTGGGCAGTGGCCCAGCATCGACCTGGAGAGAAGGGTTATCATGCCTCTCTGGGTAGTCTGCAGGCACTGGCAAGGCTCGGCTTACCTGGTTTTATTGGATGTAACAAAATCACAGCCTAAACAGCAGAGACACACAGTCCTTGCTGGTTATGTGCACAGAGGATCCTTTGTCATACCTCATTCTGTTTTAGCCTAAGGGGCAATGACTGAATTCTGTTCATTTTGGTAGTATTTTAGTTATATATTTGCTGGGAAATAACCAGAAGGCTCTGATTGCTTTGGTTACATCTATAATTGCTAAATGTTGCACCCACAGAGGGTGGGAGTTTGACACCAGTGCGAGATGGTCCATGTACACCGAGGCTGCGGTCCGTCAGCTCTTACGGGAACATCCGAGCAGTTACCACAGCTAGGAACCTGAACAAGTCCTTGCAGAACCTCAGCCTGAATGAAGAATGTAAGAGACATCTCAAAATTATTTCCTTTTTCTTTGCCTCTTCTTTTCCCCGCTTCTCCTGCAAGCTAGGAAATACCATGTGCAAAACAACATGAGCTGAAACTAACGTCGTAGCCCAGATTATCCAGCTGCCAGCTCCAAGGGCTTAGATGAGAAGCCCCCTCATAAATAGTTTCAGTTTTCTAGTCATTAGTATCGATTTTTCTGAGTGTTTGGGGACTAAAAAGTTGTCTTCCAATTTCCTAACATACATGGATTTTTAACTGATTCATTTCTGACCCCTTGATGCTTACTCTGTATTTAAACATTCAGCGTTTAAAAGGCGACATTGTGGATTTGCCTACGCCTTCACTGAGTGTTGTAGGATTTAGAAAAGGGCTGTTACGCCTGGGTAAAAATTGTGCTCTCACCAGTTCTTGTTTCAGATCTGCCCCCTTTTCTTTTGGCAGCTGGAAGCTCTGTTGCGTTTTCTCCTGGGAATCTCAGCACCAGCAGCAGCGCCAGCAGCACCTTGGGCAGCCCTGAGAATGAGGAGTATATCCTGTCCTTTGAGACTATTGACAAGATGAGACGAGTCAGCTCTTACTCTTCTCTGAATTCACTAATAGGTGAGTAAAGGCTCTCCTACCCCTCTTTTGGCATCGCCTTTCTTCACATGCTTGCACTAGCTTTTGTGGAAAGTTTGGATCTTAGCTCCTGCTAGATCTTAATCCAACAAAATTTCTCGTAATGCTAGAAACGCTACGCTTGTGTTTGGTTAGGCTATAGGCAGAGCAGAGTCCCTCCTGCTCTGATGGAGGGACTGGAAACGAGAGCTGTTGGCTCCAGCTGCACGCTTCACTGGGACGGACAGCAGTCCTGTTAGGAATTTGAGCACAAAAATGTAGCGTATACAGGAATTTCACGTCCACTGCAGTTTCATTGGCTAGAGAAGGAAAGCAAGGACTCCCCATCGCATGGACGTACCAGTTGGGCACACTGGCACTAACTGCTTCCCCTGGTTATTTTTCACGTAGCTTGTATTTCTATACAGCACAGCCACTTTACTGTGTTACTCATCCAAGGAAGCCTTACCTAGCTAATTTCTTATGCAGGTTTATATATGCATTGTTAAAATAGGACATAAAAAAGAAGAAATCCCAGGCTGTGTCTTAAAAGCAAAAAGACTGAGTATTTCATAGAAATCTGCTTTTGTGCAAAAAGTTCCGTGGCTGATCCCGCTGCCTCCAATCCCCTCTCCATTATTTCCTCCCGGATAAGCAGCTGTAACATCAGTAACAGCACTGAACTTTTTAACACCGCTCAACAGTCCCTTTCTCTCCCGGAATCTGACTCTCTGGGTAATGTACTGAACTCTGCGAAGAGCTATAGCACAGAAGGAAAGGAAATTTTACTTGTATTTATGCAGTGCATGGCTGATTTGCGTGCAATGGATTATTTGCGTTTCTTTTCTAGAACAAAACTGGAATGTTTTTATTAAGCTAGTTCAACTCAGTTGTTTTTCAAGTAACTTTCCCAGTCGTGTCCGATTGCTACAACAGCATTGCTTTTAACTAGCTGAGGTTTTTCAAACAATCTAAACCGTGGGATGATAACACAGACAACATGCAGAAGGACCTGGCTTTTGGAACGGGCTCTTTCCGGGAGCAGGGGAGGCAGTATGCGGCAGAGAAGTCCTGGGGGAGGTCTGTGTATTTTCTTTGAAATCAGTAAATGTGCCCATATTTTTCTAGCCTTCAAAAATCAGTGAAAAAAGAGTGGTATAACTCGGAGAGGAGTCCACCTGGGTGAGAGACTTGCCTTGACTGAAGAAACTTTTTGCTCTACTCTGTATTTCTGGAAGAAGTAATGGTGATTTGGCTCTCCTGAGTTGAAACATTCTGGGACTGTAACTCTTGAGCCCCTGTGGCAGTTTAAAGCCATGTGTTCATTAGAAACTTGATAAATTCGTTCACTTTTGAGTGTAGGTAATGAAATTGGAGCTTCTAGAGCATGACAGGAACGTTAGGAGATTTTTCTCCATCTTAAGCTAGAACTTGAGTTTTCCTCATTTCCACTGGTGCAAACTGGTGTCTGCTTTTGATGGCTTGTGTGCGTCTCACAAGAGCTTTGCAGCACAGTTCGAAAAGAATCCAGAGATGAGCTGGAGATGAGTGAGGGAGACCTAGGAAAACAAAAAGAGCAGTTCTCCAAAGCCTCCCTCATTCCTGTTCAATCAGAAGAGCTCATATCCAGCTGGAAACGACAGAGCTTACAGAAGTGTTTAAAATTCATAACTCACACAGAATCCCATTACCTTCAGCATTTGCCTGCTGAAAGCTGGGCCTTTTTCATTTCTACTGAAGAATCACCATCTTCCAGCTTGCTCTCTCCTGCTCCCCAAGGGAAGAGTTTTCAAAACGTCGTCAGCTCCAGCCACTCTCAGTAGTGCTGCGGCTGCTGCACAGCCAGCCCACACTCAGATTAACCCCTTTCTTTAAAGTTTTAGTGTGCGATAAAATACTGCTATACTGCTAGCAGGAGTGGGTAACTCGAGAGGAGCCCACCTGGGTGATAGACTTGTCTTGGCTGAAGAAATGTTTTGCTCTACTCTCTTTTGGAAGAAGTAATGGTGATTTGGCTCTGCAGTAGTGACTCTGCCAAGTATTTGAGACAGGCAGAGCAGTAAAAAGGATGCTTTGGGCACATGGGTAGAATCAAACCAAAGCAGAAATCTAGTCTGTAATAACAAAAGTAGAAATTTTCAACCACAGTTTAATTCTGTATTCTGTACTCTGCATTCCCTAGGTTGATTCACTGATGTTCAGGGCTTTCTTCCCCTCTTGCGATTTGAGGAACATGGTGCTAGAGGGATTATTCTGGATCAGTCTATCCACTTTACTGACATTGCGGCATCATACGACGTCCTTCTTCCCATAAACTTGAGCAAAACCTCTCCGTTCCTTCTTGTTCCACCTTACAAACAGCTTCCTAGCTAACTATAGGCCAAATGCCCCCGTGTAGTGCCTCCCCCAAACGCAACACATACTTTTAGTCTAGGTGTGCTGCTTTCTGGCAGGCTGTTCCTTGGCCAGACAGTCCTGTTACCAGAAGAGACATTTATTTCTGGCCCGCATTTTCAAGCTGGCAAGAGGCAGTTTTTGGTTAGTCAACAAAGACATCAGTTTGGATGGGAAGCTAAGCCTTGCTACTTTTTCCATACACCTAGTCATTAATCTTGGTGTCCTGGAAATTTTTAGTTTAGGTTAGTTTTAAGATAGGAAAATGGAAGGAATTAAGATGGGGGGTTTGCATACCTTGAGGCTGATTATTCATATTCAAACTGCATGATTAAAGTCTTTGTCCTGCAGAGAGCATCGCTGGAAAGATCATATTAAGGAATGATCAAAGAAGGAGGAAAATAAATCTTGGAGCGATGAAATGCTGGGGAATGGTTCTCTTTGCCAGCAGGAGAGGCTGGGGGCAGAGAACTATTTGCCACGTCACAGGATCTGTTCTGAAGAGCTACCTTGAAGTAACGCTTACAGCAGGAGGTTACTGCAGTGAGGATGAGGAAAGCGCGGGATGTAGGCGGACGGTGAGCCGCAGCAAGTTAAGAGAGTGAGTGTTGGGACAGGTAGAGCCTCCTTCTCTGTCACTAGGCAATATATTTAAATGCACAATCATAATGAGAAGTAACTGGTCAACCAGCAGTATTTATAAATAGTAACTTGCCTAGTAGCAAAATACAGGGATCTGAGTGGGTTTTGGAAATGGAAGCTTGATGTCGAGGTTTCCTGTCAGTTCATGCTATTTACCCAGCATTATGGAAGCGAGATGGAGGAGCCTAACGCAGCGGCCAGGGACAATACTGCATAGCTCAGTAAGCCAGAAACCAGTTTGTGTGGTCTTGCTGAGGCAACAGGGAAACCAGGATGGGGAGAGAAGCGTCAGTGTGTGATAGCTGGGAACAGAGGAACATGGTTGGTTTTTTTGGTTTTATCCCCCCCCCTCCAATGTGCCGTTATTTGCCCTGGCCTCATTCATGTTCTCCATGGAAAAGATAAAGAGACGTGGCATGGGCTGGTCGTGGTGGGCTGCGTTCATGTTGGCTATGACAGCCCTGGTCCAGGGGAAGTACCTGCTCTGAGGGAACATACTTTTTCCTAATGAGCTGCTTCTGGTTTCTGTTGGAACATTAAAAAGCTCATGCTTTGCCGTTTGAATTGCCGTCAGGGGCTGGAGTGTGCAAGAACCTCTTTGCATGGCCCCGTGCAGAGACCAGCTTGCAGGCTGTGAGGTCTGTGCAAGAAATGCTGATTTGCTGTTCCTCTAAGGAACAGGCTGCCGCCCACATTTGCCGAAGTAGAGTTCAGAGAGCGATCCGGTTCAGGTGTTCCCTTCATCTGAGTAGCTCTCGCAGGACCTTCTGTGTCGTTCACGGGAAGAGGAGAGAGTTGTGGGATACGCATTTACAAAGCAGGTGGGATTAGCATCGATGGGAAGCAGATACCCGAGTCCCCGGGTGCCGTTCAGTCTGAAATATTTCACCTGTATGTTTCATGGCATGCCGGTCCGAAACTTGCCTTTCCCTGCAGGCGGGGTGTGCAGGCGCAGGAGCTGTCCCCGGGCCGAGGCGGGCGGCAGCGCCCGTTCAGCTGCTGGTCAGCTTTTGCTGCTGTGCTGGGTGGGGAGTGGACTGCGCCTTCTGGAGATCAAGGCTTAAAATCACTGCAGTGATTTTTACAGGGGATTAGAAAGAAACCCTGTGAAAGCCTGGCAAAACAAAAAGAATAAATAAAAACATTAGCATTCATTTTTGCATCCAACATGGTTCTACCCGTCGTGTACTCAGTGACCCGGCTGCAGGACCTCAGCCAGGTCCCTTCCTCGGGGCCGTTGCATGATGCTTGCTGTTAAATTGGACTAAGAGTTATGCATATGCAAAGAAAATCAAAGTCATCAGTAAAGGCAGGCAATTTATTTTTGACATTCTTAGCAGAGAGGAATCATTTTGTAAACGTAAATCTATACTGCAAGGTCCATTTAACTGGCTTTGAATCAGGCTGACTAATTACAGAGCTGTCTGCTTAGATTAACACCACGTCCCCCTTGCTCGGCTCTCTGTTTGCATCTCATGGATATTTTTTGCATTTTAGTCCATTACATGAAATCAAGCTGCTGTTCCTCCTGCCACCTCTGCTGCCTTCCATTATCCCACCGACTCCAGTGCTCAGGATTTTACAAGGAGCTCTGTCAGACGTGTCACTCGATTGAATCAGTGCAATGAACAACACTGACATGGGTGGGGGGAGGATGGCAGAAGAAAGGGCCGGTCCTTCGAGCACCAGCTCTGAGCCCGAGATGCTTTTGTAGAAATTCCCTCTGTTCTTTTCAAAGGCTGCTGAGCAAATGAGGAATTGCACTGGCGCAGTTCTGTTTTAAATTTGTTTCTTCATGACGCTTAGATGTATTAAAAATGTCGTTGGGCTTTTTCTTTATGACTGCGTCACGAGTGAGGTGGTTATCAGAGACACTGGAAAAACTGATGGGTACCCTCTTGCTCTCCCTTTCTCTCCCTTTCTTTTTACTGTCTTTCAAGGGCTTTAAAAGAAATCAAGCCATTCAGATTTCCCATCGGTCTTTATGTAACTTCTAGCACAGGACAAAATGTAGGAGGTAGAGCTCTGAGCAGACCTCGGACGACATTACCTGGCTAGCTGCTTCAGTGGCTGGGCTTTTTTTCCTCCCACAGCTTATAGCACTTTCTCTCTCTCCCTCTCTTGCTCTTTCTCCTTCCCCCTCCCCTTTTTCTTTCCCTGGTAATAGAAGCTTCCAGGACGAACATGGCAGTTGCAAAAATAAAACCTAAATGGTCAGAAGCCTGGAGAAGACAGACGAGCATCCTTTATGGTTGGGAGGCCTAACCCTCTTCTGAGCAGAGACTTACTTTGTTGTGTATTGACATTTTCTTTACATTAAACACAGACACAAGAGCTTCTGAAAAAGACAATTACTTTTGCCTATTATGACCAAAGCCAAAACCTGAACTTGGATCTGCACCGTCCTAAGTCAGTTCTGCTCAATTCGTGCATGCCGTGCTCAAGAATTCCTTGATTTCATATACTTTGGGCTCTATCTTCAGCTGGCATAAACCAAATATGACAGATCAGTGCCCTTTGACTCTACTGTTATCTTGACAGTTATTGCTTTCTTGGATTATCAACTTCTTCATTTTTCCTAGGTAGATTTAATATTGTTGAATCTTTGTCAGGCCCTGTATCTTCCCCATCTTGGAAAGGTTAGGATTGGCTATAGGAGTCTGTTGTATAGGTAGCCCCTGGCAAATGGGTAGCACTGTCCAAGTGGTGCCGTCATAAATATTTGTGAGATTTCTGCGTGAAATGCTGTAAGTAGACGTCACTTGGAAAATCCTTTGGATGTCAAGCTGAGTGAGACCCCCTTTTCTTTGCTGGTCGAATGAGAGGATGGAGTTAGATTATTGCCTTTGCCTTTTGCAGAATGCTTTCTCACGTGCTGGGGAATTTTTCTGGCAGAAGAAAGATTCCCTTGGCTAATACAGACAAGCATATGAAGTGCAGCGTGCATACTCCTGAAAAATATTACCGTGCACTACTTGCCTTCTTCAGCCAAAATTCAAACCTGGACTGTCCAAGTCTCTTTTCTGTGGTTTGAGGATGAGGTTTAGCAGCTCTGCAAGGTGAGAAGCTGCTTGTTGACCAAGGAACCCTTTCTTCCTAACTTAACACTTTATATTTAGATGCCTCCAGAAACATGAAAGGAAATGCAGTAACAGCTTGATCTGTCATTTACCATTGATTGTGACTCATCTGAAATCCCTATTTTAGTTCCTTTTTTTGTTAGTGCAACCACTTTAATATTGTCCAAATGGCTCAACTCCCAAACAACGGTGTTACAACTATTAGGCATCGTGAGGGTTAGGGGAAAGAATAACAAATTAAAGATTCGCCTTAAAAGCAGCAAAATAAAATGTTCACAGAATTTTGTCAGTTGTTGCAAATGCTTATTAATTTGATTCGTACTTTGAATCTGTCGGTCCCTTCTGCTGAAATACCAAAGAGCAGTTATTCTCATTAAATAACAAATTGGCAATGGAGGAATTGATACAAATGTCAATAGGAAAGGCTGAGTTAGACTTACTGCTTCTCAAAGGTACAGGTCCTAAAGCTTCATTTTTAGCATTTAGATGTTTAGTAATCTTGTAGAATATATAAAACCCTGAACATTCAAGCTGAGTATTAATGCTTAAAACAGCAATAAAAATAACCATAAAAAATATAAGCCAGTAAGTGTGGTTTTATACCATTTAGTATTGTAGCTCAGGAACTCCAAAGACATTATCTGGTCTTCCATTGGCTTCTTCAGATTATTTGCTTCAGGAGCCTAGAAAACTAGCAGTTCACTTGAAGCTTATTTGGGTAATCTTTAATTTATTTTTTTCTCCCACTTTCATTGTACAAGCCCTTGCAGAGTTCACAAAGAAAGACAAAATGGAGGCAAAATGCCCACATAGGGTGTTTTTGAGCTCTTCTCTTGATGTTTTCTTAGATGTCATTGTGATATTTGGAGTTCTAATGAATTTTCTCACATAAGATCAAAGAGTTTGAGTTGATGGATTGTCATGTGCTTGTGGGGCTTTGTTTTTTGTTTTGTTTTTTATTATTTTAGGTGTGAGTTTCAACAGTGTTTATACACAAATTTGGAGAGTACTCCTTCACCTAGCTGCTGACCCCTATCCTGATGTCTCCGACTTGGCTATGAAAGTTCTCAACAGTATTGCCTACAAGGTATGCCTTTCTGTGTTCATGTGTGTCTGTGAAGCTTTTGCATGTTACTTTTTTTTCATGCTTAGGCAAAGCATAGGTAGAGTGAACTGAATAGATCCCTTGGAGGGCTCTGGTAAGTGGTCCTAGTTCAGTCTGGATCTATTGCAGAAGGAGCTTTTAATGTTTCAAAATGATAAACACTCATATGAACTCTTGACCAGGTAAAATAAATAAATGGGGGAGGGCCTGGGGTTGTTTTAGGATGTAAATTAGGTACAGACCTTAGAAGGTAGGTCTTGTTTAGAAGTCTACTTATCTAGATCAGTCCCTGGGGGAAACCTTAAATATACTTCATTAAATTATCCGTTTGCAAACTGATTTAGATTATGCAAGTGGGACTGGCCTGCAGACTGAAGCCACAACGGCTCTCCAATCCAGGTGAACTAGTACATGTGAGTCAGCATGCAGACACCCCTGCCACTACTCACCCCTTCAACCCAGGCCTAATCCGCCTAAACCACCATCCTCATCACATTTCATCCTCCAAGGGTGACAAGATGTCCCTGGAGGCTGCCATCACTGCTGATTCAGAATTGCCAGCTTAGGGAGCTGTAGAAGCACCCTCACCTTCCGTCTGAAACGAAGCACCAGGCCACCCCAGAACATCTTCTCACCAACTGCCTTCCCCCTTCTGCCCCAGTCGGTGGTGTTGGAAAGCTGTCTGAACGCAGTCCTCCCCACGTGCTTTCTAGTTGCTCTAGCATCAAGACCATGAGCCATTGCAATGCAAGATGACGTCTCTTACTGATGATTGCCAGTGAATAATCCTAAATCTTCAGACTTAGGCTTCTAAGCTAAAGTGGCAGTAAGAGATGCCAGCATTGTGCACTACCATTTTAATGCCTTAGAGATTTCTCGCTTTTAAATCTGATTTTCTATTGAGAAAATAGTTACTTATTTGAACTCTCCTATTTGTTTTAAGTATACATGTGAGTGAGTGGCAAAGTCTGGGGTTTGGGATAGAGAATTATTTTGACAGTGGGGGCAGTGAGGTCAGCCCTTCCCTGATGATTCAGATGTACAACAAATTACTGTCGGGCTGGAGGTGCCAAAACTGAGGTGAATAAGAAAAAGAAAAGGTGAAAGATTTCCCCCTCTCTGCTCTAGATGCATGAAACTATTTCGATTTTGTATTTTGGAAGGCTCTTTGCAAAATGAAATGTTACTCCTACTACGGGATTAAAAGGGATATAAAGAGGAACCAGCACTGCTTTTCCTGTCTTAAATATTTTTTCAGGACTCACTCCCTTGCTAGTGGAAAGAGATGTATAAATATTAATAAAGATGCTGCTGTGCCCTGCAGATGTCTTCACTAGCACTGCTATGGGTCTGCTTAGCCAGCAGGAATTTTGATCAGGATGTTGTGATACCCGTAGTGAATGTTATGACTGGTTTGGTAAATTCTCTGTTGATTCTGACAAGTTTGGGCCTAGATGTCTTGGTACTGAATGGAGTCCAAAAGCTCAAGTGGGTGGGTATCATGCATCTCATGCTCTGCTTCTCAGACAGCTGCTCTGTCCCTGGCTTTCTAAGGCAATGGCTTTTCAAATGGTTTTGCAAAATAATAAAAGAAGCATTCCCATTTACGAAGATTTTTATCTGGGGATGCTTCAGTGAACAAAACTTACTTGTTCTCCTTTGCCTTAGCCATAAGATCCATAAGGAAAGTATTTAAAAATGCAATTTGTCCAGCAGTTTGGGCAGCTGCATATGTAGTGGGCTGACTGCTGTGCGCTTCGTGATATTGTGGGCTTTGCTTTTGCCAGTACCACCTGGCGTAGGTGGCTCCTAAAAAGGCTTTTTTAATTTAAAAAAAAAAAAATCCTATTAACAGCCCACCAAACTGGAAGTTAAGGCTTCAGATCCTGGGTTATGATCTGGCCTTTATTCATTTCATTATGGACAAAGCTCCTGCTGTGAGCAATGCTGCCAGGATTTACAGCCTGAACTCCGTGTCTCTGCTGGTGTGAGCTCAGGCAGATTATGGGAGTTGTATGATGTGTAATGCAAATTAGCAACAATTAAATTTTTGCTAACTGTATCCTGAGATCTCTCCTTGGTGCTAATGAAGCTTTGTTGGATGTAAAAGGGAGCAGCCTGGATGCTGCCCGCGGGCCCTTTGGTCCCCCCAAGTATGTGCAAAAGATGCGTTTTTCAGTTTGTTGTTTGAATTTCATCATGGAATAAAAACAAAAGTTGATTTTCTTGCTTAAACAAAAATACTGCTTCAGGGGAAGTACAGCACTTGAATATTCTAGGGTTTTAATCCTTTTGTTCTAATTAATACAAAATGCAAGGAACAAGAGGCTTCATTTTGGAACTTGGACAGCTGAAGGTTTCTTATATTAACACAACTGAACACAGCACTGCGATCCGTACGACGTCGCTTGTGACTGTTGGGCTTTTTAGCTGAAAGACCTGAAGAAATTAGCCATGGGCTTATAATTCTGGATGCTGTCGGTGAACTGCATCTTCATTTTTGGTGAACTACATAGTTAGCCTCAAAATGTTGCCAAGCCCTGTGCTTTAAGTCTTTATGATTTTTAAACATATTTTGTACCAGGGAGGTGTTAGCCATGTAGCTCAGTTGCCCTGATGGGTGATCAGACAACACATTGAGAGCAGTGTGGTTGGAGAGCTTAGCAGAAGTAGATATCGCCACGCTTTTTAATCCCCTGCAGTAAAACACAGGGCCAGTACTGTGAGTTTTGTGGCAGTGCAAAAGTCCAGTTTAAGAGTCTGCATTTGTAAAATAGTTATTTGCAAGGCACTGTGTGAATTTAAAGCAGAATTTTTGTTTTCAGATGAGACCAGTCCTATTCAGGTTTTTTAAGAGCCGTGAATATAGATCTTTATCTACAGGAGAACTCCAGTGGTCTTTAAATAGGGTGATGTCTTTCTGAGCAGCCGGTGAGTAGGTTGCACAGACGTGCATGCTTCCTGGATGTGAAATACGCCGTTTTGTTTCATGGGCTGATTAGACATTGCTAGTTCTCTCACAGATTGCGGCGGTGTTGTGATTTATATTTATGATGTAGGTTGGAATGGTACAACTCTCATTCCCAGCCCGATCTTTTAAAAAACCCAAACCACACTTTTTGCCTGTACCAAAACAAACAAAAAGGAGCCAGTAAGCAATGCTGGCCTTTTAAGACTTTTTGAAATCACAATTAATTGAGGAAAGTTTGCTTCCTCCCAGGTTGCTTCATCCAGCTGTTTTTAATGGAAGGCTCGAGGCTGAATTATCCCAGGAGTTACTCCTCCACGGCATCACTTGGTTCAGGATTTTCTGTGCATCAGCAAGTAATTCTGACAGTGTGCTCCTTTTTTAATTTTTTTTTAACCTGGAGTCAATTTGCAAAATTATGAATTACCATCTCCCCTCCTGAAAAGAGATGATTTGACTGGCAGAGGAGCAAATCCCTGGGAAATGGGGAGCTGCTGCCCCAGCAAAACATGCTGTCCTATCACTGAACGGCGGCCCTCACACTGCTCGCTGCCTTCAGAAAAGAAATTGCTTTTTTATTTTTCCCAGGAAAAGGAAGGCTGTCTGCCACACTCATCTCTCTGCGTACCCGTTCAGCAAATTATCGTTAGCTGACCTTGTCCCTCTGCTGTGAAACAAGGTGACCTGACCTATTTCAGGTGACAGAGACCTGACTGCGAGAATCTTAAAACTGAGCCTTCTGTGACTAATTAAAATTAGTTATGAATAATAATATGTCACTAGTTGCTAAATTGTTTCTGCTTTCTTTCCATTCTCATGGTGTGATCGTCTGTCCCAGCCCCGTGTAGTAACGTCTGCTCACCGGAGACCCCACTGCATTCCTGAGTGATGGGGAGCTGAGTGACCTTTAGGACCCCTCCCACCCCTATGTGAAAAGGAGGAAAAGAACACATAAAATGAGCTTGTCTTGTACGAGGAGGCTGGCTCGGGGGCAGCCAGGCTAACCGGAGGTCATGGCACTTGCCTTCCCAGCTGTAGCAATCTGCTGCTTGCTGGGGTGTAGGTGTGCTGTATGGTGACGGTCATCACCGCTCCTACCCCTTGGAGCCGAACAGACGATGGTCAGGAGGGCTTGAACCCTGTGGAAGCGAGGGAGGCGAAAACCTCACTGGGTCGTTTGAGGAAGGCAGAAGCAGAGGTCATCTTAAAAGGCCTTTTGGCCCCTGCAGGGAGAGGGCAGAGCGTCTCCCAAGCGCAAGCACCTCAAATTTCTCTCTGCCGCAGACACGTGTGGGCTTTGAGTGCCAAGACAGATACCATTGTTCACGATGGTTGTTGGTTCTGCCTTGTAAAGGCGTTAACTTATAAAAGGCTCGTTAGCTGTCTGGGCTCCAGAAGACCACGCATACAGCTCTTGCTCTTTGTGTGCTCTGTGTTTCAGTAGCTGCTGGTCTTAGCTTGGTTTCTGCTGGCTACAAGCCCTAGTGTCATCACCTGAGAACCCCCCTCGGCTCCTGTGCTGAGATGTGGATTTTCATAGTGCTTGAAGAGGTGATAAAAGTCAGCTTGCCTGTGGGATGGCCGTATTTGTCCCTCCAGGTTTTCTGTGCCAGTCTGGGGCTTCCTTTTGAAATTTCTCACATATTGAAATAACTTCTAACATTTCACAGAAGGCGGGGTAATGCAGAAGAGGAGGAAAGGAGTCCGTAAGCAAGGGAGGACTTCTCCCTTTCTAAAGGGGAGGCTTGTTTGCACGGTGTGAGCAGCGTGCTCAGCCTGGAGGAGTGTGAGACAGTGATGTAGCTGCCTGTGCACTTCTCGCTGCCTTTCCCTTGGCTTGCGTTTGAGGCCTTCCCTTGGAGAAAGGGTAAGAACTTCTCAGGCTCTTCACAAACAGGTCTCTTCTGGCTGGTGGCTGAGTGCCAGGGTACTGTTTTGCAGGGGGACTGGCTGTGTTTGTAGAGCTCGGAGCAACCCGACCATGTAAATCCCCTGCCTTCCCCATACGAGCTGTTGTGGTGCTGCTGGAAAGGGCATCCTCTGACAAACTCTGGAAAAGCTCAGCTCTCATTAGGGGAGATGGAGCAGCAACAGGAGGCAGTTTCAGGCGGCTGCTGGATTTACAAGGAGAGTTCAGACTCGAACGTGAAATCAGGGTCAGAATGTGTGCTTGAACGATGGTTGTGGTAAGGACTGCGACCTGCAGTCGCGAGGTGGGAGGGAAAGCCTGGTTGCTGAAGGGAACCCCCGGGCTGTCTGCCTGCCCGGTGGCGGCTTGTTTTGAAGTGCTGGTACAGGTCATAGGCTGCAACTGATTTAGGGAAAAGGCTTAGGTGTTAGTCAAAGCCATTTCCCTGTAGGTAACAGAAGGGTACTTTCTGGTAAGTGTTTTCTGGCTGAAAAAGTAGTGAAATCATCTTATGCGTTGGGAACTGCACAGGGGCTTTTTTCATAGACATTTTTAAACACCCACACGCACACTGATGGAGAGCTTAACTTCATTTAACCCCAGGTGTGCAATTGTATGAGATCATAAACAACTGTGTGTGGTGTTCCGCAGTCTTGGCTGTTCAGGACTCTGCTGTGTTTTTTCTCTAGGCAACGGTAAATGCTCGCCCCCAGCGCATCCTCGACACCTCCTCGCTGACTCAGTCTGCCCCTGCCAGCCCCACCAACAAGGGCATGCACATCCACCAAGTGGGGTAAGCTCCGGTGTTGCTTTCTAGCACTTTCACCATAGTGGCTTTAGGTGCTCCCTGCCAGTGGCCACTCAAGCAGCCGTCCCAGTTAACTGCACCAGAGAGGGTGAACCTGCCACGGTCTCGGTAGCTTCTTGGTTTAGGGCTGGTAAGGTGTTCAGAAACAAAAGCTTTGGGAAAAGGTGGGGAGTTTCTTCCTGTAATTCTTTTTAGGACAAAGAGTAAGAAGCCACACTAATTACCTAAAGATGAATTGAAAGGAAGAGCTCACTGTTGCTGATTTCACTGGTGCAGTCTGGCCTGACCCGTGTGGTATCCAGATTTCCCGTTGAAGTCTAACCTGTATTTTCTGCACCTTCAACTGATAAAAGCCAGGGTTATCTGATGATCACCAAGCAATGCCTAAACTGCAGTGAAACTGAGATAATGGTATGGGCAAAGCTAGGATTTGAAAATCTGATTATTTCCCCAAACCTGCTCTCCAAGAGAAAACACCAGAAAACACCAGAAAACACCAGATCTAGGCTTTGGATCTAGCAGCCCCATAATCAGTGTGCACCAGTAAGATTCACAGTTGAAAGAGAGGGCCTAGAACTGCACAGTGATGTTTTTTTAATGTTTTCTGACAGTATAATGTAACTGTGCAATAAGATAAATCTCAGTTTATGTGTAAATTAAAATGCTTTTCTGTGGGCTGGCAGGACTTCCAGTCTCCCTAATGAAAATACAGTGGCTAGTCGCTGTGCCTTAGGTCAGACATAGCGAGCTGTGGGGGTGTGACTGTTGGACCTGCTGGTTCCCAAAATGTTGATTTTCTTATCCTCAGTCTGGACTTGGTGCAGTCAAGGTTCGCTCTTGTTTTGGGGTTTGTATGTCTTTTGGAGGCGATGGGGGAATTGTGGTGTTCTGCTTTGTTTTTGTAGAGGAAGCACAGCAGTGAAGTATAAATCTTATAAGAAACAAAGTAAAAGTAACGTAATTCACATGCAAGAGTCTCGTGTCCAGTGATACCTAAATCCTTTCCCTCTTTTTTGATCTTTAGAGGGTCACCTCCAACCACTAGTACAAGCAGCTCCAGCCTGACAAATGACGTGACAAAACAGCCAGTCAGTCGGGACATCCCATCTGTAAGACCTGCCAATGTCGGCAACATGGGGGTTCAGTATACTCCCCACTCCCACCAGTTCCCCAGGACAAGAAAAATGTTTGACAAAGGGCCAGAACAGGTAAAGAGACGTGCCTTTCAGACCTGAGTGCTTCCCTGCTCCACTGGGTTTTGTTACGCATTCTGTTCTTTGTGTTTTATTTCTACGTATCTCTTGTTTGCTTCTAGCTTCTGCTAACCGGTAAAATAAAAATTGATTGATTTTTTTTTTCTTCAGGACAAATTTTGTTTTATAGCTTTTGATAGGGCATTATTCACTTCTGGTACTAAGAAGTGTTTAATCAGAGTTGGTTGCTTATTCTTTCATAAACATTTTTCTGCCTGAGTGATAATGCAGAGTCAGATCTGTGACCCTCAGATGCTTTTTCTCCAACCTCAGCAAAGCAGGGACCAAGGAGGAAAAAGGGGGGATTCCTCTTCCTTTAACGTACAAACTGGCATTCCTCTCGAGAGACTGATAGGTGCTTCTGCACCGGAATATTCACCTTCTTTCCACCACCCCGTACGCACTCCACGCTTGGCAGCCCCTCTTTGCTGTGCATAAGGGAGGATGTGAGCCCAGCCTATTGCTAGGAAGACCAAAGCTCGTTACAGGTCGCCCTGCTGGAAGGGAGCTGATCAGTTAAGAGCTGGGAGGACCTCTGGGAGGAACGGCAGCGACTCCTCTTTTCGGCATGCAAGCAAGCCAACAGGGGTTTTGCGTACATTTTAGCATTCTAAAGACGGTCATCAGGTACCAGGCATTTTTCCATTTACAGAAGCGTGAAGGACTGATGTGGTGCCAAGTAGAGCAACCAGTCGGATTTTAGTATGCACAAAGGATTCTGAATGTCACCTTCAGATGAGTCATGTCGGATGAATATGGTTGAGTCCAAGCACACTTGGACATGCTTGTGGCCGTCACTTGAAGATGGAGACTATTACTTATCAGTGGTCAGTGTTCTTCAGGATTCAGGCATCTGGCGATAGTTCTGTGTCTACCTCTCCCTCTACTTCAGCGCATTTCCAGGATTTTTCTGGTGCTGGCTCCATGGATGGGAGGAAACTGTGAAGGCAGCAGGTGTGCTCTGCTGTCTGTGCTCATGCACAGAGCGTGAGGGGGGAGGACGTTGACCCTCCCTTTCTCTCTCCTGGTCCTGTAAAAAGGAAGGATTCTCCCATCTGAAGCGGTGAGGTGTGTGCATTGCAGTCCGCAGGACAGGAGGACGGCACAGCGTTCGGATGTTCTGACTACTGAGAAGTAACTGCTCTCTGCTTAAATTGGCATTTCTGCCTTTCTTTAATGAGCGATCTCACAGAAGCTACCGGAGGTGGAGAGTCCATTCTTCTGTGTGATTACGAAAAAAAAATGTTGAAGCCTTAGCAGGAACACCTTCACTTCTCATGGGGATGGCAGCACTAGCCTGGATCATATTTCTGAAAAAATGGATGAAATGTGGTTGAGCGGAGTGGTCTTTCCATTTTCTTTTTGGATGTCTTGTGCTTCGAAAGAGATACTCAATGCGTATATGCCTTGATCTGAAGCTGTGTCTGGCTGCGCTTTATCCTGAATCATCTTCACTGCTCCGCTGTCTCTCATGCCAGATGCTTGGGAGACGGTGAGAAAACTCATCCTGGGACTTCATTTTGATGATACACTGATGCTTCAGCCCTGATTCATACGGTAGCCTGATTATGTCTTGTGCTGTGCAGATGAGGGAATTTGCGCATTTCCAAAGAGTTAATGTGTAATGACAGTGATCTTAAAGCTAGATGTAAAAAACTTCATATCCTTGGCAATGTGTTTGAGTTTTTTTCTGCCCGGTGATGTGTTGAAGGCAATGTGGGTGTTACTGTGTATGCATCTTGCTCACGTGAATGGGAGGGACACGGGTTAACATCCTGTTCTCTTTCTGGACAGACTACTGACGATGCCGATGATACCGTTGGACACAAAAGTTTCATTTCGGCCACAGTGCAGACGGGGTTTTGTGACTGGAGCGCGAAGTATTTTGCTCAGCCAGTCATGAAGGTAATACTTCGTTATCTCTGTGCATGCTTGCTGAATCACGGCACCGCAGCTCTTGAAAAGCGCTGATGTCCTGAGCGCAGGCTAGGCGCTTTCTCTGTTCGTTTTGCCTTCCTTTCCCTTCAGTCTGGGGAGGGAAAGGAATGGACTTTACTTGCATCGTGCTGCTCTGGGGAGCTGCGTCACCACCGTACTTGTAAAGTAAGAGGGAAGAAATCATGAGAGGGAGGAGAAGAATTAGTGTCGGACGAGACAGTGGGGTATTACTAGGGAAAGAACCCAGAACAAAAGCCCTGCACCCCATGGGGCACGTTCAAGACAGAATGTCAAAATGAGGAGAGGTTCTGTAGTTGGTCCGGATCCACCAGTTTTGCGCACTTGCAGTTTGCATTGCAGAGTTATTTCATTGTAAGTGTTGTGCTTGTCTGTATATTTAAAATGTATTAAAGTAAAAATGAATTAATTTTTTATATTAAAAAGTGGAGTGAGGAAGGCCCTCTATTCCAGAAAGGGCTGCGAGAGGCTGGATAAGGAGAGGTGCTGTTTTCTTTCTGACATTCTAGCTGAATTTTCTGGCTGTCATGGTGCTAAAACAAGCAGGTAAATGGTGGAGGCTGCCGCCCTGAGTGAAGCCCACGTAATCCCCGTGGCAGCAGAGCGTACCCTCTGCTTGACTCTGTTCCCTAGTGTGACTTCTGAGCCGTGCTCTGCTTACGGGCACCCTGGGTAGACGCCTTTAACTTAGAAAGGAGAAAGTGATAGTGGCTGGACGTCCGCGTGACTGCCTGGGGGAAACTTTGGAAGCATCGTTGTTGTTCTTTAAAGTTTCAAAAAAAAAAAAAAAAGTTCTATTATGGCAAAGAGTGAGGGTGGTAATGGCAAATCTCCATTGAGATGTCTTTAGAAGTGAGTGTGTTCTGGTAACGAAGTTGGCTTTGTGTGAAGTGAGAGGTACACTGAGGCCTTGTTCTAGGAAAAAGAACCCCAGAGCTCTTAAGAGATGGGCAGAGATGGTCAGCGACTGGAAAGAGAAACTGTTAAATTCCCAGAATCTTTTAGCCAAAGATCAGGTTTCAATTTTAAGTATGAAATAAGAACAAGCAGTAAATCTCGCCTTATTATAAGCAAACACGGTAAGGCAAGCCTCCAGGTACCTTGGGAGTCAAGCAGCACAAACTGTAACGGAACTTGCAGGTTCATTTCTTGGAGGTATTGCAATTTCTGTGAATAATAATGCACAGTCTGTATTAATGCCATTACCTGAGCAACTCCACAACGGATGTTTATATGCAACCACTGATATTTAAATCTTAAAAATGAAGAAATTATACATTTTATGCACTCTCTTATTGAAGAATTGCCACTGAGCCATCCGTCACCGCTCCTTCCGCTCTTCAGGCATGTTAAATTGTTGGTGATGAGGTGAGGTAATTGCCCCCAAGTTTAAGGATATCAGAAAACTAGTTACATGGCAGCCAGTTTCTGTGTAGCTTTGATTTCTTTAGAGAATCACCAGGAGGAAAGACTAGATGGTGAAGTGATTGCCTGACACTTCCTCAGCTCCTAGTGAAATTAACTTTCTTCTGATATCATTAGCAGAATAATTCATTAGGACATTCGTCTGGCCTGTGGGGCTTGGTTGCTTGGTCAAGCTTTAAACCGGGGTTTTCTCTCATCAAGATGAGTTTCAGTGTCTTGATTCAAGTCCAGAAGAGAGCACAAGAGGAGGAGGAGGAGGATGTTTCATCTCTTAGTTCTTATTAAAAACATTTGTCTACTTTCTAAGGAAAGCTTTTCCCAGTGAAGAGGGGTGTCTTTATTAATAAAATAAATCATGGTAGACAGCCATTCAAAGGCAGGTTCAGTGTGTAGATGGGGGGCTGTGTGTGTGTGTGTATGGGTTTCATACTTCGTGTGCATAAAGTAAATTACTTTAGGGGAGGAAAGAAAAAATATGGAGCATTCCTGTACTAATTCATAGAAGCCAGGGAGGGGGAGTCATGGAAATTGAGGGCTCCCCTGCACCCCGGTGAGTCCCAGAGTGTTCAGTGTCTCACCGTGAGAATTAAGGTGCTGCAGACTTACCCCCCTGTGCGTACCACGTGTGCACTGGGCTGTCTCCTCAGCTTTTACTAGCATAGCAGGAGTAGTATCGTGTATGACAGCAACCGTTCTTTTAATAGTTTCCTAAGTGTTTTCATTTGGAAATACTCACTGACTGGGGTTGACTTTTCTGAGCACGGACTGTCTTCAACAACGATGTTTTAGGTAAAATTTGAGCAAGACAAAACTGTGTTTTCTAATAAAACAAGGAGAATTGATTTCCCCATTACTTCTGTAAAGCAGCTTTAAAAGGCCAAGCAGAGGGTTTCTGCAGAAAAACTTGCATGTTACGCTGTACTAACAGGGAATTATGTATCTTTGTAATTGGAGTGGGTGGTGCGCGTGCAAGGGACGGGGAGAAGTCCCTCTACGAGAACTTTCTTTGGTGTTTCTCGATTGCTGCTTGTGTAATCAGGCAGGACTGGCCGTCCAGAAACTCGGGTGTTGGCTGAGTTCCTGCAGAGCGCTCCTTTCCTGGAATCGCTGTTCCTGCAGCAACAAGCAACAAACAGCCCTGGCTGGTGGCTGCTGTCTTTTGGGAACTTCAGCCTCATGAAAAAGGCAAAGAGCAAAGTCTACCGAGTACTGATGGAGAAAGATGACACTGATGTTTAATTCCAATACTTCATTTGGAGGTGCAGCCTACCATCATAAACAGGGAAAGACAAGACAACTATTCCTGTAATGAATAAACATAAAATGACTGTGAGTGCATCTTAGTCATATTTAATTTATGAATTTAGTTTTGCTTCATAGACCTTGCTCTGAGAATGCTTTCAGTGGAAAGATTGAGGGATTAATTTCCAGTGTAAATCACTGGCTCAGTTTCAAGCCATCATACCGAATTTGATTTATCGATTATCTAATCAAATAAATGGAGAAAGAAAATACTGCATTGTGAATTCTCAGTGTGCCAGGAAAAACAGATACGTACCCTAGCTCTGATCTCTACAAAAGACTTTCCTCTTCCTGAAAACTCTTGTGGCAAAAGGCTGTTCTGCTAACCCCAGGCGGTCTTGGACTGAGAGGCACAGGAAAGCCTTGTTGCCAGCTGTCAGGAAGCCCTGAGTCAAGGAGAGCGGGAGCCAGCATCTGTTATTTCCAGGACTGGCAGAACATGCAGGCAGGAGCTGGTAAGGATCCTGGAAGGTGAGAATTACATAAGAAATCCTTCCTGATAAATCCCTGCCTTAACTTCAGCACTGTGTCTTGGCTGTTGTTCAAAGTCCTGGTAGAGAAGTGAGCCTTCCGTGCAATTGCTGCAGTAACGTTAACCAGGGAAAAACTGTATTTACTACTGGAGCCGTCTGCTGAATCTTCCCTGCTCCCCTCCAAACGCTGACTTCCATGTCGAGAGGGAGAGACAAAGTGTTAAAGGAGGAAAACTTCGTTGGCTTTCAAATGACACTGCTTAGTGGGAGGTTTCAGAATCGTAATTGGTTTCTGTCTGAGTGGAGGCTCAGAGATGCTAGGAATCGGTGGCCTGTCGTGATCCTCTTCATGCAGCACTGTTTGTGACTCCCACGTACCTCCGGGAGCTCTGCTTGGAGGAGAGCTGAGCAACAGCCAAAACCGGGCTGCTGTTTACTAAAATGACTTTCTGATGCTTAAATGGGAGCTGGCTGGGCAGGAGACAAAGACATGAATGATGAGCCTAAATAGTTAGTTTTTTGAATAATAATTTCTGGTTTTCCAGCCAGCAGCAGCTGGGCTAGAGGTCACGGCTCTCTGCTACGCACCCGTCCTGACGTACTCCCGTGCTTGTTGGTCGGCAGAATTTCCCTCGTGATACGTTCTGTGGGGTTCATATTTTCATAGATTATTGCACCTCCTGACAAGATCGTCCATACAGCTCTGTTCCGCAGGCGGATGGGCATGGGAGGAAAGGATTGTATTTTTCCTGCATGCTCTGCCTCTTTCTGTTCAGTCAGTCAAAACCTTGCCTGTTTAGCAAGGGTACGCTAATTGCCTGTGTCATGCTTAACTGAACTAGTATAGAGCATCTCTGCTAGTTTACGCTTATTTGTAACACTTTTTAAGGATAAGTTGAGTTCGACAGAGTTTATTTCGTTAAGGGTATTGTACATTTACTCTCTGATAACACTTTGGAAGGACCCACAGAGATTTTTCTGCATTATTCTTGCCGTTCTTCTCTCAAAGCTCCGTGACCTTCCTACAGTATCGCAGAATCGTGCCAGGTTTTTCTATGCCAGCTCAGGCCCTGTTACTTTCTCTTTTTAACTTGCCTGTTCACCAAATTCCAACCAGCATCGATCAGCTTAATGATGACACTGGGACTGGTGAGACCCAGAGTCTGGATCAGAAGTGGAGCCACCTGAAGTAAGTATCTAGCGCTCAGCGAGTATATTTTGGGCATTTTCAGCTGTGATCCCAGCTGGACCTGGGGGAAGCTCTTGGACACACACAGATCCTAGCGGAAGCATCTTTGCAGGAACCTCCCTTACCAATTCCAAGGTGATGACATCCCCCGTCTGCAGAGCCTTTGGCACAGAGAATATGGTTGGTTGAGTCAACTGTACCAAAGCCAAGACTTTAACATATGCCCTTAGTGTTCTCCTACTGCAAGGAGCTGGATTGCATCGATGGATATAACTCCTTCTCAACATAGCGATCCTCTGGGCGAGCGTCTGGGACTCCCCTTCGCTCATGTCTTCAGAGGAAGACGAGGAAGACAAAGATGGCAAACAGATGATTGTGGAAGCAGAGGCCGCCCTAGAGCATATGTGCATTGCAGGTGCTGCAGGAAGATGCTCGGGCACCCAAAGCAGAACAGGCCAGGTAAAGACATCATCTGTTCTTGGCTGTTCTGGGGGAGGAAGGGCTTTTGCTGGGGATGGTGTCCGGCTTTCAGGTTTGTCACGTTCAAGCAGCACACCAGCAGTGCAGATGCAAACAGGAGAACTGAAACAAAAAGCGACTGATTAGATAGGATTCCATGCAGGAAAATGGAGGCAGGGCCCTTCTCTCCCCTCATCAGTTGATGCCTTACTCGTGCAATGGATCTCAGTAACGTGCTGGGGATCTGAGGTAGTGAAATAATCTCTCCCTAATGTTTTCCTGGTATATCTAGAGAGTCAGCTTTGACTGCTGCCCTGCCCTGGGGTTCAGGGTACCTGCGGGAGGGAGCTGTGTGCAGTAGCAGAGACAGGGTATGTTTGGTTTCTATGAAAAACACTTTTGCTGACCTGGCATAGCACAGATCACTGTTATATCACCCAGCACAAGTGTTGTCTCCAGAACGGTCAAAGCAATCAGAGATCACATCTAACAAGACATAGAAGGATTTTGTCATTGTCAATTCTGTCCAGACAGCAGAGAGGAAAGCCTTAAGTAGCAGGCAGTAAAGATGCCTTTACTCTCTACCTAAGGAAATGATAATAACCATTTTCATTCCTTTTTTTAAGGACCTGCAGATAAATGCAGGACTCAAGGATGCAGCAGAATGCTACAGTTGAAAGGACAGTAAACGTGCTCCAGAGACCGTGCAAAAAGAAGATGAGGTTTCAATGAGGAGAAGGGACGTGCAGTGGGTGTGTGAATACCCTCGGGGTGGAGCTGGCCCTGCCTGCAGGCAGCCTCGAAAGGAGGAGGTGCAGGAACCAGCACGGGTGGACAGAGACAAGCACCTGCATCCTCCACACCTCGGAAAGCGCGCTGCAGCAGCCCGCTCTCTGTGAGCACAGTTCCCATCAGAGAGCTTGGCCTGCACGCTGCAGCCTCTCGGGGATGTCCGCCGATGGGTCAGTGGTACCGTGCAAGCAGCGCATGGTTGCACACCGTTTTGAAAGGATCTGTATGGGCGTTTTCAAAAATAAATGCTTTGGCGTTGTTGGGGAGGAGGAGTTGTACTCTTTTTACAATAAAATCTTGCACTCTGGCTGCGTTCATCGTGCAGGTCTTCACATGCATTTCTGAAAGGATCTCAGGTGCGTGTGGGCTTTGGGTTGTTAGTGGTTGGACCTCTGATGGTAGGACATTTGGCGGTTTATTGTCTCCAAAGCAATCAATATACACAGTTTCAACCTAACAAGCGGTATTGGAGATTTCTCACAAGCCAGCCTGCCAGAACTTCCCCAGAGACTTGTCATCCCATCGGTGACAAGCTATAGGTGGTGCTGGCCATACTTCTGTCTTGGTTTCTTGCTCAGTCCCTTTTGCCGTCTGCTCCTCCGCTTGCAGGTGGTATGCAGGACACACCAGGCAAGTGGGGGTTTGAATGGAAAGACCAGTTCTGCCACCCAAACCCATTCACTGCTGTTCAGCAGTGGCCAAGGCAGAAGCCGTCCCAGCGAGCTTGAGAGGAGGGGCAGTCACTGCGTGGCATGGGTGGAGGGGTGTTTGCTGGTCTCGATGAGCTTGGTGGGACTGCACTGGCCCGCGTACATGCCGTTTTGCATCGCTGTTCCTCTTGACTGGCAGCCTGCACGCTGCCTCCCTCTTGCCAGAGTATTTCACCCTACAGTCACTTGCCCTAAGCGTACTTCCAGCCGTGTCGGGGGCTTGTCTTGCCACGTGTGGTCTAGTGATGCTGTAGTGTCTAGGGACCGTACCCTGAGAGATCTCGTTATAGGAAGAATCTTTATTACCGGTATCAGATGATAAAAACAACTGCCTGCTCAGCCTCCTTGGAAGAGTTGTTATTTTTCTTCAGACCTGAAAAAGCCCAGCAGCTCCTTTAATCTGATATTCTTTTATCTGCTGGAATGAAGAGTGCTTTGCTCAACTGCATAACCGTGTATTTCTTGGTCCTAAACTGTAAAAGCTGCTGAGTGCCTGTAGGAGAACTTACCATTCTGCTTGTTCCCTTCTCTTCCCCTGGCCTTTTAGGTCTTACTTTAATTTATTCCCAGAGAAGCTGGATTTTCATTAAGGTGTAGGTGTAATCTCTCTGCTCTCAAATCTCCTTTGATGTATTTTATCTTAGGTTTGTTTATTGCTTTACATTATTGGTCATTTGTCATTGCCTTTGTAATAGATGTTGTATTCTTGAAAAATTGAAATACTAGTGCTTTTTTTTTTTTTTTGCCGGGAGGAAAGGTGGAGGGCAAGTTTCTTATTTTTTATTTATTTTGAAGAAGCAGAAATTCAGCTTAGTAATAGTTGTTTTCCAAGGTATAGTGCATTTTCAAGACAGTATATGTAATAGTGACAGACAATTTAAGTACTTTCTCATTCAGGGAAAAAAGTGCATTTGTGGGAAATGGGGAAGGAGCGAAAGGACTTTATCTTTTATGTCTCCTTTCTCCAAGACTTACTCCTTTGGGAACAGCCATCGTTTTGTTCATCAAAAGAAGCTGGATTAGAGTCCTGTACTGCAGCTCCTTAACTGATCCAAGGATGTTTCTAGAGCAGTCTAGTCTTGGATAATTTTTTTAAGCAGTAAATAAAAGACACATCATATGTAATTCCTGCAGTAGTTTTGGGGATGAGACCATATGAGTTTGTTCCTTTTGATCCTGTACTTTGACTAAGGGTACGAATACCCGTGATCTCTGCCAGTGAGGAGCAGCACCTTGACTTACCAAATCCCTGGCAGGAGCTGCCGGTAGCGCTGGTGCAGAATCCCGAACTGGCCTTCTGGCCAGAGGACAGATTTTGCAGGAAAACCATGGCAGTGTGCCGAAGCCTGGAGCTCTGGGGTGTGAATAAATATAATAAAGTAGGTAGAGTGGCTGTATACTGCTCCAGGGCCTCTCTCCAATTTCAGGTGGAACTTTGTGTGTAATCAAACCAAGATGACACGGGGACATCATTTTCTTGCAACCAATTCTGGTATGGGAAAGTAAAACAGTTGCCATTACTAGTAAATGTGATGTTGGTAACTTCAGCATCTCAGGGATTCGAAAATATCGTAATGCCTTTTTTGGCCTGCAGTCATCTTTTAGCAATGAAAGAAAGATTTTAATGTGTTCTGAGCTTTCTCTCTGTATCAAAGCTGTGCTCTCTCTTTAATCTCAGGATTGCTACATGATGCTTTCCAGCTGAAAAGTGTTAGGCAGAGTAATCTGTATTGCACTGAAATTGGGCTCGCGTTGTTTAGGAAGGGACGGGGTTAGCTGTGTGTGCAGTAGAAAGAGGTTCCTACCAGCCCGTCGCGTGTGCTGCAGCGATGGGTGGTTTGAATGTGCATGGCTCTTCAGAAACCCCACGTCATCCGCTTTGGAGAAGTGCCTACAACTTAGACAAAACAAAATACAGGACAGCAAAAGGAAAGGGGAAGAGATGAGAGAGAATGGGGAAGATTTAGATCAGAAAGATGCTAAAGTATTTAATAACGTAAGGTCCCATGAGCTCCTCCGTTTACTGCCGCTGAAGCTGGGGACCCTAAAGAATTTATGGCTTAGTATGACATGCATGTGTGAGTGTGTGTTGCAAAGGTAATTCACAGAGTTTTGATGGTTACTGTTGTTTTGTATTGTGAATATGCTGATGTACTGAAAGATCCCAGAAGAGCATGACTTGGAGAGCCAGATTCGCAAGGAGAGAGAGTGGCGGTTTCTGCGCAATGCTCGTGTCAGGAAGCAAGCCCAGAAGATCATCCAGAAGGGTGAGTGATTTCCCTCTTGCCCACGCTGCAGGCAGCTTCCTTGAGCTCCGAGCACTGCGCTTAGTCAGGATGCTGAACTGCAAAACCCCAATTAATAATGACCCCATGCCGACCCGCAAACTTGAAAGGGGCCTGTGCTCCCTACCGCGTGCAGGCGAGGCGATGCTGCGGTAGGGTGTTTCGCTAATAGTCGCTCACCTTTCCGTTCTCAGCTGCTGGTTTTGTTCGCCAGATCGGGGGGGTGACCACTTTAGATGTCAAATGTCTGCCTTCCCCTTTGAAAACTTAACTACAGTGCTATCTTAGAAAATTACATGGTCGATCACAAGTGGAGTGCTCAGCCGGAGCGTAGCACCAGGCTGGCTAACCTGTCGAGCCCCGCACGGGGGTGGAGGAGCCTAAGAGTAATGACTTCTTTGAAGGAGGAGAGAGCTTGCCACGAGAGCAGGCTTCCCCACTTACAAGAATTGACAGAGCATCCGATTTTCAATGCAAGTGTTGGCTCCCAAGCCCGCTCGGCTGACGGGCAGCAGCGGAGCTCTTCAGCCGTGTACCCGATCGCAGCCAGCACCTCCACAAGAGCCAGAGCAGTCGGCATGAAATCGATAATTCAGAGGCCCTTAACAGATGGTATTGATTTACCATTTGGGCTTTTCCTCCCTGTCCTGAAAGTTTGGATGGATACTGTATGTTAAGTTTTTAAAGGGATAGAAGGCAGAATAGTGTAGGATAAACTTCAGAGCTGCAGTCTGGCTAAGAAGGCTCAGGCAGTGTTTAACGTGCGTCAGACGCTGTTTGGACGGCCGCTCATGGCAAACCAGCCCTGCCGAGCTGCTGGATGGGTCCTCCGGATGCTCAGAAGACATCTCAGCCATGTCTTTCACGTTCCCTGCTCTGCTGAACTCTGTAAATGATTGCTTACTCCTTACATCCCATTATATTTTTAATACTTGTATGTATGGCTTTATGTGTGCTTACACGTTTCCCTCTAACGTGCCTCAGGTTCGTGTTTCGTTAGCGCGTACTCTCCAAAAAGCTGCTATTGCAGCTTTTATTTATGACTCTTTATGCCTCTACGAGGCAGCGGTTGGGCTAGAATTCTTATAGCGCAGGAATTTATTTGAATACAGTAGAACCCAATGAAGTGCCCTCAGGAATTTGCATACTTACGTTATTCCTGCTCGCGTGCCTTGAACAGGAGAGGCTGGGGAGCGGCATTTGTGGGAGCTCTTCTCACGGCATCCTCCCGGCAGCATTCCCAGGGGCAGAGCCCTACGCGTGGGGGCTGTTCCTCTCCTGGGCTGCTCGCTGAGGCACACGGAGTGGGAAATAATAATTTGCTGAATGAAGAACTGCCCAAGGCTCAGCCTCCTGCGTGTACCTCATTGTCTGGAGGTTTGCTGGGCTCGAGTCAGTACAATGGGTAGCTTAATGTCATGAAACTGCAGAGTATCATAAACCAGAGTAATATAGAAATGAAACTGGAGCCCAGGAGATGGCTTGGGAGATCTTTTTGAATACAAAGAAGGGGATTTTTCATGCTTGCCTGAAGTTAAATCTTTTTCTAAACAGTGTTCATATTTGGTTGCTTGACCTGAGCGCCTAAAATGCCAGTATTCATTAAAAAAAATGAAAATCTGAAATATTAAGAAGAATTAAAATAGACTTGCAATCTTTTAATGAAAATCAGATTAAATGGATGCATTCTAAAGCAAACTAGAACTGAGTAAATGTCTCTTGGGCTTATGTTTTGTATGATGTATTCATATTGTGCCAAAAAATTGCAGTGTCAGGGGTACCAAAACTGTTTGTGAATAGCAAACTGTTCTAAAGAAAAGATGGGAGAGGTCTTTAACCATCATTTTAATGTCTCTGTGGAAAATGTATTTTTTCATTTGCAAATTAACCTAAAATTTAAAAGAACTGAACTGGAAAGTTAAATAAATAATCCACAAACTGAAAAGAAATACTGTATTTTAAGTTGAAAAAAAGTGTTTTCATTTTTTTATTTTGAAAAAATGTTAATTTTTCTGTCAAACCAGTATTTCTCTGGGCTTGGTAGTGCTTGCTTGCTGTGTTCTCTTCAGTTACCAGAGTAAAGGGCCCCCTGATTTGTCCCCACGATGTTTAGTTTGTACCTTAAGACGCGAGACAGTCGGCATGGAGGAGTCGGGGCTGTCGGGTAACTGGGATCTGAGAAGGTTCTTGAAGGAGGGAAGTGTTGAGGGGTCTGTTGGTGAGAACTGGGAGGGGAGGAGGAGGAGAGTGGTGGCACGTGGCGCTGGGAAGCTGGGGGGGTCCAAGCCCCGTCCCTTGGGCGGGACGTTCCCGGGCACTGAGCCGCGGCTGCCTCCTGTCCGCCCGCAGGGATCTCCCGGCTAGATGATCAGATCTTCCTCAACAGGAACCCAGGTGTCCCCTCCGTGGTGAAGTTCCACCCGTTCACGCCCTGCATCGCCGTAGCCGACAAAGACAGCATCTGGTAAGAGTTTCCCTGGGTCTCTAGAGCGCTTGCTGCCCTGCCGCCGTGGAGCACGTGCGGATGGGTTCAGGGCGGCACGTCAAAGAGCGTGTATGGATTATTGCGGGGTAGCGCTGCCATGTGTTGTTCCTTTTCTTTTCCCCGCTCCCCTCCGTGGCCATCCTTCCCTCTTTCAAGCAGGGAGAGGGGGCAGAGTCCTCCCAGAGTTCAGTGCCAGAGTTGTAAGCATTGCACTGAGTCCTTTTCTACCGGAGGTGCTGAGTTAGAGGGCTGCAAGTGAATCCTGAGAGATTTATAATAGTTACTTACAATTGGGCTTTTATCCTATTTATTTCGCAGAAGGTTGACATATGTTATTAATAAAATTATGCTGAACACCAAAGGAGAAAAACAAATTGAATTGGTATCCAATGTATATAATTTTTAGTTTTGCTGTGATGAGTAGATCTCTTTACAGCTTGCACAAAGAACCAAGAACTGACTTGATATTTTTTCCTCCCCCAGTTTTTGGGACTGGGAGAAAGGGGAAAAGCTGGACTATTTCCACAACGGCAACCCTCGATACACCAGGATCACAGCAATGGAGTACCTGAATGGACAGGACTGCTCCTTGCTGCTGACTGCCACAGGTAAATAACAAATTTTCCCATGTATGAGGGCAGGACTGGGGGACCTTTACAGAATTCAAGTCCACGTGAGCTGTTCTGGACCTCTTGCTCTCCCCTCTATGAATCTGGACCAAGCTGACCCTTCCCCTCCCCTGTGGCTGGCCTGCCTGGTCTCAGCTGAGGAGGCATTTCCAGGATCAAACCTGAAAGTTGTTTCTGGCACTACTGAAATCTCTTAACTGCTTAAGTAGGTGCTGCAAAGGTTTTCAGGTGACTAACAAAGCAAACACTTGCTGAAACCACTTCCAATCACAGCTTTATTTGTTACACCATTCTGAGTCTTCATCTATCATTGCAAGTTCATGGTAACCTCCTCCTATACAATACCTCGGGCAACGTGATTTTAGTTGGTTAAAAGCTGCTGTCCAGAGCTGAAAAGGAAATCGTGCTGCAACCAAAGTGTGAGAAATCAAACTCTTTTACTTGTGCTGTTTTAAGTCTAGAGCAGGCAGAGCTTATTTTAAGCATTAAACTTCTCAAATAGTTCTGAGTTTCTCTCTAGTCCGTGTATCTCACCCAGGGGAAACGGTTCCCTAGAATGCCCTGTTGCATCACGTAAGGTAGCATGAAGAGCTCTTTCCCATTCATTGGTCTGTAAAGCTGTGAGTAAGATCTGCTTCTCTCCCAAGGAACCATTCTAAACCTGTCAGTCTAAGTGTTTTCAATAGCTTTTCAAACTTCATGCTGAAATGTACAGGTTGGGTATAATTAAGAGAGGTGGAAGAGGAGCTGAGAGGGCCTTTAGGACATTTTCCTTTCAATTTATTGATTCTCAGCACAAAAGTTTCACAGATGGGGAACAAATTGAAAAAATACACAATGTTCTTGAAAGATTTGCTGCTGATGGGCTGGGCTTTGATTCAGCTTCTTCTGTGGGGTTGTATTTTGTATTTAGTAGGGTACTTTTGTGGCTCTCAGCACCAATAGCAAGGATGACAGAGACAAATCCTGGAGAAAATGAATGGGTCAAAGAAATGGAACGACATCTAATGTCAGGTGGTATTCAAGGGAAGGAGAAAAGCTCTTCCGGAACAGTTCCCAGTAGAACAATGCTTTGGGTTTCATGGATGTAAGATTAGAGAGGAAAAACAACTCTGATAAAAAGGATTAAGTTCAAGTGACGCACTCAGTTTGGGAGTTTGTATGACTACAGTTCCGCTCCTCTTCTTCCTTTGTTGTGCACAAGTAATTATGAATTGCATCAGCAGTGACGTTGCATGGCGTTCTCTTTTTCTGTGCTCCCCAAGATGATGGTGCCATCAGAGTGTGGAAGAACTTTGCAGACCTGGAAAAGAACCCAGAGATGGTAACTGCCTGGCAGGGGCTCTCAGACATGCTGCCAACTACACGAGGTGGGTTCCTACTAAGTTTTGTTGGGGGGCAGGGGGTAAAAATAATTTGCGATGGTAAGGTTTTTTTCTAGGGATGGGGAGAATAAAATGGGTTTCTCAACTTCAGCCATCGGTAACACCCTTGTTCAACAGTCTCTGCCTTCTGGAATGGCCTTTTGCCAGGCCGTGGTGAGGAATTACTGTTCCAGTTCTCACAAAACAAACCAACAAAACCAAAAGCCCAACACAGCAACCTCACACACGCACTGAAGAACAACCAGAGCAGCCTCTGGCTGGGGAGCAGAAGGGTACAAAGTCCTTGTCCTTTACAAGCTTCACAGCAGCCGTCTTGCCCAAGCGTTCCTCTTAACTGTGTTCCTAAGGAGAGAACTGTAGAACAACGGTGGAACTGGGCGCTGCCCTGCTCCGTGCTCCGTGAGGCAGGAGGTTTTTCTTCCCCTTTGGGTGGGAGGTAGCTCACGTATTGCCTCTTTCCTCCTAATGGACTGCTCAGCCTTTGCACAGCTTTGCATGTTGCACCTGTGACCTCCTTTAGCCTGAGCTCAAATTTTGGCAATTATTCTTCACTGTTTATTGTGGGTCAGGAGGTGGCAAGAGAATATGCAATCTAAATCTGACGCGTGCAGAAGGACAGCACAGTTAGACATTGACCTGCTTTGAGTGTTAGAAAAGTTGGATAGAAAAAGATTTAAAAAGGAGCACTGGCATCCAGCCATACCCAGGATGAAGCCAGAACACCGTTTTGAGTAACCCTGAAGTCTGTTTTAGGACATTAAAGGAGGTGGACGTTTCGTCCTTCCGAGACCTGGTGATATAGTAACGCTCTAATGGTGCTTCTCTGCCACTTAAATATTTTTAATCAAGGCTACAAGTTTTTCTAAATGTGCGGTAGTTCAATCAGCACTTGTGGGATTGATGCAGGAATTGCTGGGTGAGGCTCTCTGGCTTGTGCTGTGCAGGAGGTCAGATGAGATGACCGTCATAATTCATCCTGACCTTAAAATCTGACAGTTCTCATTTCTGAGCTTATGTGGTTCATCACAGGAGCCTGACACTGCTCTTTTAGCTATTCATTGGATTTTACTAGTGCTGCCTTGTTGAGCTCGTATCTGCTATGTTTTCTTTAACACCTCACGGTTCGTCTCTGGTGTTTTAGGAAGGAGGAACTGTATTTGAGGTCACTTTAGGCTCTGTGCCTCGCTGTGGTATGTGCACAAAACTGATTATAAGCTGCTGGAAGTTTGCAGCATACTGTGAAAATTGCCATGGTCCAAACCTGCTCTTTGCAGAGATGTCAATAAAAGCAGGAGGAAAACAGTGGTAATGCACCAAGTGGCGAAAGGCCTGGATCTCCTTAGGCGGAGAGGAAAGTGTCCGGTAGTCATCTCAAGTTGCCCTTTGTAGTGCCATTCGGTTGGTTTCTACTTCTTTCTTGTCAACACCAGCTTTCCTGAAGGATGTTGGTTAATGTTTACCGTCCCTGGATTCAGGAACTTGCTTCACTGGTGCTGGTAACGGACTCACCCAAACAACGGGGAATTCCCCCAGACCGCTCTGATCATCGGCTTCTTGCTGCATCATCAGTCGTGTTCAGGGAGGACGCTGACGACTGTTGACTGAACTCCTTCAGGCTCATCCCGTTCTCCTGCCTTACTTTCTACGTGCACCTTACCAAGGCATAGCATTTGCTGATTGTACCTTGCTCTCTACAGGCCTTTAATACAGCAGAAAGCATTGGTAGCATCGATGTTTGACATTGCAAAATAGATTAAGAGCTGAGGCAAGAGCTGATTTAGCTATAAGAGTTGAATGGTTACGCTTGCCAAAACAGGAGTGTTGACACTTAAGTCTGTTCTCTTTAAGATCTGTTTTTTTCCCCTTTTCTTTCCTGCATAGTCTTAGGAAGTCTGGGTCCTGTTTTCTTTCCCTTTCACCTTTGGAGCCATAGAATTAGGTTCGGAAGAAGAGAAGGACAGATTTCTTTGTGGAGAGAGAAATAAACATAGTCACTTCAAAAGAGCTATGTGGATCAAGTCCCCTTGGAAAATGAGACTCTTGAACAGTTCTTTTGCTGCTCAGACCATAGTTGTGGTCCAGCACTGGCTCGTAAAGCTGAAGATGGATCTTTGAAGCTGCAGAGCTCAGGAGTTTTACTGGAGTTTGTTTGCTCCTACTATTGATTTCCTTCTCTCCTCTCCCACCCTTTTCCCCTGTGCCATACTCATTTCTGAATTTAATAGCTTTCTTGACAGCAACCAGAATACTGACTTTTCTAGGCAGTTTTCCCACTTATAAAAGCAGAGATAAATATGTAATATCTGAATACATCCTTTGGAAGCTTGAAAAGCATCCTCGGGTTGTCCGAGCAGTGGGAGGTCAACAATAACATGCTCAGGGGCTGCCTGAGAGGGGGGAGCAGACCAGAGGGAGGCACAGAACTTAAACTTTTACGCTCTGCAGAGGACTTGTTTGTGGTGTGCAGCCCGAGGTAAGAGAAACGAGCTGGTGCAGCCAAGTTAGTGTGTTAAACCTGGCCCCAGTTCATTGCACTTAATAGTTGACTTGAGACTCAGGGGAGGTGAGTCTTAATTTAAACACTGGCAAACTGCTGTGTGGGCACCCTCTTTTTTTCTGTATAAGATTTTTTTTTTTATTTTGATCTTGTTTAAATCTGCACTCATGATGCACCAGGAAAGTCTCTCTAGGTCAAAATCAGGGTGTTTAAAGCAGCGTTGGTACCAGGTGCTCTAGCATAAGGCAGTGACTGGGAATCTCCAGCATGAGAGATGGAGGGAGCTGAGAAAAAGCAAAACGCCTGTTGTTAATAGCCTGGCGTTTCAAAAGATGTAGGAAAAACCAAGCATTTTCTAGCGAGCAGCGTAGGAAGAACATAAATCTGACGTGCTCCGAAGCTGTAATTTCACAGCAGGAGACTTAGGGAATTCTGGCAATGTCTATAGAAACGGGTGTTTGAAGGCTGCCGTTGGGTGAGCGGTGCGAGCTCGCGGAGCAGCACAGAGACCCATCGCCTGGTGTCTGCGCAAGAGCTCGGTTTGGAGCCGCTCTGGATGTGCGCTGCGGGGCAGGCTGGCTCGCCCAGCTCTCGGGCTGGCTCTTACAAGAAGTGGCCATGCTCGTGCTTCTGAGCAAAACTGCCGTGTTTTGTATTGTCTCTTTGTGACAAAGGGAAACAAGCCACGATCCTCTGGTCAGAATGGCTTTGTCCTTTAAAGCATTACAGTTCTGGAATTCGGAAAAAATACAGAAGCGTAACCAGCTACATCACAGTGACCAGACGCCGTCTGCTCAGCTGTTCCCTCCCCAGCTCCTCGGGTGCTGTCGCAGATGCCTGCGTTGTTTTCCCTTCTCCAGTTCAGCAAAGAGAACCAGTATATCACTTCTACAGGGGTGCCAGGGGAGGACCGAAGGGCTCAGCCCGGTCTCTTCCCGAATACCTGGAGCTCCCTGTACAAGATTTTCCAGGCTGGTCCCAAGGTGCCTCTCACTTCCCTGTTCCCTGCCGCGCCGCAGTGCTCTCTGATTGCCTAATGGCTAGAAACTAGTCTGTGTCTGGGGCTAGCTTAAGGGTTGTTTAAATGGAGCACCCATGAGTTGTTTGCACTCTGGGCGTGCTGGTCAGCTATCCCCTGAAGCACGGGGCAGAGGAGTCCCCGGGACAGCGGCACTCGCTGCGGGGAGCCCAGACCTTCCATGGCAGAAGCCTTGTGTTCTGTGCTTGAGTTATTTGGATTTCTGTCTGTCGCTTCCTGATGCATTTTACTTCAGAACAGGGACCAGATCATGCAAAGGATAGTCTCCTTGTTCAAGAAGAAATGTCAAATCTGTGCTGTCAGCCAGCCAGAATACTCACTTCCCACGTGACAAGCGCCACCGTTGATGGTTTCCCAGGGAATGCTGTGACTGAACTAGTGCCTGCTCTCTGGATGGAGGCATGTGCTGCTCTCGGTGCTTCTGCTTCTCTTTTATGTTCTTTCCTTTAATTTGAGTTGCTTTTCTAATCCTTTTTTAAGATTTATTTTTGCTCTGGCTGACCAACTTACCCTTAGCATCAACCCCTTAATCCCTGTCTTCTCACAGGTCTGGCCCGAAGGGTTTCAATCTATCTTGACAGAAGTAAACAGGGAGGTGAGTGCTTTCTTTCCTGTTACCTACGATCAGCTGGGGTGGGAAGGACCTCCTCGTCTGGCTTCGGGTTGGTTGACTGGTTGGTTGGTTGGTGGTTTTGGCATTGTTTGAATGACTGCTGGGTCCTTGTGGTTCCTGGAAAGCTTTGCTGCTTCTACCTCTCCCATTCCTTGCCTCGTGTCTGTGTCCGTAACAGCGGTGAGAAACGCAGGGAGGGTGTCTGTGCTCTCTAGGTGAGCGTAGCCAGCCGCTGGGAAGCGGGCACCTTCATGCCATACTCAGCTTTCTGCAGTGAGCCGAGGTTTGGGTGGGATGTACAAGACTCGCTTTCCAGGAAAATTTCAAAGCATCCTTGGACAAAAGGGTTTGAATGACAGGTTCCAAACATGAACCACCGTTAAGCTAATGGGGATTTTACTGGGGTTTGTTTGTAATACACTTTTGCTATAAGGACCATGTGAAAAGGAGAAGCTGATGAATCTTTCCCAGGTGGCTTAGAATAGTGGACTTCTGGCAAGGATATGCCTAATAAATTTTACAAATTCTGTTCTTTCACGTGGAAGGAAGGTAAACGAACTCCCCAGCCTCCATCTGTAGAAGCTGGGACTGTTCGGTGCCTGCTCTGGAGCCTGGCCCCCTCCTCTGCTGCCGAGGTCTTCGGGGAGACAGATGGCTAACGTGTCAGGGCATCTTTCTGTGTATGCACGTCCATGAACGCTAATGTTGACATAGTCATCTTGGGTTATTCATCCATTATTAATATTTGCTGAGTGATAAAAACTCAAAAACCCACTGGCAAACGGAAAGGCTAAAATTAGCGAGACTTGGCTGCAGGGATTCCCCGCTCAGTACACCGGGCATCCGAACAGTTTAAGGAAATACCAGCCACTCCCTCGCTGGATCAATACTGCTGATGCCAAGCAATCGCACTCTGTCCCAAGCACACAAATAATTGTGAATCAATAAAAATCATTCACCAGCATTTTCCGGCCAGGCGTTCTCCTAGTGAAAAATGCAGCAAAAGGATTCCTCCTCTCCCACTGAAGAAGTCTTGAAAATGTATGAGATTAGCTCTTTGCTTGACAGAAAAATACATCAGCAATATTTAGATAAAATGTACTAGTTTTGTCACTAAAGCACAGAAAATCTGTTCTCATTGCATAGGCTTCTGTGAGGAATTTTTACCGAGAAAAAGGTGGGTGCTGGTTTTAGGCAGGAATCCCTGGGCACTGCTGTATTGCAGATCAGCGTTAAGTTAGAGAGAAGGACCAATGGCTTAATGGTCTAGGTCGTATCAGGCCACTGCGCAAGTCCTCCCAGGAATCCCTAAAGTTCGTGTGAGCATGGAGCAAAGTCTGCAGCCGCACGTTCGGCATCGTGAAGGCAGCTGAGCTAGCGGGCGTCTCGAGATGCATTAGTGTGACCCTCTGCCCAGGCTGCTTCACCTCCTGCTCCCTCAGAGCTCTCTCGGGGTGTCTCAGCACGCCGCTGCATTACCTCCCTTCGGCGTAACCGAGTGTGCGATACGAAGAAGGAGACGGTGTTAACAAGAGAATATACATCTGACCTGTGCCCGCCTCTATCCATCGCTGCCTCATGGGGGTTGTTGGTGCTGATATGTAAACAGCCATAATCTCTCTTACCTCGAGAAAATATATACTGGTGCCAAGCAAGAAAAAATAAGCACATACTTGCCAGTTCCCTGCTTCCTTCCTGCTCTCCTGGGGCTTCCGAAACAAAGTGAAAGACGTCAAATACCTGCTCCGCAGAAAAACAGGACCTTGTCCTCTGGAGGCTCGGCTCTGCTTTGGATACTGCTGACTCTTCTGGCTGTCAGTCAGCAATCCAGATGGGAGAGGGTGGAGAGGCGGCCTCGGGGCCTTCTTAGAAATAAAAGGTAGCAGCTTACTGGGAGGGAAGTTTCATGGGGAGCTGCAGGCTCTTGAGCTGCGCGGGGCAGCCTGCGACAGAGAGGAGCCTTGGCAGAGGGAGAGCTCTGACCTGCAAAAGGAGCTGATCAAATGATCGGACGCAAACAGAGTTTATACTGGAGAACAAGAGGGAGAGAGAAAAGTAGAGTGAGTCTTCCTACATCTCCCCAGGGGGCTGGTATCTTGTCCTTTAGGAATAAGAAGTTTGGGAGAAGCATCTTATTTCTGGTCAGATTTTTTTATGGCAATAAAATAATTGGAGAAATTGCAGCTCCAGGGGTTTGTCTTTTAATTGGATTCCCAGCATCACAGCTACTCTTCTCCCTTGCTGCGCGTAGTCCTTGGCATAAGAAGAGTGACACTTTTTGAAAGGATGTTGTAGAAATTAATGATGAGTGAGGTCATACAACCCTCCCACTGCTTCCTGGAAATTAAAGCACTGATGCGCCTCATCGCTCAACCAGGAGGGCCCATGATTAAAAAATCATCAGTCAGAATCCGAGATGCTTTTATATCGTGTGCTATGTAGGTATTCCTGATTTCATTGAAATGCCAAATACGGGTTGGCCGCGTTCCAGTGACGTTAAAAATAAGTGCAGACACTTGGAATGCAGCTGCTTTCAACACCAGTGTTGTTTGCTGAAATTTATACAAGGAACTATCCCATCCAGACAAATATCTGCTGCTCAGGGGGAATCCTGGGGGAACAGCCGTAGAAAGTTACAGCTTCAAGAACGGCTGTTGGTATGTGTTGCTTTGTATATAAACTCGCATCACACAGAACTGCAAGTACTTGTGTTACAAGACTCAAACCCAAACAAACAAAAAACCCAAACAAACAAAAAAACCCTCCACAAACCTTTAAAAATTTCTTTTCCTGAGCTGTGGAAGATTTGTTGCTCATTATCTGAGAACGTGACATTCCTTATGGGAAAATTGTAATCTTAATTAATGATGCATTAAAAGAAGTGTATTGCCAGGATGCCTGTTTCTGCGATGCGTTGGCTTCTGAGAGTACCATGGTTTCAGTACTGGCCTTTAGCAGGTGCTTGCATTGGTGTCACGGCATTGCCCCTGTTTACCCGGTTCTGTAAGTAGGTGGGAGCTTGGAAATGGGGTAATGCAAAAATGGGTAATGCAAAACCCCGCTGCGTGGCTCGGGCAAGGAGCTGCGGTTGCACGGGTTTGCAGAGTACGTTATCTTTTTGCCAGCATGAGGCTGAGAAGCATCTTCGATGCCAACCGTGCAAGCCAAAACCCAGCAGGTGAACTGCGGTCTCGGTTGTAACATCCTGGAGAAGGACCTCTGTTAATTAAAAAGGAAATTATAATTAGTATTAAGTCCCACGTTTGCTTCTCATCCCAAAATACTAGGAATTTAACATATAAACATGAGCCAATACTGTATCATTTCCACCCTGAAAATGTTTGCTCTTACATAGAAATAGTTCAGCTATTTATGTCTCATTTCGTACTGCGAGTGTCATCTTTGAATTTAACATTTCACAGTCAGAGGAAGCCTTCCCTGTTACACGCTTGCCAACGACTTAAATTTATGTACAAAGGCTTTTCTTCTTTTCAGGCACATTTGAATTGTGGTTTAGCATTCCCAGCCGCATCCTGGGGTCCCTTTTCCCCCTTTCCTTCACCCACTTCCCTGGCAGGGCACGGCCGGGGCTGCAGTGGGAGCGGACCCCCCAGCCCGGGGCTGCTGCTCGGCACAGGCTCGACCTCTGCAGCCAGGGCCCACCGCCATTCGGGGCTGCAGATGGAGCCGGCCCCGTCTCCCAGTGGGAAGGTTCTCCTCGGGGGTTCTCCTCGGCTGCGGCTTTTATGCAAATATTCTGTTATTTCCGATGCCTGCGTTGCGTGGTGCAGTACGAGTGTCCTGTACTCCGAGACTGCCTAGTCCACCCGCGAGCGCTGCGCATCAGAAGCGGCAAAAAAGGTATTTCCTGTTTTCTTGAGAGAATAAGACGGCTGATGAAAGAAAGGGAAGATTCCTTGTTATGGGATGATCCAAATGCTGCACTTCCCTCTTCCAGAGAGCAGAGGTTATCGCTTATATGGACTATTTAAGTTTTATAAGAAAGGCAGGAGCCGCACCACACACCGACATCACCTCCCTCCTTTCTTTCCACCTGTGGGCTCTGTCAGCTCCGGGTTCGGGGTGAACCCTTGTCCTTTCTCTCTGGTCATCTCTCATGGGAGATCTCTGCACCATTTTACGTAAAGGGAAACCCTTCTGGAGCTGCTTCCCTCAGTGGAACTTTCCCTAGCCGCCTAGATGGCATCGCTGAACGTCCTCAGTGCTTGGATTCCCGACAGATACGCCAAGACAAGCACCGGAAACGCCAGCCGTCGCTCTGAATTCACCCTCTCTGTCCCCCTCCACAGAAAAGACACCCGGGAGCGCAGGAGGCTGGGGGCTTGCTACTGATCAAACTGAAGAAAAATATTGTCTTCAAACTGGGGAATGTAACTGGAAAATTGGGAGCTTTAAAACTGCCTAAGAGCACATTGCCTGCTTAACTCCATCAGTGATGGTAATGGCAATATCTGTCTCAGCCTGCCAGGTTTGTCTTGTCACATGGGCCATAAACAAGATGACAAATGAAAACACTTCAGTGATGTTTATCATCTAAATCACTGCCTGCTTGTTTGCCTCGGATCTCTCGCAGCCCTCCGAGCTGCCAGGCAATCTGAAGTAACACCCCATTTGACTCGCAAGATAAAGATGCAAGCTCTCAGCTTAGCTGAGAGTCCCGAATTTCCTGCAGTAAGATGACGGACTGTCAATAAACGTCAGTAATCTTCTCAGTAGCATGCAGCAAGATCAGGAAACGGCTTGGATGCAATGCTTAGGAAGGGGAGATGGGCAAAATGTTTTATCTGAATCTGTGCAAAACAAGGTCATTTCATCATCTTTGAAGAAAAGTCGGTGTTTATAGGATGCCTCTGTTGTTTCCTGCGTGCCCTGTAAAGGTGTTTGGTCTGGTAAAAAGTACTTACAGCCCTTCGGTGACAAAGAGCACGTTGGGGTAGGTTTAGATTTCCTGCTGGGGCTAATTCCTAGCAATAAATTGAGACAAATTCACATTTGTACCTTCTGGACAAGCAAGTTGTGAAGTGGAAATACAGGAATCCCACTGAAGGCGGCTGCGAATGGCTCTGAGCAGGAGCCTGCAGTCCTGGTGCATTGCGGAGTGCTTTCTGACTCCGGGTTGCACGTGGTTATAAAATATTTCTCAGCACCAAAGCCTCAGTTTGGCATGGACGAGAGGATGAACCGCTGCTTCTGCAAGGCGAGGATGCTGCTTCTGCCGCTGCCGAAGGGAGAGCCCTGCCCGAGGAGATGGAAACAAACACAAAACCTGGAGTTCTTGTCTGGTTTCCTCGTGTAGCGCTCCTGGGGTTTTTTGTTTGTGTTTTTGATGTATGAATAAGGGTCTCCCTGGAAAACCCGTAGATTTGGGGTTGGTCAGTCTTTGCAGCATAAAAAGCCAAAGATAATTGGTGTACAGCGCTCTGCTTTAAGCAAAACCTTTCTGTACTGTGGAGGCAGCACACAGGTACAAAGAAGTCCCTACTAATTAAATGTACAAGACTCGTTCCTCGGGGATTTCCCCTGCCGAACCAGGGGTCTCATTGCCAGCTATTTCCCAGGTCCCAGTACCTGGTTTGTTCTGATGCTTGTGTGCTCTGTGCTTAGGAGAGCCAACTTGCTTGATGACTTTTGGACATCTTATTCCCCCAGCTGGGAAAGGAGGTGACATACACTTCTTCTTCTCTGGAAATTGCTGTACCGGCAAAGTTGATATAAGTTCAGGCAGTCCACCAGCCTGTCTGTAAGGAGGTGCCCGTGTCAGGTGTTTTGGGGATAGAAAATCCCTTGTAATTCTCTTACAGCATGGATGGGATGTTTTTCTAAACTTCACCTAGCAATCAGTTTATGCCCTCAAAGATGAGGAGCAAAAGCTCTGGTAAATGTATTTTAGCTAGTGTAATTGCAGAATGTTCCCCTCCTTATCTGCCTGTATAGCAAATTGGTTTTTACTCCTGCTAAGCTGTTTAATTCAATATCTCGCAGCAATGACTTTGCTATTCCTTGTTTAGAAACATCTCCCCTTAGCCACGTATTTCTATTAGAATGAGGAGTCATGGTAATCCAGAGGCTCTCAGGTCTTGCTGTGTGAGATGTCACCAGTTTAGTCTACTTCAATCATTATTTAATCCGATGTTCTCGTAAAGTGGTGGATAATTTATTAAGACTCCCTTGGAAGTCCCCAGTAGCTCGGCAATGTCCCTGGACGGCTGTGTTCACCTGCCTGCGGGGGCCAGCTGCACCTCAGCTTTTCTAAGCACTTATGCTAGCCAAGGGGTCAAAGACAGATTTTGGACTCAAATCCAGGACTAGCGGACTTGATCCCATTTGGTGGACCTATGGATGTGTGTGTATGTAATTTTAAATTTCCTCTAATAATGATAGGTTCCGTAGCATGAGGTCACGAAAGCCGGTGTTCTAATTAGTGCAGCTCTGCCTGTGCTGATGTGGAGAGTAATTTGCACGCCCTGCCTGTGTTTTATCTTAGGAGCAGGAATGGTAGTCGACTGGGAACAAGAAACTGGGCTCCTGATGACATCGGGAGATGTGAGGATAATCCGAATCTGGGACACCGATCGGGAAATGAAAGTACAGGTAACATCTGTGTGTTTGTCCCGTTCGCCTTTTCCCTCCCAGAGCACGTCCCGTGCAGTGAGTTACCCTGTGCACAGCCAAAGCATCTGAGACTCGGCTGTGAAGAGATGACAGGTTCTGGAGCTTCTGCTTCCCTGCTTCAGAGTCACGCTACAAGATAAATAAAAATACAGACGCGGTTCGTGAGTGTGCGAGGTCTTTCCTGGAAGCTGCTGCTGTTATTCTGGGCAGCGTGCAGCAGTGGTTGGGAAAGGTGAGCCTGTGAAATCCAGAGGCAGGCACCAGGAGGCAGGCATGTAATTAGTATGTAATTGAAATAGTGTAAAAATTCTTGAGGAAATGTGGTGAGTTGGGTCAGTGGTGGAGCATTCTGACTTACTGCTGCCGTCTCTGCTTCTCTGGGACGCACATAGAGCTAATTACAGAGCAATGCTGCTCTTGTACCTACCAGCCACGGGTCTGTTTTCAGGAAAGCTGCATCCACGCAGAGAGCACTTACATACCTGCTCAGTTCGCTCCCGAGTCAGGACCTGAGTGCTCAGCAGGACAGAAACACGAGCGTTTCCTAACCATGCACTGGTGCCATGCGGCCAGTGGAATCGTTGCTGCCTTTGGCCAGTCTGACTCAGGTCACAAGTCTGCTCCGTGTTGTCCGGCCCTGGTATCAAAGGATGAAGATGCCTGCGAGCCTGCTGGCAGCTCCCTCGGCATCCCCACGTCTTCCTGGGGAGCTCTGCAGACCCGCACGCTGGGGCACCCTGGGGTATTCACATCTCGCCTCTGAAACGAGGCAGCACGAAAGCAGTATTTCAGTCGTACGTAACTTTCTGCGTAGTGTAATGGGGAAAAGACGCTGCAAGCGTTGATGTCAATCCTAATCAAATGAAAGTTTCTCAGAAATTATAAGAAGCAGCAGCTGGTCTGCAAGAATGGAGTCACCAGGCTGGAGAAAAAAGGAATACTAGTTTTCAAAGCTTCTAGAAATTAATTACCCTTGGATGAACATTAATTACGACACTTTGACCCTGCAATGCAGGATAATTAAGCCTATGTTAATCTTAATTACTTTCACGTCTTATTTTTTCTATGTAAATTAGGGAACAGCAAAATTCAGGAGGTGAAAATCTTTTCATTCAGTTCCTACTGACTGGAAAAAGGGAAACATAACCCGCATTTTTAAAAAGGGAAAAAAGGAAGACCCGGGGAACTACGGGCCGGTCAGTCTCACCTCTGCGCCCAGCAAGATCATGGAGCAGATCCGCCTGGAAACCATGCTAAGGCACATAGCGATAGTGCCTTAAGGCACATAAGGAGGTGATTGGTGACAGCCAACATGGCTTCACTGAGGGCAAATCGTGCCTGACCAATTTGGTGGCCTTCTACGGTGGGGTTACAGCGTTGGTGGATAAAGGAAGAGCAACTGGCGTCGTGCAAAGCATTTGGCACTGTCCCACATGACATCCTTGTCTCTAAATTGGAGACACATGGATTTGATGGATGGACCACTCGGTAGATAAGGAATTGGCTGGATGGTCGCACTCAAAGAGTTGCAGTCAACGGCTCGAGGTCCAAGCGGAGACCAGTGATGAGTGGTGTTCCTCAGGGGTCGGTATTGGGACCGGCGCTGTGGGATCGAGTGCACCCTCAGCAAGTTTGCCGATGACACCAAGCTGCGTGGTGCGGTCGACACGCTGGAGGGAAGGGATGCCATCCAGAGGGACCTTGACAGGCTTGAGAGGTGGGCCCGTGTGAACCTCATGAAGTTGAACAAGGCCAAGTGCAAGGTCCTGCACCTGGGTCGGGGCAATCCCAAGCACAAATACGAGCTGGGCGGAGAATGGACTGAGAGCAGCCCTGCGGAGAAGGACTTGGGGGTGTTGGTTGATGAGAAGCTCAACGTGACCTGGCAATGTGCACTTGCAGCCCAGAAAGCCGACCGTCTCCTGGGCTGCATCCAAAGCAGCATGGCCAGCAGTCGAGGGAGGGGATTCTCCCCCTCTGCTCCGCTCTGGTGAGACCCCACCTGGAGCACTGCGTCCAGCTCTGGGGCCCCCAACGTAGGAAGGACATGGAGCTGTTGGAGCAAGTCCAGAGGAGGGCCACCAAGATGATCAGAGGGCTGGAGCACCTCTCCTGTGAGGACAGGCTGAGAGAGCTGGGGTTGTTCAGCCTGGAGAAGAGGTGGCTCTGGGGAGACCTTACAGCAGCCTTGCAGTCCCTGCAGGGGCCTACAGGAAAGATGGGGAGGGACTTTTTACAAGGGTGTGTAGTGATAGGACAAGGAGTCATGGCTTTAAACTGAAGGAGTGTAGATTGAGATTAGATATAAGGAAGAAATTCTTCACTGTGAGGGTGGTGAGGCACTGGCACAGGTTGCCCAGAGAAGCTGTGGCTGCCCCATCCCTGGAATTGTTCAAGGCCAAGTTGGACGGGGCTTTGAGCGACCTGGTCTGGTGGAAGGTGTCCCTGCCCATGGCAGGGGGGTTGGAGCTAGATGATCTTTAAGGTCCCTTCCAACCCAAATCATTCGATGATTAAATTGTGATGATTAACGGTTGCACTGAAAGTACCTAAAAACACGTTGCTTTTTTTTAATTGCAAAGATTGGTTGTGTTGAAATTCAAGTGATTGAAGCTGCCCGACTCGGGAACACTGGACAAGCGAAATTCAGCACGAAGAGCAGCGAAGCTATGTAATCCAAGCTAATAAAGGTGCCTTCCCACTCTTTGAACTACAAAAAGCGTACCTCTGGAAGCACTTGGGATGGAGCCGAAGAAACGAGTACTTCATTTTCACTTCTGCCGATTGTTCCTGCTTCAAAGACGGGATCTGGGTTTAGGCAGTTAGAAGAGCTGCTGAGAACAGCCCTGGAGGTTGTCGGTGCCTCTAGCCAGCAGCTTCTTCGCTCAGCTGAGGCTGTGAATAGCAGCTAGGCAAGGTGAATACGCACAGAAGCAAAAATAGGATTGAAGTGTGAAATTAGCTAATGCAGTTCTAACGTGCCTCCTGATTGTTATCCTACTTTTTCAGTGCTGCTTAGGGTTTTTTTTTACCTGTTTTAATTGAAAATGTTTTTTTCTCATAACAGACGCAGACGTTATTCCAAGCAATTCTTTCGCTTATAAGAAGTAAAAAAGGGGGAAAGTAGCAGCGTTAGAGTGCGTGCGTTGCCAGCACAGCTGTCCTTGCAAGCTCCGGTCTTCTTTTTCCATGTCATTTTTTTAATAAACACAGCGTCTGGCATCTAATGAGATAACCTGAATCTACTTGTCACGTGTCCTAAAGCGGGGATTGATAGGTGGCACAGCACTGGCTCGCTTGATCTTGCGTAAGCAATTCTCCGGCGCTGTGTCGTAGCCGGGCAGCTCATTTTGCGCGCTCAGCCTTACGTGGCCGCTCTGACGACGCTCGAGAGCCCTGAGGCTCCGCACCACCGCCTGCTGCCCGCGGCCGCCGGGGAAGGGCACGCTTCGTCTGCTGAGCTTGGCCCCTTTGCAACGGCCGCGGGGGCTCTGCAGGGGCGTAGCGGTGGTCCTGATGATGAAAGGAGGACGAGAGCTAAGCGTTTAAAAAGCAAAAGAAAAAATAAAAAGAAACTGAAAGAAATGGACTTCATTAATGATAACTGGGGCCATTCTGGGTACAAGGAACTACCTTCTGGTAAAATCATTGTTTCCAGGGGCCCAATATGTTTTTTTGTCTGGCAGACAAAAAAAAAAAAAAAAGAAAAAAAGCTTCTTTTACAAGAGGCGTTTAAATAACTTCCTAGGACTTATTTGGGTGTTGATTTGATGCACAAAAGGGCTCATACCTCCCAGCTCTGTACCTGTTTTTGCATGGGTGGAATTACCTAGAGCGTACTGTAGGTTTGGTTTTATATGTGCCGTTATATCCGCCATTACGATTTTTTGCCTTCTACAGGTGTATTTGTCTTATATGACTCTTCTCCTCTAAATACATACAGTCCCTCCTGCCATTCCAATGGCATTTAGAACTTGTACACAACAAAGATGGTTTATGGAGAAATAACTCCTCTGGCCATTTGTTTTAACTAATTAGATATTCTTAGTAGACAATAATATTAACTTCTCCTTCCCAAAACAGACCTTGTCTTCATTTGGGTTTATAAAGCTGAATGATTTGCAGAAGCTGATTTTGCTGGAATTCCTCCTCTGGGCCTGGCTCTTTGGGTCGATCTGTGGGACTTGTGGCTCCGGCACACGGCAGCGGCAGTGACCGTCGGCCCCAGGGTCACCGCCCCGTTGTTTCTGGTCGTGTCCAGGGAGCCTGACGGGAAACTTCTCACCGGCACAGTGTCACGGTGTTCTGAGTGACAGGTGGAAACTCTGGTTTAGTTTTGGACTGATTTACAGAGTGGGGAAAGGAAGAGGAGGAGGACAGAGGGTCCATCTGGTTTAGCACCTTGACTCTAGTGCCTTCTCTTTGGGGCTCTAGACTTGAAGACACATCATGGTCTCAGCTTGCCTTTTGTCTGCTTTCTCCCTAGGATATCCCCACCGGAGCTGACAGCTGCGTGACGAGCCTCTCGTGTGATTCTCATCGTTCCTTAATTGTGGCGGGGTTGGGCGATGGCTCCATCCGTGTGTTTGACAGGAGGATGGCCCTGAGTGAATGGTAACTCCCCGTCCTTCCTGGGTTCGGTGGGATCCTCGCGCTTCCTCCTCCTTCCCTTCAAAACGTTTCTCTACTTGTTCCTCAGCCGTGTCATGACCTACCGAGAGCACACAGCCTGGGTGGTGAAAGCATACTTGCAGAAACATCCTGAAGGCAACATCATGAGTGTCAGGTAAAAAGAGTTTTTACTGTTGGAGCTGATTTTCTTAAACAGAGTTTCTATTTAAAATCTGCCTCTGGTGTTTTTAAAAAGAGCTAAGAGGGTAAAGCTCTTTCATTTGACATTTGCTTCAGTAACTAACTCCTGCTCCAAACTTGGTGGAGAGAAGGCAAAAAGAAATGTGAAGCTTTCCTTGGAAGCCTGTTAGTGAGGTTTGAGAGTAAACAAGAAGGCGTCTTTGCTGAAATCACTATCACGAGGCGTGTGAGGGAGGAATCGAGTGAACCAGAAACCTAAGCTAGATATAGTATATCTTATGGTTGTTCTTCTTTATTGCCAACATCTCCGTGGGGTCATTTGAGAGAGAACACAAGAAGGAAGGTTGATGTTGCATCTGTTGGGCATATTGCTGTGCAGGATTACTTTGCTGTCTAGCAATTTTCTACACATAAATCCATTTCTGCTGCCTGGTAAATACTGCAGAGAGAGCAGCATATACTTATTTGGCCATTAAAGAACAGCAGAATATAATTTATTGTCACAAAGCCACTGTTTGCACACAAAGAGGCTCTTTTTTCTTGATTACAAAATGAAAACAAAACATAATTTTCTGGGATTCAGAACATTCCTGAGGTGGGGGATGGGCCAGCAAAAATGTATTAAGACTTTCAGAAGGGGGATTATGTGATGCAGCTGCCAGATTTGTCGAGCTCACATATTAGAGTTTTTAATCTTCCTTTCTGTAATCTCCTTCAACAATCCCAGGGGTCAGGCCTGTGCGCTTGGCCGGCCTGGGTCTGAAGGCTCGTTTTTTCCCTCTCCTCAGTGCCCTTCTCAGCACGTGGTGCTTTCTCTAGGGATTGAAGAGGCACGAGAAAATGTTGTGCTTCAAAAGACAGGTCTGGTCTCATCCCAAAGGAACTCGGTTTGTTGAGACAAGCCACCTTGCTCTCGGTTTCTCCAGTTGACTCTCTTCTTCAAGTTGACAGCAAGATCCAAGAAAAATGTTAGGACATAGCGAGGTCTTGGTCTAGCTGTCACCTGGAAAACTTGAAGGCATTGTCTGGCTTGTGCAGCAGTTCTCTGAACCTCAGAGCAACTTTTTCCCTGGGCCAGAGGCAGGAGTTTGTACCAGAGGGCTGGTGACTCTGAGCCGGATCCTGCGGCTCTCCATTGCCAGTGCTGGTTCACCACGTGATATCGTGTTCAGCCGCTTTGATCTATGTGCTAGTGCTGCCACAGCGCTTCTAATTATCCGTCAGGTCTGCTTTTATCAGGCTGACAGCGTTGCTAGAAAAGGTCCTTAAACACCTTCTGAGTATCCTGGTTTAGTAGCTTAGCTGTTGTTGACTTGTTGTTGCCTGTTACTGTTCAGCTGGGCTGTGTTTTCCTATGGGGTCCCTCATCGCAGAACTTCACTTCCATTGTAAAGCTCTACATGGTCTTCCAATACGTTCAGAACCATTTTCAAGTCTTATTAAGGTTCAAAGCTTTAAATGAATTTACTGTGTATTGGATCTCTCTCAAACAGTATTTCCATCTAGTCTTTAGGATCTAAATCAACCTCAAGTTTAATTTGTCTTGAATTTAATGATGTGACAGCTGGAGTTGCAGCTTCTTATAATGATATAAGTAATCCTGTATAACAACCTTTTGATCAGTATTAGATATTCCAGAGGTAAAGAAACCGAAGGCAAGATGCTTCTTAATGCTTTCGTTGTTCTTAACTCTATAGGGTAATTCACAGCCGTGTGGCCATCAGCAACTTGGAAAAAAAAATAACACTTTAAAAGTTGTGGTGCCAAAAGCCTTACTTCTGCTGCCAGCAGAATAAGATCGGATGAGTTGATTTTGAATTTAGTTTCCGTAAGAGACTTTTCTGTTTGTCTTCCTGTACATCAGTTGACCAGTCTCCTGCCAGGAGCTCAGAAGAGCAGATGTACCATAGCAAAATCTTCAGTCCTCGGTTCCAGGGCTGTAGGAAAAGATGCACCCACTTCACATCTACCAGGCGTGATTCTACCAATGTATTTGAGAGAAATCACTTAACAAAAGGAAACCATTTGTGTTTGAAAGGTGCTTGATCTCCTAAGCACACTATCTTGCCACTGCCTCTACTGCTTTCCCCACCGTCTCTTCCCCGGTGTGGTCATTAGTAGGACTGACACAGCGCCTGAGCGGTAGCAGGGTCTGTTACGCCTGGGCCACAGAGTACCTTGGGCAGCAAGGGCTTGTGCACGTGTCCAGACATTTGGCGTAATGGATGGTACCAGCAGATCCCAGCTGGTTAGGGTTTCCTGATACAATTTCCTCCTGTGAAAAGGAGAAGGAATTTGGGTCTGACATGCAGCTTGGTACATTGAGTATGACATAACAGTAAAGGCACTTATACTCGGCGCTGAGCTGTAAGCGATAACAGTAATAATGGATCACTCCTGAGGGCAGAGGCAGAGCTGTTTGCACAGCACTTAACGCGTACCAAATATCAGTGACATCAGCGGGAATTCAGCCGTGCTGACGGAGAAGGCCAGGGTGCATGTCTTCTCTGATCAAGGCGGTCAGCTCACAGACAGACATAGGGCTCGATTTCCTGGGCTTTAGGGTCTGGTTTGTGTACAGCCTGACGTGAAACTCATGTGTTGGCAGTGTAAACGGAGATGTGCGGTTCTTTGACCCCCGGATGCCGGAGTCCATGAAGGTCCTTCAGATAGTCAAAGGGCTGACGGCCCTTGACATTCACCCACAAGCCAACCTCTTTGCATGGTAAGTTTTAGTTTCATCTCCTGCATCCCTGGAGTGGACGGAGAGGACACTTTGTCTCTGCAGACATCATTCATGGTTTTTTGTTGGTTTTGTTGTTTGTTTTAACCTCACAACAAACAGTGCAGCTTCTTTCCCATGTTTGCAGCTCAGGAATTTTATCCCTCGCATGCATTAGTGAAACCTCTGCACCGGTGACTTAAAATGCTGGTGTACGGTCTTACACTCCTACGTCAGATCCCCTTTCAGAGTCAGCATGTGTATTTTTGGGCTCTGAGTGGGGACCAGCAACGGTTCCACAGCCACGTATCCTGGAGGTTGTTGGGGGATCTGCTCTCAGTGAGTGTGTGCATCAGCTCTTCGTGTTTTTCTGTCTCGGTCCTGCAGTGTAACAGTAACGGTGGTTCCAGCCTTTCTGTAAATCCCTCTGCACTGAGGTTGCCATGGTACAGTTAAAGTCAGTCTCCCCACTTACAAGGACCGTTGCACACTAGTCTGATAACAGCTCAGGTCACAGCTGAAGAGGGGGCTGTAGGCGACAATATTGTTGTTCCCGCAGCATTCTCAGTGACACCATGTTCTTTTGATTCCCTTCCAGTGGCTCAATGAATCAGTTCACTGCAATCTACAATGGAAACGGGGAGCTGATCAACAATATCAAATACTACGATGGTTTTATGGGACAAAGAGTTGGAGCCATCAGCTGCCTGGCTTTCCATCCTCACTGGGTCTGTATTCTCTGGTTTTGGGTTTTGGAATTTGCATTTCTTAGTTAACGTCTGTGTTGGAAGAGGGAAAGGCGCAGAGACTCCTCTAGCACAGAGAGATGCTACCCCAGCCTAGTCTTCTGAGGATGCTTTGAGCCTGACTCAGCCCAGGTCCTTCAGTGCTTGTCCTCCAGGCTGTTCCAGCCGACCACACTGGCGGTGCTGCTGGTGCTGCTGGTTTATGATGTGCAGCTACAGCTGGAACAGGACTCCCAACGGCTGAGCCCTTTTTACTTGCGGATCAACTTGATATACTGTTCCCATTTCCGTCCATCGCTCTGGGACTGCAGCCTGGCTTAGCTCTGTAGCTCTTGCCACAGAAGTTGTCCAAGGTGAATTTGCCCGGAGCTGACTGGAGAGGTGCAGTCTCTCACTTCCAGCACGCAAAATTTTATGTGCTTATTTATTCCATGCCTCTTCTCTTGCAGACGGTAGGCTCACCCCTGCGTCTCTGGGGCTGCTTTTACACCACCTTACCTGAGGCTTTAGGAAGACCTGATGCTGTGGAGTAGAAAATCCACATGTCAGAAAAATGAGAACTGCAAAAATTAAAGGCATGAGCTGATAAAGTCTAGAATGAATCAGAGTAAAAAGGAAATTTCAGACTATGTCACAGCTGAGGTGGCTCTGCAGTAGTCATTAGAGAGAGAATCTGGTTGCTACTTAATTAGGAGGCAGGTGCCCATCTGCATTATGGACTTCTGCTCACCCAGAGACGAGAATAAATGAAGGAGACTGAAAGCCTAAGAAAACAACGTGAACGGGTAGGAAGAACAGGAGGAGGTTAAAGAAGGCATTTAGGCAGAGAGTTATTTTAGAAACCTGCAGATCAGAACACAAATATTTAATATGTAATGGGGAAGAGTGCTGGGAATGATAAAGGGCCTGGCGGAGAGGAGGGAAGAGCTGTGCTGTCCTGCGATTTGGTATGAGCTGGGCAGGGAGAGGGAAGGCAGTTTTCCTGCCTAGGTTATATGCATTTTACATCCTGAAGATAGCCAGGTTAAAGGAAAGCTTGTCTCCTCCTCGGTTTTGAAAAGCCACTTTGCACAAAGCTCAGGAGTGATTTTGCTGTCCTGCGGTTTGGGGGACAGAGAAAAAAGTGGCTAACCACTTGAAATGCTTTGCTCTTTAAAGAAGCAAACAAACAAAGCCCTGTCCAGCCCGGATCTCCGTGGCTGGGATTGTTCCTGGGCCTCTCAGTGGAGGGAATGCTAATTTTCAGTCCAGGCAACTGTTCCTAACCAGCAGATTTGCAGTCATTTAGAAAAATTATGTTAGTGGTTGGCAACTAGTAGTCACTATAATTTTTCCCTCTGGCTGAAATGGGCATATAACTCGCTGGGACGATGTAGGTGCTGGCAGAAATGTCGTCAGAGCTGCGTTGGCAGATGCACTTTAGAGCTTTCGAGCATCTGGGCGTTACTGCTGAAAATGTCGACCGTTACCATTTTGCCTGTGACGTGCCTCTCATTACTGCGTGACACCTGTATGTTTATCCCCGATTTGCTCTTTCCACAGCCTCATCTGGCAGTCGGAAGCAATGACTACTACATCTCGGTGTACTCAGTGGAGAAGCGGATCAGATAATGGCTCGTGGCAGCGGCACTGGAGAAGGGAGTCCCAGCGGGCAGGGCCGTGTCTCACCCATAATGTACATAGTGAAATTATCGACTTGAATGTTTAGTGTTGGCTGCTGCTGCAACCCATAACTTGAACATTTTTTTTTCCTGACTTAGCTACTGATGATTTTGACAAGGGGGAGAGAGACAATCTCCTTTTTTGTTTGTGGGTTTTGGGGTTTTTTTCAGCTATATCCTCTAAAAGCTACGGAAAAGGAACATTTTATTTTTGTTTCCAGTGGTTGGCTTCTCTGTTAGAAACACGGCTCCTGAGCTTGGAAGGACTGGATGAGGCAATACCCTTTCAAAGGGCTTTTTGTTTTAGTCTTTGTTTCTTTGTTTTGCTGGAGCGTAGGTTGCTTTAAGGACTGAAGTCAGGACTCACCTACAGCTCTGTGCGTTCGACCAGACCACGGGACCGCTCCAGCTGCTGCCTACCCTGTGCCAAACAGTAATTCCTCCGACAGGGCAGCGAGACCCGAGCTGTCCGACTGCAGAACAACGTACGTGCTCCTGCACTGCCCGAGCCTGGGCAAGGGAGGCAGGAGAGCGTCTCCTCTGCATGAACCTTGTCCTCTCCAGTGGAAGCAGAGACGGGAGGCGACTCGGTGGCGAGGGGAGGCAGGGATCCTGAGGAAAGGGGCTTGAGGAGGTGACAGGAGCAGGGCAGGATGCCACCGTACCGTAAGGTTGCACATACAGGAAGAAGAGGGAAGCAAGAGAACGGACACCTCTAATGTCACAACAAGCCTGGAGCAAGTCACTCACGCAACCACTTTCCACCCAAGCACACGGTGCTGGTGGAGAGGTCTGGGGAATCTCAGTCACCGTTACTTCTGCAGTCACTGTCCTTCTGCCCACAGCAAACTCCACAAACACTTTTGATAGCCTGGGAGCTCTGCCCAGACAGCGAGGGAGGCTCCAGGTTCAAGCCACGGGCTTTTGTCTCGCTCCAATATGCTCAGACTCAGCAAGGTGATGGTCGGGAGAATTTGCACGCTTGCTGCTGTGTGTACGCAGCTGCACGCGTTGTGTGGATGTGGCTGTGGCTTGTCTGTCTGTCCCTGCAGAGCTGGGCACGTAACCACCCATGGTCTGAGCACAAGAGAATCACTAAAGGAGGCGGAAGACAGCAGGTCATCCTGCTTTGGGCAAAACAGCTTTGTCCGAGGTATCTAGGGGAAAGCCTGCTCCATCTTCCACACCTTCCGTGTCTGAATAGCGAATGTTTCTGTCCCTTGAAATCCATGATGGGTCTGGAGCTGGGTGGGGGGAAAGGGTAGGCAAAGGCAAAGGGCAGGTTTCTTTCAAGTGGTCGCTGCCGAGGTGCGATTTAGCTGGCCAAGAACAGAACTTGCACTGTGCAAAAATCACCGCAATGACAAAGGTTGACCTGCTGACTCCAGAAGTCCCCGGTTTTTCTTCCAGCCGATATCACGGGGTCTGCAGGCTCCCAGCAAACTCTGCCAGCGATGAGGCTGACAGCGAAGGAAATACTGATGAGGGAAGGGGTGAGAAATGTTCTCTCCCCGTGCGGATGGTGGCTTCACCCCTGCTGTGGCACCTGCGGAGTGCGTCTGACCTGTCACTGCTCCTTATACACCAGATCATCGTTTCCTATATGTGCTGAGGAGCTGGGCCACGTGGGGGCCGTGGAGGTGGCCCACCGGCCGTCCCAGGCTCGCTGCAGGGAAGCCGAATGCGAAGTGCCGTATGCGCGTCTGGATGCTGCCTTCGGTGGGTGTCCTTGACGCGTGGAGGTGGAGCAGATGCCAAAGGCTGGGCTCTGTGTCCTTACCCTGAGCACCGTCGCTGTCGCCCCTGTAGCGGGGAGGCCGAGGGCCACTTCGCAGGATGACGAATCAAAGGCTTTAAACTTAAGAAAAACTACCTAAAAGTCCACTTTTGAGTTACCAAAAGTTAATTATGGTCTAACAGAGCTGTGCCTCTTCCTGACCCGCTGAGCCGCTCCCGTGCTGCTCCGGCGTCGGTCCCAGCGGTACGCGTCTCCTCCGCCCTGCCCACACCGGGGGCCGACGAGGGGCCGGCAAGCGTGGAGCCGGAGTTTGGGATCTACACGTAACCGATTAACATACACAGCTTAAAAAACAATAGATTTTTAACTTATATCAGTGTATTCATTAAAGGAACAAGAAATACCTGGCAAAATGCGAAGGTGCGTGGCAGGAAGCTGCTGCTCCTTGCCAGCGCTCCCCGGTGCCAGCCAGCCCCTGCGGCCAGGAGGTGGGTTTTTAACTAACTCGGCCTGTTTAGCTTTCATCTAAGCGTGTGCGTGTGTGGGCTGTATTTTCACAGGTCTGATGCAGAGATTCAATCATGAAGTTTAACCAAGGATCTGGAGAGCATCCTACCTAAAAGTTCACTTATCTCTATTTATTTTACAAAAATAAAAAAATATAAAAAAACCACACGATTGTAATGTGAGAGTAAAACAATTACAAACAAATAAATGGTTAATAAAAAATAAATGCAGAAACACTTCCCGGTCTGAGGATCGTTTCCTGGGGCAGAAGTGGGGAGGGGGGACAGCTACGGCCCAAGAGGGAACCAAGTCAAATTTTAGGGGGCAGGCTGTGCGCTTCTGGGCAGTTTCCCTGCGGGGAAGAGCCCGGCTACGCGTGGGGGTCCTGGGCGAAAGGCGCTCGTACGAGCCCCGGTCGCTGCTGCCGAGGTTGCGCAGAAACGGAGCGTTTCTGCTTCGCAGCTCTGCCGGAACGCGCGTGCGGGTCTGAGCCTCAAATCCAGCTCTCGAGCGCTGGCCGCGGCCCGGGGCCGGCTCACTCCGAGCAGTGAACGGGAGCGGTCAGTGCTGTCCTCGTCCCCAGGGCCTGCGCAGCGCTGTCCCCTCCCCGTCCCTTTCCCAGGGCGTCCCTTCCACCAGCACGGCGACCGATGCTCCCGCGGTCCGGCTGGGTCCCGGCTGAGGCACCGAATCCCCACCAGCGCCGCACGTTCCCCTTCCAGTGTCAATGGTGAAAGCACGGGGGGCCAAGGGTCTCTCCCAGCTGGACCCGGCGGCACTCAACGGCACACGCGTCCGACCCGGCATCACCGGGGAAACCGCCTTCCACGTGGTTTTATTTCTATCATTTTTCACCTCAACCCGGCTGCCGCTCGGCAGGACAGCGTTCTGTTCGCGGCAGCAGCACGGAGGCGAGGGCCAGTCTCAAATCGCCTTCTCCAGAGGCAAAACCATAATTAGGGATGCGGGACGGCACAGAAGGAGCGGTTGGGTGACCGGAGCGAAACTGCGGTGGGGAAAAAAGAGGCGTTTTCCGGCGCCTCGCTTCGCAGACCCAAATTGTTTAAGCGAGCTTTGATCACTTCAGGGAGTGCCGTATTGCAGGCACGACGCATCCCAAAATAGCCACGTTCGGACGCGGCAGATGCAGCGTGGCTGGGGGGCGCAGCGGCCGCGCCGGCTCCTCCGGGCAACCCCTGCGAGCGGGTTGTGGTTGAGCCGTGAACAAAATGGGAAGGGAGAGAGGGAATGGCTCTGGAGACGGGAGCAGCGCGGGGCAGGATTCCCACCCCTCGGGAAGGGAGCTACCGAAGGGCTCGGTGCGCCCCGCGGAGCCCCTCGGCGTGGGCCGCCGGTCCCGTGGGCCCGATAAAGCTGAGGCCACGGCCACCGCCACTGCCACCGCCCCGGCCTGTCCTGGCCTGCGCTGCGTCCCCTCTCCCTGCCATCAGGCCGTTGGTGGTGGGGCCACGTTCACGCCTCCTGCCCAGCCACCCCCGGGGACCCCGAACCCACCGGCAGCGCCACAGCCTGTCCTGTGCGGGGACGCGGGGACAGGGGGACGCGGGGACAGGTCCCTGCAGGGGCAGCTGGGGCCGGGGGTCTCCGTTCTTCACCAGCCCCCAGCCCTGCAGCTGCCCCTGCCCCACCACGGCTCCTGCAGTGCCCCAGTGCCCCATGCTCTGCCCTATAGCACCCGCTCCCTACAGTCCCCATCCCCTATAGCTCTTCACCTCCTATAGCATCCCTGCCCCCTAAAGCCCCAATTTCTTATAGCCCCCAGCCCCTACAGCCGCCCATCCCCTAAACCATCATCCCCTATAGCCCCCATCCCCTATAGCCTCCCATCCCGTATAGATCCCCATCCCCTATAGCTCCCCATCCCCTACAGCCCCCATCCCCTATAGCCCCCATCCCCTATAGCCCCTCATCCCCTACACCTTCATCCCCTATACCCCCCATCCCCTATAGCTCCTCATCGCCTATAGCCCCTATCACCCATAGCCCCCCATCCCCTATAGCCCCCATCCCCTATAGCTCCCTATCCCCTATAGCCCACATCCCCTATAGCCCCTCATCCCCTATAGCCCCTCATCCCCTATAGCTCCCCATCCCCTATAGCCCCTCATCCCCTATATCCCCCATCCCCTATAGCTCCCCATCCCCTATAGCCCCTGTCCCCTATATCCCCCATCCCCTATATCCCCCATCCCCTATAGCTCCCCATCCTCTATAGCCCCCATCCCCTATAGCCCCTATCACCTATAGCTCCCCATCCCCTATAGCCACCATTCCCTATAGCTCCCTATCCCCTATAGCCCCCATCCCCTATAGCTCCCCATCCCCTAGAGCTCCCTATCCCCTATAGCCCCCATCCCCTATAGCTCCCATCCCCTATAGCTCCCCATCCCCTATAGCTCCCGTCCCCTATAGCCCCCATCCCCTATAGCTCCCCATCCCCTAGAGCTCCCTATCCCCTATAGCCCCTCATCCCCTATAGCCCCCATCCCCTATAGCTCCCCATCCCCTAGAGCTCCCTATCCCCTATAGCCCCCCATCCCCTATAGCTCCCATCCCCTATAGCTCCCCATCCCTATAGCCCCTCATTCCCTACACCTTCATCCCCTATAGCTCCCCATCCCCTATAGCCCCTCATTCCCTACACCTTCATCCCCTTATACCCCCATCCCCTATAGCTCCCATCCCCTATAGCTCCCATCCCCTAGAGCTCCCTATCCCCTATACCCCCATCCCCTACACCTTCATCCCCTATACCCCCATTCCCTATACCCCCACCCCCTATACCCCCCATCCCCTATAGCCCCTCATCCCTTATACCCCCATCCCCTATAGCCCACATCCCCTATAGCCCCCATCCCCTATATCCCCCATCCCCTATACCCCCTCATCCCTTATACCCCCATCCCCTATATCCCCCATCCCCTATACCCCCATCCCCTATAGCCCCCATCCCCTATAGCCCACATCCCCTATAGCCCCTCATCCCCTATAGCCCCCATCCCCTATAGCTCCCCATCCCCAGAGCTCCTATCCCCTATAGCCCCCCATCCCCACACCTTCATCCCCTATACCCCCCATCCCCTATACCCCCACCCCCTATAGCCCCTCATCCCCTATAGCCCCTCATCCCTTATACCCCCATCCCCTATAGCCCACATCCCCTATACCCCCATCCCCTATATCCCCCATCCCTATACCCCCCATCCCTTATACCCCCATCCCCTATATCCCCCATCCCCTATACCCCCATCCCCTATAGCCCCCATCCCCTATAGCCCACATCCCCTATAGCCCCTCATCCCCTATAGCCCCCATCCCTAGAGCTCCCCATCCCCAGAGCTCCCTATCCCCTATAGCCCCCTCATCCCCTACACCTTCATCCCCTATACCCCCATCCCCTATACCCCCACCCCTATACCCCCATCCCCTATAGCCCCTCATCCCTTATACCCCCATCCCCTATAGCCCACATCCCCTATACCCCCATCCCTATATCCCCCATCCCCTATACCCCCCATCCCTTATACCCCCATCCCCTATATCCCCCATCCCCTATACCCCCATCCCCTATAGCCCCCATCCCCTATAGCCCCTCATCCCTTATACCCCCATCCCCTATAGCCCCCATCCCTTATACCCCCATCCCCTATATCCCCCATCCCCTATATCCCCATCCCCTATACCCCCCATCCCTTATACCCCCATCCCCTATATCCCCCATCCCCTATACCCCCCATCCCTTATACCCCCATCCCCTATAGCCCCCATCCCCTATAGCCCCATCATATAGCCCCCATCCCTTATACCCCCATCCCCTATATCCCCCATCCCCTATATTCCCCATCCCCTATACCCCCCCATCCCTTATACCCCCCATCCCCTATAGCCCCCATCCCCTACACCCCCCGCATCCCCCTCCCCTCCCCCGCCCTCTCCCGCCGCGCCCCCACAGCGCCCCCCAGCGGCGCTCACCCGCCGCTGCGCCGCGCTCGCCTTCTCCTTCGCGTTCTGCCGGGCCGGGCCCTGCGCGGCCGCCGTCGGGGGCGGGGTCGGAGCGGGGCGGGGCGGGGCGGCCGCTCCGCCCGGGGCAGGCGCGGCGGCGGCGGGGCCATGGGGAACCTCTTCGGGCGGAAGCGGCGGAGCCGCGTCACGGAGCAGGACAGGGCGGTGCTGGTGAGCGCGGCGGCGGCCCGGCCCGGTGGGCGGCCGGGAGGAGCCCCCGCCCCGCTGCGGGCCGGGGCCGGCGCCGGCGCCGCGGGGGAGGCCGGGCCCGCCTCGCTCGGCGCCGGCGCGTTTCCCCGTGCGGGGAGCGGCGGAGCCGCTGGCCCCGGCCGGGCCGCCGCCCTGCCCTGCGCTGCCCTGCCCGGCCCGGCCCCGCCCCGCCCCGCCCCGCTCGCCGCCGGGCTGCCGGCTCCGGGGCGCGCTCCCCGCCGGCGGGGCTGCAGCGGGCGGGCCTTTGCCGGGTCCCCGCGGCGCGGCGGGGCGGGGGCCGGTGTGAGCGCGGCGTCTGCGCTGCCGGCGGCGCGGGGGGAAGAGAGCGGGCCCGGGGGGCGGGCGGGGGCGGCGGCCGTTGTGCGGCCCTTCGGGGGCGCTGGGAGCGGCGGGGGTCGGTCGGTCTGTCCGTCTGTCTGTCGGTCTGTCTCTCTCTCTCTCTCTCTTTAGCAACTGAAGCAGCAGCGAGACAAGCTGAAGCAGTACCAGAAGCGGATAAATCTGAACCTGGAGCGAGAGCGCGCGTTGGCCAGACAACTGCTGAAGGAGGGCAAGAGAGAGTGAGTGGGGGGGGGGCCCCGCCCGGGGCTGCGAAGGCCCCGGAGCAGGCAGCGTCGGTGCGGAATAAAGGGTGGTTTTCCTGGCAAGGAAAAGCTCCTGAATCGCAGGTGCCGATGAGCTGTGGAGATGCGTACAGGTTATTCTTTCAGAAGGGAAGTTCAAAGTTTTATACTTGCAGGCACAGCAGGCTGCCGGTGTTCCACGGCTGGCGTTAAAACGGGTCTCCCAAAAGCGGCTCTCTTGCCTTAGCGCCCAGCGTCAGCGGCGCGTAGGGACGCCGTGCCGGTGGCCAGCTCTTACGTCTTGTTTTGAGCGCGCATCGTGAGCCTTTTGTGCAAGGACTTTGTTTTGCATTGCTGCAGCACGACTGGCCCAGTGAAGCCCTGCTCCACAACAAATACACCTACATTTTCAGGAACCAGACAGCAAATTTGTGGTTTATTTGCTCATCTCTGTTCTTCACAGGAGCAGTTCAGAGCTGTCACTTAATTTGCACATGGGTTTTTTTCCTCTTTTGGAAAAAGCACAAAACAGATATGGCTTTGATGTGATTCTTTTAGGCCTGTTTGCTTTCATCTGTGCTGAGTTTTCCTCCTCCCGTTTTCCTTCAGAAAAGCCATGCTCTTGCTGAAGAAGAAGCGTTACCAGGAGCAACTTCTAGACAAAACGGAAAACCAAATCAGCAACTTGGAGCGGATGGTAAGCGAGAATCAGTTGCTGTACGCTGCGAGTGGCCTGCTGTGTGCGTTTGGTATAAGTCTTTTTTCTGGGGTGGGTGTTCCTTTTGATAGTGTGGAATTGTATTTTAACGGTCAAGCCCTAATGGGGGTTTAGTCCTCTGTCCGAAGGGCAGATGTCTCTGAAATCATACATATGCCGTGACTCTTCCCCAAAGAACCAAGTGGTGACTATGTTTTGAGTCTGTAGTGCAGGTTACGTATTAAACATGTGTTTTGTAAATTAGTAAAACTTTAGTCACGGTTGGAGAGCTGCAGTAGAAACTTCCTGGGGCTTGCTTCGGTACCTTGATTTTAGAAATGAATGTGTTTGTTCTGGGGTGGTCGTGGAAACTGTGGCCTCAGCTAGACTGCCAGCGAGAAGATCGGGTAAAGGGCTGTTGGATGTGCTTTTACAGCTGCCTGTGTGAAGGTTTTTTGTGTGCGTGTTTCTTGCTACTGGTATAATTTAAGCCACTGCTCACTGAGAAAGGGCTCTTGACTGATTTCTCCTTGCGGTTTCTGTGGGGATCTTGGCAGCCTGTATCTGGCTAACGATGGGAATGTGACAGCCTGTCATGCTTCCCTCTCTCCTTCCTGTTTCAGGTCCAGGATATTGAATTCACCCAGATTGAAATGAAAGTCATCGAGGGTCTGAAAATAGGCAACGAATGTCTGAACAAAATGCACCAGGTACGTGTGGCCAAGTTGGCTGAGCACACTCCTGCCTTGGACTAGGCAGAGTGCTGGGTGTTTGTAGCTGTCTCCCTGCAGACCTCACTCACGCACGGATTTTTGGCTCTTTTCTTCAGGTTATGTCGATAGAAGAAGTAGAAAGAATAATAGGTGAAACCCAAGACGCTGTGGAGTACCAGAGGGTATGTATTGTGTGCCTGGGTAGTTGTGAGCAGAGACAGCCTGCCACACAGAGTTTCTTTGATGTGCACTATGTTCCCAGCCTTATTTTAGAGGCAATCAGACTGGGAATTAAATCTCAGTTGCCTGCAGAAGAATTAGCTTTGCCAGTTTTCCGAGTACCCCTTCACCCTGTGCTTACAGTGCTCTCCCGTGTGCGTGCACCATGCTACAAGCCATAGAGCGGCTTCTGCTACGGTGTTGTTGACTGGCATATGTCTTTTCCTCTGTTTCGTAGCAAATAGATGAGATACTGGCTGGCAGCCTGACTGAGGAAGATGAAGACGCCATTCTAGAAGAATTAAACGCTATTACTCAGGTAGGACTAACCTGATGTTCTTGTAATTACTTTTAATCCACATTTTCAGAAAGCTGTTTGTAATAGGGGAGAAGGTCTCTCTTCCCTCACACTCGATAGCTTATCTTATTCTGCCAGAGATCTCAGTCATACCTGTTTGTGCCCAATCTCTGTCTCATCAAAGATCAAGCTAATGACTCCACACACAGCGGCCATTTAAAAATGGGATGCTTTCAAGGGTTGTACTTTATTTGCTGTCTGTTACAGTCAGCTGATCTCTGTTCTTACTGGATATCTAGTCCACTTCACCAGATGAAGATCTTGAAAGTCCTGGATCGTGCTCAGATAACAGAAGTCAGCGTATGTTATCATCCCATGCACCTCTGTGGTGCCTGTGGCTCTTCCCAGCACTGGCTCGGCTTGGCTTCGCTGTAGGAAACGTCCAGCCAGCGGAGATCGAGGTGGAGAGGCTCTGCAACTAGCATTGATTTGAGGAGACTCAGAGCTAATAGAGGGACCTATTAAGTGTCATTTAATAATTAAAAACCCCCACTTGTTCTCATTTACTGGGCAGTACTGAAGCCCATAACCCTTCCTGCAGTTCTGGGGGCAGATGGCAGTTTGTATGTGAAATCTCTTATTATTATTCTGTTCCCAGACAGCCATTGCACAAAACCGAGGTGCAAGGGTCTGTGACCGCCGCGTGGTATGCAGGGTATGTCCCATATCTTGTCTTTAATGTTCTTGCAGGAACAGGTGGAGCTCCCAGAAGTTCCTTCTGAGCCACTCCCAGAAAAGATCCCAGGTACGCTTCCTTTATATGCTCTGCAGCTTTGGCTTCTCATATTTCAGTTCCATGCAATAGTCTGAGACCCTCTCCTATTGTAAGTATTGCCCTAGCAAGCGTGAAGAACGAATATGTCCTAGCAAATATAAAGTTTCTGGTTTCAAGCCCTGTTGGTCTGGGCTATGCAAGCTTCCCCCGCGTGGCTCTGACCCTTTACCGTAAGCCGACCCAAGGCTCTAGTCTCTTTGTTGCGTTGGCATCTAGTCATCTCTTGAAGAGTTCCTTTTTGTTACATCTGCTGTTCTTAAGTCACGCTTTGTACCTGCTGTGAGACCGCCAGCTGCCTTGAAACACCCGGCGTAGGTTCTGTTGTGAAGCTCCATGAGGAACTCCTGCCTTGGCTCTCTGCTTGACCCAGGCAAGGCTTTCTTGCACAACACTCAAACTGGTCCCCTGCACGTCGTCGCAACGTGCTGCTACGCAGGAGCAGGGTTTTGTGACTGCAGATATTGGCATTCACACTGCACAAAACTGGATTTCACTGAGGTTCGTGGCTACTCGTAGCTCTCGTGACCTTGCTTCAGGTAACAAGGGTAACTTTGAACCAGCTGGATGAGGATCGCTGGAGTGCCACGATTCCACGACTGCCGGAGTACGAGCTCTGCACAACTGGTGCTGCGGGTGTGTTTGCTCCTGAGCGATCCAAAACCTCAGCGGCAGGGTTTGTGCAGCTGGGTGCAAAGAGGGAAGTGGGAGAGAGCTCATGAAGCAGAGTGACAAATGGGCGCTGTGGCCTGTTGCCTGGTGAGGAAGGAGTCTTCACGGAGCGTTACCAGATGTCTGTCCCTGCTGAAGAGCTGAAGGTGGAGCCTGCCCTGGGAGACAAACAGTGAGGTAGAGCTGGACTCAGCTGGGTGCCGGAAGGCAAACTGAGAAAGGGTCTGTGTCCTGGGACAGCAGAACACTGAACTGTTGGTTGCAGAAGCTGGACATCCCTGCTTGTGGAAATCAGGAGCTGTAAGAAGCCATTTCCTCTGTGTGGAATCTGCCCAGGAGAAATCTGGGGTGTGGAAGACGGGGCTGGTTCCATTTTAGTGCTTGTTTACTGGTAAACATGGATCAGATGTCCTCTCTCTACACTGGCAGCAGGATGGCCAAGCAAAATCCGAGCTGCCCTTGCTGCCTGCAGCTGACTGAGCCTCCTTCGGGCTCATGTTGTCAGATCGAAGGGGTGAGGGGAAAAGCTGGACTACCCACTGCGCTCCGAGAAGTCGCTCGCTGCCCCCGATCTGTGTCACTGGGCTGGTGGCTTCCTGAAGTTGTGTTGGGTACATTCTGAAACTGTTTTAATTCTTCAGGTGCTGTGAAAAAGAGGGGCATGCTGGATATGTGGAATTATTTATAATGAACTTTTATTCATTCAGGTGCTGTGCAGGCATTTGTTGCTCTACGGAGGAGTGGATTATGAGTCCTAGTTCTTCCGCAGGAGATGACTGGAGATGATTTGCCTTCTCTGTTTCTGTAACAAGTTTCTTTTTCTTCCACAGACGCGTCACCTGTCAAGAACAGGCCAAAACCAGAACTGGTGGCAGCATCTTAACTCCCACTTCTGGGGATTCCCCCAGATACCTTTCACCCAGGACAGTTTGCCATCCCAGCATGTGCTGGGAACAAGCAATGCCTTGGCAGCATCCCAGCTGTGCTGGGCGGATTGTGGAGCAGGATTCCCCGTGCAGGGTGGGGAACCTCAGCTGATTATTGCTCTTGTATCAAGATTATTTTCTAGTGCTTTCTTTTTTTGTAACTTAAATTCTAAACTCACTCAGCTGCGCTGTCTTGGGATTAAACAACAACTCGAAAACTTCTGAAGCCAAATGCTTTCTTTAGGTTTGATTTCAGTGGTAAATCTGCCTCTGTTCTGACTGAATCCCCAGGAAGTCCCATCCTCGGAGCGATCGTGTGTTTGAAACGGCTGTCCTGGGCACCGGCTGGGCGAGAACGAGCCACTGCCCTTGCGAGCCCTCCAGACCACGCTGGTGTCTGCACTCCTCTCGGTCCCTTTGCTTTTCCCCTTCTGATTCTGCTCGTGGAAGGGCTGCCGGTGTCTCTCGTCCTCGTGTAAATCAGACTGGCTGGCGTGTATGAGGCTCTGGAGGGGCACGGGCAGAGCGCAGGCAGCCTGAAAGAAGGCAGCAAGCCTGAGCTTCCGCAGGCAGCGACACTTCGTGCTATGGGTTGAAAACGGTTCTGTCAGCTCTGTGTAAAACCAGCTCACGTGTGAGGGGGTTTCATTTGAGCAAGGTTCAGAGGGATTGCTCGGCTTTGCATTTGCTGGCAGCAGCGCTGATTGGGGGAAAAGCCTGATCTCTGTGCGAGGTGAGGAGCCGGCCCCTGGCTGGGCGTGAGTCAGAGGCGGTCAGTAACGATTCCCATTCGGATCCCGCCCTGCCTGCCTGCCTCTGCTCACCGGCGGTGCTGAGTGAGACCTGGGGTGACAGAAATCCGATGAGCCTCTCAAAATTACAGCAAGGCGTCTTCTGCCTGTGTTATGAGCCAGGAGTCGTCCCTTGCTGGCTCTGCACCATCATCAGAGTTCACCTTTGCAATGTTCAGATGGGCTGAGATCAATTCTGCTTCCAGTTGTCAGCTCGTGTTTGCTATTTCCTCGTAGGGTCGGAGACAGGAAAGGTCAGGCTGGGGCAAACGTGAGGCTCATTCTGTACCAGCCGTGAGGCACAAAGCTTCTTGAATCAACGCTCCAAAGGCTCTGCTCAATAAGTAGAGGAGAGACCAGCTCCTTCCGAGGAGGACGGCCCGGTGCTTGGTGTGGTGTAGCGGGGCGCTCGGGTCGGCAGGGATGATGAAGCGTTTGGAAAGCTGCCTGCCCAGGCAGGTGGCGGGCAGATTTAGCTGTTCTTGGAAGCAAGCTTACTCGCCAGCTTGCAGATGCTCTTCAGGACACTGCAGATCTTTATTACGTTCTTGAAGTCACAACCCTTAATCCCTGTTTCTCTGACAGCAGAAGGACCAGAGGGTCCTTGGAGACTTTTAGTGACTGCCTTTGGGGTTATGTGATCTGGTGCTAGACAATAAGAAGTAATCCCGGAGACCGTGCTGCTCTCCATGTGGCGATGGGCCAGCCGCAGCTCTGGTTTTGAGTCATGCTTTCCGTGTCATCTCCGTTTGTTACATTCCAAAGACCGGCCGGGGCGTCCTCGTCCTCCTGCAAGGAGCAGGGCCTGGGGCCGAACCCTCGAGGCACTTCGGAGCTGCCTTGTTTCCAGTTCCGCTGCACTCTCCCTTAATTAATGTTTCACAACAAGCCTGGGGTCCCACAAGCCTGGGGTCCCACAAGCCTGGGGCCCTGTCTGCGAAGCAGCGCGACTTGAGCAAACCGAGCACTTTCTCTGAAATGGGCAGAGCGGGTTTGAGCTGATCCTTGTGCCTCGGCTGAGCGCGCCGGCTCCCGCGGCCAGGGGTCGGACCAGCCGGACCCTCGCCCAGTTTCACAGCCGGAGCTGAAACGGGGCAGGGCTCTGTCCTCTTCTCTGCTCCTGTGATTTATTATTTTTCTCCAGGCAAGGGTGTTGCTTTGCTCCGTCACCGTCCTGGCTCTCTTGCAATGCAGGCTTGTTCCACCAGAGAGAGCCTTGTCTTCATCAGCACGGCGGTGTCTGTAGCACTTGTGTGGCACGATTTTTTTCCTTGAGGCTCCCTTAGTCCACCGCTAGCCTGGTGTCGACTTGTTCCATTTTACCCTATTCAATTTGCAATTCGTAGGAGCGAATGCTGGACTCTCCCAGTAAGGTCTTGGAGGGACCTTTCCTGGGAGCACAGCTTTTGCTGCCAGCGCTTTGCACAAACCCTGTTACAGAGGGTTGGCACCCATCGCCGTGGCCCAGGAGGGAGCGAGCACCGCCGTCCCTACGCTCCAGTTTTCTTTCTCGTGAGCGTCCTGGCAGCGAGAGAGACGGGAGCCAACCATCCCCCGGGGAGGCTGCGGCGAGGCTGGGCCGGGTCCCGGTGACTGCCGGCCGGAGCTGAGCGCCCGGTGCTGTCTGCGCTCTCGCTCGGTGCTTTCCTTGGGTGGCAGCTGGTCCGGAGAGGGAGTGGGTTGGTGCTGAAGGGGTTAATGCAGCTCCTTGCATTTGTTAATACAGTAAAGAGGCCATTTACTGAACTAACAGGAAAGTTTGGAGCAGATTGCCAACAGCTTCCTCTTCTAATCCCTGCACCAAACAGATTGTACTGTGTCTCCTTGGGAGGAAGAGCCAGGAGTGGTGTGTGACCTCTGTGGTGTGCTGTAACAATAAACGATTTCTAATGGTTTCACCGATTCCTCTTCTAGCCTTGTGTTTTCAGAGTAAATGTTTTGGATGAGCAAGAGTTGCCTTCCTCCTCCCTCCCCTTCTTACTCCCTGCTCCTGGGAGAGCTGCGGGCAGGAAATTTCAGAACAGGCTCCGTGTGTAATAGAAAAACAATCCTGTTTGCCTGGATGCCCCGGGAAGGCTCGTCTGTAACCGAAAGCAGCAGTGCCCTGGCAGCCCTGGCATGGCCCGCGAGTCGAATACAGAGGAGCTGGAGGGGTAGTTGAGAGCCTATACGTTATATTGTTGCTGCAAAGGTAGAGCAGCCCCTGCCTGTCCCTCCTCGCCAGCGGGCCAGGAGCAGGGCAGTGGCCGGCAGCCACCCTCGGGGCTGGCTGGAGGAACGGCTTACGGGGAAAAGGGCTCTGGGAGGCAGGGGCTGGATCCCAGGAGCGGGGGGATGTTGGGAAAGGCGGCCCTCCCGCCCTTGGATTTGCAAAGAAGCTGCACTGGGGGAGTTTTTGCAAGAATTATTCTGGAATTGTCAACAAACTGAGCAATAAACAGTCTGCACCTCAACGCTGGACTCTCGGGGAGCGCGTGGCTCTGTCCAGACGTCCGCAGTGGCCGTGTTGTCCTGCCCGTGGCTGGGCTGGGGTCTGAGTTCCCCTCCCTCAGCAGGATTTTCTGCTGCTAGCTCGGCTTGTCCAACCGCCCCAAGCAGCCAACGCAGAGTCCCCCGTGTGTGACCGTCACCCGTCGCAAACTGGCACGGCTCTTGAGGCACCGTTTGCAGGAGCAGTGCTGTAGCGGAGCTCTGCCTTCACCCTCGGTCCTGGGGAGTGACGCCGTGGCTGCAGGACAAGGGGCCCTGGCCCAGGACACCTCTGAGCCACCGGCTGGTGTTTTGTCACCGGCTAGGTCCCCGGTATTTTGGATTTACGTCTCTTCTGGTGCTGGGAGCACTGGGATGCCTCCGGCTCTCCCCTGCCCAGCCAGCCGGACCCTTGGCAGTAGCTCAGCCCCCCAGTCCCGGCCCTGCCGGTGGAGGTGCCGGGGGTTCCCGTGTCCCTGGGAAAGCAGCTGCGCCGTGTTTAACGGTGTTTAATTACCACTCCCTCGTACCCGCTCAGCTGGGGCAGTGGGGTGGGAGCCGGCACCCCACGGTGCGAGCTGAGCATGGAGCTCTTCCAGCTGTGTTTTAGTTGGCCAGATGTTTAGTTAAATAGAGGACTGTCCTCCCTCAAAGGAAGCCGTTGAGGCAACATTGCTCGGTGCTAATTAAACCCTGGAGAATACGAGCAACTTCACGCTGCTTCCTCTGCCACCCCCACGCAGCGCCCGGAGCCCTCCCCGGTGCCCCCGGCCCTGGCACGGCCCTGGCTCCTTGCCAGAGGCACCAGAGAGGTTCGGGCCACCGGACAAGCAGCACAGCGAACCTGCCCGTTACGGGCACAGCACGTGTGAAGGTGACAGTGAATTTCAGTCCCTTAACATTTACAGGAGCAGGTGATTTGTCACTCCTCCCGGAGCGGCTGCCGGAGTCTCTGGTATTTCCAACGCGCCACTCGGTGCCGGATCCAGCCACCGTGGCATTTAACGTGACTTGGGTGGCAATGTGGGATCATCGCCCGGCGCAGGAGGCGGCAGCTGGGGGAAGGGAGAAGCTCCGCGGGGAGACGGCGCTGCCTGTTCCCCCGCTCCCCCCCGCAGAGGAGGTCCCCGTCCCGGGGGACGCTGCCTGCGGCTGCCCCTGTCCCCTGGGCTCTGCCCGGCCGGGGACGGCCGCTCGCACAGACCCCCCTCCTGCCAGCGTCCCTGGGAGTAATGGATGAGGCTGTGGGGGAGAGGGAATTACTGCCAGCGTTATGCAAGCGGCATTGCCTTTAAATAGACTCTTATTCAATGTTGTCCAGGAGGCAGCGGAGCTGCTGAACGTCGGCACCGTTCGCTCGCTCGCTCGCTGGGGCTTTGTTTTCTTGCTCCGCAGCCCACCCCCCGCGATGCTCTGGAAGTTGTCTACAAGTTGGTTTGGGGCAAAGGCCTCCTTGCCGCCCCGACGGCCCGGGAGCTTCTCCCCCTCGTCGTTAAATGGCAGCAGCCCTTTCCCTCGGTGTTTAATTGAGTCGTGTAACGTGGCGACGCCGTGGCAGAGCCGTGGTAGTTTCTATGCCAACACAGCTGGATGGCAGCGCTGCCTGGGGAGGCAGAGGGGCTGCCTGCGCCAGGGCGACACGGCTGCACCCCCCGACATGGCTGCACCCCCCGACATGGCTGCACCCCCCAACACAGCTGCACCCCCCAACACAGCTGCACCCCCCGACACGGCTGCACACCCCAACACAGCTGCACCCCCCGACACGGCTGCACCCCCCGACACGGCTGCACCCCCCGACACGGCTGCACACCCCCGACATGGCTGCACCCCCCAACACAGCTGCACCCCCCAACACAGCTGCACCCCCCGACACGGCTGCACCCCCCGACATGGCTGCGCACCCCAACACGGCTGCACACCCCGACACGGCTGCACACCGCAACACAGCTGCACCCCCTGACACGGCTGCACCCCCCGACACGGCTGCGCACCCCGACACGGCTGCACACCCCGACACGGCTGCACCCCCTGACACGGCTGCACCCCCCGACACGGCTGCGCACCCCAACACGGCTGCACACCGCAACATGGCTGCACACCCCGACACGGCTGCGCACCCCGGCACAGCTGCACCCCCATACACAGCTGCACCCCCCAACAGAGCTGCATGCCCCGCTGCCTCAAATGTTTCCTGAAACACCCGTAGAAAAAAAATGGTGAGGTGAAAATCCCCGTGGCAGCTGGTTTGCAGGCCTTTCACCTGGGTCCGGTTGCTTTTTGGCACAAGCGAGCTCAGGGCCGCGGCTGGGGCACTGCGCACGGGGGGCACGGTCCCCAGGGGTCTGCAGCCGCGAGTGGCACCCCGGGGCAGAGCTGCCCCTGCGGCCTCGCTCGGTGCCCCCCCGGCAGCGGCTCTTGGCCCCCACCCTGCTGGGAACACCCTCGCCGCGTCTTTTTTCCTCCCCTCTTCTTGGCAAACACCGAGTCAGGACCAGGCATTGCTTTGGAGAGGTTTGCGGGGGGGCGGGGGGGTCTTCCATTTTCCTTCTCCTCCTCTTCATCACTCCGCGCCCCGAGCTCGCCCTGCCCTGCACGGGGGGGTGAGGCCGAGGGGCAGGGTGCTGCCCGCGCTCGGGGTAGCACTGCTGGTGGTTTGTTTCACACTCGAAGCCCTGCAACGCCAACCCCCCCCGGCTGCACGCTCAGAACCACCGGGAATCAGCCGCTGGCTCCTTCCTTTTCCCTGTTCACATATTTTAAGTGGCCTGGTGTCACGCTGAGTCACCAGCGGAGAGATGGAAGAGGCTTTGGCGGAGAACAAGCCTGATTTTGATAGTTCAACTGTGGGGAAAAAAAATCAGCGCAATTTTCTAATTAGAGCGGTGATGGGAACAAAGCAGATTTGTTAGAGAGCTGCGCGGCTGAGTTCGGGAATGTGACCTTTGCTGGCTCTCAGTGCGAGACGGGAGCTGCCGGTGTACAGTGGTGCTTGGCAGTGGCTGAAATGCTTCAGCAGTGACTGCTCTGACACAGGAGAGCCAGAATTTCACCTTCTGGGGGAAGCCAGACCCACTGCCAGATGGGTGGAAAGAGCACTGGGAAATGGCGGTTGCCCCCGGGTCACCCACTTTGGCTATTTCCCCCAAATGTGGACCGCTTTCCCTGCCCGCAGCGGCTCCTCAGGTTGTAGGCGAAGCTGTGGACACGCGCTGGGTGTCTCTGCAGGGCCATCGCTGCAAGGTGACCGATGGTCCCCAGCCCTTGGCCATCATCCGGCCGGCCCGGCTGCGGTACCCGCTGCTCTCGGCACGGGCTCCCCGCCGGCAGCCGGGCTGCGAGGGAGGGCTGATGCCGGGTTGCGCCCGGGGCTGGAAAAAGTCACCGCCCCACAGTGCGTGATTAATTAGCAAGAGGAGGAAAGGACCTGAGACCAGTCCCAGGGCCGTGCCCGTGCCTTTGAATAAGGAGACAATGCTCCTGCGTGAGCCCATCCATGCAGAAAGGCCGGAGATGCCATGCGGGGAGCTGGGTGGCCTTGGGTCTGCAAGAGGAGCGGTGGGAATTCGGCATCGTGTGCTTCAGCGCCGAGAACCAGCGTTTGTGCTGCAGCCTGGGAGCTGGTTAGGGCTGCGCCAGTCTGACTGGGCCCGTTGGACGTGGCCGTGGAACAAGCAAACGTGGCCGAGGGTGCTGTGGGGCTGGGGTCTCGTACCAGCCCAGAGCAGTGCTGGCTTGACGGGAAGGAAGAGGTGAGGGGCAGGGAGAGGGCAGGCGATGGCACCGGGGCCTGATCCTGTCCCTTCAGCCCCCTCTCTGCGAGCCGCCTCTCTGCAACCGACTGGTCCTTCTCAGGCAGGCAGGGGCTGGGCAGGGGCTGGGCAGGGTGCGGAGGCAGCACCCAAAGGTCCCCGCAGCACCCAAAGGTCCCCACAGCACCCGATGCAAGGCATCGGCTGGAGGCACTGCCCCGTACGCTTCCCAGAGTTCAGCAACGTGATGCAAAATCCCATCATGCCAGTTATGCAAATCACATAAACTATTCCTGTTATTCAGAAGTCTCCCCAGAGATCGCCTTAGCGATCTGTAATTCAGCGTTACTCACTCGTGAAAGCAGGAGCTGGGGCAGATGGGGAGCGAGCGGGGCTCTGGGCTGCTCAGCAGCCTGGGAGCAAGGAGGAACCGCGACCCCAGCACCTTGCGGGGCTCCCCCGGAGCACACAGCACCGCTCCCCCATCCGCTCCCACCCAGCGTGGCTTAGCAGAGATTGGGTTTGCTGTTCACTTTGAAGCCGAGATTTCTCCCTTCCAAGCCTCCCCTGCTCCCCGAGGAAGGCAGCACGGCCGGGGGACCCATCCAGCTCTCCCACGGCCGGTGCCAGCCCCCCTCCCTTCCCCTCTTCCAGCAGCGACTGCCTCCCCCATCCCACTCGGTGCCTCTGCTCCCTCCATCTTCCCCGTCCCCATCACAGCTCTCGGCATCCGCAGCGCTTTGTTCTCCCACCCACTCCCGTTTCCTCCGTCATTCGGGCTCCTCCCTGCGCTTGCTCTCCCCGGGAGCCTCCCGGGAGAGCCGAGGCTCCTCCATGCCAGCTCCACCGCTCTCCGGTGCAGCCCGGCGTGTGGCACCCCTGCCAGAGCGGGCTGGGGCTGCCCATGCTCTGGCCGCAGCCGTCACCGCACGAGCCGGGAAGGGCGCGGGGGTCTGCAGGGGACACGCGAGCGGGTCCCCGGCTCCCCCAGCCAGGAGGTGGGAGCCAGGGGCTGCCAGGGCCGTGCTCTGGGCGCGCTGCCGCTTTGCCAGCTTTATTTTAACCACGGAGGCTGGCTCCGGCTTTGATCCTGGCAGCGAGAGCATCCCAGACGCCTACCAACAAAGCTCTGCCTTTTGCATCCCACGCCCTCGGAGGATGCGGGAGCGGGCGTGTGGGGGTCCGGGGGTCCGTCCCTACAGCAGCTCTGCCAGTGCCTCCCCCCAGCCCACGCTCCCTCCCCGGGGCCACCACTTATTTTATTGCCATCAGTGACCTCGGTGGTGAGACCTGACCCCGGCCGCGGCACACAGCCCAGGCTCTGTGCATCCGACGGAAAGGCTGGAGATGGCAGAGCCGCTTCCCGACACCCGGCTCAGCTCAGCCCAGCAGCTTCCCTCGCCGCAAGCAGGGCCATGGGCCCCGATGCAGAGAGCAACGCAGATAAAGAGCTGCTGTGTCACACCAGTGAGCAAAGCAGTTCCCAGTATACAAATACCTGGAAACTGCAACTTTCACTGTGGGGAGTCTTGTTCAGATGCTGCTTCCAACGGGATTAGGGAAAACCTGCTTGGGATGACGGGGGAGCAGTTACTCTGCCGTGCCTCAATTTCCTCCTTTGTGAAATACTCCTGACCCGCTTTGTAAACCGCGGTGAGTCCTGCGAGGCAAAGTGCGAGGCAGGAGCTGGAAATTGCTGTCACCGCTGTTTCAGACTCTGCACTGGGTTTCAGTGCTGCAGCTCCCACCCAGTAAAATAAGAGCCTGAATTGTTCATCCTTTGCTAATCCACAATAAATGGCTTTGCTTGATTTGCTCTTTGTGCTTGGGGGGATTTAACCAGCTGAGAGCTGCTGGCACAGGCAGGGAATCTCCCCTGTTGTGACAACTTTTAAGTCCTGACCCTACGAAACAGAAGGTGTAAACTCGTGCGTGCCTCGAGGTAGCACAGGGAGCAACACGCTGGAAGTGGCACATTGGAAGTTGCACACTCGGCATTGCACACGCGAGGGACGTGAAGCCCACGGCGGTGGAGGGACCGGCACTCACCGGTACGAACGGCAACGGGTACCGGCGAGGCACCGCAGGGCTCTGGGCGGCATCCCGGTGAGCGACGGCCGCGCTGCAAAGGGAAAAGCAAAGCCGTGTTTGGGTGGGTGGCTCCAGGATCCGGGCATCGGCGTGGGGTTGGCTGCCCCGGCTCCCGCAGAGGTTAGTGAGGGGCTCAAAAAAAAGCGGGGGACAGCCCGGCGCTGAGGAGGGGCTCCCCTGCCCGCTCGGCGGTGCGCCAGGGAGGCAGGAGCCCGAGCTGAGCAAGGTGGACGGGGACAAGCTCGTCCTGCGCTTGCAGCTGGGTTGGTTTTGCTCAGACCTGTTGGGCTGATTCCCCGGTGACCCCCAGATGTCAGAAATATCCCATTTAAATTATTTTAGAAATGAATAACTCCTGGTGCAGCACGGAGAGGGTTCACAGCTGACTGCGCAGCAGCAGTTACGACTCTGATGGGGAAGCCATCTGCCTGAGACAACAAGTACGGAAATTTCCTGGCAATCTCATTAACAAGTTGACACTGGCAGGTACGCGCCTGCCCTCAGCCACGCTGTTCGCAGGGGTCGCTGAAGGGCGGTTGGTTTTGTCCTTTCCTTTCCGTACGTACCAAAAAGGAGGAAAAGAGCACGAAGGGCCCTGGCTGCCGTCAGCCTGAGGTGTGGCTGTGTGGGCAGCGGGGCAGCCTCTGCCTCCGTCCCCTCCGTGGGACCGCGTGGGACACGCAGGTGAGTTAGAGATGGAGGCGGCTTCTTCGACCTGGTCCAACTGCCTGCAAAGTCCCTGTTCCCTGCTTGGTCTCTCTTGCTCTGACACCATCCGTCTTCTTTCCAGGTGCCAAGGAGCAAGCGGCGACCACCCGGAGCCGTTCCCTGGGCCCCTGCACCCGAGTCGGGGCTCCTGGCAGAGACGTGGGAGGTCGGCGGGAGTGGGGGGCTGTACCTCTGTTTCCTCCTCTCTGTATCGGCTGGCGACACGTCACGTTCAAAGGCATGAGGGATTATAACCCGGCTTTATTTTTTTCCTCTCTCCTGTGTCACAGGAGGCTTTCCTGAGGCACTGAGCATGCGGCAGCTCCCGCTGACCCCGTGCAGCATCGTTTTCCCCTCCCTGGGCAGCTATGCCGCCCTGCAGCCACCTCCCTCCACCCCTCCCTCCCGGGGCAGCCACCGCACCCGTGGGCTGCACGGGGAGGTGCGAACGTGTTCCCACCTCGCTGGAAACCCAGTTGCCCGTCCCCGGCTGCCCCGTGCCACCGCTGCCCTCGGCCATCGCTGCCCCGGCACGGTGCTCGGTCCCTGCGCTGGGGCGTGCGACCCGGCCGGGAGAGCTGGCGTGACGCCACGCTGGTAATTAAGAAGGAACCTAATGAAACTTCGAAAATAGCACAATTTCCTCCCCACACCTGCAGCCGAGCGGGGTGGATTACATAAGTTGGTGTTGCCACAGCAACTTCGCTCCACCCGGGGCTGGAGGTGGCCGGTGCTGCGTGTGTGCCGATGTGCCGTCACCCCGGAGAGAGACCCTGATTTTGCAAAGCGCGGGGATTGCTCCGGGGACGGGGACGGGTGCCAGCTCCAGGGCGGGTGAGGCCGTCTCTGGGTCGGTGGTGTTAAAGGTCTGGCGTGGCGGGTTTCCCACGTTGCACCCACCGGGTTTCGCTTCTCCGGCGCAGCCCCCGCGGTGGAAGGTCCCTGCCTTCCGAAAGGGCGCACAAGAAGCGCCGGGAGGTGCCGCGGGGATTTAGGTAACCCGTGAGGGACTCTGCCACCATGGTTACCCTGGGCACGCTCCAGCTGCCGCCGAGCCCTGGGCAGTGAATCACCCTGACAAAAAGACAGCTAAAAAAAAATAAAAAACCACCATCAAAGCAAATGTTACGGCACAAGGCAAAGGCAGGTTTTTGCCTGCCATGAATTCCCAGGGTGCTCCAGGCAGCTGCGGGGCAGCAGCTCTGCCTTGGGCTCCGGCACAGCCGCACGGGCAGCACAGGCAGCACGGGCAGCACAGGCAGCACAGGCAGTACGGGCAGCACAGGCAGCATCGACCAGCCCTGGGCAGCTGTTGCCAATCAGGAGTTTGTGACACGGGAAAAGCCAGGGGCAATGATAATTGGGTAAATCTGCCTCTTAATGTGAGGATAAGAAATCACTGGCTGCTTCCAGCCGAAGAGTCGCTTTGGGAGCAGGGGGGTACCAGGGAGAAAGGTTTTCAGTACTCAGATTTCCTGGGGATAAGGAGAAGCAGAGGGTGGGAAGAAAGTGGAGCGGCTGTCTGAAAGCAGGCCTAGATGCGAGAGATGCTCGGAGGGTCGTCCCAAAAGGCCTCTTTTATTATGAGAAATTACAAATCCTTTTATCTTCTTCACCAGAGGAACAGCTTGTTTGAATTGCTGGGCTGTCACACTGGAATTAGATGCAAGAACCCCCCACATCCATGACGTAGCGAAGAACTTACATAACGTAACTAAAAATAAGGTGATGGAGATGCAGATAGAGGCACTCTCTTCCCGGACGCTGGATCTGAAATCCTTTGCTGGCACTGGAAAGCCAGCGAGGCGCCGGTGTCTGGCCAAGGGAGCGGCATCCCGCCAGAGCCGACGGCAGCCTGGCCGCTCGGGATGGAGCGGGCTCGAGCGGGGAAGGGGCACTGCGAGGTCCCTGCATCGGCACAGCCGGGCATCCCTCCTGGGAACGTCTCCCGTGGCAGCCTTGTGCCCTGGTCCCCCCCGAGGTTATGTCCCGCTGATACTTCTCTTTCTCCGTCCTCGTGGGAAAGGGTTAACCGGCCGCTCCAGAAAAATGAGAAAACCCCTTCTCAGGGGTCGTAAATTCTTCCCTGTCCTTTGGAGTGTGAAACCTCTGAGGGGGTAGAAGCCAAAATGGGACCCAAATGTGGCCAGAGTGAGCGGTCACGTTCAGTGCCTTCCCTTCTCCTCGCCGGGGCTGGGATGGAGAATGGGAGGCAGCAAGGGGAATAGAAACAGGAGGTTTGGGGCCAAGGTATTGACCGTCTCGGGTACTCGGGCTCCTTGTTCTCGGAATTGATGGAGGAGACAAGGGAGAAAAACACACTCGGCTGCTTAACTGTTTCACTGCTTCTCGAGGCAGAGAGGAGAGAGAGGAAGGAGAGGAAGGCTCGGCCCGAGGGCTGGAACAAGGCAGCCGGTGGCAGTTTGTGGCCAGTGCCCTCCAGGTCTTCCTCCTCTGTAGGGCCACAGGCACGCGGGGACGGCCCCGGCCGCGTAAAGCTCCCTTTTAACCATGGGTCACCCTGCGGAGAGCAGCGGCCACGGTGGGGAGGGCTGTAAGGCAGGGGACGTGGGGTGCTGGCTCCAGGGCACGGCCCCGCTCCTCACGTCCCTCGGGACCTGTGCAAACGTTGCTGCCGCTGGCCTGAGGGATGGGAAGGACGGGAACCCACAGCTTCGCTGTCCCGCAGGGACCTGACGGCCGGGAGGGCTGGCAAGGGGCTCCCGAGGGCTCCCAGTGCCTGTGGGGTGACGAGGTGTGCGCCCGGCTCTCCTGGCTGGCCAGGCGGTGGGACAGCGGTGGGACAGCGAGAGGGCAGGCAGGGCTGCCTCTCCTCCTGCCTGGGCTGGTCTCCCCCGGCCCAAGCCCTGCTCCGGGCTGAGGAGAAGCACCGTGAGGTGTGCCGCACCGGGCTGGCCACGCACCGTGGCGACTGCTCGTCCCAGCTCTGCTCTCCTGGCCTTCCTGGATGGCATCTGCCGCCTTTCCCTGTATAAAACCAACACCTTGCAAACCACCGGCTGCTCTTCCCCTTCCAGCCGCTCCTCACCCGTCCACCCTGCGCTGCGCAACTGGGGCACGGAGCACAGCACCAGGGCCAGGACGGCGTGGGGGTGTAATGAGGGCATGGCGTACAGCAGGGCTGTGGCATGAGGTATCTCAGGGATGTGGGTTACAGCGAGAGATATAGGACGGGGTATAGTAGGGGTATAGGATGGGGTACTGTGGCCTATAGTATGGGGTAGAGCAGGGGGCGTAGGATAGTTATGGGGCATAGTGGAGGTATGGGATGGGGTACGGGATGGGGAATGGGGTATAGGAGGGGTACAGGATGGGGAATGGGGTTCGGGACAGGGAATGGGCTATGGGAGGGGTTCGGGAAGGGGAATGGGGTACGGGACGGGGCAGGGGATGGGGCACAGCGGGGTACAGGAGGCGGGTTACAGGAGGGGGCACAGCGCGGTGCACCCCTCCTGCCCCCCGGGCTCGCAGCCCTCCCTCCGCCGGCCCCCCCGGCCCCACGCCGCGCTCGGGCGCTGCCCCGCCGCCACCGCCCGGCCCCGCCCGGCCCCGCCCGGCTCGGTGCGGCTCCTCCCCGCGGGCCGGGCCGGGGCGGGCGGCGGCGCCGGGAGCTGATAAAAGGCGGCGCGGCCGCTCCTCCGCGCCGCTCTCCGCGCCCCCCGCCCGGCTCCGCGCCGCTCCGCGCAGCCCCCGACGCCGCCGCAGCCGCCGCCGCCCGCCCATGGTGCTGCCCGGCCCGCCCGGCATGTCCCGCTCCGAGGAGGTGCACCGGCTGACCGAGAATGTCTACAAGGTGAGCCCCGGCAGCAGGTGCCGGGCACCGCTGCGCTTCCTTTGGGCTTTTCGCCTTTATTTTCGCTCTTCCTCCCGCCCGTCCTCCGCCGGGCGCGGGGGCAGAGCGGGCTGCGGGGCGCGGGCGGGCGGAGGCGCCGCGGGGGCCGGGGCCGCCCCCGCTCCCGCCGGTTCCGCTCTCGGGCTGCCGGCGCGGAGCGCCCGGAGCCGGCCGGGGCGGGAGCGGCTGCCCGGGGCCCCGCCGCTCCGGAGCCGGCAGCGGGGAGGGAGCGAGGGGCAGCGCCGGGCGCCCGGAGCCCCCCGGCCGCTGCGCCGTGGGGGAGCCCGCGGGGGCCGGGAGCCCGCGGGGGACTGGCCTTACCCACGGGCGGGCGGTGCTGTCCCCGGGCCACCCCGGTCCGGGGCGGGCGAGCCCAGCCGCGGCCGCCACTCGCTTTTCTGCAGCAGCCAAAAGCGATCAGAGCCTTGGCTGTGTCTGGGTTACGGCTGGAGTTTGTGAATCTCTCGATTTTTTTTTTTTCCCCCTTCCTGCTTTGCTCCCGGTGTCATGAGAAAAATAAAATAATTTATGTGCTTTAATTTTCCTCGTGAAGGAAGTGGTTTCTGCTCTGCTGGGTTCTGTGACCAAGTCTAATAAAACCTTTCTAGCCTAACATGTAATGCAGGATGTCATTTGTTAAACTGGAAAGCTTGCATGATTTCCTGCATTTTAAGTGGTTAGATTGAGTTACCTGGGAGCATTAAGCAGAAAAAAAAAAAAAGTCTGATAGAAAAATTGAGTACAAAAATACCAAGGTAGCGAAGTTCTAGAGTCTTGGGTTTTGGGATCCTGGGGCATAACAGCTGTTCAGCCAGAGCTAATGGCACCCAGAATCTTGGCTGCTCTGAATGTGGAGCAGGTCTGCGAATTGAGCTTTCTGGCTACGGCGTTTAACTACAGCTGGGGCTTGGGTGTCTGGGACTCCCTTCCACCCTCTAAATGCGGCTGACGTACCCAGACTCACCGCCGTGCGGCTTGCTCTTGGACTTGGGCAGAGCCCGGCACCGCGGGGTGTCGACGTGGTCAGGCGCCCGCGCAGGCGGGAGCCTTTCCCTCCAGGGAGCCGAGTGTTTGCCTGTCACCATGGCTCGGCCCTGCCTGGGCAAACAGGGCGAGAGCGGCTGGAGCTTGTCACCCGGCTCTCCCGCACTGAGTGGTGGTGTGCTCGGTCTGGGGACAGTTCCTGTTTCAGCTGGTGACTCAGTTGTTTGAGGTGTGTTGTCCTCGAAGACCTGTGCTAATAACAGGTTTGCGGAGTGGGTCACAATTTCCCCGGGCGCAGCCCTGTACGGAGCGTGTGGGGCGGCTCGTGGGCCATCGCAACAACTGCGCTTAGTGACGCTTGTTCCCCCGAGAGCCGAGGGGTGAAGGGTGAACGCTGGCTGGGCTCTTCTCTTGCCTCTGGCCATCGGCTTCGTCGTTCCTGCGCTGTGTGAGCTGCGGATCTAGAGACGGAGCTGAGCGCCCTCGTCCCGGAGCAAGCGGCAGGGCCGTCTCCATCGAAGCCTGGCTGAAGTGCAGAGGGTGCACGGGGGCCTCTTGGCCCCAAGACCCAAAGAAGGACTTGAGAGGAGCCCAGAGGTCTCCATCAGTTAGTGGACACTTTAATTTCTCGGTGTTTTAGTGAGAGCAGCTGGGGTGTAGGGAGTGAGGGCATGGAGCTGGAGGCAGATCTTGCGGTTTTACTCAACATCAGCGTCTCTGCGCTGGGAGCTGGAGGAGGATGGTCCCGACTCTGTTTGCGTGTCCTGCAGTGAACGAGGAGCCTTTTCTCCTCTGAAGATGGTGCTTTTCTTGGCCTCTGGAGATGTGTGGCATGGGGTGTGTGCAGGAACTAGGTGTTTGCCTGTTTCTTTGAGGGCTTCTTTGACCTCCTGGAGCCCAGCGCGAGGGCTGGAGGCTCAGGGACAGCACTGTCTGTGTGGGCTCTCCGGAGCTCCGTAAGCTTTGGAGTCTCCCAGTCCAAAACCAGCCCCGGTGCTTCGCATCCCCATCGCAGAAGTGGTTTTTTTACTGGTATGTGCAGTAGCCTGAGCACTGCTGTGGACAGGAGGAGACAACCCCAAGGAAGGGGGACGATGCCGGGGGAGGTTTGGCCGTTGCCTCCTCACAGCCCCCGAACCCCGAGCCGCAGGGCTGCGGGACGGGCGGCAGCCCCGTGCTTTGCTTCCAGCTGCTGCTGTTGTCTTGCCGGGGTTCTGGCAGCAGCCGGACCAGGGGGTCGAGCCGGTTCCCTGCGAGGTCTGGAGCAGGAGCAGGCAGCTCTCTGCAGCAGCTCCCCGTGCCAGGCACCCTCTCCCGTGCAGGCTTTCCCGAGGCGTTCTGCTCGGGAAGCCCATTGTAATAACTCTCCAGAACCAGTGCTCGCCCTCGGAGTGACTGTGCTAATGAGATGGTGGAGGAGCTGTCAGCCGCCCCCTTGCCGATGCTGCCACTACAGGCAGCTGCCTACACATGTGTAGTAATTACAGAGGGAGACGGAGGCTGCTGGCACCTGCTGCCAACGTAACCCCACCATCCCCGGTGCTGATTCACTCGCGTGGACCCCGTCGTAGTGGTGCAGCTGCTGGGCTGGGCTCTGCTGCGAGCACGGGGGGCTGAAACCTCTCCGGCTGCGGTGCGGGGTCAGCCCGCTCGGTGGAAGGGCAGCTCTCCGGGCTGCTGCCCGTGCAGCCGCTGCCGAGCCCCGCTCGTCCCTTGCACGGGATTGTCTTTGCAGAAAGGAGGGACTGGCAATTCGTCTTTCCCCCAAAGACAAATCTGTCTCGTTTATGACAGATTAGATTATTGCCATTTACAGGCTAACCTCCATTTCATTTTAAAGCTATTTCTTCGTGTGGAAGATCGTTTTGCAATGGTGTATGAATAGCTCCGCGTTTGAAGAGGTGTTTGCTTAAAAACACCCCAAACTCGAAGCCTAATTGTCTTGCACAAATGCAGGCATAATTCCTGGTAGTCATTTGCTACACATCAGCTGTAATAAATGTTATTGCCGGCATAACAGCCTCTTGCCTCGTTATCTCCAAGTCTAGAGGGGAGGGGAGGGATTCTTGCTCAAGTGAATCAGAAGGGAAATTGTGGGTGGCTTGGTGTGTTTGGCAGCGGGGGGACGATGCAGCGTGACGGGGGAAGGAGCTGGCCCCTGGAATCAGCCTGTGCCACTCCCGAATTCCATGCGCTGTGCTCTCGCTGTCTCTGCTCCCTGCGTTGGGGCTTCCCGCACCCCAGATGTGGGGAACCTGGTGGCTGGGCACCAGGGCTCTGAGCTGACCGGGGCGTTGGTGCGGTCGGAGGCACCGCTGCATGGCTGTGACCGATGGCAGCACCCTGCTCCCGCGGGCAGTGGGTGCCGTGCGCCTGCCGGGGGAGCGGGTCAAGCTTTGCAAAATTCCTTTCCCAGCAACGGCTGCGGAGGGTGGCAGGGTGGAGGCCAGGCTTGTCATCCTGTAGTGAGCAGGGCCCAGGGCCACGGTGTTTTTATAGGGCAGCATGCTTTTTGCCAGAGTTGCATCTTTGTAGGCGTCTTGGTTCTGCAGCCGAGTCCATTTGAAGTGAGACTTTGTGCCGGGCTGGCCGCAGCGTGGTGGGCTCGGCTCCGGCTCCTGCGCTGCCGCATGGCTTGGCACCGGGGTGGTGATGCGGCTCTGAGATGGTACATCTCCAAACTGTTGAAACTTGTGGATTAAGTATTATAAGACAGGTAGCTCCTTGCTTGCCTAAGGTACCCCAAATCGCCTCCCGTGCTGCCTGCAGCTCCTGCTGGTGAGAGATGCTGCTTCCTGGGATGGAGGCAGCCGCTGGCTTTGCCTTCGGTGCCTTGATGTGTTGAGTCTGCTCATGGCTAAGGTTTCACTCCTGTGCTGCTCGTGTTGCAGGGCAGGGTGCGGCGTAGGCCAGCTCACAGCAAACACCTCCTGCGCTGAGCTCCTGGAGCTGAAGTCTTTGGCCGAGTCCGGTCCCTTGGTGCGAGGTCTGCGGGGAGGGGGCTGGGTGACTGTCCCGGCTTGGCAGCCCAGATCCCAGCCCCGGGGGCTGGGGGACAGGTCTGCCTTGCAGGGGTGGCTGCTGGGGGCACTGATGAGGGGTTCCCCAGTGGGTGCTGTGAGCCAGCGTGCTGGGTGGGCTCTGTGCACCGCGCAGGTCCCCGCTCTGGTTTCCTTCAAGCCCAGATCCCGATGACAAAGATGTTCAGAGCTCTAGCCCTGAAACTTGGGTCCCTTCATCCTCTGACATGACAGCTAGTAGAAATTAAATTACTTTAGATGTGGACCCTGGGTTTGGTTTTTTTTTTCAGGCTCCCTCGCTCCTGAGCTCTTTCTCCAGTAAAGATTGTGCTGAGCCGTCTGGCTTTGGGGCAGGACCTTGTGAGAGCCCTAGCTGGAGGACAACGGCTCAGCCGTTCCCGCGGGCTCGCAGGGAGCGTTGGGAGCGCTCGGCGAGGTAGGCTCGCCGGCGGCAAGGGAGGGATGCAGCGCAGCAGCCGTCAGCAGCTCGGGTTGTGAAACGCTGCCGCCGTGTTGTGTGTTACGGCACACCGAGATACCATGGACTTCGGCGAGATGGGGATGATCCCAGTGGCAGAGTTGCAAGGTTGGGTGTGTTGTAAGCAATTGAAATCAGCCCTGCTAACGAGTCCAGCGAGGCTCCCCTCCCAGCAGAAACTTGGCTCTTAAAACTATGGGGCTGTCCTCTGATGGCGCAGGGCAGGACGAGCCGAGATGGAGGCAGCGCTGGGGTTTGGGCATTAAATATTAATACAGAAATAATGAAAAGTATTCCTGGAGCAGGGCTGACCCATTTAGAAACAAAACTTCCTTATAGCTGAGCCGCTTTTGCAGCGTGACTGTGGCGTAATGGAGAGTCGCGTGGTGCTGCCCCCTCTGATGGCACTTGTTATGGTCACATAACATCTCGTTGTCACCCGTGAGTCTCCCAGGAAAGCTGTGGGTGTCAGGCTGAGGCCAGGCCACCCACGCCACTGCAGCATCAGTCTCGCAAGGAGCCATTGTGCCTTCCTGCTGCGTACGGGCGGCAAAGAATGGTACTAGGAAAACGCTGAAGTTGGGGGTTTTTAGCTCAAAGTCCATAGTTGTGTTCGCTGAGGTGTCCAGCATGTCCCCAGCCAGCGCTGCGCGGGCTGTCCCTGCGTGGGGGTGGCTGGGAGAGGAGCCTGGGGCACGGCGCACGCTGCGGCATTCGTGGTGACGCTCCCCCCTCGGACAAACCCGGGAGCCTCCTCGCGCTGATCCCCGGTTGTCCGGCCCTTTGCCGTGTTGCTGTGTGGAGGAGAGGCTGGACGCGAAGCCTAGCCGTAATTACGGCACCGTAATCGGGGCAGCGCGTGCGCTGCCGACGGGCTGACGCAGCCGTGCGGGGTGAGGTCCTGTCCCAGCCCTGTGGTGAGGCACCGCAGCCGGTGCTGCCGGTGGAGCGGAGCCCGGGTGCCCAGCAAACCGCAGCCGCTGACCCTCTCCTGCCCCAGCAGCTCAAATGAGCGCCTGCTTTTTATTTTGCTCTGTATTCAGTTTTAGGAGCTACCTGGGAGGCTGTGGGGATGGACCTGGGGAGAACTGTGCAGCCTGGTTTTAAATTTGTTTTTAAAAGCCCTTAAGGAGGTGTTGTGCAGGTCTTTCCTATGCAGGAGAAACCTGATACAACGAACCAGCTCCATTTCCAGCTCGTTCTTGGGAGGACTTAAACTTTTACTTATGGGCTGACTATTACAGCATCGGAGCAGCCGGTAGATCCTCGCTGTTGGCGTGGAGGGCACTTAGAGAGACGGGGACCTTATTTTCTGTTGCCTCTTCTCCCCCTAGTTCAGCAGGACTACGTCCTGAAGACCTCGTGCTTTGCATTAGTTTCATTTTTGGCAGCTGAATAAAGCCGTGCCAATCCCAGAGAGCTGAGTGGTATTACCCAGGGAATTTAGTGCAGTGGAACAAAGCAAAGCCCTTTCAACCTTTAGCTGCCAGGTTTTTTGTCTGTGTTTTTCTAAACTCTGCCCAGGCGGCGTGTGGAAGGCAAACAACTTGTGGGTGGTGCTGATGGAGCAAAATTTGAGGGAGAACGAGATTTGCTTTCATTACCAGAATTTTGCTGAATATCAGCTTTGCTGTAGTGTCCCGCAAACCCGGCCTCACCTCGCCAGCTGAAGGAGAGCCCTGCCCGAGCCCGCGCGGGCACCTCTGCCCTCCCCGCTCCGTGGGGCCGAGGGTGGGGGGCGGCTGGGGAGTGCATCCACCAGCGATGCGACCTGCAGCGTCACGGGAGCAGTTACAGCACCTTGCGGGCTGACTCGGGCGTGCAAAGCGATTGCTTGCTGAGCATATTCCCTGCCATAAATATGTTTATTTTTCAGTATTTCTCCTTAGCAGCTGGTGGCTTTTCAGCTTCCCACCTGGAGAGGGATGTGAAAGTGTGTTAGTTCTGGAGCCATCTTCCCTTCCCACCCTGGGAGTGAGAAGGTGGCTTGAAAAACTCTATTTTTATCTCTGTAGTGAAGAGCCCTTTCAGTGCCCTCATCCTGCCCGGCTTTGTTGGAGACTCCAGACAATGTCTTAAACACTTTCAGCAAACTTCCTCCTAAGGTTTCACGAGTTTTATTTGGCCAGCAAAGAGTTTCAGCTGATCAGTGGAACCCTTTCTGGAGGCTTTTTCCTCTTTATTGCTTTAAAATGGCTGTTGTCGGTCAGCGGGGAGCAGGATCCTGCCCTGAGCAGTGCCGGCAGCCGCCGGGGCTGAGTCATGCTTTGGTTCTCTCCAGTTTGGGGAAGATGCGCTGAATTTTGAAAGGGGGTTTCCGTGAATCTGTGCCACCGCGTCCATCCCCACAAGACCCGCAGCTCAGCTGCTTCAAGCCTTCGGGCACGGCGCTGCCCTCCCGGGGGCTGCTCCCCATCGCTGCCATCTGCGCCTGCCCGTGCTCAGCGCGCTGTGCCGTGCCGCGGGGACGGCCGGTGCTCGCCCGTGGTCGCCGGTGCTCCTGCTCTGTGGATGATGCTTTGTCTGTGGATCCTATTCTGCCATTTACTCGCTAAGCTTTGTGCTTCAGGAAGAGATGTTTACATAGGCACTGCTGCAAAAATAATTTTATTTATATGTACATGTATACATACATATACATAAACACTTACTGCACTTAACCTAGCAAACTGTTTAAAAATCCCTTCCCCACAGAAATTCTGCCAATATTTCTTCTGCATAAATGTTATTCAGCTTGAGACTGCTCAGGCTGAGCTTGAGCATGGTGGAGGTTGTAGCCACAGCTCTGCTGGCAGCGGGATCGTGTCCCTGTCCCCGCCGTGGGCAGCGATCCCATGCCTCCAGCCGCTTCGTGGGATAACGCAGGTGGATTTTTTTTGACTGAAGTTAAATGTGATGGGGGAAGGATGGAGCAATGCTTGTCAGTGTTAATTAACTCCTGTGCAATTGTCTCCTACAATTAGGGAGAACAACTCGCTACGTGGCTTGTTGCTACAGGTTAATTTTCTCCTTTCAAGCTGAGCGTCTTCACTAAACTGCTCTGCGCTGCCCCAGAGCAGCTTCCATGTGCACTCGGTTGCTGCGTAGCTTGACCTGCAGCCTTAATTAGCAGTGAAGCTTCTCGTTAGCCTCGTCCTTGCCTGTCACATCTCTGGGAATCATCTTCTGCCCTTCGCAGGGCTGCGTATGGTGCTGTGGGATGGACCCGAAAGCACCGAGAGCAGCTGGGGCAGCGGAGTGGTGGCTCTGGGGCATCGCAGCCTGGGTTGGGTTGGTGCTCCGGCCTCGGAGCAGCCGTCCTCAACCCAGTGCTCCGGCCAGGAGCCGGGCTGCTGCCGTCTGCTCCTTGGAGGATCAGAAGGATTTCTCCTGCCAACAAATACCAGCACCTAGGTGATGCCCCCCCCCAACGGCATGCTCAACCCTGGCCTCCGGGCTGGCGTCCCGCATGGGTTCCTGCTCACTGAAATTAGAAAATGGCTGTTTTGAGCCGGGGGAAGGCGCTGGCTGAGCCTTGCACACATGCACCTGCGGAAGAAAATTAAACTGTCACACTCTCCAAAGGACAGGCAGCAGGAACTCGGGATAAAAATGCCTCAGGCAGAAAATGAGCTTTAGAGTGTTTGGCCAGCTTCAGATGAGGTGACAGATGCTTAATCAGCTTATTCGCTATGAGTGTCTGTCTGTTGTCTTCCCTCCCCTTCCTGGGACGGGACGCTGCCAGCAGCGCGGCGTGGGGGGTGCAGAGCCCTCGCTTCCCAGGGGATGCCCGTGCATCCCTGCTCGGGGGGTGCAGGGACATTTAGGCATTAAATGTAATTTTTCGGCGGTACCCTTGGTGGGAGGCTGTCGGGGCAGGGCGAGGGGCTGTCCCTGAGGTGGGGCAGGGGCTTGGGACCAGCTCCGGGGCTGCTCTGCTGCAGCCGGGCTTGGTCCGGAGGTGGGATTCACGGGGAGAGAATGGAGATTTTGTTGTCTCTTCCACAGCTCGGCTGGGAATCGGTGTCTGGTTTGAGAGATGCTATCGGTGCCGGGGATTGAATGGCTCTGGCAGGGGAGGGTCAGTAGCTGCTGTGCCAAACGTACAAAGAGCTGTTCTTCTTTGTGATCCGATTATTCCTTCCCCCCCCATGTTTAAATAAGGACCTTAAAGCGAGGGAGGAAAAGCCGTCAGACAGCGCTTCTGGTGTTCACCAACGCCCTAATTTATGCAGTTATAGGCAGGTGGAAAGTGACACCAAGTGCTTTGAGACCGAGGCGTAATTCCTTGCACGTGGCTTCAGCCGTGGCTGGCACCAGCTCGGCGGGGACGATGGTGGCTTTGTTCTGTCTTCAGCTCCTTGGTGGTTATTTCGAGTACCGCTCTTCAGCCCTTTCTGCTTGTCCGTGATGGACCAAGCTGATGCTGCTCTCTGAGGCCATCCCGGGAGTGGGACATCACCAGCCATCATTTCCCAGAACTCAGGTCAACTTCATGGTTGGTCTGAGGGCTGTTGCCTGCTGTCTCAAACAGCCACTTAATGGTTATTATTGCGATTATATTTGCCATATCTGATAATTTTCTGGTTTGGGGCATTCGCTTATCTCTTATGGTAAAGCACCTGCACAAGGCGTCTCGTGCTGGGGCACTGCAGACCCACCTTGTTATTGATGCTCTTCTTTGAGGAAGACCAAGCTTGGCGTTCAAAACCCAAGCTTGGTCTTCCTCAATGAAGCTGCGGGATGAAGGGAGGATACCTGGGGCATCTTCCCCCGTGCTGCATCCAGGCTCTGCTCTCGCCTGGTGTCAGGGCAGTGCCAAGGGCACCGGCTGGAGCTGGCGTGGGGAAGAGCCCTCTGGAGCGATTGTCCTCGGTGGGAGGTGAAGGTGCCTCCAGCCCGCTCTCGCAAAGGGCTGGAGGAAGCATGGCTTGAAGCGGCAGCACGGGTCGTTGTGTTCAGCTGACGTCCTGGCTATGTTCGACAGCTCTTATCGTAGTGTTTGGTTTAGCGTTGGGCTACTTCTGCACTGCTCCGATCCTGTACTCTTGAGTTACCCAAAATGAGAAGAATATTTGCCCTTCTAGGCCGATAGGGCCATTGCTTTTGTGCATTATTGGCAATACATGGGCACACCTAAGGCTTCTTGGTGTAAAACCAGCATCCTCCTGCAGATGTCGGGGAGCTTGGGTTGAGCTGCTGAGAGGTGTGGGAGGATTTTTTTTTCTTCTGTTGTTGCATCGATGAACATTGAGTTCAGCGTGGCTGCCCCAGGGGAGTGCAGAGCTGCTCTGCCCAGCTCCCCATCATCTCTGCTAACCCCTGATGATGTTCTTCTCTCTTCTCTAGACGATCATGGAGCAGTTCAATCCCAGCCTCAGGAATTTCATTTCTATGGGGAAGACCTATGAAAAAGCCTTAGCAAGTAAGTGAAACGGCATCGCTGATGTGTTTATTGCTGAAATGGCTGCAAGGCTGGTGAGGGTCTGGCTGGACAGCATGGCCTCGGAAGGGAGGAAAGCTGGAAAACCAGCTTGGGATGCTCTTTGTTCCCAAGGGGGGTGAGGGGAGGAAACTGGGGAGATGGTTCTTGGACCTCGATGCAAAGCTCACGTTGTTAGGACGCGCAAGGCGTGCGCCTGCTGTGGGGCCATGAATGTGGAAAGGATTCGAGTGATAAAATGTTGGGTGGCAACTGGATAACAAATACATCTCCAACCAGTTTATCTTTAAATGTTACTTCAAAATATTTAGAATTAAGATTTTTAAGTTCTGTTTAAAGATGTGTTATTGAAATGTTCAAATTGCCCAGAAGAATGCATTGGAAGAGAAGGCAAAAACCTAAAAATACTGGTGGCAGCTCTTGATTGGGAATACAGGGCCCTATTGGGAGCCATTAGGGAGGTGTAGATTTAAATGATCAAAAGTAAAGTACGAATTGATGAAAACCAGAAATGGACTATTTTGACTTAAAATGGCTTTGCGTACTGCCTGGGCCCTCCCCGGCTCGGTTTTAAGGAGGTTTAAGGCAGGCTCTGCTCGACCCCAGAGGGAGCTGCTTTCTGCCAGGGAGGGCTCTGCTCGCTTCAGAGCTGCGCTGCACATGTCTCCTGGATTTTATTTTTTTAATTGGTTCAGTGAATATGCCTGTAAGGGAAGAAGCTGTCATAATCTTAAGCCAGTGGAAAAAAAATATTTTGGTGTCTCATGTTCTTAAACGACGGCGTTTGAAATACGACCTTTGGGAAGGATCTGTGCTGCCTTGCTTTGTGCCGGGAGCAAATTTTATTTCCCACAAGTCAAATGAGGTTCCTGGACGTTTCAGCGAAGGATCTTTTAAGATGCAGACCTCCTGCCGTTCTCGGGACAGGCGCTCCCCTGCATGCTGCTTTCTTGCCAGTTCTCAGCGCTGTTTTAATGAGGTTTTAATGGATCAACTGGCCATAACGGGGGAAGCGCCAGTCCATCCCGGTCCACCGCACAGGGGCTGTGGACTCGGATGCCCCGGGGACGGGGCACTTCAATACACCCTTGCAAGCAGCAAAATTTCCCAGCTATTCCTGATGATGCCAATGAAGCAAGGGTTCACGATTTGGGGGTGCTTCTGCCCGCTGTTTCCCTGCTGGGTCTCCAGCTGGGTGCAGGCAGCAGGGAAGGGAGGAGAGGCAGGGTCTGGCAGGGGGAGAAGAGGTTGCAGGTGGGACTGGTTTTTTTATTTGTTCTTCTGAAATGTTATACTGATAATGCAGCTTTTAATTACCCGGGTGGTGGAGTCCGTTTATAACATGCTGTTTTATCGCAGCTTCGGTTGGGCACACTGTAACTGCAGCTTTTTGTGGATAACCAGTATGATCACTTGTTTTCTATTTTTCTCACATCCCTGCTGCGAATACGCTTTGAAGCCCAGGATCTTCCTGTAATTCTTAAAATTGTCTTTGGTCATCCTTTACTTTGGGTCTCTGAGCTTGTGGGGGCATCTGAAGGAAGTGTCTTAATCAGTAAATCATGCTGGAAGAGGCTTCAGCACATAATTTGATGGTGTTGAGCTAAGGCTGTACAACATGTTCTCGTGATTAGAGGAAACCCCCTGCTTATCTGATTAAAGCGGAGTGTGTAGCTGGAATGTCAACAAACAAGACTGAACTATAATGAAAGTCTGTGATATTCAATTATTCCACAGTGATTTTTCTGAGCAGCATTAAGCAGCCTGATGGTTACACCGGAATGAAAACCACCTAGGTCCTGCGTGTACCTTTTTTCTCCTAAACAGCCCTGTAATCTTGCTGCTCGAGCTTTCTTCTTTCTTCACTCATTTTTCTTCTGTTTGTTGTCTAGTCCCTCCCCATGGGGTTAAGCCCTTTGAAGTAAGGTCTATTTTAGTGTCTAGCATCTATTCAGTGCCATAGAAGTTATAATAGCCGTTAAAGAGAATATAACCTGCATTTTTTGATGCTTTTAGGTATGACATATGCAGCAAAAGGATACTTTGATGCTCTGGTTAAGATGGGAGAGTTGGCCAGTGAAAGCCAAGGATCTAAAGAATTGGGTAAGTCACCAATTTCCTGCTAAATGGAGTCGCAGTCCGGAGCAGGCTCTGAGCACGGGAATGAAACCAGATTTTTGCTGTTGATGGGGATAACAAGTTCAATGTGGAACTGATCCTGCCTCATGTGAATGGTAAAAGCGTCTCTGCATTTACTGTTAACGTAGCTTAAAAAAAGCCTGCTATTCTTAGTGTCAGGATTTTGGGGCACTGTCAGCTCATGGTGTTTGCAAAGAGGAAGTGTTTGCAGAGGGCGGCTTTGCTGGCGGTTTTGTCTTGCTTTGCGAAGGAGAGAAAAGCACCGGCTTCTGGTCTGGGAGCTGAGGCAGCGCTGGCACCTCGGTCCTCTGAAGGAGAAGGGGACGACCCGGGGAGGGAGCGGTTGGGGAACGGGCAGGTCAGCTGTACTGAAGCAGTGCTGCTCCTGGTAGAAGTCACCTGGCGCTTGGGCTGCGCGCGGCGGGGGCTGCGTTTGTACCCGAAGCCCTGCTGAGCGTGGCAGAGCTGTGGCAAGATCTGCTGCACGCCGTCGGCAGCTTCCCAGTGCGACGCAGCTGGTGACTGGTATTTGCTCAGTTGATCAGAGTTGCGACAGACGTCACGAGCTGTGATGCTCGGTGCCTCCTTTCCCGTTCTTACACTTACTCCTCTGGGAAGTCATTCGGGGGCTGCTTTTCCAGTCTTCCCATCGCTCGGACATGGCTCCTGTGTTCTCCCTCCTCGCTGCTGCTTCACTGTGCAAACATGGTTCGCGGTGGCTCTTCTCCCAGCTCCCCCAGGGATGCTGCAGCCTCTCGTGAAGGCTCTCATGGGGCTGAGATGGGTGTTGGTCTTGTTGCCTTTGCGGTCCCAGGTGAGCTGCTGCTCCTCCTCTTCCTCCCGGTCCCTCCTGCAGGTCTGGCTCACCAGGTCGCTGTGCTAGGAGACGGCAGACTGTACTCGTTAGCGCGATCTCTGAGGCAGTCGATTAACAGAGAAGAGGTTGAGCTGAAATGGCTCTAAAGGCTGATGAAGCAAGGGGTGAACAGCCCCTTGGAGGGGCCGGGCTTTGGTTTTGCCGTGTTGTGCTCGGCGTCAGGCACCGCTTACCCCCAGGCACAGGCTGCTCCAGCTCGGCCGAGCACAGCTCGCTGGCTGCGTCTGAATTTTGATGGGGAAGCAGTAAGTGTCTATGGAAACCGATTCTATCACTTGGATTAAAGCTGCCTATAGCAATCTGTTTCTGTTTAATAAATAAAACAAAAGAGCCTTGTGTGCGATGCATGCAGCGACTGAGATTGCAAGGGCTGTGCGGACCTTACTGTCTGAGGGCTTCCTCTTCTGCCTCTTTGGGGGTGAAACGTGTAGCAGCTCTGTCCTCCTGGAAGTGAAAGCTTGGGAAAGCCTTATCAGAGGCAGCTCAGCTGGGCGAGGGCAGGAGCCTGGGGACCACAAACCCTGCCTGCCCTCTGGAGCAGCTCCAGGCTTTGCTCGCACTTAAAACCCAGCTTTGGTATCTTCTGGTGGTCCTGCTTCCTCACCTAAGGATGGTGGTGTGACAGTAGACATCCTTAATGCCCTCCCGCAGTCTCCCGACGTGCATTTGGTGTGATTTTGATGCATTTGATTATTTTGGAGTTGGTTTAAAATGTTTCCAAATCATTGCGCCTTCCACTCTTGGTGTGAGCGCATCCGAGGGAGGATCCTGGCGGCTCCTGCTCAGCCCAGAGCCGTGACGAGCGGCTGCTCCTCGGACCTCTCGCTTTGTTGATCTTGCTGATATTTATTGTGGCAGCTGCTCCATGCAGAAGAAAGTTAAGATAAAATTTCTGGCTGCAGTTTACTGGAGCTGATAACAGCTGGGGACACAACCCCCTCCCAGCGGGATGTGTAAACAGGGGCTGAAAAATGTTTTAGATTGGGGCCGTGCTCGCCGAAGGTAGCGTTTTTCCTGGGAACACCTTTACCTTATCGGTCCCTGTGCCGTGATTGCCGATAGTGCCGGAAGCGAGCGCTGGAGTCTGGGTTATTTCATTCCTTACTAGAGGCAGCAGCAAATGGGGATGTTCATAATTGCCACTTGCGTTAATGTTGTGCCCCCGCCGCTCCCTCCCTGTGCGGGTGGCTTCCTCCGTGAGCAACAGGACAGGGAAAGCTGCTCCAAGACGTCAGGTAGGACTCCAGGATGCTCTGGTTGGGACTGCAGCTCGCATCTTTTCTGTGGAGGCTGGAAACAGAATCTGAGATTTTTGTTCCCCCCCTTAACCCTTTTTTTTTCTGAATGTGGATGCTTTTCTGATGTCATTTCTGGGACAGGAGGTGTCAAAAGAACATAAAATACTGCAGATCCTGTCTAAAATGTGTTTAAGGCAGCCGCATCTTTCCCTTAGCGCTCCTGCCTGCGCTGCCCGTGCCGGGGTGGCCATGGGGGCTCTGCGCCCCAGGGGTGACGCAGCACGGCCGGGGACTGGGAGCTCTGGGCGGGTTCGCAACGCCCTGGGGAGCTGGGTGAACCCTCAGAGGCTGCCCTGTGCCGGGAGAGCTGCTGTGGCTCTTTTGGCGCTCAAAACCAGCCGTGTTTTCCCATCATCATCTCTCCAATAGTACTTGTGACTCCAAGGAGTTGCTCTTTAAGTTGGGCACTGGAGAACTGCCCGCCCGCAGCGGTCCCCGGCTGGGTGCAGCCGTGCTGGCTGTCCGGCACAGCACGCCGGGGTGGCTTGTTCTGCTTGGTGCTGGCTTTTTTAAAAACACGTTCTCTGATGGTAGCGATGCTGCACGTTTCTCTTGCTGAAGACGCCTGCCAGAGCGCTGCCTCCAAACTTAGGTCTCTGCTCAGCAGCTGCTTAGCACTTCACATTTTTTTGTAAATTCTCCACCAGATTTTAGCAGCTGTGTGTAGACGGGATAATCCCGGGTGGTAATGGAAAACCTAGCGATAATAAAGTACTCGAGCTGTAATCGGCTCTGTGGCTTGAGTTTTCGGGTGCAAGCGTCTGGCAGGGGCATACCTCTGTCTGAACCCCGCTGCTGAGGTTTGGGATGTTCCAAGTCTCTTTTCTTGGCTTTTTAACTAAAGCGATGCCCTGACCAGGTACAGGGTGTAGCTGTCAGTTGTCCCCATGCGGCAGAAGTTTGCCCTGAGACAGTTTGCTCTGTGCAATTCCCTGTCGGTTTAGCAGTTTCGTGCTTTCAGCAACCTGGGAAAATCCTCCTGTGCCTCGTGCGGAGCTGCGGTCGCTCCTTGCTCCGGAGCAGCTCCCGGTGCCGTGCGGGAAGCGAGGGAGAAGCCCCGTTACAGGACCTCTCCGGGAGCAGGCTGCTGGGCATGCCGAGGGGGCAAACCCCGGGGGGGTGGCTGAGACGGGTCAGCGGTGGCAGCGAGGATCGGCTTGTGGTGGCATCCCCGGGAGGGATGGCAGGAAAGCTGCTCCCCTCCCTGCTCTGCTCCCCGGACTGCTGCCCGGTTTCTGGCACTCGGAGGATTAGACCCATGCCCACAGTTCCTCTTTGGGAGAGGCTCCTTGTGCTGTTCTTAGCATCTTCAGCGGTTGCCGCGGTGGCTTTTGGGAAGCTGAGAAGTTGGTGTGAAGAGCATGAACGCTGTGTGTCTGATCAGTGAAGGCTTGCTCCAGGCTTGCTCCAGGACTGGTTTGTAGACGCTTCGGAGGAGCTCCAGTCTCATGCATGTGAGCGCTCGGGTGATTTTGGCCCTTGTCCAGCTCCTGCTTCAGTCCTTTGGATGCTACTCAAAATATTGTTTCTTTTGTCCCCTTTGTAAACTAGGCCATGGCAAAGTCATGGGAAGGGGTTTTCTTCTCCGGGGAAGCACGTGCCTGGTGAGCGGAGCCGGAGGCAGTTCCCACCAGGCTGGGAGCGCACCGGGATGCTGGGACCGAACAGCCCCTGCAGGAAACTCCTTCAGGGCTGGAGGTGGATTTTGCTTAGCAGTTGGTTTTCTCAAAGGTCCTCTTGAATTAGCGAAGGCTGCTCTGGCTAAAGCACCGTGCTAGGAAAGGGCAAGACACGCAGTAATTAGTCGACCATTGTTGAGCTGAAATGAGCCTCTGGTGGAAAATGGCTTTCTTCTGATACACAATTTGCACAATAAAATCAAGACCAGTGGCACCTTTGTGGTCCAGTCGGAGCTGTTTGGTGTCAGCGGAGGATGCTGGGCTTTGAGAGTTTTAAACCGGCTCCGTACAGCTTTTAAAACAGACGAGCATCGCGGAGGGATGCGGGGTGGAGCCGTCTCCACCGGCCATGCTGTGCACCGAGAAGGGGGTCTGCGGTCGGAGCTGGGCACAGAGCCTGGCCCTGCCCACGATGCTGCCACAGAGCCAGGGTGCCACCAGCCTGCGCCCTGGTGGGATGGCCGCCGTGGCAGCTCCTGGCGAGGAGCAGACCAGCCTGGTGGGATGCCCACGGCTGCCCAGGCGAGTTCTTGTCTTCGCTGCAGCTCCTCGGTCTGGCCCAGCTCTTGGCGGCGGCGTGGTTTGGAGGCTTTGTGCTGTGCTGAATCCTCTGGGGAGAGGGATTAATCTGTTAATTGGATTTGCAGTTGTTTTGGGTAGATGCTTCCTGCAGCAGCGGAGATACAGATATAGATCCCGCAAATGTCAAAGGTTGTCGCGGTGTTCAGTGTGTGATCGGGGAGCACCGGAGCTGGTGGTGGCCGGTGGTGCCAGAGCAGTGCCCAGAAAAAACAAAGTTGAACTCCAGGAAATATTTGCCTGTGGTGGGTGACTTGGTGTCCCTGCGGTGAGGTCCTTCTGCCCATGGAGATGAGCTCCAGGGTGGGAACGCAGCGGTAATCTTGTTGCTTGATCCTTTTAAAATAGGACTTAATGATGCACTTAATGGCTTGTGGGTAACAACTTTGCGCTGGTGGAATAATGGATGCTCTGGACCTGCATTTCCGCCTGTGATTCTGTTAAAAGGCTTAATTTGCCAGGGAAATTGTTCCAGAAATTCAGGACTTGGCCTTCAAGCTGCGTAGCTCACTTAAGGAAGGAACCTGTAGGAATGGGCTTGCTGAGGGTGCAGAAACACAAGAAAGGCCTCTTAAAAACTGCTGCCTGCCTCAGAAAGGGACTCTTCTGCTGTCTGCATTGCCTTTTCACTGCCTTCACATCTTCCGATTAAAAGCAGACTGCCATAGCAGTAGGCTTGTTCTCACCAACCTGTGTTTGGGTAAGTAATGGTGGAGGGTTGTTAAATGAGCATCTGCGAAGAGCACGTTGCCTGGCTGGAGTTTCTAGCTCGTAGCAGCTGTGTGTAGCGTTTGGGTTTCACCTTCAGTGGTGACATCTTCCAGGGATGCCGACCTGCTGTGTGCCCGGGCACCGTGCCCAGGGCGAGCTCCTGCAGGGATGCTCCATCCTTTCGGGAGGGACAGGGGCCACGTGCATGTCTGTGCGCTGGTTTCCGCCATCCATCGGCGATGCTGTGAGCTCGGCAGATTTTAGGAAGGAGCACAGCTCGTCGTGTGGCCAGCCCCGGGTCCTGGAGGCGTTTGCTTCCCCTCCCGGCACTGCTGGCATGCAGGATGGATCGGTTCGTGTGGGTCCGAGCCGGGTGGCTCCGGGCTGGCGAATGCGAGGTCTGTGCAGTCGTGTTCTCCTGTGCTAGTTAACCCTGTGCCACCGATATAGCTGCTGCCAGAGCAGCTGGGCACCGGGGACTCGCCGGGCTGTGCGCACATCGTGATACTGAGGGATGATCTGTGCCCATCCAGGGGCATCACAGGTCACCCAGGTCTCTAATCTGTCCGTGGTAAAAGCGTCGATGGCAACTGCTCAGCCTGAGGGAGCCGATTGCTGGAAATGCGGCGTTGAACTTGCCTGAGTCAGGGTGCCTTGGGAGGCTTTTGCTTTTTTCTTTACCTTGTCTCGCAATAAATAAATAAAAAATGTCTTAAGCTTTGCCAAGCTGGGTTGAAGCAGAGGCTGCAAACAGAGCTGAGCATTATAATGCTGATGAGTCGCTAATACAACATCAACAAATCGGTACCATCCTTTGGGGCTGCGATAAGTGAAACCTTTTTGAAGAGGAAATAGATGAATCAGCGTGGAGAAGCTGATTGTTTCCCCACGCTCGTACCCTTCCCACTGCACACGCACGGATCTTCCCCCAAGTTGTCTTGCGATTGAATGTCAGCGCTGATCAAGTCAGAGCCGCCTTGTCTGGGTGAGGCGTGGGGCTGTGAAGTGCTTCTCTGTGGCTCGAGGGCTGGTCTGCGGCACGTGCTGTGTCTGTCAGCTTGGATCAAGATACATTAATATGAGGAAAGAGGAAAAAAAGATTGCAGAAGTTTTTGGTGGTATGCTTCTGCCTTAAATCTGGCTTGACACGATGTTTGAGCAGAGTTATCGCCCGTCTGTGTTTACAGGATGGGGGGCGGCAGCCGTGCAGCAGCGGGGACGTCCCCAAGCCGTGACCGCGGGAGCAGGGGGCAGCCACGCTTGCTGCCGGTGGTCAGTGCTGCAGCTGGTGGAAAATGGAAGGTGTGAAACTGGGTGGCAGGCAGTGCTGAAAGGGGAACTGGTGACTGCTGAGCTGAGAGCCCTGCTCTGCCAAGTCCGGAGGGCAGGATTTCACCCTGAAGCAATGCTTTGTTAATAATGTGCACAAGGCTGCTGCTCTCCACCCCACTCCGCCCCCCAAAAAAAACCCCAAACCGATGGAGCTCTCCTGTGCAGCAGGCGCCTTCGCTCGGCAAAGTCCAGGAAGAGCGAAATGGGTGCCTGTGTCAGAGCAGTGCCTGGTGCAGGGACCTCCTGGCCCCTTCTCCTCCACGCCCCCGGTGCTTTTGCATGTCTGCCTGCCCTGGGAATGTGCTGGTGTGGGCACATCCCCTCCCTGCGTTCGGGTGCTTGCTTGGCATCAAAGGATTCAGCTAACAGCATTTAACCAGCCATTGAAAAGCAGATTATTTTTTTTCCTCTTAGGCTTCAGGAGCTCAAACAATTTGCCCTGTTACAGTCTGTTGCTTTTTTCTCATTGATGAGCTAATACTCCTTTTCTGCCAGCTTGGTTACTTCCCTTGACGGCACCATTGCCTCTCCTGGTCTCCCTTAACAAAAAGCAAGAGGGAGAAGCTCAGCACAATGTCAAATAGTGGAGGAGCTGAGCCCCCGGGCTCCTCGTTTCATCCTTTCATGCTCTTTATTTGGGATCTGAATCTCCAGAGCAAGTGATCTTGATGGAGAGCGATGCCAACAGTGCTGCATCCTCTGTGTTACAGGAGCAAGGAGCGATGCTGGCGAGGATGCAGTGCTGTTTGCTTGTCAAAGCATCCCTGCTGCTGGCCTGATGCCTGTGGCCACTGGCCACCAGCTCCTGCTGCCCTTGCAGATCAGGCTGGGCTGCTTCAGCCCTGCACAAGCATCAACATGTTCTGGCTCGGAGCAGTTTGGCTCCTTCACCGATGCGTTGTTTGGTATTTTTATTAAAAATGGCTCGTATCTAGCTTGAGAGGGGGGGACAAATAAAATCCTCAGGCTCTGAAAACTCAAAAGCAGAACCCTGTGAGATGGGTTCCTACTGCTCTGCCTTCTGGAGGGGCAGCTGGCTCCGGCGCAGGGCTTGCGGTGCCGGTAGCAATGGGAGGGATGTGGAACAACCTGTTTGCCTGTTCCTGGCTGGGTGTGGTAGGGAAGGGCCCACAATAGCCCCTATAGTTCTCCCAGAACGATACTGTGAGTCAGACAGACATAAATAGCAACTCCTCCTCGACTGCTTGTGCTTTGCAGCCTGCGGAAAGGTGTGTGAGCCCAGCACGGGCAGGTGAAAGCCTTGCTCTGCAGTGCTACCCTTCCCTGTCTTTATTTTTGCCTCTGGGCTTAGGTGAGGCACTTAACCTTGGGTTCCTTGACCTATAGGATGTGCATTTTGGCAGCCAGGCTAATGCGGTGCTCGCCCTCCGTATACAATTTACACTGTGACCCAGGCTCTTGCCCTGTTCTCTGCCCGGCTGCGCGGCGGTGCTCACCGTGTTTAACTTACAAATACCGCTGGTAGGTGATGCAAAACGCCCGTGGCGTGGGCGGCTGCGCTGCTGCCAGGGCTGGGGTGCGTGCCGTGGTCCCGGCCCTGCCGCCGAGCTCTGCTAACGCCTTGCGGGATCTACGGCCGGCGCAATGCCGCGGATCCGCTTCTGAGCCAGGGTTTGAAATAGTTCGGCTTTCCAACTACCGTGGTATCTCTTAGTCACAGTTTAACTTCTTCCCTGCTGCCACGCTGGGTTAGTCCGAGCGGTTTCAGGGTGAAATGTCTGTTAATGTCTAACGAGGTCTGTAGCTTTTTTGCAGTGGTGAAGCAGCTCGTGGTGTCAGATGCGATATGTGAATTCACACGGCGCTGCAGCTACTATTTGGGGGATTTAGTTCAAATCCTGCTGCTGCCCCGCGTGGGCTCTCGGCGATGGCAGAGGCCACGGGAAGCCTGGAGCCGATTCCTTCGGAGCCGGTTGGGCTGTCTCAGCCCAGAGAGAGGCTCCAGAGGAAGCTCTTGTGCCTCTGCGCAGCCCAGCACCGGGCAGGCATCCAGCCGCCTTCCTGCGCGGTGCCGGCTGCGGCGCGGTGCTCACCTTGAGCCGCTCTTGGCTCTGGGCTGGCTGTGCCGCGCCGCCGGCAAAGGCGCGGCAAGGCGGCCGTGGCAGCAGGGGAGCAGCCCGCCGCGTGGCGGGCGCGGGGGGCACGGCAGCGTCCCCTTGCCCGGGCTGGGACGCGGAGCAGCTTGCAGCAGGGATGCTGTGCTGGGTGGGAAAGGCCCCGCACCACTGCTCGCTTTGATGCGGGGCTGAAACGCCCCGTGCTCTCGCTGCGATAAGAGCCAAGGGGGTGGTGGTGGAGGAGAAAGACTAAACGAAAAGATGCGTATCTGTTGCACCTCCCCGGCTGCTGGGAACAGGTTAATTCCCTGGGTGAGGAATGTGGTGCGGGCAGAGCCCTGTTGTCCCTGTGCAGGGGGCCGGGTGTACCCAGTGCTGGATTTGGGGATATGGATATTATTTCCGAGGTCCTTGCTCTCCGGGTGGGCTGGGAGCTCAGCAGCGGTGGCCAGAAAGCCCTTGGCCAGCTCTGTACCGGCTTTCTCAGCCAGGGTTTCTCCTCTGGCCAAACGGGAAGCGAAAGGGAGAGGGGGTGGTGCGAGCTTTGGAAATAATAAGTGAGCCACCCTTGCATTGATATACTCTTGAAAAAGCAATCTCAGCCAAGCGACGGCGTTACGTCATTGCCTCCTTGCAGTGGGAATTTGTGCACTTCCCATGATTGAGCTATTGCAGCCCAACTGGAGAGCAATTTCCTGGCTGTCTCACGGGGGTGACCCCTTGCCCGGACCTCCCCGTTCATGTGTGAAGCTCTTCACCGCAGACGTGCGTAATTGCCGCAGCCGGCTGCCTGCTCAGTGAGAGCATGGGGGGCTGCTCCGCTTTGCTCAGCACCTTGCGAAGCGGCTGTAAAAGTTACAGCCGGCTCGGTGGCTGCGGAAATCTCGGCACACGGTTTCCTCCTGGAGAAGGAGCGGAGCCGCAGCCGCACCGTCTGGTCACCTCCTCGCTTTGCGGGATGCTTTGTGTGTCGCCGCTCTCTCGAGGAGCCGAGTGGGAGGCACGGGGGTACGGTGGCCCCGGTGCCAGGCGGTGCTGGCTGAGCACCTACCGGTGCCGCAGCCGGCTCTGTTACTGCATTGACCTGTGGCGGAGGGGACTGGTGCCCGCCAAGGACAAAAAGGGATCAGATTTTAATGTTTGCGGAAGGTTTTGAGACACGGTGTATGGTGCAAAGTACAAATTGCATCAGCCACAAGAGCAAAGAACCCTTGGGCCGGGTTGTTCCCAATCGGCTAGTGGTGTTGACACTTGGCTGGTGTACGGCTCGCGTGCCCAGGCACGTGGTGTGCCGGGGATGGGCTGACCGAGCGGTGGGCTGGGGCCGGCCCAGCGTACGCCATCTGTTTCTGTGCTGAATTAGGGTCCCGATGGCTCCCTTGTACCAGTGAGATGCTGGTTTGGCTCATCCCAGTCTCACTGTTGCTGAGGTTTGACTCCATGTGTAGAAGATGCAGTTGTCCTGGAGCCCAGGATGGACCCGTCCTCTGCAGAGGACTCGCATTTTCCTTCACTCTCTAAATACGCCAAAATCGCAGCGTTTGCTGCCAGGTCTGGGCTCTTGCTGGAGCGGGACAGGAGTGAGCAGCCCCGTCTGGAAGGAAACCTGGGCTCTGTGTGTCTCGGCTGCTGGGGGTCCGTGCACACTGGGGAAGGGGGACCCACCGTCAGGTGGGGTTAGGGCTGTGGCTGCTCACCCCCAGATCCCGACTGGGTTCCCAGGCTCATCCCTGCCAGGAGCTGCCACCTCCACCTTGAGCAGCCTCGGGAGCGTTGCGCCATCTCCTCCCTCACCTTGTCCTGGGGCTCCAGGGCTGGTGTCCCCTTCCCTTTGCATTTCCCATCCCTGGGGTTGCTGTTCTATCGTTTAAAACTCCACAGAGGTTTTTATGGGCTGTACGTTTGGGGCTTTGAGTTATCCCGGGCGCTGCTCTGCTTTTTCTGGGTCGGGATGTGGGATGCTGCTTCCCTCTGGAAAGCCCCTGCGGGTGTCGGGGGGCTCCCAGCCACAGCCGGCTGCAGGACCTGCCGGGGCTGAGCCCTGCGAGTGGCTCAGACATGGCTCATGGCTTTCAGGTTACAAACAGCTCCGTGGAGGCTGGAAGCCTCCTGGGAGGCTGCGACCCGCCGTGCTGGAAGTAAGAGCTTCCTAACTCAGCCCTTACAAATGGCTGATGGAGCTCAGCTCTCCCTGAAAGCTTGCTCTGATCTGGAGATGGTGCTTTTAGTCAAACGGTAGCACTGGCTCCTCTCCTAAAAGACGCTCCTGCAGCTCCCGTGTGTGTGTCTGGCTCCAGCCACGGTGGGGCTTTTGCTGAGGCAGGACACTGCCCTTCCTCCCAGGAAAAGCGCAGTGGGTGTGTGACTTGATGAATTCTGCATTTGAAAAGAAAAATTAAAGGAAGAGACAAAGCAGAGCTGGGATCCCTCGGCCGCGGGACTGACCGGCGGCGTTTGCAGCAGCCGCATGCCGCAGCTCTGCCCTCGCAGCCCAGCTCGTCTGCCCAGCGCAGGGCTGCCCGTGCACGGCTCGGCTACCGAGGTTGAACAGGTCCAGTGGATTTGAGGCAAATATCAACCTAGGGCTTAGCTCCGTGTCCTGTGACCTGGACTGAGTCCCAGGGCTGTGTCTATCCACTGCCCCGCTGCTGGGGGAGAGGGATGCGGGTGCTCTGTGCTTGGCTTTGGGCTGTACGCTCAGCTGGGAGAGCGTCGGGCGAAGCTCCTGGCTGTAACAACGCTACTTAAATTCCCATCTCAGTTATTAGTGCAGCATCTCTTGTCTCCACCTGCTCCCTCTGATATCTGGACTGTGAATCGGGTTGAGATGAGGGGCTTTTCTTGGTCCTGTCACCTCTGTCTCCTTTGTCACATCCCTGCGGCCAGGCTAAGGGCTGGCACGGGCAGAGCCGTGGGGTGGCTGACGGCACGGTGGGTCGCAGGCAGGGCTGCCCCTGGGTGCTGGGGTCCCGCTGCTGCTTGTCCTTGTTTCCCTTCACGCTACGCAAGACATGCGTCTAAGTGTCTCAGATGAACATCTGCTCACCTACGGCTCCCCAAAGATGGGCACTGGGGGTACTCCAGGAGCACCGTGGGTCTGGCTGTGGACCCCTCCCTGCTAGTGGGGTGCTGCCTGCCCCAGCCCCGGGGTGTCCCCCCAAGCTCAGCACCTCAAGCCCCCTCCCCATGTCTTGTCTTTGCAGGAGATGTGCTCTTCCAGATGGCAGAAGTCCACAGGCAGATCCAGAACCAGCTAGAGGAGATGGTGAGTGCCCCAGCCCGGGCATGCCGGGCTCTCGCCTGGCCACGGGCTCTGCCAGTGTTGCAGCTGAGCCAAATGGTTTTCTGTGTTTTGGCCGGGTGATACCAGCCCCTCTGAAGCAGATTTGTTGAGCTGCAAAGGGTCTGGTCTCCTTGGGCATCTGCTTGTGCCCTGCTGGCTCCCTCTCTGAGCGTCTGTCTGGTCCCTCGCTGCTGTCAGCCTCTGCTCTGTCTGTGCAGCCCCTCTCCCCTGCCTGCCCCGGCACTCCCCGGGCAGGGTTTGCCAGCCCTCACCAGGGAACTGTGTCTTCTCTTCCTGCCTGCAGCTCAAGTCCTTCCACAACGAGCTCCTGACGCAGCTGGAGCAGAAGGTGGAGCTGGACTCCCGGTACCTGAGTGTGAGTTACGGACCCGTGTAGTCCAGCAGCACAAGCGTTGGCTCGGGCATCGCCACGTCTCCCGTTCCTGCTGCCCGCCTGCCCCCTCGCCCGGCTCCCTGCTCGGGGGACAGCCGTGCCCGGGCACTGCTCGCGCCCCTGGTTACAGATGGGTCCCCGGCCGTCACACGCGTCGCCACGCGCAGAGCGTTTCCCCTCGTGTCAGACTATTGCCGCCCCTGTTTGCTCTCCAGGCCACGGGGATCCTGCTTCTCCCAAAGTCCAGGGGTGTCTGCTTGCTCCTGCCGACCCTCGGCAGCAGGAGTCGCGGCCGAGGCAGGGGTTCGACTTCGGCCGCTCAGAGCTTTCTCCTGTCGCATCCAGGCTGCGCTGAAAAAATACCAGACGGAGCAAAGGAGCAAGGGGGACTCGCTCGACAAGTGCCAGGCAGAGCTGAAGAAACTTCGGAAGAAGAGCCAAGGCAGCAAAAACCCCCAGAAGTACTCTGACAAGGAGCTGCAGGTAGGACCCTGGGTGCGGGGGGGACGAGCGTCTCGTCCTCGTGCCGGCGTGGGGGGACGAGCGTCTCATCCTTGCGCAGGGCAAGCGGATGCTTGGTACCGCGTGCTAGAGGTGGCCCGGCTCTTGCAAACGTTTCGATAAGGGCTTGCTGCCGCGCCCGCTCCTCTACAGAAACAGCATTAGGGGAGCGTGGTGGGGTGTGGGAGGTGTGGATAGGGAGGGGGCGGCAGGCTGAGATGGGAGCGGGTTGGTCTCGTGGCCATCCCGGGGGAGGACGGTGCAGAGGGGGAGGCTGCGAGCTCCGCTGACGGCAGATGTTGTGCCAGGCGGTGCGGTGGTGACTAACCCTGCTCAATCCACTGCTCCTGGTGCTTTTTTTTTTTTTGCTTAATGAATGAACCCAAAAAGATCATTAATTTCTGTTGTGCCAGATCCATCTTCCTCTGGATGGTGTTTTGCTTAAATATTTTCTGTGCCTGCTGCCGGGGTGCCCCTTCCCCCAGCCCGCTGGGGCGGCGGCGCGGGCCGGGGGCGGCCGTGGTGAATCACCGCGGTGTGATCGTGGTGTGGGCTCCCTCGCCAACCACGCGCCGTTTGCTAATCGGGTCCCGGCTGCGCGGGGCTGGGGTCCCTCACGGCACCTGCCCGGACGGTTTGTGCTGCGGGGCGGGCATGCTGCAGAGGCCGAGGCGTTGGGATTCCCCGCAGGGAGGGAGTCGGGGTCAGCATCTTGCTGAAGAGCAGCCAGGGCACATCCCTGGCTGGTGCCGGCTGAGCCGGGGCCGTGAGCGGGATGCGCCGAGGGGCTGCGGCACCTGGGTTGCTGATGCGTCCGCAGCAGGAGTTCACGTCTTCCAAAGTCTGCAACCTTTGGTTTGAGCTTTGCCCAGAGCGTGGCTGAAAATGGGAAATTTTAACGAGAGATCGATGCACCTATCTGCAAACCTGCTTTGGCTGAAAGTCCTCATGCTGCTACTAGAGTTGAGGCCGTTGAATGATGGCAGCACGAGGAGTACCTTGGGAAGGGGAAGATGAACCCTGAAGCTAGAAATTACCTAGTCTTGTCTCTGAGGCATGAGAGCGTGCGTTGTGTTGGGACCAGGGTCTGTTACTGTGGGTGCCACGGGCTGGTAACGCGTCGAAATGATCCGTGTCTGCTGAAGGGGATCTGAATGTCGGTGGCACTTCACTCGCAGGGGCTGCGTACAGGGTGGCATTTACAGAAATCAGCAGATAGTTACCGTGAAGGTTGTGCTGGGGAAGTGACATTCTTAATTGCACTAAAATTTGGGAAATCAGTCATTCTCTTGGTGGTGTGAATCAGAAGAAGCACTGAAGGAGAAAAATGCACCTGCAGTCATCCACCCCGGCTCGGCGTGCAGCTCCTGTGCTGAGCCGGAGCGTGTTGCCCTGAGCTCGGGCCCGTTTGCAGCCCCCGGCTGCCGAGGCTGCGCTGAGCTGGTTGCCGGGGGCACGGCTGGCCGGTGTGGGCACGGCTGGCCGGTGTCGGTGCAGCAGACTCGGTGTCCTGCCCGCTGAGGCAGGAGCTGGCACATTCTTGAGAGCTGAGCAGCTTAAACCACTTCTGAGTTGCGGCGTCTCCGCAAGCCCTTGCTTCAAAATTCCTGCTGAGCAAGAAAAGCTCTGTTAGGCAACGAGGCTCAGCGTGGGGAAACTCGGGGATCAAACCTTTGTTATCCCCCACCTGCGAAAGCTGCTGATAGGGAAAACAGAGCGAAATTGCTGCCAGAGCCACCCCTCTCCTGCCTCACCCCCCCGGGCTGCTGCCGTGCAGGGATCCCCATCCCACACCTGGAGTCGGAGGAGGAGAAAATCCATCCCAGTGATCGGCTTTATATAGCTGGGAGAGGAGCGATGGTTTGATCCCCCTGCTGCGATGTGGCAGGGACGGGGTAGTCCTGCTGGCACAGCCGCTTTGGGCAGGGAAACGGGATCAGGCTTTCATTCTCTTAATCTTTCAACAGTAAGTATTTAGGAAGCGCTTATCTCTGAAAAAGCCTTATGGTGGCTTTTGAGCTTAAAGAGCTATGAGACTGCTCAACTCCTCACTTCTTTTTTTTTTCCCCCCATGGATCAAAATACAAAGTTAAACTGGTGAATTCAGCCAAGAGGGCAGTTTTCCCTCTGTTCTCTGCTGGCTGTGATGCTGGTATTTCCTTTCAACAGAAAAAGAGGGTATTTGGGGCCACCCGTGGTGCTCTCCTTACCCTTGCCTGGGCATTGGAGAGCGGGGGGATTGCTGCAAGGGTGGGTCCAGCCTGGAGCTACGTGGGTGTTGGTACCAGCCTGAGGAGTGAGCCTTGTGTGGGGCTGGGTGAAACGGGGCTCGGAGAACCAGGAGCATCTGCAGAGCTGCTGGTGTCACACCCTGGGGCTTTGCTCCACAAAACTCTTTCTCAACTGGCTTAAAACAGAGAACGGCGCCGTTAGCCCCGGGGAGCTGCTGCGTGCAGTTGGGTTTGTTTAGCTGGCCCAGAGCCACCCCTGCGGCCGGCTTGTAAAACCCCCGGCGGCCTCGGAGGAGGCTGCTGAAGGCACCTCGTGATGCTTGCGGGAAGCTGAAGACTTCATCGGGCTGGTGCCTGGGGACCACGGACTGATCAGACAAGTGGATGGAGCTCTTCCAATGGGCCGTTGCAGATTACTTATCTCGTAATGGGAGAAGCTGCTGTTGATGGAAATGTCCTGGTAGCTACATCAGTCATCGCCTTCAATAAAGCAATAACATCGTACTCTTCTTTTGAAGGCTCATCTGCTTAAGCTACTGTAGCAGTCGGCAGCCAGGAGCCTGATGCTCCGTCATCATCTCTCTCCGTATTTAGTGCTACGGGAAGCAGAGTTGCTCCTTTCTGCCTTTTCACCACTTGAGTGACCACATCTTGGCATCGCCGGCAAGTGAGATGGGTGGGTGAGTCGAGTGGTGGGGGAAGCAGTGCTGTCCCCCTTCGGGGAGCCCCACGTTGTGGTTTCTGTAACATCATCTCACTCTGCCGAGGTGAGAGGAGATTTGGGACTGTTCAGGCTCTGGTTTGCTGGGTGCAGAGGACAGCCCCCCCCCGAGCCAGGGTACCAGTGTGGCTCAGGCTCTGTGCTCTGCTAGATTGACCAGAAAGCCCAGTAAAGCAGCCCAAACATCTCACCTGTGACTCTTCAATTCAGATTTTCCCCCTTTATAAAGCAGAAATAAATGCTGGTATTCAGCAGGCACTGCACGTAACTAATTATCTTGTGGCTGGTGAGTAGTAGCTTTGGGAAGACGGAGGTTGAGGAGGTCTGCTTGGGACGAGGCAGAGGCGTGATGCTTACGGACACTTGCAGGAGACTTCTCCTGAGCTTCATCAGCCACTCATTGCATGGAGAGAGCTGATCCAGGGTTGTCTGCAAGTCCCACATCATCTGGCCACTGTCTCTTGTGGTTCTTTTGTGGAGTTTAATAGATGAGGATGGGCATCACAGGATTAAAATGGTTGAGGATTTAAAACACCTTGTGGTTTGCAGTGAAGACGACTCACGTAGCTTGAAAGCAGCTCAAAGTGCAATTAGGCTGCAGGAGTGATTTTACATCTGCAAAGCTTTGTCTGTCATGGTCAAGAGAGATGCTGTGGTTGTGGGTTGTTACTGCTGAATGTCGCAATAAAGCCAGGCTTTTTATTCCTTATGAATCAGTTCAGAGCTTTTGTTATACATGAGGAATGAAAGCTGAGACAGCTAACTGCCTCAAATGTCTCATCTTAGTTATGTAGTTACTGAGATTTTTTTTTGACCTGTGTTGGAAACCAGGAGAATAATAAACCAATTCCATTCACTTCATGTCTTTTATGAAGAACAATGAAAACAATATTACGATTAAATAATCACCAAGGAAGCTAAACTGCTGTAATTTCATTAAATACTGGTTATGATTGTCCTGTTTTGGCTGGGATAGAGTTAATTTTCTTCCTAGTAGCTATAGTGCTGTGTGTTGGATTTAGGATGAGAATAATGTCGATAACACAGGGATGCTGTAGTTGTTGCTAAGTAGAGCTTACAGTAAATCAAGGACTCTTCAGCTTCTGACGGAGAAGGCTGGAGATGCACAAGAAGCTGGGAGGGGGCACAGCCAGGACCCAAACTGGCCAAGGGGCTATTCCATACCGTATGGCGTCATGCCCAGTATACAAACTGGGGGAAAGCTGGCTGGGGGGCCGCTGCTCAGGGACTGCCTGGGCATCGGTCGGGCGGTGAGCAATTGTTGTGCATCACTTGCTTTGTATATTCTTTTATTATTATTCTTTCATTTTATTTTTTCAATTATTAAACTGTTCTTATCTCAACACATGACTTTTCTCCCTTTTACTCTTCCGATTCTCTCCCCATCTCACTGGAGGGGAGTGAGCGAGCGGCTGGGTGGGGCTCAGTCGCTAGCTGGGGTTAAACCATGACAGAGATCAAGCTGTGAAATCGAGGTCATGATGGGTTTAGGACCTTGATTGAATCAGCAGCTCAACAATGAAGTTAACGCTGGTTCAAACTATTTATCAAGTCGTGTTAGCACTACAAGCAATTGGATTTCTCTATTGGGCTGAGATGAAGCTGACTGTAATTCATGCTAAATAGCGAAGCTGAAGCTGGCTGTTTGCGGTGAAAGGCTGTGCCTGACCCAGGCGAAAGGGCTTTCGGCATGGCTGTGCTGGCGAGCAGCCGCGACGGTAACTCCGGAGGGGCAGATGGAGCTCGCTGCTCCTCCCAGCCCCTGCAAAACCAGGGCTTTGCTGAGCTGGGGGCCGTGGGCTGCGGAGGCTGAGCTCAGCTCCTGCCCAGATGTGTCTTCCACTTGTCCACACCTACACCTGCTCCTGTGGGAATATTTTAAGCATTAAATACCACTGTGCCAAATAACCGGGGGGGGGGGGGGGGGTCGGGATTTATAAATTTTTGTAATTGAAACCTCATTTTGGTATTCCCATCAGGAGAAATAATTTTAGCTATAGGTCAAGAAGCTCTAACTGATAAGGAGTTTGCACAAACCAGGTTACAAAGGCTTATGTAAAAGTCAAATAGGGAAGAATTATGTAAAAGCTCAGTGGCTGCAGGTAACTCTCGCCCGGTTTTATCGTGCTTTAAGCTGAGTTAGGCTGGGTGTCCAAACCCAGCAAATACAGTCAGTGAGTGCAGGGAGGGGGAGCGCGTGTGAAGCGCTTGGTGGGAGATGCATCGGGTCTGGGGCTGAGCTGCTCTGGTCGTGGGCAGCGTCTGAGTCTCCTTCTTGCCATGGCCGGGTCGGGACGGAAAGGGATCCCGACTCGGGAAGTACCAACCTGAGTGTTCAGGTAGCTCGGTGGCGTTACCTGCTCATGTCTCGGGACCTTATTCGAGAGCTCATCCCTTGCAGTATTGTTTGCCTCTGTTTACTCTGTAATCGGCTGTGAACTCGCGTGCTGGTGACGTTGGCCCCTGTAGCCCTGAGCGTCTGGGGAGGCTTTGGGCGTTGCACCTTGCTCTGGCAGCACACCGGACCCTCTTCTCTCCAGACCTGGTGCCACAAGAGCTGTACGCTGAAGCGGCTTTTTCAGACTTTGTGGTCTGTGAGAGCTTATGAAAAAGGCAGCACTGGGAGGAGGAGAGTCTCCGTCTCCTTCCCGTGGCTGTGGTCGGGGTGGGTTTGCTCAGCCACTGTGGCTGGCAGCATCCCTTCCACCCCAGCTGAGCTACAGGCTCCGGCACAAAGCGTGGTTTCCTGAAACCAGCTCTACAAATCTATAAGCAGCTGCTACGAATACGCAAAATGAAGTCTTAAACTTCTTTTCCTCTGGGCTGAGATGCCTCAAATGACTCTTCTGGAAAGCTGGTCTCTCGGTCCCCGCACCTGCGTGGGTCAGGGCCATGTCTGATGAGCATTTCAGTACCAAACCTTGTGCATCGAGCCGTTGAGCTGGGGTGTCCCCGTATTGAGGGAACGTTTTAAGCAGCTGATCATGAAACCCCCGCACAGCCGGCTGGAGAAAGTGCTTGCCTGCTGTTTTGCTCTCTGTAAATTTTATGTAATATCACATGCATGCGTGGATGGCACTTTACAGGAGCAGCGAAAGGATGAGGCTGACGCCCCGATGAACAGATGTGTGAGACGGGCAACGTAACGAGGGCAGACAGCCCTTCTCGGGGAGGAAAGGGAGGCCGGCATCCTTGGAGCAGGGCAGCTGTCAGGGTTCTGCTCCCTACGATCCGCTCTGCGTATTATTTCACCTTTGATAACCATCAGCGCAAGTGTCCGCAGCGTTCCGGAGGAGGGTTTTGGTCACAGGGTGACGGAGCTGGAGCAGCGGAGGCTGGTGGGCAGCACAGCGGGTGCCGGCACTAAAAGACCGTCCCCGGCTGGAGATGTCGGTGCTTGTGCAGGGCAGGGGGAGTTTGTCTTCTCCCCAGGAAAGGTGCCGAGCTTCGGGGTGCCTGTGTGCCAGATGCACAGAAACCATCTGACGGCTGCGGGGCCGTGGGGTCCCGTGGCTCTGCGGGGGGGCTTTGTCCTTGCGTAAAGGCGGTGAAACGTGTGTTGGCTCCCACGGTGACCCGCGTATGGGTGTTCTCTGCTGCGGGAGAGGGTTTGGTCTGTTGCTTTATTTGCCTTATTACAAGAGAGGTTAGGTCACCACGGCTCATTTCCGAGCTCCAGTCTCCTTCCTGGCCGTGCTCTGCTGGGAAGAGCCGCTGATATCCCAGGGCTTGAATACGGCATCGCTCTGGCTAAACAAACCGACCGACCTCCCTCTCCATTGGTAACGCGCTTGGGCGATGATGGAGGCTGGAGGTGGCCAGGAGGGAGCCGGGAGGGGACGGTGACTCCCCCGATGCTGCTCCAGCGTCCACCAGCTTCCATGGAAGGAGCAAATTCTGGGAATGAGGAAAAGCTGTCTCCTTCCCCAGGAGCTGTCGCGGCCGAGGATCCCTGGGCTTCTTGTTTTCCTCCATTTTGCTATATGCTGTGGTAGGGTTTCAGCTGTTTTTCCATGAGGCTATTCCACAGCTTAGATGCTCTTCCTCTGTTAATCAGCCTAACTTCTTATTTTATCCCATTACTTTCTAATTATTCTCCCTTGTGGTTCCCTAAATAAATCCTCCCTTCTCTTGGTGTTTACTCCTTCCAGGTATTTCAGCCTGCCGCATCGGTTCAGCACAGCTCACAGAGTCCTCTCCCTTCCCTTCTCTTTCCTTTGTGTCTTTTCCCCGCTGCTCTGTGCTGCTGTTCCCGATCCATCCCTCCCTGGGACGAGAGCCCGGTGTTTGGAGCCGGTGTGGAGGCAGGGTCCTCTCCCTGCTCTGCATCTCTCCTGATGCCGGCTAGAAGCATGCCCACCGCACGCTCCCTTTGCGGCGTTACCGGCTTTCTGGTCTCAAAACATGCGACAGCTGCGTCCAGCGTGGGTAGCTGGTGCCTCCTGCAAGGCAGCCTTGCTGCCTGCTGTTGGTCCCTCTTGTCCCTGCGGCTGATCCTCGCTCAGCAGTGGCAGACGCATCTGATCACCAATAAAGATCTGTACGGCTGATTTCTGCAGTTGTGCTCAGTGCGTTAGCCCTGCCCTCGGCTCATATTCCGAACGGTTTTGCATGTTGTCGACTTGGATAGAGCGGTTTGAACTCCTTTTTTTCCAGTAGGGCTCTGTGGTTATTAAAGGCTCGACTGAAGTTCAGTCATGATGTTGCTGTGTCACCTGCGCTAACTACGCTGACGGCAGCGTGCGCTTGAAAAGAGCTCGGGTCTTGACATTTCTTGGATGCTTTTTCATCTTCACACCTCTAGCTGTCAGCTTGGGAGTGCATTGGGAAGATGTTACTGTAAGCGGCAGGGCCTTTGTGTGCCCTGGCTTTTCTGTGCCAGGGATGACAGCGGCTGTTTGAGCTGGGGACTTTGCAGCATCTTGTTTCCTCTTTCATGTTTTCTTGTTCCTAATTTACCATCTGACCCGTTGGGGTAACTTGGTCTGGCTTCTGCGTGGAGATTGCCCAGCTTTGGCTGGACCCAGCGTGGCCAAGCTTTATTCCAGCGTTGCTCGTCTCCCCCGGGCATCGGGCAGCCAGGAGGGGTTGAACCGGTGGGTCCCCGGCTGAGCCACCACCGCCTCGGCAGCCAGGGCTCCCCGTCCCGGGACTGCTGGCAGGAGCCCTCGCTCTGCCCCGGACCTGGACCCTGGGCCAGGCAGGAGCCCTCGCTCTACCGGCTCCTGCCCCGAGCCACGGCAGCATCTTAAACCAAACCCTTTCCCCAGCTGCGCCCAGCGCCGCCGCGTGCCGACATCGCTAATTAGGTCAGCAGCTCCCGGTGAATTGGAAGTGGATGTGTTCGGGAGGTGGGGGGGGGACGGGGGAGTTATTTGAGGCCTCTCCAACCTAGAAACCCAGAAAAGGTTTCTGGAGCTGTTGGGTGGCTCCGGCACGTGCTCTGGCTTTCGGCATGCCGTGACCACCGCAAGCACCGCCCTGGCCGGCTCCCTGCCCCCTCGGGTGCTCAGGCCACAAATGTTGGGGTTTTTTTTCCTCCTTTAAACTGGGACTTTTATTTAGACAATGCTTAAAATCCGAACTTGAAGCTGACAGCCTAAATCAAGGTCTGAATTTAAGACGCATCACTGGAGCAGCATGTGCTTGTCGGTGAGCTCCTGGAGAGGATGCTGCCGAGCCGCAGAGCCCGGACGCACCGGGGCTGGCGGGGAGGCACCGGCCCCTGGCCCTTCCACCGGTTGTCAGGTTGTGTCAAGCTGAGAAATGTGTTTGGCCGGGGTTCGAAATGCAGGGTGGCTGCAGGATCCCCGTCCGTCCCCGCGGAAAGGGGACACGAGCGGCAGCCGTGAGCCTGATGGGCACCTGGCTGCGGGTAAAGCACCGCTCGCTGATTAAAGACGGTGCTTCTCCTTGACATGCAGTAGCGAGATCTTCCATCGTGCTTTGCGCATTACTTTTTTCCCTGTGCATCTGGCGTATTTAGCAAGGTTCTTATTTAAATTGTCTTTCTATGCATTATTTGAAAGCCCATTGTCATTTTGAGCAAATCCAAAATGAAAACTGTCTAGTGAACAAGAAGCGTTGCTCGCCATTTTGTAATGTAATAACGTGTAAAAAATCAAGGCTCTGAATAAATCAATGGCACATCAGGCATATTTACATAAAGTATTAAAAGCACTGAGAATACTAAATTTAGAGTATAGGCTCTCTGCAAATCAACATGTTCTAACTGGCTGCAGCCATTAAGACAAGCCTTTCTTTAGTGAAATAATTAAAAGTATACTTGCAAAACAAGATTGAAATCAGGGATGTAAATAAGGCTTTAACTTGCGTATTTAAGTCATGATTAAAACTGAAAATCTACTGTTGCTAAGATAAGGAAGGATTTCCCTGCCTCCCATCGCGGTGTACGGTGTGTTTGGGAGTAGAGCTGACTCCTGCCCCCCCGCCGTAGCCGGGGCACGGCTGTGTCTGCCCTGGGGATGGCTATTGTATGGGGAAACCTGAATCGCCGTGGGATGCTCCTTGTGCTACTGAACTAAATTAGCCGGAGGTGGACTCATTTCACTCCTCACCTTCTCGTTCTTCATGGCCCAGTTAGTAAATTAAGCAGGATGAGTTTAGGGTGTCGGGGTCCGCGCTTGCTCCCGCCCTCCTGCTATTTCAGGTGCTGTCAGGGTTGCGCTTTCCTTCCAGAAACGGGGCTCCGCAGGAGGGGGAGCGTTGTCCTGCCGCTTCCCTCCGGACAGAAGTGAAGGAAACTTTTTGGGGAGCTGCCCGTGGTGCAGGGGTGTGGGGACAGAGGGGCTCGGTCCGTCCTGTGCGTAGCAGGGCTGTGATGGAGGGGTCGGGGCACCGGACCCTGGGTGAGCCGGGGGCTCTCCCGCTTGGTGCTGGGACGTCCTTCCCTCCCGGCTCCCTGTCGCTGCTGCCAAGCTGATGCCTCTGGGCTCTGTCCCTGTGCTGTTCCCAGGGCTAATAATACCTGGGAGGAGGCGGCGTGCTGCCGGTAGCGCCTCTGTCCCGAGCCCACTCCACGGGAGCGATGCTTTCCCCACTCGCGCTGAGCGCGTCCTCCCACCGCCGCCAGCACATGCCCAGGACCGCTGCCGCCTCTTCCCGGTGCCTCTGTGCCTGCTGCCGGCACGGCCCGGCCGCCTGCCAGCTTTCCCGGTGCCCTCCCCTGTGTCCCTGCCAGCCCCGGTCCGGCTCAGCTCTCCCTGAGCTTGGCCTGGGGGTGATGCGCGTACCTCCATTATTTCTGTTTCTGCACCCAATGGCGTCAGCTCAGTTTCCTTCACTTATTTCTGTTCCTAAGCATGAGTGTTTGCACTGGATTTTCTCAGTTGGGGGAAAAAAAAATTCTCATTGAGACAGGGTTGTTGGTTGCAAGCTGGGTTTTTAGCCATTTCTCACTGATCCCCTTTCCCCCATCCGTGTTGGTGCCTGGGGGGAGACCCAAAACCTGCTGGGACCAGCACGAGCTCTGCGCAGGGTTTGCTCTCGAGGGAGGATGCTCAGAGCAGGGTGGGAGCGGTAGGAGCTCCACCTCTGAAATAAGCCCCCTTTGAAGTCTGGGATGTCACTTAATCGCACTGCTTTGGTGAGGTTTGTTCCATTTTATGTGTCTGCTGATAAATATTGTAGCATGCTAAAAATAACTGTTAAACATGAAGAAAGAAGTAAAGCTGCTTTGGGCCCTGAATTTCCAGTTTAATTCCCTTCTCAGGGAAGCTCAGACTTTCTGAAGCGGGTCTAGCAGTGCCTGGTCTGCGCGGCTGCTTGTGGCTTTTCGGCGTGGTGCTGCTGTCCTGGGGAAGAGCTGGTGGCAACGAGGTGTTGCAGGGCAGGACGGCGATGGGCGGGAGAGATGCTCCTCTTGGAGGCTCGGTCTCTGCTCTCCCAGTGCCGCATCAAGGGTGGAAGCTCCTTGCGGAGGAGCTGGGGACATCGCGAGGGCGCTGAGGGAGGGGAAGCGGCTGGTTCGGGGAGCTGGGGACATCTCACACCCTCCGTGCTCAGGGATGCCGATGGTGTGGCCGAGCAGCAGCCCTGCAGTCCCCGGCGTTGCGCTGAAGCCCTCCCATTTGCATCGCGTGGATCAGCCTGAGCGGCTGGGTTACCCCAGCCCAGCCCCCCGTGCTGCTTCCGTGCCCCGTATGGCGCTGGCAAAGCCCTGTGTGGCGCAGCCGTGCTGGCAGAAGTCCCGTAGGTAGAGCAGGAGCCCGTGCCAGCAGAGGAGCCTCCCGCTGCCACGTCTGCGGCATCTCTGCCCGGCACTGGCAGCGGCCCTGGCGTCTGCGCAGCCCCAGGGTGCGGCACCCAGGAACAGCCGCCCCGGCAGTCTCCTCGCTGCTTGCGGCCGGGCAGGGAGCGCTGCGCCAGCGTGCAGCGCTGCCCTGCCCTGGCACCATGCGCCTGTCCCCTGCACCGCTTACCGTGCGGCTGACTGGCAAATGCCAACTGAAAGCGCTGCCGGTAGTTTTAGCGTTGCTGATGGTTGTGTGCGTCGGAGGGGTTCGCGTGCTGTCCCCGCTGCGGCCCCCGGCAGCACGGCCCTGCCCGTCCTCGCAGGCAGCGATGGGCAGCAAGCAGTGATTCGGCAAAGACGCCGGCAGCGGAGGAGGCGCCGGAGGTGTTCACCCTGGGCTGGGTTTCACGGTGGTTTGTGCGCTGCGGTGCCCGGCAGGGATGGGAACGAGCAGGGGACCGCGGGGGGGCTGTCACCAGCCCTGGGGGATCGGGGCAAGGACTGTGGCAACCTCCCCGGCCTCCGCCACCTCCCCGGCCTCCGCCACCTCCGCCGCCAGTGCGAGTGCCTCGGCACGGCTCGGGTGCCCGTTTGGTGAGAGGGCGGCTGCACGCAGTACAGCTCGTCCCGCCGCCCGCACGGCTCCCAGCCCGTGCGCTGAGTCAGCGCCTCTGCGTGGGGGGGGCTCCGATGAGTAAGGGCGGGTTGGAGGGGCCACGCAGGCACACGTGTGCGTGTCCTGTGCTGGGGGGGGCACCCCGTGGGCACCCTGCCTGCCGGCTGCCCCGCGGCCACGCCGCCGACCCCTCTCCGGAGGATGCTGTGGCATCCCCTACCCTGTGCACGGAGGGGCAGGCGCTCGGTGGGCAAAGCGGCGAAGGCGGCCACCTCTCTGCTTCTCTTTCCATTCTAGTACATCGAAGCCATCAGCAACAAGCAAGGCGAGCTGGAAAACTATGTCTCCGACGGCTATAAGACGGCTCTCACGGAAGAGAGGAGACGGTTCTGCTTCCTGGTGGAGAAGCAATGCGCAGTAGCCAAGAGCGCGATCACCTACCATGCCAAGGTGAGTTGGCCCCGCTGGAGCTGCTGGTCTGCTGCCGTGCTCCTGCGGCCACTGGTCTGCGGGTCCCCGGCTGCCCTGTCACCGGGCGGATGCTCCTGTCACCAGCCGTTGCCTATCTGACACCCTGAACACTGACACCCTGAACACCCTGAAAGCCACAGCTGAGCAGCCCTTGCGGCTTGGGGGGCAGAGGAGGGGGAATATACCAGTGGGTGACCCACGGCAGAGGCAGGGCTGCTTCCCGGCTGCACCCCGAGCTGGCCTTCCTCTGACGGGGGGGCACGTCTCCCATGGGTGCTGCTCTGCATTTCAAAGCAGCTTCTGGGCGCACAAGGTAGACGAGACCAACCGTGGTTTGCTCGAGTGCCAGCATGGCGGTGGTGAGGGCAGAGCCTGGCAGCACATCCGGCCGGCCGGCTCGCCCAGGCGGTGCCAGCCCCTCCGCGGTGCAACTTCTGTGTGGAAGAGCTCGCGGTAGGCGGACGGGGCCGTGTTTGCCTCTCCTGCACGTCGGGGTCGCCGAGATCCAAGGGCTCTGCCCTGGCAGAGGTTCGCCAGCTTCCTCGTGCAGCAGCTCACGATTTGCAAAAGCAGAAGAAATGCAAAGCAGCGCCGTTCCTGCTCGGAGTCGGAGCAGCGCTGCCCACCTGGCACCCCGGCACCCCCTGGCCTTAGTAAAGGGTGGGATTAAACCAGAGATTAACCTGCTGCTCCAAACGCTCTCTTCCCCGTTCCCAGGCAGCCCACGTTTCCTGGGCTGGGGGCCGGAGCTGCTGCCTGCCGGCATGGGGAGCAGCAGCCCCCTGCCCTGGTCCAGAGCGGAATCCATCCGGACGAGGGCTGGGAACGCCGGCACTGCTCCCGCAGCCTCCCGCTCCCGTTCTGGTTGTTACCCGCCGCCACCCCCCGTTGCTCGCAGCACCCATCTGTCACCGCCGCGCTTGGCACCGGGAAGCAGGAGAAGGAGTTTGGATTAGTCAGTGCCGTCCTCGCGCCGCGCTGCGGGCTGGATCGATGCTCGGCATATGTGAACTTCTCCTTAGTGCAGGAGGGAAGAATTCCCCCCCCCGGGGATGGGGGGGTCGGCAAGCACGAGGGTGCTGGCACTTGCAGCACGGCCATGGCACAGTGAAACCGAAAGCTTCTCGCAGCGGCGCGCGGAGGGTGGTTTTGCAAGAGGGACTCTGCGGGCGGCTGGTCCAGAGCAGGGTGGGCATACGTGTGACGTGGGCGCCCGGCCCTGCACCGGCCCGGCAGCCAGCGTGGGCCTTGCCGGCTAAAAACGCCGTCCCGCTGCTGCCTGCGGCTCCCGGAGGATGCTGGCAGCGGCCGCAGCCTGGGTGGCGAGGCTGCGCCTCGGCTGGAGCCGGTGGCCGATAGCGGGGAAGTGTTCTGGGACTCTGAAATTGGCTTTAGAGGGGTTCTTGATACGTAGGGACCCAGTCGTCTCGGGGTGAGGCTGGTTGCGAAGCCATGCGGAGGCGTCGGGTCACCCTCTGCCGTGCGGCTCTGCTGTGGGGCGAGCTGGCGGGCGAGCTAGCCATCGGGCTTGCCGGAGCCGCTCCTCCGCAGCTCTTCACGGCGCGTTTCCCGGGGAGGTGTTGGGGCAGGTGGCTGCGGGTCTGCGTGGTGCTTGGCTGGGGAGTGACCTCGGGGTGGGCTGGGACATCTCCTCCCTCGGAGAGTCACACGATGGGACACTCGCTCACGCGGCATGGGCGTGTGAGCTGAATAAGGGCAAGTTTATCTCCGTCTTTTTTTCTTTTTTTTTTCTTCCCCTTTCTCCTCGGCTCGGAGCACAGCGGTGGATGGCTGCAGGTCCTGCCCGTGGGCAGGGAACAGCGGGGTTTAGCTGCAGGGTGGTGGGGCCAGAGGCTGTCGGGGCTGAGCAGCCCTAAGCGTGAAGCTCATCCCTTAGGACCTGGGTGACGGCACAGGGTACGACTGCGCGCTGCGCGTCCTATGGCTGAGCCTTTGGTCAGGTTTTATTTCTTTGCTCGGTCGAGCGGTGCTGTTCTCACTGAGCCCAGCACCCTGCCCGGCTTCCTGCAGCCCCTCTGCTCCTGGAGCTGCCCCGCGTGGGATATCTCGGAATAACCTGGGGAGATGAATCACCTTTTCCTGCTCTCCTTTCCATTTTTCGTAATACCTTCCCGGCTCAGCTGCCGTCAGAGCCTGGAAGCAGTAAGTCCCTGTGTTTTATCTCGTCCGTGCCATGCACAGAGTTGATCAATCTTGTGGCCCGGCTCCGGCTCCGTGCAGTGCTGCCCGAGGAGGGGTGCAGAGCTGGGTGGGTTTTCCCGCACCCCTGTGCCCTCACGCCTCATTTCTCTCTGTTGCAGGGGAAGGAGATGCTGACGCAGAAGCTGCCGCTGTGGCAGCAGTCCTGCTCGGATCCCAACAAGATCCCGGACCGCGCCATACAGCTGATGCAGCAGATGGCTGCCAGCAGCAATGGCACCATTATGCCCAGCCCTCTGTCTACATCTAAATCCAACCTCATCATCTCTGACCCCATCCCTGGTGCCAAACCTCTCCCTGTCCCCCCGGAGCTGGCACCTTTTGTAGGAGTAAGTATCTCTGTGGTGGAAGCTGTCCTGCCCTTCTGAGCAAAGCTGGAGGGATGAGCCTGGGCCGATGTCACCGTTGTCCTCAGCAAGTTGCCTTTTCCTGGATTGTCATTGATGCGCAGGGATGGGCGGCTCCGTGCGCACGCTGCCCTGGGATGAGGGAAGGAGCCTGGCATGGCGATGGGCAGCCCGTCCCGTCCCGGGTTGCTGAGCTCCAGAGGGGCAGGAGCTGCAGGGGCTCCCGGGGGGGGGACGTTTTGGGGAACCCCCGAGCAGGACTCGCCTGGCCGGGCTGGTCCCAGAGCTGTGGGGCTGAACCAAGGTACCCCAGTACCCACGGGAGAAGGTGCTTGGGGTGACCCACGGGATGAAAAACCCTTTGGAAAAGGGTCTCCCCCCCGATGCGGGGGCATGAGCTGAGCAGTAGAGCTCAGGAGGGATTTACTGGGTGCAACGCAGCTTGGAACAGTAAAATACCATAGAGGTGACCCCACTGCTCCCCCCGGAGCAGTTTGTCTCAGGTGGGGAACTAAACCCAAGAGGCTGAAGCTCTGGTCTGCTGCGAGCCGCCGTCCCTGGAGCTGCGTCCCGCTACAGGAGCTGCAGCGGGACGCCCTAATGAAGACGTTCCCCGTCTTCCCCCCCCCTCCTCTCTCCGTAGCGCATGTCGGCACAGGAGGCCATGCCGGTGATGAATGGAGTCTCAGGCCCAGACAGTGACGGGTACAACCACTGGTCTGAGATGAAGCCAGCACAGCCCAAATCTTTATCTCCTCCCCAGCCTCAGAAGCAGCTGAGTGACTCTTACTCCAATACACTCCCAGTTCGCAAAAACGTGCCACCGAAAAACAGCTACGCATCAGGTGAGGCTTAGTCCTCCCTGTTCTCTGCTCCGGGGGCTCCCGGGGTGCCGTGGTGCTGGCTGTGCCGGGCGCTGCCCGCGGGGAGCATTCAGCAGGGGCCGGTCGCAGCCGCGGTGAGCAGGGTTCTCGGGGATGCCGTTGGTGACGGGGCAGCGACCGGCAGCATCCCTCCGGCCTCAGGCACCGCTCGTGCCTCTGGACCTGGGGTCAGGAAACGAGCGGAGCCAGGCTGTGCCGCAGCTTCGGCTGGGTGAGGTTTGGCTGGGTGGGCTTTCAGCCCACGGACAGGATTTCCAGGAGGAAAATTGTGAGGAATCTCACGTAGGGAGGCTGTTCCCTTTGCCACGGCTGGTGGGCGATGCCAAGAGCCGCTGCTCTGATCCCGCTCGTTAAGGGGGAAGGCGTGAGTCGAATACTGAAGGTTTTATTGGCACCCAGGGTAAAATAAGGAAGGTCGGGGACCTGCCCCTACCTGTGCCTGGGTTTGGCCGCAGGGTGAAGGACCTGGGGCACTCGTTGGTGTCTCTCTCCCACCAGCCGAAAACAAGACGCTGCCGCGCTCCAGCTCCATGGCCGCAGGGCTCGAGAGGAACGGCAGGACAAGGGTGCAGGCCATTTTCTCTCACGCTGCCGGAGATAACAGCACCCTCCTGAGCTTCAAGGAGGGTGACCTCATCACGCTGCTGGTGCCGGAGGCCAGGGACGGCTGGCATTACGGAGAGAGCGAGAAAACAAAAATGTGAGTGCCGTGGCTGTTCCCACAAACCGCTGCACCCCGGGCGCAGCCTCTTCTGGACCCTCCACGAATAAACGTGGGTTTGGCTTCATCCCCTGCCTTTGCCTTTCAGGAGGGGCTGGTTTCCTTTCTCCTACACACGGGTCCTCGACAGCGATGGCAGCGAGCGGGTCCACGCGAGGTAGGAGCATCGTGCCGGGTGCCGTGCCGGGTGGGTCCCTGCACCCCTCCCAGGGCAGGCTTGTGGGCTTGGGATGGGAATACTCCGCTTCTCCGGACACGGTGCACGCCGTTGGGAATAACTCCCAGCACAGGCAGGGGGTAGCTGGCCTGGGGGGGGCTTTGGCCGTGGGGTCCCCTGCCGTGGGTGGACGGGCAGCCTGGGGGTCTCAGCCTGGGGTGGGCTGGTGCTGATGCCTCTGCTTTGGGTCCCCCCCACCCAGCCTGCAGCCAGGGAAGAGCAGCAGCACCGGCAACTTGCTGGACAAAGACGACATTGCCATCCCGCCACCCGACTACGGCATGGCCTCCCAAGCCTTCCCAGCGCAAGGCGTTAACACCTTCAAGCAGAGGCCGTACAGCGTGGCCGTGCCCGCCTTCTCCCAGGTGAGCCCGCGGGGCAGCGGGGCCTTCTCCCGCTCCGGGGGGGACTCTTATAAATGGGAGATGCTTGAGCAAAGCCCCGGACGTTATTCCCTGCTGGAGCCCTGCGTACGGTGGCCCGGGTGTCTGCGGCGTCTCCGTCTCGCCCGTGGTTTTAAAGCAGAAGGATGAAATGCGTTAAAGCGTGTTCTCAGTCCTGGCATGGTGTAGACGGCGCGTGGGTGAAGGAGGGCTGCTCTCCAACCTGTGTTCGTTGTTTGTAGGACTACCTAATGCCCTATGGTTGTGCAATTAAAGACTATTCCAGTGGCCTCTGCCAACCACCCTCCGCTCACTACAAGCCTTACGCTAGGTCGACAGCTGTAAGTCCGAACGCACGCAATGTTTCCCTTGGGATTTACGGGCAGTTGGCCGTTTTTGCCTGGTGACCTGTGTGCTTTGCCCGGGGCCCCGTCTCCTGTTGAGCATCTCTCCTGGGGGAGAAGGGATGGGGGATGCAGGGCGGCGGCGGGAGAGGAGAGCAGCGGGCAGGGAGGACCAGCCGGTTTGGCTCGCTTAGGCGGAACGGGCAAGGCACGGGGAGCGAATGGCACAAAACGGCACCGTAAACCCCCAAAGGACAACAGTTGCCAACTCCATGGGAGCCTCCCACCAGAAACGAGCTGTTCACAGGCAGCTGGAAGCGTTTTCTCTGGCACGTGCCAATTCAAGCCAGTGACGGTCCCGTGGGAACGCTGGAGTGAGTGTGCGGGGCTGGGGCAGACCCCGTCCAGGGCTCCGGCGGTTGTCAAAAACGAGCACGGGGTTTCTCAGACAACGTGTTGAGGAGGATGCATGCGTGGACAAGATCAGCTTAACCCAGGAGCCGCTCGCGTGGGGCTTCCCTGCCAGAACGAGTGTGGTGGGATGAGCCGCGTTGGCTTCCCTGGAGCGCTCGGCACGTGCTGGCACACGGGGAGAGGATGAGGAGGGGGAGAGGCGGCCATACAGCACCCGACCCTTTGGCTCCGGAGAGGCAGCAGCTCCAGCCGGGGTCTGGTCCTCTCTGCAGGGCACAGCCCCCGTGCTGTTTGCTGGGTTTTCCCAGCAGGGTTTGCTGCTGGATTTGGGGTTTCGTGATTGGGAGCGTTCCTGGGACGGTGGGAGCGTGGGCCTCTGATCCCAGGTGCATGGCCAGCTCGGAGACCAGCGACTCCCACTCCTTCCCAGAGCGGTCCCATGTCTGTCACGGAGAGCAGAGCTGCTCCGTGGCCGTATCCCAGGGCAGGTCCTTGCCTGGGGAAGCGAGGTCCTTAAGGGATGTCCTCCAAGCCCGGTCCCCGTCTGCTCCTTGGACCACTCCAATCCTTCCCTGCCAAGGCTGTTCAGTACAGGCTGAAGGAGAAAATGGTCCAAAACCCTGTGGGTTTCTGGTGGGAGTTAATACAGACAAACACCTCTTTCCACAGAACATTTCACTGGTGTCTCAGACTTGTTTGGTCCCTTTTCGAGCGTCTCGCATCTCGAAAGTGGCTGGAGCTCTGTACCGCGGTGGGGCTGGACAGAGCAGACTGGGGCTCTCCCGGCTGTTGCTTTCCCTTGTCTTGCCAGAATAAAGTCCTGCTCCGAAGAGAGTGGTGCAACTTTACTCTCTGCTGTCTAAATCCCATTTAAATCATCTCCATATCTCCCTTTCCTCTCCAAATGCATTGGCTCTCAGCCCCGGCATCCCTGGGTCCCAATGCAGTTTGGTCTGTTGGTGTGACCCTCCAGTGGCACCTGAATGGGCACAGCCCATGTCCCCCACCCCTCACCGTGCTTCCTCCCCTCCTCTCCGCAGGGTCTCGATGACTACGGGACGAGGTCCGTCAGCAGGTAAGACTGAACCTTCCTGTCACGTTACCTGAAAGTGAACTGTTGGTGTTGGCTCTGGGTGAAGCCGTGGTGCCGTGTCCCCATGGGGGTCCCTGCGCAGCCTCCCTGGGGGACAGGCGGTGCTGGGACGGGGCTGTGTGGTGGAGGACGCGGTGCAGGTCTCGTCTGTGGGCACGGAGGGACCCAGCGTCTCCTGGGGAGGGCAGGTCCCAGGGCCAGCCCTTGCGTCCCCAGCCTCGCACCCCTTGCGCTCCTCCGGAGAGAGTCACGTCTCCCCAGCCTCCTCTCTGGGGCTTGCACCCCGATAGCGAGGCCACGGAGAACGCACGCTCTCGGGGTCTTTCCCCGGCACCTTCTCCCACCCAGCAGCTCCTCCGTCCCCATTCCCTCTGCCTTGGAGCCGCCCCGTCTCGCTCTTGGGGATGAACCCCAAACCCCCAGGCACAGGCTGCGAGCAAAGCGGTGACGGGCAGGGGTCGAGCTCGCCGCCCCGCTCCGCGGCGGGGGTGCTGCTGCCGGTCCCCGTGGCACCGTGCCGGGGAGCTGGGCTCCCGGGCACGGTGCTGCCTCGCGGCGCGCGCTGGCGGTCCCGGCCACTCTGGCAGTCTCCTATGCTTTGTTCCGCAGCGGCAGCGGCAGTTTGGTATCAACGGTGTGAGGACACCTTGGCTAGCGGCGGCCCCTTGCTGCTTGGAAGAGCTTTCTGCTTCTTTCCCCCCTTTTTTTCTTCCCCCCTCGTTTCTCTTTCTCAACTTCTTTTGGATTTTAAACTCTTGTGATCTTCAAGGAAACCATGGTGCTTCTCCACCCCTCCCCGGTGTTCACAGTGCCCTTGTTTCTGAAGCCTTTTCAGAGCAGAAACTGCCGATCAGTCTGTGCTCGCTTTGAAGCAGCCTGGATGCAGTTTACGCTGTAGCGGGACCCGGGTTTGTACTGCTGTGTGAATGTTAGCGATGCGCTATCCCCCCTCTGGGGCCGCGCGCCAGCCGCCTCGCACGAGCTTGGGCAAAACCTCCCAGACTGGAACAAATATGCATGGCCTCTGGTGTCCGTACTGTTACCGAGCATCCGGGATGCCCGCGCCCGGGATGCTGCTGTTCCCGCGGGGGCAGCAGCCCTGCGCCTCCCCCTCGGCCCGATCCCCTTCCGTTCAACCGCCGCCGCCGCGGCTTTGGGAAAAGCAGAGAGCGCAGAGCTCCCGCCCCGGGGAGAGGGCTGTGTCTCAGCTGGGGTCCCGCCGGCCATGGGGCGCAGCCGGCAGCCCCCCTGGAAGGGTTACTCCTGGTTGTTTTATAAAAATTTTTTTTTTTTTTTGTAGCAAGGTATTGTTACCTCATGTTAGCGCTGGGGGCTGGTGCGGAGCCGTCCAAGGACGCGCTCGCATCCCTAAACGGGGCTCGAGCGAGGCAGCCCCCCCGCTGCGCCGGGGGGCTCGGCAGTGGCTGGGGGTCTCCCACCCTGCTGGGTCGGCGCTCGGGGTCCCGCTCCCGCCGCCGAGCCCGGCCGTAGCCCTTCCAGTGCCCGTGGCTGTCTCCACCGCAAAGCTGTACATGCTTTCTTTTTCTGATGTGATTTTTAAAACCTCTTACACTGCCCGTTTACTGGGACATTGCGGGCAATAGAGACAGACACACGGACAAGTTTTTGTTTTATATACTCGCCTATGGGCATATTGTAACAAGACCCTCCTGCATCAATGTCCTAATTTTGCTAAAGATTTTTAACCCAGGATATTTCATGCTGAATGACTGAATGTAGAGGGGAAAAAAAAAAACCCAGCCTAGCAAAGCCTGTATGGAGATTGTAAAGTGCTGAAAAACCTTTTTTAAAAGCCAGAGAGAAATGTGCCCTGTACTGAGTTATTGTTTGAATAAAAGTTTTATTTATTGCATTGAGCTGGGCCTCGGTGTCTTTTTCGGCTGCCGTGCCTGTGTGCTGCCCATCACCGCCTGCATCGCCCATTGCACATTGCCATGCCTTTTTTTTTTTTTTTTTTTTTCCCCCCCTTCTCCATCCCCTCGGCATTAGGCGGCCGTGGGAGACCCTGGGTGCCGCCTGCCTGCCCTCGGCCCCTGCAGGCTTTAAACAGCTTTGCTGAGCGGGAGCAGCTAAAACTGTTTAAGGGCCGGGTCCCTCCTCCGTGTGTGTCTCGAGGGGCTGCTGCTGCTGCTGCCGCTTCACCGCATGCAGAGGCTGCGGCTGCGCTTTCCCGGCCCGGCGGCGGTGGGAAAGCGGTGATGGCCAGGCCGGGGGGAAGGAAGCCGCCCCCCTCCCTTCCGTAGCCCCCGCCATGCCTGGCTTCTCCTCTCCGCAGGTGGCTCCCGGCGCCCCGGCTGGCCGTGCCCTTCCTTCCCCTCCTTGCAGGGAGCCGGCGGGCAGCACCAGCAACTCAATAAACACAACTTTTCCTCCTTTTTCTTCTTTTTCCTCCTGCTTCCTCTGCCCAGAGGCACTGTGTGCGGTGCAGCCGGCGGGCTCTCGCACCGGGGCGGCCGCCGGCTCATAGCCTGGTTCCTCTCCTTAACCAACACCTTCTGTTCCCGTCAAGGGGTCGGCGCGTGGCCCGATGTCCTCCAACCTGCCTTCTCTTTCCCTTGCAGCCCCGATGTTGAAGTGGCCAGGTTTTGAGGTGCCCCTGCCCATAGTTAGTAAGTTGACTGTCTCGGGGGGCCGAGCCCTGGGTGCGCTGGCGCTGGGCAGCGGGTGACGGCCGCGGGGCTGCACGGGGACGGTGCCACCGCTCTGCTTCCCCCCTGCACCCAGCCGAGCGCGTCCCCTCCCTCGGTCACCGCTTGTCCCCATCCTGGTGGCGGGAGCTCCCGGTCTGACCGCGCTGCATCTGCACGGCTCCTCGCACCGCTGCCGTGCCGGGCAGCCTGCTGGGGCTGTGTTTCCCCAGGGGACGCTGAGCTGCTCCCGCTGCTTCCCTTGCTCCCCATAACCAGCCTCTTTGGTTGTAGGTCTCCGGTGTCTGCTGTCCCACCGGCGCCTAGTCGCTGCATCGCCGTCCCCAGCCCTTTCCTATGGGGACAGAGCTGATCCTCACTAATGTCAAGTTTTTTGAGCAGCTTCTTTTGCTTGTAGACCACCCTGGGGACACGTCTCAGGAGCCTCCTCATCCCAACCCCGGCCGTGGCCCCAGGGCAGGGATGGAGGAATATCCCCAGGAGCCGAGACCCCCCTCGCCGGCATTGCAGAGCCCAGGAGGGCCCCTTCCCTGTTTCTCTTTGATCCGTGAGCTGGTTTTCCCGTGGCTGCCGGAGCTGCGGGCTCCCATCCCAATGGCTCTTCTCTGCCAGAACAAAAATAGTTAAATAATAACCCCTGGTGACTCATCAAAGCAACCTTTCCTCTCCCTCCAGTCCTGAGAATCTATTTTGGCATCCTGGCGGGAAAAGCGATCTAAGAATCTGCATTAATTAGGTGGGAAATTAATTACCCTATTTTTAAGCAAAAGCCATTTATCTTTTGAGGAAAGCAGAAGAGCATTGGAGAGGTGAGAGATGGCAGGGGAGAGCGGCCGAAGGAGGCAGCAAGTGCCCTTCCCGGGGGGCCAGGGGGCCCGAGCCCCCTCCACCCGCCCCGCGGGAGGTGGCCGGGGCCGTCCCAAAGCTGCCCGGGTCCAGGCGGAGGTAGCCGGTAACCATGGCTGCTCCTTCTGTGGCTTAACCCCACGTTCATGTTTGTCTTGCTGGTGCTTTACCTGCACCCCTGTCTCGGGACGGCCGGGTTGTGTCCCATGGGGGAGACCTGCCGGTGGCCCGGCCGTGGGACCCGGCGTGCGGGGATGTGGCAGCACCAGGGGCCGAGTGGGGCTCGCTGGTGCAGGCGCAGGGCCCTTGCCCCCGTTGCAGAAAGGCGAGGGTTTGTGCAGCTCCCTGGGGAGGGCTGGGGGCAGAGGCTGGGCTGGGCCGGTCAGCAGGGAAGGGCTGTGTGGCTGCAGGCAGGAGAGGCAGGGGCGCGGGGGGCTGCAGGGGTGCTCTGCAGCTCCCTTAGCCAGTGATCCCAGTGCGGGTTTGGACCCGATGGCTCCGGGCAGCCCAGGCTGACCATGTACCACAGGCAGCCGATGGTGCTCCCGTGGCTGCCTGCACCCTCCGGGAGTTACCTCCTGCCCGTCCTGCCAGGAGGGGACAGAGGGGACCTCCCCGGGGGCAGGTAAGGGTGCTCCCCGCGTCGTGGCACCCTGCGCAGCAGCCCTTGTTCCCCCATCCTGGCCGCAGGACGCGTGCGTGTCAGGGCTGCGCGTTTGCAGATGCGTGTGCAGCACTAGTTGTAGCCGGCAGCGGGACGGCGCTGGGGACGCCCCAGGTAGGTAAAGCCCGGCTCAGCCCGGCCGCTCACGGCTCCGGCTGTGGGACGCTGCTGCTCCCCGGGACAGCCGAGGCTGGCCTGCCGAGAGCCGGGCTGGGCTCAGCCTCGTGGCCCTGCCGAGCTCCTCTTGCGCAGCCGGCTCGTCCGGGCGCCCTTCCTCTCCCCGCGCTCTGCCTCTCCGACATTTGGCTTCTCCAAAGGCTTCCCAGCTGGCACAGCACGGAGCTGCAAGCTCTGCTCTTGCCCGGGTGTCCCTGCGCATCTCTCGGCAGACGGGGTGCAGGGAGCTGTAACCCCCTGCTCCCCCGTAGCGGTACGGTGTGGGGCCAGGTGACCTCGGGGTGCTCCCATGCGTGGGAATGGCTCAAGCCCAGCGTGGGGGGCTGGAGCAGCTTCTCCAGCCCTGGTCTTCCTTGGCAGCCCCAGCTTTAGGCCTGCTGGAAAGCGAGGTAGGAGAACATCCCGCATGCAGCAGCCCTTGCCGGCTCCTCTCTTACATCTACCACTGCTTTAACTGTGAGAGACGCCAGGGCGGGGGGGCCAGCCTGGCCCAAGGGCTCTGCAGGGCAGAGCAGCTCCAGCCTAACCCGTTCCCAAACGCTGCTGAACCCGGGCGGGTGGAGGGGACGGGGCTGGTGGCTCCAGGCTCGCCAACAGCCCCGCTCGGGCTTGGCCTCAGCCTCGAAGCGTGCCCAGCACAGCCTCTGCAGCGAGCAGAGCCGCCTCGGCGCTGCAGCAAAAGCTTTTTGGGGTCTCGCCAGGTTGCCACCCGCTGTGCCAGTGCCCCGTCCTCGCAGGCCCTGCTGCTGCCATCCATCCTGCTAAACTCTGCCTTCCTCTTTCTCTGCAGAAACCCCTTTGCCAACGTCCAGCTGAAGCCAACGGTGACGAACGACCGCTCGGCTCCGCTCATCAGCTGATCTGGGAGCGCTGGCGCCTGCCGTGCCGCGCGGCACTCGCTGCCTCCTCCTCACCGCTGCATGTCCGGCTTCCCAGGACTTCATTTTTAGGCGGAGTTTATTTAATCCTGCTGCTTTGAAAGCCAAAGGCTAAAGCTAGTGCCCTAGTTCTCTCTTCTCTAGACCCAGCTTATTCCTCTCAGTGGCAGAGGGTTAAACTGCTGCCATGTAGCCTGTCCTCCGCCTGCGCAGAACTGGCGCGATGGCATCCCCCCCTGCGCTCCCAGCATCTCCCGTAGCCGGGTTTGCTTCTAGGCTTAGCGGCAGCTCGCCATGGTTGGGAGAGTGGCCTCCGCTGGAAAGCAGCTCTCCAGAGGCGAGCTGCGCTTCGGGCTCGCGCGGGGTGGAGCGGCGATGGCAGAGGGGAGACGATCCCCCCGCTCCCCCCCGCCCGGCCGGGAGGGACCCCTGGGACAGGCAGGATAGCCCGCATCCCCCGTGCAAGCCAAGGGGGCGGTGGGAGCCGTAGGCAGCTCCCAGGCTCCTGCAAGACCCCGGCCACCCGCCCCGTGCTCCGCTCACCCACCCCGGGCTGGGAGGCGGCAGGACACCGGCGGTGGGGTGCTGGCACTGAGCCCCCGCGGGGACAGGGACGGCTCCGGTCCCAGAGCTCCTGCAGCGCCAGGTCTCTGTATATAGTAGGGTATTACGGTACTGCTGTAAAATATAAGCTAGAAAAAAACCACCACTTTTGGAGGTGAGGGCTCTGTTTAAGCGTGCCTTGGGGTGCCTGGGGCCGCAGGGTGCCCAGCGGTTGAAGGGGTGCTCCCCTCAAACAGGCTCTCCTGTCCAGACCTCTTGCTTGGCTGTTTGCTCTTCCTCTATTACTAGGGCTGCACGAGAGACAGAGAGAGATAGAGAGAGAGATATATATATATATACACTTGCTAAGCTTATTGCTGGGGTGTGCACCCCGAGCGAACCGGTGCCTGGGCCATTCCCGCAGCTCCTGGCTGCCACCGCACCCTGAGCCAAGGTCGCATCCCTGCTATGGGAACAGGGAGAAGAGATTTTCCAGGCAGGAACCGTGTCCCTCTGGGTGAGCGGCTGTGTGCCGGGCGGTGCGGGGGGGGCAGCACCCTCAGAGGTTTTGCCTTTTCCATTGTATTTGTCATTTTGCACTTTTTCATCGCTAGTGCACCGCGGCCCGTTCAGCGGGGGCTTTGCTGAGCGCAGAGAGCCCCGGGCGCGTGGGTAGCTGCCTGTGGGTTTCCATGCAGGCAGGGCTCTTTCCCAGTCGGACGCGATGGCTCATCGCTGCCGTGTCCCCTCCGATGGTTTCTGCAGCTCCGCCGCAGACGAGCGGCTTCTCCTGCGACCGCCCAGGCTCTGGCTGCGCACAAGGGCTGGCTCTCCGGTCGGCGTGCCGCTGCGTCCTCTCCCCGGGGCTGGAGCAGACGGATGGGGGGGGCAGACAGGGCAGGGGCGAGGGGAAGGGCTCCTCTGGGGCACGGGGTGGCGGGTGGGAGAGGGCTGGGGGCTCACAGCCCGGGGTGGGGACAGGCCTGGGGTCCCCTCGGCCACCGAACCGCTCTTGTCCTCTTCCAGCCCTGTGCCGGGAGCTGCTGCCCCACCCGGGACCCCCGGGCAGCCACCCCGGGCTCCAGCCAGCCCCCGGGGCTTCGCTGCACCTCCTGGCTTGGTGGCACCTGCAAGACGTAACCTGAAATAATTTTTTATGAGAAAAAAGTAATTTATGAGCAACAAAATCCCCACCCCCAGTGTTTTCCTTGGCCGGACGCAGCCGCCCAGCCCCGGAGCATCGCTGGTCTCCATCCCGAGCAGCCCTGGTCCCGGTCCCGGGCTGATGCCCAGCGTCCGGCCTTGCACGGGGCGAGAGCCGGCAGCCGCCTGCGTGCCGGGCAATGATCTGGGCAGCAAACGGCTTAAGATATTTTAAAAACTTTATTATTGGCCCGATGATATTTGACACACATGCTGGGAGCTGTATGGAAGTCAGCACTGATAAAAAATACAGCAATTATGACCCGTATTGATAAAATAGACAATGTAATAATAGCCTTTCTATTAAAAAAAATATCCAAGACACAGCTCTGTCCTCATGCTGCCCTCCAGAGGCAGGGACCTGCGGCGCCATAGACCAAACCCGGCTGCTGGGGGGCACGGGGGGGTGCCTGGGGAGGGGGTCGAGCAACCCCCACCCCGCCCCTGCAATGCCGAGCAAGCCCCCCGCAATGCGGGCAGGGTGGGGAGGGGGGCGGCAGGGTGGGGGCTGCAGGAAGGGCACCCCGGCACCCCCCACCCCAGGCACAGCCCGCTCCTGCGCAGGCTGCACCCACCAGCACAGATGGGTGCTGTGCCCCGTGCCCCCCGCCAGCGCAGGGTGACGGCCCCCCCCAGCTTGCAAAGCATTCAGCAAAGAGCTTGCAAGAGCGGCGCTGGGGCTAGGGGGCGGGGGGGGGGGGGTACAGGCCAGGTTGGAGCTTAAATTAAAGACTTAAATAAAGCAATAATTGCCATCAGTGAGGTGCCAACCGGCTGCCGCAGGAGAAGCGACCAGCAGCGAGGGGGGGTACGGGGCAGGCACAGCCGCCCTGGATTTTGGGGCTGAAGCTGGGGACCCCCTGGGACCCTGGCTGTCCCCTGGGGAGGGGGCACAGCCCCCTCGCCCCCTACAACAGCCTCCTGACCTCCGAGAGGGCCCCAGCTGGGGACGCAGCTCGGGGCTGGGCTGGGCATGAAGGTGGGAGAAGGGTGGGCGAGTACGGTAAGGCCCAGCACCAGGCTGGACCCGCGGCATCGCCGCGGTGCCGGGGCTGTGCCGAGCCGGGGACGGGCTTGTCCTGCGGCACCATGCCCCGGCATGGAGCAGAACACCCCGGCATGGAGCAGAACACCCCGGCATGGAGCAGAACACCCCGCAGCAGCCCCGTCCCCCGTGGGTACGTGTGCGTGTGTGTCTGTGCACGTGTGCGTCCGTGCACGAGCACGTGAGCCCTCGCCCCGTGTGAACGGGGCGGCAGGAGCCAGCCGGGGCTGCGGGACGCGGGGCTGGGGGTGAGGAGGGGGCCGGGGGGGGCGGGGGGGGGCATTTCTCACCTCAGGGTTTGGTCTATAGACCCCAAAGGAACCAGCCCTGATTTCAAGGTTTCGCTCAGCTCCGCTTACTTCCATTTCCTTCTGGAAGCTGGAATTGCACAATTATCCTAAGCCTCAAATGAATTTAAAAAAAAAAAAACAAAATCAAAAACCAACAAACAAAACAAAACGGAACGAAGAACCGCGAGCGCCCCCCGCCCCCCCCCCCCCCCGACTCATTACGTCTCTTTGGCAGCAATAACTTAAAATCGCGTCAATGTGGGTTCAGTCAACAGCAAGTTTTGTTTTTAGGGTGGGTTTGGGGGTGGTTTTTTTGGTTTTTTTTTTAATCCTTTTCTTTAAATACAAAAATAGTTGGGTCGGTGGGTCCTGGGGGGCTGCCACGCGTAGGGGCAGCTGGGACCCCCCGCCGCAGCGGCGCAGGGGTCCTGCCAGCCCTCATGGTCCCTTGCTGGGCCGAGGCTGCTCCCCAAAAAGCAAGGGAGGGCAAAGCTCCCCAGCCCCCTGAGCCCCCCCAAAGCCGTGCCGTCCACCCCAGGCACGGGGGGGGGGGGGGCACAAGAGCTGGCGGCAGCCCCGGCATGGGGAGCGGGTGCGCTCGGGGCGACCTCAATCAGCGGCAGCAGCCGGCTCAGGAACGCCGTGGGGCGGCTGTGGGGTGGCTGTGGGGTAGCCAAGCCGCGGTGAGGTGCAAGGCCAAGCACACGGCATGGAGGGGACAGCACAGGGGTGCGGGGACAAACACCACCTCGGGGAGCACACGTGGGCAAGAAGCCAAGGGGGGGGACTTCACTGGGGGGGGGGACACTCTGCAAATGTTAGCAAGGTCAGGGCACTACCCTTTAAATGCTATAATTTTTATATATATATATATGTCTATATATATATATATGTGTCTATTTATACACGCACACACACAGCCACCCACACATGCACGCGCACACACGGCCATCACCCACCGCCTGGCCCCGGGCCGCGCTGGCCCCGCTCCCACTCGCAGCAGCAAACGAGCTCCTTCCGATAAAATCTGCCTAAAAATTCCAGAGCACGGTCTCGGAGCCCACGGCCAGACCCCACTCCCGGCTCCACCGCCCCGCGCCAGTGCCGGTGCTGGGGTGACGCCCGGCCAGCGTCCCGGCTGGCTCACTCCCGGTCACCGTCTTCGCTGCTGCCTGCAACGAGCGGAGAGGCGGCGTGAGTAGGTCCCGGTGCTCCCGCGGGACACCCGGCCCTTCGGAGGGGGTGACCGTCCCCCCGGGGCACAAGGGCAGGGTGTCCCGCACACCCCATGCTCCACCATGGCTGGCACCGGGGGACGGCAGCTCTCCGCACCCCCGGGGTGGCGGGGGGTCCCAGCCGCCCGCAGAGCAGCGTGTGAGGGGGACTCACCTCCTATGGAGTCCATGTCCGAGTCGGAAACGTGGGTGATGGAGAACCGGGACACCGGGGCGGGCGAGACCGTGAACCGGGAGAACTGGATGGGCAGCACCTGCTTCTGCACCGGCACCAGTGCAGGCAGCGCAGGCACGGCCGGGCTGGGCTCCACCGGCGTCCCCGTCAGCGAGGCCATCAGGGACGGCTTCACCGGCATGAGCGGAAAGTCGTCATCCCACTCAAAGCCACCGCCTGCGACATGGAGCGAGGGGGCTGAGCCCACCGCAGGGGTCACCCCAGCCTGCCCCGCCACGGTCCCCGCCACCCCCCCCGGACCCTTACTCTCTTCCGAGGCGTTGCCGTCCGAGGAGTCGTCCGAGGCACCGAGCCTGTCCACCGGGCTGGGGGGGCTGCTGCCAGCGGGGGGCTGCCCCGAAGGCTGGGGGGGCTCTGGGAAGCTCTGCTCAGCCAGCTCCCGCGTGGGGCTTTCCTGCAGAAGGGGAGACAGGCGGGAAGGGACCCTCGCTGAAGGCACACCTGGGGACGGCTCCTGCCACCGGTCCCCGGCATCTGAAAGCGCCACGGGGCCGTGCCCAGTGCCCGGCTCTGCCCCCCGCCCCGCGGCCGCCCACCTGGTCAAAGAGGTAGATGGTAACATCATCGTAGAAGGAGACGGCCTTCTTCTTGCGCTCCAGGTCCTCGCAGAAGGCCTCGGAGAGCAGGCTGGGCATCTTGAGGAGGCTGCGCAGGTTCCTGCTGCTCTGGCTCTCGGCCACCACGATGGGCACAGCCGCCGGCTCCTCCTCGCTCTCCTCGCTCTGCTCCTGGATGTTGTAGCAGCGCAGTTCCTCGTCCGACTCGTCGCTGTCCTCCGTGTCCTCCTCCTCCTCCTCCAGCTCCTCGTGGCGCTCGGGGGCGGCCGGACGCGGCTCCCGGGCGGACGGGAGCGGGGAGATGCCCGGGGGTGACTCACCCCCCGGTAGCAGCGTGCTGGGACCCCCCGGCGCATCGCCCGCCCCGGTCCCCTCGGGGGGCAGCCCTGGTTCCCCAAGCCCCGGCGTGGGGGGCACAGTCTGTTCGCCCCTGGCTGCAGCTCCCCCAAGCCTGGGGACGCCCTCGGGCACGTGGATCCCTCCGACCGACGCCGGCTCCCCGGGGCTTGCTGGAACTGGGGTCAAGAAGAAAGTCTTGGGCGGCGCAGAGCCCGGGGGACAGGCATCCCCGGCAGGGCGCAGGGAGCTGCCCGGCACCAGCCCCGTGCCAGCGGGTCGCCGATCGGTGCCAGACCCCTGTCCCGTGGGGCCGGCCGGAGCACTCCCGGACTCTGCCCCCCTCCGGTCCCCTGCCGAAACCCCCGCTGCCGGAACGTCCGCTGCCCCCACAATGGCAGGCACTGGTGGGGGGCTGCCAGGTGCCCCCGGGGGGTGCAGCGGGTCCTCTCCCAGCACAGGGGCTCGCCCCAGGTCCTGCGCAGGGGGCTGGGGACCCTCCTCTGCCTCTGGGGTCCGGGACCCGTCGCTGTCCTCCTCGTCCTTGGGGCCGCGCTCGGCCTCGGCGTCATAGTCAGAGAAGTAGGCAGAGTCGCGGTAGGGGTTCTTCTCGGCGAGGCTGTGCAGCTCGGTCCCGAGGGAAGCGGAGAGCCGTGTTTCGGGGGCCGGACCCTCGCCCTCGCCCCCCGGCCCCGGCAGCCCCGGGGGCGGCTTCCCCAGCTGGCTGAAGGCCTCCGGCTCTCGGGGCTCGTGGGGCTCTTTGAGGACGAACTCGGGGGACTCGTTGTTCTCGGTGTCGTAGCCGCTGTCGAGGGCCTTGGGCTGGCCGGTGGGCGCGAAGGCGATGGGGCTGAAGGCCTCGCAGGAGCTGGCTGTGGAGGGGATGTCCAGCGACTCCAGGGAGTCCGGCGTCCCCACCTGCTTCTGCAGGGACTTGAACGCCGGGGCCGCCTCCACCCGCTCCAGGTAGTCCCCAGAGAAGTTGGTGAAGATGCCGGAGGTCAGCTCCGCCGTGTCCTCATCGCTCCCCTCGTCCGTGCTGGGGAAGCTGGCGCTGGAGAAGGTCTTGTCTGGCGTCCGGTCTGCATCACCGCTGGCACATGCGTCGCTCTCAGCGGCAGCCTCCCCGGGCACCGGCACAGGCGCCTCGGGGGACTCTGGCACAAGCTGGGTGCCGTCTACGCCGGGCTCCGCGGGGGGGCCGGGGTTAGGGGCCGCGGTGCCAGCCATGGGGGCGGCCTCGCCCAGCCCCGGTGCAGCCGTGGCGTGGGGCAGCGGGCTGTGGGCAGGGCTGCTCCCCTCCACGCTCTCGTCCGGGCGGGCATCGTGCGGGGCCCCCGCGCCGGCTGGCGGGGCGGTGCCCGGGCCCCACGGCGCGCTGGGGCTGCCAGCCAGCGCCGCTGCCTGCGAGCGGCCGGAGGTTGATGAGTCACGGCTGTGCCAGGCCTGGCGCTGCGGGGAGGGCGAGCGGCACGGGGAGGAGGAGCCGCAGGCCGTGCTGGGGGGCTGATCCTGCCGCAGGCGGTGGAAGTCGTGGCCCGGCGGGGACCCCCCGAGCTGGGGCTGGCCGCGGGGCACGGTGCCCAGGGGCTTGGCCATCAGCCCCCGGAAGGTGATCATGCGGCGGTAGCACCAGCTGTCACCGGCCGGGGGCTCGCGGAACGCTGGGCTGCCGCTGCCGATGTTGTTGTTGGCGGAGCTGTTGGAGGCCCAGGGATGCCGCTGAGCCGGGGGGCTCACGGCCTGCGGGCGCGGGGCTCCGGGGGGGCTGTCCTCGCCCAGCTCCAACGCCACGCAGTCCAGACTGGTCCCGCTCTGCCCTGGCAGCCGCCCGCCCGGCGGGACTGCCTGCGCCTCCCCGTACCCCCGGGGGCTGTAGGCGCAGTTCACCGACGGCGAGACGCCGAGCGGGTCGGCAAAGATGCCGGGCTGGAAGCCGGGGACAGGCCAGTCCTGGCTGCCCGGCTGGGCGGGCTCCTCCTCCAGCAGGTACCCCTCGGCCCCGTGGCTGGGGGACGGCTCGTAGCCCCGCGGCTCCTGCCCCGGGCAGGGGTAGGGGTAGTACTCGGCGCACTCCCAGGAGCCCTCGCCCGCCGGCGCGTGGCCCAGCAGCGGCTCCATGCTGAGGGAGACGGTGGGGCTGCTGTCAGAGTCGTAGGCACTGCCGCGGGCACCCTGGGCTCTCCAGCAGGACGGGGGGCGCGGGGACCCCCGCTCGCCTGCGGGGCTGTAGGCGCACATGGCGTAGTCCAGCTCGGCGCTGCCCTCCCCGGGCCCCTCGATGCGGATGTAGTACTCGCTGCCGAGCGAGGGGCTGTGGGCGCCCAGGATGGGCACCACGCCGGGTGCCGGCAGGCCGGGGCAGCCCGGCGGCTTGCACTCGTAGCAGGAGGGCGAGACCCCCAGGCTCAGGCGCCCCGCGGTTGCGGCCGGGTAGTAGAGGTCGTGGTAGCGGGCGGCGCTGCTGGGGCTCAGGGACCCCAGGGGTGCCTGGAAGTGCTCGGTCTTGGTGTGCTCCCACTTGTACTCGAAATTGAGGCCGTGGCTGGTCTCCATGACGGTGAGGATGTCGTCCCCGTCTGAGGGGAAGCCGTCGGCCGAGAACTGCTCCAGCAGCGGGAAGGAGGAGAGCTCGGCGCCGTGGTGGCTGGCGCTGGCGCTGCCGTTGGGCTTCATGGAGTTCCAGCGCTTCTCGAACTCCTCCTCCGCCTCCGTCGCCCCTTTGGCGCAGAGGTAGGAGAGCAGGAGGTGGACCTCCTCCGCCGTCGGGCGCTGCTCCGGCTGCAGCCAGCAGAACTGCATCACCTCGTACCTGCCGCGGCGAGGGGCGGGGGTCAGCCCCGGCCCCCCGCCCGCCCGGGGACAGGGAGAGGGAGGGGGCAGGATGCGGCCGCAGCCCGGCCCGGGTCCTCACCAGCGCTCCGACAGCGACAGCTTCAGCTGGGGCTTGGGCAGCTTGAGCTGCTGCTCCTTGATGGCGTAGGCGAGCACTTGCCGGTCGGAGTAGTGGTCGTAGGGCTGGCTGCCCAGCTCAAACAGCTCCCAGATGGTGACGCCCAGTGACCTGTGGGCAGGGCGGGATGCTGGGGGCACGGGGAGACCCCACTACCGGCCAGCGGCCCCAAAAACGATCCACCCCGACGCATCCCACTGCCGCTGCCCTCGTGCCGGACCTCCCTCTGCACCCCCCAGCCCGTGCGTGCCCAGCTGCAGCCCCCCCGTGCCCCCCCCAGACCCCGCTCACCAGACGTTGCTGGACTTGGTCTGGTCCACAATGAGCAGGTTGCCGTGCACTTCGTCGATGAGCTCGGGTGCGATCCAGCGCAGCGGCACCCACAGCTGGTCGGCCGTCACGAAGTAGTCGTCCTGCCAAGTATGCAGGGTCAGTACGAGAAGAGAACGTCAAACCTACGCGTAAGGGACCGGCCACGCCACAGCAAGAGCTGTCCCTGGCCCCGTCACCCCCCCCCGGCCACCCCATCGCCGCACCCCAGGTCCCTGATCCCCCCCTGCTTGTGCTCTGCTCCCTCCGCCCAAGCCCCCAGCCCCCTCTGCCTGCTCCCCCCCATCTCACCACCCGGAGCCCCCACCAGCCCGCCAGCCCCCCCCACCGCCCCCTCCACACCCCGGCTGCAATCGCAGCCTCGCCGGGAGCCGCGGGCAGCGGAGCACGGGCAGGACGGACAGACAGCCCCCGGGCCAATGTGCTGGCAGCTGCCTGCAGGGACCTGGCCCTGGCAGGGGGGCACGTCCAGGCCAGCCCAGGCAGTAACAGGGAGCCCTGGCTGCACTGCGCTCTGCTGGGCAGGGGCCAGGGTGCTCGGGGGGAGCAAAACCCCCCCTGCTTCATGCTCAGGGGGAGCTGCCAGCCCCGGGGGACCAAGCCTGGGGGGCAGCCTGGTCCCGGGGCGCAGAGAGACCCTCGCAGGGTGCTCTGTGGGACAGCACCCCCCACCTGCCCCAGCAAAGCCCAGGGGCCAGGGGGCTGCCCCGGCACTGCCGGGGAGGGGAGATGCGTGCGGGGGGTGCAGAGCTCGGTGCAGCGTGTGTCTGCGTGTGTGTGTGCGTACGTGTGCATGCCGCGGGGTCCCGGCGCACAGCCCCCAGCCCCCTCTTCCCCCCAAACCAGCCTTACTTTGTACTTGCAGTGCGAGAGCCCGTAGTCTCCAATCTTGACGGTCAGGTCGGCGGTGAGCAGGCAGTTCCGCAGGGCCAGGTCGCTGCCAAGCAAACCCCGGTACCGTCACCGCCGCCACGGGGGGCAGGGGGGCACCCACCGCCCGGGGGCTGCGGGTCTGTGCTTGGGGCCCCCCGGCAGCACCGTGGCTGCGGGGCTGGCGGTGGGAGCGCGACGGCTGCGCAGCGGCGGGGCCGGCAGCCTCGCTGCTGAACACCGGGCGTGCCGATAACCAGCCACCAAATGCACAGCAGGAATGCCTGCGCAGCTCCAGCTGCGCCTCCATCCATCCGTCACGCACTGAGCCAAGCAGAAAGCAGGCGTCCCCGGGCAAAGCGAGCCCTGGCACGGAGCCAGGCTCCCGGGCAGCTGCTCCAGCCCTGGAGGGGTCACGCAAACGGGGCACACAAGACCCCCGCTGCGGCAGAGCCAACCGAGGCCGGGATGCCTGTAGGAAAGTCCGTCTCCGGCACAGTCGGAGCCCACGTTCCCCCGACCACAGCACTGGGCACCCTCGTGGGGACCCACCCGCAGAGCCTGGCTCGGGTGGGGAAGTTCCGGCGGCCCCCGACGGCAGCGCACCCCCTCCTCAACAAAATCACTGATGCTGGAGTCTCTGTCTGCAACTCACTCAGCACCAGGATATTGTTGGGCAGGAGGAGCAGCGGTGGGGCAGGAACGCCAGCGTCCTGGAGACCCCGCGCGTCCGGAGCCTCCGATTCCTCCCCAGCCCCCCCGGGGTGCCAGGCCAGCCTACCTGTGGATGTAGTTGTTCCTGTGCAGGTGCAGGACGCCGCAGGCCACCTCACACGCCATCCTCTGCAGGGTCAGCGGGTCCGGGGTCATGGCCTCGGCCCCCCGGCAGCTCCGCAGGTACCCCTTCAGGTCACCCTGCAGGGCAGTGCCACCGTCACCCTCCATGGCACTCGCCTCGCCAGGGGCTCAGCCGTGCCCGGCAGGGCAGAGCACTGACATGCGCCCTGCCCCGCCCTGCCCGCAGCCCTGCCCGCAGCCCTGCCCGCAGCCCCGCAACCCCTCCGCAGTATCACGCAGTCAGAGCTCGCACCCTGGCCCCACGGCGGCACCTCGGGGAGTGGGACGGGATGCGGGGGGAGACACGCACGGGACTCACCAGCGGGCAGAACTCCATCACCAGCAGGTACGGGGTGACCTCGGCGCACTGGGCCAGGCACTGCAGCAGGTTGGTGTGCTGGAGGGCCCTGTGCGAGGCAGAGCAATGGGGGCACGTCGGCACCGCGCCGGCCAGGGCGGGGGGACGGCGGCAGCCCCCGGGGAACCATCTCCCTGCCTCCTCTGCTGCTGCGCCGGGAGCCAGCGCGGGGGCTGCCGGGAGCGCTGGGAGCGGGTACCAGCACGTCCCAGCGCCCTGGGACGCGCCACAAAGGGACATTTGTTCAGCTCTGCTGGGGCAGGGAGCAGCTCCGCGCCACCCCCACCACCACCGTCAGCCCCGCTCTGCCCATGACCTCACCGCAGCCCACTGCCCCCGTGCCACGGCCAGCGGCTCCCGGCGCAGCCCTTGTCCTGCCGTGATGAGCCCCCGGCAGACAGGCGATGGGGCCGGGACAGAGCCGTGCTGCCTGGAGAGCTCGGCTGGGCACCTCCATGGGGAAGCCACGGCTCTGCTCGGCAGCCAAAGGCGGCACAGAGGGGCCCAGGCACCATCCAACAGCATCCCCGCTCCCGGCTGTGCCCAGTGCGGCAGCGGCACCACAGAGTGACCCCAGCCGTACCTGTAGGGCTGTGCTTCCTCCAGGAACTGCATCTGGTCCTGCACGCTGGCACTCGCCTTCAGCTCCTTCACCACCACCTGGGTGCTGCTGATGCCCGAGTTCACCTCCCCCAGGAACACCTGACGCGAGGGACAGGCTCGTCCCCTCTGTCCTCACCACGCACCCCGTCCTCACCCCAAACCCCGTCGTGCACAGCCCCGGCCCCGCAGCCAGCATCCCACTGGGGTGTCCCCAGGGGACCCTGCCCCTGCCGCTCACCTTGCCAAACCAGCCGTGCCCGATCTCCTTCAGGTAGAGCAGGCTCTGCCGCCCCAGGTCCGCCGACTTGAGGAGCTGCACTGTAACAGAGCACATCCAGCTGCCCTCGCGCCCGCCTGCCCGCCCGCCCGCCCAGCCTGCCCGCGTTACCCGCCGGTCCCGGCCAAGCCCTGGCGTCCCCACCGTGCCACCCGGTGCCAGGCCCTGCACCGCCCCGGGGTGCTCTGGAGCAGTCCCCACAGCAGCCATCCCCCGGCACCCTGCAGCCAGGGCGTCCTCCTGTCCAGGCATTCTCCCGCAGCCGCGCCGGCCGGGGGATGCGGGGTACCGGTGTCCCCAAATCGGTTGGCAACGGTGAGCTGGCTCCCTGCCCCTTGTCCTCCTCAGGGACCAAGGAGAACGAAGCCAAGCCCAGCGGGAGCTCTGGCATTTAGCCCCTTCCCAGCCCCCCCAGCGCGGGTCCTGCCCCTCGGTCACCCATGCCAAGGGAGGGCAGCAATGGGGCCATTGTTGGGCTGCGTCGCACCGCCTCGCACCGCGCTGGCCCTGCCACACTGCTGCCATTCTCCGGGCTGGGGAGTGACGCTGGGCAGGAGGGGGCCGCGGCCGGGCACCCCCCACATTCCTCTCCCACTCATGGGCTTGTTTACGAGGGACCGGGGCTCGCGGGTGTCACAGTTCGGGGCACCCGTCTCCCGTCTCACCCCGGCGGGGTGTGCGCTGCTCCCCCAGGCTGGTGCCATGCACAGGGCTGGGGACAGGCCACCGGGGACCCTTGCACAGAGGGACAGTGGCAGCGCTCCCCAGGGACCTCGGCTGCTCGTCCCCTGCCCAGGAGCTGCTCCTGCCAGAGCCGGGGCTCCGCTGGAGAGGGGAGACCCACCATCCCCACCTCGCCCCGCCACCCCCTCCCCGCAGCCCGGTGAGGCGGGACCCCCAGCCGCGGCGCACAGGGGTCCCGCATGGACCACCGCCTGCCCCCGCCCCGGCTTACCTGAGCGCCCCGGCTGCTTGGCCATGGGCAGGGAGACCTTGGTGAGGGGCAGGACGTAGACCTCGGGGCCATGCTGGGGGGCGGGCGAGCCCTGGGCCGAGAGCTCCGTCACGTAGTCGTCCCCCTCGGCGTTCTCAAACTCCTGGGCCGGGGGGCGCGTGGGGGGGCACACACCGAGCAGAGACAACTGACCCTGCGGGTTCCCCGCTGCCGGCAACCTGCCCCGCGTGCCCCTCTGCCCCCCGCCCTGACGGGCTCACCCGCACCCCGTGCATCGCGGCACCCCGGGCACGGGGACCTTGAAATCCCCCTCTCCGGGCGCACAGCCCTGCCTGCACCCCGACAGCAGACCCTCGCCTCCCCCCCCCCGCCATGGGGATGGCCCCGGGGCAGGCACCCACTCCCCACCGCCCCGGCACCCCGTCCCATTACCTGGCTGCGCCGCCCGGTCAGCCTCCAGCTCCCGAAAGCCGCCTGGGCGAGCAGGTAGGTGATGGTGAGCATCTCACCCTGCCCCTGCCCAGCCCTGCCCCATGGTGCTGCCAACCCCGCCGGCAGCGCTGCCCCACGGCGTGCCACGCGCCGCGACCTGCCGGACACGGGCAGCGGCCGGGCCTATATAGCCATCGCGGGGGCACGAGGGGGCTCATTGTTCCCCTCCGGCGAGGCGAGGTGCTGTGGCCGGTGTGGGACGGTTATACAACGGCCCAGCGTGTCCCCCCCCTCCTGCCGCGGGCGCCACAAGCCTCCACAAAAATCCCAGCAATTAGGGAAAAAACGTTTCTCGGCACATTCTGTGCCTGTGAGGTCAGGGTGCCTCCCACCCCCGGGGGCGTGCGGGTGGGACCGCCACAGCCCTTAACCATGCCGTGGCCTGGCCCCGCACAGAGCCGGGAGCCCGGATGGGTCAGGATACAACCCCCAGCGATGCTGAGCCCCACAGCGTCGATGCTCTGCAGAGCACGGAGCTTGGCTGGGTCAGGATACGACCCACAGCGATGCTGAGCCCCAGCAGGGAGCTTGGCTGGGTCAGGATACGACCCACAGCGATGCTGAGCCCCACAGCATCAATGCTCTGCAGAGCAGGGAGCTTGGCTGGGTCAGGATACGACCCACAGCGATGCTGAGCCCCACAGCATCCAGGCTCTGTGCAGAATGGGGATCCTGGCTGGGTCAGGATACGGCCCACAGCGATGCTGAGCCCCACAGCGATGCTGAGCCCCGCAGCACCCCGGCAGGCAGGGGGGCTGAGCTGTCCCTGAGCAACGCTACCCTGAGCTGGGACACATCCTGCACCGGCACTGGGGCTGGCCCCGGCAGCAGCGGGGGATCCTGCACCCGCATCCTCGGGGTGCTCCGTCCTTCGCTGGGCTCCCAGGGAGAAGCCCCGCCAAGGCCCAGGGCAAGACCCCCGCCCACTGCCCCCCCCGCCCCCCGTGTCCCCAGCTCACCTTGAAGCCGATGTCCCCCTTCTTGCAGCACAGGCAGGCCAACATGAGGAAGATGAAGGTGAAGAGCCCCGAGAAGGAAACAGCCACAACGGCCAGCGAGGAGGACCAGGAGAGCTCGCTAAGGGGGGTGCCGTCTGCGGGGACAGGAGGGGCTCGGGCTCAGGGCAGGGGGTGGGGGGGGACCGGGGAGGGACGAGGCTGTGCCGGGGGTCCTGCCCGGGTGGGGGTCACGGGACGCAGGGACACATTGGGGTTCACGGGGGCTTTGGTGGGGAGCACTCGGGGGAAGCGGGGGGGGGACGGGGGGGGGGGTCCCAGCACCACTGTGCCCCCTTTGCTGGCTCAGCTCGCGGCCCCGATGGGTGGGGAGCCCAGGAGGGACCCCAGAGCCGAGGCAGGACCCTGCCGGCAGCCTGCACGGAGCGGGACGGGGGCACAGTGACCACAGATGCAGAGTGGCAATGACACCCCGCGGAGGGGGCCACACCGGCTTGGGGTCCCAGGCACCCCTGCCCAGCCGAGCCCTGGCCCCAGAGTTTGCCCTCCGGCGAGTACGGCGGCAGCAGCAGCAGCAGCCCCGGGCGAGGCGGTGTCCCGAGGCCAGCCGGACGCTGTGCCTGCGGGAGCCGGGAGGACGGGCGGCCGATCCCCAGCGCCCGGGCAAAGCCGTCTGTGGGGCTCGGAGAGGAGATCCCCCAGGGGAAGGGTCTGCCGGAGACCTGCCAGCACTGCCGGGAGCCCCCGGCCCTGCTCCCGCTGACACCGACAGCTCTGCCTCTGCCCCGCGCCGTCCCGCCTGCAAGCACCGCTGTGCAATCCGCAGCCGCAGCTCCGGCCTCCGCGCCCTGCACCGGCTCTGGACCCCAGGACACCAGGCACCGGGATGGGAATGCTGCTGCTCCCGCACCGCACCCTCCAGGCACCAGCACACCCCAAATCCGGCACCCGCTTGCCAGATTTGGCTGCGTGTCCCCTCGGGGCAGCGGGGAGCACGGTGGCGGCTGTGGCAGCAGCGGCCCAGCTGCCAGTCCCTGCCAGGCCCCCGCCGCCGGCTGCAGCTGCCACATTACTATTCTGCCCAGAGCCTGCCCAAACAACCGGTGCGATTGTGGCGGGAGGAAGCCGGAAGGCCACGGTGCTGCCAGCAGAGCCGGCCTCGCCGGGGACCTGCACGCAGCCCCACAGTGCCCGGCGCGGTGCCCTCCCCGCGGGACAGCAGGGTTGGGACGGGTGCCCTGCCCTAACCCACGGCCCCACTCAGCCGTACCCATCCCGGCCCAAACCCCCGTCCAGCGCTGCGGTCCCTCCCCAAGCCACCGAGCTCGGTGCCGAGCCCCTCGGGAAAGCTCATGGTGCACACGCGGCTCCCGCGCATGGAGCACGGTGCATCACCCCGCCACCGGCCCCACGCCCCGACTGCGCTGCCCCTCTGCTGCCACCCGCGCCGGGGCTCAACACCGTGCTGCCAGCTCCCGCCAGTCCTTGAGAAAGGCACCCGAAGGGCACAGAGGGGCTGGGGAAGGTCCTGCTGCCCCGGCGGGAGCCGGCAACGCACGGCTGCTCCCAGGCACTGCCCGGCACCGCACGGCACGGAGCACCCTGGCTCCCGCCGTGGTGGTGAGTGGATGCACCGGCCCCGCGTGCTTTGGCACAGCCCGAGCCACGCCAAACTCTTCGCCAGCGCTTGCGAAGGAGCTCAAGAGCCATCTTCTAAGGCTCGTGGATGCAAAGCCGAACCTGGGAGGAGCGGGGGGTGGCGTTCCCCCTCCTTTCAGCTGGTTTCCATGGTGAACACACTTTGTACCGCGAATGTCACCATTTTCCCTGGATAGTGGGACAGCAAGAGAGAAAATGACTCACTGAAAAGAGCCTTTTGAACGTCAACGGGGAGCAGAGCTCAGCGACAGAAGCCTTTCCAACGGGGACCGTCAGCTGAGCCGCCCCTCGGCCGCGGCTCGGGAACCGGAGCTTTGCAGGCAAACCGTTCTCCAAACCAACGAGGCTGTGAGGTCTGGCTGGTCCTGCCTCAGTTTCCCCACCTGCACAACCGGCGACCTGGGAGCCATGACCAGCCCAGACTAGGCAGGGTGCCGCACCAGGGTGGGGGCACCACCACCACCGTGACCCACCACCACCGTCCGGCTGCCTGGGCAAGCAAGCGCTGCCCTTCCCCGTAACCGCAGCACAGGCGTTTGGTATGGCGATGGGAAACGTGGCATCATTTCAGAGGCCAAGTGCTCCCAAAACCAGGTCGAACGCACCTGCAGCAGCGGCTGCCGGAGCACCGGGGCGCAGGGAGCACCAGGACGCAAGGAACACCGGGGCACAGGGAGCACCGGGATGCGGGGAGCAGGGGGGGCTGCACGCGGTGTAAAGGACCCCAGGGCTTTCAAGAGAAGCTGGGGCCCCACCGCATCCTGCACCCCATCCTGAGGCTCTGCCCTCCCAAGAGGAGCAGGGTCCCCTGGCACCGGCACCATGCCCTCCTCCAGCCTTGGCGCTTGGCCGCTCCCTGGCAGCCTGCTCGGACGTCCGCCCGCCACGATGGCCTCTGGGTCAAGGCCGGGGTGCTCGGAGCCGGCCCGAGCCGAGCAGGGGGTGCAGGTGGGTGCAGGCAGCACAGCGGCAGCGCCGCTGGGACGGGCGGGCAGCACCCCACGGCTGAGCCCTGCACTCCGCGCTGGCACAGGCACCGGGCTGGGCTAGGTGGGGGGGGGTCACCGCCGCAGGAGGGCTGGGACCCCTGCGCAGCCCTGCCTGGCACCATCACGAACCCCCCGCCCCAGCCACGGGGGTGCCGTGGGGCTCTTGAGCCACGGCTCTGCAGCACTACCCCCCCCCAAACTGCTTGTGCAGAGCCGGCCTCGCCACGGGAGCCAGGCTGAGAACGGCCACTTCAGCGCATCCCCCAGCCTGGCCAGCAGGAACTGCTGCATCACTCGGGCAGCCCCCCGCGCCCGGGGCCAGCCCGGGCCACCGACCTGCCCGGCAGTGGGGCTGGGATGCGCCGGCGGCTGTGTCCAAGCCGGGCAACACCGATCCCCACCCTGGCCAGCCCTGCGGGGTGGGGACGGACGAGGGTTCGGTGGCAGCAGCGAGGCCACAGCTCCAGCCCCAGGGGCACCTGCCCAAACGGGAGCAGAACGGCAACGGAGAGAGACCAGGGATGCCGGGTGCAGCGGGGTGCAGCGGGGTGCAGCGGGGTGCGGCGGGGTGCGGCGGGGTGCGGTGGGGTGCAGCGGGGCACGCGCTGCCCTCCCACCCCATGGAGCTGCTGCCACGCACCCCACAGCTGGCGGAGCCCTGCCCAGCGATGCCCCCCCCAGCCTGTTGCGTTGCCCACCCAGCCAGGTCGCAGGCCCAAACGCCAGTTCCTAACAGGGAGGGGAAAAGGCTGGGGGGAACCCAGGCGTGGGGTGCCGGCCATGCAGCGCGATGCTGCTGCCCGCTCTGCCGGCCTCTGTGCGGGAACGGGGAGCGCAGCCCTTCCCTTTGCTGACTCACGTTTGCCGGGTGCCGGCGGCCGCCTCGCCGGCCATGGCACGCTGCCACTGGGCCGCTCTGCAGGCTGGGGCGATGCTGTGGCCGCTGCTCGTCTCTCCCCGGCGGAGAACGGAGCCCAGCACGGCGAGCAGCGGCTGACGTGTGCGGAAGGGACGAGCCGGGGGCTCCCGCAGAGCCCGGCGGCAGCTCAGGGCTCCCAGCCCAGGGCGAAGGCTGCGTGCGGGGCCAGCCGTGGGCAGGCAGCACCCGGCTCCTGCCCACCCACCCAGGTACAGGCAGGGCTGCCCAGCATCCTCCCTGACCAGGCAGAGCACAAGCGATAGCTTCAGGGCGGAAAGCTGCGGGGTGCAGGGCACAGCATGTCATGACCCCCTGCTCCCGCCTGGCCTCTCGCTGCAGGACCTGGTGCAAGCCACGATCCCGTGCCTCAGTTTCCCCATCTGTAATTCACAGAGGGTGGCTGCCCCCAGGACTGCCAAGGGGCTGCACGGCAGGGTGAGGGCTTGCAGAGCTGCCCAGGAGGTGACGGATGCTCCACTGCCTCGGGAGCGTGGGCTGCACGTCTCCCCCTGCCCCCTCTCCGCCCCACCGCAGCTCCCACCCCACCCCATGAACCTGCCGGGCCCTGCACCCCAGGGTGCAGCTCCCTGGCCGGGGTGCAGCACCCTGCAGCAGGTGCCCAGCTCGGAGAGGCTGGATTCGGGCAGGGAGCAGGGCTGGACCCAAACACCCAGGACCCATCGGCACGTCCAGCCGCGGGCTCAGCGCTCCCCTGCCCCAGCAGCTCTCCCAGCACAGACACAGCCCTGGCATCGTGTTAATCCCCAGGTCCATGGGCAGCTTCCAGTAAAGCAATTTTACACCCCACAGGATGAGCACTCTGCTCACCCACGTGCATCCAGGCAGCAAGAAACCATCCGCTGCCATTTAGCACGCAAACGCCAGGCTGCTCCTCACAGTCTGCAGCTCCAGAGGGAAACTGAGGCACCGGCAAGCTGGGCAGCAGGGCAGGGAAGAAGCGGGACGGCCCCGGCTGCTGCACCCCTGAGCCGGAATCCCTTGGGCCACGGGAGCAGCCAGGAGCAGGGTCGGGGCTGGCACTTCCCACCGGTGCCACCCGGGAGCCCGGCACGGAGCCGGTACCCGCAGCATCCTCCACCGAGACGCCACGGGAGCCACGCGTCCCCTCGCAGCAGCCGGCCGGAACCGGGGCGTGAGGAAGCAGCACCCTGAACCCCCCGGCCCTGGGGACCTTCTCCCACCAGAAACAGCCAGAGCCATTTGGGCAACCTCTCCGGTGATTAATAGATGGGTTAATTTTAAATGCAAGGCACGCCTTGTTAATCTGTTCTCCTTATGTGTCTTTTAATGTGGGCTTATTTAACCAACGCACAAGTATTTTAAAAGGATAGATTCTTGCCTCTTAATTCTGGTTTTATCATCTTGGGATGAATTAGCAGCAAAAAAATAATTAGATGGAAAATAAAAAAAGATCATCCATCATTTTCTAACGTGATGAAATAAAAATTAGGACTGTAATAAGTACAGGCCAAGCCGCATCATTGTTGTGCACACACCAAGCGTGTCAGCCTGATTAGAAACAAAAAAATCCAAGTTCCTCCATCAAAGCCTGCCCTGCTGCAGCGCCGGGTTTCCAGCCAACACAGCCCAACCGCGATCAACTTTCTCCATTTTCTGAGAAAATAATAATATATAAAAAAGCATGCAAAGCAGCATTCAATTGATTATTTAGACCAAATTGTCGCGCTTGGTGTTTTAAATCGGGTCTGAATTGGGCGCCGTAAAGCCTCCCACGCCGGCAGGGATGCTACGGCTGTGTCACGGCAAACGCGGAGGGACAGGGAGCGACCTCGGCCCTTCGTGCCCGCACCCGCCAGCCCCATGTCAGGAGCAGTGCCGGGAGCGGTGCTGGCAGCCGGGGCTGCCCGCGAGCACGGCACCCCGGTCCCGCTGCCGGCAGCGTGCGGCACCGGCCGAGATGAGGCTCTCGCCAGCCGGCAGAGCGGCATTTACGTAACAGCGGGAGAGAGGCAGCGTGGAGCGGGCAGCCTATTTTTATCAGAAATGCTCGGCGGCGTTACGAAACGAGAAGCTTCAGCTCCAGAACGGAGCGATGGAGGAGCAGAGCTCTGCGCAGGAGGTGGTCGAGGGCAGGCAGAAACCCGGGCGCGGGCTCTGCCCCCACCCCAGGCCACCCCTCCCTGGGGTCGAGCCTCGAGCTGCTCCGGCGGCGAAGCCGGGGGCTCCCCGGGAGCTCCCCTCTCGCCTGCCCCACACCTCAGAGCCGCACGGCGCAGTCGCCGCGGGGATCACAGCCCTGCGTGCCCAAACACCGCCCGGGTGGATCGGGCAAGGCGTGCGAGTGGACCCCGGGGATCACCAGCGATGGGATCCTCCACGGCCGCTGCAGCCACGGTGCCAGAGGTGGCCAGAGCCGCCCCAAGCCGTGGTGGCCGGTCCTGGCCCCAAGCAGCGGCGTGTGCCGAGGGCCCTGCGTGGCCCTGCCAGGGCACGGTGGCTGGTCACAGCGTCCGTTCTGCGCTGCCGCTGCCGGGGCCGCTCACCCGGGTGGGCATCGGGGAGACCCCTGCTCCCAGGCAGCCGTCAGGGCGTCCCCCACCGCAGCCGGCACAGCCCGGACGCTGGCTGCCCCAGCCCATGGCGCAGCAGGGAGCGGGGCTCGGCGTCAAGGATGCTCAGGGCACGAACCACAGGGATGGCACCGGCCATCGGCACACCAGCCAGCACGGCACACCTCTGCACCACGCCTGCTCTTGGCCGGCCCCGCGGCGCCCAAATCACCCCTCACCCATGTGCACGGGAACACACAGACCAGGGAGCCCAGAAAAAAAACCCTACTTTGCCGTAGCGATGGCCGCAGGGATGACCCGAGGGTGGGAGCCGGTCTCAGCCCTGCTCCTGACTGCCCACCCGGGGTGCGGCCACCGCGGCTGCGGAGCAGGCGAGCACCGGGAGAAGCACACAACCTCACAGGTATTCTGGAAAGACGAAGGGCTGTGGAGGCCGACGCGGCGGCCCGGCAGCGGGACACCCCGGCACAGCCGGGACGGGAGCCTGGGAGCGCCCATGGGAGAGCCGCTCTCTGCCCAGGCACAGAGGGCAGAGCCGGTCCCTGCCCAGCCAGGCAGGCAGCGCTGCTCCATTTACTGCGTTTGCCTACGCTGGAATTTTCCTTCGCTCCAGTAATTAAAACAAACCGCTTTAACACGGCTGCTGGCACCAGGCTGTGGAGGAGGATGCCGGTCGTGGCTGGCAGAGGGGAAGGGACAGGAAGCAGGACCCCCTGACGCTCGCTGCCTTCATCCCGGGCTGGGGGACGGTGGCTCTGCAGGAAATCCTGGACCTGCTCCCCCTTCCTCAGGTGCCGAGCCCTCCCGCACCCGCCAGCCCCTCGTCCTCTCCGTCCCTCGGCCAGCCCCAAGCACCACCGTGAGCCCTGCACCAGCTCTGGTGCAACCCGGGATGCTCCCCATCCCTTCTGCACCCCGGCCATTACGCCAGGCTGGAGCGGCTCAGAGCTCTGCCGATGGCAAACGATATTATGGCAGTAATTGCCCCAGGACGGCCACGCGGCATGCTCCGCCGACGCTTCCCCGAGCTGTCAGGGGGATTAATGCCCAGAGGAGATTTATTTTCCTGCCATCGGGCACGCTGAGTCAGCACGGCTCGGCTCCTCTCCGCGCCAGCCCCGTCACCCTCCAGCCCTCCCCACAGCTGCCCCAGCCCAGTGTCCCATGCCGTGTCCCTGCAGGGTCCCTCCGGCTCAGCCCCCCCCAACGGGCAAAGCCCCGCTGGGGACGTGCCGGGGCGTTCACCGGGACGGGAGCAGCCGGAGACAAGCAGAGCCCCCGAGCAGCTTTAGGGCACGGCCAGGACCGCCATCCTTCCACCCCGGGCAGCAGGTCCCGGTGCCTCTGCGCTCGCCGAGTTGGTGCGGCACAGGGTAGAGACGGGCTCAGCCGCAGGACGAGAGCGGCCCAACAGCCCCTCGGACCCAAGTGCGGGAGCTGCCTGACCTGGCGGGGGTTTTCCAGCCCATGGAATTAGCGGGATGGCGCGGCAGCGTAACGTGAACGAGGCAAAACCTGGGAAGCACGAGTCGCCCGCTCTGCCTGCCCTGGCCGCAGGCAGCCAGAACCGGGCAGGCCCCTGGCTAAATCCAGACCCCCCCAGCTGGATGCAGACCTCCCAGCTAAATGCAGACCCCTCGTGTCAGCGGGAAGGATGCGGCCGTGCACGCAGGTGCACAGCATAGCCCCCCGCCGCAGCCCCGAGCCGGGCAGCACGTTGGCTGTGCCATTTCTGGCCCACGTCCCCTGGTGCCACCGGGGCAGCGAGGCTCGTGCCAAGGCAGGCTGCGCGGCACAGCGAGGCAGGCACCGGAGCCCTGCTCTGGCCGGGAGCACGCGGTGCCGGGGCGGGCAGAGCCCGTGGGCTGCTCTGGCACGTGGTGTCCCACGGAGGCCGGGACCGCCGGGCAGGGAGCCCGTGAGTCACAGCCCACTCCCCTCCCGGGAGCGCGGAGCCCTTTCAACCCCGGCGTATTAATTTCTCCTAATTGGCTTTGACAGGGATCCGTATTGCCATCCAGAACGCAATCGCCCGTGTGCACGGGGCGGGGGAGCGGGGAGGGAGCAGCACGCAGAGGCAGGCAAGGAGGGGAGAAGGGGGGAGCAAAGCGGCACCCCCAGGGCAGCGGTGCTGCCGGCTGCCTGGATCCGTCCCCCCCGCCGAGCGGGCCCAGCTGCCCTGCTGCACTGCAGAGCTGCGCCAACGCCATTTCCCATGGCAGCCCGGCGACCAGGCTCCACCGGGGCAGGGGGCTCGCCGCGTGCCGCCCCGGCACTGCCCGCACTCGGCACCCCCGCAGGGTCTCACCCCCCTGCCTGGGTACCCGGCTCCTGCTGCCTGCCAGCCCGGACAGACAGACGGGCCCTGCGCCGCTGGCACCTCCCGCACGCCGTCCCCTCGCAGGAAACGTGTGGCGAGACGGGATGCCGGCCACGGTGCTGCCCCGGCCGTGCAGGGCGTTACACCTCCCCGTAGCCGCTACCGTCATCTCCCACCCGAGGAGCTCCCACCTCCCTGCCCCAAATCCCCTCTTTGCGTCCAGCCCCAGCGGCACCTTCCCTTCGCCCTCCCCCGGCATCACCGGCAGCCAGCGGCACGGTTGGTGCCAGGGTGGGAGCACAGGGGGTGCCTGGGCCCCATTTGGGCTGCCGGGGTCCTTCTGGGTGCTAGGGCCCCTTTGCCACCGCGGTCCCCCAAGTCCTTTCCCATCCCCATGCCAGGAGTGGATGGTGATGCCGGACACGGAACACCAGCACTCGCCAAGCTGTTGCCGCTGCGTGGCCTGGGACAGCGGATGGCAGCATGTGCCAGCCAGGAGCGAAAACACAGGACTGGGGGGACCCCCTGCCCTCCCTCGGCCTTGACCCCCCCATCCCCACCCAGCACCTCGAGCCGCAGCTGACCCCGGTGCAGGCACACTGCCCCGGCACACGACGCCCCAAACCGCAGGGTTCAGGAGCAGGGTCCCGCAGCCGGAGCGGAGAGCGGCGATGCCACAGCCACCGGCAGCCAGCGACACCTCGCTGGCCACCGTGGGACAGGGAGAGAGGCCGGGGCAGCCGAGGGGAGGAAAAAAAGGGGAAGAAGAAATAGGCTGAGGAGAGAGGATGTTTCTCACGATTTCAAAATGCACTCCTGGGTCTGAGATGGGGAAGTGCGGGCTGGGAGCAGGCAGGGCAGGCAGGGCAGGCAGCGGGGCACGGAGGGGAGCAGCCCTTTCCCCCAGCAGAGACATCCGTGAATCCCTGAGCAGCTGCTGTTGGCTTCGCTGCGAGAGGAGAGGGTGCCCAAAACAAAGCGCTGCCCACCCGGGTGACACAGGGGACGTGGCACTCCTGCCCGGTGCCTCCAAGCGGCGTCCGCTCGGCCGGGCTGCTGCAGGTCACAGGGCTTGCAAGGGCAGGGAGCGGGCACCCAATTCCCGCAGGAACCCTGGGGGATCCGGCGTGGGGCAGGCGGCGTGGCAGTGCCTCTCGACAGCAGGGCGGTCGGTGCTCTGCCGGTGGCTCCGCCGCTCCATGCAGCACGCAGGAGCGTCTCTGGGTCTGGCCTGTGCACGGGCACAGCGAGACAGGAACCATGAGGCCGCCGGGCTGGGACCCCTCCCCGGAGCCCCCAGCACTGGGAGCGAGCGCGTCCCCCGAGCAGTGCATGCCAGCCCGGGCAGCCGGCACGGCCCAGCACGGGCACATCTGATAGCCGAGCCAAGCAGCCTCACCGAAAACACAAGGTGAGGCCGGAGCACGGGCTGCTGCGGTTGGCACACCCCTTCGGCACCCCCAGGTGACACCACTGTCACCGTTCCCCGCTGCCGGCTCAGCCCGCGGCCCAGTCCCGGTGGCTGCGGCTTCCCACCGTCCCTCCCCAGGGGATGTGGGGACGCGGGGCCGGGAGCGTCTCTGCTCCCCTCGCAGAGCCGGAGCCCCCGGGGCTGTCCTGTCCCCCAGCCGCGGTGCCATGGTGCCACCGAGCCCCACGAAGCACTTCCTCACCTTCCACGCCGGCACAAGCAAACCCCAGCAAAACCGGGCTGGTGCGGGCAGCCGGCAACACCGCGCAGGCAGGAGGTGCTGCCAAACGGACAAAATCAACAAAGCCGTGAAATAGAGAATAGGGTTTGTTCCCCGCTTTAATTCCTCTCCCTGCCAGTAACCGTGGGTGGCAGCCGTTCGGCGGCAGCCAAGCCCTGGGCCCGGGCACACGGCAGCACGGCGACGGGCAGCGATGGAAACCTTCTTGCAGAAGGATTTTTAAATCAAATGTGCCCTGCAAATCCCCAGGTTGATGGGATTAGCACGGCAAACGGGGCACCTCACGAAAACCCAGAGAAAAATCACACCGGAGGCTGAGGACAGTAAACACGGCTCCGTTTCCAGCACCACCACATTTTAGATGCAAATAAAGAGGTTTCCTCCTGAGCAGAAATCAATGCCGAGGGGGCTGGGAACAAAGTCTCCGGCAACGGGGACGCGGTTTGGCGAGTCCTGGCGTGGTTCATTTTTAAATCCCTCCATGGATTCAGAGGACCCACGGCCGCCAGGGCCAGGGCCGGGGGAGCGGGAGCGGGAGCGGCGCGCTGCGAAGGAAGGAGGGACCAGGAACCCGGCTGGGAGGGACGCCGGAGCCCGGCACCGACAGCCAGAGCCTCCGTTGCCACCGCGTCCAGCACGGGCGACGCTTCGCCTCCTTCGCGGTGATGGAGGGGGCGACGGGAGAGGCGTGGGAGCCGCGGCCCCGCCGCTTGGCTGCCGGACCCTGGCACGCGTTTTCCCCGGTTTGGTAAACAAAGGGCCGGTGCTGAGCACACCGCCAGCCCCGCCGGCCGTCCCCAGCCTCACCGGGGCTTCCCACCTCGGCGGCTGCTTCGCGGGCAGCGGGTCCCACGCACGAGGGGTTCCCGACGCCCCGCACGGGTGCGATCCCCGCACCGGCAGGGACACCGGGCGAGAGGCGGCTGCCGGCGTTTGGCAGCCGAGGAGCGAAAGGCAGAGGAGAGGGGGGGAGGCTGCTGCTGCGGCAGCCCCAAAACACGCACACAAAAGCCAGCCCCTGCTCTGCTCCCGCGTCTGCAGCATCTTCCTGCAGCTGCGACGCGGCCGAGGCCGTAACACGGCACCTTACATAACAGCCCGCGCCCCAAAACGCCCGCTCCCTGTCCCCCGGCACCTCGCCGAACCCCCCCGGCTCTCCCAGCCCAAGGGGCCCCCAGCAGCCCCCCAGCCGGCGGGCGGGCAGGCGTCCCGGGCAGCCGGGGGCTCAGCCCCTGGCACCGTCTTCCTCCCCCTCGCCGTCCCCGTTATCCCGGTGTCATGATTCCGTGCCCATGGCAGAGATGCCTTCAGAGGCAGCGCAGCCCCCGGGATTCCTCCGCGCACTCCAGCCCGGGGAACAAAATGCCGCCCGGCTGCGGCAGCGGCAGCGCTCCGCCCGCCGCACCGAGAGGGCTCACCGGGGCCAAACGCGGCGGCTCGGGTCCGGTCGGCAGAGCCGGGAGCCCGTGAAGTGACATTTCACGGCGACGAGGGCGAGGGCATGCTTCGTTCCCGGTGCGGCACGGTGCGGCGGCACGGCACGGTGCGGCGGCGGCGCGGGGCTGAGCGGGGACCGCGGCGGGCAGAGGGCGGGGGGCTGCCCGGGAGGGACCCCCGAGGGCTCCGGGGAGGGCTCGGCGGGGGCTGGGGGAGCGGGGGCACGGCGGGCCGGGGCCGGTGGGGGATGCGGGTGGCCGGGCGGCCCCGGGGCTGCGGCACTCACCGGGGTCGAAGTGGGAGCTGAAGGCGAGGCTGGGGCTGAGGAAGGCGGCCGACATGGCAGCGGCGGCGGCGGCGGCGAGGCGGCCCATGGCGCGGCGGCGGCGGGAGCCTCACGGCCGCCGGCTGCCGCTGGCCCCGCGCTGGGCACGGCGGCGGCGGCGGCGGCGGCGGCGGCGGCGGCGGCGGCGGCTCCTCCTCCATGGCGGCCGCCGCGGCCCCGCGCCCCGTGCCCCGGGGAGGGGCCGCGCCGCCGCCGCCGAGGAGCGGGCTCCCGCGGGCGGGGGCGGCAGGTGGCGGAGCCGCAGCCCCGGGCCCGCACCGGGACCCGCCGCTCCCCCGGGACGCGCCGCCGCCGCCGCCGCCGCCCCCGCGCGGCCCGGCCGGGGCAAACGGAGCCCGCCCGGACCCCCCCGGGAGCGGGGCCGGGACCCCCCGATCCGGCCCCGCGGAGCTGTTCCGGTGCTGACCCGCCCCGGGGCACCGCCGGCTTCCCGGGAGCGGGGGGGGAGCAGGGGCAGGGTGGGTGGCTCTGCCCCCCGGCCGCCCCTCGCCCCCCAGCCAGCCCCACACGCGCGTCCCGCCGCGCAGTTCCCACGCAGCCCGCGCTCCGACCTCGCACCCCGGCTGGACACCCCCGCACCCAAACCTCTGCACCCGCAGCCCCGCGCGCCAGCACGGCCTCGGCCCCGCAGCCCCCAGACCCAGCCCGGGACAGGGGGAGCGCAGCCCCTCCGGCAGCACCTCGCGAAGCCAGCCAGGCCGGCCCGCAGCACGGGGTCCCCATCGGGCCGGGGGGCCGCCCCGCTGCGGGGCCGCACAGCTCGGCCTCGTGCGCTTGACGCCGCAGCCCCGGCACGTGGGACTGCGCCCTCCAAACACGGCATCCTCTAAAAACTGAAGGGTCCCGACCCCACGGCAGGGAACAGCCCGCGGCTTCGCCCACGGCCCCGGGCAGCTCCTGACCAGCACCGTGGCAAAGCCGCGGGCACAGCCGGTCACCGAGCCCACCTGGCTCCAGAGAGCAGCCGGGACCCAGGTGGGACTTTCCTTCGGGGTCAGGGTGGGATGGTCCCATCCCCGTGAGCTCCCGTCCAGGAGCGGCCGCTGCGGGACATCGGCCCACCCCGCGCAGGGCTCAGCTCTTAGCACGGGGCTCGCGCTTCCCCACAGTCGGTTTTAATATTTAAAGCCAAATTTTGCGTACACGATTAATTTTTTACAAGACTTCAAGCTTGCAAAGAACACCACGCTGCACATGTCACGTTGCCGCAAATAGATACAGGGCTGGAAAAATTACAGACTGCTGGGAGAATAAACACGCTCCCGTCAGCCGGAGCCAGCTTGCTTCTCCTGAGCCTCCGCGTTTCCCCGCTCCGGAGCAGCTCCGACCTGCGCGGCCCCAAGGTCCCTCTGCGAGGGGCAGCGGGGGATGGCCGAACCCCACCACCCGTTTCACTTTCGGTGCCCCCCAGCCGGGGCACGGCCCGCTGCCCCCCACTGCCCTCGCCAGCCACCCCCCAGGTCCCCGGTCCCTCCTGGCTGTGCAAAGGGCCGTGTGTGCCCACGCTCCTGCTCAGCGCAGCCTGGGAGCCCCCGAAGCTGCCCCGTACGCCTTCCCGGGCCTCAAAGCAGCCGAGTAAACCCGGCACTGCCCTGGCACGGCACCCAGCACCCTGGGAGGGGATTTGGGCTCTCTGGGAGCTGCGGCGGCATCCGCGCCCACCGGAGCAGCCGCGGTCCCGTGGGGAGCGGGTGGCCGCGCACCACCGGGGCGGTTTGCAGGGCCAGCCCCGCTCCTCATGCGGCTGAGCTGGCGTCGGCTGAGTCACGGTGAGTCTGGATGCAGGCGGAGGCGGGCGGCTGCGCAGAGCCCTCGCCGGCACCCACCAGCCTGTCCCGCAGCCCGCACCGGGCACCCACCCGTCCCAGCTGCCCTCAGCACCTCGAGCACACGCAGCCGGTCCCGACGGCAGGGCGGGAGGGGGACAAGCTCCAGACGTCCCCACCACTGGGCAGGGGCGGCGGTGGCTTCGGCGAGTGGGAGGGGATGAAATGGCCCAGCTGCCGTGTTCGGGAGTGGGCCGCTCCCCACGGAGGCAGCCCCGGTGCCCAGCGTCCCTCCCCTCCCGCCATGCGGGAGCCCAGCACAGCCCGTGTCTGGGGCGGGATGGGATGGGGAAGTGGACAAGGACAGGGGTGGGCTGGGGCTGGGATAGGGATGAGATAAGGATAGGGATGAGGATGAGGATGAGGTCAGGGATGGGACGGTCCCGCTGCACTGCCCTGCCCTCCTTGGGGAGGCCTGGGACCCCCAGCTCAGCCAGGACCCTGTGCACGGCCGCTCCCTGCCCAGGCACCCTCCTTGCCCAGGTGACAGGCCCAGTGCTCAGCCCCGGCAGCTCCGTTTGACACAGCCAGGAGCAGGGGTGAGGCGTGCCGGGGTCCCCCAAACCCACCGCCACCCCCAGCACTGCCCACCGCCCCTGGGCCCGCTCTGTGCCCCCAGCCGCCCGCCGCCCTCCTCTCGCCCCGGTTCCTTGCAGTTTTCTGACGTGGCTGTGAAAGAGAAGATCCCAAAGAGGAACTGAGGCCAAAAGCCCCAGCAAGGATCCCCCCAGGCACCACCCGGGGTGCAGCTCAGGGCCGCGGCCAGGATGGTCCCACCCCGGGCAGAGCACCGTGCCCGGCAAGAGGCACAACGTGGCACCAGCCCAACCGGCGTCCCCTCCTCGGCTGGGCAGCGCCGCTGCCGCGTCTCAGGCAGGCGAGCAGCACGCTCGCCCCAATTAGCAGGGGAGATTACCCTGCACGGATCCTGCCAATTTGCTCCAGCTTCCCAGCTGATTTGTCTGGGGCCGCGGCTAATCCTCTCCGGGGCAGACACCAGATTGAGCCACGATCTCTGCACGGCGGCTGCCAAAAGCACCCTGCGCTCCTGACCTCCTTCCTGGCCCAGCGGTTGGGCTCGCCAGCAGCCAACGGGCTCCGCTCATCCCGCCTAATCCCAGGAGGGGAGAGAGGGGCTCCTTAATTGGGGATCTTCGGCAGAGCCTGCAACGGCTGCACCGCCACCGACAGCCTTGTTAACCGCTCGCCGTGCCGCTGGCCGGCAGGGACGGGGCTTTTGCCACGTGGCCAACAGCCCCGGTCCCAGGGGACCCCTGGGGTGCGGGGAGGTGGGCGTCCAGCGCTGGCGCAGCAGCGGGGCGCGGGCAGCCATCCGGTGAAAATCTGCATCCCCGGTTATGCAACGCCGCTGATTTATTCATGCCTGAACCGGGCACTGGCCTAGAAATTAGCCTCAGCGATGCTGGGGAGGGGCAGGGCTGGGAAGATGCTGGAGGACTGAGCCCCAGGGGAGGGCTGAGCCCCAGGGGAGGCTGCGGGAGCAGGGCCGGCACCCAGGGGACCATGCATGGGTGCTCACCCCACAGCCGCTGATGCAGGACGGGGCACAGGGTGCTGCCGTCCTACACCTGGGCAACAGGGCTGTGCACCGGCCCGAGCCCCCCGGGACAGGCAGCGAGGGGACTGATCCCTCTTCTCCTCCCACACCAGCTTTTGCACGGTCAATCAATTTAACTACAGCAGCACCCAGCACGCAGCCAGGGCCACGCTGGGCCGGGAGCAGGAGACGCCGGCAAAAGGCTCTGGGTGGCCCAAACGGAGGCTGCGAAGGGGTGGAAGACGGAAGCGGCGCTCAGGAAATGGCCATTAGAAAAGCAACAACAGCGAAAACAAGCACCATGCCCAGCCTTTCCCGGCAAAACGGGGCTGCGCGCTCCTCCCCGTCCTTGCTGCTCGTTCGGACGGTCGAGAGGGGCAGCTCAGCGAGGGGGGAGCGGAGACGGGCATGGCCGGCGGCTCAGCCAGGGAAAGGAGCCGGGCAGGACCCAGCCAGCCTCTGCCTCTGCCGCAGCCAGCAGCACCCTGGGGCGTGAGGAGCTGCTCCTGCCCCGGGACATCCACGCCAAGTGCCAAAGCACTTGGGCATTCACGGGGCGATGGCACCCATGGGTGCCTTGGGACCACATCCCCCCAGGAAGCTGGAGCCGGCAGCCCACACCAGGACAAATGCCAGCGCCGGGAAGCGGCCGAGCTCCTCCGCAGCTTCCTGGGGTGAGGAAGGGTCCCTCTGAGCCTCACCCTGCAGCTCCACATCACGGTGGGGTCTCCCCGGTCACTTCTCCCCTGGAGGAAGGGGTCCCTGGCAGCACTGCCGTGGGGCGGAGGGAGGCCCACATCCCACCCCGCGCTGCCCAGCTGAGTGCTCGGGCCAGCAGGACGGATGGGAAACACCCTGAGACTCTGATGAGCAAACATCTGCTCGCCCCCCGCACCGAGCCCTGGCCTCCTTGGAGGGAAAAGGCTGTAGAGGAGCGGTCACACGCTCCCTGCCGAGAGGAAACAGATGCCGCCGGCCCGGCCCAGGCATTTCCCGTCGCTGTCACGGGGTGCTGAGAGATTTGCAGGTAGCGGAGGCTGCGGGACCACGTCCTGCCCCAGCCATGCCTCCCCGCATCGTCCTGGATATTTCATTTTAGGAGGGAAGCAAGGCACAGAGCGGGGAGCTGGGCACCATCAGAGCCAGCACCCGCATGCTCGGGGCTGCTGGGCGACAGCTCCCACCTCCACCCATCCCTCGCCGGCCACTGGGAACAGGGGGGCTCAGCCCAGCCCCCTGACCTCAAAATCCCCAGCTGCTCCCAAGAGGAGACCCGCAGGTCCCACGCATCCCGCCACGGGAAAGGCCTTGGGACGCAGGAACACGGGGTAGGGAGGGTTTGCCATCCACTCGCACCGCTCGCAAGAGCGGCTCGTGCCCTGGCACCAATACACGCAGGGGAGAGACAAATGCACCAGCGAAGAAAAAGAAGTCGTGGATGCCAGTGGGGCAGAGGCCCCCCCTTCCCCCAGGGGCCACAGATGGAACAGAAACGGCCGTAGAAACCAGCGCAGATTTATCGTTAAAACACAACCACCGAACACCTGAAGGCTGCCGAGCGCCCCGGCGGGGCTCACGGCCACAGCACCAGGACCAGGCTGGGAGAAATGAGGGCGGAGGGGAGGGAAGGGAGAGCCCGACCCCAGCCTCACGCACATGGGTGTCCACTCCCCCCGAGCGTGGGTCCAGCGGGTGCCCCGGAGCACCCCCAGCCCTGCACGGCAGGGTGGTCATTTGACGGCCAGCAGCTGCTTTCGCTGTTGCTCCAGGAGGGCTTCCAGGCGGTCGGCTCTCTGCACGGCCGCCTGCAACAGAGCACACGAGAGGGAGAGCTCGCTGCACCCCGGGGCAGAGCCGCAGCCCGAGGGGCAGGGGGGGCCAGGGCCGGCTGCCCCCCTCACTCACTTCGTACTGCTTCCGAAGGCTGCTCACGCTCTCCTCCTTCCTCATGACCGCCGTCTTCACCCTGAGCAGATGGACACAGAGAGGCTGAGGACCCCGGCCCCAAACACCGGGCTGGCCCCGTGCCCCAGGAGGGCGATTTCAGCACCGGGGGAGGCACAGCCCCTCTCCCCCCACCCAGCGCGCTGCAGCAAGCCAAAGAGCAGCAGCTCTGGGCTCGGGGTGCCGGTACACGCTAGAAGCGCCTTTATTCCCTTGGTGAGCGTTACATAGTTTGGATCGAGTCATCTATAGGAAGAAGGGGACATTAGCTTCACAAGACTTAATTAATTAACAGGACCACAGGGAGGGGATTTTAAGTTTCTTCCCATTTCTCAAGCCCACAGTTGCTGTCTCATGGCTGGACTCTTCCCCACGGCTCTCAGAGCACCAGACTTCCTGCGTTTCAACCTTTGCCAGGCTGTACGTAAGGGACGGAAGGGGAAAAGGGACCCTCATCATCTCATACTCAAGGTATGACCCTGGCCCTCAGAGTGAGTGGGAATCACTTGGCAGGGTCCAGGAAAGCCGGCGAGCTCCGTGTGCTCGTACGACAGCCTCTCGTTAGAGCTGGTGGTGAGCAGCTCTGCACAGACACCGACAGGAGGGACGGCTCTGCGCCACGCTGCAGCCGTTAGCACAGCGCTCTGCCCCACGCAGAAAGAGCTCCCGCAGGAGACGATGCACTTCCCCTTCCGATTCTCCTTTCACTTGCAAAATCCCTCCCCCGCAGGCAGACTCGAGGGAAGAGGAAGCCTTAACGTTGTTGTCACTGCCCGACACCAAGCCCAGCTCCCAGCACCACCTCCCCACTGAGCGCAGGACGGAGCCGAGCCCCACGGCGCAGCCCCACGGCACAGCCCTGCGGTGCCAGAGCCCTGCTCGCGAGCACAGCCCCTGCTCCCTGCGAAGAGGGTCCTTGGGGTGCTGTGCAGCCGACAGCCTGGGGGCCCCGGCACGTTTTGGGGATGTCACAGCTGCCCTCGACTTCCACGGCTGCGCAGCAGCCGGCCGAGCCCCGACCCAGCAGCAGGCTGCTCCCTCCCTCACGCTCGGAGGGCAGGAATCGGTTGCCCTGGCCCCTCTGGAGCAGCAAATCGGCAGAGCAAGATGCCGTGGCTGCGATCGCACGTATCGTGCACCACCCGTGGCGGAGCCCTCCAGGAGCTGATGGTGAGCCCGGCCGGCTGGCAGTGCTCCTGCCGGGGAGGAACCGCAGACGGAGCTGCGTACCACTGGCCTCTCCCGGCAGGAGCCCGCACACTGCTCCAGCTGCCTGCTCTGACGCTCGCGTCCTCCAGGCCTGCAAGGGAGCAGCCCTGGGGACAGGATGACACAGAGCAGGCTAGAAGTCACAGGGGCCCGAGGATTCCCAGCAGGCAGCCAGCTCAGGTGACTCTGCTGCCTGTTTTGCCCTGACAGGACTGGGAGCCCTGCCTGAGGATGCAGCACTGCAGACACGCTCCTGCAACGCACCCCAGGCCAGCTCTGCACCCATAGCCCCAGATATAAGCCCAGCCCAGGGCAGCCTCACCTCCTGTGAACTTCCTCCAGCTCTTTGTCCTTCTCCCGCACTACCCTGTCCAGCTCCAGGCGCTGCCGGGCTCTCATCTCCGCCATCTCCGCCTTTAGCCGCTTGTTCTCCTCCTCTGTCCCCACCAGCCTGTCAGCAAACTCCTGCCGGATCACTTCTGCCAGGCTGCTCCGCTCCTGGGCCAGCTGGTCCCTCACCTGCAGCAGGGCAGGGAGGTGACATCAAGACACTGACAGGCACAGGGCAATGCAGGGGGACGGAGCCAGGCAGGGCACGGAGCAGGGAAAGGAGCCAGAGCCCCAGGCTCTGCTCCTCACCCACCTTCCCGATCTCTTCCACCTCCTGCTCCTTGTGCTTCAGCAGGCCCTGCAGACGAATGCTCTCCCCTTCCAGCTCTGCCAGCCGCCCCTTCAGCTCATTGCAGCGCTCCTGCAGCTTCCGCTCAGACCTCTCCAGCTCCTGGAGCTCTACCTCGTACTTGTCCCGGATCCTCTTAATCCTAACGGGAGGAAAGGACAGGCAGCCTGGCTCAGCCCAGCGCCGCAGGGACCATTCCCCAGGCACCTTCGCGCTGCAGGAGGGACCTCGACGCAGCAGCAAGGGGTGGGGGGAATCTGCCCCACGGGAGATCCAGGGCTGTTTCCTCAAGTGAGAGGTAAACTTCGCCCCTGCGAGCCGCTCCTTCCGGCACTAACGCTGCTCACACCTGCAAGCTACGGTGTCCAGGGCTCGCTGGAGAGATACGCAGGGCTCAGGGGAAGGGGAGCAGCCCATGAGGAGCTGGGACTTGCAGGCTCACTCCTCCCTCTCCCCCCTACCTGTTCTCTGCTGCCCTCTCGCACTCCTCCTTGGCCGAGGACATGTCGGCCTCCAGGCGCTCGATCACCAACTCGATCTCTTTGTCTCTCTCTTTCCTCACCTCCTCCCGCAGCTCCCGCTCCCGGGAGAGCAGCCAGGCTTCCTGGGGACAGAGATGGCAAACGTCGCCTCAGTCCCTCTCAGAGCCCGAGGGTGGCACCTTTGGAGAAGGACAGCCCTTGCTGTTACCTCCTTCTTCATGTAGTTCGCCTCCCAGGCCTGCTTCTCCATCTCCAGGCGGTCCTTCAGCACCTTCACTTCTGCCTGCGGAGAGACAAGACGACAACCACTCAGCTCCAGCAGCTCCAGTACCCCACACCAGCTGGGAGCAGCCCCCCGGCACCGCCCCGGTGGGGGTACGGGGCTCAGCGGTGCCAGCACGCGTCACCACAGCCATGTGCTGGGGACTGGACTGCTCGCACCCAAGAACGGGGCCAAGAGGTGAGGGGAAAACCAGACCTGATGCCGCCTCTCCTGCTCCTCCTTCTCCTTTGTGTACTCCTCCTTCAGTGCCCTGGTGACGGCTGAGCTGCTCGCCTCCAGCTGCCGCCGCAGCTCCTCCACCTCCGCTCTCTGCCTGCCCGCACACAGACCGCAGCTCCCAACGTCCGCGCCGGCCCAGCCTCACCACCCGCTCCTCGGGACGCTCCCCCTTGGCCCCCCTCGAGCACCAGCCCTCTTCCCACCAGAGCCTGGCCTGGGGAAACCAGCCCCACCGCTCCCGAGCTCGGGGCTGCCTCCAGCCCTTGGCCGCTGTGCAGGCCCTGCTGCCAGCCCTCTCACCTGGCTGCTTGCTGGCTGAGCCGCTCCTTCTCCTCGGCCACCTCCGCATAGAGCCGGCGCCGCTGCTGCTGCAGCGCCTGCTCCTCCTGCTCCAGCTGCTGCTCACACCTGCGGGGCAGAGCAGCCTCAGGGACGTGCCTGGCTTGCGGCACTCATCCGCCTCTTCACCCCGTCCCATCCCATCCCTTCTGCGGCCAGCCAGGGGCTGGTCTGACGCTGGAGGATGCCCCTGGCTCACCGGCATTCCCACCTCAGGCCGGTGGAGACAAAGGGGCTGCTCCCCGCGGATATTAACTGCTGCAAATATCGGGAAGCCACTGGCACATGCGTGCTGGACACCACCCCCATCCTGTGAGCCCCAAACCGCCCTCAAGCCTCCCCCATGACAACATACCGCTGCCGGGCCAGCTCCCTCTCCCGCTGGCTCTGCTCATCCTTCTCCCGCTCCAGCAGGCCCCGCAGCTCCTCCGCCTGCCGGCTGTAGCGTTGGGCGGCCCGCTCGTCCGACTGCAGCAGCTCGGCCTCGTGCAGCATCTTCAGCTTCTTGATGTCCTGCCTGTGTTTGGCGATGAGCTTCTGGATCTCCGGCTCCAGCCCTGGGGCGGTGGGAAAGACACTTACCGCTCGGCCTCAGGGCTGTCTGGACCCCAACACTGGTGCCCTTGGCCCTGGCCAGCTGGCGAGGAGGCTGCGAACACATCAGCTAGCAAAGAGGGGCCGGTAAGAAAGGGGGGGTGAGCACGGACAGGCTTTCTTGCCCTCTAGCATCTGCCTCTACCAAACATGGGGAGCAGAGACTGCCCACGCTGAGCAGCTCTTCTCCGAGCTGCCAGCAGCTTCTGCAGACAGGGCCCCTCTCCCGGACCAGCACGGACGTGAGCCCTGTACCAGCCCGACTCCAGCCACCGCCGAGGGAACGTGCCCATACCTTTCACAGTGATTTCTTTGATCTTTTTGGTTTTCTCATCAATCCACTTCTCCCGCCTGATTTTCTCGGATGCACTCATCAGTTCCTTCAGTTTCTTAATCTCCTGTTTAGAAGCAAACGAGAAAGCTTCAGAGACAAGTTAGGGGAGAAAACCCCTGTTAGCCTAGGAGCCCGGCTGTTGAGAAGGAAGTTGCAGGCAAGAGCAGACGGCCCGAGCTGCACGCACACGACTCGCACAGCCCCGGCCAGGCGTGTTCTCCCAGTCCAGAGAAGCAGCCGTACGCTCTCCCAGTGCCTTCTCCTCTCTCTCACGGGATGGGGCCGCTGCTGCCCCACAGACCTTGAGCATGGGGGAGAAGAGCAAAACCCTTGGGAGAGCACTCGCTGGGGAGAGGGGAATTGGGGCTGCTGACGATCCTTGCATGCAGGGCAGTCCGTCTGTCAGCAGACGCAGGGTCGTGTGTGAAGATGCTTCCTTCTCCAGCCTTCCCTCTCCCTGGCATGGAAGACTCTCCAGCAGGAGGACAGACAGACAGACAGGCAGGCACACCGCCCAACACCACGGTACCACCGCAGACCAAGCTCCTGCGGCACCCCAAAACTCTTCAAAGACTCAAAGGCTGCACAGCCCAGGCACAGCCGCTGCTCTCGCTTCCTCCTCTGCCTGCGTTTACCTCCTCGGCTGTCCTCTCCAGCAAAAAAGCTGGAGAAACACCCAGGCCCTGCTGCCCACAGAGCTCTTCCCCAGCACTCCTGTCGGCAAAAGCCAGTCGAAGCAGTGAGCCATGTACTTCTGTGCTGGGGTTTCTGGTGAGAAAGGCACTGGCCGGTGGAAGGCCCGGCCCGGCCAAAATGGCTCCGTTTCGGCACAGGCAGATGATGTCCGCGTGCAGGACGTGGCACACATCACGGCTCCGGAGGACAAGCATAGGGCAGGACACCCACTGTGCAGAGAGGAGTGGGGAATAGCAGGGGGCCGCCCGCACAGCCCTGGGCTCGCTCGTAGGGAAAAAAGAGGGCAGGAAAATCGGCATGAGAAGACAGGGAGAGCCTGAAGGCAGCAGCTGAGCACATGGCCTGGGGAGACGGGGTGAAGGGGCTCCTTCACGGGGCTGACCCTGCTGCCGAGTGGGGAGTTCCCATCCCAGCCCCGCTGCCTGCAGGCGCCTGCGGAGCCAGAGCAGGTCAGGGCGTGAGAGCAGAAGGGCAAGGCACAAAAAAAGAGCAAAGACCACATTTACCTCGCAAAAGGGGCCCAAAGTGCGCCAGACCTGGGGAGAAAGAAAGGAGGGGATGGAGAGAGAAGGGGAATCGCAGAGGCACAGGGGAGAGGGGAGACTGGAGGGGAGAGAGGCAAGACCCAACAGCCATGCGTACGCAAGAGCACCGGGCAGGGCGGACGGGAAGGCAGGGGTCCCAAGGGAGTGAGGGGAGGCGCGGCCAAACGGGCAGTTACACCAACGCACCGAGGGCCCGGCAGCATCGCGGGCAATTGCAGCTCCGGGACGGGGCAGAGCCATCCCTGCCGGGGAGCATGCCACAAGGCTGGAGCCTGGCTCACCGGGAGCAGGAACAACAAAGTGGCCAGAGAGCAGAGCCGGGCTCCCGGGCCATTCCCACCGCTGCTGCCCTGCTGCGAGCAGGGAGCGAGAGGTAACGGAGGCACCTCCTCTGCCCCACGCAGGCTGCAGCGGCAAAACCAGCCCCATCCCTCCACGGGAAGGGGCCCCTCCAGGCACCAAGCACAGCAATACTGCGCTGGCTTCTTCCTCTCAGCTGGGCTCTAAACTCGGGCTTAAACAGTAAGGCAAAGCGAGCCAAGTGAGCCTTCGCTTTGTTTGCATGAGGGCGTCTGCCCGAACAGGCTCAGACTGGTGCAAACGTCTGCCCCACTCCAGAGTTCTGGGCATGAGCTCGGCTGCAAGGCCAAGGGCGAGCAGGGACCGGGGCAGCAGAGCCAGGACGAGCCCCGCGGCTGAGCTGCGAGCCAGCGGTGCTGCCTCCCTGCCAGGCCCAGCACAGGGCGAGCTGAGCTGTCTCCATTTGCAGGAGAGGGAGCTCTCTGCATGCTCCCGAGGGACGCTGCCAGCCAGCTCCCAGGAGCAGGAAGCACATCCCAGAGAGGGGCCCCAAGGCACGGACCCTGCTGCACAGCCTCGCCGGGAAAACAACCCTCTGCGTGTTTGGGTGCTGGTCAGGGCAACAGCCCAGTGAAACCCACAGAGGTCTGTTACTATTACTTATACACCCCATGTTCCTTTATAATCTTGTCCCCGCTCAGCTCCGAGAGCATCCCCACTCCTGCAAAGGGGGCTGGAAGTCACCCAGCTCAGAAGGATATGGCCACAGGTACAAATTCATCTGTGGCATCAGGTTTGTGCCACTGCCTGCTTTCACCTCTGCCAAAGTGAGATCCCCCGGTCGCCCCCCAGCCGGGGGAGAGCTCTGTCCACAGCGGGATGTGTGGGAAGGGTCTTTCCGAGCAGAGCCCCTGGGAGCTGGCACACTCTCTTGGTCAGTCCCATGCACCTGACTTTGGGCAGCAGCCTCTTGGGCAGCCAGGGCAAACCTCCATGGGTGACAGGGACTTTCCGTGCACAGAGAAGGGCTCCCCAGAACAACCGGGCCCCACCGAGGTGAGAGAGACCGTACTGCTCTGGGCAGGGGCCCCACTTGAGCAAAACCAACCAACTCTGGCCATGGCACGTCTCCTCTCCCTGCCCCCCCGCCTTCCCTATCCCCTCACCAGCTCGTGCTGCTCCTGCATCTGGGTGATCTTCTTGCCGTACTTCTGGTCCACTTGTTTCAGCTCAGCTACCACAGCCTCACACTTCTCACTCAGCACCTTCTTATCATCAATGAGCTGGGCAGCGGGAAGAAAAGGCATGAGGCAGCCAGGCAGGGTAGAGCCACCTCAGCTTCTGGCTTCAGAAGCATCAGTCCGAGCTGGGGTGAGAGATTACCTGGTCGATGAAGGCCAGATGCCTCTGGATAGCTGCCTCATACTGTTCCCTCTGCAGCCTGAGCTGGTGGCCAAGCTCCTTCTCGGTCTGTTTAACGTGCCGGACGGTCAGTTCCCTCTGCTGAGCCTTTTGGATGCAGGGGAGAAATAGCCACAAGACGTTAAGAGGGAGAAGTTACACCAGGCCCAGCATGCATACAGGAGATAACTGGGAACCTGGAAGGCACCGTCGGGCCAGAACAAGGAGGAACAGAGCTAAATCAAAGTCCCTGGTACTCACACCTCCTGCCCTGCTGCCAGCAAGAACACCCAAACCCCCGTGGGACAGAGGAAAAGAGTTCAGCCCAGGTCCTGACCGAGGGCTTCTGGACTAGTCAGGCATCTGCCAGGGAGGGGAGTTTGAGGAAGGTTTTCAAATCGGGGGGGCAGCAAGGAGAAATCGGAGAGAAGCCCACACCAGACCAAGAAGGACCTTGCAGATCTTTCCCATGCTAACAGGGACTGCGGCATGCCCGGCAGCCTCTGGCCCTCCGGCTCCTCGGCACTAGCTCCAGGAACGCTGCAGTACTTTGCTGGGGACACAGATGGGAAGCCCTATTCGCAGAGCCCCGATTTGTGCTTCAAAGCCGCTGCCCCAAGAAACATCTGCTGAAAGCTCTTGGTCTTCATTCCCCAGCAAGCAAAAGCATCTGGCTCACACACCAGGGCCGTCTGCAGCAGGCTGATGGCTCGCTGCTTCTCCTCCACTTCCAGCTTCAGCCTCATGATGGAGCTTGTGACCTCCGTGGCAACAGCCGATGCCTGCTCCAAGTGAGCCAGCTCCTCTTCCGAGAGGAGACCCTGCAACAGGGAAAACAACGATTAAAAGGTGGCGGGGACCACCTGGAACCAGAACAAGGAGACGGGAGACCCTTCCCACCAAGGTCTCGCACCACCTCTCCAATAGAAACGGGCTCTTGCTGCAGCACTCACCTCCCGCTGCGTGGCCGAGGCGGCCGACCTGGGCCTCTCCTGTTCCGACTTCTCCATCTCATCCAGGAAACTGATGATGCTTTGGAGCTTGGCCTCCGAAAGCAGGGCCCCATCCTCGGGGACCCCCGGGGAGTGGTTCAGCTTCCCAAACTTCTCCAAGTTATCAGCAGTCAGGGAATTGGAGCTGGGCTCCTGCTGAGCAGACACAGCTGTGAATGAGCACCCAGGGGAAGGCTCGGGAGAGGAGGTGCTGGCTCTTGTCCATCACTGGAGCCCAGTCCTCCCACTGCACCCCAGTAACCAGCCTCACCCTCTGTGCTAACCCCACTCCCACCACAGCCCTCGTGTGGTTTTGCTCCCCTTTGCGGATGCCCAAGCCCTGGCTGCACCAAGCTCCTCCGCTGCCTTCTCCAGCAGTGAACCAGCTGCATTTCTCACCCTCCGCCACCCAGCAAGTGCTGGGAAGGCAGCCCATAGGGGAACCTGCACCCACCAGGCAGCCGTCGCTGTCTGAGGGTGGATGCAACCGACCTCGGCCCTCTGCTTACCCCGTCTATCCAGGCATATCTGTCCTTCTTGAAGAGCTTCGGCGGGGGCAGCAGCTCTGGCTCTTCCTCCAACAGCCTCAGCGTGTCCAGCAGCTCATTGAGAGTGACCTTGGACTGAGCCCTGCTGACAGCAGTCACCACCGTCTCCACATCCTCGCCACCTGTCTCTCTGGAGCTCACATCCTAGGGGAGAAGACGACGCACCTTGCAGTAGAAGAGTTTGCCAGATCTCCCCAGAAGTCAATGAAGGCTCCAAAGCTGCCCCGGCAGAACAGCTGGTGCCAGGAGCCCCACGAGGCAAAACCAGACCCACCTGCAGTTTGTCCTCTGCCCCAGGGTCCCGTGAGGGCACGGAGCCAAGGTCTGCAAGGCCGCTTTCTTCTGGCTCTGCAGCTACTGAGTGGAAATTGGCCTCTGCAGGAACCAGACTGTTCTCAGGCACTTGCAACACCCAGCCCCTTTGAAGCAGCTCCCCAGAGTGAGAACCGCTCCTCGATCCTCCTCCTTCCCCCTCATGGCACGCACTGCTCCAAAAGCGTCGGAGACCTGCAGAGCGGACTCACCAGCATTATTGGCCTTGGTGACACTGCTGGCTGGACTGACGTTCCTTGCAGAAGCAGGTTTGGCAGGCTTCTTCTTTGCTACCCTTCTGCTCTCCTTCGCCAGCGCAAGCTCTTCTTCTGCCAAGCGCTTTGCATCCGAAGCCTTTTGGGCCCTTTTCTGGTGCAGTTCCTGTAAGGACAGAGAAGCCTTCAGCATCCTGCCCAGCACAGGGTGTGTTCCGATATGTCCCTGCACTGCTTCAAGTGCTAGCAAGGGCCTGGGAGACAGCAACAAACCACACTTTTGCTGCGGAAGGGTTAACAAGGACAACTCTAGAGAAGGAAAAGCACAGGAGCAACAGCTCTACTCTTCACTGCTCTGAGCAGAGGGGAGGTGGTAGCCAGGGTCTTGCCAGCTCCACATGTGAGCAAGGGCTGTTCACATGCCCCTGTGCGGCGTCCTCTGCTGCTGCGTAAAGGGCCTCCGAATCCCGAGGGCCGAGCACCGCACAGCGCAACGACGCCGCAGTGCCCAGGGGACTGCCTTAGCCAAGTTTTGGGAAGTCACAAGCACGTGTTTGCAAGGCTGTTGCAGCATTTTGCTGTCCTCCGGCTGCTCACTGCTGTCTCTCTCCTGAACTCCCCCCCCCCGCACCAAAATATGATTCCATTTAGGCCAAAGAGAAATTGGGGTTTTTAAAAAAATCTTCAGCTATACTGCAAGCCAACATGCAACTCCCCATAGTCTGTGCCAGCCCCTCATCTGCGTCCCAGGAGCACCAGCCCTTTCCTGCCGCAGACAGGGCTGCAAGAACACGGTGAAGACGGCGAGGTGCTTTCTGCCAGCAGGCACAGCGCGGTGCTCAGCCTGCCCTGGAGGGACCCCGCTCCCGAGGAGGGTCCCCTTCCCAGGGCACTCTCATCCTCGGCCGTTCCGAGGAGCTGCAGTTACAGTCTCCCTGTTTCAACGTGGTCACCCTTTCCCCGAGAACAAAATCGAAACCAGCACTGTCTTCGCAAGCTCCGAATGAGCTGCCAAGGCTTGGCAGGAGCACAACGAGAAACCGCTCTATGGCACCTCCGTCTCCGTAGGGAGCACTCCATTTCCAAGGCTGGCTCTAATTCTACTTTGTGCAAAGCCCCGAGAGACGCAGAGGAGAGGCCCTCTTGCTGCCTCACAAGAAGATGCCAACAAACTGGTCTCATGCAGGCCTTGCTTTGTCCCGTGTACCTGGATGGCAGTGCGTCGGGCCAGGCGCGCCTTCTCCTCTCGGATCTTCCGGCGTTCCTCGTCCTTCCTCTCATGCAAATCCAGTATATTTCCTTCCTCCATCCGCTGCTGCCTTTCCTTCCAGAGAGGAGGGTCAAAAATGTTACCGAGAGCTCTCCAGCACCCACCACCCACAGCAGAGAAGAGGGAAAGGGCACGCTGCACCTGAGGTCACCCCGTATCCAGGCTTTCCATCCCCCCAATCCTCCCCTCTGTGCATGTACAGAGCCCTCAGAAAAGCTCCACTTTACAGCAGCTTATTTTCTTTAGATACTAAATGTAATTATTAGTCATCTGGGTCTGAAAACACCGAGGAAACAAGGCTTAAAAATAGACTCTCACATACAAGAGCTATGGTACTCTTCGTTATTGGGATAAATAATTAAACACAAACACACACAAATAGCTGCAGATGACTCGTCACTCGCTAATGACCCAACTCGTTACTGATTCGCTACGATGAACCGAGACAGGGTATCCCTCCTCTGGCCACGAGCGCGTCCCAGACAATAAGAATTCAGCAGGATTTGTGCTGCTCCTGCCAAGCGTCTGCGGGCTCGCAGCTGAAGGGAGCTGGTAGGCCGGAGCTGTGCAGCACTGAGCCATGGGGTTCCCGGCCTGAACTCCCCCTGGAGCCAAACCCACGCTTCCCCCCTGCATCTCTGCAGGGACGGGACCCTCCTCAGCTCTCCGGACTGCAAGGGGCTGGCTAGATGGAAAGCCAGAGCCCCCTCGTCTCCGACAGCTCAGGTCTCGGTTGGAGGGTCTGGTGACTAAAGTGACCCAAATTCCCCCGCCAGCGAGGCGAGCGGGACACGGGCGTCAGGAGAGTCTGTGCTACAAGGCAGGGACAGGACTGACCTCCCTTTGGGAAGCCAGCAAGCGCCCCAGAGCCGCGGCTCCCGCCTTGTGGCATCGCGAGTGGCGTCGGTACCAGCGCTGGATGGTCACGGCAGCCAGGTTCACCTGCTGGATGAACCTGTGGGGAGAGGGAGGGTCAGCGCAGCCCCAGGGTCCTCCTCGGCCGCCGGCCGGGCAGCACCACCCCGTCCTGCTGCAGCAGAGCGCAGGCTGCTCGCCCGCAGCGCCAGGACTTGTTCTGTCCCCTCACCCCCCGGACTCAACGAGAAAAGGACTCAACGAGGCCTTTTCTTGGGCTGACATTTGGGGTGGCAGGAACTTGTGCTTTTGATGAGGACAACTCAAAGCGCAGAGCGAAGTCACGGGGAGGGTAAATCAGCCACTGCGGGTGCACTAAGGGGGGCCCTTCCCAAATCTGCAGCCCCACAGGACAAGAACAAACTAGTACCAGCTCCCCTGGAGCTCACCACTCCACCTGGCACTGTCCTCCTGCTTCTTCCCACCAGCCATCACGTACGGGCTCTGCCTCACCTCTCCGCCTCCTCCTCGGTCACCTCCTTCCTCCGGGGCAGGCTGCTGTTGTTGTTGCGGGTCATGATGTTGTTGCTGGAGAAATTCTTCTGAGACTTCACAAAGCTGCTGCTTTCGCCGTCCTCGTTTGAGGTCGCTTTGACAACGTTGCTAAGGAAGAAGATGAAGCTACTTGGCACCATCTTGCCCCATCCCGTGCCATATCAGCACACAAACACGGGGTCAGCACAGCCTCCAAGCCAGGACCTCACCACGCTTACTTGAGGGAGCTGGGTGCCTGGTTGGAGCTTTTGGGCGCAGGGCCCTTCTCAGTGGTGGAGTAGTTGTTGTGCACCATGGTGGTGACGCAGTTGCCCATCGCGCCCTTGTTGCTCCTTTTGTGGAGAGAAGACGAGGCGTTAGGACTCGCTGGATCCGAAGGGGACAGCTCCCTGCGTGCCAACCCTCAACCCGACCGTGACCGTCTGGAGCATCCCCCGAGGCGAGCAGAGGCGAGGCCTCACAAGCAACTCGCCTGCTCTCCAGAGCTCGCTCCCCGGTAGCTGTTACCTGGCGCACAGACAGACAGACACAGCCCAAGCAGACGCAACAGCCTGCTATTCAGGCTATTCTACACGCAGCCTTGGCTTAAGTCTCTCCCGGCCCTGAAGGGTTCAAGTTTTACTTGTTCCCTTTCCTAAAGCGAGAGCAGTCTCTCCCACACATCAGTCAAGCTCCTGCGCGGCTTCCAAACGCGTCCCGGCCAGCCAGCCTGGCACGCCGTCATCGGTCTGCCCCGCACTTGACCCCCATGCCCTGGCAGAGGCAGAGCACCGGCACCCCCTCCTCTGCCCGGGTGTTTTCTCAGGGTAGTTCCTCCCAACACTACCTGTTGTTGGCAGTGAAGTTGGCTGCCAGGAGCACGGTGGCTTCTTTCCTCCTCATGCCCGCCGGTGGCTCAACGCCGTGGGAGCCGGAGGGGCCCGGGAACGCTCGCGGCTGATCGTCCTGCCGTGGAGTCAGCAAGTATAAGCGCAGGCAAGTGCCAAACCCACGTCCTCAAACACCACCCTCTTCCTTCACAAGCCAGTTTCTCCCACACACAAGAAACCTCTGTTCGACAGCACGGCAGCCTCGAGGTTTTGCCTGCGCCTCTGCCTGCCTCCACCAGAAGTCAGGAGCGTGGAGGTGATGGGCCAAAAGCCCTGGGCCAGAAACAAGGCCCACACAGGCCAGAGGACTGGCCAAGCACATTGGCCATCCAAACCGTGCCAGCTTTGACTGCAGGCTGAGGAAGGACCAGCCTGGCCATGGCAGATGAGCTGTAGCACCGCATCCTCGGGTCTAGAGAAACCCTCCCACTCCTCCGCCAAACCCAGCCAACTCCTCAAGCAAGCGGAGCTGATTTAGCCCACCCGCCCCAGGACGTCCCCGTCCTCACCAAGATGTTCCACGTGGTTTTCTTTTCCGGGGAGGTTTTGCTCAGACTCGCCAGCTTCTTTCTTCCCCCAGAACCGCTCTCAAAGAAGGTCAAGAAGTCTCCCGTCTGCTCTGAGCTTGAGCCCGAACCCAGGGAAGGCAGAGAGGAGGAGAGAACACGTGTTCTGGAGTTAATACTGCATGCAAACGGCAACAAGACAGCGATAGCAGGGTTCTCATCCCGCACAGGCTGCTTCAACGAGAAGCACGCTCTGATCGCGGCAGGGCACTCTGACAACACGCACGGCGTACAGCCGAGGCACACCTACTGCCTGCCATCACAACACGGAGAAGAAAAGGGATGGAGAATCATTACACAGTCAGGAAAGCTATGAATGATTCATTTTTATACAGAGCTTTCGATTTCAGCATGACATGCAGAGACAGAATATATCAAAGGGATGGGCACAGGGTAACAAGAGAACGGAAAATCACAATTCAGAGACACCTAGGAGGTCACTGGAGACAGAAGGAGAACTTTTTGTCTCCTAACACAGTCCAGCTACAGTCCAGAGGGTCCATGAGGGGCTGCTGTAACTGAACGGTCCTGTCCCTTGCAATTAAATCAAGTGTGTTTTGTGACAGAGGCTTCCCAGCCACAGAAATACACTCTATTTCCCCAAATCCTAATCAAATGACCTCCCATCAAAAAAAAAAAAACCAAACAAAAAAACAGACCTTGGCTTTCCAAGGCCAGGTTGTAACGCCCGGTGTGTATGACAGAGCTTAAAGTACATTTTTGAAAGGCTCTGGTTCCCTCAAGGACAAGAGAGGGCAGACAGATGGGTGGGGTTTCACACAGTCCCAGCCATGGGACAGACGGACGCACGTCGGTGCCTGGAGCCGTACCTGCGCGTGCTGTTCACCCGCTGGTTAACCTGGGTGGTGCTGTTGGACCTCCGGAGGTTGTTCATTGCCCGGGATCCCCCATCTTCCTGCGGAGCAGAGAGCTAAATTCAGCAGCGATGTTAAGGAGAAGCACGGGCAGGCAGAGCTGGGATGCCTGGCCTAGGCAGGCTCCCCCTGTGAGTCAGGCATCCTAAAATAGCACTGCTGGCGGTGCTACCCTTCCACCCCCCTCAACACAGCCCCGACACGGTGTTTCCGATATCCCCGCGGCTGCCAACCTCTCCTTAAGGCAGAGTGCAATGACACCTCGCTCCCTCTCGGGCTCCCACGTTGCTGCTGAGCCAGCAGGAACATGTTCATTTGTGTGAGCTCCCCAGCCCAGAAGGGCCGTGCTCGTTACCTGCCCTGGGAACGAGCGTGAAGGAAGGCTGCCAAGGCAGCAGGGATTACTCAGCAAAAAGTGCAGAGACTCTCCACTACTGGATCTTAACAGAGCCCAGTAAGTACCTGGGGCTCATTCGCCCTGCTGAAAAAACACTCACAGAAACCCCCACTCGGCGAGACACCGAGTCCCCGGCTCTGCTGACCCCGGCGGGAACGGAGGGTGCTCGGCAAGGCACAGGCTGGGCCTGAAAACACCGCAGCATCCGGCAGAAGATACCAGGAACTGGGGAGTTTCCAGAAGGAAATCGGCGCAGGGAGGTGAAGGGCAAGGAAAGGAAAAGGGTGAAGCCTGACGCTTTCCTGCTTGCCCTTCCGTGAAAGGGTCGAGAAGAGACCTGACGAGCAGCCGATCGTTGAGGACGATCGGATTTGGAGAGAGCACGTGGCACTGCAGCACCCAGAGCTGCAGCTCCAACTAGCACCTGGACCAGCCCAATTCTTCCCCTCCCGAAGGCGGTGCGGCTGCTCTCCATAAACACGCAGCCGTGCCACGCTGCCACACGCTCCCGGGGGGAGCCAGGGCCCTCCCCTGTGCCACCTCCCGCCCCAGGCTGGGCTTCAAAGCTCAGCCTGCAGGATCCGCACAGCCCGGCGTTAGACAGCCGGGAGAGCAGGCGTGCATCGAGGCATCCCATAGCCCACGGACACGAGCAGCAGGAGGGATGCGGGGATGAAGGACCTCTCCTGCCCAGGACTCACCAGAGCGTTCCTCTTTGGTTTGCCGTCGGCGGTGACCGAGACGGAGCGCGCCATGTGCTTGGCGGGAGAGGCGCTGCTGGGGCGCCGCGAGACCGGCGCGGGGAAGCCCGTCAGGCTCAGATCCACGCCGCCAGAACCGGCACCCTGGAAGGAGGAGCTGCTGCGGGCGCTCTTCATGCTCGAGCAGAGAGAATGGGCCCTGCAAGCACAGCGCGGATGGAGAAGTGAAGGCACGGGGAGCATATCCAGCCACGTGCGGCAAGCAAACCACATGCTCTGCTCCCAGCTGTCTCCTACAAACGCCGGCACAGAGCCGTAACCGCTTTCAAATGGGATGAAACACCCTCCTCTGTATTTCCACATGCCAAATAACCCTGAACACAAGGCCTGGAGAGGCTCCGGGTGAACCCCTCACGGTGCCCGACACCAGCAGTCGTCTCCTCACTGCTTTCACCTAACGCCCCGGCTGTCCATCCCACGTCCTGCTGCCCCATTTACGAGCTGGGACGCTCACTTCAAGGCCAGCAGACGACTAAGAGGAGAAAAGCCCCGCTCTCCACACCGGGCTCCTTCACTCCATACAGACCGTGGCTGCGAGAGGATCATGCAAGCCCAGAACGGCCCCTTCTGCTAAGGCCGGGGGTTCAGCTCACCCAGCGCCCTGCACCGGGCAGGGATGCTGAAGAAGCAACTGGGCAGCTCCCGAGGGATCCTTCCCCCACCAAGCGCTCCCAAGCTCTGCCAAGAAGCTGTTCAGAAGCGGCCGTGCCCTCTCCGCGGGCGAGGGAGAGCTGAGCCCCCTTCCCAGCTCGGGAGGCGGCACGCTCCCCGCTTTACCCCTTCGCATCCCCTCCTGCCACAGCGCTGAGCCAGGAGCCGTCGCTGTCCCCAGGCAAAGGCCACCGTCACCGCTTGCTTTCTTTACACAGCGCTACGCCCAAGCCGTCCCTAAATCCATCTTCCCCCGGCAGGTCTGATTTCACACACACACACACCCCCCCCGGCCTTGGGGCTCCACCAGAGACCTTGGCAATGCCTCGGGCTCCAACAACCCGGGTAAACAAAAGACTCTCGATGGAAACCGCCAGGCTCCCACCGGGAAAACAGGGCTCAGGCCCAGGACGCCCAGGCCCCTCAGGCCCATGCCCCAGGCCCAAGCCCAGGCCTCCAAGCTCCCAAGGCCCACGACCCCCCAGGCCCCACGCAGGACGGGCAACACGGGTGAGGGGCTCCAAGCAGCGAGAAAGGCCCAGAGGAAGGTGAGAGGGACCCGCACACCCCCGGGGCCTGCTGAGGGGGCAGCACCGAGGGCGAGGCCCTGGCCCCCTCCTTGTCCAGCTCCAGCGCCCCCCCACAAAGGGCCCCGGGGGCCGGTACAAGGCCCCGGCCCCCCCCCGGAGCAGGCCCTGGTCCCGGTCCCGGTCCCTCCCTCCTCCTCCCTCCTCCCCTCAGGCCGCCCCGCGCCCGCTCCCGCGCAGCCTACCGCCGCCGCGCTGCCGCCCCGCCCCGGCCATTGGGCGGGGCGAGAGGAAGAGGCGTCTGCCAATCGGAAGGGAGGGGCGGGGCGAAGAGAAGAGCAGGGGTAGGTTGAAGAGTAGAAGGGGGTGGGAGGAGGGAGGGGCGAGGGGTGGAGCCTGGGGAGGAGGGAGGGGTGAGGGGCGGGGCCTAGGGAGGAGGGAGGGGGTGAGGGGCGGGGCCTGGGGAAGGAGGCGGGGCGAGTCGTTGGGAGGAGGTGAGAGGCGGGGCCAGGAGGGAAGAGGGGCGGGGCCGGGGAGGAGGGAGGGGAGAGGGGCGGGGCTTGCCCCACAGGGGCCGGAGGAGCTGTGGGGCAGGGGGAGCTGCATTGAAGGCCCAGCTATGGGGCAGGGGGAGCGGTGGGGCAGGCTCCAGCGACGGCGCAGGAAGGAGTCACAAGTTCCCAGACCCGAGTGTGGGGTTTATTAGCGGGTCCCGACCCCCCTGGGACGGCACCTTCTCCCGCCCCAGCCCCACAGCCGCTGAGGCCGGAGGCAGCGGGCCACCCAGGAGCACCCCATGGCCGTGCCAGGGGCCCCAGACCATCCCCCAGCTCAGCCCTGGCGGGTGCTGGCAGATCTCCACCCCGGCTCCCCTGCGCCCCCCTGCCAGCCCAGCCAGGCGAGGGGTGCCAGCAGCCACGCCCTTCCACCGGCCCCAGGAAACCGGGGACTTTTGGCAAAAAAGACAGCGAGAGGGACATTACGACCTTATCAAAGCCCTGGCCCCCGCGGCCACTCCCCAGCCCGTGTCCCCTTGGCAGCCCCCCTTCCCTCGCCCCTCTGGGACGGGGCACATAAGGCTGCTCGCTTCCTTTTCCCCGGGGTGCCGCGGGGGAAGCTGGGGGTGTGGGGCCCCTGTCCCCGCCGAGCCCCGTGCGGGAGCAGCTGGCTGCCCGCGGAGGAGGCCCCCGGGGGGGGCCACAGCACGACAGGCCCCACAGGGAGGGAGGGCAAAGCCCCCGCGGCCCCCCGGGAGCCCGACAGCAGCTACATGTTGAGAAAGGCGAAGGCTGACGGCTGACGGCTGCCCTCCGCCTCCATCTGCCTGGTCTGGGGCCGGGACAGCGTCCGCGGCTCTGTCGGCAGAGAGTCCGGGCAGAGCACCGCGCCGGGACGGGCCACCAGCTCCATGCCGGCAAAGAGGGACAGGCTGCGGGAGGGCGCACGGGTACCCGCCGTGTCCCCTGCCAGCCTGCTCACCGCCTCCCGCTCGCAGGGGCAGGCCGGCACCGCGGCACCGGGCTGCCCATGGGTCTCCGCTTCCACCCCCTGCTCCGTGCTGCAGGCCGGCACAGCCACGGGGAGCGGGGCTGCGCTCAGGGGGCTGAGGATGCTCTCGCCTGCCAGGGGTGGGATGTCCGTCAGCAGGTCCCCGGTGCACGGGGCCGAGCCCACAGCGAGGGCAGAGGGGTCTGGGTCTGGGCACGCGCTCTTCGGGGCAGGCTGGCCTCTGCAGAGAGCCTCGAACTGCCGCAGGATCTGGGAGGAGAAGAGTGGGACAGGCGGGAGTGAGAGCAGCATCGGGAAGGGGGCCCAGCCCCGGCACCTTTTCCCAGGCGCAGAGACTGTCCAGGGGATCAGCCCCGATGTCCCCTCCCAGGGCTCAGCCTGGTCTCCTGGGGAGGGAGCGTCACAGCCCCCAGGCTCCCCGCTCCTGGGAGAGGCAGACAGCTCCCACCCCTCTGGAACATGTACGGAACCACTCCCAAGAGCTGCGTGTCCCCAAGGACAGCAGACCAGTCCCCAGGAGCCCCCTGCCCCGGGGAGAGGGCACGGGGCCGTCCCAGGAATCACCTTCATTGCTCGGTTGGCGACGGGGCCGGGGCTGCCTTGGCTGAGCTGCTGCAGGTGCTGCCGAGTCACGGCAAAGATCTGGTCCAGGGAGAGCAGGTCGGAGCACATGAGGGAGGAGATGGCACACATGGACCTCTGCAGGGAGGAGAGCGCGGCTGAGCCCGGCACACAGAACAGGCGCTGAAAAACCCCGGCTCGGCAGCGCTTCTTCCCCCCGTCCCTCCACCCTGTGCGGCAGCACAGCCCAGGGCGGGCAGCACCGTAGGCACGTGCCGGTGGTGCACCAGGACTGCCCCGCGCTCACCATGCGGACACCGTCACTGGGGTCCTCCAGCGCCTGGCTGAGCAGCTCCAGCACCACCTCGCAGTTCAGCAGCCCGCACCTGGCCAAGGGGAAGGGGTTACGGCCGCGCCAGCTGCACGCAGCACCCCGAGCCCCGGGAGCCGGCTGGGAGCGGGCAGCCCTCCTGCCTGGCAGCGTTTCAGCCCCGGAGGCCTGGGCCAAGGCAGCCAGGGGGGTGAGAAGGGTTCAGGCTGCCCCTCGAAGCCCCTGCAGCGCTCCCCACCCGGCCCTGCAGCACCCACGGTCCCGGGGAGCGTCCGCCTTGGGCACTTACTCCTTGATGAAGTGCTGTGCTTCCTCCCTGGTGAGGAAGACCCTGGTGCCGCGGGTCAGCACGGACACCAGGCTCACCTCCCGCACGCAGTCGCCCAGGCTGTCAGCGTCCACCCTGCTCAGGGAGATGCCTCGGTGGGGACGGGCGCCAGCCCTGCTCCCTCCTGGGGTCCCAGCGCAGACCCCACCACCCTCCAGCGGGCAGGGACTCCCTCCCAAATCAGTTCCCCTGCCCGTGGCTCTGCCCACCCACGGGCTGCCCGGGCCAGGAGGCCAAATATGCCAGGAGGAATCCAGCCCAGCAGTGCCAGGGGACTGAAATTAACGGTGTGGAAAACGAGGGCACCGTTTCTGGAGACAGGGGAAGCATCTCAGAAGGTCCCGGGGGAAGGGCAGCCCCCTACGGCCCCGTTCTCACCTCTCGGCCACGTGGCTCAGCTCCCGACTGGCCCCAGAGTGGCTGTCGCTGCCCGATTTGCTGCAGGAGTCCGAGGTGCGGCTCAACTCGCCGTTCCCCTGCGAGGAGTCCTGGGAGCTGTGCCCACTGTCCGTCTCCTCCCAGCCGCCCCCGGCCAGCCCTGGCTGGTGGCTCACTGCAGAGGCAGCAGCAGTGAGGCGTTGACCCCCCAAACCAGCCCCCGAACCTCGCGGGGACCCCCGCCAGGCCCCCCAGCAGCTGGCGGCTGCCCCAGCCCAGCGGCGGGGAGCCCCTACCTCGGGTGCTGTGTGCTGCAGCAGCTGCTGGAGGCTTCACAGCCCCGGCCGGGCTCCTGGTGGGAGAGGGGGCCCTGACGGGCTGGTAGGCGTCCTCGTGGAGCTCCCTGCGGCGAGGCCGCGGCCCCTCCGGGGAGGGGAGCACAGCGTGGGCCACCGCTTCGGCCGCTCGCTGGATGGTGCTGAGCAGGGCTTCCCCCGTGGAAGCTGGGCAGAGGCCAGGGCATCAGGCGCTTCCCAGGGAGCCCAGCCCAGCCCCCAGGCACCCACCGCCTCGCAGGGTGTCATGAGGGGACGGCGGAGACCTGCCGGCAGAGAGGAGCGGCCCCGGCAGCCAGGCTCCAGTCCCTGTGAGGGACTTTTGGCTGGACAAGGGGAGCGAGGAATACCTGGGAGCTACTGGGACAGGCCCGGGGGCACGAGCTGACCTCCCATGTCCCTGTCACACCTCCCAGCAGGGAAGGACCTGGCAGAGCCCCCCGCTGCCAGCCCTGCAGCCGTGCCACCAGCCCCAGCACCCGTCAGACGGCCTGGGAAAGGGGAGAGCTGCACAAAGCAAAGGGTGCAGCACGGCTGAGCCACCCAGAAACACCCGCCAAGAGAGAAACGCCCGCCGAGAGAGCCGGCAAGCAGGTTACGCGTCTCTGGACGCTGGGAGCCTGGTCTAACCCCAGGCAGGACCCCCAGGGCTGGGGCATCGCGGTGTGCAGGCAGGGCAGTACTGAGCAGGGGACCCACGCAGGGTGAGGGGCAGCACCAGGCGAGGGCACAGCCAGGACTTACCGGAGCCGCTTTTCTCACTGCTGAAGCCAAATCCTTGCAAGGAGCCGCAGGGGCTGGGGCTGGAGCCCATGCCTGGGGGAGGCACAAGGCACATACAGAGGGAGCACAGGCGTTCGGGGTCACCCTCCACTACCGTTCCTCCCCCTTGCAAGCACAGGGGAGTGGGTGCCTGGGGCAAGCCGGGAGGAGCTGGGGTGCAGGGCAGGGCACTCACAGAACGCCTCAGAGTTCCCTAAGGGAACTCTGCTAAGAGCAGCCTGTCCCTCCATTCCCCCCAGCACATATTTCCCTCTGGCACAGTACCCTGCAGCCTGCTCTAGCCAGAGCTGCAGAACATCCTCAGCAAGCAGAGCCAGGACCCACAGTGGGACAGGGACAGCAGCCAGACCCCCGTCACCGGGGCCTGTGGCACCCTGCCCTCACCCCCAACAGCCTCCCTGGCCAGCAGACCCTCTACACACTCACAGCTCCAGCCAAAGGGACCGTCCCGGCGCTGCCAGCACGGCCCACGGGAGGTGACAGGGCCGTGAGGAGCCTGCGCTTACCTGCAGGAGGCAGGGGACGGGCAAGCAGCGCGTCAGGCTGGGCGAGCGGCGCATCCGAGAAGAGAACGCTGGCCAAGTCCTGCCGAGAGAGACGGGGGTGTGGGCAGAGAGCTGGGGAGCCGGGCACCTTGGCCTGGCCCTGAGGCCGGGGTGTGGGAGGCAGAGCTGCCCTGCGGCTCCAGGCAGGGCCCGAGCATTCCGCCCGGCACGGGGGGGAACAGGGCCGGCACTCACCTGCGCAGCCGCCCGGACCTTCTGGTTCAAGCTGTTGCCGTGGAGAGGGTCCGGGGGCCCAGCGAACACTGCAAGGCACAAGGTCGGGAGGGCTGGGGGACGTTCGGCCCCCAGGCACGAGGCAGGATGGGGCAGGACCCCGGCCCCGGCCCGTGCTCGGGCTCTGGAGCAGCCCCCGCAGGGAGGAGCCGCCCTGGGCTCTCCCCACAGCCAGGCTGGGCTCTCCAGCACCACGCGGGGCTGCTCCCCGCTCTCCTGCCCCAGCTCCCCCACTCCTTGCCCCGTTACCTGCTGCCTCCCGGATGAAGCAGGCGTTCCTCTTCAGCTGCAGGACGAACTGGGGGGAACCCTGGGCGCACGTGTGCAGCAGGATCTTCAGCACCTGCGGACGCAGGGCTCGGGGTGAGAAGACCAAGTCGCGGCAGCCCCGCCAGCCCCCGGCCCTGCGGCAATGCCCTCGCTCTGGCCCATCACCCCGGCCCCGGGGCCGCTCTGCGGCCAGGGGAGCCCCGCAGCAGCCGCCCCCGCTCACCGCCACCGGCCTACCTTCAGCTTGACGTGGCAGGAGTTGCTCTGCAGCCGGTTGAGGAGATACTCCAGGAGGCACTGGCTGCTGCCGGGCGACTCGTGGGAGATCTCTGGGGCGGGGGTTAGGGATCCTGCTCTCCCCACGGGACCGCAGCCCGGGCCGGGGGGCAGCAGCAGCCCCTCCCCCGGTTGCCAGCACCTCTCCCCCTCCGCCCCAGCCGCCCCCGCACCCACCCCGGCCCCCGCGGCCTGGAGCAGCCACGGGGACCACCCCCGGCCCCGGGCCCCTCCGCGCTCCCCGGAAGGATACTGGCGATCTCCTCGAACAGGTACCCGGGACAGGGGACGTCGTCGTCCGCCGTGCCCCTCAGCAGCACCGGCAGCTGGAGGAGGAGGGGGGGGGGACGGCGTGAGAGGGGCCGGGCCCTGCCCCGGGTGGGGCTGAGCCCCGGTGCAGACCCGGCCCCGGTGCAGACCCGGCCCCGCCGGCGCCGTGTAAGGCCGCTATAGAAGCCCCCCGCTACCCCGGTGAGCCCATACCACTGCACTGACATCACAGCCCTCGAAATAAGCGACGTCACAGCTATGACGTGAGAGTGGAAGGGCAGGGCGGGGGTGCCATGGCAAGGCCGAGGGGCCCGGGCTCTGACAGCAGGGGAGGTGGGAAGGTGCAGCGATGACATCACGGGTGGCGGGGTGACGTCACGTCCCCAGGCAGCCCCCCAGCCCCCACTCCCGCTCCCGCCCCGGCCCGGCCCGTACCCGGCTCAGGAAACTCAACCGGTCTCTCAGCGGCGCCGCCATGACACTCCCGGCGCCGGCCCTGCCCGGCCCGAAAGCGGCCTCGCGGCTCCGCCCCCCGGAAGACGCCACAGACCAATGAGAGTGCGAGACGCTGCCGCTCGACCAGTCATCGACGAGGGAGGGCGGAGCTTCGGGCGGAAGTGGCTCACAAGGTTGACGCCGGCGGCAAAAGGGCGGGAGACGGGAAGTAAACAACCGGCACCCCCGCCAATCAGAGCTGCCCGCGACGAGCGACCAATCAGCAGGGGCTCGGGAGGTGGATGCCCCCTGTGACCAATCCACGCTTGCGGCAGGCCAGCCCGGCCAACCCGAGAAGGCCGAGGGGACGACCTTCCGCCACTACCCAGTCAGAGAGCCAGCACACTTTGATAGGCGCACCGTCTCACCTATCGACGAGCCGGAGGGGGCGGGCGTCTGCCGGCGCCCAATGCGAGGGCGCGGCGCTTTGATGAGCGGGGCGGGCGGCCAATCGCGGCTGCTCCGCCATGGCGGCGCCCAGGCCGTGAGGCGGCGGCGGCGATGTCGGGTCGGGGCGTGTGGCTGCGGGCGCGGGCGCGGCTGCGGCGCTTCCCCGCGCTGCTGGCGGGCTGCGGGGAGCAGGTGGGGCCGCGGGCGGGGGCGGGGGGGGATCGGCTCCGGGGACGGGGGGACCCGGCGAGCCCGGCGTCCCGCTCCGGTTCCCTGTCGTTCCCCGCAGGCAGCTGCCTACGGCCGGTGCGTGGCCGCCGCGGCGGCCGGGACGGCGGAGCTGCGGCGGGACGCCTGCCTGGAGGAGTTCCGGGCGCTGCAGGACTGCTTCGCCCGGGCGGTAGGTCCCGGTCCCGGTCCCGGTCCCGGCGGGGGGAGCGGCCCCGGGCACGGCTCCGGCTCCGGGGCCCCGGCCCGGCCTGAACCGCGGCTCTTTGCAGGCGAAGGCGACGCCGAAGTGACCGCGGTGCCGGCGCCCCTCACCCCGCGCACCGGCCTGGAGACGCTGCAGGGAAATAAAACCGCTCCAACCCGACCCGGTTTGTCCTTGAAGTGCAGAAAAAAGAGCGAGGCGGGGCCGGGGGAAGCTGGCGGAGCCCCCGGCCGCTGCCCGGCCCTCGCCGCCGCACCTCGGGCCCGCGGTCGCTGCCAGGCTCCGGCAGCCGCCGGCCCCGGGGCTGCTGGAGGCCGCGGCCCGGCCCCGGCCAGCCCGGAGAGGCCACGGGAGAGGGGGCCCGGGCTGGCAGAGCGGAGAGCACGATCGCACCCGCTCTCTGGCCAGGAAGGAGCAGCCCCTTACGTGCGCTGCGCTTTAATCCGCGCTTCGCAGAGCCCTTTCCTCCTCTCTCCGGCTGCGGTCCCACATCCAGACCTGTTGCCCAGCTCCGTGCGAGCTCCAGCTTCGCTCAACAGCAAAATCTCCTGCAAGGCAGCAGGAACCGCGGCCCGAGGTGCCGAGCTCTGCGCGGGCTCCGGCAGAGGCGAGACAAGACGCCGGCTCCGGGACGGCAGAACCTCAGGGAAGAGCCGGGTGCAGGGCGCTTCGGGAAGGCAGCCCCATCCCTGCCGCCAGCTTCCGAGCGCTCCTGCCCTGGCAGCGGCTCTGCTGCAGCTGCTTGATCCCCTGAATGTCAAAGCAGGCGTTTTCCTCCCCAGGCCAGGCCCTGTGCGCGAGGGATCGTGGCAGCCTCCCCTCCTCTTCCCCAGCAGCAGGGAGGAGCAAACCTCAAAGAAAGCACAAAAGTCTCTTTTCCTTCGGCAACGAAGCTCCCTGCGGGTACGGAGCGAGGCGGACGCCGCTGCCCGCCCGGGCAGCCACAGCCCAGTGGCTGGTTAAGGCTTACCGATCTCTTTTTTTTTTTTTTTTAATTAAAAAAAAATAGGAGAATTCAGCTCAAAATGCTTCAGCTTATTTTATTGATCAGCTCGGCCTCCCCTCCGGGCTCTCCTGCCAAGCACTGCACCCCAGGACGAGCAGTCCCTGGCAGGCAGAGGTGATGCAGCTCCTGCCGGCTTCCAGCCCGGCTTGGGGGTGCCCAGGGCCCATGGCCCACGCCGTTCCCAGCCGCTGAGGAATGCCAGGAGCATCTTTGGTCCTTTGTGTTCACGCAGACAACTCAACACCAACAAACACGTGTCAGGGCTACAGGCGGGTCTGACCCCGCGGGGCAGGAGCCTGCCCTCACCCTGCCCTCGCCGCCCGACGCAGCCCAGGACAGACCCTGGCAGGCAGCAAAGGGGAAGAAGGGGCAGAGCCAGCCCCGGCTCCAGCTCCCTCTCGCTTTAGAAAGGCTGGTTGGTGCCGCAGGGGGCAAAGCCTGGACCTGTGTCCCCACTGCCGACTTGGAGACGTGCTCCAGAGCCTGCTGCCGTCCCTGTCCCGATAGACGCGCGCGGGGATGGCTGCAGAGCGGCTCCAGGGCTCCCGGCCGCGTTGCTTGTGCTTTAAGACAGCGTAATGGAGAAGCTCACTTGTACTATGGGGGGAGTCCTGAGGGTTAAGGCCGTGACAGTCACGGGGAATAGCGCGGGTGGTCCTCCTGAAGAAGTATGCCCAAGTCCGTGGCTGTTGCCGTGTGGCTCTGTGTCGTTTTAATGAGAAATTAAGACGACATCCTTCGAGCAACAGGCACACGTCCCAGGCAGGCGGCAGCAGAGATCCCGAGCGACCAGAACCGGTGTGACAGTCCCACGTGTCCGATAACCACCCACCCCTGGCTCTGCGAGGTCCCATCGGACACGAACTCGACGAGGCTAGTTTAGCAAAGACACTTTGAGATACGGATATAAAAACCACCACAGTGATGAGGTCTGTAGACTCCAGGCTGGGAAATTTCAGCCATTCTAGTGAGAGCTTTGGGATTTGATTTCTTACATTCGCAAGTCAGGATGTAAAAACAAAAAAAAAACCCAAAGGGATGAATCACTGTCTGGGAGCCTGAAACGAAGCAGGGCTCCCATAGAAGCTCTTCCCTTCCTCGCTCGTAAAATACATTTCCAGGGGCGGAGTCCCGACATCTACGGATGTAAAACACAGCGCGGAGGGGGGCTGGGAAGAGCACACAAAACAAACATGCTCCACCGAGTTACAGAGAGAAGAGGTAGGTATGCTTGAGCCAAGCCCCTGAGTCCGCCCTTCTAAGCCACGTCTTTTGTTCCTAAATTAGTCACCTCTTGCAGAAAAATCAAGCTGGTTTGGGGGAGGGGGCAGTCGGCAGCCCCCCGGGTTGAGCTTCATAATGCACTTTGGACAGGAGAAGTCAAGCTTGAAAGCACAGACGAGAGTTGAGCATCCGGGGAGGGTGGCGAGAGCAAAGCTCCGTGTTATTGCTAGTGTGTGGCCAATTAAATCCCTGGGAGTAGAGGCAGCACAACAGCAGCAGTTGTGCCCGTTTAAGGCAGCGTTTCTACTAAACTAGGTTCCTAAACCACAACTATCTCCTAAACATGCAAGACTAACAGCTCCCATTTCAAGAGAAACACCAAAGCCATTGGCTAAGCTGGTCCTCAGCTCATGACTTGATGCTTCTCCAGAATAAACCCTTTCCCAAGATCCCTGGTGTGATCCCTGGTTCCCCTCCTCCCGCAGCCCCAGACCTCTGCCCTGAGGCCCCGCACCGCCCGGGCGAAGGAACCCAAGGCAGGTGCCAGAGAAGCCTTTCCAAGCAGGCAGGGGAACCTCGCAGATGACCGCCTCGGGTCTGAAAGGGGAGTCGAGAGCCGGATGGAGAAGGCAATTCGATATGAATGAGATGTTGGAAAAGGTCCTTGAAAGCTGGCCTGGCAGGGAACCAAGGTAGATGGCAACCTCTGAAAGCCAGAGGACAGCGGGAGCTTTTCTTTCACGGTTGCCACCTCCTCGGCCACCTGCAAGCACACGCAGGGAGGTGCTACCGTCGCAGAGACTCGAGAAGCCCACGGTTCCCTGGACGGTGCTCACAGGGCCAAGGAGATCCCGTGGATCCAAGCACTGCGTCCAGCAAAGTGCTGCTGGCTTAGACCAACCACTGCCTGAGCCACGGTGGCCAAATAACCAGCTGGTTAACTTGAACCTTCCCTACAGAGCTCCTCGGCCTTGTGCCGGTGGCCAACACCCGCAGCCACCCACCGAGCACGACCACCCCGCTCACACGCTCCCGTCCGCCTGCGTCATCTGCTTGATCTGCCGGCTGTGGACCACCTGCTGAGCCCCCTCCGCAACTTGGTTTAATCGCGTCTCTAGAGCACTCCGGAGGTCGTTTACTTTCACATCTGGAAGGGGGTTCAGGCCAATGAAGACCCCCGCCCCCTGCGCAGCCTCCTCCTCCTCAGGAGGCAGCAGGTCCCGTCTCCTCCGGCGGAGGTCCAGGTCCGCCTGCAGTTTCAGGTCCCGGTTTGGTTTGACATCGTGGTCCAGCTTCTGGTCCCCCTGGGCAGCCGCCCCTCTCTCGGGCTTTTGGGCAGGAGCATTCTCAGGGCCCGGTTTCTTCTCAGCATCATTTGAGAGACCCCCATCCCCGTGCCTCTGCTTGCTCCGGAGACCTCCCTGCGGGTCCTGAGCCACGTCCACCACGTTCTCCCGAGGAGCTTCTTCCTTCGCCTCCCCTTTGCCAGCCAGGTCCCTCTGCAAGGCCTGCTGCCGCCTGCCAGCACCCTCGCCTCCCTCGGTGTCTGCACCTCTCTGACGCTCCCGTAGGTGCTGCTCGTTCTCTGCCATGTTCCTTTTACTGGAGGAGTCCAGCGCAACTGCCAGGTCTTTGGGCTCCACCTGACTCAGTGCTTTGGCTTTAAGGTCTATTCCTGAGTCTCTTTCCAGACTCTTTCCTGCTACTCCCTGAACTTTGGCAGCCCCCGGCTGTTCTCTTTGGATGGGAGCTGTAGCCACTTCCACGGCTTTCAGGGAATTCTTCTTCTCGTGGACTTCTCTTCCAGCTTTGGCTTCACGATCTCCTCCTAAATCCTCCGCCAAGGGCTTCTTTTCTAGGTGGTTTCTGGCTGCTGGAAGGTGTTGGGCATCCCCGTGAAGGGGATCCCAGTTCTCTGCGGGATTTTTAACAGCTCTGTCATCCTCCTGTGGCAGCACCTTCCGCTCCTTGGGAGGAACCCCAGGAATCTCACGCCTGTGCCCAGCCTCTTCCAGCTTTCCTGCAGTCCCCCTGCGCTGCTCTGCGGAGTCAGCAGGCTGCCGGCCCAGGCCCTGCGCAGGGTGCTCCAACAGCTCTTTGCTGAGCAGCTTTGCAGCAGCTTCTTGCTTAGCTCCCAGGCCCTCGTCCTCCTTGCTCTTGGAGAGAGGCACAGCGGGCTCCTGCTGCATTTCCACTGCAGAACAAAAACCGACATGTAAAAGCTTTTTCTTACCACAAGTGACAGATTCCCTTCTCCCGCCGCCACGTTCTGCATAACAGGGGACAGGAGAAGAGATCGCACCATCAACGGCCACACAGGAAAACGAGGAGAGCCAAGAGGGAGAGCGTTACCCCTGCGATCAGGTGCCGGGGATCCCCACCTCGGAGGTCAGGGTCAGACACAGGAATGGCTTTTGCAGAGTGGACTCTGCCGCATGCCAAAGGGACTCGGATCTCTCCCAACCTGACTTTAAAGCTGCTTTGAGCACTGATCAGCCCGTGGAGGGGTCACGCTCTTTGGCGATGTCCTTACCTTGCTTTGGCTTCTCCTCTCCTCCCTCCTCCTGCCTTTGCTGGTGGATCTCCTTGTGCTGCTCTTCAATTACAGCCAGCAGTTTTGCCTGCTGGTCAAGTAGCTGCTTCTGCTGTACCTGCTGTTCTTTGATCACCTGCAGCAGCACAGCATGATCAAGCAATTTCGCCTGCCCCGCTTCTAGAAAAGGGAAAAAATAAGAAAGAAAAAAAAAAAAACCATCACCCAAACCGCTCACTAATCATCCCTCAGCTGGAGGGGCTGCAGGGGCTTTCCTCGGCAGGAAGGTCCTACTCTGCAAACACCGCCCGTTCACCAGGAGCGAGGGAAGGACGCGGCACAGTTCTGCTGCTGGCGCTGACAGCGATCACGGCGGCACTGTTCCAGTGTACCTCCACCAAGGACGGCAGCCGAAAGCCCAGACTAGCAGCTCGCTAGCACACGTGCTAACACAGGACGCTGGCCTCCCTCCCAAGGGATCAGAACCAAGCTCCTGTCATTAACTGCTCAGGCAGAAGAGCCACGAGGAAGAGGTACAGGGGAGCAGGTCTGCCGGAGCCCCAGCGCATGGAAGGACAAGGCGGCTGCTTGGCACAGGAGCTGGAAGAAGACAGGACCGGCAGTCGGTCGAGAGCGAGGGGCTCGGCTGTCCAAGCGAGACAAGCTGCTCTTAAAGCTGCCTGCAGTGCCTGGGGAAGCCCTAGATCATCTCTTTGAATGCACTGCAAAGACTTCATCCCAGCTAAACTGAGCCCAGAAAGGCCACAAACAGCAAATGTGCAATCTTAGGAGGAACTGGAAGAAGTCAGCCAAGGCACGGCACCGGGAGCTGCCCTCAGAGGGAAACTACCCGCACGGTGGGATAAACCGACACGGAAACATCGACCCAACACGTGAGGTACAGACGCTGAGCTAGGTCTTTACCGGAGGCAAGTCCTGGGTTACAGCCAGGGTGATGAGAGGCTACTGTTGTCTCTTCTCCCAGCTTAGCAAAGTGAACATCTAGCCTGGCCCACAGCAGGAAAACACCCACCGAACAACCCTGCCAAAGATTTTGGCTTTGAACACGGTGAAAGGGCTGGGATCCCGAGGAGCAATCGAAGGTTTAACAGCCGAGTACTCCCGCATGCAACAGCGCAGGTGGTCAGGCAGGTCGAAACCACAGCGGCACAGAAAGTCAGCCCCACCTCCCGCCGAGCTGAGCCGCCGCCGCAATAAAGCTGAGCTCCCTGCGCCACGTAACAGGAGGAAATCCCTGCCCACCGGCCCTTCGCAGCCGCGAAGTCACACAAAACAGATGAGTGCATTTCGGGCCAAGCAGAAGTGACTCACATTGATTCACTCGCTGCAAGCGACACGTCACGCACAAACTATGAGTCTCAGGTCTGCACGGAAACGTTGCTGCCTTTTCTCTGCCCAGACAGACACCCAGACTTATCGTATCGTATCCGGAGAGTATGAACCTGTGTGTCGCTTGCCTCCCACGCCAACGAGCAGCGTTCCTCCGAAACTGAAGGTGTTTCTAGACTATTATGCCCCAAAGGAAATAATGTCAAAATTAATAGCCTGTAAAATGCCATTTAAATTAAAAAGGGATGCTGTCCAGGTTAATCCTTCTCCAGCACGCACTGCCTCCCCCTGTCCCGCTAATCACCCACAAGGTGATTACAGAGAAATATTTCCAGTTCACATTACAGCGCTATTAGCCAAGGGCCCCTGGAATTCCCCTTCCACTCCGTTTACAGAAAGCCGGGCCGCGAGGGCGAATTCGGTCGTTTCAAGAGAGCAATTGACTTCTCGAGATCTGTTTCTTTTTCGCACTTTGCTCAGAATAAACAATGAAAACAGAAGTCACTTCTACTATCTCGCTCTCCGAGCCTGCCAGGTCCCAGCTCGGTATGGGAATGTTTGGGTTGAACACGCAGCAGGCAAAGGTTTAATGCCAAATCAAAGCATTTCTCACCGAGAGCTCTGCAAACACGTGTAACTCCTGTATTTGTGCAGCACACCTCTTCTACACAAACAAAAGGCGACGCTATCTCCCGGCTCCTCCTTTGATCGCGGGGAAAGCAGGCCTCAGCCGGTGCTTTGGCTGGATTTTAACCGGCACTCTTCATAAAAAACATCTTAAACAATTACAAAATGAAAGTACTTGAGTTCACGCAGCCCAGGGCAGCTACAACTGGAGCGCTCGACAACGGTCCCGGCGAGGCAGCTGTTTGCAGAGAGCATCCACGGAGCTACGCGCCCACTGCCTCGCTCCTGCAATGCCTTTTCACCCCTTCCACCCTCTCCCAGCCTCCGGGTACGAAGCTCAGCTCCGGGCAGAACAAGCCCAGAGCACCTTTTGGTGACATCCTCATGGGAGAGCGTCCCCGGCAAGTCCCACACAGACTGAGATGGAAGACCCCACGGAAACTCATGGCCCTTCATCCTCCTTGAAATGTGAAGAGTCCTTATAGTCCATACCTGCCACTAGCTTTTTATGCTCAGTTTTTAAAGCCCCATTGCAATGCAGAATGGAAAGAAAATAGTTAGAAAACCAAGATGTAACCACCCAACAAAGAGGAGGGCGATATGCTCCCCAGGAGCTGCCATCGCTCAGCGGACCAAACGCCCATCCCCGTGGACCAGAGCACCTAAGGGGTGGCACGAAGGCAAAGAGCCACAGGACCCCAGCACGCACAGGCTGCGAGTCCGAGCTCAGGCTCCGATCCCTCTCACCAGGCAGAGGTCGAAGGCAGCGAGCTCAGCCTGAGGAAGGGCTCACCACGCAGTACCAGCACCGAGGCTCCGCAGAAGGAGCAGACGGGGCTTTGCCACCGCTCCCCGGCACGGCCGCATGCCCAGGTCTGCCCACGTGCTAAAGCCTGCGTCTGCCCCACGCCGCGAGGCTGTAGGGCGATGCCCGCCCGCCTCCCCGCCGTGCTGCCGGGTCCCCCCGTTTCACACCAGCCACACGGTTTCACTCCGGTCTCGCTCTCGCCGGGGCAGCACCGCCTGCGCTCGAGCCGCCGAAGCTGGGGAGCAGCCGGGCCCGGGTGCCAGCGTGACTCACGTCCTCGAGCGGCCCTGCCAGAGGCTGCGCCGTGGAACAGCCAGCCTGCGCCGGCGGCGTGAGCCCGCTGGAGACAGGCACCAATTGCTGCCGTCGCGGAGGTGACTACGGCCTAAAGCTATGTGCTAGCAAGAGCCAAGAACAGCACTGGCTGGCACAGCCCTTCTGCAGAGAGAAATCCTGCACTCGCAGCCCCGGCTCCCGGGGGGAGCTCAGCGCCTTCCCCTCCCCGCACACCCCAGGGATGCACGCTCACCCTCCAGCTTGCTCTCCACGTTCTCCTGTTGCTTCTCCTCGGTGTTTCGGGTATCCCTCGGCTCCAGCTGATCCACTCTGTCCGGGAGGGGCAGATCCTGCTTTTCACCTGCGGACAAACAGATCGACAGACCTTTGCAGTCAATAAGGACGCTCCAGCAGCAGATGTTCTCTAAAATGACTCCACATCGTGTTGTCTCTCCCTGCCTAAGCTGGCACAGTTTATATTCAACCCGATGACTGCAAGGGAAGTAATAAAAAAAAATATTTAACAATCTTATAGACTCGTGGCAGCGAGCCAGTGCTAACTACCTCAGCCAATTAAAATGCAAGAATGGTTCTAACTAGCTTTTAGACGGGCACTTAGCAATGTGTTACCTGTCAAGATCTCCCGGCTCCGTGTCCCCAGTGAGTTCAGAGACGCACAGGAACAGCATGGCACCTGACATTTAGTGGGCTAGCAAACAACTGTTTGACAGATATTATAGTAGCTGTCAAAGCCACCAGATTCCTCCTTTTCCCCAACAGCTGCTGAAGGGGCTGTGCACGCTCACATGCTAATCTCGTGAAATTAAAAGGAAACACTGGGATGTAGGTAGGAATAATCAAATTGCCCAGTCGCCGGGGCAGATTACAGGCCAAGAGGAGAGTTTGTTCAGATGAGCCGCCGTGGAGGGAGCTTACCGGGGTCACCTTCCTTCTCCACGGACTTCGCAGCCTCCTCTGCTTTCCTGGGGAGCTGGAGCTTTGATTTCTCCCTGTCACCTGCAGCCTCAGCTTTCTTCTCACCGTCCGGCACGGCAGCTTGCGCCTTGGCTTCCAGCACTTGTTTGTCTGGCTCCAGCTCTTTGTATGGCGGCCTGCCATCCTGCTGCACGATCACCTCCAGGACGTTCTTCGGATTCCTAACGGGCTCGTCAGTCCCTCCCCGCAGTTGGTTCCCAGCGATCGCTTCCTTCCCCTGTTTCGGGCCAAGTGCCTCTTTCTGGGGATTCAGCGCGGCTGGCTCCTCCAGCACTGGCTTGAGCAGACGGTCGTTGGCTCCACCAGGCGCAAGCTTGTTCTCGTCGGATTCCTCCCGCTCCCGCCCCATGTCCACGACCACTTCGTCGTGCGGGACAGGTGGCTCGTGGCGATGTGCTTCCCCCACGGGCAGAGCGATCCCTAGGGCGGACGACAGGCAGGGTTAGGGGGCTCTGGGAGAAAGTAACAGGCAGCAGGTTCGCAGCACACCCAGCACCCAGCTACCTGCTGCCCTTTTTCAGCCCTGCCTTTGCTTTCTCATCAGGAGGCTGCATTCCTAACAAGCCTCGAGAGCATCAAATACTAAATCACCTTCGGTCCACGAGGTAACGAGCAGAGATCAGGATCTTTATCTGAAATAGTCCTGCAACGTACACCTCGCAGCTCCAAAGCTGGCATCCTTTCCCCGGGTTCCTCATTACCTTGATCGGGACGGTCAAGCTGCACTTTCTCCTCCAGCTTTCCTCTCTCCTCCTCTCTCTTGGGTACCTCCATGGGCACCTTGATTTGTGGCTGCTCCATCTCCTCCTTCCGATCCACCAGCTTCGGTTTATCGCGGTCATCCTCCGGCTCCTCTACTGCCGGGTTCTGGTCTGCAAACACAGGACAGTTAATTGCAGGAGGTTACGCACGGCTGCGCCGTCAGTCCACCGGCAGGACCAAGGCAATTGCTGTATGTGCTGCGACCCCTTTTACCAACACAAGCGAGCAGCTATTTTCCCTCCAGCGTTGAGCGTGGAGGGGTTGGGGCTTTTGTCCTGGGGTCCTCTGGTTGTTTTCCCTACAGTGGCTTTTTATGGAGCTGCCGGCACAGAAGCCCAGGCCAGGCAGCGAGGCAGGGCCGGGGCAGAGCCGGCTGCTGCTGCGAGCCCATGCCGCCAGATGGTAGCATCCTCCCGGCTCCCCGGCACCGGACCCCCGAGCAGCGGGAGAAACCGAGGAGGGGTCTGGCCGCAGCCCCCCCATCGCCCTCCTGCTCCCACCTGCACTGGCCGCACACGGCAAAGTAGCTCCAAACCTCTGTTATTTCTTTTTTTTTTCTCCTTTTTGGGCACGAGCGTTTCCCCGGCTCTTTGAACGCTGCAAGGAGGATGGACGGGAGGGAGGGAGGGAGGAGAGCTGCGTGACCCCACGAAGGCACGGAGTTTTGAGGAGTGCGATTAAACAGGCGTCAGGGGAAACTCCCGAGGGAGATGGGGGACTCTCCCCATCTCTCCCTCGAAGAGATGGGATGTTTCTGGAAGACGCATCCCAGTCAAACCAGTTACAGAGTTCAGTGCTGGAGTAAACGTGGAATTCGTGGCACGTCCCATGGGATGGGGACGGTCCCTTCCGACCCCAGGGTGGCAAAAGACAACCCACACCATGAACAGAGAGTGAACTCTTCCTTAGAAGAGCAACAAAGGAGGAAATCTAATTGTTTCCCAGCACTGAAGTTGTTCTGCACATTTTTTTCCATCCAACAAACTCTGGAAAAAAAAAAAAAACCAAAAAAACTATCTTCTGCAAAAAAAAAATAAATTCCCAACTCTTTCCCCCATTTGCCCTCCCCCATGCGATTTCCTTTGGGGAATTAATTCTATAAACATCTTTCAATTTTCTCCTCCCCCTCCGCAGGGCTGGTGCGATTTATTACAAGATGAACTCATGGGAAAGAAGAGATTGCCACAACTTCAGCTGCGTGGGCCTTACCCAAGTAGGGGGGGGGACAACACACACCAAAAAAACCCGACAAAATAAGTACAAAATCCTGGCCCAGAGGGATCCGGGCCAGAAGGACCCAGCACCTCTCCAGAAACCTGGACTCTCTGGCCCAGAGCTCCGCACCCAGTTGAAGGGACGTGCGCCAGGGCTGGCCGGCTTTCAAAGTTGCTTTGGTTCGGGAATGACGGTGGGAGGGGAAAAGGACTCAGATTTTCTGAGAAACTCGAGTCTGGTACCCAAGGGTCCCTCTCTCCATTGAGGGACTTCCCAGGGTTCAGCAAGTCACGGCAGGACACTCCTCCTTTCAGGAAAAAAATGGCCTGCAGGAACCAGTGCCCAGCCCTGGACGGGGGCCCTGGGAAGCAGGAGGCTGAGGCTGGGGAGGGGAGCGCTCGGCACGGCTGCGGATGTTCCCAGCTAAATTCTGGCCTCGCAGCAAAAAATTATTTACTCTATTGGAGGAAAGTTTTTCGTTAATTGGTTCATGAAGCCGGGAGATGGCTGCATTTGGAGAAGGCTGCGACGCATCTGAAACCAGAGGATCCAGAGAACCGCACCGCAGGCAGAGCCGTTCCCACGGCAGAAGGGAACGACGACCCGAGGCTGCCGTGCAGCAAGATGATGTTCCAGAGGGGAAACAGAAAGGAAGGGAGGGGGGAGCTTTCCGTACAAGCGGGAAATGGAGGAGCTAAAACCAGAACTAGCCCTGCGTGCACGGCAGGGTTTGGCCAGAGGACCCTGCAGCAGGTGAAACCCCCCCGGGCCACGGGCACGACCAAGGGGCTGGGGGAGGCCCCGCTGCTGGGAGAAGCATCAACCGTAAATCAAGAGGCGGCCGCATGTTCCCCATTCTGCAAACAATGCAAGAAAAGACCAAAACACAAACAAAACACAAACAAAAATACAAGTCTCCATGCCATAGTAAGACAAAGTTGCCTCCAAGCCGTCATTTGCTCAGCAGGAAACAAAATTAAGTTCATCATCAGGGCGTGAATTAACAACCTCTCACGCTGCATGGAAATCTATAAGGGGCTATATGTGGTTTGCAGAGAACAATTTTGCTCAGGATGTGTAATAATCGCTCTAACTGTCTAGTCGCCCTCCAGGTCCCTTTGGAGAGCGTTACAGTAATGCTGCGCCTCTTAATCTTTTATGAGTGGCGTTGGACTTTACAGGCAAGGGCTGAGAGGCTGTAAAAGCTTTTTGGCTTACAACAACAGGACCTGGGCATTAAGGCAGCACCAGGAGGGTTTGCTTTGCCTTGGCGCAGGCCCTGCTGCCGGCGGGTCCTGCCGAGCCGCCCCAGCTCACGATGCTCTTCAGCAGCTCCTCTCTCACACTTACAGGGCGGCGAAGGGAAGCCAGGGCTTTCTGCAACTGATTTGTGTGTGTGCGTGTGCGCGCGTATGTGTTGTGGTTTGCCAACAGCCTCTCTAGGCTGCAATAAAATTTCATGATTAGCAACCTAAAAGCTTCCCTTCCCCCCCCGGCTCCTGGTTCGGAGAGTAGCAATGGTCCCAGAAAGGCATTAAATCCCTCCTCACATGGTTTTCCTATCGCTCTCGTCCACCGCGGCAATGACCGTAGCCGAAAGCTGTGTCCGCACCCCCCGCTCTCGGCAGGGGCAGCGAGACGGGCCCTGCTGCGCTCCCCCTGAGCCGAGGGGGATCCAGCAAAGGGACCGGGGGAGCCCCAGGGACGGCACAGGCAGTTCGAGGAGACACCACCCTCTCCGCACTGCTGAGCGATGCCCGGAGCATCGGCCAAGGACCAACGAGGGACAATGGGGTTCAGGATCCGCTCGTGCCAGTCCAGCTCCAGACTCGCTTAAATCGCTTCAGCGCAGTGAAACGGAGCCAGATCCACGAGCTCGTGCTAAGGAAAACGAAGAAGAACAAGCGGGGCAGAAGGATGGGGGCAAACCGCTGCCCCCAAACGTGCCGAGCAGCCCTGCACCCCGAGCAGGGCAGGGACAAGCCCTGCCCGGGGAGTCCCGCGCAGCCCCCCCTCCCCCTGAAACGGTTACAGATTTCACAAGGTTATCGAATGGCATCACTGAAATTAGTTCACAGTTGTCTCCTGACGCACCAGCAGTAAAAACGAACCCAAATTACAAGAGGCTGATAGTTCCTTTTCTGTGTCACAGGCACTATTAAAAGCTCGCTCGCACAAAGCACCAGGGAGAGCTGCAGCAGAGTCAAGCTGTTCCTGCAGCTATTAGGAGCTGTGCATAATCCACGTTTCACACATGTTCAGGGCTGCTCTGGCTAATAACGCCGGCGGGGACGCAGCCTCCAGCCAGGCAGGTCTCTTTTTCGGGGGCAAACACCCAGATGCAGCGCAGAGACGGAGGAGCCCTCGGCATCGTGCCCTGCCGCACACCGGCAGCCAGCGGAGAAGCCAAACGCAGACCCGAGTTTCTCCCAAGTCCATGTAACGCAGACCACCACATCCAGGAGGACACGTGGGACGGACGGAGAAGGGTCCCCAGCACGCGGGCTCCCCGGAGCGCCGGGGAAAGGGCGCTCTTGCATCAGGAACGTGAATCAGGTCTTTGTTACCCGATATTGCACAACGCCAGGGAAAGAAAATGAAGCAGCAATGATCAAGTAAGGAGCTGAAAAATATTACAAAATCTTAATCCACCCCATGAGACCCCCTAGGGTGCTTTCAAATACAGAGAGAAATTGCCTAATTAGCTTTTTTTTTTTTAAAATGGATAATTGCCTTCATGAGCTTTCACAGGCAGCTTAGCAACCTTTTAACATACGCGCACACGCTGCATGGAGCAGCAGAACGTTTCTGAAAGGGGTTTTATACCTTTCCCGAAGAGCTGCTGACAGTAAACCTCAAGCAATACAGGCAGGGGCTGTAATGGGCACTTGGGTGTCGTTAGTAAAAACACTATTCAGAGTTCGCTGGTCAATACGTGTTCACATAAAAGGGCAATGTTCTAATATTCATAATCCCAGGGCCCACAGGGCAGGGTTTTAATGAAAGTCTGTACAGTTCTGGTCTCCACAACATCAAAGAGGCCAATAAAACTCCTCTCACATGCTGACAGGCAAAAGTCAGACGGTGAAGGCAGGACTGGGAAAAGGCCCCGCGCAGCCCCCGGGTTTGCCTCGGCCAGGCAGCTCCCGGCCGGGGGGGTGCGGGGAAGGGGGCCAAGCACCCACCGCTGGTCCCCGAGGAGAAGCCGTGTGTTTCTGCTAAAGCCCCGTGCGAGGAATACGAACCAGATGTGCGCCGGCGAGGGCACCCAGGTGATGCGGGGCAGCCCGCATCCTGCACGCCCCTTGAATGACAGGATGCAGCTGCTGCGGCGTTTTCCAGGCTTCTGCCTCTGCAAAACAAGCCGGGCGAGGACGAGGGGGGAGCTGCTGGGGGGAAGAAGGGCACCATTTAATGCCTCTCATTGCTAGTCAAGCCGACATCCCGCGGAGGCACAGGGAGGCACGGATCCAAGGCGCGGGGCGGTTTGCGGCGGCAGAGCGGGACCGTGGCTCTCCCGGGGCAGCCCCGTGTCCACCCGCCGCCGCTCCCCCAGCGCCGTCCGCCCTGCGAGGTCCTTGTCCCCGGGGATGGGGTGCCCAGGCCAGGCTCCGCTCCCTGGGGCAGAGCCAGCAGCCCCCCGCTACGAAAGGGACCACATGGGGCTCGGAGGGCAGCTGAGCTCTCCCTGGGCAGACGCCCGTCAGCGCGTTAGGAGCTGCACGGCTCCTCCCCGGGAAGTTTACGAACCAAGAGCACTCAAACCGTCTTCCTCCCAGGTAGGATTATTTAATCCAGCAGCAAGTACCACGCAATAAGGGCTAATGCTGACGAGCTGTGGGCACACGCAGTGGGTATGGCAGGGCGACCGACAAGTCGCTGCGCTCCACGACGATTAGACGCAGGCGTCCTGCTCTGCCGCCCTGGCTCCCGCGGAGAAGAAGTGGAGAAGGGATTTAGCAAACTCCAGCGGACACCATCTTTTATGGGACTTTTTTTATTTTCCCAGTCACAAGAACACGTGTCATTAGCGACTCCTCCTGAAACGAGCAGCTGTTCTTTGGCCATTACTGCTCCAAAATTAACCAAGACGGAAGAATTCAATTGCATCCCTCCTCCCAGCCCTGCTGAGTGTGCACGATTAAGGGATTGAGAGCATCTTTTGCTCAGAGTTCACGGGCATCCCAGTGCCTGAGAAGGCACGCACGCCTCGGGTGAACCATGAGCACAAACGCATAAAACCCCACCGCTGCCAGGGACGGAGCAACCCAGGAGTGAATGTTATCAGCGGCAGCACCGGTGTCTCGGAGACACTCAAAGCTGCTCGGCAGGAACACAGCCAACAACCAGGAGGGAGGATAATCTCCAGAAGAGACAGCCCCTTTCTCGCTTCCGTTCTCAATCTCTGCGAGGATATTTCAAGGCCCCCCAAAGAACAAAAAAAACAAAAAACAAAAAACCAAGCACGAGCAGAACCAAACAAAAATAAAATAAAGAAACAGGACACAGCCACAGATGAGGGGCAGCGCGGGGTCAGGCGACACCTGCTAGCCATGGCCTTGCAAGGCAAGCCTGCAGCTGGGGAAGGGAGGGATCGGCCGTAATTCTATCAACGGCCACAGTAAACAAATAATAAATAATGTGAACCAGTAAACAAAGCTGAGACATAATCACAGGCTTTGTCAGAGCTAAAACCGAATCCAAATTTATATCCTCACAACTAAAAAAAGTCAGTGCCCATAAATTTACATACCTTTGAGCGCAATGAATGGCTTGTTATTGGAACTGCGGACAATGCGCTGGCAGACACGGTGAAAGCAGCCCTGTTCGGCCACTCGCACCCCTCGTACAGGTGGCCAGCGTGGAGCCGTCGCTGGGCTGTGCTCACAGAGCTGCATTTATTACCCCAAACGGGGAGACCCGTGCTCTGTCCTTACAGGGGACCCCAGCCCCGCACCCTACCTTTCCTTTCCCAAAAGAACAACTCCCACAGGGTACCACCGGGGCTCACACCAGGCTTTTCCAGAAGGCAAAACTGCAGCCTTTCTTGGGAAAAGTCCCCAGGATGCTGTGAAGATGCCCAGAGCTGGCTGGAAAAGACCCTGCTTCCACCACACTTTTTTAAAAAATATATAGTTTTTTGAAGAGGTGGAGCTGGGAGCAGGGCTGGGAAGCACAACTCAAGCAGACACATACCTGGGATTTTGACTGAATCCTGGCCAATTCTGTTCTCCTCTCCGTCCAGGCGCTCCAAGTCCACCGCTTCTGTCTTCACAGGGGCGTCCTCCGTTGCAGACAAGGTGGTATACGTACTAATAACCAGTATTCCCAGGCCAATCCACAGTATAATCTGCACAATGTGCCAGAGCTTCAGTTAGCACAGCAAAACAAACGGGACTGCTCTGTACAGCATTCTTCATGCAAACAGTGTCTCCAAACAATTCAAAGCTCAGTGCAATTACACATGTCAATAAGAGGGAGAGAAGAGGAGAGAAATTTAAGAGGCAAAAAAGAAAAAATAGTAGTTTTTGGCTGAGGTTTGTATTTGGATGTAGAGACATAGGAATGAGAGTTTCAGATGCTGGAAGCTGTTGAAAAGGCAACTCCTGTATCAGAAGGGCTCAAAAGCAAGTGGACAGGATGTAAGGACAGAAAAATGCACGTGGCAGACGAGTCCAGCTGCAAAGACTCATTCCCTGGTATTTCCAGCAGCTACATTAGAACACCATGAAATCAGGTCTGGCTGAGAACAGAGGTGCCCAACCTGTTTACAGCCTAGAAAAGTTTCTAGGGAGCTGTTTAAAAATTCTTATTTTTGAAAGCAAGGATAAGATGTCCACACACAAGTCCTGGTGGCCAGTGCTCAAGAAGCTGACAAGAACTCACTCACCGATTTCCAGAAAGCTGGGACCAAATAGAATAAAAATAGATGGAATCTGGAGCCTGTGGAGGGAAGGGCTCTATGAATTTCCCTAGCTCAAAAAGGAGAAAGTGATCACCACCAAAAAAACCATTTCTGAAGCTTATTACCTAATGATAAATGGATCTAAAAGGATCTAATTCCACATGAGCCATAAGAAAGAATAAAAAACTCTCTGCACAATAAAAAACAAATCTCTGGGAACACTGGCACTTCACGGGATAACTCGAGAAGGACAAGCAAGACAATGCCCAACAGCAAGAGGGGCAGAGGAACGTCTGCCGTGTTCGGTGCCAGGGCTGCCAAACGCCTGCCCTGCTCCTCCAGACGAGAGCGGTACCAGTTCAAAGAGCCAAGCGGATGGATTGCTGGCCGACAACACTGACTGGGGAGATTTAATTAAGCTCTAATATATTATTTTTACCTACTTAATTGTTGCAATTGTCACAATAAGGGCTTCTCGTGGAACCTGGTTTGCATGTCAACGCATCAACGGCGCTGTGAACGACTGGTAGGAGAAAGTCAGCAAGAGTTTGTGCTGAAGGAAGCAGGCAAAGAAGCAGCACCCTCTGCTAGAAACGCGGGTCTCCCCACAAGCTCCTTTTCACAACAGACCATGGAAGCAACAGAAACCATCACATGCAAAACAGAAAATGCCTCTGCAATGCTGGGAAGCTGAAAGTTTGCAGCAAATTGGTATTTATGATGCAGCAATTCCCCCCCCTCTTCTTTTTTAAATACATTCAGCTCTCTGAAACGCCAGGGATCTGGTTTATTTCTGCGGCTCTGCATATGGCAGCAAAGGTTCCAAGACAATGCTGCAAACTGCATCTTTTCTTTGCACCTCGCAGCCGCCCTGCACAACGCTCGGAGCTTGCGGGCAGCACGCCGCTGCTTCTCCTCTGCTTTTTGCCAGCTCCCATCCCCACCCCTGCTGCGTGCGTGCTGGCTGCAGGCTGCTGCGGAGAGGACACCGCTCTTTCTACCCCACGTCTAACAAGAACAACTGGCTATGCGTGCTTCACGAGGCAATCGTAAAAAAGTCTCAATCTGCAAAGGAAAAATGCTGCTTTGGTACACGATCTTCTTGCTGTCCAGTAGGAACCACGCAAGCTGCCCAGCCCCTTTGCAGAGCAACACCCAGAGTAGCGGCGATTCTGGCTTGGGCTGCGATACCAGCTCACCAGAGGACCACATCCTGCAGGACTCATCCTCTTCCCCCAGAACCCTTACCCTGCAGCATTTACATCCCAATTCACAAAAAGCACAACAAAAGGATGCTACTGAGTGTGAGAAAAACCAGGAATGGCTACAGGGAACCACTGCTACAACTGGGAGCTGCCGGTGGGAGAAAACTGAAAATAAAGGGGAGAGGTAAAATTGAAAGGAGAAGTTAAAATGTTGGCACCTCCAGGGAGGGTGCCAGCTAACATTTTCCTCTCCTTCCTCGTGCTGAGGAAGATCACCCAGAAACGCGGGCCAGGGCGGTCAGAGCCTCGAGCCCAGGAGACCCCGTCCTCAGCACACCCCTGCAGACAGACAGACGCCTTCAGAAGGAAAAGGTTGGCGGGACGTGAAGCAGCTCTGGACAAGGGACGAGCAGCGTGGCCAGGGAGCAGAGGCCAGACCTTAGAGACGTTGCAAAGGAAACAGAAGTAAAATCTGCTCCCTGCCTTGCTGTGTGGGTGCACAAAGAGCAGATATCCTGCCATCCTGCTCAGGCCAAAAGCAGAGTCAGCAGGTCCCTGCCACTGCTGCCCTCAGCTCGGAGCTCATCCACTTCCTCCCCTCACACAATCTACAGCCCCGCAGAAATGCACTTTGCGACTGGAAGGCCGTTCTGGCGTCTTCCAGAAACAACAGCGGAGAGGAAGAGCGTTTCCACAAAGAGGATCTATTCTGGTGCTACAGGAACTAGGAGCAACGTGGGAGAGAAGGGAACTGTAGGAAACAGCTGAAAACATGTTTTAAAATGTTTTAAAAGGATTTTTGTTGTTTCTTATCTTAGTGGGGAACCATGGGCTTGAATGCCTTAGATTCAAACCCCTTTGATTGTTTAACATTTGGAGTTCATCTGTGAGCTTCCCAGAGCAGCGGGTACGGGCACATGTGGCAAAGACAGGCTGGGCTGTCCATGAACCAGCAGCCATCCCTCACCTTCAGCTCCCCTGTCAGCACACCTCCTCCTCACCTACCCCGTCAGCAACTGAAGACCAGAACAAAGAGGTCCACAATGTGGCTTAATTCCACGGAGATACTTGTGACATGGAAAACCAGGCAGTTTGTACTCAAGGGACCACCAAGGATAACCTGGCAATGGATGGAAGAGGAACATGGGGTGCAAGGACCCGGTGGCTTGAGAAACCAAACACAGGCAGAGGAGCCACCTACCCCCGAAGCACTCAGCTGAAGAGCCGAGAACCTGGAGCAAGGAGAGGGGCAACACTGCAGAGCAGTTATAAACCAGTGCCTGGTCCCACAGGAGGGATCTTCCCCACACCTCTGAAAAGCAAAGCGGCTCAGAGCAGAGACCCTTCTCCAGAAGCACCTCTCAACGTGGACAGGGCAAGAGGACGTGCAAACCCCTCTGGCTGCAGCCTCCTCCAACAGGCAGGTCAGCAAGGCAAGGGCCTGTCTCCCGAGAGGAGCGCTCTGAGCACGGACGGGAATTCAGGAGAGGAAGTTTACGTGGCCGTTTCCTCTGCTGGTTGCTTTCCCTCGGCCGTCCTTCCTCCCAGAAGATAACTCGAACTTTGTACAGAAGTGTCGTTAGCGCAGGCCGTCTCCTCTAACCACGCCTGAGCCATCAGCAGGAAGCAAAAAAAACTGCATTTGTGTGGAGTGACGACATCCTCCAAACTGTGCTGTTTTGGACACCGAGCGTTTGGAGGGACAGAGTCACGGCGAAGGAATGCAGAGCCCCGGTCACTGCCGGGTTCCTCCGCTGCGCTGCGACGGAGATGCTGTGTTTGAAGGGCTGCACTGAGCGCAAACGCCTGCCGTGAAGGTGTGCTGGCCGCTGCGCTACCAGGGGAGGGCAGAGGGGAATCTCTTTTCCATCCGCACAGGAGCGAGACCATGGGGTTATTTCCTGACCTCGAGCAGCCTCTCTGCAGCTCCTCTTCCCCAACTGGGACAACAGCAACTCCGGCCTCCCTAGGAGGGGCCTCTCGGACAGGCTTGTGTCAACACTGGGAAGCCAACACCTTCCTGTTAGAAGTTAAATACTCTGTTTACAGACCTTAACGCGACCTTCAGCAGCACTCTGCCAAACCTCACTCCGTTCCCCGGCTCAAGGCTCCCGGAGGGCAGCAGGACACAGACCCGCACCTTTACAGGAACGCGCTTAATGCTTAACCACAAGAAAGGGAACACTCTCCCCAGTTCACTCACAGCTCTGCGCGCCTGACTTCAAGCTTTTTAACTGCTCTGTTACCTGATCATCTTTCCAACACAGCAAGCCTTTCAACCAAGCCTCCCCGCAGCCCAGCCCAAGCTGCCGTCCCCAGCCCCGGCCCGCTGACCAGCGGCTGCGATAATTAATAACTCGCTGGCAGAAGCTGCCCATGCTTTTTGCTGGCCAGCAAACATCTGGGACTGCTCATATTCCTTCCCCTGGAACCCTCTTCACCACTTTTAATGCAACTCCCCTGTTTCGTAGCCTCAGCTTGCACCATCTTCCCAGCTCGGTAAATCTAAACTTCCTACCTCGCCACTCCCATAAGTTGCCCGACACAGAACGTCGCTGGATGCCAGGGGTGGCCCAATAAAAGCAGCCAGTTCCCAATAAAAGCAGCAGCACCGCAAGAGCCAAGATAATTCAGGCAAGCATAAGGGCCGGAGTTGAGAAGGCCTGCTGCTTTGGAAGAAATCGAAGGATGATGGAGGGAGAGGGAACATACACGTCCATTGTTTAGACAGGGAAAAGCAGGGAGGGACAGCTATGCCCAGGGCTGGCTCCTTCTCCCCCTTGACTGCCACTTTTCACAGGAGCATATTTTGATGGAGTGGAGCGCCTGATCAAAGAAAGCAGGAATGAAGGAGGAGACCAAAGACGGAGCTTCAGGGAAAGAATAAATGAGTCTTTGCAGAAGACCTGGAGGAACAAGGAGAGGGTGGGCCCAGAATTCAGCTCTGGAGTGGAGGCGGGGAGGTGCTCTGCAGCCTAGCGCGTTTCTGAAGGCAGGTGTGCCCTTGCCGCAGCACTTCAGAGCATCGGTCAAAGCAAGTATGCAAACTTGACAGGCGATGGATCATTCAAGAGAAGGCTAGACAGCTTGCTACCAGCCCCTTGAAATGCCAGGGTAACCTGGGGGCTGATGCTATAGATAAGCCCTTATTCCTTTGTGGGGATTTCTGCAGGACAAACATCTTCACCAGCCTTGTGACCAGCGTTTCAGGTCAAGCATTGTGAGGGCCCCAGTGTTCAACCCCGGGCAGCAGACAGTCGCCTCTGGGCAGCCAGTCTAAGAGCTCAGCACATCCTAAGTGCAGTTTCAAGGCACTGCAGAGAAACGTTTTGGCTCAGCCAGAATAGAAAGCAATTCTTGAAAGTGCTCTTTGTTTCCCTGAAAAATCCAGGCTGGCATTCAGACTCCTGCTTGGGGTTTCAGTCAAAGAAGTTAGGACCAAAGTGTCAGAATTCAGAGTGAAAGCTGGAAAGTTGGACTATTTCCTTGTGTCAGAGAAAGCATGGGGAAAGAAAAAAATATGCCCTGCTTAAAAACTTCATGTACGTTTGCAAACCCACAAGTCATTAAACACAGAAAAAGCCATTAGTTCTGTAGGACCCACAAAAATGTCGTGCTCTCCCCCTGCTGACTCTGCAGTTTGCCGAAAACCTTATTCCCAGCCCAGCGCTGTCGTGACTGGTAGTGCTGGGGCAGAGGCCTGCTAAAAGGCAGTGGATTAAGTTATTGTTAGAAAAAAACAAAAGATGTTAATTTCAGCCCCACAAAAGCAACAGTATTTGCAGAATCAGAGAGATCAAGCCCAGCAAAGAGCCACTTTATTTCAGTCCCCAAGGAGGCCAATTCGAACTGGAGCAAAAGGAAAAGCTAAACTTCTAACAGCCTCTGAACGACCCCAATTTTTTAAAAATCAATTCCTGAAGCAACACCTCTATGTGTGTGTTCCTTTTTATTATTATTTTGGTTGAAACCAGAAAGCTGAGGGTCAGCAGCAAGAACCGCATCGCTGAGAAGCCGTGTTTATTTTACCCAGCCCAGGCAGGTTGGGATGTAAGGCCCGTGAAGGTTTTATAGGCTGCCTGGATTTCCTATTCTGCGGATACAGAACCTAAAGCCCACCAGAAGGCGGACTGGAAGCAGCATTTTATGCACCAAATGAATGCTTCACTTGCTGCTGGAGGGACTAAAAGACCTGGTGTTCCAGCACAGGGCAGGTCATGCACGGGGCCAGCACCTCCTCTGCTGCTGCCTGCATGCCCATAAGCGATGCTGCTCAGAGCAGCCGACCAGAACAGCTCCCACCTGTACTGGGCAGACTGGAGGGGGAGGCTGGAGGAGGTGCCGAGCGGTTTCTCTGCTGCAGCCAAATTAACTACATTCCCAGGCTCCGCGGAGGGCTTAGGGGGATGTCAAGCAGCATCAGCACTGACCTGTGAACAAAGTGCATTCTTGTGGATCTTCTTGTAAATAAGAGCTGGGCAGATAAAACAAATGAGGCTTCCCATCGTAGCACCTGTCAGGCCCAGGACTGTTTCCACTGGCAAAGAAGAAGAAAAGTCAGCAAAGTCCCCTTCCAGGACAGCCAGAGCAGCAGCACATGGCAGCTGTCTGAGCCCCCGGGCAGGCTGGGGCACGAGCCCAGCGGGCCTGGCCATCCCACCCAGAAAAGCAAATAAAAGAGACCAGAGAAAATAGACAAGCAACCAGCCCTTGCCCCCAACTCCTCACTCACCATTTGGGATCATGATGCCTCCTACCATGGTTCCAAACACAACAGCCAGCGTCAGGGCTTTGAACCGAAGTGGGGGCATATAACCCCCAGCAGCGAAGGTGCCGTCTTTTTGCTGGAAGAGAAAGGGCAGGAGGGGGAGAATGAGTTTAGCCCCCGCATCACACCCACACAATTCCTAAGCCATTACCCCAGCAGGCTCCAGCAGCTTCGTCACCTCCACGCTATGGTCTCTACAGAGGTGAATGCTAGGGGGGGCAGTTAGATGCGGTTGAGCAGTTTTAATATGCGACAGCATTTGAACCTTCAAAACAAGAGTGAGGGGGGCACGGAGCCAAAGCTGCTGTTTCCATCCTGCCCCAAATGTGAACCGTACAGCTGTATCCGAATCCCTGTGCCAGTGCTGCAGCCGCCCAGCCTCAGCGAGCAGCCCCAAGGCCAAGGGCATGAGAAAGAGGCACAGCTCAGAAGGCAGGAGGGGGAACGGTCACAGGGGGAAGAGCTCTGGTTTTGCTACGGCAAGGTGTCCCCTAACACCTCCGGGAGCAGGGCTATTCCCACCTCGTTACAACACGTGTACCAGCCCCTCCGACGTGACGGAAGACACCCTGGCTGGATGGCAGAGAGGATGATCGGTGCTGCTGGGGAGCTGCTGACACTGGAGGGTTTCCAGATGCCTTCCACTTCCCATCCCATCCCCACCCTCCGAGCAGGAGGTGCGGAAGGCAGAGGACCCAGCGAACCCACACGCCCTGGAGAACCAGCGGGTCCCTGCTCTCCTGGCCGCACAGATGGGAGAAGAAAGCAAAGTGACAGGTTCAGAGCCCAAAGAGCAACGAGCAGAGCCCAGGTGAGAACCAAGTCCTTCCCAAACGTTTCCAGAGCTTACTCCTCTGCACCCACTGGCTTTCACCGATGGTCTTCCCCCATCCCCAGGCCCTCCCAATGTGAGAAAAGAGCCGGGGGCTTCTCACAGGCAGAAGTGGCAGGATTTAGAGCTATAAATTGCTCAAGTTTTATTTCCTGCTCTAAGAGGTTTCTATTTATGCAGATACACAAAGGCCTCAGAACATTCCCACAATCTCTTACTGTTATTTACTGAATACCATCGGCATGCTTAGTGCTGTACAATACACAGAGGAGAACACGCTACTGCCACAAGGGACTTACAGTCTAAATCAGACAGACCAACTATAGTCACAAAGGCTGTCTGAAGATCTGACCCTGGGAAAGGTGAACGTGTGGGAGAGGGCTGTATTCCACCGCACGCTTCTGCACCAGACCGGCACCAAACAGCCAGGGGAGGCACTGGAGGAAGGGGACATCTGAACCCGGAGGGGAGAAGGCTGCTCAGGGGGCTACTGACAAAGGTGCAAGGATGAGAATAATAATAAAAGAGCAGAAATGAGCAGGCACGCACAGAAGCAAGAAGAAATGAGGCTGGGCTGGGCTCTGAGGCCAGGAACAGAAGCTTGAGCTAAATGCAAAGCAAGACCGAGTTGGCTAGCAAAAGGATGCCAGCTGGAGCAGCAGGAAATAAGGAGGCTCCTCTGTTTCCAAAAGCACATTTCTCCCTCTTCCTGAGAGGGAGAACCACCCCGGCTCTGAACTGTGTAACACTTCTGCGCGAGAGCCGAAATCCCCAGCGGAGAAGGGAGGTAGCAGCCATGGGACTTGGGGCGCAGCAGAGCAATAGCAGGCTTCAGGCTCGCAACTCCAGCACTTCTGCCCATGAAATTCCTCCGCAGAGAGGACAAGAACCTCAAAGTACCAGAGATTAACCGTTCTGCAGAGCAGGATTTACAGACTGCCACGGGCCTCCTGCTGCACCGTTACCACACACCAGGCACGCACAATTTCACTGTCAGTTGAGGGTTTGTCCCTCTGGACAGCGAGTACCTACCACAGGTCAGAAATATGCAGTTGTCAACGGAGTCTCACAGAACCAAGGCACGTTTGTAGCCTAGGTTGGCAGCCAGCAGCAGAAGCCAAAGAGTCACAGTAGCCCTTCAAAAAGCAAGTTTCAAAGGTGCACACCAAGGCAGTCAGCTGCTCCTGGCCACACAAGAGGATCTTACCTGCTGCTCAAAGAGAAGGGTGTTCAGCGCCTGTCTGCACGGGAGAATCATCATCGGAAACCCCACAGCTACTGACATCATGAATCCCACTCGAATCATCTCCGTCACAAGGTTGGAAGGGAAGTTCATTAGGACGTTCCCAGCAATGGCTTCAGTGTAACTCACGTAGCCAAAGAAGCCCACCTGTCCGGCAGGAGGGGAGGTGAGCGGATGGGGTTGGACTCCAAAACACTTTCATATCTGCTCTTTACAAACAGGTGGAGGTCAGCAACCTCCCGTGAGTTAGGGCCAGCCAGACAAGGAGGGAGCGTGGGGCCACCTCCCCAGGCAACCTGCCAGCAGCCCTAGCTGCAGCACCCCCAAAAGCTGAGACAGGCAGTTAACGAATAGTGGGACCTTCCTAAAAGCAGAGTTTCTGCCTAAATACAGGGGGCTTTCATGGAGGACGTTGCAGCGAGGGAACGCTGCCACTGCCCATGACACAGGGCAGCGACGCCCTGCTTGCTGCCAGGCCCATGGACCGGCCCCCTCTGATGAAGGAGGGGCCGTAACGATTCCCCGCAGCAGCCTAGCTCACAGGGGCAGGCTCTTCTCAGGAATTATTAACTCGGTTTTATTAACTGGTGCCTTATGAGGCATAACATCCTTCACATCTTTCCAATTGCAACAGGCTGAAAGAAGCTCTCCTAAACTCTGGGGAGCATCTCCAGCTCCAGGCTGGGCCCTGGAAGGCAGACAGCAGGCTGATGCACACGGAAGAGCTGGGTCTCCACTCTGCCTCTGCCCGCGGAAATGTGCCACTCTGAAAATTTGGACTCTCCAAATGCCTCCTGCAATGTTCGGTTCATCATCTCCCATCTAATTTTGCTTTCAGCAAAATGACTTATCTTTCAGAATAAATATAGATAAGCAGAAACCAGCCCCAACTGAAGATAAATCATCATCCCCGTTGCGTGACTCCTGGCAAGGAAAGAGAAGGGGAAGTTTCTTACCGTAATGTAAAAGGTGGTGACCACGTTTAGGGAAGAAGCAAATATGGAGCTCATGATTTTAACAGACGGCTCATCCAAGCTATCATAGGTAGGCAAGACCTGACTGTAGAAAAGGGTAAATTATTTAAGGAAACCTTCTGCAGAGAGAGAAAAACCCAACTCCAGCATGTTCCTGCCTCAGCCCAGCAGCAAAGAATCCCTGACACCTTCCCCCTATGGAGCATAAACACTCGCTGCTATTCCACAATTTATATTGCTAATGCCAAGAGATTTCAGAACACTCATAACTTTAAGTGTTGCAAAAATATTCCTGCTCTCCCCACCCCACCACGTGGAGCTAAACGTGTGATGTAAACATTTTGGTTCAAAAGTGTTGCAAAATGAATGACCGTTTGTTCCAGTGAAACACCAGTGGCACCAGGCCAGGCAGCGCATTGGAGATTATTGTTCTTGGAGCTCTCTATGCTGATAATTAAAGCAATGCAGTGTTTACAGAGTAAAAGCAGGAAGAAGGTTAGAGCATCACACTGTCTAAAAGAAAAGTTAAATAAACAAAACTAAATGCAGCGCCTGTCATATTTCAGCGCTGCTGCTAAAGCTCAGTTCATAGGAAGCTGGGAGCACCAATTACACGGGATTTGGGGTATTTACAGACCTGGAAAGCATGTGGAATGTACTTTTTGACATCAGGTGCATATTTTAGCAACTCATTAACCTCTTGTTACGTTAATTCAAGTGGCTACATCCTGGCTTCATGTTACTGAAGGAACTCTCACGAGAAGTTCACGGGAGAGCATCCAGTTAGATGGGAAGGGGGTATCCCCAGCTCCAGTGGGCACAAAGCCATTAACAGAAAGTGTGTCAAGCTGAGGCCAAGCAGAAAAGTCCTTAACCCTTAATCCCTTAACGTCAAACGGTTCTGCACAAAGGAAGCTGAGCACGTCGGCTCGCAGGAACCCGCGAGACACACGGGGTCTGTGAATGCAGCACCGTGACAGCCATTTACCGGCAGGGAGCGAGGAGACCAGCTTCCCCAGGAGTCTCTCCATTTCAGATTCCTCCCTGCCCTCAACGCAGCGGCCTCCGCTAGATTAACCAACTACGTCCCAGACTTCAGCCCCAGGAGGGGAAAGCGGGCCAGCCAAACATCCAGGCCCAGGAAGGAGAAGAAAGGAGAGAAGCAGAGAGGCTCTGCAGTGTGTGGGACGGCACAGCCAGGCCAGGTTCGTGTCAGTGCAGGAGCAACAGCAGTGACATGGGGGAAAGTGCCAGGCAAAGTCCAGCTGCACCCAGGCCTCCTGCGATCACCTAACGGCACTCGTTTGGTCAACTTGGGTTTGGAGGACCAGCACAGCGTCCCTCAAGCCCCCACGACACGCTGCTGGGCCCTCCTGACCATCACCACCTCTCAAGGCAGAGCAAGAGGACAAGAAGCATGCAACAGGCAGCATGTCCTGACGTGCCCAGCATTTATTTTTCAGCAAAATGACTGCACTGAAGGCCAGCGAAGGATCAGGGATCCTTCCCCGTGTTATCTGTTACACCGCACCTCAAAGAGGGCACAAGCAGATGGTTCCTCCTGAGCAGAGAGCAGGCAAGTCAGCACAAGCATTAAGAGCCGCCTCGGAGAAAGCAGCCGTGCTTCAGAGATGGCCAGAGCTACCTCAGAGTGTCTGTTCTTCACCTTCGCTGTAGGGACCACCTGGTACAGGCTCTCTGAGCACAGGACTAACTCAGCCTGCAGGGAACGGATCCTCACAGAGGCAGTGAACAACACCCTGACTTTTATTATCCCTGTGAATTCAGCATTTTTGCATCCATCTGCACCAGAATAGCCACCTCCAGAAATTAGAAGTTTTCTCCTGGAAGGCGCTACTGACTCCTCTTTAATGAGAGGGTTCAGTGACTTGACCAAGGTCACGCAAGGAGGCTACAGCAGAGGTAAGCCTGGAGTCCTCGCACTCCCAGCTCTCAGCTCCACAGCAAATTTCCACGCTACGTAACTGTAGAGGAGCGACCTACTTTGCAACTTCAGCAACAACAGGATAGCTTTTAGAGAGCGAAGGACATTGAACTCAGAAGTAAAGCAGCGTCAAGTTTTTCAAGCTAGAATAATAGTGCATTTATTTGTCCTTACTGTATGCTGCATTTACGTGCTGAAGGAAAAGGATTTCTGCTTTATGTTAGAATTATTTATTTTTTTAAAAGGTGATTCAGGGGTTAGCAAAATTAAACCAGCCTAGCTGAGAATAACATGCTTATAAAGGTTGCCTGGGCTGGAGACAGCATGTTGCCCCAATGCTTGGAAAAAAACGCATAGCTTTCGGTTCGGCTTGCCACGTAAGTGCTGTAATGGAGCCTATATTTAGGTACGTGCACACTGGTCCAGACCAAACGATTTCCCTGCATTTCCAACTCCTGGAAAAATTGTGCTGCGTACTGTGTGGCTACCATAAGAAAAAAAAATTGCAATTTAAAAACTCTAAAATGTTAACAAGGTAAAGCTGTAAAAGACTACAACTCCCTTCACCAGTTGTAATGGAGACATTAAACAGCAAGACTGGAGCGTGTTCGGGTAGGAACCGAGCTGCCAAGAGAGCCGATAAGTGGAAAATGATGATTTGGATCTTGCGTGTGGGTGTAAACACAGCAGTCTGAACAAATTTTATCTGTCACATTCATTTACTGTTGGCATGTTACCCATTTGCTAGAACTACAGCGGGGAAAGCCCGACTCTGCCAGCCTTCCAAATGAGGATGGTCTTTTCCGCGTCCACATTTGGATTTACACTTCTATTTAAAGTCTGTTACTATTCTGGCCAGGCACGTATTGCTCACTTGCCATTTTGGTGCAGAAGGTAATGCTGCTAGAAACGTGAAAATAGCCTGGTCTGCCATCACGTCTTTCCACGTGCCAGTGGAAACCCTCATTAAAAGCAGGTAACTGGAAATGCACGAACAACTCTCCAAAGTCAACGACTTTGTGATCTTCTGAGTCTCCCAAAGAAATTCAGGGAAGCAGAGAGGAGCTGCGAGTGTACGCTACCCTGCAGGGGGCCCTGCGGCCATTAGGCGACGCAGCCCCGCTGCCTCTCCTGGTACTAAATCATTCCCTTCAAGAAACAGGGGAAATTCATCACTTCTGCAGCTGTACCAGAAGCAACGTGCATTACACTGAGGATCTGTTTGGCCCAAATCACCTTGTGTTGCACAAGTACAATAACTCCCAAGTGAAATATAACTCCCTCCTCTATCTAGGTAACAAAAGGGTCACAACTGAATGAGATGCTGTACTTCAGTGGGCTGTAAAATATTTTGATTAAAATAAAATAGGAAACCAGATGGTATCTATCCCTTGCAGATCCTCATGACCCTCTGCCCTCACAAAAACTCATTGCGCACCACAACTGCCAGAAGTGGGAATGGCAGGTACTTACGACTGACAGGCAAAAGACATGCCAAAGATGGGGATGCAGCGAAAAATGCCCTCCCAACGAGTGTAACTAACTCGCTGCAGCCACTGCCCACTGAAGAGGCCGTGCTTGAAGGACGACAGGACAATCTGCAGCCAAGAGAAAGGAAAGGAGTTAAGATCCAACCCAAAACAACTTCATGGCAGCAGTAATGCCAGTGCTGGGCTGAAAGGCAGCGTGCGGCAGCTCTGAGAGCAACAGCTTATGCTGCCTACCACGGCCCGACCTCTGTTAGTCAAATTCCCCAGCTCCCCGCCCGCACACTTTATTAAAGCTCCCAGCAACCTCCATAGGCCCCTTGCCACCAAGGATCCCGGGGTGTATTTTAAAAGACCTATGACATTCCCGCTTTGTTTGATGCCATCGGACATCATAACACACACCAGGGTGGAATAATTTCCACTGACACATTTAACAGGGAGAATTATTGTTCCCAGCAATTTCTTTTGCACTTTTTTAAAGACCCTTTTAAATCCAAACGGGAAGCAACATTTGTCCTGGAGAATCCTGTTCAGTGGAGAGAGACAAAGGTTCCTAAAACAGGAGCCCACCTGCACGCTGCTACTCCAGAGCCATTTAACACCACCAGTTCACCAAAGACAAGGATAAACTTCATGAAAACAGGGGGAGCGAGGCACCCAGACGAGGCCAGGGGAGCGCTTTTGCCATTGACGGGGAAACTGGCAGGCATTGGGTTGCACAGGAAACAGAAGGTAAATATGTCTGAATGCCTGTTTATAATATCGCCTGAATGGGGGTTTTCTAATCCCCAGAGATTATGTTTTAGTGCAGCCAACTCTCATGAAATGTTGTGGTTTTCTTAAAGGCACAACTCCTGGAACACGGCAGTTTTGTAAAACACTCATTTACAGTTTCCAGCCTCCTTACAAAGGCAAGCTCAGAAGTGTGACCCAGCACAACCTACTAAAAAAAGTTAAGTGGAAAGAATTTCCACACCTCCCTTTTCTTCCTTTTGTTTCAGCTCTTCCAGTCCTGAAATGTGGGAGACAGGGCTGGGGCTCCACGAGCAAACCACATGAGCATCCGAACAAACCACATGAGCATCCGTGAGGTGAAACTTGAAGTCATTAAAAAGCAAGTGAAAGTCTCCACCTCTCAGTAAATGGTGCTATACAATGGGGCTCGGCCAAGCCAAACAGGGCCAGCTTTAGGTAACTCTCAGCTTACCCTACTTAATCTAAATGGTCAAGAATCCATTCACCTCAGTAAAGAAAAACTTTTCTAGAAATGTCTAAGAACAAATATATACCACATACCACACTTAAGACTTTACAAAGCTTTCGATGCTCAAGAAATAGAAGTGCTGGTGTCCAACAAATAAAACTACTTACAGCCTGAAAGACATTAACCATCAGCTGCAAAAAAGCATGCAAAGTACACGCTTGGGTTCTTAACAAGAACTGCCTTCCCCCTACAGATCAGAAGCATCAAGGTTTTCAAGGCAAAACAGTAACACATGATGAAAGTCCTTCTGCTTCCAGGCACTCTTCCCCACATCTTCCATCCTTTGATTTAAAGTTCAGAGCCCTATATTATAAGACACCAAGAAGCAGAATAAACCACAACTCGATTTGTGGTTTATTATTATTTGTGCCACCACAGGCCCTAACATTTCTAATAGCTTACAGACCCACTGGCCAGTTTCTACAGCCTGTACCTCCCCACCTCCACCAGCTCAAGAGCATGGGCAGCCAGATCACTCATCATGCCCGGCACTAGCAGCACTAATTATCAGGAAGGATATTTTAAACTTGAAGCTTGCACCTGCAGGCTGTCCCAGCGGGAACATCTGTGTTAAAACAACAGGAAAACAGCATTCCCAGCGTCGATACTCACCACAAACATGAACACCGTGTAAAAGATCAGAGCCATGGCACTGAATGACTGTATGGAGGCCATCATGTTCCTCTGGAGGCTCAATGGAAGTACAATGCACAGGGAGACGGCAAAGAGCAGGACTATCCGGAAACTGCCCGACACCTGGAAAAGGGACCTGCATAAAGAACTGGAGCACGAAGGATACTCAAAACATCCCACCAAATTAGCAAACCCCGATGCGGTTAATTTTTCCAGAGTGAGAAAGAACATAAAGCCAGGATCGATTTCAAATGTTAAATTCTGCTTCTGTACGTATTTAAAGATTTGATGCTGAAAGCTTGCCATTTCTTTGGCTAGGTCTGTGATTAGCTTATACAGTCACTGGGTGCCACTGTTGCTCTACACAGTGCGTGACAGGTCCATCCTGAAGTGGAAGTATTGGGGGTGGGGGGGGGTGGGGGTGTTTAAATGCTATTCCAGCAGAAACTACTTAAGTATTTTCATGCAATTAAATAAAAACTAAACTTACTTGGGAAACAAGAGATTGAAGTCTTGAAAATTCTGATCCAGAAAATTAATCAAAGTCTCACATTGCTATTTATTATAGCTGAACACTCTGAAATGCTTGGAAATATTTAATACCTAATTTGGCTGCAGCCACAACGCATCTTTTTAACTTCACAGTCCCTTAATCGCAGCCTAGCAGCATCAGGCGCAGCAGACAACAGCCCCGCCAAGAATCCTTCCACATGTCCATTTTGCTTCCCCGCACGGCCCTCGCGCCAGCTCCGAGTGTGGCTGCTCACAGCTCTCCAGGAAAAGCAGCAAGAGCCTCCTGCCCACGAGGAGCACCTCAGCGAGCACCTCGCCACCACACGTCTTGAGCCAACCCCGGGCTGGTCACACAGCTTATTTTATTTTAAAGAGGAGGCAGGCGCACAGTAACTTTGGCCACCAAAACAGCAAGGGACAGGACAAAAATCCTCCTTGAACTAGAGGGCTGCAAGGGGGTGAGAGCTGGGACAGAGGAACTGTCTGTCACTACCCGTTAGGGACAGGAATTAAGACAGGAAGCATCATCTCCTCCAGGAATCTGCTCCAGAATTAATAGAGACCAAGTTAAAAAGAATTCCTTTGTTGGAAGTGCCTTATTGGAGGTTTTACACATCTGATTGTTCGCCATATGTCGGGGCTTCCAAGACTTCATAGAGCTAAATGCTCCGTGCACAAGGCGTGCCATTAAAGCTCACCACGAGATGACCCCACAACGCCTCGTGGGCTGCTGAGCGCTCAACTAAGGCAGGACGCTCTTTGCTGTATCTAAGGCACGCACGGCTCGATGCAAGAAGAATTGGGATCACTGTCTGCATTGTGGATGTGATCCAGTGAGGATTTATTTACCTGAAATCCAAGCAGCCGGGCAAAGAAGTTGGACCCCAAATCACCAATGACAACATAGAAAGCAATGCAAGTTCCCAGCATCAGCCCAATCATGCTGCAAAAACAACAAAACACACACAGGTTAGGAGGCTGGAGCAGGAACCCTGGAACGCAGCTCCTGCTCCTGGGCAGGTGTGTGTCAGCAGCCCCGTTCCCAGCGGATCTGTGCTCTGCAGCCCTCACGAGAGGATGAGGCTTTGTTAATGCTAAGGCTACCTTAGAGACACCTGGAGACACCGCCTGGGACTGCCGTAACTGAGCCAGCAGCGATGGGGTCCCCACCGATGACACGTGAGCAGTGAGAACACCGCTACATGCCCTGCGTGGAGCAGGGCTACAGTTCATATGCTGGGAGCGAGAGACATCCTACATACGCTGCAGCCGCTGGTGAAGGATTAAGAGAAAGGTTTAGCACCGAGAAGGTCTCAAGGGCTACACCCTGCACACAACTGCAACAGCTGAAGATTGCTTTGGATCCTACTGCACCTGCCGTTTACCAAGGAACGTCCAGAAGAGTTAAACAGAAACAGCTAAAATTGTACATTTAAAGTGACTTAAAATCTTGTGCAGCCACTTGCTTGCGTTCAGAGGCAGAGCAGCCTCAGCATGCCTTGCTTCAGCCTACATCCACCCTCTAACACAACCTTCTGGACTTTCATGGTGGAGACGAGCCCCAGGTTTTGCTGAACCCACACTGAAAAACACGTTTAGCAACCAATAATAAAGTAGGTTTTTCTGTCCACAGGGATACAGCGGGCTGCGAGCTCGCCCTCACAGCCGTATGAGCAGGCTGTGCATCACTACTGGTGCTAGAGGGGAGGACCACGCTTTTATCCCAGGCTCGTGAAGGGCAGGCCACCAGTTCCGCATACAACCCTAGTAAAATAAAAACCAGGGAACTTCCATCCACCTCACATTTACACCTAACATCTTGGCTAGAGATGCCGTTCTGGTAACAACCCTTGCATGGGTTTAACTGCTGTTTGGAGCCACAGAAAAAAACAGACCTTGGAGATGGCAAGAACTCCTTTATTTCTCGGAAAAACACTTAAAAAGAATCAGCAAGAGGTTCTCTCAGCCCCACGCCCCGCAGCAGGGGCCTACCATGAAAGTCTCGATACCAAATCGGCTCTCAGACTTCTTTCCACAAAATGGACCACACTTTAATGAAAAGATTGTCTTACGAACTGCTTCTCCTCCCATTCATGATTGCATGGACCACTTTCCCTCCCAGTTCCAATTATATAACATCCCTGTGGCAATTACAGCAATTGCTTGCACGGGCAAGTAACATCTGAGAAATATTCTGTGTATTTTTAGTGCTCTGCAGCAGTTTGCAGCTGGGAAGAGGCCACTGACTGGCCTGGGCTCAAAACGCCTCCACCAACGAATCTCTGCTGGAAAAAGCAGTGCTGTAACGACGTCCCATCGCCCATCACGACTGCTGAACGAGACCTGCGGGGGAGCTTCTACTTGGACTGGGGTCATCTGAGGAACCTGAAATGGAGACAGGACTTCCCCCACAAGGCATCGCCTAACGCCTGGCATCTGGCGGAGGAAAGCAGCACCCACTGTGAGGAGCGGGCAGGACCAGAGCAGCTAAAGGGTGGATCCGAGGTACTGAACGCTCTCCCTCCCACTTACTCACGGCAATCTTGGCAGAGATTTCACCCCTGGAAAACATCCACAAGTGACATGCCCATGATTTCATAGCACACACAGCAGAGCGGGAGATGAGTTCATTCCCCAACTTCTGTGCTCCCACTATCTGGAAAGCGTTCCTGTCTCCACTCAGGAACGGCTGGGACATGCTGAAGGCGACACCTGCGAGCTGTGCTTAGGGGATCTCACTTACGCTCTTGTTCAAGTTCTAGGTGGCAAGGAAGACTTCTGGGATCAGAGAAGGCAGGAGGGTAAGAAACGAGAGCGCAGCAAGGCCACAGGAGGCTCCAGAGCAGTATTTTTCATTAAAGAAAAACAAACTATTCAAGCCTTAAATAAGTAGCAGATTACCTTGTTTCCACCAACATTTTTCCTGCTTTTCCATAGGCATGAAATGCTGGCATAGAGAGGGGGGGAAAAGAAAAAAAAAAGATTTAGTTATTCAAAGAAAGGTCCAGAATGCGGCACACACATGAGTTCGACATTAAACAGTAATAGCGACAAAGGGCAGTGCAGCAGGAACCCACCGGTGTTGTGTTTTGGGGCTGTTTCCCTCGCCCGCCCTCCCGTTTTCTTTTTCAGACATGCCCTCTGCAAACTGAAAACCACATAAGACGGGAACAAAGATGAGGAAAAGATAGAAAGCAGGTTCTTTTTTTTTTTTCCTGTTTAAATAAAAAAGTGGTGTGAAGTAGCAGTCACACATGGCAACCATTAAAAGAAAGTCAGCGCGGAAGAGAAAATATGCATGTATAAGATGCTGTGTGGCAAAAAGTTACTGCAGTGCAAAATTCCAATCAAACTCTCATTTTTATTTTTATCTTCCCACTATAACTGAACCGCCTGACGTTGCTGGATGGGAGATCTGAGATGGTGCCCAGAACGTTCAATCCCATACCCAGAATACCCAGTACTCACAACCCACACCAAAGGGCTGCTGCCAAGAGACGTTTTCTTTCCCCTCCCATACTTGGGTTGTAGCTTGTAGCAAAAAATGATCAGTAGTCTTTAAATCATTGTGTTTTTTCTTAAAAAGCAAATGCCAAGAAAACTCCGCTTGTATTTTTAGATCTTACTGGGTAGAATGAGAATTGAGACCTCCAGTTCCAAGCACAGACCACATTGCCCAATTCTGTCAGTCTTTAAATGCAGAGGTCCAACATGAAAACCACCACCCTGGACTCCCCTTTGTCTTCTCTCAAGGTACAGCACACATTCCTGGAGGCCACCAGAAAACAAACTTTATCCGCTTCTGGAAGCATCTTCTGCTATTTTAAATATTAACTTACAAACTCCGATTTCTTTGGACTCTGCTTGAGCTAAAAATTAAGGAAACAAGATGTTCTCCCACAGAATGAGAAAAAAGCTTGGCAGGAGACCCACAGCAGAAAAATAAACCAGAGCTGTTATGTGGGGTAGCACCGAAAATAGCCGATGGCTCGGTGACAGACCGGGTGGAACAGCCACCACCAGGCGTGCTGCCCGCGTGCAGAGAGCGGCCGCACCGCTTCGGGCTCCAGCCCTCACCTCCTCTGGGAGCTCGCGACGGTAAGGGGAAAAGGCAACAGCCCTTGGGGGGTTCAGTCACACAGCCAAAGGGCCAGGGATGAGAGAGAGAGGAACCAGCAAGAGGAAAACATCCCTCCCGGAGACGAGGTCATTAGGGAGCCAAGCTCCAGAAGGGCTGCCGCGCTGCACTGCTCCTGCGAGCTCCTGCTTTACATCACTCAGAAGGGTAGGTGCCTCCAGATAACAGAGGCCAGAGATGCTGAGAAACAATCAGTCTCCTTGGCTGTTCTGAAGTGATGTTCTAACGAGAACAAGCCTTCAAACGTTAGGTCAGATGTGGGGACACTGGAAAAACTGGATCCTTTATCTTCTCAAGGAGGAAGGAGATGATGACTGTAAAATAAATAGGACAGCCAAGCATCTTTGGAACGGGACCTCTAGATGCCTAACAAGCTGAGCAGAGCTGAATCTGCTCAGTAATTAGAGAAGCCCTTTTAAACCAAGTGTGGTTACTAGAACGGGCAACCCGTGTTTCAGCACTTTTCTCTGCAGGGAGCGGAGCCGAGCTGCCTCCCGGGGTGCAGCGTGCTGCTGACGGGGTCGGTACCCAGCACAAGTAGCCAGGAAAGACCCAGGCCACTTTCAGCAGCTGTAAGGGGAGGCATTAACTCATCTCCTGGTCAAAGTCTGTCTGGGGACTGCATCCCGCTTCCCTTCTTGTCCACACATCTGCCTAAGGCCCTTCCCTTCCACGCAGTGCAGGAGAACAGCGGTGAAGAGCAAAATATTTTGAATAACCCCTGCAGGCACAGAGCACTGCCAAGCGAAGACGTCTGGGCTAGATAGCAGCCTGTTACGACCCTGGCTCTTTTGTGGCTGTAACGATTGCTCTCAGTGTTCCTCCGGAAGGGACTGGCTGACTGAAGTTAATTTGCAAAACTTTCTTACGTCTTTCAGCACTGCCAAAGTCTCCCACAGAATCAGCTGCAGGGGCTGCCAGGATCTCTCGCAGATGTACCAGGGCACAAGCCCACGGTGACAAAGGCTGTCTGTGTGGAGCTGCTCAACCTTGATCCATTAGGATGCATTATAGGAGCGCTGCCTTTCCTCTCAGGGCTGTCCCTCCCGGTGGCACCTCTCCCAGGGCAGAGGCATTTCTTTCAGCGCCAGCGTTTGCGTGCCAGGAAGTTTAGAAGCATTACTGGCCCTCTGTGTATTTGAGCCCCTTGGCTTCAGAAAGTGCGGAGGATCCCTTCTTCCTGGGAGACGCTCCAAGGTGGAGGGGACTCTCTGTACTTCGGGGAAGCGGCACACAAAGACGTGTTGTAAGGGGGCAGGGAGAGGCAACTCAGGCAGCTGGGCTGGGAGCAGTGGGGCCAAGTCGGACGCTACCTGGGGGCTCCCCCTTCCCCCCAGCATCACAGGCACAACCTCCAAGACCACAGAACTTCTTGATCTTTTCCCTTTCTAGCAGATAGAACTTGGCAGAGGCCAAGACGTGCAGCCCGGCAGCAGCATCTCGGGCGCTCTGAGGATGGAGGAAACCCATCTGTCAGCGACATGGTCAGCAAGCGAGCCGTGCGTTTCTTTAGCTCTTTTACCAATGGCAATGCCAGCCAGCTCTCTCCTCCCCCAGAGAAATAAGGGAAACCGAGTAAAAGATTACTTTTCTTGTCGTTTCACATGCCAACAGAGAGGACTGGAACCCGACCACCTCCTCCTGCCCCCCAAGTCGGTCAGAATCAGAAGAGAGGTCACAGGCGGAGGCCAACCCTGGCGCCAGCGCAGAGGCGACGAGCTCCGAGGAAGAGGGCTGGCAAGCTCTGCCAAAAACCCACACATGAATCTTGCAGATGTTTTTATTTTCTTGGCCACTTGGAACCTTGCGCGCTGTTTCCTCTCTGCTCTGCCATAAACGCGCACACAGCTCGGATCCAGGCAGCCCGAGCTCCATGCCAGGCTCTCCGCTGGCAGAACCCGATGTCCTCGGCAGCACACTGGGTGGGGAAGCTCGCGGCTTTCGTGCCGAGACCAGTAATTTACACCAGACACCCGCTACGCCAGCTCCCGAAAACTTGGGTTTTGATCAGTCAGTGCTGCATCTCCTCCCCTGCCCCGCAGAGTCAAAACAATTCTGCGCCTATTAACTTCACTGTCAAGAGCAGAATTAAACCCTCGCGTTCCCCTGGGGACATGGGGCAGGGAGGAAGAGACTGACAGAGGAACAAAAACGCAAATTGAAAACTACATCAAGAAACCATTTGCTATTCCAACAATATCAGTATGAAAGTTGTAAATTAAGAGGTCAAAGTAAAACCGCAGTTAAAAAAAACCCAAGCCTTAGAGCTGAAAATTCTCACCGAGGCCGGGGTAGGTCCTGCGCTTGCTGAGATTGGCCGATTTCACCAGGAACATGCAGGATTGATGAGTCATCCAAGAACAGAAAATCAGCAGCAGAGCTCCCAGGACAATGCCACACTGAAACGGGAGAAGAAGGGGGAAAAGACAAGCGCAAGATGGAAAGTCAGTCGTTCCGCACAGCCTTATTGCCGTCCCTTACCACCTTTAGGCTCCCTTGCGTATTTCCTGCCGCATTTTGCCCGTTAAGAGAGTTCCCTCGACTTCAGAGCAGCCGGGAGAAACATGACGTACGAGCTCAATTTTACTCTCTCCGCAGCCCAAGGACGACACGGAGCAGCCGCCTGTTTCCCACAGCTTCCAGTTGCACCAATTTAAGCACCGAAGAGTGAACTGGGAGCCATTTGTGGAGCAGAACTTCCACGGCTCCCCCCGTGCATCCCCCAGCGCTCTCCGCAGCTCTCAGCGGGTTCACATGGAGCAAAGACAGACCACTCCTAACCCCGAGTGCAAACCCTGTTGTAAACTTATTTAATAAGAACTATTTGATAGCGTAAACTGATTACCACGTTCGCTACCAGCGCTGTCCTGCCTCGCTGGTTCACGCGTTTGCAGCGGGTGACGTTAACCCCCGGACGCTTTTGTGACTTTTTAAAGCAGGTGACTTTAAACAGGCAGAAGCGATGCCAGATCTTAACCACGGCTGCCCTTTTTCCTGCTGTATTTAAACCTGGTGTGGCCGTAGGGACGGTGGCAGCTCCTGGAGAGGGGGAGCGGGGCCACAGCTCAGCACAAGGACTCGACAGCCGGTTTGCAAACGCCTCCAAGCTGACCCGCGTTTATCACGCAGTTAATCCTTCAAATTTTTTTCCCTTCTACTCACAAAAAAGGCAGAAGTGATTACTTGGAGACCTCACGACAAAGAAAAACGTGTAGCTTGGTACAAAAGACGTCCGATCTCAGTCTCCAGCGCTTCCTCCGCTGCCCATCCTCTACCAACCACCACAGAACGCTGAACCACTCTCCGAATTCGCACCGCGGTGCAGATGCGGCCTCCGAGTGCCCTCCCCGGCCCTCGCCCGAGGCCGGGCAGCCTCGGACACCGCGGACGCCGCGCCAAGGAGCCCGTCGGGGCTTCGAGCCGCCGGGAGCGCAGACCGGCAGACCCAGCTCCCGGCCCCGCACCCCGCGGGGGGGACCAGCCCCGGGCCCCGCCGCCTCCCCCGACCCTCCCGCCGCCTCTCCCCGGCCCCAGCGCGGCGGGGACACGGGCGGGACCCCCCTCCCCACCCGCTCCGTTCGGCCACACCCGCGGGGACCCGGCCCCGCCAGCCTCTGCCGGGACGGCGGCGAGGGGGCCCAAGCGGCCGGCCCCGCCGCCCCGGGAGAAGGGCCCCCAGCGGGGGGGGGGGGGGGGGGGGGCCGGCGGCGGGGAGGGCGGCCCGGGGGCCGGCGGAGCGCTCACCTGCCGGAAGCAGAAGGGCACGGTGAGCACGCTCACCCCCACGATGCTGTTCACCACGTTCATGATCAGGCCCCAGTTGGAGCCCGCCGCTGCCGCCGCCATGGCCCGCGGCGGGGGCGTCCCCGCGGCGCCGGGTCTGGCTCGCAGCCGCCGCCCGAGCCCCCAGCTGACTCCTCAGCCGCCCGTGCCCGCCATGGCGGGACCGGACCCGCCCCGACCCGCCCCCGCCGCCGGCCCCGGCACCGGCCACAGCGGCACTTCCGGGTTCCGCTGCTCCGCTGGCGCTTCCGGGAAGTCGGGGGGCCGGGCAGCGAGACGCGGCGGGGCAGAGCGGCGCCGAGCGGGCTACTCCTGTCGCCTTGGAGGACCGTGCCCGCTGCTCCTGGGAGAGCTGGGGCGGGAGTGGAAGCGGGGTGTCCCCAAAGCGGGGGGCACCCCCGAGAGCCGGGCACACACGCACGGCCGCGCACGCATGCACATACGTGCAGATGCATGCACACGCACGCGTGTAGAGGCACGCACATGCATGCACACAGGCACGTACATGCAGAGGCATGCACATGCACGCACACGCATGTACCCGCGCAGGTGCCTGCACCTGCATGCATGCACACGCATGCAGACGCATCCCACGGGATCAGCAGCTTCACGGCAGTGGGTTGTTGCACGCCACGGCCCCGGGCCCTGCAGCGGGCCGAGGCCCCTTGCCCACACCGTGCTCTCGTGGGTGTCTGCCCGGCCGAACCCCCGCCGGCGCCCACCGAACCTCTCCAGGCTGTAGCACCGCGTGAGCCACGCTGTAAACACGTGCAACCCTTGCAAAAGCGGTGGCACCCGCCCGGGTGCGCGGAGCCCTGGGTGCACATCTGGGCATGCGTTCAGCTGTGCACGTGCAACGCACGCAGCGGCTCTGCTCCCCGTCCTGGCCGGAGGGGTCCCCGACTCCAGCGTGGCCGTGGGTCTGTCTGTCCGCAGCGGGGTCCCCCCGGCAGCCTGTTCTCAGAGGGTCCGAGCACCCCAAGGTTCCTCTCCCCAGGGGCCTCATGGTGTGCAGACAACCAGCTATGGGTGCTGCACCCTGGGCCCCGTGCCGTGGCCACAGGCCATGGGTGCCAAGCTCCATCGGGCACCTGCACGGCCACGGTAGCCGCTCACCCAGCGTCCAGGGGCTCCCTGCCCGCCGCAGGCATCTCCCCCCCTGGCCCTGCCCGCCTGCCCGCTTGCTCTCCATCCCCTCAGCAGGAGAAAACAAAAAAAAGAAAGAAAATAAAAAGCTGGAGGCGGGGGGCTCTGGATGGCTCCCCCAGGGCCACGCACCGCGGCAGGTCGGAAAGGCGCACGCCGACTGCACGCTGCCGTTGGAACGAAACACACGGCGCTTGTATAATTTGCAGCAATTGCAATGGGTAACCGCAGGAATTTGCTCTACAAAAGGTTTGCAGGGAGGTGAACACGCTTGCCTAATTCCCTCCAGGTGCTGTGCGGGCTCGGGGGCCGGCAGCGGCACTGCCGGCTGCGTTCCTCTGCCTCCTGCGCCGGGGCTGTGTCCGCATCCCTGCGTGTCCCCGGGGTGGGACGGGGGGTCCCTGCGGGGCTGTTGCTGCCCTGATCTGGGGGAGTCCCAGTCGTGGCCTGCAGCACCCGGGCATGGGATGTGGTACCCAGGTATGGGGCGTAGTACCTGGACACGGGATGCGGTACCCCGACACGGGATGCGGTACCCCGACATGGAATGCGGTACCCAGGCACAGGACGGGGGGCTGCAGGGGAGGGGAACCCCCTGTGTGCCGTGGGGATTCCCCTGTGCCCCCAGGAACACGCAGCAAGGCCCCCACGTCCCCCCCCAAAAGCTGCCACGGCCCCAGCCCCCGGCACAGGGTCACCCCTGGGGCCATCCCTGCGAGGGGGGCCAGCACGCAGCGGGGCGCACGCACGCCCTCACCCCGCACACGTGTGCAAATGCACGCGCGCACCCGCGCATCTGCGCCAACGCCCGCACACCCGTGCGTGCAGGCACCCCCATACACGTGTGCAAACCCGTGGACGTGTGCGCACGCACGCGCACGTGCACGCCCGTCCCTGCATGCGTGCGCACGCTATGGGGCCAGGAGCACCCCACAGCCCTGCCCTGGCGCCTGCCTGCTGCCACGGGACGGTGCGGGGCTGGGGCCAGGCATCTCCCACCCATGGGTGCCCGAGCACCCACCGGGAAGGGCAGAGCTGCCGGCACGCACCCGCGGCAGCCACCGGCCAGGCCAGGAAGGGAAGGGAGAACACCTTGCTCCTGCGCGGAGGAGACATCTGCAGCGAGTTAGAGGGGAAATCATGTTTATCCAATTAGCGTTACACGGCCCCTAACTCAGCACTGGCAGAAAAAAGGGCTCAGGTGGCTTCTCTGCGTGCCGAGCGGCCGCCGGCAGCCAAGAGCCCCGGCAAGTGCCGATAGCCGGCCGGCCGCAAGCCCCCGTGCCGTGGGACGGGGATGCCAGGGGAGCAGCCCCTGCTCTGCCACCCCTGCGGACCCCGACCCTGTCACCAGCACGGGTGAGCAAGTGCCAGCTCAGGGGCATGGTGCGGCACGGTAGCCCGAGCTCCTCTGCCCCGGCGCTCACCGGCACGGCCGGCACCAACATGGGGCCACCGGCACGAGCGAAGCCACCGGCATGGGCCACTGGGACAGGCTGGGGACAGCTCGGGCGCTGTCCGGCTCCCTGCGCGGTGCCGGCCGGTGCTGCCGGGACAATGTGTTTCCCATCGCCGTGTCCCCAGCCCCGCTGCAATCCAAACCACCTGCGGCCGCTCGCCTGCAACCCATCAGCTCCTGGCTACCGAATAAATGGATCGCACGCGGCCCCACGCCGTGGGCTGGCCGCCGCTTGCCACGGCACCGCAGGCAGGGACAGGCAGCTGCCCCTTCCCAGGGCAAACGCAGGGCGGGTGCTGCCTGCAGCCCCCCGGGGCAGGCCCTGCCCGTGCCGGGTGGTCTCCATCCTGCCCCCTTCCCGTCCCTGGGAACACCGTTGGCACGTGCATCCCTTCCAACAATGGCCCGTTCCTCTGGCAGGTGCCTGCGGCGGCCCGGCGCCCAGCCGCCGGCATCCCCTCGCAGCACCGTAGGGTAGGGGTGCTCCCCGGACCCCAAGGGGACACGGTGCCGGCCGCACCACGCACCGCACTGGGGGGACGTGACCGGGATGCCCAGGCTGGCACCAGGGTGGCATCCCAAGTCGGGTGCCGGGAGCCTGGTGGTGTGCAGGGTCCTGGGGAGCCCCAATCCCCCCCCATGGTGCCGGGCTCAGCCGGGGCGAGCCCCCGTCGCTCCCCTTCACCAGCATCACCGTGGACCTTGTTGGGGGCAAGACAAGGGCCCCCACCCCGGCCAACCCACCTTCTTCCCCCAAATCAACAGGGGCTCAATGCCGCTGCTCAGCAAACGGGAAAGGGGCTGTGAAAGGGCTGAAATAATTAGACAAATACGGACTAAAATGAAGGAAAGCGGAGCTGGCCGTGGCACCGGGGGCGGCACCCTGCAGCCGCCGGCGGGAGCCACTGCAAAGGGCAATTACCACCAGCCCAAAGCGCTCCCTGCGAGCCAGCAAATATATTTATTGCTCGCAATAACCGCCCGATATTGCGGCGGCGGCCGCAAGCTTGGTGCTGCCTCCTCCTCGGGTTATTTTATTTATTTATCCCCCCCAGCAGCGGCACCCCCCACCCTACACCATCCCCTCCTCCTGCTCCGCTGCTCTCGGGGCTTGTCCATGCCCGTCCCGAGGGACCACAGTTCTCTCCAGCTCCTCGGGTGCCTTCAGCTGCTTGGCAGTAACTGACAGCCCAGGGCCAAATCCTGCCTCCAGCGTGAGCCGGGGTCTCTGTCCAGCCGTCTGTCCGTGTCCCGGCCACGGCCAGACCCTCCCCAGCAGCACCGGGACCATTTCCCCACTGCAAACCTGCCGAGAGCAAGCGCAAAACTCCCTGGCAAGCGTTGAAGACCCTGCAGCCCCGGGAGCGCAGCCAGCCACTGGCACAAGGAGATGCCAACCGGGATGGGGACAGGGACGGCGGGGCTGCACCAGGGACCCCCAGCCCCGCTCAGCCCGGCACGGCGTGGGGCATCGCAGCTCCGGCTGGCTCCTGGGAGCCGGCAAAGGGCGAAGCAAGGCGCCGTTTGTTTTGTTAGCACGAGAAAGGAGCGGAGCTGGCGGCAGCGTCTCCGCCGCGGGAGCTGCCGGGAAGCCCTGGCAGCTCAGAGCCCTTCCCAGTCCTGCCCGATGGCCCAGATTCCTCCCGCCTGGATTTGGAGCCACCGAGAATAAACAGCCCCGGAGGGCTGCCGGAGCCGCGATTACTGGAATTAGAAAAGGTGGCTTAGGGCCGGCTGGGGATCCCGCGCTGTTTTATGAACAAGCAAACCCCCCCCCCGGGAGGTCCGGCAGCAGCCGGGGCTGGGCAGGGGCCGCTGCTTTGTCTGATGCTGCTCCGCAGGGGTGCACGCACCTCCATGCGTGTGCACACGTGTGCTTGTATGTGCACGCACGTGCACAGGTATGCTTGCACACACGCACCTGCCTGAGCAGAGCTGTGCAGAGGCAGATTTTGCAATTCTCACAGGTGATGTTGTCCCAGGAAAAGAGCCGGCTTCGTCTCTGCCCGGTGGGATGCAGGTGCCAGAGCTCCCACCCCTGCCCCGCCATCCCACCGACCCTTCCTTGCCCACAGCTGGTATTCACCTCTACAAGGATTCGCCTCAGCAGCAGTGCCGGGTCAGGGGGCTCTGTGCCGCAGTGTGCCGCGGGGCTCGTATGAACCACCCACGGCGCAGGGCAGCTCTTCCCCAGGACCCCCGAGCCCCCCGGGGGCATCCCTGCCCTCCCTTCCCTGCCAGGCAGCTTCCCTGGGGCGAGGGCGGGGGGGGGCATAGCGAGGGGCACGGCAGGGTGGGGGACCCCGGCTCAGGGTCCTGGGGGCTGGTGGAATGGGAACCCCCTTCCCAGGCTGCCAGGGCAGAGCCCACCCACGCCACAGCCCAGCGGTGGGTGCACCTGAGGGTCAGCACCCGGTTCCCCCCCTCCCTGGGGGACCAGCACCCACCGCCGAGCAGCCCAGGGCCGCTCCGCTCCCCGCCGCGGCCGGCCCCGATGACAGATGCCTGGCAGAGGCCGGGAACAACCCGGCAAGTATTTAAAAACATAAATTAAAACAAATTGCGTTTTTATATTGCAAATAAGGGCAGTTTTATCGGTTTTATTGCATAACAACCATTAATGAAGTGCAGTTTCAGGCACCTTAATTGCTCGGAGACTAAAGTTCAAGCCATATCGGCGGCGCGGGCTGGAGGCCGCCGCGCGTCAGGCAGCACCTGCGGAGGGGGAACGTAAAGAAATTTACGGTCGCTGTTTGGAAAACGGAGGAGAGGGACCCGCTTCACCCGGGCGATTTATCCAGGCGGGAAGCGGTGTGGGTGAAACCCCACAGACAGGCCCGGGGGGAGGCGAGAGGCCGTGGTGGCCCCCCCGGTGCCGCCCCAATGTCCCGGCGCAGGAGCCGTGGGGCCCCGCAGCCGGTGCTGGCCGTGGGGCCGGTGTCCCCAGGCCGTGGGGAAGCGGGTGCTGCCCGGGCCGGCTGACCCCCGTGGGCTGGGGCAAATGCAGGCCGCCCCCGGCGCCGCCCCCAGCACAACACACGCGTGGGCGTGCACGGGAGGCGCAGCCGCACACGCGTGTTTCTGCAAAGCACGCAGGGGCGTGCGGGTGCACGCTGGTCCGCAGCACCGGGGGGGGGGGGGGGGTGTGCACACCCGCGGGGGCTGCGCGGGGGCTCCACGCGCGGACACGCAGCCACGCACACGCCGGCCACGCAGCACACGGGCCACGGCGCGCGCCCGTCCCACGCGAGCCCCGGCACCGCCACACCCGCGCACGCGCCACACCCGCGCACGCTCCCCACCCGCGCGTACCCACGCGTACCACAGGCGCCGGGCCGGGCCGGGCCGCACCGTGGGACGGAGCCCCGCCCCGCGGGAGCGCGCGCCGCGAGCGCGGGCGGAGCCACGCGCTGGGACCGCCTCTCCCCCCACGCGCATGAATGGGCGCGCTCCGCCCCGCCCCTTATAAGGCAGCCAGCGCGGCTCGGAGGGCGGGGCCTGCCAGGGTCCATCCCGCCCCCCCTCGTCCCGCCCCCTCTCCGCGGCCCAGCCAATCAGGGCGGCGCGCCGGGCCCCCCGCGGGCGCCGGCCTTTGTTTGTGGAGGGCGCCGGGGCCAATGGGCGCGAGGGAGGGGGAGGGGCGGGCCAATGGGCGCGCGGGGGGAGGGGCGGGGCGGCTGCGTAGGGCCCGGCCCGGCCACGTGCGCGCGGAGCCGCCGCCGCCGCCGCCGTGCCCGGGGGCACCGGGCAGCCCCGGGACGTGCCGGGTCCGGCGCCGGCCCCGCCGCTCCCTCCGCCTGCTGGCGTGTCCGCCCCGGGGACACCGAGCCCCCCCCGGGGACACCGAGCCCCCCCGCCCCGAGCCGCTCCCCACGGGGGGGGGATGGGCCGCGGCGCCCCGCCCACCGCACCCCCGGGCCCTGCACCCCCGGGCCCTGCACCGTGCTCCCACCCCGCTGGGCTGCGCTGCCGGCGGGGTCCTGCCCGGCCCTGCCGGTCTGTCCCCGGGGCGCGGGGTTCTGGGCACCCCCGGCACTCGGCGGTGTCCCCGGGAGGGTGCCGCCTCCCCGGCGGCCCCCAGGAGCCGTGCCCGGCCTTGCACTCTCAATGACGGACCCCGTGCGCTGGCACCGGCTCCGCACCTTCCCGCCCCGGCAGACCCCGCGGTGTCCGGTGGGCTGCGGTGAGGAGCGGCCCCAGCCCCGCCGGGTCCCTCGGGCTCTGTCCCGGGGCTGTTGCGGGTCAGGGCAGGCCCTGAGCAGACAGGGCAGCAGAGGCAGCGTGGGGGCTGCGCCGTGCTCGGGCGCCTGCACCCCACTCACCCGCTGTGGCTGGGTCCACAGGGGCCGTCGTGTCGGGGGGGGGGTCTGGGCAGCGAAGCCCAACCGCCTGCAGCCCCCCGGTGCAGCCGGAGCTGCACCGCGCCTGGACCCCCAGGGCCGGGACTTGCAGCACGGGGGAGCGTGCCAGCAGGACAGGGCACCCCCTCCGAGCACCCACCTCCTGGAGGGGAGCAGGGAGCGGCCGTGGTGGCCGCGCTGGGTGGGAGCCTCCCGAGGGGCCCGGAAAGGGCCACCCGGAAATCCCAGCCCGTGCCTGGGTTGTGTCCGGGAACCGCTGGCCCGTCCTCGGCCATGAGAAATTTCCTGCTTCCCACCCGGCCCCAGCGCCAGGCCGGCCGCATGCCCGTGCCGTAGGGCCGCCCGCTGCTGGGCCGTGCTCCCGGCAAAGCCGGTGCATTAAGTCACTCCCAGGCTGGTGGCGGTGAGCACGGCTGCTTGAGATGAGCCCTTTGCTGGAAAGGTGAAGGTCACGGTCATTTTTACCATCACAGGCAGTCCCGGGTCCCATGTTTGACGGTTCCAATCCCCTCCAGCGCTCCAGGACGCTGTTTGTCACGGCAGGGGCTCAGCCTCACGCTGGCCATGGCGCCGCCGTTCCCGTCCGGGAGCCATGGCGGCGGCCGGTGATGGCTGGAGCGAGGGGTGCTGCCCCCACCACCAGGTTTGCCAGGCTCAGGCTGCGCTTCTCATCCCCCTCCCCGTGTCCCCCCGCCACCAGCCTCCAGCTCCGGGGCCGGCTGCCTGCACATCTCCACCAGAGCCCGAGGACAAGCTGTCCGTCCATCCGTCCGTCCAGGCCTGCCTATGATGCTGCCCAAACCGTGGGCAGCAGCACCGCAGCAGCCAGGCAGGGTGACAGCCCCGGTGTCACCGGGGGAGGCAGGGATGCCGGCGATCCCCGGGCCAGCACCGCCGCGCTCTCCGGCAGGCGGGGAAGCACCGGTGCATCTCCCCTGGCTCGGGGAGAGAACAAAGGAGGGCATCTGCGGCAGAGGGAGTGCCGCTGCCGGATGCGCTGCAGCGCGGCTAATCCGCCCCGCGCCCTCCTCGGGGCCCCGGCACACCCCGCTGCTGCCGTGCCCCCGCTGCTGCCGTGTCCCCGGCACAGCCCTCCTGCGTGGCCCCGTGCACCGGCCGTCCCCTGCACCGGCAGCACCGAGTGCCGGGGAAAGGGGCCGCTCAGCCCGAGACGCGAGGGCCCGTGCGGAGCCGGGGGAGTGGGCCCAGCCCGGCTCCCCCCGCGGCACCGCGGCACCGCAGCCCCGGCCTGCCGCCCTCGCGGTGTGCGCCGTTCAATCCCGCCAGGCGCACCGGTGTCGCGGCGGTATTCACCCCAGCTAATGCCGCGCCATAAAGGAAAAGTCTTACATTAATGACTTTTGTCACCGAAGTCATTAACATAATAGGACTTCCACATCAAAATTGAATATTAATGCTACACCCGGCTGCGGAGTGAGGCGGATAATTGCTCTAATACATTTTCCAGTAGGATTTTCGCATCGCAGCAGCAATTGCATTAGCAAACCCGATTATTACCACGGCCAATACAATGGGACAGTTAATGGGAGTTAAGTTCCTTCCTTTTTCCTTGGGACCCCAGAGCACGGAGGCTCCGCGTCGCCCGCCGCCCCCCACCCACAGAAACCTCCCCGGAGCAGGGGGACGACATCCCCAGGCTGGGAGCAGAGGTGACGGCAAGCGCTGAGCTGCCTCTTCCCTCCGCGCTTGCAAACACGACCCTTGGTCGCAGACAAGCCTTGCAACACGCCGGCAAACCGGCGGCCAGCTGGAAATCCGCCTGCCCCGAGCGCCAGGAGGCCGAGGCGCCCGCGTCGTGCCGCGCCGTGCCGTGCCGTGCTGTGCCACGCCGTGCCACAGAGCCTTTGGGATGGGCACTGCAGGGGGGTCCCGCCGTGGGGGTGCCGGGGAGAGCAGGGGGTTACTCCAGCCTCCTCTCCTTTCCGAGGGGGTTTGGCAGCTCCCGGCAGGACGAAGCACCGAAACATCCGGGGTAGGTGCCCGCTTCTGGGTGAGCGGCTCCGGCCGGGCAGGGAGAAGATCTGGGGACCCTGCCGTGTCGGGGCGCCAGCACGCAGGTTGCAGCCTCTTCGCTGCACCCCCAAATATGCCAAAGGAAGACCCCTACCCCCCTCGTGTAGGGCCATGTCCGCAGCCCCTGCCTCTGCCACCGCACGCCTTCCTCTCCTGCCCACCCAAGGGTGCTCAGGGTGCTCTGCAATGGTTCAGCCCCCTGCGTGCATGCACCGACACCCCGGAAAGGAGCGGGGAGCTCGGCCCGGCTCCGGCAATGGGCGGCGGAAGGGGCCCGGTCCGCGGAGCCCCGTCCCGGGGCTCCGCGGACCGGGCCCCTTCCGCCGCCCTTTGTCTCCGGTCCCGGTGGGGCGGCCCCGGGCGTGGGACAAAAGCGGCTACGGGGCCCGTGGGGGGGCGAGGAGGGTGAGTGTGTGCGTGGGGGGGGGCTGTCATTAAACTGCCTTTAATTGCACTTGTCCGGGCTCGCTTCATTGAGCAACTTCACTGGGGGAGCCCACGGGTGGGCTGCCCACGGGTGGGGCTGCCCACGGGGGGGCTGCCCACGGTGGGATGTATACCCACGGGGGGATGTATACCCATGGGGGATTGGCCCACTGGGGGGTGTGTGTGTGGGGGTCTGCCCACGGGGGATGTGTACCCACTGGGAATCTGCCCACGGGGGATGTAAAACCACGGGGGGGGTGTCTGTCTACCCACTGGAGTGTCTGCCCACAGGGAATCTGCCCGTGTGGGAGGCTGCCCACAGAGAGGGGGCCTGCCCACGGGGGGGGGATGTCTGCCCACGGGGATGTGTACCACTGGGAATCTGCTCACGGGGAATGTATACTCATGGGGGGGGGGGGGGGGCCTGCCCACGGGGGGGGGATCTGCCCACGGGGGGGCTCTGCCCACTGTACCCAGGGATGCAGGCTCGGGGCTCGCACATCTCCCAGCTCCACAAGCCCCGGCTCAGCCCCTTCCCACCCGGCACCGCGGGGTTTCCCGGCCCCTTCCCACTCCCACTCCCACCCGGCGCTCACTCGGGGAAGGAAGAGCCTCACAGCTGCTTTTTTGGGGGGTTGTTTTTTTTTTTTTTTGCAGTCAAGCAACTGTTTCCGAGCGCTCCCCGACCAGCAGTGGCTGAACAACGCGCCGGCCCCAACCCACCGCGCTGCTGGCACCCGGCACGCCGTTACCCCAACGCCGGGATCCGCATCGCACGCTCCCGGCTTGGCGATGATTCCACGCGCTGGGTTAATCCGTAATGTTACTTATCGGGCCGGAGCCCTGTCCCGGCCTTTCCCAGATGGAGAGGGATCCACCGGGGACGTTTGAGCGCGTTTCCCAGAGCGTGGGGGTGATGGCGGGCTGCGGCTCCGCACCGCTGGGCACGGCCACGGGAGGATGCTCGCCGGGCGGTCAGGATGCGGCCAGCCCTGCTCCCTGCGGCAGGTTTCCCCGGGAGAGGGGGAGTCCTGGATCCGGCCGCGGAGCTCAGCCCGTGCCGGCCGGGGTGCTCTGCTCCTGCAGCTGCTTTGAAACACCACGGGGAAAATAATCGAGGAAGAAAAAGAGCTTTTTTGGGGGGCCGCATGCAGGGAGGGGGTGTGCCGGGGCGGCAGGACAGCGAGGGGCTGTCCCCGGAGGGTCCCGGCACGTGCCCCCTCCCGCAGCGCGGCCCGCACCCCGCTCCCCACCCGGGCAGAGGAGAAATCCCCGCTGCAGCGATGGGCCCGCGGCACCGCGGTGCTCACCCCGGGCAGCGCTGCCGGCACTGCGCTGGTGCCTGCCGGCACCGCGGCCTTTGCACCGCAGCCGTGGAGGAGGCTGGGCGCGCGCCGCCTCTGTGCACGTGAAGTCCGTGCTCACGGCGTGATCCCGTGTCCCTCTGTCCGTGTGTCCGCGTGTCCCTGCGCATCGCTCCTCGCTGCGGCTGCACATCCCCGTGGCACCAGCGCGTGTGCCGGGGCTGGGCCCTGCGGTGCAGCCGGCTGTCCCCGCAGTCTGTCCGGCTGTGCCCGCGGTCCATCCTTGTGCCCCGTCACCGGGGGTGCGTGAGCGCTGAGCCGCGTGCCGTGTCCGTGCATCCGGGTGTGCGCAGGTCTGTCCGTGCGGTGCCGGGGCGCGGTGTGGCTGCGGTGCCGGAGGGTCCCCACGGGCTGTGCCGCATCCCCCGGCTGCTCGCCCTCCTAACTCGATTGTCGTCCCGGCGTAATGAATAGCTCTGTTGTAATCTAATAGCTTTTACAAGTTATTTGGATTTATTTGAGCATTTTCAATCAATTACGTCTTTTTATTTCGACTAAAAAAAAAAACCAAACCCCGCGCTGCCCTGACGGGGACCCGCGGTCGCAGGCGCTGCCGCTCCCGGTACCGGCCGCAGCCTCCCCGCCGCCTGCTCGCCGCCCTTCCCGTTGCACGGCCCCGGGGATGCACCGGCCCCGGCTCCCCTTACCCTGCGCAGCCCCCCTGTGCCCCGCGGCCCCTTAATAATTGCACTGCCCCCCCCCCTTGCACCGCACGGCCCCCAGCATTGCGCACCCCTCCAACACAGCACCCCCCACCTTGCACCGCATGACCCCCAACATTGCACCCCTCCGCATTGCACAGCCCCCTCATTGCACGCACAGCCCCCCATTGCACACACAGCCCCCAGCATTGCACACCCCCTCAGCGCTGCACGCACAGCCCCCCATTGCACACACAGCTCCCCATTGCACACACAGCCCCCAGCACTACACACCCCCTCAGCACTTGCACACACCCCCTCAGCATTGCACACCCCTCTTAGCATTGCACACACAGCCCCCCACTGCACACACAGCCCCCAGCATTGCACGCCCCCTTAGCATTGCACACATCCACCCTCAGCATTGCACACCCCCCATTGCACACACAGCCCCCAGCACTGCACACCCCCTCAGCATTGCACACAGCCCCCAGCATTGCACAGCCCCTCAGCACTGCACGCACAGCCCCCCATTGCACCCCCAGCCCCCAGCACTGCACACACAGCCCCCTCATTGCACACCCAGCCCCCAGCATTGCACCCCCCAGCATTGCACACACAGCCCCCCATTGCACGCACAGCCCCCCTGCACACACCCCCCAGCATTGCACACACAGCCCCCCATTGCACGCACAGCCCCCCCTGCACACACCCCCCAGCATTGCACACACAGCCCCCCATTGCACGCACCCCCCAGCATTGCACACCCCCCAGGCCTCCCGCCCCCCCGCAGACCTGCCGGCAACGCGGCGGAGCCGGTGAGTGACTCCGGCCCGTTCCCCTCTCGCCGCCGCCTTTGATCTCCCCGCGTCGCTCCCGGGCCTCGGGGTCCACCCGGGGGGTGGGGAGCCTAGAAACCGCCCCCCCGTTCCCTCCCCCTTCCCCCTCCCTCCCCCCCTCCCCCGCTCCTCCGGGGCCGCCTTGAAACCGCGCGCGGGGCCCGTCATCGCTGTTCGCAGGGGCTGGCCAATCAGCGGCTTGTTTACACTGCGTGATTGACAGCGGGCTGGCGGGCGGCCAGCCAATCAGTACCCGGGGCGGGGAGAGCTGGGAGGGGGTTGTTGCAGCGGGGTTGCATTGCACCGAAGGTGCAATGCAACCCCCGCTGCAACGCAACCCCCCCGCTCCCTTCACTGCGCCGAACAGCGCATGCGCCCTCCTCCCTCCCCTCCCATTCATCCGCCGGGCTTGAATTAAGCGCCCGCCGCTCGGCGTCGCAACCCCCACCCCCGCCCCGCCGCGCCCTGATGGGCAGGCCGCCTGGCGGGACGCCAGCCTATTGGGGGAGGGCGCGCTGGAGGCGGGGCGGAGGGGAGTGGGGGGGAAAGGAGTAAGCGAGGGGAGGGATTGTAAGCCGGCGGGGCGCGAGCGCCGCGCGGCGGCCAATCAGGGGGCGCGCGCGCGGGGCACGCGCTTATTAGCATGCGGGGCGCGTCGCCCGGCGGAGTGCGCGGCGTGAGCGGGGAGGCGCGGCGGGTCCCCCCCCCCTTTTCTTTTCCACCCCCTTTTCCACCCACCCCCCCAACCCCCACCCCCCATCCCCCCGGTTCCCTTTGCTGCAGGAGCAGCCGGTGCATGGGCAGTGCACGGGCACCGGCAGGAGCACGCTGCGCACCCCGGCAGGGCCGCCCCGCGCCGGCGGGACCGCACTCGCCCCGCGCGCGGAACGCCTCCTCCGGTAAGTAACGGCGGGTGTACGGGCGGTTATTGTTGTTGTTGTTGTTGTTGTTCTTCGGGGGTTATTTTCCTTTTTGGCGCTTCGGTGTTATTATTTTGGGTCGCCTTCGCAATTTTTTTTTTTGGCGTTATGGGTTTTTTTGCCTTAAAAAGCCTTTTTTTTTTTTTGGCGTTAAAATATTTTTTTGCCTTAAAATCTCTTTTTGCGTTATTTTTCCTGCCTTCAAGTGGCTTTTTGCATTTTTTTCGCCTTAAAATGTCTCTTTGCGTTATTTCTTTTCCCTTAAAGTGTCTTTTTGCGTTATTTTTTTTGCCTTTACAATGTCCTTTTGCATTATTTTTTGGCCTTAAAATGTCCTTTTGCATTAATTTTTCGCGTTAAAATGGTTTTTTGCATTAATTTTTCGCGTTAAAATGTTTTTTTTTTTGCGTTATTTTCCTTGCCTTAGAATGTCTTTTGGCGTGATTTTTTTTTTTGCCTTAAAATGCCTTTTTACCTTATTTTTTGCGTTAAAACGTCTCTTTGCAATTTTTTTGGCCTCCGAATGTCTTTTTTTTTGCATTAATTTTTTGCCTTAAAATTTTTTTGCATTGATTTTTTTGCGTTAAAATTTTATTTGCACTAAACCGGTTTTTTTGGCCTTAATTTCTTGCCTTAAAACATTCTTTCCCTTAAAAACCTTCGCGTTAAAAATCCCCGCCTTACAATTCTGTGCGTTAGAACGTGGTTTGTTGTTTGTTTTTTTTTTTTTTTTTTTGCATCGAGCCTTTTCTGCCTTAGAATTTTTTTGCGTGGAATTTTTCGCCTCAAGTTATTTTCCCCCTTAACATTTTTTGTCTTTTTTTCGTTACGGTTTTTGTCGCCTTCACAGCCTGCCCTCTCCCCGGGCTCGCCTTCAGTTTTAGTTACCAAAATGCCCCTTTTCTGGCCGTGCGCGCGTTCCCGCTCCCGGGCCGCTCCGCCGCTCCCAGGACAATGCGGCCGCGCTCGCTCCGCCGCGGCCCCGGGCCGCGCAGCCCCGGGCCGGGAGGGGCCGCGGGCCCCCGGCCGCGCTCGCTGCTCCGCGCCCCTTTGTTCGCCGGCCCCGGCCCCGGCAGCCGCCGTCTCCCCGCCGGATCGGGCCCGCCGGCCCCGGCGCTGCCGAGAACAATGCCCCGGCGGGCCCGGCGCACCGGGCGGCCTCCGCGCCGCTTCGGGCGGGCGGGGAGCGGGGCCGGGGAGAGCCGGGGAGCGGCGGCCGCGCAGCCCGGGGCGGGGAAGGCGCCGTGCGGCGACCGGGGAGAGCGGGGTCCGTGCGCCGGGGAAGGAGCGGGGACGCGGGGCCCGGGGGAGAAGGGAAACCGGGGCGGGGAAGGCGACGGGAAACGGGGCCCGCGCACCGGGGAGGCCGGGGACGAGGCGAGCGCCACGCACCGGGAAACGGGGCCCGCGCACCGGGGAAACCGAGGGCGAGCGGGGGGCCGAGCACCGGGGGAATCGGGGTAAAACGCAGCCCGAGCACCCGGGGAAATAAGGGCCCGCGCAGCGGGGGGGGGGAACCGGGGCCCGGGCAGCGGGGCAGGGACGGGGCCGTGCACCGGGGAAGCGGGCCCCGAGCAGCGGGGAGAACAACGAGCGTTGCAGCGGGGAGCGGCCGGGCCCGAGCTCCGGGCGGCCGGGGCGGGGCGGGCGGGAGGCCGGGGCCGTGCTCCGGGAGCACCGGGAAACCGGGGGGGAAGGGGGGCGGCCGTGCACTGGGGGTACGGGGAAATGGGGGGGGGGGCTGTGCTCCAGGGATGGCGGCGGAGTCGGGGACCGTGCAGGAGCGGTAGCGGGGAAACCGGGGGCCCGTGCACGGGGGGGGGGGGGGGTACCGGAGAAGAAGGGGGCCGTGCACCGGGGGAACGGGGGATCCTGGGGGGCCGCAGCCCCCGGCCCGGCCGCGCTCTCCCTCACGTTCTCCCTTCTCTCCCTTGCTCCAGGAGCGGAGGATGAGCCGGCAGCCCCGGCGCGGAGCGCGGCTCGCCGCCGCCCAGCCCGGCCCGCCGCCGCGGCGTTGAGGATCGCCGGCCGCGCCGAGGAGCCGTGTCGGGGTCCCGCCGAGCCCCCCGCGGGCGACGCGCGGGCGGGTGGGTGTCCCCGGCATGGACGGCCGTGACTTCGCGCCCCCGCCGCGGCTGCTGTCGGAGCGGGGCAGCCTGGGCCACCGGCACGGCGCGGGGCGCGTGGCGGGTTCGGCACACGGTGCCGTGCAGCCCCCCGGACACTTCCAGCCCACCAAGTACTTCCCCGCGCCCATCGCGATGGCCACGCACACAGGTCAGAGGCGGCGGGGCGGGGGGCCGGGAGGGGCGCGGGGGCCCGGGGCGCCGGGGGGGGGGGGGGCTCGGCCTCCCCTTTGTGCCGCGCCCGCTGTCACCGCGCCCGGTGGTTTTGGGGGGTGGGTGTATGGGGGCTCACGCACACGGGGGGCATTTCCCCGCGCCCGCCCGCCCGCTCTGCCGGAGCAGGAGGAGCGCGACCCCCGGGCCGGCCCGGCGAGATCCCGGTGCCTGAACAAGGAAGCGTTTTCTGGGCGAACAAGGAGGCCGTTATGCGCGGGGCCGGAGCGGCGGTGCCGTGGCGCGGCAGCGGGGAAAGGCCAGCAAACCCCGGCTCTCTATAAAGCGCCGAAGTGTCAGGGTGAGAAGGGGTTTGCAGGGCAGGCGTTCGCCTCCGCAGCTGCTGTCCTGCCGGAGACGGACAAAGCACGGCGTGCGGCCGAGCACGGCACGGCCAACCGTGCCGGCACCGGGATGGGACTCGCCGGATCAGGCCACTGCGCCGGCATCCACAGCATGCGCTGCCCGCTCGGCTTTGTCTGCGGTGGCGTGTGCGGCGTGCGCTCGGCTGCGGCCGTGCAGGCCTAAAGCGGGGCGCAGGGTGCCCAAAGCGGGGTGCACGGCGCAGGGTGGCTTTGAGGGAGCGGGGGCAGCGAGCGGGGCGCAGGCAGCGGGGAGCCCATTTGCTGCCACCGAGCTCCGGGACGGAGCCGAAGCGGGAGCAGGGCCGGATCCAGTGTTGCGGCGTGCCGGCTCGGCACGGTGCTGCCCAGGGCCCCCCGCTTCCCGCCGGCACAGGCGGTTTTCTCGCCGCAGCACGGCAGCAGCGCCGGTTATTGTCGCCGCCTTGATGAGCTGTGAATACTAATAAAATTATATCTGCTTTAATGGGATTACAATTAGTGCGTGGATTAGGGCGGGGGGCATGGCCGGGCCGGCGCGGGGGTGGCGGCGGGGCTCGAGGCTCCTGGAAGGAGAGGGAAGGGGGGGGACACGGGGGGTGCCGGGGAGGCGGCACCGGATCAGGCCTGTGGCCAGGGCGGTTTTGCTTTGTGCCGGCAGCCCCGGCGCTGCGGCCGGGCCCCCCAGGACCACCACCGGGCTGGGGGGGGCCGCCCTGGCCTCCCCTTGGCTTTGGGGTGTAGGGGGCCTGAGTGGGGGCTTGGTGCCCGTCCCCAGGGTGGGGGACCAGGGTGGGGGCTCGGCCCCTCTCTGGCTTGCGGTGGCCGGAGGGGGGGGAATCCCCGGGGGACGCCGGCGCTGGGGTGCCGCTGGCTTCCCTCCGGCTTCTCGGCGTGGCGGTGTCCCCGCGGAAGCGGCGGCTGGACCCTCGCGCCCACCGGGGCCTGGGCGACACATGGGAGCCCGAATGCAATGGAGGTTGTTAAAATTAAATGGATCAGGCTAAAAATACCCCAGCAGAAACTCGCCTTAAAATAAAAAAAAAAAAAAAAAAGGAGAAGCCAAACCCAACAACAGAAAGAGCTAAAAATATTCGGCTTTGGCAGGGCCGGCGCAGCCGGAGCCGTTCCCGGCGAGTCGCGCTTGGAGGCTCCCGCGCGTACGGGAACGTTGCTCAAGCGAATAAAAATGATAATTTAGTGCCCGGCACGGTGCCGGGGCCAGCGGGAGGGGGGGTCCCTGGGCCCGGCACCCCGGTGTCCCCGCGGCGCGGCTGTGCCACGGGGCCGGGAGCCGTGGCAGCGTGCGGAGCGGTAATTAACGCCGATGATTGATAATTACCCCACCCAGCAAATAAAGCCAGCCCACGGTTTGCCGGGCAGTGGTGGCGGGGCCGGTGCGGCACGCGGCAGCCCCGGGGCATCGTGCCGGCCGGGGGGGCTCCGGCCACGCTCCCCCAAATGGCTCCCGGCAGCGGGCCGGACTACACCTCCCAGGAGCCTTTGCCGAGTGCCGGGGGCCGGAGGCTGCCCTGGGAAGGGGAGATAAAAACTGTTTAGCTTGATTTTATTAAAGCCATAATTCAGGGCTGCGCAGTTATTGCAAACAAATGCTTCGGTTTGCGTCTGGTTTTGGCACCGGGACCATGCAAATGACGGTGCGAGACGGCGCTGGAGCGTGAGGAGCCGCGGCCCTGCCCGGTGCTGGGGGGTCAGGGGCACGGGGACCCCCGGGGCTGCCAGGAGCCCAGCCCAGGCTGGGGTGCAGCCCCCGCTCCCCGATCATGGCACTGCCGGGGGCACAGCCCGGCTGGGGGCCGCGGTCCCACCACCCCGGCACACCCGTGCCAAGCGGGGCCGGGGGTCCCAACACCCCCGCCCCGGGCAGGGGGGTAGGAAACTTCGGCAGAGGCTCAGCCGAGCCCATGCTTTATGCCGGGGCCTCAATTTTTGTCCTTCTGACGTTTTTATGGACTAATATATAGTTGAGATCGCGCCGGGCTGTTTGTCACCGCGGCGGAGCCCTCGGTGCATTGCAATGTATAATAGCGCCGGGGGGGCTTGCACAAGCGCGCCGGGCTTTGCCGGGAGCACCGCTGCTGTGGCGGTGCCGGTGTGCAGCTTGACCCCGGTGCTGCTGCTTTGCATCCTGGTGCCGGTTTGCAGTCCGGCCGTGGCAGTTTGCAGCCCGGTGTTGGTTTGCAGCCCGGTGTGGGTGTGCAGTCTGGCCGTGGCCGTGCCGCTTTGCAGCCAGGTACGGGTGTGCAGCCCAGCCGTGGTGGTGCGGGTGTGCATCCTGGTGCGGGTGTGCGTGCCAGTGGTGGTGGTCGGGGCGGCGAGCCGGCGCTGGCGGCCGGCTGGGCTCCCGCAGCTGTCCCCCTCCCTGGATTAAGTTGCAGGCCGGGCTCAGGCCGGGTGCTGCGCGGTTCCCCGGCGTGGCTGGGGGGGGGGCGGATGGCGGGGGGCAGGTGGGGACGGTGACCCCCGGCCGGGGTGGTGATACGGGGCTGGGTGCCAGCGCTGCAGCCGCTCCACATCGCAGCTTCCTCATTAGTGACCGAAGACGGGGTCTGACGAGGAGCTGGGAGGCCACGGCGTGGCACCGGCACGGCTTTGGCACGGCCGTGGCACGGGGGCTCCCCGCTCCCCCCCTTGGCACCGCGTGCCAGCCCGGCCACGCCGCCGCATGCGCTGCATTTTAAAAAGTAGGTGTCAAAGTTAAAACAGATTTTGAGATTAACTCGTCTGCTCCTCGTTAGCCACACTTGTGCCGGGGTGGGACACGCGCGCGTGTGTCCGGTGGGAAGAGCGGGATGTGGAGAACCCCAGATCCTGTGGAATTACCCTGGAGTGGTTTCATCTGTTCGTTAGCGATTAGCTGGACCCGTGCGGAGACGCTGCTGCTGCGCACCGGGGCCCGGGGGGACGGGCGGCCTGAGCGGCCACACGGTGCGATCCGGGCAGCTGCCGTGAGCCCCGGTCACCGCCGGTAATAGCGGTGATTGCCCCAAAGTGGGGGAGCGCGGGGGGTCTCGGCACCCTGGGCTGCGGGCACCCGGCCTTTACCTCCCGTCCCTGCGTCCCCGGGGCTGCCTGGCCTGGGGGGGTCCTGTGCCCGGGGGGGGGCTGGCGGCAGTGCCGCCGGCGCTGCTGCCACCGGGTTCTGCGGGCCGTGCACCACGTGCACGGTGGGCTTGGCCGATCCCCGAGTGGGGGCTGGGGGTGCAGACGGGCTCCACGGAGCATTCGGGTGCCCCTCTGGGCACCCCTGGCTCCTCGGGACCCCCCGGCCCGGAGCATCCCCGTTCCCCCCTGCAGCCGGTTCCTCTCCCGGTGCTGATGGCAGCGATACGCGACAGCCGAGCGGGGAATTACGGAGGAAAATAAAAATAGCAGGATTTGGCGATTCGGTGGCTCTGCAGAGATTCACACGGGCTGCACCCCCCACCCCCCCCACCCCCTCCGCGGTAAATAAACACTCGCCCAATAATCTCATTCTTTGAGTTCTTCTTTATCCGCTCCGTAAAACGAAACAGATGGGCGCAGCACGGCCCTGCCTGCCGCCCTGCCTGCCGCCCTGCCTGCCGCCCTGCCTGCCGCCCTGCCTGCCCTGCCTGCTGCCCTGCCTGCTGCCCTGCCTGCCCGCAGCATTGCTCCGGGGCAGGATCCGACCCCATGGGGTGCTGGGGTCCCCCGGCCCTGGGGGGACAGAGGGGACGAGTCCTCGCAGCCCCTCGGGGTTGCTCCCTCCCGCGTAGCGCACGGGCAGCTGGGACCCCGCGGGTGCGATGCTTTGCAAGGGGTCACGGGGGGGATGGGGTCACCGTGGGCCCCAGGTTTGGGGGGGATCCCCTGGGGGGGCCACGTGTTTGGCCTCTATGGGACAGCAGGCACCCACGGGGCCGTGCAGCGTGGGACACTGGGACCCCCCGGGTCCTCCCTGGCTTCCCCACGGCCCCGGCCTGGGCCGGGCCTGCGGCTGCTCCCAAAATGGCCTCTGGGTTTTGCAAGCCGCGTGCGTCTGGCGTGCAAGCCATGCACTGGGCGTGCAAGTCGTCTGTGCCGGCCGTGCAGGCGGCGCGCACCGAGCAGCGTGCACCGGTCCTGCGAGCAGCGTGTGCCAGTCGTGCAAGGAGCACGCGGGGAGCAGCCCGCGTCAGCCGCGTGCGTCGGCCGTGCAAGGAGCGGGCACCGAGCTGCGTGCACCGGCCGCGCAGGCGGCGTGCGCCGTCCTCACGAGCAGCGTGCGAGCCGCGTGCGTCGGCCACGCGAGCCCCGTGCAAGCAGCGGGCACCGAGCGGTGCGTGCGCGCAGCCCCGGTGCAGCGCGCGGCCCCGGCGAGCGTGCAAGCGTGCGGCAGCGTGCAGCCTCTCTCGGCGGCTCCGGCTTCCCCTTCCCTCCGTCGAAAGCCGACAGCTTGCGAGTGGCACTTAGCACGGAGCGACTGCCGTGTGATTACCCATCGGATAACGTTTTAATTGTACTTCTGGCACTCTGTCAAGCTAATTTGAACTGCATTTCAATATTACAGCATTTATTTAGTGCCATAACAATATGGATTAATCTTAAATTATAACACCGAGGAAATTATATTACACTTATTTCCTATTTGCCAAATATTTAAAGGGGCTGCGTGGGTTACAAAGCGGGGGGGGGGGGCACATCCTGCCCGGGTCCAGGGACTGGGGGCGGCACCTTCCTGGGGTGCCCGGCCGTGGGGACACGGTGCGGGAGGGTCCCTGCCAGCTCCCGGTGTCTCCGCGTGCGGCCCCGGCCCCGGCCCCGCCAGGAATGTTCCAGCCCTGAAATAGCCGAGGGAGTAACCCAACCCTGCGCCCCGCGCACGTCCCCGCTGCCGTGGGGACCCGGGGACCGTCACCTTGCCCGGGGCTCCGGGGGGCTGCAGCCCCCCTGCCTCCCTCCGCAAAACAGAGCCCCTAAATATCAGGGTGCAGCCGTGCGCCCGTGCTGGGGGGGGCTGCTGGGGTGCAGCCCCCACCTTCCCAGAGCCACAGGGAGGGGCAGGGCCGGGGCGTCCCGGAGAGGGGGGCCGGCGACCACCTCCTTTTCCCGGCAGCGCCGCCTTGGGGACCCCGCTGCCGGCCCCCGGCCCAGAAACCTGCTGGGCCAGAGCAGCCGTGGCCGGAGTGACCCCCCCACGGGGCTGCGGCCCCCCCACGCCCGCCCTGGCCCCGCTTGCTGGCAGGGGAAACTTTCCATCTTCCCAGCACATTCCCATCTGCGCCGCGCTCGGCGTGGGGGTGAAGAGTGGCTGGGGGTGGGGGGGAGTGCCCCTTGCTGCCCCCCCCCGTCCCACCAGTGCCCACCCCCAGCCCGCGTCCCCCGCCCGGTGCTGTCGGTGCGGTTTGCTGAGACCTGGCACGATTGTCACATGTGTGACCCTCTGTGGATTTGGGGCCAAGGCGAAAAGCCCCCCCCCCCGGCCCGCCCCGGCTGCGGTTTGGCAGTGATGAGGGGAAGCAGCTTCGCTTCCCTCTTAACCCTTTCCTCCGGCTGCCGCCTCCCCCCAGCCCCGGTTGGGGGGTCCCGGGTGCCGCCAGCCCCAAAACCTGCCAGCACATCCCCGCCCCCTGCCCTGCCTCGGTTTCTCTGCCGCAGGGTCCGGCTTGGCGTGGGGGTGAGTGGGACATGACCAGGGGTGTGCCGGGGCGGTTGTGGGGTGGCCAGGGCCAGCACGGTGCCTTCACAGCCGTGCTGGAACTGCCGGAGTTCCCGGCATGGGCGTGAGGTGTGAAGCCCCACACGGCCCCCAAAAAGCCGCCAGAGGCCGGGACCGGTGGCCGTGGCCGGGGCCACCCTTCCCTCCCCGCTGGCGCCCAGCATGGGGGATTTTCTTGCCGGCCATGCTGGTGCCAGAGCCGGGAGCGGTGCCGGTGAGGCTGACTCACGGCGCTGGCCGCAGGGAGCCCGGCCAGGGAGTTCCCGGGCTGATGCTGCCGGGGGGCGGTGGGGGGCCGGGGTGGGACCCCGCTGCCCATCTGCCCCATGCTGGCAGCCAGTCCCACGGCGACGCAACCGTCCCGGTGTGGGGCTCCTCCGGCACTGCCAGCTCACGGGTGAGATGAGTTGTGCACGGTCTCGGGGACCCTCGCCGGCACCGCAGCTGGAGAGGGCAGAGCCGGGGGGGGAGGGGGGCTGCTCACTGACCGTGCGCCATGCCGTGCCATGCCATGCCGAGCTTTGCCATCTCGAGCCGTGCCACGCCACACTGAGCCGTGGCAACACGGGGCAGAGCACAAGCGTGCAAGGGGCCAAGGCGAGCGTGCATGTGGGCGTGTGAGGCGGGTGGGAACCGCACGGCCGGCCGCGGGGCCAGCGTGTGCCGGGGGATCCGGCCATGCCAGTGGGCGTGAGTCAGCAGGTGGGAGGTGTGGGGAGCGGCAGCCGCGGCCCCGCCAGCCCCGCTGGGACGCTCCACGCCAGCCCGGCCCCGCCGCCGTCGGGGGGGGGTGTTATTTTTTTACAGCCTGTTTCACAGCTTCCAGAAAAGGCTCGTTCTGGAAACCTCGGCTTCCTGCCCAGCGCAGCCGCCCGGCACGCTGCCGGCTCCACACCCCGCGGCGGGGTCCCCCAGCACGGCCGGGGCCGGGGCACACCGGGGCGCTTGCCCATGGGCAGCACCGGGCACAACTCCTCCGGCACGCGTTGGCACGGCCGGGCCGGCCCGTGGGCTGCGCCCACCCGTCCCGGTGCGTGCCAGTGCAGGGGATGCAGCGTCCGGCCCCGGGGGCGCGTGGTGCCGGTTCCCAGGGCCACGGACAGGGTGCGGCCATGCCCCCGGCCCACGCGGCCCCTGCCCGGGCTCGGTCCCCGGCCGGCCGGCCGGCGCAGGAAGGAGCGAGCTGCCTGAAACCACATCCCCGACACTCATCCCAGAGGCATCCCGGAGGGATTAGCTGGGGAGCGTGGGCCGGCTTAGAGAGCAAAGCATCGCTTCCTGCCCCGGCCGGGCGGCCGGCCAGCCCAGGCTCCTCCGCACCGTGCCGTGCCGAGCTGTGCCGGGGAGGGGGCGGGTGGCCGTGGCCCCGCCAGCCCACGTCGGCACACACATGGACGCGGGGAGCGGGGCCACGCGGCAAGGGGCGGATGGTGCTCCCCCCCCCCCCCCCCCCCCCGGCTCCCTCCCGGCCGCTGGCCACCGGCTCCGATGTTTCCACCGTGATCTCACAGCTCGGCCGGGGTGGGGAGCGCCGGCCTGGGCCTCCCCGGGGGGTGCTGGGGTCCCCCCAGGCTGTGGGGGAGGCCACGGGGGTCAAGGTGAGGGCTGCCCCCCTGTCCCGCGCTTCCCACGCTACCCGTGTCCTCCCTGCATGCCTGCTCCTCCCTGCACACGCGTGCACGTGTGCACGTGCACGCACATGCACACGCATGCACCCCTGCCCGCAGCCAGTCCCCCCCTGCCCCGTGGTGTCCCGGCCCTGGGGAGCTGCTGTCCTGGTCACGGGTGGCTGTCCCCGTGTCCCCAGCCTTCCTGCCACTGCCCATGCTGGGAGCGGGATGGCCCGGCTCGCCCTGGCACGGCTCGGCACAGCCCGAGCCCCGGGGAGGTCGGGCTCGTTCCCGGCAGCGGGGGCAGCCAGAGTCCATCAGCAGCTCAGAGCTGCCGCTGGAGCCGGGGGGAGAGCAGCAGCGTGGGGAGCCACACGCGTGTGCAAAGCCTCCCACGTGCCGGCACACGTGTGTGCCGCACACGTGTGTGCCACACACGGGGTCAGGGCAGGGCACCGGCGCCCCTCGCACGGCTCTGCTGCGCCTCGCACGCCCCGGTGCGCGTACCAGCCCTGTGGGGCCGAGGGGACGCGAGGGGTGCAATCGCGCAGGGGACGTGCGTGCACGAGAGGTGCGTGCGTGCGAGGGATGGCGCGTGCACAAGCAGTGTGCGCGAGGGACGCGCAAACGCAGCGTGGGCTGTGCGCAGCCCTGCAGCGGGCGCGGGTGCACGAGTGTGCACGAGCGTGCCCGAGTGAGCGTGGCGGGGCGGGCGTGCGAGGGGGCATGCGGGCAGCCCTCCCTGACTCTCTCCTGTCCCACCGCAGCCGGCAGCGGCCTGATGGGGAACGCGCCCACCTCCTCCTTCATGGGGGGCTTCCTGAGCAGCAGCCTGGGCTCGGGGGCACCCAGCCACCCCGCCGGCCCCACCGCCTCCCCGCCGGAGCCGGCTTTCCGCGGGCCTCACTCCGGCACCTCCCAGATCTGGTTCTCGCACTCCCACGAAGGTGAGCGGGCGCCGGGGCAGGGACGGGTGGCAGCGCCCCGGGGCGGGCGGGCAGGGTGTCCCCGTGGGGTGTCCCTGCGGGGTGGCCGGGATGCGGCCGGGGCTCTGCCCGCTGCTGGCAGGTGACGTCCGGCCCGCGCGGACGGGATCCGGACCTCCCAGGCGCTGGCACGCGGGGTGGTCGTGGCAGCCGGCCGGCGCGGGCGTGCGGTTGGCACGCAGCACGCTTCGGGGTGGCGGCGGGGGGGGGCAGCGTCCCCCACAGACCCCCCTGGGCATCCACGGGGACCAGGCTCAGCCTCCCACAATTGGGGCTCGGGGCGGGCTGGAGAGGCTTGTGCCGGGCTGGAGAGGCTCGTGCCGGGCTGCAGACCCCTGCCCCGCGCCAGGAGCTGGGCTGAGGCCAGGCCCGCTCATGTCACCGGTGATGAACCGGGGGCTGCGCTCCCCTCCCGCAGCAGGGACCCCCGTGCCAGGCTGCGGCATGGGGACCCCCGGGGCAGCGCCCGTGGCCCCGGTTAAACGGACACCCCACGCGGTGGGAGCGGGGGGCTCCCGGCGCTGCCCCTGGTGCCCCACGGCACGCCGGCGTCCCCGTCCCCACCTGAGCGGCCAGAGCGAGGGCCGACAGAGTTAAGGAGCGGGGAGGTGGTATTGGCGCGGGGCCCTGGCAGCCGGCCCAGCTGGTAGTTTGACCGGCTGCCAGTTGGCTCCCAGTGTGCCGGGGCCCGCGCAGCGTGCCGGGGGGGGCGCGGGGGGGGGCCGGGCAGCGCACGCGGTTCCGGCAGCGCAGCGCCCGCCGCTGATGGACGGCCCGCCCGAGCGTGCCGGCTAACGAGCCTGCGAGGGCCGTGCCGAGCCGCCGCGATGTGGCCGCCGCCGCCACGAGTCTGCGGGGTCTCAGCGGCAGCTGCCGGGCGGGCGGGGGGGTCCCTGGCCTGGAGGAATTACAGCCTCCGGCAAAGCATTCATGGCCGGAGCGGCGCGTGGCCGGGCTACTGCGGCGCGGTGCGTGCCGTGGCACGGCACGGAGGTGCCGTGGGGAGCCGTGTGCCTGCGAGTGTGCCGTGGCCCCCCTGACCGCTGTGCCCCCCAGCCCCGGGGTACCCCCGCTTCTCTGGGAGCCTGGCCTCCACCTTCCTGCCCATGAGCCACCTGGACCACCACGGCAACAGCAACGTCCTCTACGGCCAGCACCGCTTCTACGAGAGCCAGAAAGGCAGGTACCGGGGTCCTGGCATGGCACCGCGGTGCCACCACAACCTCTGGGGCCGGTCGGGGTCCCCCATGGGGGCATGTGTCCCCAGCCTGTCAGGGGACGGCGGGGAGGCTGCCGGGCAGGGGTGGGGGGCTCAGCACCCGTCCCCAGTGCCGGTGCCCGGCGTCGGGGCTGGCGGCAGAGCAAGCGCTGGGTCCCCGGGGAGGAGCGGGACCGGCGGGCACGGGGTGGTGGGCACCCGTCCCAGCCGCCGCTGCCGCTCTCGCTTTTCACAATATTGTGGCGGGCGCTTAATAGGGAACATTGTTTGGGTGGGAAATGGAGCTAATTAGGCCGTGCCTTCCCCCGCGCTCCTCCCCTGGTTAGCGGGGAGCCGGCGCTGGCACGGCTGCAGCCCCGGGTGCCCCGACCGCACTGTCGTTCGGCAGGGGGGCCGCAGGGGGCTCACCCATCGCCCTCCCCTCCAGATAACTTCTACCTGCGCAACCTGCCCGCCCAGCCCGCCCTGCTCCCTGCCGGCCACGGCTTCCCCGGCATCGCCCGTGCCGCCCCTGGGCCCCCCACCAGCTCCTGCAGCCGGGAGCGGGAGGCCGGACCCCTGCCCAAGACCCCCAAGGACTACGACCGCTTCCTGGCGGGCAAGGAGAAGGCGGGCAAGGGGGATCCCAAGGAGCGGCCGCCCGAGGAGGACCCCAAGGATCGGCACAAAGCGGTGCTGCCGGTGTCGCCGGAGGGGCACTGCAAGGAGGGACTGCCCCCTCGGGGGGCCGGCGATGGCCGCCCCAAGCACCTTGCCTCCTGCCTGCTGGGCGCCAAGGGGCTGGAGGGTGACGTCGGCCGCGCCGTGCTGCCCAGCTGTGCCGGTAGCGCCCTGCCCCGCGCCGGCCGCTGCAGCGCCAAGGAACCGTGCCGGGGCGAGCGGGAGCCGGGCGCCCCCGAGGCGCCCCAGCCCTACGGCGAGTGCATGGAGCGGCGGCAGATGCTGCACCACGCCGTTTCCTACGCGGTGCCCACCGGGCCGGCCCCGCTTGGCCCCGCCGCCGGCTCCTTCCCCTGCCTGCAGCTGCACGCCGGCTCCGAGGTGCTGTGCCCGCTGCCGGAGCCGGCCGGCCGGGAGCTGAAGCTGAGCGGGGCCACGCTGGTGCCCTCGGTGGGACACCTGACGGACAAGAGCCGCTCCTTCCAGGTGGCGGCGGAGGCCGGCGGGCTGGAGCGTGCCGAGGGCAAGGACCGGCACGCCGAGGTGGGGGCCGAGCCCCCGGCCGCTTACGGTGGCCCCTTCCACCACTCGCTGAAGGCGGAGGGCCCGGCAGAGCGGCGGCTGGAGTGGGGGGCTCCCGGCGCACGGCTGAAGGGGCTGGAGTACCTGGGCGGGGGGGCAGCTGAGGGGCCCCCCTTTGCCGGCCGGGGCCCAGCACCCAAGGGTGCTCTGGAGAAGGGCTACTTCGAGGTGCCGCCGGCACCCGACTGCTCCCGCGCCGCCCGCCCCGACCCCCTGGGCGTCCGGGTCGGCCCCTCCTGCTGCACTTTAGAGAAGGGCCCCCCCAAGGACCCCCCCCCGGGGCCGGGTCCCCAGAAAGTGGCACGGATCCGGCACCAGCAGCACCCCGAGGCGGAGGCGGCCGCGGCCGGCCCCGGCCCCGAGGGCAAGCGCAAGCCCCTGGAGCTGAGCGCCCTGGGCTACGGCGGCCCCCCCCTGCCCCCCTGGGGCGTGCAGGGCCAGGGCCCCCCCCTGGCCGTGGCGGAGGAGCGGAAGGGGCCCTACCTGGACCCCTTCGGCACGAGTCTGCAGCAGGCTGCGTTGATGACTCAGGGCTCGGTGCTGGGCCAGGAGGTGCCGGCCGCCCCGGACGAGGTCTCGGCCATGAAGAACCTGCTGAAATACAGCAACCAGGCGCTGCTGGGGGGGCAGAAGGGCCCCCCCTTCGTGGGGCTGGGGGGCGTCAAGGGCAGCTGCGCCCACCAGGACGCCAAGTTCCCCCCGGGGAAGGGGCAGCCGGAGCTGGAGCGGCCGGACTGTGCCCGCGGCCGGGAGCACGACGGGCTGGCCCCCGGCGAGGGCGAGGTGCGGCAGCCGCCCGTCGGCATCGCCGTGGCCGTGGCGCGGCAGAAGGACACGCTCGGACGTCCCGAACCCTCTTACGGCGGCGGCAGCTCTGGGCGGCAGGGCCGGGCGGCTGCCGGCATCAAAGGTATGGCCCGGGGAGGGGGGCCGGGGGGGTGGGGTGGGGGGCTGGTGGTGCCACGCTGATGCCGCCGTCCTGTCCCCGGCACAGCGGGCACCGCGCGGCCCATGCACCTCATCGACCTGGAGGCAGAGGAGGAGCGGGGCCGGCTCTGCGAGGAGCGCCTGGGGCTGCCGGGGCGAGAGCTCCTTCTCCAGTAAGCGCCCGTGGCGGGGGGACGGGGGGGTCCCCGCGTGCCGGGGCTGGTCCCTACGGTGCCACCCTGCCCCTCGCCCCGTGTTCCCCTTCTTCCTGCAGGGACAACAAGGACCTGGTGGAGTTCGCCCGGATGCACCCGTCCGGGGGGTGTCCCGGTGAGCTGACCCCCCACCTGATGATCGCCGGGGGCTCCTCGCTGCCGGCGGGGCAGCTCGGGGGGGACCCCGCTGCCCACGCCCACCCGGCACACACGCACTGGCTGCCCCGCACCCGCAGCCCCTCCATCTGGATGGGGGGACACTCCTACGGTCAGCGCTGCCGGCAAACGGGATGGGGGGGGGGGTGCGGGAGGGGGGCCGGCTGGGTGCGTCCCCCCCCCGACAGCGGGGTGCTGGCCCCCCAGCCTCTGTGCTGACAGCCCCCCGGCCCCACAGGCATCGGCCACCCCGCGCTGCACCAGAACCTGCCGCCCGCCTTCCCTGCCTCCATGCCCAGCACCATGCAGCCCGTCTTCCCCCTCTCCCAAGACCCCCCTGCCCAGCTCGTCATCCTGCCCACCGAGCCCCCCGCCCACGGCACCCCCCACACGCTGGGTGAGCCTGGGACGGGGGATGGCGGTGGGCGTGCCCCCTTGTGTTGGGGGCCCCAGGGGTACTGCTGTGGGGTTTGGGGCTGGAGGTGCTGGTGGGGGGGAAATGGGGTCTCTGGGTGCTTTTGGGGGTGCAGGAGTGGGAGATGGGTCCCTCTGGGTGTGTTTGGGGGTTCAGGGGTGGGAGATGGGTCCCTGTGGGTGCTTTTGGGGGTGCAGGGGTGGGAGATGGGGACCCTCTGGGTGCGTTTGGGGGTTCAGGGGTGGGAGATGGGTCCCTCTGGGTGCGTTTGGGGGTTTAGGGGTGGGAGATGGGTCCCTGTGGGTGCTTTTGGGGGTGCAGGGGTGGGAGATGGGTCCCTCTGGGTGCGTTTGGGGGTTTAGGGGTGGGAGATGGGTCCCTGTGGGTGCTTTTGGGGGTGCAGGGGTGGGAGATGGGGGACCCTCTGGGTGCTGCTGGGGGTTGGAGATGCAGGGGAGGGTGATGGGGTCCCTGCTGGTACTGCTGTGGGTGCAGGAGTGGGAGATGGGTCCCTGTTGGTGCTGCTGGGGGTGCAGGGGTGGGAGATGGGGTCTCTGTGGGTGCTGCTGTGGGTGCAGGAGTGGGAGATGGGTCCCTGTTGGTGCTGCTGGGGGTGCAGGGGTGGGAGATGGGGTCCCTCTGGGTGCTTTTGGGGGTGCAGGGGTGGGAGATGGGTCCCTCTGGGTGCGTTTGGGGGCTCAGGGGTGGGAGATGGGTCCCTGTGGGTGCTTTTGGGGGTGCAGGGGTGGGAGATGGGTCCCTGTGGGTGCTTTGGGGGTGCAGGGGTGGGAGATGGGTCCCTCTGGGTGCGTTTGGGGTTTAGGGGTGGGAGATGGGTCCCTGTGGGTGCTTTTGGGGGTGCAGGGGTGGGAGATGGGGGACCCTCTGGGTGCTGCTGGGGGGTTGGAGATGCAGGGGAGGGTGATGGGGTCCCTGCTGGTACTGCTGTGGGTGCAGGAGTGGGAGATGGGTCCCTGTTGGTGCTGCTGGGGGTGCAGGGGTGGGAGATGGGGTCTTTGTAGGTGCTGCTGGAGGCACGGGGGGAGGATGGGGTCCCTCTGGGTGCTTTTGGGGGTGCAGGAATAAGAGATGGGGGTCCCTGCAGCTGCCGGGTGTGCAGGGGTGGGAGATGGGGTCCCTGCGGGTGCTGCCAGGGTTGCAGGGCTGGGGAGGGCACTGCTGGGGTCTGCAGGGCGACCCTAAGGCGGGTCCCTGATTGACCCCCCGCCACCGGCAGCCGACGTGATGGACCAGGCATCGCTGTGGCCCCCGATGTACCCGGGCCGGGGTCCCGGCGCCCACCTGCAGCACACGGGGCAGCTGCCCGTGTACTCGCGCTCCCAGTTCCTGCGGCAGCAGGAGCTCTACGCCCTGCAGCAGCAGCAGCGGGCGGCCCAGGCCCTCGAGATCCAGCGCCAGGCGCACGTCCAGGTGCCCACGGGGCTGGGGGTGGCGGGGGTGAGGGGGCGGGGGCGCGGGGTTGTGGGGCTGGGACGCGGGGCTGGCTCGAGGACGCGGGGCTGGCTCGAGGTTGGGGCGTAGGGTGGGGATGCGGGGCTAGGAGGGGGCTGGGGTCGGAGAGGCAGCGCGGGATGTGGGGCTGGGTTGCGGGATGTGGGGCTGGGGTGTGAGACGCTGCTGCGCGAGGGGCAGGGCAGGGGGGATGCGGGGCAGGGCTGGGGGGCTGGGGCCGGGCAGTGGGGCAGGGGCCGGGCCGTGGGGCTGGGCTGTGTGGTGCTGGGCAGGGCTGGGGGATGCGGGGCCGGGATGTGGGGCAGGGTTGCAGGGGGCTGGGCAGGGCTGCGGGGCAGGGGCCGGGCTGTGGGGCTGGCATGTGCCGACCTCGGTGTCCCCCGCAGCGGAAGCCGGAGGAGCAGCCCCTGGAGCTGGAGGACGGGGGTCCCGAGAAGCCCCTCAAACCCTCCCACAAAGCAGTTGCCTTAAACCCCCCGGCCAAGGGCCTGTCCTCGGCAGCCCCCGGGCCCCCCAAGCTGTCCCCTTGCTGCCACTCTCCCGCCCTGCGGCACCCGGCCAAGTGCCCCGTGGCCCTCCCTGCGGCCCCCTGCACTTTACCCGTCTGCCCCGCCGCCAGCTCCGCCGTGGCCCCCCGCTCCCCGGCCGACAGCCCCCTGCCCGTCCAGAGCAAGGGCAGCGACGGCGAGGACAAGCGCGGAGAGGGGCAGCCGCCCCGCGACTACCCCAAGTCCCTGGAGCCAGGTAGGACCGGGGCGGCGAGGAAGAGGAGGGCGGCTGCGGCGCCGGGGGGGTGCCGGGGGGTCCCTGTTGAGCATCGCCTGCTTCCTTGCAGACCTGCCCCCCGGCTACAGCTACCCAGCCGCTGGCATGGGCTTCTCCGAGGCGCACTCCGCCGAGCCGGCTGACCCCGACACTATGCACGCCGGCTCCCCGCCGGCTGAGCCGGAGCAGTCCCGGACCTTCAGCCCCGCCGGGGAGGTGCTGCGGGAGCCGGGCCCCCTGCGGGAGCCGGCAGCTGGGGGGGCGATGGCCGAGGGTCCCGGGGCGCTGCTGCACCGTCACCACCTCCTCCTCGCCCCGGGGTCCCTCTGCGGCGAGCGGGGGCCGGCCCCGGCCGCGGGGGCTGCCGAGGAGCGGGCGCCGGTGCCCTTTGGGGTGCGCCGGGAGGCGGCTCAGGGAGCGCCGGAGCAGAGCCCACCGGAGCAGCAGCACCCGGTGCCGGTGGTGGGGGCCTCCCCGCTGCCCCCCGCTGTGGAAGAGGAGGAGGAGGAGGAGGAGGAAGAGGGTGACAGTGATGGCTCGGAGCCGGAGGGCAGCTGCGACGAGGAGGATGGCGACAGCCCCAGCGGGCGACAGGGCTGCCCGGGCGGGCTGGAGGCCCTGATTGCCGCTGGCATCGACCTGGGGGAGCTGCCGGCGCTGGGCTCGCCCAGGGAGCCCCCCCCGGCCCCCCCCTCGCCCGCCCCCCACGCCTCAGGGATCCCTGGCATCGCCCTGCTCAGCGAGCTCGCCGACCTGGAGCTGCGCCGGCGCCGCTGCGACCTGGCCCTGGAAGGTGAGCGGCCCCCGGTGCCCCCCAGCACCCCCTGCCCCACGGCACCCTGTCCTCCCGGTGCCCCCCGTCCGGCGGTTGGGCGCCCCGGCGCCCCCCGCCCGCAGCGCTGCCAGCCCGCGGGGGCGCGTGGCGGGTGTCGCGCGCAGGGCTTGCAACGGGGGGCTCGTGTGGCGCGCGCGGGAGTGGGGCCGCTTTTGCACAAGCTCTTGCACAAGCAGGGCTGGGCAGGGCGCCTGCGGTGCAGCAGAGGGGGGGGGCTGCCTTTGCGTTTTTGGGGCTGGGGGGCCGCACGCGTGTTGGCGGTGGGGGGCCGCGCGCCCATTCGCGCCGCGGGGCCGCACGCGCGCCGGCGGCAGCGGGAGCGGGCTGCCCGCATGCTGGTGGTGCAGCGCGGTGCCCGGCGGCTGGGCCCTGCTCGCAGCCCGGCTCCGGGGCTCTGCTCCAGCGCTGGCTCCGGGCAGGCGCCGGGATTCCCTCCCGGCCCGGCTCCCCCAGGGAATCCCGGGGGCCCCGGCGGGGAAGGCCGGCCGGCCGGCCTGGCACGTCCCCAGCGCCGCCGCGGGCGGGTGGCAGCGGGGCCCCACGTGCTCGGTGCTGCCCGCGGCCGTGCGTGGCGTGGGGCCGTGCCGCTGTGGGGCGGGGGGGCGGGGGGTGGTGGCCGTGGGGCCCCGCTCCCCGCTGCTCGCCCCGCCGCAGATGGGGCGGCCGGATGGGGTGCGTCACCGCGTCCCTCCCAGCCCTGGCCTTGGCTCCGCTCGCCGATGAGTTCATCGCTGGCCGCCGCTGCGCGCCTGGCCCCGGCCTCCCCCGGCCCCACGGCCGCCCAGGGACGCTGGCCATGCCGCACGTGCGGCACCCTGTGCCCCGTCCCCCTGCCCGCCGCCACTCCCTGTGCGGCCCCACGGCCGCCCCCGGACACCCCGCTCGTAACATGGCACCCCGTGGCACGGCCCCGTGCCCCACGGCACCCCCTGCCCCACAGACACCCCTTCTCTCCCCGCACGGCCCCCGTGGTGGTTCTGGTGCCAGCGTGGCGCGTGCGTGCGTGCACGGGCCGTTGCACAAGCGCGCACGTGGGGCAGCGCGGGGGTCCGGGGCGCGTCTCGTGCTGGCCCCGCTGACCTCCCGTCCCGGCAGGGGAGGACGAGGACCTGCTGGCCTTCAACCTGCAGAACCTGGCCACGGTGGCGGCCGCCTGGTCGCTGGTGGAGGCGGCCAGCCGGGAGGGCAGCCCCCCCGTGCTCAGCCCCCTGCCCACCTCCCCGCCGCCCCGCGCCCGCGTCCCCCGCCGCAAGTACACCTGGACGCCCAAAACCAAGGCCGTGAGTGTTTCCGCGTGTGTGGTCGGTGCGGGAGGTGGGATGAGTTGTGCCCGGTCTCAGCCCGGGGGCTGAGGCTGCCGGCGCTGCGAGCTGCCCGCCCCCTCCCCCGGCCCCCAGGTTTGTCCCCTGAAGGCGGCCATCGAGCAGCTCAACACGCAGGAGGTGGAGGTGCGGATGCGGCTGGCCGAGCTCCAGCGCCGCTACAAGGAGAAGCAGCGGGAGCTGGTGAAGCTGCAGAGGCGGCACGACCACGAGTACGTCCCCGTTCCCGTCCCCGTCCCTGCTGGGTCCGGGGGGGCAGGCGGGGAGGTGGCCCGTGGGAAGCGGGGAGGCCGGGGAGGGAGCGCCCTCCGCCGAGTGGGACGGCGGTGGCAGTCACCGGTGTGATGAGTTTGGGGCCGTCCTCAGTCCGGCTCGGCGGAGGGGCACCGCCTGCGGCAGCCGCGTGGCTCAGGGTGCCCCCGGTCTTGCCGCGGCTGCAGGCGTGACGAGAGCTCCCGGAGCCCGGCGCGGCGCGGCCCGGGGCGGCCGAGGAAGCGCAAGCACTCCAGCACGCTGGGCAGGGCCGAGAGCCGCAAGGTCAAGTGAGTGACCGGCGCCGCGTGCCCTCCTTGTCCCCGGGGACGGGCCACCAGCCCTGCTGCCGGGGGGTCCGGCCGTCCCGCCGTGGGGGTGTCGCTGCTCAGGGGCCGCCCCATCGCATCCCCCCCCGCCCCCGTCAGCAGCAGCCGCATTTCGGGGCGGGGGGTGAGGGGGTCCGGCCACTCGCTCCGGCGCGCTCCCGCTCTCAGCCCGCTTGCGGTGGGGGGGCTCGGCTGGGCGGCAGCACCGCGTCCCCCCCCGCCGGCTGCGGGAGCAGCGTTGCATAAAAGCCTCTTTATCTGCGCCGTATAAAGCCATTGGTCACGCTGCAGCGGCGTTCATCGCTGCCGGCGCTTTATTATTACCCATTAGCCGCCCGGCGCAGCCGTTTCCCCACTCCCGGGCCCTGTATAATTGTCCTTCTCCGCTACAAATTGCCTCTCCCGACAGGCCCATTTGCATAAATCCTCCGAGCGAGTCCAAACACGCTTGGAGCGCGTGTGCGCGCGCGGCCCCCGGCCCCCCCGTTTGGTAATAACAGTTAAATCTGCGCTAAATGGTTCCTTCAATTAAGACGGAGGCGAAGAGGGGGGAAAAAAAAAAAAAAATTAATCTCTAGGTTTTATGTCACAAAACATTAGCGAGCGAGTGAAGGTTACGGGGCAGGGGAGAAAGAAGGGGGGAGCTGGCGGCGGACGGGGGGTGCAGGATGTGGCTGGGGGTGCAGGATCGATCCGGGGGTGCAGGATCCAGCCAGGGGGGTGCGGGATCCATCGGGGGGAGGGGGGGTCCGGCGGGCGCCGTGCCCACGCTGCGCTCCCCTCCAGGGCGGTGAAGACCAGCCTGTCGCTGCTGTGCGCCGAGCTGCGGGGGGACCCCGAGCCCAAGAAGAAGATGAGCAAGCTGGCCGAGGCGGCGTTCGGCAGCCTCAAGGGCTCCCCGGTGAGTCTGGACCCACCACCGGCCGACCCCACCCCGGGGCTGGGGGGGTGCCAGCCCCCTCCCGAGCCTCCCTGTGCCCCCCAGGAGAAGGTGCGGTGCAAGAAGAGCGGCTCGCAGGGCAAGCTGGCCTGCAAGGTGGCTCACAAGGTGTCGCAGCTGAAGCAGAAGGTGAAGAGCAAAGGGCTGCCCGCTGGCATCAGCCCCTTCCGCCGGAAAGACCCCAACCCCAGTGGCCGCATCCAGAAGAAGCTGTCCCGTCCCAAGAGCTCCAAGGCCACCAAGTACCAGCCGCAGGACCCCGATCCCCGCCAGCCGGCGGGCTTCAAAGGCAAGGCCGGCACGGGGCTGCGCGTGCGGAGCGGGTGCCGGGGGGCCGGGCCATGGGGGTGCATCCAGCCGCAGGGGTGGCTTGTGCCGGGGGGTCCCGCAAGGCTGGGGTCAGCCCCAGCCCACCCCGTCCTGCACGGGGAAGCAGCATCTCCCTGGGCGTGGGGGGTGCAGGGGCCACCCTGGGTGCACAGGGTCCCTCATTGCTGCCCCTTCCTCTTGCAGACGAGCACGATGGGGACACAGACAGCGAGGACGGTGACGACGAGCCGGGCTTGTCCCTGCTGCCCTCGGTGCCCGTGGCCGTGCTCGGACCCTCCCCGTCCTCCGTGGTGAAGATGGAGGCCAACGAAAAGGCGAAGAAGAAGAAGGAAAGGCAGGGATTGCTAGGTAACGGGATCGCCCCGCGGGGATGCCAGCGGTCCACAGGGGACGGGGACCCCCTGCGCGCACGCACCAGGGCCGGGTGGGCGCCCACGTCGTGCCCTGAGCCCTGTCCCCCCCACAGGGCCCTGCCGCCTCGGCAGCCCCGAGGGCGAGGTGAAGATCAAGCGGCGGCCGGTGAAGCCGGGGACCGGCAAGCTGGAGAAGGTGCCGGCGCGGCGGAAGGCGGGCGGCTGCGAGGAGGGCGGCAAGAAGAAGCTGAAGGCCAAGCCCAAGGAGAGCCTCCGGCCACCGGCCCCCAGCGGCCCCAGCGCCCCGGCCCCCGCCGGCAGCCTCTTTGCCGGCACCGACCCCCGGCACTTCGGGCCGAGGGACGAGGGGGCTCGCCTGGCCAGCGAGAGGCTGAAGAAAGCCACACGCAAGAGCAAGGTGCTGCAGTCAGCCCTGAGGGTGAGTGCGGGGGGCAGAGGATGGGGGGGGCACCCAGGGACCGCGGGGTGCAGAGGGATGGGTGCAGGGTTTGCGCAGGGGCTGGGGGTGCTGAGGCGGTTGGCAGCACCGACGGGCCCGTGGGGTGCGGGGGCTGGGGTGGTTGGGAGCCGCTGGTGGGCCCCAGAGGGCTGGGGTCGCCGTGGGGGGGGGGCCCTCGGCCGGCTCTGACCCCCTCCCCTCCCGCAGCGAAAGAACGGGGCGCTCTCGCTGGCCCTCTCCCCCCGGAGCGCCAAGACCATCCTGAGCAAGGGCAAGAAGCTGGCCAAGGTGAAGAGCAAAGTGGCCACCAAGCAGGTGAGAGGCAGGGGCTGGACCCGTGCCCCGGCACAGCCCCCTCCCCGTGCCCCCCGCCCACCCTGCGCTCCCTTTCCCGCAGTGCAAGGGCCGGGCGGTCAGCAAGCTGCTGGAGAGCTTCACCGTGGAGGACGACTTCGACTTCGACGACAACAGCAGCTTCTCGGAGGAGGAGGAGGAGGGGGGCTGCCTGGCGGGGGTGGCACGGGTGGGATGCCGCTCCCCCCTGCCCCACGCCTGCGCCATCCAGAAGGAGGATCTGCGGGACGGGCTGCACATCCTCATCCCCAAGGAGGACAGCCTGCTCTACGCCGGCAGCGTCCGCACCATCCAGCCTCCCGACATGTGAGTGGGGGCCGGGGTGGGGGTCCCTGCCGCGGGCGGGGATGCCGGGGCGGCCGGGCGGGCGCTGAGCCCCCCCCCTCTCCGTGCCCCCTCCCCAGCTACAGCATCATCATCGAGGGCGAGCGGGGGAACCGGCAGCGAATCTACTCGCAGGAGCAGCTGCTGCAGGAGGCGGTGAGCGGGGCGGGGGGCCGGGGCGGGGGTCCCGGCGGGCGGCGCGCCCCACGGAGCCCAGCACGCCGCTTCCTTGCAGGTCCTCGACGTCCGGCCCCAGTCGCGACGCAGCCTGCCGCCGGGCACCCGCGTCTGCGCCTACTGGAGCCAGAAATCCCGGTGTCTCTACCCAGGGAACGTGGTGCGAGGTGAGGAGCGGCCGCGGGTGGCTGGTGGGGTGTGTGTGGGGGGTGGCCGGCGGGGCCGGGGGGGGTCAGGGACCCCTGCCCCATCCCGATAGCCCTCCCCGTGCAGCAGGCTCCTCCAGCGATGAGGAGGAGGACGACCCCGAGGCGGTGATGGTGGAGTTCGATGACGGGGACACGGGGCACATCGCCGTCTCCAACATCCGCCTGCTGCCCCCCGACTTCAAGATCCAGTGTGAGTGGGCCGGGGCGGGGGCCGCGGGCAGGGGGTGGGCGGGGGGGGGCAGCGGGGCTGGCCCTGACCCCGCGCTCTGCCCGCAGGCACCGAGCCGTCCCCCGCGCTGCTGGTCTCCAGCTCCTGCCGGCGGACGAAGCGGTCGTGCGGCGACGTGCCCCCGCCCAGCGAGCTGCCCCCCAGCCTCTGCCCGGACCGCCATGACGGCCCCGAGCCCCCCAAGAACTCGGGCAAGAAGGCGGCCGGCAAGGACAAAAGCGGTATTGGGGGGGGGCTGCCACACATGGACCACCTTCCCCTGGGGTGCCCAAGGGAGGGGGTGCCAGCAGTGCTGGTGTGAGGGATGGTGGGATGCGGGGAAGGGTGCTGGGATGCGGGGAAGGGCGCTGGGATGCAGAGAAGGGCGCAGGGATGCGGAGAAGGGCGCTGGGATGTGGGGAAGGGCGCTGGGATGTGGGGAAGGGTGTTGGGATGCAGGTGTGGGGGAGGATAGGAGACAGGGAAGCAGGCAGGGATGCAGGCAGGAAGAGGGGATGCAGGGAAAGATGGGGTGCAGGGGTTTGGGAGCGGGGCACGGCAGGACGCAGGGAAGGGCGCAGGGCCGGGGATGGAGGGAGGGGGTGGCGCAGGGCGCCGCAGCGACAGGGGAACGGAGATCAGGCTGCAGGGAAGGCCGTGCAGGATGGGGGGCAGTCCCGGAGCATCCCTGCCTCGTCCATCTGTCCGTCCGTCCTCCCTCGCGGCCGCCAGCCCCCTCCTGACCCCCGTCTCCCGCCAGGCAAAGCCACGGAGGTGCTGTCGGGCGGCAAGGCGCCGGTACTGAGCGAACCCTTCCTGGGGCGGCGCGGCGGGCCGCTGCTGAGCTGGTCGGCGGTGGCGCAGACGAAGCGGAAGGCGGCGAGCAAGGGCACGGCCGTGCTGCAGAACCTCTTCCAGGTCAACGGCAGCGCCAAGAAGCTGCGGGCCAAAGAGGCCATCTTCCCCGTGCACCACCACCACCACCTCGCCGCCCCCGTCTTCGGCAACGGCTTCGGGGCCGACTCCTTCAGCCGCATCGCCAGCTCCTACGCCTCCTTCGGGGCCGGGGCTGGGCTGGTGCTGCCGGCTGCCCAGAAACTCCTGCGCTCCAAGAAGGCCGAGCGGCTGGAGGCAGAAATGGGCAAAAGCAGCCGGAGAAAGGCAGGCAGTGAGTACCTGGTCAAGCTGGACCACGAAGGGGTGACGTCCCCCAAGAACAAGAACTGCAAGGCCCTGCTGCTGGCTGAGAAGGACTTTGGGGCCAAGCTGGAGCGGCCCCTGGCCAGCCACGGCTATGCCCACGCGGCCCTGGCAGGCAAGGATAGGAAGGGGCGGGCGCCCGTGCACCAGCTGCCCGTGGGGCTGGCGCTGCGGAAATACTCGGGCCAGGCCGAGTTCACCCTGAACTGCGACAGCGACTGCCACAGCTCCTACTCGGACATGGACGAGGATGAGGAGGCGGGCGGGCTGGGCGCCGACGTGCCCTCGCGCTTTATGACCCGCCTCTCAGTTTCCTCCTCTTCCTCGGGCTCTTCCACCTCCTCCAGCTCCGGCTCCATCTCCACCTCCAGCCTCTGCTCCTCCGACAACGAGGATTCCTCCTACAGCTCCGAGGACGAGGACTCCACGCTGCTCCTCCAGACCTGCCTCTCCCACCCGGTGCCGGCGCTGCTGGCGCAGCCGGAGGCCCTGCGCTCCAAGAGCGGCGCGCCGCAGCGCTGCTTCCTCACCAAGGCCGCCGCCGCCGGCCCCAAGGCCAAGCTCAAGCGCAAGGAGGCCCTCAGCTTCTCCAAAGCCAAAGAGTTCTCCCGGAGGCAGCGCCTGCCCTCGGTGGAAAACCGGCCAAAGATCTCCGCCTTCCTGCCCGCGCGCCAGCTCTGGAGGTGGTCGGGGAACCCCACGCAGGTACGGCCGGCGCCTGCCGCAGGCGCCCGCCGCTCGGCACGGCCGGGGGGAAGGAGCGGGCACGGCACCTGGGGGCACGGGGCACGGGTGGAGGGGTATGGGTGCGTGGCAGCGTGCGTGGGTGCAGGGTGCACGGGTGCCTGGCAGGGTGCCTGCGCACGGGCAAAGCGCATGGGCGCGTGGGTGCAGCAGGGTGCCTGCGTGCACGGGGCAGGGTGCCTGGGTACGCCGGCCGTGGCACCCGGGTGCACACAGGGCCAGGTACCTGTGTGCGTGGGACGTGGGCGTGACGCTGGGCAGGGTGCCTGGGTGCGCGGCGCAGGGTGCTGGGTACAGCGGCTGCGGCGCTTGGGTGCACGGGGCAGGACGCCTGTGGGGTGCGCGGGGCTGGATGGGTGCTGTGGGAACATCCCGCCCCGGCTCGGCGCTGCTTCCCCCGGCTGCCCGGGGTCTGGCGGGGCGGGTGTGTGTGGGGCTGGGGGTCCGCACGCCGTCCCTGACCCCCCGCCCCGTTCTCCCCCCCACCCCCGCAGCGGCGGGGCATGAAGGGCAAGGCGCGGAAGCTGTTCTACAAGGCCATCGTGCGGGGCAAGGAGACGCTGCGCATCGGGGACTGCGCCGTCTTCCTCTCGGCCGGGCGGCCCAACCTGCCCTACATCGGGCGCATCGAGAGCATGTGGGAGTCCTGGGGCAGCAACATGGTGGTCAAGGTCAAGTGGTTCTACCACCCCGAGGAGACCAAGCTGGGCAAGCGGCAGAGCGACGGCAAGGTGAGGAGCGGGCCGGGGCGGGGGGGGGGGGGGGGGTGGCACGCCGGCGAGGGGGGGCGGCCGGTGACGCCGTGTTGTCGTCGTCCCCCCCCGCAGAACGCCCTGTACCAGTCGTGCCATGAGGACGAGAACGACGTGCAGACCATCTCCCACAAGTGCCAGGTGGTGGGACGGGAGCACTACGAGCAGATGACCCGCAGCAAGAAGTACCAGGACCGGCAGGACCTCTACTACCTGGCGGGCACCTACGACCCCACCACGGGCCGGCTGGTGACCGCCGACGGGGTGCCCATCCTCTGCTGACCCCCCGTGCCCACCCCGGGCGTGGGGAGGGGGACAGGGACGGGCAGCTCCCCCCGCGCGTCCCCTCGGCCGCGGGGCTCCTTCCCGGCAATTATGCAAAGCCCGGGGTGGCCGGGGGGGGGGGAGGTGAGGGGGGTTGCGGGGGCATCATCATCGTCGTCGTCGCGGGGGGTGCGGGGGGGCTCCCCTACAAGCCATACTTTCCCTAGTACCTCTGACTGTTTGCCAGCAGGTAAAGCAGAAATCAGGTGTGTTGTTCTATTTATTTTGCGTGTAAATATTGTATTTCTTCCGGGAAGTTTTATGGAAAAACAGATGAACCAACAAAAAAAAAAAAAAAACCAACAACCCCAACGACAAAAAAAGACAAAAAACCAACAAAAAAAATTAATAATAATATGGGGCGGGGGGGGGGTCGCGTTTCCGTTTCAGTGCACTGTTTCCCCCAGCCTGGCTGGGACGAGGACAGCGGGGGAGCTCTGTATATAGGGGGGACGCGGCGGCAGGGCGGGGGGCTCGGCCCCCGGCACGGCTGGGGCGCGGAGGCGGGCAGGGGGCTGGCGGGGCGGCTCTCCCGGCCCCCCCCCGGGGTCCCGCCGCAGCCGTCCGGCCCCAGTGCAATAGCGGGGCGGCCGCGGTGCCGGCGGACGCTGGCCCGTCCCGCCGAGCTCTGCCCGCCGCTGCCCGCCGCTGCCCGCCGCCGCCCCGCGCTGTAAATGTGTACAGGCCGCACGGCGGCGGCGGGGGCTTTTCCAGTGTAAACACTAAAAAAACACAAAACGAGACAAAAAAAAACAAAACAGAAAAACCAATAAGAAAAAAAAAAGGAAAAAAAAAGGAAAAAAAGGATTAAAAACACAAAGGTTTTATGAACAGCAAACTCTATGTAAAGGCCTTTTAGTATGGAACTTTTTTATTGATAACTTGGCTTATGAATAAATATATGAACCGTTGCTGGCGCCGGCTCTGCTCGCTGCTCTGCCTCAGTTTCCCTCCCGGCGCGGCCACCCCCAGCGGCACCCTGCTCCTCCCCCAGTTACGGGCACCCCCGGCCGGACCCTGACCCCCTGTTACGGGCACCCTCCCAGGCACCCACAGAGGCCTCCCCAGCTCGGTGCATACAGGAGACGGGCAGGGTGCTGCGGCCACGGCAACGGGGTGAGGGCGAAACCCCTGGGCACCCCGTCCTGCTGCCAGCCCGTCCCGGTGGCACCCTGTCCTGGTGTCACCCTGTCCTGGTGTCACCCTGTCCTGGTGGCGTGTGCAGGACAAGGCAGGGGCTGTGCCTCGCAGGGGGTGCAGGGATGGGGGGATGCAGGCAGGGATGGGGGACGCAGGCAGGGATGGGGGATGCAGGCAGGGATGGGGGCACACAGGCAGGGATGGGGGGATGCAGGCAGGGATGGGGATGCAGGCAGGGATGGGGGATGCAGGCAGGGATGGGGGCACACAGGCAGGGATGGGGGATGCAGGCAGGGATGGGGGATGCAGGCAGGGATGGGGGACGCAGGCAGGGATGGGGGGCACACAGGCAGGGATGGGGGATGCAGGCAGGGATGGGGGACGCAGGCAGGGATGGGGGACGCAGGCAGGGATGGGGGGCACACAGGCAGGGATGGGGGATGCAGGCAGGGATGGGGGATGCAGGCAGGGATGGGGGGCACACAGGCAGGGATGGGGGATGCAGGCAGGGATGGAGGGACGCAGGCAGGGATGGGGACGCAGGCAGGGATGGGGGATGCAGGCAGGGATGGAGGGACGCAGGCAGGGATGGGGGACGCAGGCAGGGATGGGGGACGCAGGCAGGGATGGGGGATGCAGGCAGGGATGGGGGATGCAGGCAGGGATGGGGGACGCAGGCAGGGATGGGGGGCACACAGGCAGGGATGGGGGATGCAGGCAGGGATGGGGGGGACGCAGGCAGGGATGGGGATGCAGGCAGGGATGGGGGACGCAGGCAGGGATGGGGATGCAGGCAGGGATGGGGGGATGCAGGCAGGGATGGGGGGACGCAGGCAGGGATGGGGGGATGCAGGCAGGGATGTGGGATGCAGGCAGGGTGCAGGCAGGAGGAAGCTGCCGATGGGGGAAGGGAGGCTGCAGGGTGGGAAGGAGGCTGCAGGAGGGATGCAGGCAGGATGCAGGAAGCTGCAGGCAGGAGGAAGCTGCAGGCAGGAGAGACGCAGGCAGGAGGGGTGCAGGCAGGAAGGTGCAGGCAGGAGGTGCAGGCAGGAGGGTGCAGGCAGGAGGTGCAGGCAGGAGAGACGCAGGCAGGAGGGGTGCAGGCAGGAAGGTGCAGGCAGGAGGTGCAGGCAGGAGGGTGCAGGCAGGAGGAAGGTGCAGGCAGGAGAGACGCAGGCAGGAGGAGTGCAGGCAGGAAGGTGCAGGCAGGAGGTGCAGGCAGGAGGTGCAAGCAGGAGGGTGCAGGCAGGAGGTGCAGGCAGCAGGGTGTAGGCAGCAGGGTGCAGGCAGGAGGTGCAGGCAGGAGGGTGCAGGCAGGAGGGTGCAGGCAGCAGGTTGCAGGCAGGAGGTGCAGGCAGGAGGGTGCAGGCAGGAGGTGCAGGCAGGAGGTGCAGGCAGCAGGGTGCAGGCAGCAGGGTGCAGGCAGGAGGTGCAGGCAGGAGGTGCAGGCAGGAGGGTGCAGGCAGGAGGGTGCAGGCAGCAGGTTGCAGGCAGGAGGGTGCAGGCAGGAGGTGCAGGCAGGAGGGTGCAGGCAGCAGGGTGCAGGCAGGAGGTGCAGGCAGGAGGGTGCAGGCAGGAGGGTGCAGGCAGGAGGTGCAGGCAGGAGGGTGCAGGCAGGAGGGTGCAGGCAGGAGGTGCAGGCAGGAGGGTGCAGGCAGGAGGGTGCAGGCAGGAGGGTGCAAGCAGGAGGGTGCAGGCAGCAGGGTGCAGGCAGGAGGTGCAGGCAGGAGGGTGCAGGCAGCAGGGTGCAGGCAGGAGGATGCAGGCAGGAGGTGCAGGCAGCAGGTTGCAGGCAGGAGGTGCAGGCAGGAGGGTGCAGGCAGGAGGTGCAGGCAGGAGGGTGCAGGCAGGAGGGTGCAGGCAGGAGGTGCAGGCAGGAGGGTGCAGGCAGCAGGGTGCAGGCAGGAGGTGCAGGCAGGAGGGTGCAGGCAGGAGGGTGCAGGCAGCAGGGTGCAGGCAGGAGGGTGCAGGCAGGAGGTGCAGGCAGGAGGTGCAGGCAGGAGGGTGCAGGCAGCAGGTTGCACGCAGGAGGGTGCAGGCAGGAGGGTGCAGGCAGCAGGTTGCAGGCAGGAGGGTGCAGGCAGGAGGTGCAGGCAGGAGGTGCAGGCAGGAGGGTGCAGGCAGCAGGTTGCACGCAGGAGGGTGCAGGCAGGAGGGTGCAGGCAGCAGGTTGCAGGCAGGAGGGTGCAGGCAGGAGGGTGCAGGCAGGAGGTGCAGGCAGCAGAAGCCGCCGTCGCTCCGGGCCCGTCCCCGGCAGCGGGGGGCGGGGTCAGAGCGCTCCCACCCCACGTGGGGACAGACGGACAGGCAGAGCTCGCACGCCATTGGCCGCGCCGTAGCCAACCAGAGGGTGTCGGGATGCAGAGCCCGGCGCCCATTGGCTGGCGGGGCGCCCTTTTGTTCTCACCACCCGGGTGCCGTTAACCCTTTCCCTCCGGCCGGCAGCCGCGGGGGGGGGCGGCGCCCATGGGGGCGGGGCGGGGGGATGGGGGCGTGCATGGGTGCGGGGAAGGTACCCGGGTGCGGGGGTGTTGGCGGTGCGGGGAACACGGGTGCAAGGGAGCAGGGGGGGGGGGGGGCGGGTGTAATGGGGCGGGGGTCCCGTTGGGGCCCTTCCGGGCCCCCCCCCCCCCCTTCGGGACCGGAACGCTACGGGAGGCCCCGCCCGGCCCCGCCCGGCCCCGCCCGGCCCCGGTGTCCGCGGAGCTGAGACCGCGCAAACTCGTGTCGTGCGGCGGAGCGGCGGAGCCGTGCTGCCCCCTGGCGGCCGCCCCGGGCCAGGGCGCGACCGACGGACGCGGGGGGGGGGGGCAGGATGGACGGACCGACGGACAAAGGGCCGCAGGGTGCGCGGCCGGCCCGACGGTGGCTGGGCGGTGGGGAACGGGCGGGCCGGACAGATGGACAGGCGGACAGGTGGGGGGAGGGCTGGGCAGACAGATGGGCGCACGGCGGGCTGGAGGGACGGACAGACAGACGGGCGGACAGCTGGGCGGGGTGCCGGGGGGGGGGGGGGCGGCCAGTTGGTGAGCACAGGTGCCACCGGCCGGGTGGCCCCGGGGACTCATCCTGCACCGGGGACCCCGGGGCCGGGTCACGGCCCCGCTGGGCGGGGGCGGCGGCTGCCGGGGCGGTGCTGGGGGCACCCAGACACCCCCACCGCCCCCACCCTCACCCATCCCCCCGCGCTGGGCCCGATCCCGGCCCGGGCTGCGTCGCCCCGGCACTGGGCACTCGCTCGCACACACCGCGCTTGCCCGGCCGTGGCCCCAGCCGGCTCCCCCTGCCCCCCGCCCGGGAGGGGTGCGCACCCGCCCCTTCCCTGCACCCCCAAATCAACCCCCCCCGGGCCTCGCGGTGGCCCTGGCACGGAGGCGATGGTGACCCGCAGCACTGCGGCCGCTGCTCGTCCCCACCGCCGTGCCGGGGCAGCCGCGGTGCTGTCCCACCGAGGGGCCGCGGTTCGGCCAGGCCCCGCGCGTGGCCGACGCCGGTGTCCTGGTGCCAAAGCGGCTCCTGTGGCCTGTGTGCGGGCAAGGACGAACGGGGACGCTTTGGGGACAGCCGGGCAGTGGTGTCACCGTGGGACACGCCGGGAGGCCGCCTGGGACAACGCGGCAGGGAGCAACGTGGCACGACACGGCACGGTGCAACACAACGCGATGACGCGGTACCACGAACCCCGCGCAGCACAACCTGGCACGGCACCCCGCGGTTCACCGTGCCACGGTGCCGTACGGCCGGTGCCGTGCAGCACGGCCGCGCTCGCCAGCGAGCAGAGGGGCCGTGGGCCGGCGTTGGCACCGCTTTGGCCTGCCCGAGCAGCCCCAGCCGCAGCTCGTCCTCCCCTGCCGCAGCCGGTGTCCTTGCGGCACGGTGACACGCGCGCGGAGCAGGCAGCGTGCCCCGGCCCCGCTGCACCCCCCCTTCCCGGGTGATGGATGTGCCGCCGTCCCCCTCGGCGGTCACGGCCATCCATCCCGCCCACGGTCACCCGCTCTCCTGGGGATGCCGAGCGTGGGCAAGCGGGCGCGGATCTGCACAAGCCCGTGGCCACCCCGAGCACCCCTACGGCTTCGACGCCGGCCGGGTGTCCCCGGAGCAAACCCCACCTGCCACGATGGACGCTGGGTGCTTCGGTCGGCGCCTGCCTCGCACCGGTGAAGAGGAGGAGGAAGAGCGTGGGCCCGGCTGGAGACGCTTGTGGTGGTGGGCAGCGTCCCCAGGGCCGGGCTGGGCCGGGGGTGCCGGGGAAGGGCGCGAGGGGAGCCCGGCCTTCGGCGGAGAACCGGCCCGGCACCGGGAGGACGCGGCAGCCCGGGAGCCCGTGTCCGGCTGTGCCATATGGCCAATGCACCGGATCCGGCTGACGGAGGGGCTCCGGTGGGTTTTGCCGGTGCCCCCGTGCCGCCCCGGCGTTTGACACGGCGCAGGATGGCGGCGAGCAGGGACGAGCGGAGCCATGTTTGCGGCAGCCCCAGGCGAGGTCCCAATCGCAGCAGCGCTGCCTGACCTTGGGTTACTTTAATTAAATTAATTAGCAGGGTTCTCTCTCCCCTCAGAAACGAGAGCAGTGCCACGGGGCCTGGCAAGAGCCGCGACACCGGGCACAGGGGGCTCGCTCACGCCGAGTGCAGGGTTCGGGGGACCCCCGGCCCCGCTCACCTTCGCCCAGGGCACCAGGTAGCCGCCGGTGGCACCGGCCCAGCGCCGCGGGACTCCCCGTGCCCGAGGCAGGACGGGCAGCTGTGCCAAACCAGTTCTGGCAGCACCAGAGCTCTGCCCTGGGCAGGGTGGGGGCAGGCGAGGGCCAAGGGCAGCACCCATCACACTTCCTTGGCACCCAAACAGCCACTTTTAACCCCAAAATGCCACCGTGGCTTCACCAACAGCTTCCTGGGGAAGAGGAGCTGGGAGCTCCACCTCGGTGCCAGCTCAGCTCCCACTTGTCACGCACAGGGGGACAAGCCTGGGGGGGTGTCACCCCCCCCCCCCAGGGACCCCCCCCAGCCCACAGAGCCCCAGCTGGACTTCACTGCAGCATTGGTTTTTTTGTAGTTTTTTTTTTATTTTCCTTACACCATGATGTGCTGTCGGGCATTACAATTTCTCAACTTTAGGATGACTTACAAATTTCGGTTTCCTACCGTCATGTGAGAACATTAAGGCAACGTACAAAAAAATCTGACATAAATTAAACGATGCATAAATTTACAGGTGTAAATGCCAAGTTTCAGCAACTCAAGTTGAGTAACTTCAGCCCCGTGATGTCGACTGGGATACGGGTGGGGAGGAGAATGAAGACTGGTTCGTAAGGCTCGGATGCGATATGTTTTTCCCAACCTTGCTAGAACGGCAGCGACAGAAGTGAATTCTTGATGGACTCCTACCAGCCTCTACAGGAAATCTGGAATACTCCACACTGGATGTACGGCAAGTCGGGACTCCGAATACCCTGTACACACCGGTCCCGGCCCGGGGCGCGGGGAGACGGGCCACTGTCAGTGTAGCGAGCTGCGGGAGCCCCGGTCAGGCGTGGGCTCTCCTCCGCGGCGAGGTGCCACGCCGGCCCCGGGGCTGGGAGCGGATCTGTACAGGGTATTTCACTCGGGTGTAGAGCGAGGGAAGGGTTAACTCGAGTAACAAGGTCAAATCAAGCGACAGCTCGACCATCCAGTGCTGACATTTGTCTAAACATCAGGTAGAGACTTTCCGAGGGCAAGTTTCTTTTGAGAGAAGGCTTATTCCAGTTTTATGAGGCTAGCATGAGGTGTATAGATTTGCCTGGGCAAACATATACTAGTGAGACAACTCATGCAGCAGGCGCGGCGCGCCTGCCAGCAGTCCGTTTAGAAGCATTTACGGTGGACGATGGAGGGGCCGGACTCGTCGTACTCCTGCTTGCTGATCCACATCTGCTGGAAGGTGGATAGCGAGGCCAGGATGGAGCCGCCGATCCAGACGGAGTACTTGCGCTCAGGCGGGGCGATGATCTGCGAGAGGAGAGCGGCGGCGGTCAGAGCGGCGGCGGGAGCGGCCCAGCCTTCTCCCACCAGGCCCAGAGGCCGCAGCCCCGTCCGCTGCGGGACGAGGGAGCGTTCCTTACCTTGATCTTCATCGTGCTGGGCGCCAGGGCTGTGATCTCCTTCTGCATCCTGTCAGCGATGCCGGGGTACATGGTGGTGCCGCCGGACAGCACCGTGTTGGCGTACAGGTCCTTCCTGATGTCCACGTCACACTTCATGATGGAGTTGAAAGTGGTCTCGTGAATGCCGCAGGACTCCATGCCTGGGGAGAAAGGAAGAGTTGCCGGCTCGTTTAGTACCCACGCAGCACCTCGTTTTGGTCACGCCAAGCCCACGCGCCACGGAGGCAACCCTGGTGGTACCGCCCCGGCCCGCACCTACCCAGGAAGGAGGGCTGGAAGAGGGCTTCTGGACACCTGAACCGCTCGTTGCCGATGGTGATCACCTGGCCATCGGGCAGCTCGTAGCTCTTCTCCAGGGAGGAGGAAGAGGCAGCAGTGGCCATCTCCTGCTCGAAGTCCAGGGCGACGTAGCACAGCTTTTCCTTTATGTCACGGACAATTTCCCTTTCGGCTGTGGTGGTGAAGCTGTAGCCTCTTTCTGTCAGGATCTTCATGAGGTAGTCTGTCAGGTCACGGCCAGCCAAGTCCAGGCGCAGGATGGCGTGGGGCAGAGCATAACCCTCGTAGATGGGCACGGTGTGGGTGACACCGTCCCCGGAGTCCATAACAATACCAGTGGTACGACCAGAGGCGTACAGGGACAGCACGGCCTGGATAGCCACGTACATGGCTGGGGTGTTGAAGGTCTCAAACATGATCTGGAAGGAAGAGGAGGAAAGACAAAAAAAATAGATCGATTAGCACCAAGTAACGGGCACTGGGTCACTCGCACCCACGTTAGAACACACATGCTGACATGCAGAAAAAAAACCAACACAACTCAAGTGTGTGAAGGAAAAAGCAAAGAATGCAGGCAGAAAACACAAATGAAAGAAACCTGAGGCGTCAGGAAGAAATGCCAGGAGTACAGAACCCTGAAATGTCGGAGAAAAAAACAAAACAAAACAAAACACCAGCTCAGGTTTAAGATGCCGCAACAAAAAGAGGTTTGTGAACAAGATGAGAGTAAGGGGCGGCCAGCGGGCGAGTGACGGTACCTGCGTCATCTTCTCTCTGTTGGCCTTGGGGTTCAGGGGAGCCTCTGTGAGCAGCACGGGGTGCTCCTCGGGAGCCACGCGCAGCTCGTTGTAGAAGGTGTGGTGCCAGATCTTCTCCATGTCGTCCCAGTTGGTGACGATGCCGTGCTCGATGGGGTACTTCAGGGTGAGGATCCCTCTCTTGCTCTGGGCCTCATCCCCCACGTAGCTGTCCTTCTGCCCCATGCCCACCATCACGCCCTGGGAAGCCAAGGGTGAGTCAGCGCCCGCCCGGCGGCAGCACCGCCCCGCCCGCCCTGCCCTGCCCTCCCCTCCCGCCTACCTGGTGCCGGGGGCGCCCGACGATGGAGGGGAAAACGGCGCGGGGGGCGTCGTCCCCGGCGAAACCGGCCTTGCACATGCCGGAGCCGTTGTCGATGACGAGGGCGGCGATCTCCTCTTCCATGGCGGAGCCTCTGCGGTGGAAGGGCGGCTCGGTCAGCGCACCCGCCCCGGGAGGCCGCGCTGGCGGCGGGCCCGGCCCGGCCCCCGCCCGCCCCCCGCCCCCCTTCCCGGGACGGACCCCGGCCCCCCCCGCCCCGCCGTTTGAATCTCCCGCGCCCTGACGTCACCCGCCGCCGCCGCCAATCGCGCCGCAGCCGCCCCCCCTCCCCCCACCCAACGGCCCGTTCAAACGGGCGAGACCATTCCAGCATGGCGCGGGGGGGGGGGAAGGGGGGGGACACACACACAGCCACAGGCCACCCCGGCGCCGGCCAGGACCGAGCCCGCCACCCCCCGGGAACTGCAGGAGAAGGGGGCGGCAAGGGCGCGGGCCACGCCCCATAGCCGCCGGTGCCGGTACCTGTGCGGGGGAAGTTGCTCTCGGCGCTGGGGAGACGGTGCCGCCTGGTCCGCTGCCGCCGGCTGAGTGAGACCGTCCGGCTCCCAGCCCCGCGCTTTTATACCCAGGGGGCGACGGCCCCGCCCGCCCGGCCGAGAACATCGCCATATATGGAGATCTTTCAGAAACACGCGTTCTCATTGGCTGGCGCGGCCCCGGCCACGTGGGGCGGCTGCCGGGCTGCCCCCGCCCCGCGGCACCCCGGAACCTGCATGGGGCGGGGGTGGGGGGTGCGGGGGGGGCGCCGACCCCCGGTCGCGGCGGGGACCCCCGGCCGCGCCGCCCGGCAGCACCCCCGGCAGCGCCGGGCACCCCCCGCCGAGCACCGGGCACCCCCCGGGCAGCGCCCGGTTCCCCTCCGGTAGCGCCGGGCCCCCGCGGGCCTCGCCGGCCCCGCACCCCGAAGGTGGCACCGCGCCCCCCCCCGCCCCCCCCCGGGCAGCAGCGGGCACCCCCGGGCAGCACGTGCGAGAGCCTCAGGCAGCACCTGCACCCCTCGGGCAGCACGTGCACCCCACCCACTCCGTGTGCACCCCACTGACGGCATCTGCACCCCACCCACAGCACCCGGCACCCCCCCGCAGCAGCGGGCACCCCCACCCGCTGCACCGGGCAGCACCCACACCCCGCCGGCAGCACCGGGCGCCCCTCGGGGCTGGGCGCCCTCGCCGCCCACCGCCCCGCCGGCGGCACTGCCCGGCCCTCGGGCAGCACCGTGCACCCCAGCTGCACCCCGGGCTCTGGCAGCGCTGCCCCCGAGAGCCCCGCGCACCCCCGTAGGTAACACCGCATATCCTATAGGTTCTGCGCCGCGCACGGGCGCGTGCATCCCACGGCTATAAGCACCCCCTGACCGTCCGCCCTCCTGCCAGCACCTATAGGCAGGCTGTGCCCCCGGTGCAGCACGCAGCACCCCGCAGGCAGCACCCTGCACCCGGCACTGCCGGCCCACCTGCAGCACCGCACGGCCGGCACCGGGCACCCCAAAAAGCTCTGCCTCAGCTCCAGCGCTGCTGTGCACCCGCTGACGGTGCCGACGCCCCACGGACGGTGCTGTGCGCCCCACCGACGGCACCCTGCCTGAGGGCGGCATCCCCCACGGCTGCACCACCCCACCCAGAGCATCTCCCCAGGGAGAGCCCGGCTGGCACCCCCGCTCTGGCAGCCCCCTGGCCCCCGCCAGCCTGGGGCCCTCCTCGTGTCCGAGCCCCCCTGCTTGGTCAGGGGGTGCCACGGGCTGTGCGCCCCACGCTGCTGCTGGGCGTCATGGGCACGGCTCGCACCAGCGCACCGTGCCAGAGACCCCTGCACCGTGCCGGATAGCCGTGCACCGTGTTGGATAGCCACACGCCACGCCAGAGACCCACGCGCCGTGCCGGCAACCCATGCACACGTCACCCAGTGTGGCTCCCGTGCCCCCAGCCCCTCCGTGCCGGTCAGGTGCATGGAGGTGGCGGCTGCCGGCCTTGCCGTCACCCGTGTCTGTGCCAGGAGCAGCCGGCGGCAGAAGCTCGCCGTCTTCCAAGGGATTCCCAGCACCGCTCGGGGATGAAACGCCGCGTGCTCGGGCCTTCCCCAGCAGGCCCCAGTGCCGCTGGCGGCTGAGCCTGGACGGGCGTCGTGGAGGGGTGTCAGCGGTGCAGCGGCAGCAGGCCGGGGGTGCCGGGTGTGGGGCAGGGCGGTGCTGGCGCCGGGTGGGTGGCAGAGGGACGGGGGGTCCCGCACGGGGCCCGGCACAGCTCGAGGGGTCTCACGTTCCCGTGCCAGCGCCGAGCGGCCGGCCTGGCCCAGCGTCCCCGCGGGCCACGGAGGGCTCGGGCTGGTGGCCGGGTGGGCGCCGGCACCTCGGGCTGGGGGCCTGGCTCAGGGGGGCTGCGCAGGTGACGGCCGCATCCCGCGGCTCCCCGTCCCGGGGCGCGGGGACCGGCTGGACCCCCCGCACGGGCACGCAGCGGCGGGGCTCCCCGGCGTCGGCAGCCCCTCGCCCGTGACTCGGGACCCCCCCCCGGGCCCACGGACACTGCGGGGGGCTCCCGGGCAGGAGACCCCGGGGGACGAATGCGAGGCTGCGGGGCCGGATCCCGCGGGGCGAGGCGACGCCGGGGGCTCCGGGGCGGTGCCGGGTCCGTGCCCCGGCGCTTCCTCCTGCCCAAACAAGGCAGCCCCGGCGCCCGGTGAGTAAGGGCCGGGCAGGGCCGGGCAGGGCGGGCAGGGCCGGGGGTGCCCCCGCGATGCGGGGCGGGCGCAGGCAGCGCGTCCCGGCCGTATTAGGAGCGATCGGGCCGGTGGCAGCGGGACGCCCGGCCCCGACACCGCCCCGCGCCGCCGCGGGGACCTTCGGCCGGGACGGGGGGAGCGGAGGAGGAGGAGGAGGAGGAGGAGGAGGAGGAAGGCGCCGCGCCGCGCCCCTCCCCGCTGCCCGTCGCCGCGGTGATGCGGGTGTGTCGTGTGTGTGTCGCCCCCCCCGCTGCCTGTGCGCAGCCTCCGTCGCCATGGTGACACACAGTCATCGTCCCCTCCCGTCGCCATGGTGACGGCCGGGTGTTGGCGCGGGGCGGGGCGATGGGGCGGGGTCCCCGCGGGGTCCGGCCGGGCACCGCCACCCACCGCCCCGATACCGACCCTGACCCCCACCCCAGCCCCCCAAACCCCTGCCCTGCCCCCTGGGCTCTTGGGGCGCGGCTGAGCCCCCCCCCCCCATCCGCCAGCCCCCCACCAGGGCTGGGGCCGCGCTGGCTGGGGGCTGGGGGACCCCCCCCATCCCAGCACCCCCCATCCCTCCCAGGGAGGGGAATGGATGGAAACCGGGGGGGAGGGGGCACACGACGACGGACACCCACCCCGGCCCCCTGCGGTGCCCGGGCGGGAGGGGCTGTCATGAGCTCGTCGGGTCTCAGAAGCCGCCACCCCCCCGCCCTGGGAGGGGTCCGGCTGTCCCCAAGCCGGGGGGTGCAGGGACAGGCGACGGCTGCGGGGCAGGGCCCAGGCGGGCCCCCCCTATGGGAACCTGACCCCCACCGGGGGGGCTGGGGGGGCCGGCACACATAAATACGGCTCCCGCTGCTCTGCCGGGCAGGTGCCGGTGTGCGCCCACTGAGAGCCGGCGCTGCCGCCCTGCCAGACCCCGGGGAGCCCACGTCCCCCCCAGCCCCCCCCCAGCCCCCTGGAGCCCCCCAGCCCCTGCAGGACCCTGACCTACTTATCCCTGCCCCGGCCCGAAAGCCGACCCGTATCCGTTTCGGCGGGGGTCAGTTACACCGTGCCGGGCAGCGCAGCCGCGGCTCGGGTAACGCAGCGGCCGGGGGGCCGCGGCACCCCCCGCCATGGTAAGAGAGAGCCCGGCCATGAAAAAGTCATGAGGCAACCAATCCCCGGGACCTATTTTCGGGAACAATAACTGGGCGCAGTGCTGACACCGGAGCCGTGGGGCCGGGGGGAAGGTGGCAGCGGGAGCCATCGCGGCCAGGGCCTCGCCGCGGCACAGCGGCATCACCGGTGCACGGCCGGTCCCCGGCGCAGGGGCTGGCACCGGGTGTCCGAGCGCTTTGGGGTGCAGGCGGTGGTGGGGCCCGGTGCCAGCGTGGACAGAGCATGTCCTTGCCCGTCCCCGGGTCACTGCGGTGGAGCGTGGCCGAGGCCGGCTGTCCCCGCGGCTGTGCCTGCCCCGGCCGGGGGGTCCCGGCTGGGCTGGGGGAAAGGTGCTGCAGGGCAGGAGTGGGGACGGTCCCCTGCCAAGGCAGCACAGCCGCACCGCTGTCACGAGCTTCAGGCGGTCTTAGCCCCGTGGAACCGAGGACCCCGCACCCCGGGCGATGGGGGGTCCCAGCCGTCGCCCCAGCGGGCCAGGGTGGGGGGGGTGGCTGTGACCCCGATCCACAGCTGCAGGAGGGATTTGGGGCCACAGGACAGATGGAGGCCAAGGGCCCCAAAGCAGGATAAAAGGTTTAAACTAATCAAAATGCCTGGCTAATTGGTAAGGCGCTTAGGGGCTGGCCGGGAGGCGGCGCGGCTGGAGGTGACCTGCTGCTGAATCAGAGGGGCCGGTAACCTTAGCCCGCCGGGAACGGATACGCCGGCCCGTGCCCGGATCGGGTTCCCACCCAAGTTTTCCACCCACGGCTCCGCGGCAGGACAGGCGAGAGCCGGGGCCGTGGTGACGGAGGGCGGCGGTGCGGCCGTGCACCCTGAGGAGCCGGCCGGGGGCTGCTGCGGTCCCCCCCTTGCCTGGGGTCTCGGTGAAAGCCCTGCTGTAGGTTACGGCCACCCCGGTGCCCGCCGCAATCTGGCCGGACTTTGTAATCCTACCTGCGGCTAATTAAACGGGCCGCGGCCCCCGGCCCACCCCCGGCACCCCCCCGCTGTGCCGCCCTGTGCCGAGCCGCCCCGTGGGGCCAGTGCGGCAGCGGTGCCGGGGCAGTGCAGACGTCCCCGTGGGTGCAGCCGGCCGGCCCCGCCGCGACGCCTGGGCTTGGCAGGGCCGGGGAGCCCCCGCCGGCCCCCCGGGGGCCACCCCGCGCCGGCGGAAGATGCCAACGAATGGGATCCACCAGGTCCTGAAGATCCAGTTCGGGCTGATCAACTGCGACAGCCGGTACCTGACGGCGGAGAGCTTCGGCTACAAGGTGAACGCCTCGGCGCCCAGCCTGAAGCGCAAGCAGATCTGGACGCTGGAGCAGGACGAAGCCGACAGCTCCGTTGTCTTCCTCAAGAGCCACCTGGGCCGGTACCTGGGTGCCGACAAGGACGGGAAGGTGCGGTGCGAGGCTGAGCAGCCGGGCCGGGATGAACGCTTCAGCATCATCACCCAGTCGGACGGGCGCTGGGCGCTGCAGTCGGCTCCGCACCGGCGTTTCTTCGGGGGCCGGGAGGATCGACTCTCCTGCTTCGCCCCCAGCGTGACGGAGGGCGAGCTCTGGACCGTGCACTTGGCCATGCACCCCCAGGCCAACCTGCTGAGCGTCAGCCGCCGCCGCTACGCCCACCTCAGCGCCCACGAGGACGAAATCGCCACCGACAGCAACCTGCCCTGGGGGGTGGACGCCCTCATCACCCTCTGCTTCCAGGACAAGAAGTACAGCCTGCGCACCGCCGACGAGCGCTACCTGCGCTGCGACGGCACCCTGGTGCCCGAGCCTGGCGCCCGCACTGGCTACACCCTCGAGTTCAAGGCGGGCAAGTTGGCTTTCAAGGACTGCGATGGCAAATACCTGGCACCCACGGGGCCCACCGGCACCCTCAAGTCCGGCCGCAGCTCCAAGCCGGGCAAAGACGAACTCTTCGACCTGGAGGAGAGCCACCCCCAGGTGGTCTTCACGGCGGCCAACGGCAGATACGTCTCCATCCGGCAGGGTAAGGGCTGCCTGCACCCTGCTGCCTGCTCCCTGCCTGCCTTGGGAGCCCCGGCTGCCCCAAGGGGATCACCGGGGATCAGCTCAGCCGAAAGCACCCACAGCCATGAAGGGCTCTGTGGGAGCACCCCGGGGACCCCCGCCACGGGAGGAGACCCTACAATAACAACAAGGGGGAGGCTGGGGCAGCGGGGCTGGGGTGGGAGCAGCGGCGGGGCTGTGCCGGGTTCCGTGGGTGTGTATGGGGGGGGCGCGTGTGTGCAGGGCTCCGTGGGTGTGTACGGGGGGGTGTGCGTGTGTGCATACGTGTGTGTGCATACGTGCGTGCGCGCGTGAGCAGGGCTCCGTGCAGTGCCTGCAGGTCCACGCATTTGTGTGTGCGGCCCGTACACGCTTGTGCACGGACGATGCTGTGCGTGCACAGCTCCGCAGCCCATACGTGTGTGCACGTGTGCGGGGCTCTTCCTAGCACTGCGTGTGCACGCGTTTGTGCGTGCACGGCTCTGCAGCGCTGCACGCGTGCACGTGCGCGTAGGGCGCAGCGCCACGGGCACGCGCGGGGGCTCCCTGCGGCGCCACGTGTGCGCGGGGCTCCGCGCAGCCCTGGGGGGACGCGCGTGTGTTTGCACACGCAGCTCCGTGTGCGTCCTGCCCTGGCGTGGGGCTGAGCCTGGCAGCCCGGGGCAGGCAGCTGCAGGCAGGAGGGGCTGGGCAGAGCTGTGCCCATGGCCAGACCCCGCAGCAGGGAGCCGGGCACGGGCCGTTAGATGGGACCACGGCCTCCAGAGCCCGTGGGGGTCCCCGAGCGGCCCTGCTTGCCCGGGCAGCGGTGGCTGTGCCGTGGCCCCGAACGCACCTGCCCCTGTGCCAAGTGGCTTAGGGCCGGGTGACGGTGGCGGGCAGGCTATAAATAGGGGGTTTGTGCGCCGCGGCGCTAACCAGATGGACACGGCAGCAATCAGATTAACCAGCCCAATTAGCACGATTGTTCGCAGAAGGATTTACCGCTGCCGGGGAGGGGCCAGGGGAGGGAAAGCGCAGCCGGGGCTCATCGGTGCACGTGGCTGGAGCAGGGCCAGTGCCAACGGCCGCTCCCACCCGCAGGCGTCAACGTCTCAGCAAACCAGGACGAGGAGTTGAACCACGAGACCTTCCAGCTCCAGATCGACCGCGACACCAACAAGTGCAGCCTGCACACCAACACCGGCAGCTACTGGACCCTCGTGGCACATGGGGGCATCCAGGCCGTGGCCACCGAAGTGTGAGTGGTGCTTTGCCGCGGCGTGGGGCTGCAGGGGAGCTGGTGGGGGGGGGGGGGGGGACACGACACAGGCCGCCCCGGCTCACGGTCTCCCTCTGCCGCCAGCGCTGCCAACACCATGTTCGACATCGAGTGGCGCGGGCGGCGGGTGGCCCTGCGCGCCAGCAACGGCCGGTACGTCTGCACCAAGAGGAACGGGCAGCTGGCGGCCGTCAGCGACGCCGTGGGTAAGTGCCAGGGGCGGGTGGGGGGGGTCCTGGCGTTGGTTCCCCACCCCAGGGTGCTCAGGGCCAGGCTCCCGTGCAGGGGAGGATGAGGAATTCACCCTGAAGCTGATCAACCGCCCGATGCTGGTGCTGCGGGGCGAGCACGGCTTCGTCTGCTACCACCGCGGCTCCAACCTGCTCGACTCCAACCGCTCCGTCTACGACGTCTTCCACATCAGCTTCAGCGACGGCGCCTACCAGATCCGAGGTGGGTGACGGGCTGGGGGACCGCCGGGGCAGGGAGCTGCCGGGGGCCCAGCCAGACCCCGCTGACAGCCCCCGGGGACTCTCCCCAGGCCAGGGGGGCAAGTTCTGGTACGTGGCGAGCAGCGGGTCGGTGTGCAGCGACGGGGACCTCTCCGAGGATTTCTTCTTTGAGTTCCGGGAGCGGGGACGTGTCGCCATCAAAGCAAAGAACGGCCGGTACCTACGCGGGGACCCGGCCGGCACCCTGCGTGCCGACAGCGAGTCCGTGCTGCGGGCCACGCTCTGGGAGTACTGACCCGCCTGGCACCGGCCCCCCGCCCCAGGCTGGCCGGGGGCAGTAGCTTGTCCCCAGGCAAAGGGTGGCGGTGGAGCCGGCGGTGGCACCATCCGTGGCAGCTGCGTCCCCGACCGCCCTCAACTCACGGCATTAAAGTCAGTTTGGATCAGGCGGGGGCAGCGCCTCGTCTTCCTTCACCTCCCGCAGCGCCCGAGGGCAGGGGTGCCCGCACCCCGAGGGCTGCTCGGGCGAAGCCTCGGGATCCCGTCCCCCGTCCCCCTCCCCAGCCTGGGGCCTGTAACCCCAGATGGAGAGTGCCGCCCCGTGGGAGCCCCCCACCCCGGGAAGGGGCTGATCCTGCCGGGGCATCCCGGCTCTGCCACTGTTCTGGGACGCAGGGACCCCCGGGCTGCCACAGGCAGAGCTGCCGGGGGTGGGCGCGGGGGGCCGGGGGTGCCGCTCAGGCAGCCGGGGATGGGGGCTCGGCAAAGCAAACCCGCTGCGGGCAGGACCCTGAGGGGCTGCGCAGGGAGCCGGAGCCCGGAGGGGCTGGGATGCCCGTGGACCCTCTTGCCAGGCTGGGGGAGCAGGAGGGGGCTGCAGCGAAGGGCCCTGGGGGGGCCGGCTCCCCGTGCAGCGCCAGCAGGGACAAGAGGAGAGAGGGGCTGCCAGGGCTGCAGACCCCCACGTGGGCAGGGTGAGACGGGGCGAGGAAGACGCGGTGCTTCCAACACCGAGCGCAGGGTATGGCCCTCGGGCTGCAGCCGGCAGCATCACCCCGAATGCGGTGGGGCCACGGGGGCCGGCGGTGGCGGCCCCCCAGGGAGCTGGCAGGGCCCTGCTGGGAGATGGAAAGGAAAAGAGACGGGCACTCGCTGAGCGGCACGATCGTTTTCATGGCAGACGACAGATTTACAGACAGTGGAGCGGTGCGGGGAAGGACTGGGCCAAAACACGCTGCACCACCACAGAAATACAAGATCATTTATAGAAACAACGGGGGAGCGGAAAACCCCCTCCCCTGCCCAGCAGAAAACGGGGCTCCCCCGGGCGGGCGCCCGCTGGGCACCCTGGCACAGCACCCTGTTTGTCCTGATCCTGAAAGGCAAGGCGGCACGGGGGCACAGCCCACAGCCGGCACGGCGCAGCGGCCGCCGGCACAGCACTAAACTACCACGGCTAAAACGATCCACAAGACAGCACGGCTCCGGGGGCTGCCCGCCGGCGTGGCCGGGCTGGGGGGCGGCAGGGCCAGGCTGGGCCAGCCCAGAAGCCCCCGCTCTGCCGCCGGGCGGCTCTTGGGGAGACGCCGCCAGAGCCCCGCGACCCTCCGGTGCTGCCGACAACACGACCACGAAACACGCACACACACACCCCCCCCACCCGGACCACCGCCGCGGCCTCCCTGCCCTCGCCGCCAGCCCTCCCGCCTGGGCCCGCTCCTCTGGTGGGGGGCTCTCCCCGCCACTGGCCCGGCGGGCACCCACCCCGGCCGGCGGGGCTCGGGGCCCCCGGGGCACGCTGGCCGCCCCCCCCTGCTCACAGGAGAACAAGGCTGGGGTTGCGCAGCTGCCGGTAGATGTGCAGGAGCTTCTCCGCCGTCGCGGCTCCCTCCTCGCCGAGGGACGGTCGCTCACGCAGGGTCTGCGCCTCCTTCAGCAGCATCTGCGCAAGGGAGATGGAGGTCGAGATGCGAGTCGGCTCAGGGCCGCGGTGGGGGGGGGGGTCCCATGCACCCCACGGGGAGGGGACCAGGGCACGGTGGGCGCCCATCACCGCCGGTGTGGGCTAGCGGCTCACCTCGTGGTTGGCCTGGATCTGGCGCAGGTACTGCATGCGGAGGTCGGGGGGCCCCGAGCCCTGCGCCGCCTGCTCCAGCACCAGCGCCTGCGGGGAGCGGAGAGCTCTGCCGGGGCGGGTGCTGGGAGAGCCGGCTGCGGCAGCACCCAGCCCCGCGAAGCCGCAACCCCAGCACCGGGCTGGAAGCGGGTCTCCACCCGGCAGCCGCGCTGCCCCGCTCTCCCCAGGCCTGGCACCGCGCTTGCCGGCACCGAAGCACCGCTGGGAAGGCTGCCAGCCCCTACGTGCCACAGGGGCCCTGCTCCATTTTAGCTGCCAAATTGACCAGGGCCCGTTCCTGGGGCAGCCGGCGGGCACCTCCCAGGGCTCCACGGCCCAAACGCCCAGAGCCGAGGCCGGGGCTCGGAACAGGGAGCGGGGTCCACGCCGGTCCCCCTCCCCAGCCCTGCCAGAGGCCGGGCCGTGCCAGGTTGCCTGCCACACGGTGGTGCCAGAGAAACCCTCCCGGAGCAACCGGCTGTGGCCCCAGGCTTTGGCCCCCGGGTTTTGGCTCACTTAGGGTCCCCCCTGCCCCCAGGGCCACGTCTGCTGGGGCCAGCAGCAGCCCCGTGGCAGTGGCCGAGCGTACCTGGATGCGCCGGATGACGGCGTGGTGCATCCTGCACATGTCGGCCAGGGACGGGCTCTCCATCAGGATCTCCACGGCCTGGATGGGACCTGCCGGGCTGAGGTCGTTCATGGCCACCTGGGACAGCGAGCACATCCTCACTGCAATCATCGCCAGGCAGGGGAGGGGGCGAGGGCAGCCCCAGGACCCCTCCCCATGGGCACAGGGCTCCCCAAGGGGTTCCCCCCCCGACACACTTGCTCTCCAGCCTGGTACAGGCAAACGCAGCAGAGACGCTGCCAGCCCAGCTGGGCCCTTCAGACCCCTTGCCCAGCCCCTCAGAGGGGCATTTGCCCCCGGCCCGGCCCCGGTGGCCATCAGGCCCCAGGAGAGCCCTCGCCCGCTCCTCCAACCCCGGCCCGGAGCAGCGGCAGAGGCGGGTACCGCAGCCAGGAGAGCTGGGTGCCGCTGCGGGTGAGCGGATGCCCGTTCCCTGATGAGATGCAGGCTGCCACCCCGGTGGATTTAATCCGGCAGGCTTAGCCCAAGGAGAATTAACACCGTCACTAATCACATTGGCAATATTAGTGCTCTCAAGCATGAATCAACCTGAGTCAGGTCATTGCCAGCACGCGGGCGGCTGGGCCCCTCGGCACGGGGTCAACAAGCCGCGGCAAGAGAGCTGGGCAGCAAGGAGTATTTTCCTTTTGCACTTCGAGGGGGATTTTCGCATTGAAGGGGGACGAGCTGCAGCAGATCAGATTTACACCCCAAATCCCGCCACATTTTCCCCTCGCTTTGCGGAGCCAGCAAAGAGCAGCCGGCCAAAGCTGCAGGGAAAGCCCAATCCTTCCTGCAGCCGAGCCTGACACGGCACGGCGAGCGTCCGCGGTTATTGTATCTCCGCGGGGCTGGGCAAGAGACGGGCAGGAGCAGGAGCCACGCTGCTCCAGTGGAAAGGCCGCAGCAAAGAGGGCCCGCAAGGCTCCCGTGGCTCAGCGAAGGGATGCCGGCAGGGGAGGGGACATCTGCCTCTGCCCTCACAAGGCCAGCCTGCTGCGCAGGGACACGGCAGCCGCTCACTGCCCTTCCTGGCAGGGAAATGAGAACATCTGGAGGACACAGGGAAGCGGCCACAGCCTTTGGGAAGTCCAGGGCTGGGAGAAGGGGGACCGGCAACGCAGCCCGTCCAGCCCAGCACACGAGCCCCAGCCCCACAGCGTTAGGCAGCCGGCAGGCCCCACGCAGCACCCAGGCGTCCGGACCCACGGACGACAGCCTGGGGTCAGCACGGCAAGGCCACACATCACCCAGCTCCCTGGCACGAGCGAGGGGCTGCGGGACGGAGCCGGCTCCGTGGGATAGGGGCAGGGGAGTTTCTCTGCAGGGCTAACCCATTCCTTGCCTCTCGGACAAGCAGCTGCACCATGCCTCCGTCCGGTGCCGCACCGCGCACCGATGCCACCTCCCCGCTGCTCAGCGCCTCGGCCCCGGCGTTCTCAGCCAGCAGCCAGCGCAGCGTGGCACAGCTCAGCGGGACATCTGGGGACGAAAGGAGAGAAAGCAGAGCTTGTTACCCCGATGAACGCCATCCCTGCGGCTCAGCAGCCCCGCTCAGGCCAGAGCGATGCAGGACCGAGCGGCGCGTGCCTGGTGCAGCCCCTGCGAGGCCAGGGCTGACGCTGGGGCCGTTCCCCTCCCCGCTGAGACAAGCCGAGCTCGGTCATGCAACTGCCACCGTGTCCACGTGCCAGCGGGGTGGTGACTACCCAGGGTCACGCAGCCCTCCTCACCCAGGGAAGGGGCCGGTGACCGCCCCAGCCGGCACGCGCGGGCTGTGACAGTGCCATCCCAGGCCACAAGCCGGGACGCAAGCGCCTCTCCCCGCTCCTCGCCAGGGACCCACCTGAGCCAGAGGTTTTCAGCGCGTTTTTCAGCAGCTCCGAGGACACCCTGATGGATGCCGCCGAGGGGGGCAGGTTTCCCTCTCCCGAGGCGTGCGGCAGCTCGCCGGCTTTCACCCCCTCGGGTTCAGTCTGCTCCTGGGATACTCTGAGGAAGGTCTCCACAGGGTCTGGGGGGGCGGGGGGGGCAGCTGCCGGCGGGGAGGCATCCGGCCCGGGGGGGCTGCTCTCGAAACGCAGGCACTGGAGCATGTCAATGGTGCATTCGCTGAGGGGCAGGCAGATCCCCTCTCTGTCCGGGGAGAGGATGGGCGAGTCGTCCGGCAGGAGGTCGTCCAGGGCCTCGGAGGAGTCGGAGCCGCTGCCCAAAATATCCCGTAAACTGTAGTAGAGGGCACAGGAGATGGTCAGAGGCAGGTCCAGCTTGGTGTCCGCAGCGGAGCCGAGGGGCAGCGTCAGCTCCCTCTTGTTCCCTGGGAGGAGCTGGTCGATGGGGAAGGTGAAGGTGGTGGCCGAATCCACAGACTCCTCCTCTAAGGCACAGGGGCTGGCCAGGAGCTGAACGCAGAGGGTCCAGCCCTCCTCCAGGCTGTACTCGCTGCAATTCTCCAGCAGACAGGAGATGGTGACGGTATCTTGGAGCAGGAGGCAGCTCCAGTTGGCAGTGACAGTGCAAGCAATGGGCTTCTGGCCTTCTTGGCTGGACAGCAAAGCCGCGCTCACGTTCATCACCTGGTTCAGGCTGGCCAGGGCTCGGTTCTTCTGGTCCACCGCCTTCTTCAGGAAGGAAACTCTGCAAGGACAAAGCGTCGGTGCTGAAATAGCAGGAGGGACGGCAGCCGGGACGCTCGGTCAGCGATGGGAGCGTGGCAGAGGCCAGCGCCAAGGGCTGCTGCATGAAGGGCGCTGCGCCGCCGCGGCAGACGAGCCGAGCAGCCCCTGGCACGAGCCCTGCGCCCTGAGCCACCCCAGGAACTCGCCGGCTCCCTCTCCGAGGCAGCCAGGATCCATGCTGCCTGCTGGCCGTTCTGCCCACGAGCCCCCATCAGCTGAGCTGACCCCGAGGAGCGGCTCTGGCCAGCCAGACCCCGGGGATCCCCCTGCCAAGAGAGAGGGACTCGTCCGCATCCCCTCCCCACACGCAGATGGCCGCGGAGGCCGGAGGCACACGCCTGTCCTGCCCGTTACTGCGGACTTGGCAAGCGCGGCAGGGCGTCTGGGAGCGCCTGGCACCCTGCCTCTCCCACCTTCTGCCGCCGAGGCTGTAAACACCAGCCCGCCCGCAGCGCCGGAGCCGGCTGTGCCCAGGGGAGGGGGGCAGGCGGCAGGGCTGTCCTTAAACACTATTTTTATCCTATCGAGGTCAGGGGGGCTTCCCAGCCAGGCTCCCGCATTCCGGAAAGGTAAATGCTGGAGCAGTTACTGCCAGAGACCTCACGGCTGATGCACAAAACCCCAGCTCGGTGCCCGTAAAGCCGGCAGCTCACAGAGTAAGAGCACGAGCGCGCGGTGCCGAGCAGCCCTGCCCTTTACCTCTCCGAGGTGTTGCCTATCCCAGACAGCAGCTCCTTAATCCTCCGGCCGGCCTCGGCGGGCGTCAGCCCCACGTCAGCATCCTCGGGGCTGCATAAGCCGCAGGTCATGAGGCGGCCTTTGGCAGACAAGGCCAGCAGCTCCGATTCACCTGCGGGCAGAGACGGGGGCAGGTCAGGCAAGGAGGGGAGGCAGGGGGGGCCGGGAAGGCAGCCGGGGCTTCCCTGATGGCTGGGGGGTGGACGCAGGGGGACGGGGAGCACAGGACGGCACTGCCTGCCCCAAGACGGCAGGAGCCGGCCGTAGTGCCTCCGGCTGCAGAGGGGTACGACGGAGACAGGACACTGACCGCGACGGCACACCCACCTTGCGCGCAGCTCCCCAAAAAGGGGTCGCCCCACGGAAGGGAAATATCCCCCTCCTGCCTGTCCTGTCCCCGTGGCTCCTGCTCGCCGACAGCCCCGCTGCCCCAGCCATGCTTCCCGGAGCTGGCTGCCCCCAAGCCAAGGCCAGCAGCAGCTGGGGGAGGCACCTGGGGGGCCGCAGCGCCCCGGGAGCCAGCGCTGCCATGCAGGGTCCTCGGCGGCGAGACGCATGCAGCTCCGTGGGCAGCGAGTGGGGCCGGGCGTGGGCAGGGCTGCCTGCCTTGCTCTCGCCTGGATGCCCCAGGATCCTCTCCTTGCTTGCCTGCCTGATCTGGCCCCGTTTGCTCCTCCTGCTGCCCCGAGCAAGGGGTTCAGCTACGACTACAAAATGCTTCCCCCCCCCCGTCTAGGCCCTCTGCTCTCTTCCTCCACTCCCGCGGGCGAGCACCGCACCTCGCTCTGCGCCCAGGCCGCGGTCAGGCGCCGCACGCTGCCCTCGCCGGAGCGGGGAGGTTAGCACCCAAGCCGTGGGGCTGGAGAGCACAGTGCGTGCAGGCTCCGAGCGGCTGCGCAGGAGCCCCCGGTCCCCCGAGACAGCGGCATGCCTGAACCCCCTTTCTGGAGCGAGCCACGTCCCAGCTCGCTCGGGGCTCCCCGCAGGCTGCCCTCCGTGCGAGGAGCCCAAGGGGACAGGCAGAGCTGCTGCGAGCATCCCGTGGGAACCTGCACGGACCTGCCGCTCCCTGCGACACCGGGCGGAGAGGAACCGCGAGCAGGCAGGGAAGAGCCGGAGCTGCGAGCACACCTCGCGTTCAGCCCGAGTCGGCATGCTCGACAGAAACGACTTACAAAAACGAGGGGAGTCAACAAGAACGGATGGAGGACGGAGCCCAATCTGGACCGTAAGGAGGGGTGAAGACGTACGGGCTGGAATAGGCAGCCATCCTGCCCCGCTCCACCCCAAGACCCAGCGCACGCCCCGCTGCCGGCAGTACCTTCTGACGCCCGAGAAGACAAGGAAAGAGCCACAACGCTACAGATACTTAAACTGGCCGGAGACAGGACGGGAGGCAGGACGCCGGTGCAGCTCTCCGCGTCCTCGGGGTCGGAGGAATCGCCAACCCAGTCCAGGTCGACAGCGGAGATGTCCGAGTGCGTGCTGTAATACATCCGGCTGCCGCTGCCGCAGGCGGCGCAGAGAATGGGCCCGCGCAAGTAGTACTCCCTGAGCTCCGGCACCGTTGCTTCCTCCCTCTGATCCGCCTTGACGGCCACCATCTTCCCGTAGTGGCCCACGGCCACCACGCAGTCACAGCCAGCGTCTCCAAAGAGCTGCTCGTCCTCGGCATCCTCCGCCGCCCTCCGCTCCGTTCTCAAGGCCCCGATGAAGACGATGGGCTCCTCCAAATGATGGAGGATCTTCACGGGGGGGTCTTGGTTCGAAACATCATGGCAGCCGTCGACGGCTGGGGAAGAGCTGAGGGCCTTCAGCGGCACGGAGCAGAGCTGTCCGTCCGGGAAGCCGCAGAGGATCATAGGAGACTCCAGCATGGCAGCGTCGATCCCGAAGAGCAGACTGAAGAGGGGCTCTTCCAGCACGAAGCCCCCCGAGCACCACAGCCCCTCCCCGGACCCCACGGTGCCTGGGGAGGACGCGCAGCACAGGACGGGCAGGAAGCGGGAGGGCGGGCTGTCCCCCTCGTCCCCGGGCGGGGGGCCGGGGCAGAAGCCCACCTCGCTGACCTGCCGGTACGGGGGACTCTCCTGCTCGGGGTGCGGAAGCTCGTGCAGTTTCATCCACCATTTGCCATGAGCCTGGGACAAGGTGATGACGAAGTTGTTGAGCAGAGTGAACATGCAGAGGCTGGAGTCTGGGAAGATGCAGGCGTCCGAGTCCACAGGGAAGACGCCGGAAGGGCAATTGCTTTCTTGGCCGTCGCCATCTGTCTGCTCCATTAACCTTCAAGCAAACAGGGAAGAGCTCTCAGCCAAGCCGTGGGGCGAAGCCAGCGCTTCCCTTGGCCGCCTCTTACCCTGGCCCTCGGAAACAAGCTCCCCGCAGCACGGCTTTTAGCATCTGCTGCAAGAGCAGCGATCCGGAGAGAGCCAGAGCTTCAAACCGCGTAACGCTTCCCCTGCCTGCGGGAGGACGGGCAGGGAGAAGGCAGCGGTGGAAGCCAGGGACTGGGCAAGGCCCAGCGTGCCACCCCCGCCCCGAGAAGCGGCCCAAGGACTCCAGGGCTGACGGCACAGGGCTGGCCGAGGCCACGCTCGTGTCCCCGGGGGGGTGACAGCCGGCTCACCTGCTCTGCTGGTCCAGGGAGACGCAGTAAATGCCACTGTGGGCACAGAGGATGTAGAGCTGCCGGGGCTGGGGCAGCAGCTCCACGTGCCACACCTGGTCGGGGCACCGGTACACGGCCTGGGTGGAAAAGCAGAAAGAAACGTCACCTTCCTACGGCACCCGGGTGGCGGGGACGGGGCTGCTCGCCGAGGGAGCCACGGCACCCACGCTGCCAGGCCGGGCAGAGCCCTGCTTGCCCGCACCCATGCGGGGTAAAGAAAGAAACCGCTTGCTGGGCACCGCTCCCTCCTGGGCAACCCCAACGCGACTGTGAATTAACGGGGTTATTTCGTGCAAATGCAGATTACAAGCAATTTCTAGGAATAAATCTATCCCTGGGCAGCACCGCAGGTCGCGGAGCCAGCTGGGCTTCCCTGGGTGAGGGGCAGCCGCCCCCGGTGAAGAGCGGCAGGGGGTCGGGAGAGGGGCTGCAGGTAACGAGGCAGCCCGTCACTCACGCTCCCCAAGGGGAAGGAAAATAGCGATCAGAAAGCCGGTACATGATCTACTTTCCTGAGAAGGAGCGCAGTGTAGGAGGCAAATCCTGGTATTACAGTGATGGCTTTCTTAGAAATGATAATAAGAACAAATTAAAAAAAGAAGCCGCGTATAACTCAACATGACGACTGCTGTTAGTTACAGCAAAGACAATAGCAAAACCCTTTGTAGGTGAGAAATGAAAGAGACGCCGCTTCGCTCGGGGCGGAAAAAAAGAAAACCCCTTCTGGTTTAATTAAATGTTTGTCTCGCACGTTCAGGAGAGGGGCCCGGCGGCAGCACCCCCCCGCCCCCAGAAGGGAGGCGGGTAAGGGGGTCTGGCGCTGCTCGTGAAGTCCGTTTGCGGGTGAGGGACCCTGACGGAGGGACCCCAGGAAGGCCCCTGGCCCCAGACTGGGTGACCAGCGAAGGGGGACACGACTGGTGTCCCCACCAGCGTCGCCCTGTCCCGGGACGCCGGCCCCGCGGGACGCCGGCCCCCGAGCACCCTCCCGGCGCGGGGGGCGCGGGACGAAGCCCCCCGCCCTGCCCGGCCGCTCACCTTCAGCACCTTCCCCTCCTGGTCGTAGACGTAGACGAACTCGCTGCCGTTGGAGAGGTAGATCTCGTTCTCGTGGCACAGCACCCGGGGCTTGCCCGCCACCAGCCCCCCCACCGGGCAGCAGAAGCCGGCCAGGTAGTCCACCCTGTGGCCCACGTGTGCCATGGTGCCGGGAGGGGCGCGGTGCCAGCCTGGGGGTGCGGGGACGGGGTCAGCGCTGGGGGGGGGGGGGCTGCCCACGCTCGAGTGGGCATCGAGGGGGAAGGGGATGGGGCCCCTCTGCCAGCACCCTGGGGTGCAGGTTGAGCCCGGCCCCCCCAGCCCCCCCGACAGCTCCAGGCGCGCGGCCAGCCGCCCCCCCGAGCCCCCACACCGCAGGCCCAGGCCCAGCCCCGCCCCCAGCATCAACCCCCGTCCCCCACCCCCTCACTCCCTGTCCCAGCCCCTCCAGCCTCAGCCCCACAGCCCCCAGACCCGCCCCGCAGGTGCAGCCCCCAGGACTGGACCGGACCGGACCGGACCCGACCCCCCAGCCCCCCATCCACCCCATCCTCATCCCTCGTCCCCCCCCCCCCCCCCCGCCTCCCGGTGGGGCTGCGGGTACCGGGCGGGGGGCGCGGGCGGCTCCGCTTTACGGCTGCGCGGCGGCCGCCGCAATGGGCGGGGAGTTTGCGACAGGCCGTAAAGCCGCGATGGGCGGGCCGGGGCGGCACCCTGCGGGGTCGGTACCGGGGGGGGGGGGAAGCCCCCAGCCCCGGGACCCGCCGTGGCGGGGACGCAGAGAGGAGCGAGGCGATACTGGCGGCAGCGGCTTTATTAACGGCTGAGCGGGGGCCGGGCTGGGCCCCCCGGCGGGC